>NC_140594.1:1172327800-1173527800 GCF_964204655.1 Triturus cristatus
TCAGGGTTTAATTAACAGTAATAGATGGAAAGCCTGAGTGCAATATGACAATGCCCAAAAGCAGGTAGCGCTCAAGATTGCTATTGAGAACTCAATTAGCAAAAAGCACCAAGTAATCACTCAAAAACAATTATTGAAGTTGCATAATTAATTAAAGATTGTAGGTCTTTCGGTAGTATGTGCTAAGTGACATCGTAAACCATGAAAGACCCATCAATTCATGACATCACAACAGACAAACGTACATTATAATTGAGGAGATAGGACGGGGATGTGCACCTGCGGGAGCTTCATTGGGAATCATACACTAAGCTCGGTCAGCCAGGAAGCGCTGGAAGGGGGGCAGATGGCGGCTGCGCGCGTGCACGCTCACGTGAACGCGCGCGCTAGGCCACCAAAAGCCTGCTGTGGCAGCACTTTCAAAACCCCGATACTAAATGTCTCGGAGCAGCGCATGCGCTGGCACAGCGAGACCTAAACATAGAAACAAAATACCTCCGCCGTGCACAGATGGTTGGTGGTGTTAGTGGTGGCGGTAATCGTGCGCAGAAGGGCAGTAGTGCCGGCGGTATGGAGGACTGTGGTCACAGTATTTTTCCCCCAGATTTATATAGCACGAAACCGACCAGAGGGTATTGGAGCGCTTTACAAGAGCACCGGAAACGTTACCCAAGGACACATTCAGTATAGCTGGTGATGACGGCAACGGTGGCGGTAATGCTGGTGCAGGTGGTAATGGGGGGAAGCAAAGGGGCGAGGGAGGATTTCAGAAATAAAATAGTGTCTCATGCATTACAACGCGAGTGCCCGTGGGAGGCGGAGTAATACACCAAACGGGCAATAGCATGAGGGGAGAGGGCATCGGCCCTCTGGGCGGAGCAAGGATATCTGTCCAGCGACAGAGTTGCGGTTGCTCCTGCGTGGGTTCTACTTGGGATGGTAAAGGGTCCTGTTTGGGAGGTCCCGGCCTGCCTTGCAGGCGCCTTTCGGGGTACAGCAGCTAGGGGCCCGTGTGTGCAACGCACGGCATGTACTTTTGAGGACCCGAACGAGCAGTTTTGTTGTGGAATATATATTTACAGTCGGCCCAGGGAGGACCAGACTCCAGATAGGACCATGAATTTTTACCACGCGTGCCTCCTTTAAGGGACAGTCCTAAAACGTCAGACACAGGTCCCCTCTGGGAGATGCAATGAGACAGAAACGGACTCACCTGAGGCGTTCACCCGCCAGCCACCGCCGACCCACAGAGCGATCAGGAGACAGGCCCACCGCATCCTGGAAAGGAAAGAAGAGGGGCGTTAATAGGATTAATGCTGCAAGACCCCCAAACCAGCAGCCGCTGCCCCCTCCACTTTTAATCACCTGCACAGACAGCCAGTACAATCCCCTTGTGCACCGACTCCAGGCCTGTGCCATTACTCAAGGGCATGTTTATAGCTCCTCTACACATCACCAAAGTTCAGCAGCGCTATTTGGAACGTATGCCGGAGCAGGTCTAAGGGGTGTCAATCTGCCAGAGGGATGAGGAGCGCTTGGGCCCCTTTCAGCTGCAAAATGATTTATAAAGCGCGTAAACAAGGGCGTCAAAGCACTGGAGGAGACTGACCTAAAATAGTGGAACGGGTAGGTAGGGTTGTAGTCTTAAATATTGCAGCCCCTTGGTAAGATGTAAAGCTGTAAGGAGGGGGGCATGTCTCCACAGGATCTGAAACAACCACAGATGGATAGAAAGGTTCCCACCGGCCCTCGGGGAGGAGAGATAATGGAATATCCGAGATGAAGTGCCCCTCGTGACGTCAGACAGCAGGACTGAGCCGGGCCAGCTCTCGCTCGGTTGCACAGACCATTTCTAGCTGCCGAGGAAAAGGCGGGGGCGTTCGGGGAGAGTAAAATATGTGCATAGCTCCCCGATAAGCACCTACAGGGCCAGTGGACGGATGCATTCTTTGGACGGCCTTTGGATCCGGCAGTTGTTATCCAACAGCTCTCGAAAAAACAAACATGTTGCCACACCTGCTGGCCACCAGACTTTAATAATCCACACGGCTCGACTGTAATACGCTTGACCCATCAACCTGCCTCAAATTGTGTGATCCTAGGCAAATATTGTATTTCACCAAGTCACCTCTTTCTTCGTCACCACATTAGAGCACCTGCGCCTACCGGAGCTCAGCAGGTCGGCAGTACGAGAAACTCTTGGCTTTGATTCAATAGGCTAAACTTTCGCTCTAAGTATTTTAAAAAAAACTAGCCCACTTATAGGGTACACATGACCCCAGACTTGCCTCCTAGTCCGCCAGTAGCCTGGTCATCAGAGTGGGGCAGGAAAGCGTCTCAGTTCATATTTAAAAACTCACTTTTAATAAGATTCCTAAAGCATGGTGTGGTAGCGCACAGTAATTTACAGACCGCATAGCTTCAATTGAAATGCAGCTTTAATGATAAAACTATATAGGTACAAACTGTGAAAATCAAATTTCACTAAATATTTGTCATTTGCACATCACAAGTATTCAGAGTTCTTTGATCATTAAAATATGTTTCCACCTCACTTCACAATTACAAAAAAGTGCCATCATACCTACTGACATATTTTGAAATGTGTACAGTTCATTGATGAGCTATCTGCAGCCAGTACAGTCCCTCAGACAGGCCGCCTTTCTTTCTGACTCCAAGGTTAGAGGATTTTGCTAAGTAAACACCAGTCTCCAGGATAAAAAAAATGCAGTAATTTGTCAGAAGAGGCAGCCTGACATTCGACTTCTGTCTCTGAAACCACCGCCAACGTGACGAGCTAAAAACACGATTTAAAGGCATCGCTATCGGTCATTCACCCTCCGAACGAACAGACCCCTGTTGTGGCCAGCTCCTCAGATGGGGCCCTAACAGCTGCACCTGGTAACATCCATACTCCAGGCCTGAACACCAGTCGCACCAATCCAGTCTCACACCTAGGAGTCCTATATATAAAAATAGGTTCAGTGGTTTTGTGGTCATTACATTGATTTCCACGTCGTTTTCTCTACCTACAGGGTGTGCCGTAGTTGCCACCACCCCCCGCCCGAGACCCACGGTGTGAAAGTTTGTCACACTACAAGTGAGACTGTGTTTTCTGTTTTGAGTGCAGGACACTGGCAAAAGCCACACCGGCACATTCGTAAAAATTTGAATAGCATCGCTCACAATACTACTGATACCGCTAAACGCCCTGGCAGGCGTGCACGTGATGTAGCGCTTTATTTGTGGTACCTGAACAAATCATGTTGGCCATCCTGATAACGGTGAATTTAAGTGCATGCTACTATTCACTACTAGATACTCGTGCACTCAGAAGTTATACAGTAAGTGCCCTACGAAGAGCACCAGAGCATGAGAATTCCATGACGACAAACACGCAACATGAATTATATATTTGTTTGTCTATTTTCCTTAATACATCGACAGGCGCAATCCGGTTTCTCTAAATTGAGCAACCACTAAATTTTAGATTGCATTTTTTCACAATTTTCACATTTCACGTCCTCTGGTCAGGGTGGGCCTTAGCGCGCGCCCATACCGCCGAGGTACAGTTTGCTGGTCCTGAAGAATGCCTGGTAATTAACACCATTAAGGCAGGAACATGTCGACCCCATATAATGGGATATAGCTGAGCAATTTACTCAGTTTCTTTATCCCTCACCCTGCTTTTAGTGTGTCTGATTGGCCATTTAATAAACCCCTTTTTAGGTCTCGCCTGACCCCAGGGCATGCGCTGGTCTGGCGAGACTTTTAGTGAGAGCTCAAAAAATGCTACCATGGCCAGCCTAGAGCTAGTGCATGTGCGCGCGCTTAAGAGCAGAGGCTGGCAAACCTGGCCATGCTCATTAAGCACCCCCGATCACTTTCACGGCGCTCCTTTGATGTTCTCGTTCAAAGTACATCAATTATCAAAGAACATGTTGTGTTAATGCTTGGCTGCGCCCGTTTGACTTACAATGTGCTTTCTCTTTCCACAAACTCGATGTTTGTGTTCCTTTATTTTGAGATGCTTTTAGTATTACTGTTTTGTGACTTAACCTCTTCTGTGGCCATGACGAGATAGTCTCGTCATGGAGCACGGTTGCGCTGTGCCCATGACGATACTATCTCGTCATGAACCCCACCCACTAGTGCAACGCCCGGCACAGGAGGGGGAAAGGGCGTGGCACTGAAGGGGTTAAAGAACATTAAGGAAGTGTTACTGTGAAACTGGACAACGTTCACAGTGTTTATTTCTGATCGCAGCGGCTGCTTCATGTCCGTTGCACCATTCAGGGAGTCCTTTAGTTGGGCTTTCATGAGGGCACGACGAGGAAGCTGGAAACTTTTGGTACATTCTCTTTAAAAGCACAGCATGTTGGCGACTGCTTAGGCGATTAGACCTATGTTGCGCTTTAGATCTCAAAGAGCTATGGTGGGTGCAGCAGTTACAACTCATGAAATATGGGGTGCAACTCACAAGGAGGGGGCAGGTTTGAGTGCACATTGGCTGCAATTGAACTCTTAAGAGGATGGGCTGTGTGTATCCATTATCAGCACTCAGTCTTGGCGTGCAGGTCACACAGGAGTCAGGACAGTGCCCGTTGCATCGCTCAATAAAGTTCTACCTCTTACAGTTTACAACCCTCTCCGGTTTCCAAAGCTGAAAGACGTTTTTATTCAGAAAGCAGGGCACTAAGTGGACGGACGGACAGACAGACGGACGGACGGACGGACTCATCCAGCCATCCACCCCCTACGCTAGCAGTGACACCTCCCACCCCACCCCCGTGTTGTAGTTTCAGTGACGTCACTGTACCAAGAGGCTGGCTGGGGGTCAAGAGCAGGAGGATGGGGCTGCTATGGACGCTCCGCTCCTCCGTGTGAGCCGTGCGCCGTGTGGGAGGTCTATGTACATGTGTGTGGCTGTGGCGTCTGCACACGTGTGGCCAGCATACATTGGGTGCCAGTTACATCCATGCATGCACGGGGACTGCGTGTATAATTGTGCACCTGCACACGTGCACACAAGCCCTGTCTTGGCTCAGACTTTAATTCCTTAAAGCTGCGCCTTCAGCAGACGTTTTAATTACACGCATGTTTTTATTAGGGCAATCAGGAGTGTAACACAGCAACCCCGGGAAAAAACAAAAACAAAAATAATGTGAATTCCAAGAACTCGCCCCAAATACTTCCTTCCGCCCAGCATTTAAATGGCTCCAGGCAACGTCAAAGAAAGCGCTCGAGGCGCTTCCTGGAACCCGCAGGGCTTCTCCGCACCCTTTGTTCAGCGCCGTTTCGTTGACAGCAGAGTCCGTGTAATGAGCCCCGCTCAGCGCCATGAGAGTCTCAAGAACTCCAGCGCTATTGCGGGGGGAGGGGGAGGGGGGGGGGGGGGAGTGTCTCCGGGGATCTAGCGTTACGAGGGGTCTCCAGGGATCCGGCAGAGACAGCTCATTATAGGTCACTCAGGCTCTCTCAAAGTAGTTTTCTCAGCTTCCCTTTCTGATTCTAACAGGCGGCGCTGTCGCATTAACCAGCTGTGCTATCCTACCAGGAACTCATGTCTAACTTAGGACAGGGTCTGAATTACATGTAGGCCGCACAGGGCCAGTCTGCACCATGGTGCAAGGGTGCACCGGGGCAGTCACGGTCAGTGCGCCTTATTACAGTCAATGCTCCGATCCCTGCGCACCACAGACTCGTACTTGCCCTGGGCGCATTAGTGAACGGCAACATTCACTGGGCAAGCAACCGCCGGGCCTGCGTTTTACAAGGTGGCAGATTTTCCCCTAAAAAGGCTGCGTGGGGCTACTGGGGCTCGCGGGACCCCTAGTTATATCCACTTTCAAGGGGGCACCGAGAGAGAGTTAAAGAGACAGGAAGTGCAAGGCGGTGGAAGAAAGAGGCGCGAGGTGGAATCAAGGCCGGGCAGGCTTAGTATTCAGGAGATGGAGACAGGAAGTGAAGAGGGTGGAAAAAAAAAAAGAGGCATCAGGTGGAAGGAATCAAGACCAGGCAGCCTCGGTATTCATGAGATACAGACAGGAAGTGCCGGATGGTGGAAGAAAGGCGTGAGGTGAAAGGAATCAAGACCAGGCAGCCTCTGTATTCGAGATACAGACAGGAAGTGCAGGATGGTGGAAGAAAGAGGGCAGGTGGAATCAAGACCAGGCAGCCTCGGTCCTCATGAGATACAGACAGGAAGTGCCGGATGGTGGAAGAAAGGCGTGAGGTGGAAGGAATCAAGACCAGGCAGCCTCTGTATTCATGAGATACAGACAGGAAGTGCAGGATGGTGGAAGAAAGAGGGCAGGTGGAATCAAGACCAGGCAGCCTCGGTCCTCATGAGGAAGTGCTGGATGGTGGAAGAAAGACGTGGGGTGGAATCCCGGCGATGGAGCCTGGGCCTTCAGTAACCCTGGCATCCTCGGTCTCAAAGCCCAGTTCACTCCACAGCTTCCATGTTCAGATTCTTTAGGCCATTATAACAATCTGTTCTCCATGGTATTCGCACCGCACGTCTGCGGATTCTAAGGGCCGGTATAAGATTAATTCACTACCCCCCAGTTCACAGCCGTCACTGCACCCATCTGCAGGCGGAAGTCTGTCTACGTTACAGGATTCCAATGCATGACCTCACATACCCAGTTTAAGCGGCAAGCTTTAACTCACTGAGCCATCCTCCCGGCATGCTGTAGTTCACCCAGTTCAGGGTGTATTTACTCTGTGCATTCTGGGAGCTGTAGTTCTGTTTAGCACATTACGAACTCAGCAATGCAAGTTACAGACTGAAGTTCACGTATGGAGTAGTAAAATTTACCCAACAGGCCAGCCCCCTCAAAGGATGCCACAGGACAGACTTGGAGATTACAGAATTAATCATCAGAAATAAGGCAAGAGGAATGAGTCTTTGAGCGACAACCCCGGAGCAGTGGGTGAAACGAGGGACATCGACTTCCCAAATCTTAGCAGACATCTCGGTTTTAGGTGCGGATACATCGCTGAAATGGAGCCTGGACATGCATGCTCTGCGGCTTTGGACACTGACCAACTGTTTCTAATGCAAGCTAGCCTTTGTAGCGGGTTGATGTAGGTGTAAAATTGCAAGGCGCCAAGGACCTGCGATTCCTATGTGGCTGATCGAGCCAGGGCTTTTTCAAAGCAAGTCTTTACATTCTAACATCATGGTATCAACGATTAGTCAGAGGATTTACCCTAGGACCTGACGAGTGACTTCTTTTCCATTGACCATTAGAAATTGGATTTTAATCACAATGTCCCACTAATAACTTGAAAATGTACAGACTAAATCGTTGATACCGTAATGTTAGAATGTAAAGACTAGCCTTGAGAAAGCCTTTGGCTCGATCAGCCACATAGGGCGAAACACGTGTCGGCTGTTCACTTTCCCTAAAATTTGCTCTAAGAAAAACCAAAACGAGTGAAATGATCATAATGTGGTGAATAAAAAGAACGACTTTCACTCAAATCAACCAGGATTTGTGTGTTATTTGAACAAGGAATTATCCTTTGACATCAATACTCTTTTGGAAAGGAGGAACACCTGCTCACAACCCTTCCCTCAACTGTTTATTCGAGGCTGTAAAGGTCCAGAGCCGTGAGCGATAACACTAGGTATTCATATCCAGTATCAGGATCTCTGGGCCGTTCACTTCTCAACCTTACAAACAGTTCCTTCTCTGAAGGTTTCACACAAAGAGCTTCAAGAGAATGGCACTCATTAGACTGACTCCAAACTGGACTGAAATCTAGTGCTGTGTGAGCACAAACGGTTTTGTGCATTTCATTAAGTGTCCCAGGCAGCACATACTGAAACCCCATGCAGTATTCTGCCTCGGTCGAGGAGGCTGCGGATGTCATCTGTAGCAGCGAGGAGTGCGATCTTGGTGCTGCGGATGTCGTCTTTAGCAGCGAGGAGTGCGATCTTGGTGCTGCGGATGTGGTCTGTAGCAGCGAGGAGCGCGACCTTGGTGCTGCGGATGTGGTCAGTAGCAGCGAGGAGCGCGACCTTGGTGCTGCAGATGTGGTCTGTAGCAGCGAGGAGCGCGACCTTGGTGCTGCGGATGTGGTCTGTAGCAGCGAGGAGCGCGACCTTGGTGCTGCGGATGTGGTCTGTAGCAGCGAGGAGCGCGACCTTGGTGCTGCGGATGTGGTCTGTAGCAGCGAGGAGCGCGATCTTGGTGCTGTGGTTGCTTCTAAAGCCTGACTGGGAGAGGACCAGGATGTTGTGCGTGTCAATGAACTCAGAGTTGGGCATTGGTAGCTTTCGCGAGGACTTTGGCTAGGAGGTGGAGCAAGGGGAACAAGTCTGTAGTTCTTGAGGTCCGTTGGATCGGCAGAGGGGTTCTTCAGCAGGGGGTTGATCTCCGGGTGCTTCCAGTCTTCCGGGAAAGTGGTGCACTCGATGGAGCAGTTGATGGTGCGGCAGACTTTGAGTGCGGTGGAGGTGCCGGCTCTTTTGAAGGTGTGGGAGGGCAGAGACCCGAGGGGGGGATCCAGAGTAATGCTCTTCATGAACCTGAGGGGGGGGGGGGGGGGGGGGGTCTAGTTGGGTAAGATCTGCTGAGGTCTGGAGCCACTGGGTGCAGTGGTTGCAGGTGGGTGTGGGTATTGGGTAGCGAAGCGGTGGTAGATCTTCTGGATTTTGCAGTGGATGAAGGTGGCGAGGTTGTCAGAGGTCTTGAGGGGGAATGTCTGCTGTCTCTGTGCCGAGTTTGGCAAATTCTTTGACCACAGCAAAGAGTTCTTTGCTGGTGTGTGCGTTGTCGTGGATGCATTCCTGGATGGCTGCTTTCTTAATTGTTCTAAGATTCCAAACAACCCCACCATCATCAGCAACTCCACCGCCACCTACAACAACTCCACCACCACCTACAACAACTCCACCGCCACCTACAACAACTCCACCGCCACCTACAACTACACTTACAAGTCCACCAACAACCCCCCCACAACAACCACCACAAAAAACCACCACCCCTGCCAACTCCACCACCACTCACCACAACTACCACCAACTCCACCCCCACCTGAACCATCTAAAATTGCCGTAAGAGCTTTAGTCGAACATGGAGCGCAGGGCAGCAAGGTCACGCATTTGCTTCCAAACCTAGATGATTGGGTGGGGGCCGAGGGTGAGGACTGGGCCCCTCCCCAGCGCCTCCTTGCACATCACACATCCTGGGCACCTGGGTCACTTCTCTCTGGTGATGCCACCAGCAGGGAAGAGTGAAAGAAGCCCCCCCCCACCCTTGCCTACGCATGGACCCGGTATGAGTGATGCACGCAGGGCCGCCCTGTATTCTGCAGTAAGGAACGTCACTCTGTTGTCACCAGGCCGCCTCTGATACCACCGCGGTTTGTGCATGGCCGTGCAAGGGTGCGTGAACAGCATTGCGCGCCCCCCCCCCCCCCCATGGACACAAAGCGGAGTGCACGTGAGCCGACGGCGCGCTCGAGCGCTCACTTGCTGCGCTCATCACAACAGTCATGGGGACAAGAAAGATGCGCGCTTAATACACTAACGCGGCAGGCCATGCATCAATCCGAGCACCCACTGTCACGGGCGGGGGGGGGGGATGTATGCGTGCACCTCCGGCCTACAATGACGGACCCTCTCCAGAGGACAGTGGCCCCCGCCCCGCAGACAGAGGACAGTGGCCCCCGCCCCGCAAGCTTCCCGCGCGCTCACCCTGGAGGCGCCGCGAGGCCCCCGGGGGTCCCTCCCGCTCCGAGGCACCCACGGTGGCCGTCCGGCTGGGCCCAGTGATTTATCGAGGTGATTTACGCGCCAGGTTTGAGCAGCTCAAGTGGCGGATTAACCTCCATTACAGGGCTAATGTGGGGGACGAGCGCCGCAGCGAGCATTCAGCACCATTAGGCGCCCGCCTGTCGATATTCCATATGAAATATCAACGCCAGATTTATGGGGCTGCGCCTGTCGGAGGTCACGCGCCTCGCGGGCCATTACTCCTCGTTTATCCGTTCGCTGCAGTGTTAGGGGCTTGGCGCAATGTTTACGCTTTGTGACCCTCTGCAATGCAGCCACTTACCAGCACGCACCGCGGAGTTTTATCCCCCACACAGTACATTTAATGACCACTCCAACGGGCAGGAGTGTCAACTTATCCTAAAGGTTACTCAGCAGTACATGGTTATGGTCACTTGAGGTAAGCGCTTAGAAGAGGGTAGTTCGTCGGCGCTTTCAAGTCGGTCATCCCCGTGGACGCTCACACGACCCCACCCCACCGCACTTCCCCTGAGAAAGGCCTCTTAGACCCAGCTCTTCTCCCATTGGTCTGCCCCTGAAGAACTCGGCCAGCCCCCCACACGCTACAAAACGAAGTTTTACAGGAGTCACGAGAATAAAACCATACCCGTTTTCAGAATCTGCTAGACGGCTGACGTCACTGTGGTTCAAGGCCTAAAATCTGTACTGTAATCCTGTGGTCTCAGCCTGCTGCACCACCGGCCGGTGGCCCCTGCACCACCGGCCGGTGGCCCCTGCACCACCGGCCGGTGCCCTTCGAATGTCTGAATGCATACCGTGCACACCCTCCCTGCACTAGAGCTTTTCCGAGAAAATGCGCTTCAACTCCATGTCAGGGGTTGTAAGCGCTCTATAAACACATGTAGTTCCTAACCCGGCTCGGACAGGCTCTTCCACTCCAGCCTGCAACCATAACACACATGATGGGTCCTCCCCCCCCCCCCCCCCCAATACCCGATGCTCTGGCCGCAGCCTCCATCCGCTGTAGGGTAGCCGGGGGCAGCCTTCTCTTGACCAGGTCACCAACTGCTACCGAATTGAACTCCCACCGTCCTCACTGCCCCATTTCATGCTCACACTGGAGTCATCGACTGCCCCCCCCCCTCCCCCGGGGTGTCCCTAAGAGGAAGGACAATTCAATCCCTTACTTCATTCTGCAGCAGTGTTCAGTCTGCCCCCACAGCCCCCCCCCCCTCCCCCCGCCCGCCATCCTTCGGTGAATGACCAAGCCTGAGACCACTTTTTAGAGTCAAAACCGAAACCCTGTTGACATCTTCCTTACAAGTGAAAACCTAACCTCAACAGAGCCTCTAATACATGGGAGTCTCCTAACCAGAACTAGTTAGTTCCTGTGCAACCAACGGAAGCAGTTCCTGAAAGAGCTCATGACTGACTCTGTGACCCTTCCTCTTACACCCCTCCGGCCCCCTTCCAGAGGGTGGGACCCTCCTTGCGGGAGGACCTCACCTTCACGCTCCCTCACCGGGGGCTCTTGTGCAGGGGGCCTGCAACCCTTAGGATACCTACCCTGGGCACCCCCTGCACCCTACTTCACCACCCAAAGGGCCTGTGGTAGCGCACGCCAAACTGCACCTGCATGGGTACACCAGGGCACCCGCCCTCAGACCTGGGTACACCGGGGCACCCGTCCTCCTCAGACCTGGGTACACCGGAGCACCCGTCCTCAGACCTGGGTACACCAGGGCACCCGTCCTCCTCAGACCTGGGTACACCAGGGCACCCGTCCTCCTCAGACCTGGGTACACCAGGGCACCCCCCCCCCCCGCCGGACCTGGGAACACCAGGGCACCCCCCCCCCCCCCCCTCAGACCTAGGAACACCGGTGCACCCACCCTCAGACCTGGGTACACCAGGGCACCCGCCAACATTCAGACCTGGGTACACTGTGCACTTGCCGTGAGACCCTGGTTTACCGGGCACCTGCAGGCAGTCAGCAAACCACCGACACCAGGGTAACCGAGAATAAAAACAGACCAATCAAGGAGCATTCAATGGTAGAACAGTCACACAAAGAGGAGACCAAAGACAGACAATACATGGATAACGAGCTGAAACGACCTCATTAAAGTCTTTGCGATGGTGAAGAGGAGCGGTGCGATGGTCCAATGAAGCTGTGGGTGACCATCCTCTTCAGGACCTTGTGAGGTGGATGCGGGAATCATGGGAGGTGTGCTCTGCACCGTTGACGCATCTCCAGATATGCACAAGCTAACCCAAGAGAACAAGGCAAACTCAACATTTCACAGGCAACAAAAAAAAAAGTTAACCCTCAATAGTTGTTGACGCTCTGGGTCCTATCAGCGGCCAAATGAACGGAGCGCTAAAACTTTTCAGACACTCACCCCCAGTCACAGATCTGGGTTGAATCCATCATCATTCTTTAGCTCACTTCGCCGCCCCAGTTCAGACCCAGCTATATGCGAATCAGTCTTCACCCTGGGCCTCATGGGAAGAGTCCAGCCCGAACCACCAAGCCAGGTCTTCCCTGGACCAGAAACCAGCATCCCGGAACTGGTTTCTGGGTAACACCCTTCATCAGCCAGGATAGATTGAATCCAGTGTCAAAGTGAGCAAGGGACCCACATCTGGCCATACCCTGCCAACTTAGGGCGAACAAAGCAAACGCAAGGGGGATGATGGGCGTAGTGCTGAAAGTTTTCAGACACTCACCCCCAGTCACAGATCTGGGTTGAATCCATCATCATTCTTTAGGTCACTTTGCCACCTCAGTTCAAACCCAGCTATATTGAAATCAGTCTGACCACTGCTTCATGGATTCAACCCAGATCTGTGACGGGGAATGGGGGAGGAGGAAGAAGTGTCTGAAAAGTTTCAGCGCTCCGTCCATCATTTCCTTGTGTATGCTTTGAAATCTATACAAGGACCCTATATAAATCAACTCAGTGGATTATATGATTTTTCAACTGCCTTTGTACCGTGCTCTGCCATCACCAAGGAGGAAAATAAGACGCTCCCGCCCTTCAAAAGCCCCAACCCCAAAGGGCAAATCCATAGCTCCGGTGAAACTAGATTTAACTTTCTAGAGTTCATAACTGGAACAGCTGTTCAACGTCACCATGACCAGTCAAGTCCCTACCTTATGGCAGGGTGCAGGAGTTCCTCCCATCTTTAAAGTGACCCAAACAAGATCTGGCCAGTTATAGGTGAACAGTGCTCCTAGAATTTGAAGGGAAACTATTCACCAAAAACTTAAACAATCTGGCAAATTGTGCTACAAAACAACATTTCTCACCATTAACACAAACCAGATTCCGCCCGGGCTGCTCTGTCAACTAAAGTTTGGCTTTGACTTTTCTGGTAAATGAAATCATTAAAACACAAATCATTGTATACCAGCTTTGTGGGTTATTCCACTGCTTTCAACAAAGTGAATCGTAAAAGCCTATGGGTAAAGCTGAAGTGGGGAATGGATCCTTCCTTACTGCATCTCCGGATTGAATTACAAACAGATCCACGGCTGCACGTCAGGTAATCCACGACAAAGTTTTGAGGCCCAAATTCCACACCGCGGGCGGGCGTAAGCAAGGACGCCTTCTTGCCGCGTGGTTATTCTCTCTGTATATCGCTGATCTCATGGACGCCCTCGATTCAGACCTCGGTATCCCCACCCAAGCTGGGAGGCACAGGAATATCACATTTAGCCTACACCCACGGCGTGGTCACACCGTCGCAAACTCCAAAAGGTGTCCAGTACCTACTAAACAGTCTAGTTTCAACCTGGAGAAGGGACTAATTGCCAACCCATCAAAAACCAAAATGAAGATCCTTGGAAAGAAAATGAAGTCCACATTACCCCTTAGGGTCTTGGGAGATGTTGGGATCAAAACAGCCAGTCAGTATGATCCTCTTGGCACTACATTGGACAGTAAGCTGGCATAGAGTAACCACCTACGCCCACGAGGCTCAAGCCAGCTACGATCGCAACATCTATTATAAGATTGTTTAATTGCTCTGCTGCCGAACAGGTCGGACAATCACTGGAAGCGATAAATGTGAAACTTCTAGCATACTACTGTATGCATCACCTGCGTTACACAACTAGTCTATAGCCCGTTTGTATACAACTTTCATGCAGTGTGCACATAATCTCCGCATAGCCACTCCATACAGTCATGAGGCTTGTACTCAATTTAAGATCTTTCAAGTCCGTGCATACCGGAGCATGGCGAAATATTTTAGTGACTGTGCGAGGCGGACCCGTTAACCTTAAAATTCATAATCCATCAGGAACTCAAAAGAACATCCTAAAAGGATGTGGAACTGAATGTTAGATCATCGGATGCGGCTCTAGGAATTCACAATGTACCCGACCCAGAGTCGCTGGCAAAGTTACACCGACCGGCCAAGAAAGTCCACTCTGAGGAACTTTAACTGGCAGACGGAGGGCTATCGACTTGGCCAAGTCGCAATATGAACATGGACGTGGTGTCCGATACCCTCGCCTCACAGAGCCAAGAATAGTTAGGGTCACACCTGCCATGCTACCTTATTTATTTAACGATTTGTAAAGCGCCTGGTGACCCGGAGGCATCCCCGCGCTGTAAAAGACTAGTAATGATCAGCGGGGGAGGAGAGGAGGTACTATTTGGGGAAGAGGAAGGTTTTCAGTTCTTTGCGGAACCGAATGAGATTAAGATTATGACCCTTTACATCCCGCTCTATGAATTTGAGAGGAAATGGAACCCTACGCTTAAAGGAAACATAAGCTGCCTGTCGACTCTGCGGACATTCATATGAAACCCTCCTGCATATTATACGGATCTGCGCCAAACTTTTGTATTTAAGAAAAATGTACTTTATCGAAGCAAAAACAAGGTCGAATGTCGAGGCGGTTCGATATTCTTTTAGTGTGGGGGATACTAGTGCAATCACACGGACGACATTTTTAGATGAAATTCACACCGCGTTACTCTCGAGCCAGCAACGGCGTCCATCATTGATCTCAACTTCTACAGGTCCAGACTTGAACCATCACCTGGAATTTGCGCCAATTGTGATATTGTGTTGATTGTAATCCTTGATTAATACACCAACCCCCCTAATCCTCAAGAACCCTCAATCTCGGGACCTCAAAAGTTAGAGTAGAAATAAAAAGACCCGAGTGCGTTTCTTCAGTGGTAGCGCCAATGAAACATCTGGAAAGAGACCCTCGGGGTGGTCTGCGCAGGCCTCGTGGCCTAGTAGGACTTCTCATGCATATTACACCTCTGCTCCGACCTCACCTGCCAGGGACCCCCAACACGAGACCCCTTGCACCGCAAGGGACCCCTTTGGAACATAAACCGGACTCCTTCCAAGCCCCCCAGAATATTAAGGTATTCCCCAAAACACCGGACCCCATAAACGCCTCACAAACACCGACCTGCAGCCTCATGGGACACCAGGCAAAACAGAGCTCAGTCTGTGCCTCCCTGAATGAGCGACAACTGACCCTCAGGACGCCCATCCAACACCCCCCCCCCCCCCCACACTCTTTAGAAAGCTTCTGACCCGCTCACATCTAGAGTGGTAGGATCCTCTCAGACGGACACCACCGCGCATGCGCAGCTCTCCATGCCCGAGAAGATGCGGCTACAATAAAAATGTCCTGGGCTCCTCGCAGGTGGTAGTCCATGACTTGGTAAGCACGTAAATTACGCACGTTAAAGGCATCTTACGTGTTGTATAGAGAGCCCGGTGGGCTGGAACTTAGACCCGTCACCAATATTTAGTAAACGGTTCTTATTTTTGTTATCAGGTTCTGGAGGATGGAAGTCGAGGCGTGCCGTTCCCATTGACACATTCAGAATCGGCCCTCAGCACTGACGAGTCTAAAGCCTCCCCCCCCCCCCTCACATTCCACGGGGGCGTCACTTCGCAAGTGCCGATGAAGGAAGGACGTGCCAGCTTGTTCTGCTCACATCTGTGCGGTGCCAGCCACCAGCGCGCCCGCCGGAGGGTAAACCAGGGGTCACGGCGGTGCCAGCGCACGCATCCTGCGGGCGTCAACGCACTTCACTAATGGCATTAGAGGGTCAAAGAGGCACTCGAGGGCACGAGGCAGAGACCACGAAGGATTTCCGTAAGCCCATAGTTTGTCTAATATTGTTAAGGGAATTATGGTTTCGTTAAAAATAGTTCTGAAGATGTGGCGTAACTGCCAAAACTGCAGAATTTGGAGCTGGGGAACCAGGTTCGCGTCTCGGCGTCGGATTAGCATCCTGTGATTCTGGGCAAATCACGTAATGTCTCAGTGCCTACCGAAAATGAACGTGTGCTTGTGTAATGCAACAGCTTCTCATGTAAAGCGCTCCAATGCCTTCCGGTCGAGAACGCGCTATATAAAACTGCAAAAAAAATAAACCAAAAACCAGAGCTTGAGACCGTCAAACGGCAGACAGCTTGACATGATCTGCGACGTGGGCGCACATCACCGTGTGATCTGGGGCTCCGAGAGCATCAGACGCAGCTAGGAATATTCCACATCAGACTAGATGTGGTGGCGACGAAGAGGCCAAGAAAGCAGATGTGCCAGTGACCAGGCCAAGACACGAGACGCACTGGTGAGTTGTGACAACAGATTCCCCAGGGAGTAGTGAGACGACTCCAACGAAAAGGCGGAGGAGCGTCGCCCAGCTGGTATTTGAGAAATGCAAAGGAAAACCAAAAGAAAGGATACCAACAAGACGTTATCAATGTATTTTTCTGTGCGAGATTGGAGCGGCTTGGAGGGGTTTGCACTCCCTAAGCAGTGGCGTAGCTCTGGGAGGGAGGAGTGGGGGTTATTGGGGGCCGACCGTCCCAGGTGGACCATACCACCCCCCTCCGCTTTTGGATCAGGCCGCTGCAGGTGGCAAACGCAGGGGCTGCAGGTGGCAAACGCAGGGGCCGCCACGGGCAGTCTAAGGCCTAGCTAAGCCACTGTCCCCAAGTGCGCATGAATGTTTGATCGGCCTTCTGGGGCCAGCCAAAGATTGATGCACACTTCACACAGCCAGGTGGAGAACATTCTGAGAACATGCCCAGGCTCCCAGGCACTGCCTGGGCGGCCTAACAGGCTGCCCAGACCAATCAGAATGCTCCCCATGCAGCGTCGTGACTGGCTGGGAGAGTCTGCTCCTGGTGCTGTCAGTGCAGACAAAGGACAGAGGAGAGGCATGCAGCGGCTGCGAAAAGATGGTACGTTTTTAGGTCTCGCCTGAGACAGCGCTTTAGCGCTGCACTGGCGAGACTTATAGTAAGCACTTTTGGAAGTGCAAACGAGTGCTTTCAGGCCGCCAACTACTGTGCATGTGTGCCGGGCGCGCGCACCATTTGGCAGCCTGAAAGCACTCGTAGTCTTTCACTTTCGCGGCCGCTCGGCCGCTTTGATGTTTTATCACGATTGCGATCACTTTCAGTTTCGCGCCGCTTGTTCTTGTTCCAACTTTGTCTATCTCTTCCTGTATTTTTCCTTCTCTTGCTGTCTCTCACTCGCTGTCTCTCACCATCGCTCCATGTCCCTCTTTGACTTTGTGTTTTCCTATATTTTTCCTTCTCTTGCTGTCTCTCACACGCTTTAATTTTGGTTCACACTTGGAATTCACAGCACCATATCGCCACAAAGTGGTTGGATGTGAAGCTAAACAAAAACCCTTTTATAATTTGATTTAATAATGTTTGAAGTACAAAACGAACACACAACTATGGACTCCTAAATATATTACACACTCTGGGAACACATTATACTGTATTTGTTTTTTATTTTTATATTAAGTCTTTAATTCATGCATTAACGTAGTGCATTGTCAAATTGCACTGCTTGATTTATTATTTGTGGTTTATATAAAATGACAATCTCATGTCCTTTGGCATTTTAGCGTATTCAGTAGTGCGGGAACATCTTTCCAAATAGTACAGAGGTTTCCAAAAGAACGGACACTGATTTAATGACTAGAGACTGCTGCTCCCTTGTGGAAAATGTTAATACTTGTTTTCTGATAGATAACCTCTATGTAGGATCTAGGTTGTCACTAATAAGGAAGAGTCCGTTAATTGTAAACATTCAAACGTTTATTTCCAGCGCGACGTGTTGACAGCGGTAAGTCCAAGACAGTAATAACAACAGCTGTCATTACCACCATATATATATATATCTTACCCCCCAATACAAATGAAGCTCCACGTGCCCCACCGTTAACACCAACCTCCAATGCATTATGTGGCGGATGACGACATTCTATGAAAATGGACACGAGCCTGAAGCAAGGTTTACGCTCAAGACTACATCAAACACGAGCACGACAACAGCATGCCGTGCTCGTGTGTACAACAATCTATATCCCACCGGGCAAAATGTATGATTATCTAGTAAGCTCAATCTTCATGTTTATCCGTGACATTAGTAATTCGGAGGATTCCCCTAAGGTAATAATTGTAGGTGACCTAAATGCAAAAATGTCCAACTCTGCATGTTCGTCGTTTGTAACTTTGGAAAAGGAAAATGCCTGTGCGATCCCTGAGGTAGTGTTTCCCAGAGGCGCCTGCTTCACGAGGGCGTAAGGGGGCGTCGATAGGGAAGGAGAAGAAGGAAATTCCAGCAGCTTAGCAAACAAGCCTTTGCAATGCAATAGGTGTTGCATTTATGCAAGTTTAAGCTATTGGCATCGGAAATGGTAATGCCTTTTATTTATGTTTTAAAAAGCAAATCATAAAAAAAGGCATTGTCATTTACAGTGCCAATAGCTCAAACTTACGTAAATGCGAGACCTATTGCATTGCAAATGCTTGTTTTTATTTTTATTATTTGTTTTTTTAAAGTGGGGGAACGGTTTTCATAACATTAAAAAAGTATGGGCACGTAATGCCCCTCAGATCTCCCCCCAGCTTCGACCACTGTACCAGATGCACCGGCGAGCAGCGAGACCAGATGCACTGGTGACTTACATCATTGCAGGAGCGGATATGTAAAGTCTTCACTGACAGTTTGATGGTAGTGATGTCTGCAGCTTCAGACCTCTACCTCACTTCTAGGTACACGGGGAGGTGGCCCAGAGACAAGCGTAGTGGAATCAAGCTGCTAGATCTCTACAGTCGTACTCTGAATAGAATCCAGGGTCTGCAGGAGGCCAGCGCCTCAAAAAGTCGAATGGTGCTCGCTCTAGTGTATCTCAGTCACTAACCTACAGGTACTATGCGGCTCCAACCTATGGTGGAAGCTGGCATATCCGGACCAGTCTCACCGAGTGGAGAGCAGCTTATGGCAGTCACTCCCAACATCGGTCGACACGTGTCGGTCAGGCCACATTTTCAGAGCTTCAGCAGGAGATAAACTGACTAACACTCAATGCAAGTGATATCATGCACCTTGCGAGTATGTAGAAAACTGGGCACAGCTCCAGCTTGTGCCAGCTATCATCGGCCAAAGGGTTCAGGAGCTTTAAACCAGTGAGGTCCAGAGAAAAGAGGGCATGGGCACCTCAGTCATCAGCTGGTAATCACCGAATGCCAGAGTCATTCTTTAAGTTCAGTCAGTGTCCAGTGTCTCACTTATGTAATCCCAGCACACTGCACTGGTGCAGCTGGGTGTCTATCGGCCGTGAGAAACCAGCCACAGCATTTTAAACCCAGGAGTCGGTCCTGACTGACGTGTTCAGAGAAGCCAAAAGTAAAGTTACCAGATGCCTGCAAGTCACCCATGGATGCAGACTCCAGACCTGGGCTTTTGTTTGACAATCCGTATTTTCAAACTTGAAAATTGTAAGGAGAGTGAAGGCGGGAAGACAAACTCATCAGGAGACGCAAAGAGCGACAGAGGAGCAGACGTCTAGTGTTTCTCAATGGCTGTGGGTACAAACCTCTTGGCACCAATGCCCTCACCAACCTCCTACTAAACAGGCACTCCCCCACGTGGTCAGGCCAGCAGCGGGTGGTGCTGGCAGTCACATCACCAGCTCCATGGGTGCATTCAATGTAGGGTTGGTACCCAAGGGTCACCTCCAAACCAGCAGCCACAGTTGTGGCCAATCACAAGGCGGACAGCCGGAATGCTTGCATATGGTCTAAACCATGGGCAATCACTCTCGCCAGCATTCTATTCCACCGTTGTTCACCCACTGTGCCACTCTAGACAGATGCCAACCTCCTGAAAATCAGTGCGAACCCCGCTGCTCATGTGATCAGTTCAGTTCATTCCAGAGGCGCAACTAGTGCCATATTTCGGGGGGGGGGGGGGGGGCTAAAATTTTTTTTTCGGGGGAGCTGAACCTCTAAGCAGTAGGCAGAGTGGAGCTGCAGGGGCTCTTAGAAGGGGTGAAACAGCAGCAAGGCCTCATTAACATGCAAGTGGTCTTTTAAAGACCTGTGAAGTGCTCGGGTGCGGCTGTTTGTGCACCGGGAAGTAGTCTCATCCCGGGTTGCCACACACGATGGGGGAGGGGGGGGGGGGGGCTGAAGCCCTTTGAGTCCAATTGGTGTTGCGCGCCTGGTTCCAATTTAAAATTGGGATTTTAAAAAAATATCTTTGTGAATTAAATACAATATTTAATAAGTGGTGTAGTTTGCTGAACGCAGGTTTCTGTATTTTTGTGCATTGCTTTGTAGTTGGAATAATCAAGATTGGGTAGAGTGGGGTCCCCTGGATTCCAATAATGACTATGTGGGAGGTCCCTGGATCCCAGCAATGATTTGGTGGGAGTACCCAGATTCCAGTAATTATTTAGTGGTGGGGGTACCCAGATTCCAGTAAGGATTTAGTGGTGGGGGTACCCAGATTCCAGTAAGGATTTAGTGGTGGGGGGTACCCAGATTCCAGTAAGGATTTAGTGGTGGGGGTACCCAGATTCCAGTAAGGATTTAGTGGTGGGGGTACCCAGATTCCAGTAAGGATTTAGTGGTGGGGGTACCCAGATTCCAGTAAGGATTTAGTGGTGGGGGTACCCAGATTCCAGTAAGGATTTAGTGGTGGGGGTACCCAGATTCCAGTAAGGATTTAGTGGTGGGGTACCCAGATTCCAGTAAGGATTTAGTGGTGGGGTACCCAGATTCCAGTAAGGATTTAGTGGTGGGGTACCCAGATTCCAGTAAGGATTTAGTGGTGGGGTACCCAGATTCCAGTAAGGATTTAGTGGTGGGGGTACCCAGATTCCAGTAAGGATTTAGTGGTGGGGGTACCCAGATTCCAGTAAGGATTTAGTGGTGGGGGTACCCAGATTCCAGTAAGGATTTAGTGGTGGGAGTACCCAGATTCCGGTACTGATTAAGAGGGGGTCCACAGCAGTTAAGAGGCTAAGACCCACTGGTCTAAAGTACTGGTAATCGCTCTGGATAGTACTCGAACTAACAGTATATCGCCCATTATGCCTCTCTATGCAGCGGCCCACCTCATGCCTATCAGTACTGACCCCGCTGCTCATGGGAACAGTCCATCACAAGCAACTACAACGGGCCGTAAGTGCTTTTTGGGGGGTAGCTTGTGAAGTGCCACCAGAAGCACTTGAACCCTTGAGATGTCCACACCGCACGGAGCTGAAGCCTGGTCTTCGCTGCCGTCGGGTGCGTAAAGGGTGCTTTCTTGT
This sequence comes from Triturus cristatus, assembly GCF_964204655.1. Lineage (NCBI taxonomy): Eukaryota > Metazoa > Chordata > Amphibia > Caudata > Salamandridae > Triturus > Triturus cristatus. The sequence continues at coordinate 1,172,349,170 of NC_140594.1, forward strand.
TCACGGAAGACTGGCCTACGAGCCCCGTTGGTGAAACATCTTTCCAAAGACTAGGCCATCCCTGCCAAGCTCAATGACATGAATTGCAGCGACTGAGACCACAAAGGCGTCGCCAGGAGGTGCTACAGCTGCATAAGAAGTTGTATAACAACTCCTTTTTAGTTTTCAAAGATGTGCCGTTTCCCCTTCATGGAGCAGCACTTCTTGGCCAGCTTTGCTTTTTATTAGGGCACTAGATGGGTACCTACCACCTGACAATGCAGGACAGGGTAGCCTAGTTCAGTCATATTTGTTCTTTTCATGGCAACTGGGCAACTGTTGTAGCTTTCAACAGCATGCAAATGATGCGAAATGGAGTAAATTAAAAAGCACAATGTATTGATTAAGAAAGAAAAAGGGCCAGTGTTTGATACTCGGTAAAAACTTGAATTTGACTTTTTGGGCATATAATATTATAATTTTCTTTATTCGGCTTTACACATTGGAAAACCATAAAAGCAACATTTTGAATAGTACAAATTCATATTAAAATGGAGAACATCTTACAAAATGGAGATCATACAAACACAAAATCATATATATTAAAAACGAAGAGTCAAGTGATTTCCTTACGTCATATGGCACTAGATCCAGCGTAATTTTTACAGATTTTTCCTATGCCTCATAGTGCATTTAAAAAAGTTAAGGACATAACAAACCGGTTCAGATTCTAACAGTTGGAGACGTAGCATTGCGGGGCGACATTGTCCATGTCCCCATCGCCTTAATAGAGGTAGTAGCCAGATTTTCCGATGTGGATGATGGAATTTACAAAACAATATTGTATGTAAGTTAGACTGTACTGATTCCTCATCACAGGGACAAGTAGTGAGAATTGGATCCCACCTGTTTCTCTCGGGAAAAGCTACTAGTCTATGAAAGAAGTCTGATCTGAATCTTGTCAGTAACATTCTATCGTACGTACTAATCTGTAGTGTTAAATAAGGCTGGATAAAATAAGTGGACTGGATCATGTTGGCATGAAGGACCGAGGGTTTTGTCGACTCAGAGGTCAGCCTCAGGGACTCTAGGTGACTCAGAGCCAGTTGTGTCAACGCTCTCTTTGGTAGGTCAATGATATCTTTGGGTTCAAGGTAATATTTCTCCAGACCAAGATCCTTGAAGAAGTTTGACATACCGAAGCCATTTTATTTTTAAGGATTGATCAAGAGTCATTGAGTCCACCACGATTGCCTGGGTTAGGGCATTTTTGTCAGAAGTCCAAATGCGCCGCCAGAGCAATAATGGTTGGATCCTTAACAAATCCTCTAAGTAAGGGATTCCAAGTTCCAGGTGGGATGCGTAAACTGATGTACGTCTCGGTGTTGCTAAAAGGAATCTGAGGAAGGTGTTTTCTGCCACCTGAAGGGTGCCAACATCTACATGTCCCCAGACTCCCGCCCCATACAACACAATCGCCTGACACATGGCGCTATAGATTTTTAGTAGCTCCACTGGGGCCCTTCTCCCCAGTCTCTGGGAGAAGCTCATCAGGGCCACTATGGCTTTTAAAAAGATGGCACCTGGCCTCTACTTCTGGCCTCCAGTTTAGCCTTTCATCAATCATGATACCCAAGTACGAGTACTGGGCAGTTACCTCAAGTTTTTGGTCTTTGAGATAGATATCCTTAGCTCGCTTTTTCCCACTGCCTGCTATCATGACAAACGTTTTATTGACGTTCACATGCAAGTCCAGCCCACCCATAAAATCAACATACCTATTCAGGGACTTCTGTAATTCACACGGAGTGCGCGCCAAAATGACAGCATCATCTGCATAGAGCAGAGCGGGAATCAGGCGCTGTTTTACCCGCGGGAGATCCTGGGCCCCCCTCAACATCTCTTCCTCCAGGCCATTCGTATACAATGAGAAGAGAAAGGGGGCCAGGACACACCCCTGCCTGACTCCCCGCTCTACTCCAAAAGATGCTGTCAACTCCCCCTTCGTGCCAAAGCGCACCCTCGCAGAGGCTTTAGAATAGAGCTCTCTCAAAAAATCTAAAAGAGGGGGATCCACTCCCATTTGTCTCAAAACCATCCAGAGTTTTGCGTGGGAAACGCAATCAAAAGCAGCGGACAGGTCTACATACACCATATAGACCATGTCCTTCTTTGCTTGGATATGTTTGCCCACCATCAAACTAAGGTTGAGGGCCTGCTTCACCGTTCCAAACCCTTCCCGAAATCCAAATTGGAGATCGGAAATAACGCCTCCCTCCTCAGCCCACTGCCGGAGTCGCTCAAGCACGACCCTGCCAACGACCTTGCCCAGAGAATCCAGCAGTGAGATGGGGCGGTAGCATTTGACGTCCTGACGATCCCCCTTTTTGAAAATTGGAATCATGATAGATTTGGTCCAAGATTTTATCAGACCCACTTTTGCGGCTGCAGTGCACACTCTCGTGAGAATGGGGGCCCAGAGATCCAGATTATATTTAAAAAGATCCACTGGGACCCCGTCTGGGCCTGGGGCTTTCCCGTTTTTGCTGGTTTCTAGTGCCACTAAAACCTCGGAGATGTCAAAATGCAGGGATATTGGGTATTCAACTATTGGATGTGAAATTTCTGTCCCTAGTGATGTTACTGTATTTTTAAAGATTTTGGAAAAGTGTGACACCCAAGTATCTTCCTCTATGGCCACTTCTATCTTGGGACTGTTATCATCTATTAGGTAGGGGGATTTAACGGTTCGCCAGAAAGCCTCACTATTTTTAGAGACTGCACTAATGTGCAAATCGTCCCATAATTTCAGTTTTAGTTCTTGAATTCTTTGTTTACGTGCCCTTCCATTTTGCTGTCTAAGGAGTTGAATCTGCTCCCGGTCTGTCTGTTTTATTCAGGGCCGTCTTTAACTTAGTTAGGGCCCTGGTACAGCTATGATTAAACCACCCTTTAATAGTTGGGTTTGAGCTCTTTGGATTTACTGTAAGAAGTCCCTTAATTTTCTCTAATATCGGAGTAAAATGATTTAGGACTTCTTCATCCGTTTCTCGTAAATCCAGGCATTTAGTTATGTTTGAGTATGCCTTTTTTTACCAATATTTCAGTAATTTCTGCTGGGTTTATTTTCCCCCACTTTAATGTATATCCGTTTTGCTTACCTAGCTCCAATTTGTTCTGGGAAAGAGTTTTAGCTATAACTACGGTTAGGGGTTGAGAATTAATTGCATAAAGATCCATACTCAAGGCAGAATGATCGCTTAGTGAGTTAGTCAGGACCTCAAAGGACCTAGCTCGGGGCAACAATCCGGACGACAGAAGGATGTAATCGACTGTCGTTTTGTATCCCCTACCCACATATGTTGGTTGCAGGAGGTTTAAGCCTGGACTTGGCTCGTTAGCTATCGAGAGTTCCAAGTCCGATAAGACATTATTCATAGCAATCCCCACCTTGGTATGGACAAAGTGCATGAGGGGAGCATCATGTTCATCCACTATCCCACAACGATTTTTTCCAGCGTGTGGGCATGGATGCAGATTAAAATCTCCTCCCCATAGAACATGAACCACCCCTTTTCCTGCCTTTAAAAAAATGGGTTAGTTTCTCCAGGATGTTAAAGAGAAAGGTCAAGAATTGGTCCTCCTCTAAATTATTATAGAGGTTAAGCAAGAGGATGGACTCTTATTTTTAAAAGCAAGGGAAAATAATTGAAAATTTGGATCAGAAGCAACTACAGATACTTTTAGGTGGTTCACTGTATTTGCAATATACGTGGTCAACCCTCCCTTAGGTCTGCCTACACCGCTGCCCAGAGCTGGAGTAAAGTAGGTTTTATAACCCAGGAGGTGGAGCTCCGTCATGGACCATGTCTCCTGGAGGCAGATGATTTTGCCCAGCTCCAAGAAATTCATGGCAGTTCCATCCTCAATTTTGGGTCGAAGACCCGCAACATTCCAAAAGATGATAGGTAAGGGCAACAGTTTTGTGTTGATCACTGCAGCTTCATTTACTAAACAAATTGTTTTGACTTTAGGCGTTAAATGAGGTGTCTTGGGATTGATAGAATCGGTCGCCATTAGAGGTCAATCGACCGATTCAAGGGCACTAAACCTATTCGTCGGGATGCTGGACCAGGCATCCCAGCGAGGCAGCTCTCTATAGGCCGTCCTCCGAGTGTAGGGACCCCAATCATCCCATCCTCCTCCCCGAGGACGTGGCCCCACTGTGTACCAGGAACTGTCGTACTCATGATGTCGGGGGCCCACTATTTGCCTCGAGTTGCCATGTTCACTATGACGGAGAGCTGCTACTTCCCAGGGGCTGTCAAACATTAGAGGGACCATTGCGGAGCCTTGAAGGATAGAAAAAGGAAAGTCGCTTAGTGCCTATATCTCCATTTACATTCGAAGACTCCCAGGAGCAAATATAATCTACCACACGAGGATCCTTGAATGTAATCAGAATACAGTCTCCCGGTATTGTTTTTTTGCTGTTTCCCACCCAGGGAGTCCTACGTACCATCAGAATCCTACATGTCCAAGTTGCTGGAATAGGGCGATATTGGGCCTTGTTTATCAATGACCACGTAGGTTCTGCGTTATAATCCACTAACTCGGGCACACCTGTCATTACAACTATGAAGGGACTTGCTTCCGGTGGCATATCGACAGCAAATCTAGCTTCAGGGGGTCCCCTAGTATCACCTCTGTTAGATACTGGGGCCGAAGTTTTTGGGGCAGGTATTTCTGGCGCAGAAACCCAACACCGGACAACATGACCACCCTCCAGCTCGCCACTCGAAAACACCACCAACTGATCCACGCCACCAAGAAAACCTCATTCAAGGAACGACTGGACAACAACGCACACAACAGCAAGGAACTCTTCAACATCTTCAAAGAGCTCTCCAACCCAAACGCCGGAAACGACATCACCCCATCACAAGACCTCTGCAACTCCCTCGCCTCCTACTTCCACAACAAGATTGCAGACATACACAACAGCTTCAGCACACAGCCGACGCACCCCACGACCGCACCGGCACCCCCCACCACCACCACCCTCCGCGCCTGGACCCCGATCAACACCGAAGAAACAACGCACAATGAACTCCATCCACTCCGGATCTCCTACCGCCCCTGCCCCACCACGTCTTCAACAAAGTGGACGCCGTCATCGCACCCCACCTGCGGGACATCAACACCTCCTTCGACACCGCCACCTTCCCAGAGAGCTGGAAGCACGCCGAACTCAGCGCTCTACTGAAGAAACCATCAGCAGACCCCACCGACCTCAAAAACTACCGCCCCATCTCGCTCCTCCCGTTTCCGGCCAAAGTCATCGAGAAGACCGTCAACAAGCAGCTGGCCGCCTTCCTCGAGACGAACGGATCCCTCGACCTCTCGCAGTCTGGCTTTAGGGCCAACCACAGCACCGAGACCGCTCTCATCGCAGCCACCGATGACATCCGAGCCCTGCTCGACAATGGGGAGACTGCGGCCCTCATCCTCCTGGACCTCTCCGCGGCGTTCGACACCGTCTGCCACCGCACCCTAGTGCAGCGCCTCAGCAACGTCGGAATCCAAGAGAAGGCCCTTGATTGGATCACCTCCTTCCTCGCCGGAAGGACACAGAGTCCGCCTCCCCCCATTCAGATCAGAAGCCACCGAAGTCATCTGCGACGTTCCTCAAGGCTCCTCGCTCAGCCCCACCCTCTTCAATGTCTACATGAGCCCCCTCGCGGCCACCGCACGCCAACACAACCTCAACATCATCTCTTACGTCGACGATACCCAGCTGATCCTCTCCCTCACCAACGACCCTGCCACCGCCAGGGCCAACCTATACGAAGGGATGACAGACGTAGCCAAGTGGATGATGAACAGCCGCCTGAAACTGAACTCGGACAAGACGGAAGTCCTGATCCTGGGCTCATCACCCTCCGCCTGGGACTACTCCTGGTGGGCCCCCGCCCTGGGCAGCGCACCCATACCGACAGACCACGCACGCAACCTGGGCTTCATCCTGGACTCCTCCCTCTCCATGACCAGACAAGTCAACGCCGTCTCCTCATCGTGCTTCAACATCCTGCGCATGCTACGCAAGATCTCGGTGGGGATCCACCAGAAGACCAGAAAGACTGTCACCCAGGCCCTCGTCACCAGCCGACTGGACTACGGCAACTCCCTCTACGCCGGAACCACTGCCAAACTCCAGAAGAGACTCCAGCGGATCCAGAACGCCTCAGCAAGACTCATCCTCGACATCCCCCGACACAGCCACATCTCCGGACACGAGAGACCTGCACTGGCTCCCGGTCAACAAGAGAATCATGTTCCGACTCCTCACCCACGCACACAAGGCCCTACACAACCAAGGCCCAAGATACCTCAACAGCCGCCTCAGCTTCTACACTCCCTCACGCCAGCTCCGTTCGACCAACCACGCCCTTGCCGCCGTTACCCGCATCCGAAGGGCCACCACAGGAGGAAGGTCCTTCTCCTACCTGGCCACCAAGACGTGGAACTCCCTCCCGACCCACCTCCGCCGGACTCGGGACCACCTCGCCTTCAGGAAGCAGCTCAAGACTTGGCTGTTCGAGCAGTAGCGGACCCCCCCCTCCCCAAGCGCCTTGAGACCCTCCGGGTGAGTAGCGCGCTATATAAATGCATGGATTGATTGATTGATTATTTTGGAAGACAGAGTTTTCTGCGCCGATATTTTGGGTGCCGATGTTTTGGGCGCCGGTGTTATTACTGACAAGGCATTACCCTGAGGTAGGGTTATGGTAGCATTAGTGGAACGTTTCACTGCTCTGTTGATATTTAATGCTTCAGGAGGTGTTAGTTTAGATGTTACTTCTAGAGGTATAGGTACATTTTTTTGTATGAGTGCTGGCTTAAGAGGGGTCTGCTTGTTTCCCCCCATTTTTTGGGTCCCCAGCACTTGGTTGGACTTTGTGAGATTTATGAAGTTGGATAGCTGGTGATCTATCTGTGATAATCTTACTTCTACTGGAGCAAGGAAAGATTTTAATAGATCGGAGATGTTATTTAGCAGTTGAGAATTGTTGTTATCGCTTATTTCCTTACTACAGGATGAATGAATGGAGGATTCCAGACTAATAAGGTCTGGAGTATCATGTGTGGACTGATTTGTAATCACAGACTCTACTATCTGTTCTGCACTAGGGGGTGCTTTCTCTTTACTTCTAGGCATATCACTAATCTCATTTGGAATGGGATTTTTCCGAACATTCTCTTTTCCTTATAGCGCCCTCCCTCCTCCCTCTTGTTTGCCTTGTTTCATCCGGTGTAATTTGGGGTATCAGCTCTGGTGTCCTTTCTAGGTCTAAGCTTGTCTGGAAATCGGAAAGCTGGGAGGCCGACAGGTCCACATTGTTTGGTAGGCTACGCCTACCCTCACCAGGCGTCCTTCGCCCAGAGATGTTGGGTATTTCGGGGGTTCTTGCATCCACTAAGTTCCCCATGGAGGATCTCTTGGCCAACGCTAAATCCAAAGACACCCTACCTTCTATCAAACTAATACTTTGGTCTATGAATGTATTTGCCTTGTTAATAAAATCATCCATGGGGCCCAAAAACTTGCCCCCACCCCCCAACACTTTGGTTTTGTTTCCTCTAGTTAAGACCATAGTTCCTGTTAGACCAATATGGGGAGTTAACGTCTTATGTAAGCAGATTGTCAATGATACTAAATCTTTAAGAACTCACAGGTGCAATGGCAATGAGGTACCAATACATACAATTTTGGATATACAGTCCGAATGGATAAAAGTTAGGGAGATGGCCCGGTCCCGTCTTCCGTCCTCTTCCGGCCTCTTCCGGCCTTTGCCCGGGCTTAGCCCCGGGCGCTCCCGCGCAGCGGGGAACTGTATTCCTGAAGTAGGGAGATGATTGGGGAGGGGGCGTGGCGACCAGGGAGAGCAGCCCAGGTGTGACTAATTGGGCTCGCAGGGACTCCTGGGCAATGGAGTCCCTGCTGCTCGCAGCCCTGGTCTGAATGCACTCACCCCAGGTATGAGGCAGCCCCTTCTGGCAATTCCCGCGAAGATCTGGCACGCAGCGGGTCCGGCGAGTTGCTGGATGAAGAACGAAGAAAAACAAAGGGCAGTCTGATGTTTAACCAAGAGGCAGTAATATGTCAAGGTCAATGCTACATGAATTCACAATTCAGCACCAAAGTCCACAAAGTGGGGCCATGGCTCCCTGAAAGACAACAGGGGTTCTTCTGACATGCCAACAAGGCCCGAGGAGCAGGATGGTAACTAAACAGACTCCTACAGTGCCGGCGCGCACAGTGCAACCAGGCATATCCGAGACACAGGGTGGTTCTGGGAAACCGTTGCAGACGGCAGCCATCTTGGAACAGAATGGCCACAGCTTAAGCAACTCCAAGACCGAGGCTCTTCCTGGAGCTGAAGGAAATCCAGCCAGCTGTGCTGCTGGCAGGTGCCCCTGGACCACCCCCTCCACGACACCATCACAAGGTTCTCTTGGACACCAACGGACTAAAATTACCGCAGTAATGCCCATAAAGTGACTTCCCTGGCTTCCCACTCTTACGCCTTCTTCACAGTACTGTCCTGGTCCTATCGGAAGCATCTTCCCATCTCTACCGCTGCAACACCCTCTTTACACAGCTCCCTGGAAAGGGCTGTGCAGACTCCAAAGGGATCTGAGACATGTAGTCAGACCTACACCAGCCCCAACAAGACCAGCCCACAGCTCCTCCACCACCAAACATCAAACAACATCTGTAAAGCTCAAGATAACCCCCAGAGAGGTTTCTTGCTGCTGTTTAACATGTTATCGTTTCCAAAATTCATGGACCTCATTCCATCGATCTTCGGATTGTGGAAATGTGGATTTTCCTGATCAGTTATGTCCCCTATCTTGGACCCCAACGATTCTATGTGCATGTCACAAGTACATGTGTGTTCCCTCCAGTTCCAGTTTCCAAGACGCAAACATGTGTGTCTACCGTCGACATGTTCTCTGTCAGATCCGCCATCAATGGGCTGGATATTCAATTCCTAAGTATGAAAAGCCACCGACTTTATATGGCTAAGGTACTCCATTTTTACAGTTCAGGCAAGTAGGCCCGATTCTTTCCTCAAAGCCTTTCCCTGCTCTCTGTCTGACAGTTTCAGCTTGAGCTCGCATCTGTATCCATGAACTTTGTCCTACTCCCTGTGCAGCTAACGGTGCCTGCCTCGGCCAGTTTTCGCCTGCCTGCCAAGAAGCTGTATTTCACCTTCGAATTATCTATTTTGCTCTTCAGCCGATGCATTCCTGTCTAGTGATTTAGGTAAACATTTCCTTTAGCTCACAAGCAAAGGACTCAGCCTTTCCGTCCTCCTGCAAGTGATTCATAGCCCTGTTGCCATGGAAAGTTTTCTGCCCCTCGCTTCTCATATAGACACTTAGACGCTTGTACACGCACATACAGTTAGTATAGAATAGATTCTGTCCGAGAGTCCTTCCTTGTGGATAACATAGTTCTCTAAACATAGGATGTTAGATATGATTTGGGATTAGGTTGACATGACCCCCTAGACTTCTCGTCTCCACATGTAGAGCTAAATGTCAAGTCCCCTTCACCCCCTAGTTGCACGTCAATCACACGTCATGCTGCTGCGCACGCATCCATGTTAAGTATTATCGTATAGATCCACCTATGTAAGATAATGAGAGCCAATCATGTTTCTTTTTGCTCCTTATTACGCCTAGTTTCAATTACGTATCACTATGTTAATTTATCTTATCAATTGTTACGCCTTTTTGCACTTGTTTCATTGTAAATGTATGACCTATAAAAGTTACTTCTTGTCAATAAAGTATTGTACTTCACTTCCTGAACCCTCGTGGTGACGGAACCTGAAGGCCGCGACTCGAGTCGGCCATTTTGGATGGAATAAAGCCCATTTAGAAACCTCTTATACCACGGATTCTGCCTCTTGTTATTCTGAGCTATTTTACTTTATTTTTAAAGATTCCGTATGAAATTCAGTTTCGGTAAAAAGAATATTTACCACATAATGGCGCCCGAACAGGGACACTTTCTCATCTCACGCGCCGGCGGTGCGTTGCAGGCCCGGTCTCCTGCCACAGCTGGACGGACCATAAACGCGTACCAGCAGGATTTCCTGTAAGCTCCCTCCGGTCAAGCGGGGGCGACTGAGGCTGCGATCAACCCAGACGAGGCGGTGAGAAGTGCGAAGTATCCCGACCAGAGCCTAGCTGAGAGAGCAAGATCCGAGGTATACAGAAGCCCACCAGGTTTTTCGAAATCCCGATGTCCAGAGGGTCCGCTATCCGCAGTTATCGAGTCCTGTCCATTCTCTGAGGCCTTCCGTTTCAAGGAGCTACTCGGTGAGTACCATCGCCGAGGAGGCGTGTTGACGCGCACATAGGTTGTGCCGGTCAAGACGGATTTGGGTACACAAATCCGGTCTGCACTGTTTAGCAGTGTATATGTACTGTTTAGCAGTATATCAAGTATTCCGAAGTATTTAGTTATTGTCAAGAATTCAGCGTGGTGATTAGTTAGGCAGACTGTCATCATTGTCGGTTATTGTTAAAATGTTTAATATTCAATGTTTAAAGTGTTCAAATGTCTTGCATATCGTGGTATGAATGATTGTTCTTTGTTCACTGTTCATTATTGTGTTTTTCGTATTAAGTGAATTCAAGAGTAAGTATCAGATCAGTTGTCAATATGCCGCTCTTCTCGAAGTTAAGACAGATTACTACCAGAAAAGGGGTGCTTGAAGAAGCAGTTCCTATTCCTCCTAGGGACACTCCAGGGCATTTTATGTACCACAAGCATGGCTTAGATGCCATATTGTTTCTTGATCTATGGGTAGATTATACCAAGGGATTGCCGGAAAGTCAAAGGTGGCCCGCAGCGGGAACCTGGGATGCAGAGTGCATCATGAAAGTGGAGGAAGAGTTATGGAAAAGAAAGGTCAGACAGTCACAGAAAGACGCTGTTGAGTTATGGCGTAAAGAATCTCATAGACGTACAGAAAAAGCACGTAGACAAGAAGAGAGGAGTAAAGAAAGTTCAAATAAAGTTCAAGAAGATCTATTAATTGAGGAAGGTATCCGAGTGAAGTCAGAACAAGTAAATAGACAAAGAAATGCTCTTATGAATGGTATGTATCCCCTTCTAACCGAAGGACTACCAAAGGCTGTTCCAGGGATGCCAAAAGACTTGCCACCCCCGTTATTTCCAATTAAGGTACATCAAAAGGGGCATCCCAGAACCGCAGAAGATGTTTTTCTTTCCTCATATCTAGACGACACAGCTCCCGAGTATACTAACGCCACACTACATAGACCGTCTGGCGGAGGGGTTCAACGTCAGGATCAGGTATCCGACCCCGTGCAACAGCAAGTCCCGATACAAGCTTCGGCAAGCACATCTGTCCCCGCAGTCGATTCTACAGTGGTATCGACACCCATAGTTGCTGTGTCACGTTCAACGAACCCATTCACACCCGATGCCCCAGATGGGGCCACGGGAGGTGCTAGCAATACCTTTACACCACCCAGAATAAATAAACTTGTCTTTCAAGAATCAGCGCATTCACGTACACCTAAATTCGTAAGTGAACGTACGTTAAAGGAACTCCTTGTAAATTGTAGATATGACCCGGTGGTTGGTAAAGAGGACGAAATGGTCCTGGCATCATTACGCATCAGGCGAGCCGCAGAGTATTTAGCAAGGTTACCAGGAATGACTACGCATCTAGATAACATATACCATTTTGTTCAAACAGGACGAGATCCAGGATGTATTAACAGAGCTATGGAATTCCAGAAAGTAGAGATACAGGGGGAACTGTTACGTTTCCTCATAAACTGTGTGATCAGAAATCAAGACCGTCCGGGGGTAGACCCGAATGCAATGCTTATTCTTACAAGATGGAGCCAGAATATATCAGAAGGGAGACACGATAAGCAAAATTGTATAATAGCCATGTGCCGAAAAATCCGTAGAGAAATAGAGCGTATTCATGAAGAAAGATTGGGAACAGACGAGTTCGAGCAAGATGAAGTGTCCGAATCAGGGAATTCCGCAAGACAGTCAGAGACCATAGCCTATGTAGGCAGAGGAAGATCCTGTAATAATGCTAGATGTTTTTCTGATCCCATACACTCTGTATGCCCAAATAATAGCAGAACGTATCCGACGCCTGTAATAAATCTGAAGTCTCCTGAACATTTGTTTCAAGCCGCAGATAAAATACTACGAGAACGAAGGGGTTACCACCTCCTCGATTCCATGGATGAGCAAGAATTAGCCAGATCAGCTGTTCACTGGATTGACAGTCCTGAAATATACGGTGATGAGACCGTAGCACACACGTTTTTTAATCTCAGTGCAGATGAACAACGTTTAGCTGGAATCTATATGATTCAGCAACTCCTTATATTATATAAGAGCCAACATGCTGACCCTGGTCCTTTACCTGATATATTAACGGAACTACTCACGAACAGATGGAGAGGTTCTAGTAACAAGCTAATTAAAGAGATATTAGTGTCACGTAAACAGTATGTCCTTTTTGTAAATCCGGATTCTCTCTCGCTGCCCCACAGAGAAAGAACGCCGTACTATATGGATAGACAAAATCCTTTACGAGAAGTGCACCCAATAAAAGGCGAAGACAATGAGTTTCACCGTGTATTTGTTTACACACCCATATCAAAAATGGAATTATTAGAAATGAAGAAAGTAGTACCTAGTCATGACAAAGACCCAGCGGGTTTCCACCGAGAAATTAAAGACATGTTACTAATGGGAGAGTACACCTTTCCTGATATTATGACGATATTAAAGGTGCTTTTGCCTGCTGGCATCTATGAAAAACTGAAAGAAAAAGAGTGGGAAGTGGGAGACCAAAAGATAGACTGGACAGCATTAGCAGAGGAAGAAAGGGCCCGAACTGCAGGTTCAGGGCTCGGGGATAAAGTTAAACTGTTACCAGGTTTACTAGTACAGGTACTGCCACGTCTATTAACTACAAAAAAGGAAGATTGGGGTGCAATCACAGCCTGCAAACAAAAGCAAGATGAAGACACAAGCGATTATTATGCTCGATTTGAAAAATGTTTTGGTATAAACAGTGGTATAAAAGCAAGTAGTGACTCATATCCACATTTATTTGTGACAAAATTAGTGGAAAATGCATTGCCTCCAGTGAAGAATAGAATATTGAAATTCGAGAGTACCTGGCAAAGTAACACTCCGTCACAAATGCTACAAATGTTACAGTATCATCACAATAGAATTAGGGATGAACAAGAACACGAGCATAGACGCATGAAGGATACAAAAATGAAAATGCTAGTTTCTCAGACAGTACCAGCAGAGGGTCACAAAAAGGGTGTGACACATTCTGGTGATTCTGCAGCTCCCGTAAAAGGAACCTGCAATTACTGTAAACAACTAGGCCATTATGTACACGATTGTCCAGTCCTGAAACGTAATATAGCTACAGGTATTGCAAAAGAGAGACCACGATTAGTTAGACAAGATCAGAATGAACAAGGAGCTATGCAGCATGGACAGTCCATGCCAGTTCAGCAACAGTCCATGCCAGTTCAGCAACAGTCCATGCCAGCCTCACAGCAGCCCATACAGTTTGTGCCAGCTGCACCACCGTTGCCTGCTACTGCCACACAAACCACAACACGACAAATGTATCAGACTGCACAATATGAATATCCTGAGTATCAGCGTTACGCATGAACAAGCCTAGAGAGGGAAGTGGACTTACCGCTCATCGAGATTCCTGTAGATCAAGAAGGACCGTATGTACATAGTGAATTATTAGGTCAAGATAGAAAATTCTTACTCGATACAGGGGCAAGTCGAACAACTATAAAACGTAGTGAAGTTCCAGGGGCACCCCTCTCAGGCTCTCAAAATGTTTCCCTTGGTTTTTCAGGAAAACCTATTGTTAATGAAGTATCACAGCCTCTCCCACTTACGATAGGACCTTTGACACGAACTACAGATTTATTGCTTACTAAATCATGCCCAGAAAATCTGTTAGGAATTAAAACTCTGAAAGCACTAGGAGCCATAATATGTTGTTCTCCGGAAGGAGTAAGGTTGTTTCTACGTGATTTTAAAGGTCACTATGTGTCTAGGGACATGGATCCCCGACTACAGACTTTACCAGTACATCTATGGGCACAAGGCCCTACGGATGTTGGCTGCATGAACATTACACCATACCGAGTCACATTGAAAGCAGGAGTGGTACTACCACGAATGCGACAATACAAGTTACCACATGATGCTGTAGTGGCTTTGCTGAAAATCATTGATGAGCTAATTGCCCAGGGAGTAGTTGTAGAAACAGACTCCAATGTATGTAATTCACCGATAATTCCGATTCTTAAACAAACTGATCCTACTGCCCCACCAGTATACCGATTGGTTATTGATTTGCGTGAACTAAACAAGTGCATTGTACCACAATTTCCTGTGGTCCCTGATATATCATCATTATTGACAGCAATTGATTCCGAAGCAACATTCTTTACTGTAATTGATCTCAAGAATGCCTTTTTCAGCGTCCCAATAGATCCGGAAAGCCAATATTTGTTCGGATTCAGTTTAAATGGGCGCAGCTTTAAATTCTCACGCGCTCCCCAAGGATTCACAGAAAGCCCCAGCATCTACAGCCAAGCACTGAAACGAGAACTTGACAGTATCCACATGCCAGTCAATACTGCACTGCTTCAATATGTCGATGATCTGCTGATCACCGCGAGAAGCGAACCTGAATGTGAAAAGGCTTCTCTGACAGTTTTACATTTTCTAGCCGACAAGGGGCACAAGGTGTCTCCTAAGCAGCAATTCTGTGTCCAGCGAGTTATTTATCTTGGTCACTCGCTGTCCAAGGAGGGAAGGCAGCTTACACCAGATCGCATCCAGTTAATTGCTAACATGTCAATACCCCAGACACAAAAGGAAGTGCGGGCTTTTATAGGCCTCACTTCATATTGTAGGCAGTGGATCCCTCAGTACGCATTTCTAGCAAAACCACTCATTCAGCTAACCACACAGGAGGCAGCCACATCGACTGTTCTCCCTTGGACTCAGGAACATACACAAGCTTTTGAAAGCCTAAAGGAAGCTTTATGTCAAGCACCTGTTTTAGCAACACCATGTTATAGCAAACATTTTACACTTTTTGTTACAGAACGTGAAGGTACTGCCTTGTCAGTACTCACTCAGGATCAAGCAGGATCACGCAAGCCATGTGCTTATTTTTCCAGTACATTAGATCCCGTAGCTCAGGCTTTGCCTGCATGCCTGAAATCAGTGGCGGCGACAGCTTTAGCAATCAGACAAAGCGATGCCATAGTATTAGGACATCCATTGACAGTACAAGTACCACATGCAGTAGAGGTTCTTGTGAACCGAACACAAACACAACACTTGACCATAGCAAGACTTACCGGTTATGAACTGACATTGTTTCAACCACACATAGAGATCCGACGGTGTAATACATTGAATCCTGCTACACTATTACCTGTAATTGGAACAGACCCACTAGCTCATGATTGTGTTGAAATCATTGAAATAAAGACGAAACCTAGACAAGACTTGACAGACGTTCCATTGTTAGATCCAGACCTGACGTTGTATGTAGACGGATCGTGCATGAGAACAAGTACAGGAGATTTAGTGGCCGCGTATGCAGTCACAACAGACACTGAAGTTATTGAGACAAATTGTATAGATACTTTGTCAGCCCAAGCAGCAGAACTTATTGCTCTAACACAAGCCTGTATTCAAGCCACTAATAAGAAAGTTAATGTATACACTGACTCACGTTATGCATTCGGAGTTGTACACGACTTCGGCGTACTGTGGCGAGAGAGAGGTTATTTAACCTCCCATGGTGCCCACATTCAGCACGGACCCCTCATTCATGCCTTGTTAGACGCAATACATCTACCTACTGCTATATCGATTATGAAATGTAAAGCACACACGAAGGTTACTGATATCATTTCTCAAGGCAATGATTTAGCTGACAGAACAGCTAAACAGACTGCTCAGAATCGCACATTAGACATGACAAAGCCAATAGTTCAGACACCAACACAGTGTATGACAATTAAGGATCCCGCACTTGACGTAATTGACATACAGACACATGCTACTGCAGAAGAATTAAAGAAATGGACTGAACTAGGAGGGATCCAGACAGATCAGGGATGGATGACGAAGGAGAAATCTGTATGGTTTCTTCCTGACTCTATGGCCCAAGCCATTATAGCTACAATTCACAGCCCGGCGCATTTAGGAGAAAAAGCTATGCTAGATAGCATTAAACACATTTGGTTCAATAAACATTTACGAGCAGCAGCTAAACAAAAGGTCCGTACCTGTATGATATGTTGTCAGTTCAACCCGGGAAAAAGTGTTCCCGTAGAACAGGGTGGATTCCAGACTCCTGATCATCCTTTTGAAGTGCTCCAAATGGATTATATCCAGATGGAACGATGTCGAGGATTCAAATATGTTCTTGTAGTTGTCTGCGCTCTCTCCCGATGGACTGAGGCGTACCCAGTATCAGATTACACGGCCCCGACTACTGCCAAACAGTTAGTTCGAGAATTCTTCCCACGGTACGGGCTACCACGTGTTGTATATTCAGATAACGGCCAGCCTTTCTCATCCGAATTAATGAAACATGTCTCACTTTTGTTGGGATATCAGTGGAAGTTCCACTGTGTCCGACACCCCGAGGCAGCAGGTCTCGTGGAACGACATAATCAAATTTTGAAAATCAGATTGTCTAAAATATGTAAGGAGAAAGGTGTTGACTGGATAGTAGCCTTACCAGTTGCACTATTTTACATAAGAATGGTAGCACACTCTCGAACAGGGCTATCCCCGTATGAGGTGATCTTCGGAAGGCCACCAAATATGTGGGGGACGCCTGTACCACGTAAAATAACTGATGTTAATTGTAATATGCTGACAGATTACCTGGCTTCCTTGATGTCTGCACTACGATCTTGTCGTTCACAGGTAGCTGCAGCTTTTCCTGACAACACTGAGGTGAAACCCCATGACGTTGCTCCGGGGGATCTGGTGTTTGTGAGGAATTTCGATCGGAAAACCCAATTGGAGCCCAGGTGGAAAACACCGAAGCTAGTCCTGCTGACCACAAGAACAGCCGTGAAAGTGGAGGGCCGCAAAGGATGGATACATTCCAGTCACGTTAAGAAATTTCATGGACTATCCTCGGATATAGACACTGTGCCCTGCACTCCCTCACAGACTGATTCAAAACTTCCCTTTGTTGAAAGGAATGACTCTCAGAACTATAAATTAAAACTTAGGCCCAAACAGTCGAGCAATTTGATTGTTTAAGTCCTCTCCAAGGTGAAGCGGTTGAATTGTCTCTGACATGTATCCCTTGGACCTGAGTAGAGAAAATACCAGAGAAATGTTGAAACGACAGGCGTATTGTAAATCACTGCGTAGCTACTGTGTGAGGACATTATTAATTCTGTTTTTATTGAGTGTTTTAATAATCATTACGAGTGTGATTTTGCACATATATCATCCTATTTCTAGACATGTTTATAATATTACTGCTGAACATTCTTTTAGTGACCTACCGCCACATGAATTATCTTATAGACTTGCGCTGCGCAATAACACCTTCATTAGTATGTTACATCATTCCCATCAGACTAGTAATGCCACCAATTGTTGGGTGTGTGGCCGACTCCCTCCCTATCAGAATAACAAAGGAGTTCTGCCTTTCTTTCCACATCCGTTCACACACAATGGCTCCTGTGGAGCATGGTTTAGTTTACTAAATTCCATAGACCCAGACACAGCAGTTTATCAACAACATTGGATATGGGGAAATCTGAATCTAGTTTTATTCAAAGTCTGTCACCCTAATAAGGAGGGTCACCCCAGTAGAACAGGAACTGATTTAGAAAATGAAGTGTATAAATTAGGTAATTTTACGCCTAACCTCATGATTTTGAACGTCAAATCCGAAGTTGAATTAATTCTGCCCACTATGTCAGTATTTCCAGTTAAGGGTGAATTATGTGTGAGAAAAGTTGGTTCCATACATATGGGCCATAGCCAATGCGTTACTACAGTAGAATATAGTGATCAAGGGAAATCTTCATTTAGAGCTTCTCGCCATTCTTACTTTATATGTGGTCAGACGGCATATATGCGTCTGCCTCTAGATTGGGATGGTACCTGTTACATAGCATTCCTTTTGCCACCTGTTTTCCTAGCTCCCCCTGATTATTATCGAAATGTTCATTTAGTACACAAAAGAGAGCGTAGAGATCTCCCAGTTGTCGATTATACTGAGACGGCATGGGACAAGTATGTAGATTTCAATAAAGGTATCTTCCCCTATATAGGTACAATATCAAATAGTAAGCTGATACGCAGACTCACCAAGACTCTTGAAGCTGTAGTAAACGAGACTATAACCGCCCTAGGCAATCTGACAGAGGAACAATCAGTGATGAGAATTGTTGTTCTCCAGAATCGTCTTGTCCTTGACGTCATCCTGGCCGATAGGGGCGGAGCTTGCAGGGTCATCGGATCCAGCTGCTGCATATTCATACCAGAAAATTCGCCATCTGTATATAAAGCTATAACACGCCTTCATAAGATTGTAAGCCAGATACACGAGAATCCAGGCACTTGGACGTGGTCCGGGTGGTTTTGGAGTGTGATATCAGCCTGGGGATGGAGAGTTCTATCCTTCCTAGGTATTGGCCTTCTTATGCTCTTCAGTTGTTGTTTATGCCTGCAATGTGGACCAGCGATTTGTGGTCTGTGTGCCACATCATGCATTCCATATCAAAGTTCTCGTTCAAAATGCCGGAAAAAGAAGGAAGAAGAAATGATGCTCCATGAGCAAATCGATGGAATAATGAAGATTGATATCTCTTGAAGGGCAAGTAGGGGACAAGGAGGGAATGTGGAAATGTGGATTTTCCTGATCAGTTATGTCCCCTATCTTGGACCCCAACGATTCTATGTGCATGTCACAAGTACATGTGTGTTCCCTCCAGTTCCAGTTTCCAAGACGCAAACATATGTGTGTCTACCGTCGACATGTTCTCTGTCAGATCCGCCATCAATGGGCTGGATATTCAATTCCTAAGTATGAAAAGCCACCGACTTTATATGGCTAAGGTACTCCATTTTTACAGTTCAGGCAAGTAGGCCCGATTCTTTCCTCAAAGCCTTTCCCTGCTCTCTGTCTCTGACAGTTTCAGCTTGAGCTCGCATCTGTATCCATGAACTTTGTCCTACTCCCTGTGCAGCTAACGGTGCCTGCCTCGGCCAGTTTTCGCCTGCCTGCCAAGAAGCTGTATTTCACCTTCGAATTATCTATTTTGCTCTTCAGCCGATGCATTCCTGTCTAGTGATTTAGGTAAACATTTCCTTTAGCTCACAAGCAAAGGACTCAGCCTTTCCGTCCTCCTGCAAGTGATTCATAGCCCTGTTGCCATGGAAAGTTTTCTGCCCCTCGCTTCTCATATAGACACTTAGACGCTTGTACACGCACATACAGTTAGTATAGAATAGATTCTGTCCGAGAGTCCTTCCTTGTGGATAACATAGTTCTCTAAACATAGGATGTTAGATATGATTTGGGATTAGGTTGACATGACCCCCTAGACTTCTCGTCTCCACATGTAGAGCTAAATGTCAAGTCCCCTTCACCCCCTAGTTGCACGTCAATCACACGTCATGCTGCTGCGCACGCATCCATGTTAAGTATTATCGTATAGATCCACCTATGTAAGATAATGAGAGCCAATCATGTTTCTTTTTGCTCCTTATTACGCCTAGTTTCAATTACGTATCACTATGTTAATTTATCTTATCAATTGTTACGCCTTTTTGCACTTGTTTCATTGTAAATGTATGACCTATAAAAGTTACTTCTTGTCAATAAAGTATTGTACTTCACTTCCTGAACCCTCGTGGTGACGGAACCTGAAGGCCGCGACTCGAGTCGGCCATTTTGGATGGAATAAAGCCCATTTAGAAACCTCTTATACCACGGATTCTGCCTCTTGTTATTCTGAGCTATTTTACTTTATTTTTAAAGATTCCGTATGAAATTCAGTTTCGGTAAAAAGAATATTTACCACAGGATGGTGAAGTGGACCTGCCATGTTGTGAACCTGTAGCCATGGCGACAAACAGGCCTGCAATGGACGCACGAGTCCTGAGCCATCAGACCCACTGCACGTGGTCAGGTTAAAGCAAAGTAATGCACACGGACCCTTCCCGGCCATCAGGATATTGCGGACCACGAGCAAGCGGACGGCTCAGCATCGATCCATAACCTAGTCCATATTTACGGCCAAGAATAAGCTGCGTGAATGAGATCACGCCACATACAGGGACCGCCCCTCTCGCATCTCCTCAGACTGGAGGAAATACACACAGGGCTAAAGAGTCCCCTTTAAGTTGTGTAAAAGCCTCGTCATCACCATGCAGATTCCCCCGGTCATCGTGTGGCCAAGACACACACGGCCCGTGTCCTCATCCTGCAAGAGACAGAAACCTCCCCCATCCTAGTCTATGCACGGTACCAAAGATGGACAAGCACTGTACAAAATATCTCAAAAGAAGCATAAAAGCCTCCTCGTCAATGACCTAACTGGCTTGGACATGTGTTGCCGACAGGAGGCCTCCTGGTCAGAAGATCTTCGCCTTCGAATCCAACCAGGTTATGGATCGTGAAATCCAGAGACACCAACGCATCCTTTCATGGCTGGACGAGGAAGCCAGAGTTCAACAATCAGACCTGGGGAGGAGCTGCTGTAGGGTCAAACCCACCTCGATGCCACTATGGTCTACCAGAGGATGCTTATTGATCTTTAGACCCCCTCTCAGCTCCTTGAATTGTACTGTACCATTTATATAGCGCTTACTAGCCCCATGTGGGGCACTGAAGTGCTTGCCTGTCGGGGTAGCATGCCACACCATGTAGGGTGCTTAGATGGGAGCATGTTGCCTGTGCTTTGTGGTAACCACAGAGGTGTGGTTATCTTGATATGGGATGCAGTGCTTAGCTGTGTGGTGAAGTGCGACAGAGAGGCACGCACTTTATGGGTTTCAGTAAGCTGGCACCTTTGGACAGCTCTGAAGGTCCCTTTATGGCATTTCTTATGATCCCGGTCCACTTAACTGGTAACTTCACTGGATTGTTCATCCTGAAATACTGTGTTTAAAGTTCATGGTCCAGAGAATCCATAGATTCGAGGGATGCATGTCGGGGTGATCTGCTGGTATAGACCTTAGTAACATCACATCGGATTGTCACTGAGACGCCATGAAGCAGTTGTATCGTGTAGCTCTTTGGGAGCTGGACTAGCCCTCTGATTGGCCAGTAGTACATGGCAGATATCTTCGACATTCCCTGCCTGTTCAGTTGGTCATGGATGGTACATCACGAGGCGATGGACTAAACCCACAGCAGATCTGTCTTATGCGAGTGTGAGGGTGTCACCAGTATAATGGAGTATGATGCAGCCTGTATGCACTACAACAACTAATTGCCTGACCACGGAGTGTTATGGTATTAGTGTGGGCCTGGAGGGTTCTACACTGCATTTCAGTGTAATTGAATGTATATAGTGCTTACTACCCGCTCATGAAGTGTTGAAGAAATTTACACTGGGCGGCAACCGCAACCCATGGTCCGTGTGGTTTTTATTTTCCATTGTTGGCTATTAGACTAGTCTTGTGCCCTTAAGGAAATCCTTCCAGGCTCCGGTTCTAGGAGGTAGAGTAAATAAATAGGAGTGAAGTGTGATCTTCAGTGGGGGAAGGCGGGCGGGAGTATGTTAATTCATGCAAATGTTTGACGGTATTAATAGATAAACTACAAGACATTAGGTATTGTTAGGTTGTCGGATAAGGAGTTTTACAGTCGAGGCTGTGAGCTTTGAAATGAGATGAGGGCAATTTGCAGAAATACAATAATAGGGATTGAGGCAAACACAAGTCTTAAGAGTGGGCGGTGCCTAGAGCGGGGAGGCGTAGGATGGAAAGTTAGGAGGAGACGGTCATCTGAAAGAAAACGAGGAGACAATTGGAAATTTTAAGTGAAAGTCAGTTTTCACAGAAATACACCGGAAGCTTTTTAAAGATTGCTAGCAATCCGAGGACGCAAAGCCAATACGATGAAATATTATTGGTGTGAGAAACCGTGCTGCGTTGGGTACTTCCATGTGTCTACAACCTTTTGTGTAATAGGAGGAACGTATGTTCAATGCAAACCACCCCAAGCTACTAATATTGGTAGATGCTCTCCTTACCACCCCATCCTAGGTTGTCTGCAGTGATTACATCACATCCTGCAGGGCTGCCAGCAGTAAAGAAAAAAAAGAATTAACAATTTGGAATTCCTCTACAAGGGTAATACACAACCATTGCTGTAATCCCAGTAACACCCTAAGGTAATACTTTGAGTAATACATGTCTCCAATACCACATGATTTATCACTCAGTTAATTGCTTTAAATACATTTTGAACATTCAAACATTTTTCTCCAAAAATCAGCTTAGGAGTTCTGAAAAAACTAATTTTTGCCTCAAATATGCACTTTTTAATTTTGCGCTGCATATATTAATTCAACCTGGCAAAAGCTTCTATATTAGTTGGCTGGGCTGACCACAGGAGAGCTACTTGCAGGCAGCTGGAGAGCTCCTGGTAGCTCACGAGCTACTCTGTGGAGACACCACTAGAATCAGTTAAGTCTATCCTCTGAAAGGCAACCCCTAGACCACTGCTTTACAAACTGCTGATCCGCTGGAAGGCTGGGCGTGTTAAGTAACGGCTGCACACACATGTAGTGATGTATCGCAAGGTTTGGGCTGTGCTCAAAGGCAGCAGTAACCACATGATCATAGCAACACAAGGGGAAGATAATGCGAACATTGAGATTCTGCAAACGCTGGAGCCGCGGTTTACTGATGTTCACCCCTAAAGACAGTGACGTGGATCCATTTTAGTTGCCCCTGGGTGTGACGTGACGTTGCACAAGATGGAGGAATGGATAGATCTTCACCAGACTGTGGAAGGGTATTGTCTGCATTCCTGTGGCTAGAAGGTGAAGACCCAGACAACAAAGTGAGTCGGATGTAGACAACGTTACTTTCACAGATTCCATAAACCTGGTTAGCAACGGGCTACTGGGAACTGCCGTCTGGTAGAATGCAGAAGTGAAGGGTGGAATTTTAGTTTGTTGTTCAAGGTAAGGAAGTTTCTAGGCCAGGCCTGCCCTCTGGATGTCCCAAATAGCGGCTTCCGATAGGTTGACGTCAGCCAGGTGCAGAGACCTCACTTTTTTTGTGCCCATATTGTGAATACTCCTGCTTGGGGCCAGCTCTAGTGCCACCTGCTGTCCGAAGCATCACGCTGCACAAAGGAAGGGAGTCTGAGAAGGACACTTGAAAACACAACCAAACCAGTTCCGTAACACGATTACGAATGGAAATTGCACAACTTATAAATATAATCTTCAGGTACACGCCCAGTCACTTCTACAGGATAGTGGTCACACAATAGCAGAAAAAGCAAGGCCTACACACAAACATCAGATGATCAATGAGAAACTACTCATTTAGGCACATAATAAAATCACTTAATTAGGAACATGGAAGGCAGAAAAGTGGCCAGCAAACCATAGGGATAAAAAGAACATCTTGGCAAACACCGCATCAAAGTGGAAGC
Organism: Triturus cristatus; assembly: GCF_964204655.1. NCBI lineage: Eukaryota > Metazoa > Chordata > Amphibia > Caudata > Salamandridae > Triturus > Triturus cristatus. The sequence goes on from NC_140594.1 coordinate 1,172,372,968, forward strand.
CCAGCAGTAAACACAAGGTAGCCATCGGGCGCACCAGGGAGTCACAAACTGAACTTACTATTTACAAAGCAGGACCATCAGCCCCAAGTAAAGCAGAGCAGAGCAACCAATACTGAAATAAACCACTGAACAGCGCAAGGGCAGAACCAACTCCGGGAGCGCAGGGACATGGACAGTCCCAATCCCGGATACAATAACTTCCCCTAAGCTCTAACCCACTCCAGCACATACACGAATATCCCTCGGACAAACCGCTGTACAATTTATCCTTCCTACCGAAACCCCGCTCTCATCCTGCAGCTCCACTCAACATAAAACATCTGAATCTGGCCAGATCCATTGATCACCTCACTCTTTCCCGAACCCCTGTAGTGCACGACGTCCTCAACCGCCCAGTTAATGATCCCACGCACACTCCTCTTACAATACACCTAGTGCTGGTACATCCACAGAGCTCTAAAATCCTTTCTATGGTGCATTGCACCCATGCATGCACCATCATCACACTATTGAGATCTCCACAAAGCATTGGTAATGTGCATTTTTGCTGATGCATTACACACAACCGTCCGGCTGTTAGAGGAAGCGGCACACACTGAGCTCGGTAGGCCTTTGCAACGACTAAGCCTGGGCAAAGCACTACACTACGCTGGCGTAGTTTGCGAAGTTCGCGCTACGCGAATTGCACGTAGCACAGTGCGAACATGCGTAGCGTAGTGGCGGTCATTTTTTGCTTGCTCGCAGTCCTCAACGTCAAGTTGGCGACCGCGAGCAAGCAAAATGACATCCCGGCGAGACTTTTTCCTTGTTCGCGATCAGCAACATCAAGTTGGCGATCGCGAGCATGGAAAATAAACCTCCCGGCGAGATTCCCAACGCGAGGAGGTCAGGTTTCTCATTGCGAGTGGTCGCGTATGCTTGCGACCGCTCGCGATGAGAAACTACCAGTTCGCGTTGAGAAAGCTGCCGCTCGAGTAAAAATCTACTCGAGCAGCAGAAAACTACAGCTCGCACTGTGCAAGATGCCGTTTTCAATGATTGCATAGTGCGGACAAGCAACCGGCACTGTGCAATCATTGAAAACGACATCTGGCACAGTGCGAACATGTTACTACGCAGTTCGCGAAGTGCTATGCGTAGCTCGCGTAGTGCGAACTGCACTTTGCGTAGCTTCGCGGAGTGCTACTTCGCGAACTACGCCCAGGGTTAGCAACGACCCTTCAATAATGACTAAAACCTACAACTTAGTCAATATCCTGGTCTGAACTAATTGGCTTAATTTTCAAACCAGGCAATGATTTTGACATATTCCAGGGGTTAGATGAGAGAGACCGCCCTTCTCCTGAAAGCGTCCCACGGGGTCAGACTCGCTTGCTACACCCGCATGACCCAGTGGCTACAAAAACACTAATCTGACTCTTTCCCCTCCCCCCCCCCCCCATATAAAAAGATTTGACACCTTGTAATACATTTCAATCAACCTCTTGTTAGAGACCCATTAATACAATAAACCTCCAAGCCTAATTACATCACGCATGTTTCTCCTTTGAACAGTGCAAACATCTCTCCTCTAGACCCCGCAGGCTACCTATGACATACCAGATCATGAAAGAGGGGCTCACTATGCTAAGGGTCAAACGTCAGGGGACGTTTATGTAGCCATGACTTCCTACCACCTGACCATGCAACTCCTGTGGTGGCCATGTCCTACCCACATGCCAGCCAGCTTACCAGAATGGCATAGAAGCAACAGAGTTCTGCGGTGCTCTCTCTACAACACACTAAACAACCCCAGCTGCAAAGCAATGGTCAATCAGGCAACAGAGGACGACAAGCAGAGGGCCAGGAAGATCTGCTTAGATACAGCAGTGCTTTTGTAGCATCTGCCTTCATGCTGTAGAGATGCCCTTCAGAGCCGAGTGTACTGTATGTGCACAGCTTATTTCATGACACCTCATAGCAGTTGGGTGCGATGTTAGCCAAGATCTTGGATTTTACACATGTAATACACTTACTGATCGGGGCTTTTAGACGGCACTTTTCATCCATCGCTCTTTTGAAAAGACACCAATTCAAGATGCCGACACATGCCTACAAAGCCCTCCATGACCAAGGACAAGCACGCACGAACCACCACCTGAACTTCCACCAACCCTCCAGACACCTGCAATCCACCTCCCTCGCCCTTGCACACCCCTGCATCAACCAACGCTACAGTGGAGGACGATCCTTCTCCTACCTCGCTGCCAAGTCCTGGAACGACCTCCCGCTGCACCTGCGAACATCATCCCATCTACCAGAATTCAGAAAGAGACTCAAGACCTGGCTTTTCGACTCATCCCAGTAAGACCCTAGATGGATTCACTTGCGGGTGATAAGCCACGCTCTACAAATCCGAGTTGATAGATTGTGTCATTCACATTTTTCTTGTGATGTTAAGGATTTTGTAAAGTACAGCACATCTCCAAAGGCACCGTGAAGCTATTAGAGGAGATAGGATGGAATGGAGCTGTGGGATCCGGAGACCAAGATTTACAGACACAGGTAAACTAAGGCGGCTTTTCTTGAGCTTGGTGGGACACTCGACAGATCTGAGTGGGAGGGGATGACTGTTTCAGAGTCTGGCAGGCAAGCATGAAACAGACGCCCCACCCCATCCGAGAATTCGAAATGTGAGGAACTACCAGTCGCTAGGCATAGGTGACGAGAACGAGAAAGGTGGTAAGGCGTGAGCTTCGACTTAAAGTAGACGGCACCCGAGACGTTCACCACTTTGTGGAGCGTGCAGAGGGTCTTGAATAGAGCACGCTTCTCGGTGGGAAATCAGTAGAGTGACTGAATGCGTTGAGCCCCAAGTGAGCAGGGTTGCGGAGTTCTGGATGACTTGAAGTCCATAAGTGAGGTAGTCTGAAATCCCCAGGTAGATAGAAATTTTATTCATCATGATTTCCTGCCTCGAGTTTTGAAATTCAAAGAGGAATGGGACAATCCTATTGAGTGTTTTGAGAAGCGAGCAGCCTACTCTGGATACTGGATTGATCCGGTTTCTAAAAGGTGAACTAATTGTTCATGATAAAGCCCAGATCTTTGGCCAAACAGACCGGGGCAGTTCGATAGCCCAACTCTGTGGCCACCAAGAAGGAAACCAGGATGAGGAGTTGTGGCCAAAGAGAAGAATTTGTGCCCAAGACACTTCTTGTACATAAAAGAACAGAGGCACTTGAGCCGTCTTCATGTAGCCCAGTAGTACATATCGTTATGTATCCCAGCAGCCAGTGCTTAGCACCAGGACACCCCAGGGTAACCGTGCGCTCGTTATGTGAATCTCACTTATAATTTCATAGCCAGACTCCCTTAGTACATATGAGTGAACACAGAGAATCGGATGCACATATGAACATGTAGCAAACGTCACGAGGCGCCTTCTTACAGTCCAGATCCCCTGGTAACTTCGCGTGGACGTGTATGAACACCTTCAGCGGCCGTCTTGAGTACAATCTCAAATCGTCCTTCTGCGCTAAGTATTTACACTCCTCCTTTGCTCCCCCACAAACTTAGCCCTATGAAAACCAGATTAATCGGAGGACAGGGCCCACGCCTACGTAACAAGGCCTTCCCTTCGCACGTTGGAAATGCGCACATCACTGGAGGATTGGGTTGGACTGGACTGGGGGGCTATTATATGTTTCACATACACATCTGTAAGGTTTCAAACACCATATTCACAAAACAGTCATCCCAGAAGAGCCTCTGGCAACTTCTGAAAGAAGAGTCATCTGAAAGCTTAAATCGTCTAGGAAGGTTTCGAGTCAACTCAGTAGACTTCATGGACGGGATTCAATCTAAAAACCTTTGCTGAGAACATCAAAATGTAGTTTTCCTGCGGTCAAGTAATTTACTTCATTTACGTCATTCAACTCCACTTAGGACATTCCATGCACTTTGCAAGAAATACATTAATACTGAAAGAATATTCATCATTTTTGTAGGAATGAAGGATTTTTCCTTTCAATTTGCTTCCAAATCTCTTTGCAGGAGTGCTGGCGAGGCAGATCTGCCCGTCCTTCATCGAAGACGCATACAGCACGTGCCTCGCTGCTGGCCGGTCTCATTTAACATTAGTTAATGAACACTTAGTGCAAATCTACATGGATACTTCAGGCTGGAAGATGCTGGCTCTTCAGGGCCTACTGGGAGAAGCCGGCTGACAGCCCAACCTAGGGAGCCAATAAATTTGCTCAGATCGCCTTTCAGACTGCCTGCTTGGATTCCGACAGCGCGTCAATCATGACATGAATTAAGCCGCGATATTGACTGGCTTAAATATGGAATCAATATTTCCAGCCCAACATTTAATCATGAGCGGGCGAGCTTGGTTTCTGCCAAATCAGGTTCCCGGGGACATTTTAATGCGGAACCTGACAGATCGCTGCCGACGTCAAATCACATCAAAATCTCTATTAGTGGGGAAGAGAAAGTGTCATGTCTCCATGTGATTGACATGCTTACAAAGAAATAGACAGCGGGCAAGGAGGCCCCAGTGGAGTGGGCCATTATTACGCCCATCACTCAAAAATACAGCTGCTGCACACCTACCACCACCACAGGACAGAGCGCAGCATAACGGCGAGAGTCATATCGAAACGTATTGATCAAGGATAAGAATAAAGGTTACTTTAGTGAATCTTCCTGCTGAATGCATCAAAATCAATGGAGGTACTTATTGGGAACATTCTGCTTCAACAAGTTATAAAGTCTTCAAATTATCTTTTGTTCAGAATCGACAATCAAATCTCAGGGCTCCACAGTCAATAGTTCCGATGAATAAATACGCATTGAATTTCTTTACTGAGGATTCACAAAACGTATTTGATTTGCTGGGTTTGGTCTAATGATAAGATTCTGGGCGCCGCAAATTTTAGCAGGTATCGGGGTGTTAAAATAAGTCCAATGGAAGTAGGTTAGAGGGGTTGAAAGGAGTCTAGTTTCTACAATCTTTGGAGATCTCCTGGGGCAAAGTTTTACTATAAACTATGGTGTGAAGACCGGTGGTCTTGGCATGCAGTCCTGCAGGATGACAGACATACGGTATAGAAAGACATCACGGACTGCCGTCCTGACCACAGTTTTAACTGCAGTGACGGGGGAAACCAGGGAGCAAATCAGATGTCAACGAAAGACCACACATTTCTAAGACAAACAGTAATTTGTGTAGTTAGAGTCCTCGCTACCAGGCCCACAGGAATACCAGGTGACCAGCTGAGTGGACACAAAACTGTTGCATTTGTCATTCAATTAAGTCAGCTGTGAGCCACTGCAGACACTGCGACGGGGAAACTTAGTTCTTAAGGATGGCGAGTCCCAGATGATGCCTTTATGCGTTAATAGCAAGAATGTACATTTTTCTCCAAGATAACCTTTCTCATCGTGGAGTCTTACTCAGAGCTTTGCATGCCTGGCGGGTAGTACGGCCTGCAGGAGAAGAGACCTGCAGTTTGACTCACATGGCTGGTAGAACCACATGTGCACGTCAGAGGCGAGCCATTACGAAGGAGAGTAAGACAGCCAAGAAGTAGGCAGTGCGATGATCCTGAGAAAGAATCCAAGTACAAGGCTGTTCATGGTGTGAGGGAATGTCATCTAGCACAAAGAAGTCACAAGATGCGCCGAGGTTCTGCAATGGTCGCCAGCCTGAGTGATGCTGTGAGAATGGTGGATTGATCAAGACAAGCTTCTGTACGGATATGGAAGACAGCGCACTGGTTGACGGCAAAACTCAGACTCATGGTTACCTGGGTCAGTAACCACAACGCGGGTGTTTGTGTAGATTTCAGAGAAGCCTGCGTTCGGCAGAAAACATCCAAGTGCGCCATGGTTACGATGGGTCAAGCAAGCCTTGGACTGTGAATTGAGTTGGCTTGGGTATAAAAGGATTCGGAGGAGTGAGGTTGGGGTTTACTGGTGATGGAGACTTCTGCGCCACCATCAACGTTCCTTCTGACACCCAGAGCACTGCATAGTCACTGAAAGTCTTGGGTTGGCCGACTGGACGCCTACACGGAGGGTATGGATGGGTGAAGTGTTCATTGATTGATAAAATACGCAACCCAAGGGCTAGGCACACAGGGTAATCCGGTTTGATCCTTCGAGCCCTGTGACCGGTGGGCTGGACACTCGTCTGGGTGGACATACAGGCAAATGAGAATAGCGAAGCAGAAAAATAAGCAATATATTGAAGAGGCAGAGATATGTCTCAAGGGACTACTGAACCTGTCAACAACAGAACTGCTGTGAACCCCGAGGAGGTGGGGCATTTAGGGGGGAGCTCTTGAAGGTCCACATGTCAGTGCTTAATTAGTAAAAAGGACCAATTGGACCCCAAGAGCAACCACCGGCTCAAATTAAACACTGATCCATGCCAAAAGCCAAGGCTAAAGAGAATTCGGTGTTGCAATGCAAGAAAGCTGTGAAAAACAAAATTTAGTAGGTAGAGATTTGAAGGTGACCCAAAGTATGGGACACGTCACAGTGGAATATAGGGGGTCCAATTTATGAGATCACTAGTGAAGGGGGAGGGACGGACGAACCCAATACCAGTAGCAAAGAAATGAAAAGCACAGATAAAACCCAAAAAGGAGGAAGAAATGGATTACCTTTATTCAACAGAGGGTAAAATCAGGCCATAGTGAACATAACATAATGAAACTGAAAAACATGTGGATGCTAAAGCGAGGAACCCTTTCAGATCTGCAATGGAGTTCACTCTTGGTCGGAGAAGTCTCCCAGTGATCCAATTAGCTTCCAGGAATCCAGAGAAAGGTCAAGTCCGGCTGGAGAATTAATGAGGTGAAATGATCGCCTTTCAGTTGGCGGCTCTCAGAGGAGAAACGGAGAAGAAAGGGGCATAGCTCGGTCATACATGGTACATACAGGGGCGGCCAATTACCGTGTTAGAAAAGGAAAGGATATTTTGAGGCGCAGTAATGAATCTCAAAGACTGCTTAGTATTGACGGGGGGTTATAGGAAATGCCTGTTGTGTGCGCTTCAGATGTGTTCTGTAAACCTGCAGCTGACAGAGTCCAAGCGTTGCTAGGGATTTAAAGACGACGCATTTGCAGGTACAATGCCCCCCTCTTCTGGTCTTGCCGAGCACGGTTAAATCTTCCTCATCCTAGAGAGGACACACAAACTGTCCAGGGCGAGAACCACAGGCACACAAACATTACAGCACAAAGGTTGTGTCAATAGTGGCGGTCTTCATACATGGGCGCATCACACGTATGTCTCCAGGATGCACAGAGCGGGGGACATGATGCTCTGTTCTTAGCCCCAGAGCTAGAGGGCAGACTGGTAAATCCGATCCCACTGAAGTCCCACCAAGCAGTTCATCTTTGTGGCCGCACTTTGATGACGTCACAAGGTGGGGGGGGTTTTACTGAAGAGCAGAACAGATGAATCCTGGAGAGGTGAGTTGAGGACGTCTCAGTATCGTAGGGTGCAGCCAGAGACCCATGAACACTACCTATGATGGCTCCTTTTCTCACCAGGCGTTAATCCCGGCTATGAAGAAAGGTCACACGTGTCCACAGATGCCCAAGTCTGGGTAGGGGATTCCTTGTGGCCACAGTAATCTTGACAGATGATAGAAAGCGTGTCCAAGCCTCACCTCTTGACAGAATTCCACAGCATTTAAACAGGTTCCAACCAAGATAGTTGTCCATTGCAAATAATGGCCCTTTCGAGCCCCAAGTGGAAGGGCTACGTGGGGCTCAGTAGAAAAACTACTAACACCAAATTCTCCAAGTGTGTCTGCACCTTGATACTTCCGCAAAAAACTCCGTTCAGAATACACATTTTTAAAAATATCTTTATACTGCATTTCAGCCATTCACAAGCGCTGTAAAAACTAGGCAGAGCCATTACCAAGACAACATTCACAAATTGTTGGTGAACAACACTTTGAATAGACTTTTCAGAATGAGGATCATTTGCATTCATTGGAGTACTCCTCTCTTTCATCGGTTATATTTGTAGGGGTGGCCGGTGTGACCAGTTAACTGGCTAGAAAAGAATACTTTGAAGATGGGCCTGCAATGTTTGTAAGGAGACTGGCTCCACGTCATCGGGTCGGACTTGCCCAATCTGGATCCATTTTGGTGGACAACGGCAAACCGAAACACGTTGAAGATCGAAGCCCTCTGAAGCGATCAGAGGTCAATTTCACAAACCAATCCCACTGATGGGTCAACGTAACCAGGAAGAAGCCAGGGTTGTAAAAAGGTGGATTCTGGCTACGGGTTCACCAAGAAGACTTCTTCCCATGAGTAGGCAGATGCTCAAAGCCTGAACACATATCTTTGTGTCTTATCACCTGTGTACAGACCCGGAATCCTTGAGAAAAGAAACTCGTGAAGACCGCAACGGTGGCCTCCAAGGTTCACTTTCAGAAAAGTCACACTCATCTGCGCCATGCAGTAGTGCTCCATCACTCCAGTAGAGCTCTTTGTTATAGTAACTAACAAAGGTGAACTCTGACGAAGAGAAACATGCATGACCCACTCGGGTGTGCGTCTACAGGTATCACGCAGAAAGTGGCCGGCAAGCCCTTCAATGAATGCAGCGAAGCAAACAATGGTGCAAGACAGTTTGGAGACAAGTATTATATCCAGGGCCACTGGAATTAAGCATGTGTGTGTCTGCAGTGATTTTCAAAGAATCACTGATTTGCCGCATAATCCAGCATCTGCCACATAATCTACAGATTTTACCCCAAAAAACAGCTTGTTTCTAGCTCGAACAGTTCAAAAGTTACTGAAAATTCAGTGACAAGTGTTGCCATGCGGGGGAAGGCCCTCTGCAAAGCTGGACTGGTCACCTTCGTTACTTCTTGCTGTATTTGGGCGTTTTAACTGGTACTACTGAGGTGCAGCCAATGCCCACAGTGTTACCAAGTTTAAAAATAATGAAGTAATACTATTGCAAAATGTGCTGCATTGTGCCACATAATTTGCCTATTCTTGCCGCATAAATTGGCCCTCTCTTGCCGCGTAATTCCAGTGGCTCAGAATATACCTTGCTGCAACGATCTGTTTGTAACAGCCAGCTCCAACACCCCCTTTCAGACCGTTAACAAGATCAGAAAAATCAACTGGCTGATCTGTAGTAGAGCAAAGCGGAGACCATTCTCTTTATGGAGAGGGGTATTAAAGTGCTTAATAAACCTCAGACTTTCTATTAGCTTATCATATACTGTCTTACTGTATGTATCACATGCCAGCCACCATCTGGTGTACACAAATATCCTCTACAATCCCTGGCTCCAGGTGTGGTCTGGTTTCAACCATCTCAAACCAACACTCTCTGCTTCCAGACTTCAGCTCCTACGGATCCAACTGGCTTCCACGCCCTACAGCTTCCTTTCTGAAATGAGAAACCGAGAAAGAGGATTGTGTGGCACTTCAAACTACTGACCTCAGGACCCTTTTCAACTATGGAAGTCATTTACCATCAAACTTTTACGCACTGGAGTATTGAAAGTGTCAAAAAGTGCGATCATCTTAGCGTATTTTAGGCATGGAACTGGTCTTCTGTTCCACAAAAACTTACAACTGTGATCCAGGCATCACAGGTGTGCTGAAAAATCTCACCCCAAATGGTACTAATGACCGAGTGAGACTGAATGCATCTTCACCAACACAGATCAAGGGCCCCATCCGCCAGTGGATCAAGGGCCCCATCCGCCAGTGGATCAAGGGCCCCATCCGCCAGTGGATCAAGGGCCCCATCCGCCAGTGGATCAAGGGCCCCATCCGCCAGTGGATCAAGGGCCCCATCCGCCAGTGGATCAAGGGCCCCATCCGCCAGTGGATCAAGGGCCCCATCCGCCAGTGGATCAAGGGCCCCATCCGCCAGTGGATCAAGGGCCCCATCCGCCAGTGGATCAAGGGCCCCATCCGCCAGTGGATCAAGGGCCCCATCCGCCAGTGGATCAAGGGCCCCATCCGCCAGTGGATCAAGGGCCCCATCCGCCAGTGGATCAAGGGCCCCATCCGCCAGTGGATCAAGGGCCCCATCCGCCAGTGGATCAAGGGCCCCATCCGCCAGTGGATCAAGGGCCCCATCCGCCAGTGGATCAAGGGCCCCATCCGCCAGTGGATCAAGGGCCCCATCCGCCAGTGGATCAAGGGCCCCATCCGCCAGTGGATCAAGGGCCCCATCCGCCAGTGGATCAAGGGCCCCATCCGCCAGTGGATCAAGGGCCCCATCCGCCAGTGGATCAAGGGCCCCATCCGCCAGTGGATCAAGGGCCCCATCCGCCAGTGGATCAAGGGCCCCATCCGCCAGTGGATCAAGGGCCCCATCCGCCAGTGGATCAAGGGCCCCATCCGCCAGTGGATCAAGGGCCCCATCCGCCAGTGGATCAAGGGCCCCATCCGCCAGTGGATCAAGGGCCCCATCCGCCAGTGGATCAAGGGCCCCATCCGCCAGTGGATCAAGGGCCCCATCCGCCAGTGGATCAAGGGCCCCATCCGCCAGTGGATCAAGGGCCCCATCCGCCAGTGGATCAAGGGCCCCATCCGCCAGTGGATCAAGGGCCCCATCCACCAGTGGATCAAGGGCCCCATCCACCAGTGGATCAAGGGCCCCATCCACCAGTGGATCAAGGGCCCCATCCACCAGTGGATCAAGGGCCCCATCCACCAGTGGATCAAGGGCCCCATCCACCAGTGGATCAAGGGCCCCATCCACCAGTGGATCAAGGGCCCCATCCACCAGTGGATCAAGGGCCCCATCCACCAGTGGATCAAGGGCCCCATCCACCAGTGGATCAAGGGCCCCTCTTATTTTGAGACTGGCCAGCTGAAAGCCTGGATTCTTAAGTGGTCAAAGAACAGTGTCCACAGACAGCTATTAAAGTAGCAGCCATTTGGGAAGGAAGGCATGTTATATGGGATGTTATATAGGAATCAAGTGTTAACTCTACATTTACTGTTTCCTACACAAAATCATATAGATCCCATTTTAACAAAATACAGTCTCAAACATGGCCCTGGAGGGAAGGGGTCACTGTAGTAATGAACATGGGCATTTGAGAAGCCGATGTAGGAGACCGGCTGTGTTCACAGCTGTCAGTCTGGTCTTCCAGCATCAAAAGCCAATGTTCGCCCAAGTGGAGAAAATGAATTTCGAGGCCATTTAGAAACAGATGAAATGAAGCCACATATTCACTGGTTATTTTTTTCTAATGGGCCGAAACCTTTCTCCCATAAGGGTAGCCATAAAGGGCAGTCGAATGACTCAAAGGTCAAAGAAAAATTAATTTGATCACATTTTCCAGCTGCAAACGGAACAGTCTAAAAAAGGGAATGCTCCAGTTGGTTGTCTAGGAAACCAGAGTGTCCAGAGGACTTGGCAGCCACTCAAGACGCGGCTCATGGCAGCTGGCGCGCGGTTCATTCTGGGGTTACCATGAACACAAAGGGCCACACAGACCTCATTGTAGCCTCCTACCAGGCTTCCCTCCATCACACGGCACAAGAACATGGCGGAAGAGCCGAGAAGGAGGAATTACTAGAGCGGCAAGCAGACACGGTGGTGGGGTCTTCCCATACAAGCACCCTTTCGATATGGCCATCATTCCATTCAGTTTCACGAACCTGCAAGCACCCTTGTTAGATCAGTCCCCGCCTTGAATGGTCACTCTGCCTTCTCTCAAGGCTCGCCTTGCAGTTTCTGAAGGAGCGATTTATTGTACCTTCCATGAGTGGTTTCATTTCTCCCTAGAGGTTCTACAAGGACATCCTAGAAGGTGTACAGTTCTTCCAGATGTGCTGGGATGCAATAAGTGACCATCTACAATACCTCTTCGAATGACAAGGTATTTCATAAACTCAAGCCCCACTGTTCAAAGTCGATTTGATTTCCTGCTTCACAAAATCCATGAAATACAACATTTTACCGTGTGTGGGTGGTTGGTGAACCATTAAGTGCACACTGTTTCTAAAACCCTAGAGTTGGTCAGGTTGGTGAGTACCAGAGGTTTGTGTGTCAGTGTCTGTAGGTTTTAGTCCTCTGGACTCACAGATCGGAACATAGCGCGAGTGCTAGACGCATGTTATGGACAGTACAGAGTGGACATAAAGCACAGAGCAGTGTCCCCTTTAGGCACCGACTGGGCTGGGGGTCAAGGGGGCTCATGTGAGTAAAGTAAGTCCGCTCCATCAGTGGTAGCCCAACACTACACTCTCTGCACTGATGCCCCTGGAGTCCGCTCAGACCCACTGAGCAGCCGATACGATTAGTAACGTGGAATTTTGGACTTCATTGGGGTCCTTTAATGAAACTCGAGGACTGCCTGATGTTTGCGTCTTACCTCAGCACTCTCCCCTGTCACGTCCTCCTACCCAATGTCCCTCTAGGGAAGCTTACACTGTCGATCAGTCCCAAACTGCACTTCCAGAAAGATGGATCTCAGCTCTGCTAGTGGACTGGACACAGGTGCACCCAAGCTACTATATCAGCAACCAAAATAAAGTAATCGCCTGTAAGCTCCATGAACAGGGAACGCCATTCTTGGCGACCCTGGTCAGGGAGACTGTGGGCCCTCTACTGACCCTCCCACACCAACTACAGAAACCGTTCCAAATGAATGGACAGTCAACAGCACCTACAACAGGCTCGACTCACAGCTGCAATAAGTTCCATTGAACACCAAACCAGGTTAGAACCCCAGGCCGCCCACCTGGGAACATGCAAACTACTGCCAGCAGGTATACCAGCCCCACATGCACATCTACTGGGCACCAGCCCCCACGTGGGGACCAACAGCGCTCTGTAGGGTCCGATCGGTGGCACCTTACGTCCTGCTGAAGAACCCCAAGGGCTGCTCGACTATAGAATCGATAGGTGTCTCCACCCCAAATACTGCAATTGAAGAGCCTGGAAGGGCCCTGCTCCAGAGTGGTGTTGGGGCCAGTTACTATAACTCAAAGAGGCCACGGATGCACGCGAGTAGGCACAGGCAAAACTGCACAGCGCACCATGTACAACCGCGCTGTTAGTCAAGTACAACATAACGCAGAAACGAAGCACAGAACCCGCCCCCCCCCCCCCCCCCCCCCCCGGGCCAGAGGATGAAGAAAAGATGAACACAGTAAGGTGGACAGAACTGGGGATCGAAGGGAGGTCACTCCTGCGGGACAGATGGCCAGCTTGCAGAACCCCACTCATCTAGGGTGAAACCAGGCTCAAATTAGCAGCATGGCAAAGAACCAAGGAGCAGTCATGGGACCAATGCTCAAAGCACTGGAAAGTAGAGTCAACGAGCATCTCCCTGCCAGATTCTTTGAAAGAGTCAAGTGCAAGAAGGAACCAGCCAGGGGAAGGCACAGAAGTCATGGAGGCGGGATCTCAGTAGGCCTGGGCCTAGCGCGGCTGACCCCTAGCAAAGCTAAATGCAGAGACCACGAAACAGGGACTTATGGGGATTCTATTGTTCTTCACCGGCTGAAGAGGAAAAAAAGTAACTGGAGGCCTCAGGAAAAGTCCAGTGTATTGGGAACCTTGGCACAGGGGGTCACCAACATACTTTGACAAAGCAACAAATGGAGGAAAAGTGCACCATACCAGATCCATTGGGTGTGTGTAAGGGGGGCATGACTCAATTTACAACATTCTTGGATAATCAAGGCTTTTAGAGCGCTTAATTGAGAACTGGACATATTTGTAAGCACTCTTAATGTTTGTAGGCAGGAGTCTAGAAGCAGACACCTTGAGACATCTTCGCTGCGCCCCACGACAGTAGCTGGTTGCCAGACAGTATCTGAGTGGATATTTTTCACCATTGGTGCTCCAAGTCCTAAAATTGATTGTCCACCTAATCTCATTTGCACATTTGACTCTAGGGATTACTTTTATATTTCTCGTCAAGGGGTTTTACTCCTTGCGACACTGGACCCTGGTGATATATGAACTTCAATATGTCGCTTCCTGGCGATTTTGGTTTTTCTCTGTCCAATAAGACAATTTATCAATCTGTCAAGCATAGGGTTATAGGTCACATGCGTGAGGCACGCCTCTTGTGGTTGTGTCCTTTGAAAATATTCCGAGGTCACACTAGTTTAGCACAATCTCCCCCCCAGCCATTTCCCCCATATAATGCACTTTGTGGGGTTAACCGAGCACTGTAGCTGCAATACAGGGGTCCTCAGACTCAGATCCATGGAAAGAGATGAAACATTCACCAGGTGAGCTGGTGCCAGGACAAAGTTAGCGGAGCCGGAAGTAGTTCTGAAGTGTTGGGAAAAGCTTGGTAAAGAACCTAGAAAGAATGCTGCTCGACGTGTCCCACTACACGTCCATCGAGGTGAAGGCATGGTACGCCCAGATGTGTACGAGAAGAACCACTCCCAAGGGTAGAGTGCCAGAAATACTACAAGATCATTGTGCAACTGCTATTCATGGAAGAGGGAATGTGTGTTGTAAGCTTGTGAGCCACAGATCTTACAGTAAGTGCACTGCATGCAGAAGTGAAGACGCAGGACCCAACGGCGAGTCTTCATCATGAGGACGAAGGGGGGGCATAGATGAGGGGAAACCAAGGTGAGGTAAAGATGTTCTTGAGGAGATCATGAACACATTCCATAATCCTAGACAGTTCCTTAAGAAGATGCAAGAGGTGTCCAGTGCATGCCCAAGAGGGCCGGATACAGAACAGATTTTCAGCATATTGACAAATATAAGTTGATCGTGATCACATACGCTGGTTATCTGAAAATGAGGTCTGGACCTACGCCAGGAGCTGCTCGTCCATCAAGGACAGGAAATTAATACGACTTACAATAGGTTACTCAAAAAGAAAGTGATTAATGAACTCATCTGGCCTTAAGAAAGCTGGAGATAGATGAGGAGTGGAGGGAGGCGCTCTCCTCCCCCAATTAAGTGGCAACATCAGCGAAACGGATGCCGATTCAACTGAAAATACTGCACCGAGTATACCTCTCTGGTACTCGATTGGTCCTGATGGGCAGGAGTGAACAGGGATCCTGTAGGAGACAATGTGGTTCTGAAGGGACATATATGCATATACTCTGGGAGTGCCCATGGATGCAAGCTTACTGGAAGCAGGTGCATGAATGCACGAGTATAGTCTGGGGGTAGAAATGCGGCTTGAAGCCAAAAGGTGTCTTTTAAAGATCTGGGAACCAACAGACCTGACGGCAAAGGGTGGAACCTGGGCGGCGCTTGGTCAGACCATAGCGAAACGTAACATTGCACGCCTATAGGGGGCAGTAACACCACCAACGATTAGTGCATGGAGACAAAGATATGGACTGGAACATGCTGCAGGAAAATACAGTGTATGTGGCCCGGGGGTGCCCACGGAAATGGATTGCAATATGGACAAAATGGAATGTGTACCACGGCAATATTTGTGAGCCCCCCCTTGATGAATCACTAACGCCCTAATTTGATATGTAACCCGAACCTCTCAATATAGATCACCTAACTGTTGTGATATTTGTGTCTACTATCCCAGAAATGTAACACAAACAAGAAATGATCATCTGTATGTAACGACCACAATGTAAGTTTGTATCAATAGAAAGAGACACAGAGAGCGAGAGAGCGAGAGAGCGAGAGAGCGAGAGAGCGAGAGAGCGAGAGAGCGAGAGAGCGAGAGAGCGAGAGAGCGAGAGAGCGAGAGAGCGAGAGAGCGAGAGAGCGAGAGAGCGAGAGAGCGAGAGAGCGAGAGAGCGAGAGAGCGAGAGAGCGAGAGAGCGAGAGAGCGAGAGAGCGAGAGAGCGAGAGAGCGAGAGAGCGAGAGAGCGAGAGAGCGAGAGAGCGAGAGAGCGAGAGAGCGAGAGAGCGAGAGAGCGAGAGAGCGAGAGAGCGAGAGAGCGAGAGAGCGAGAGAGCGAGAGAGCGAGAGAGCGAGAGAGCGAGAGAGCGAGAGAGCGAGAGAGCGAGAGAGCGAGAGAGCGAGAGAGCGAGAGAGCGAGAGAGCGAGAGAGCGAGAGAGCGAGAGAGCGAGAGAGCGAGAGAGCGAGAGAGCGAGAGAGCGAGAGAGCGAGAGAGCGAGAGAGCGAGAGAGCGAGAGAGCGAGAGAGCGAGAGAGCGAGAGAGCGAGAGAGCGAGAGAGCGAGAGAGCGAGAGAGCGAGAGAGCGAGAGAGCGAGAGAGCGAGAGAGCCAGACAGAGACAAAGAGAGAGCCAGACAGAGACAAAGAGAGAGCCAGACAGAGACAAAGAGAGAGCCAGACAGAGACAAAGAGAGAGCCAGACAGAGACAAAGAGAGAGCCAGACAGAGACAAAGAGAGAGCCAGACAGAGACAAAGAGAGAGAGCCAGACAGAGACAAAGAGAGAGAGCCAGACAGAGACAAAGAGAGAGAGCCAGACAGAGACAAAGAGAGAGAGCCAGACAGAGACAAAGAGAGAGAGCCAGACAGAGACAAAGAGAGAGAGCCAGACAGAGACAAAGAGAGAGAGCGACAGAGACAAAGAGAGAGAGCGACAGAGACAAAGAGAGAGAGAGAGACAGAGACAAAGAGAGAGAGAGAGACAGAGACAAAGAGAGAGAGAGAGCCAGAGACAAAGAGAGAGCGAGAGACAGAGACAAAGAGAGAGCCAGACAGAGACAAAGAGAGAGCCAGACAGAGACAAAGAGAGAGCCAGACAGAGACAAAGAGAGAGCCAGACAGAGACAAAGAGAGAGCCAGACAGAGACAAAGAGAGCCAGACAGAGACAAAGAGAGCCAGACAGAGACAAAGAGAGAGCGACAGAGACAAAGAGAGAGCCAGACAGAGACAAAGAGAGAGCCAGACAGAGACAAAGAGAGCGACAGAGACAAAGAGAGAGCGACAGAGACAAAGAGAGAGCGACAGAGACAAAGAGAGAGCGACAGAGACAAAGAGAGAGCGACAGAGACAAAGAGAGAGCGACAGAGACAAAGAGAGAGCGACAGAGACAAAGAGAGAGCGACAGAGACAAAGAGAGAGCGACAGAGACAAAGAGAGAGCGACAGAGACAAAGAGAGAGCGACAGAGACAAAGAGAGAGCGACAGAGACAAAGAGAGAGAGAGAGACAGAGACAAAGAGAGAGAGAGACAGAGACAAAGAGAGAGAGAGAGACAGAGACAAAGAGAGAGAGAGAGACAGACAAAGAGAGAGAGAGAGACAGAGACAAAGAGAGAGAGACAAAGAGAGAGAGAGAGACAGAGACAAAGAGACAGACAGCGAGAGAGAGAGACAGAGACAAAGAGACAGAGACAAAGAGAGAGACAGAGACAAAGAGACAGAGACAAAGAGAGAGACAGAGAGAGAGACAAAAAGAAAGATCGCTGCAAATGAACAGTTTAAAGGTTGCTGAGCGGTAAAATCTTCAGGTGAAGATCCTGGAAGGAAGGGTTCAAGCTCAGCCCGGTGGGCGAGGAGCCCCCCCCCTGGGTGCACAGGCTCTTTGCTGCTTTGCTTGGAATGTTTCTCTGGCCACCAACATCCTCTGGATTACTGATGCAGCCGCCCTGTGACGGTGCCAGCAGGTGAATTACACTCTGTATGCATGCCATCCTTTATGCCTGTCAACTGGCCATCTCTTCCCTTGGTAGCCTAAAAGTGGCCGACCAATTCGACTTGGTAAGGTAGGTAGTGCCGGAAGCATGCGCAGAAGCCACCACCCACAGGCACACCCGAACCAATCAGCTGCCATGACACAGCAAGGGACATTGGCATCAACCAAGGAGTGGCGGAAGTGAGGTACAACTGGAGACTGATGGCACAAGGAGTGATGGGTAGGGCACAGTGCCAACTCGCAGGGTATATTAATGACAGAAACATCCCAAGGGCAGGAACAGAAACCAAGTGTCGTAGGGATATCCTATGTGGAGAAGTACAACAAGCAGCCATGACGGAAGGGAGGCGCGACAAGGTGCAGGACAGGGCCCCAGCGTCAGAGGGCATCAGACAAAGAACGCCAACACTAAAATGGTTTCAAAAGTTCTGAAAAGTTGTGGGAAGGCATACGAAGCGCACAGTCACCACGAGTATAACATGGCCACAATGTTCATCCCAAGGAGGGGAGTCCAGTCAATAACGCTCATTACTCGCCCTCCTCGGAGAGGGGTACAGCTATAGGCCCGGGGCACATAAGCGCAGAGGACAGTAACATGTGTGTTCGACAGTATCACCAAGGTTACAAATGCACAATCATACTGGCAGTGTCAACCCCACCTTGTAACATCTCAAAATGTTGGTTGTTTGTTGGCAGCGAGGAGCTGTAACAATAGTTATTGACCGGACCTGACCCACTCTCAAAAGTGCAATGAATGCAACAAAGACACAAGCACCACTCTCTTCCAATGTAAACAACTCATCCCGAATCCCATACCTGGACTCCGGAGATGCTCAACGCACACCCTACACGGACTTGCAACTCGTGTGACCTCAGGATGCGAACGCTATTTGTTCCACTGACTCACTGCAAGAGGCGTGCAGTCAAAGCTTGCACGTCCCCACCATACAACAGGAGGCCGCAGCCAGCCACCCGACAGGAGGCCGCCACAAGCCCACCGACAGGAGACCAACGCCATGGTCAGGGTGGTAAGAGCGGACGTGGACACCAATTTCTGGTTTCAGTATTTCATTAAACCACTTGTTGAAAAAAGGTGCAAGCTGACCCCAAGCCCTGGGCAAAACAAAACAGCCAGTAAAAAAAAACGTTAAAGTAATAGGAGCTCGGATAGTGTCTCCAGGGAGGAGTGTGTCCATCAAGAAGAAAGATAGCTAGGCCTGTGAATAAATCACACCTCCACTGCAGAGGGAGATTGGGATTTACAGAGGACTACTCCAGGGTGACATCTCCTACGTTAAGGCGGAGGAGTGTTGCCCCACTGCTTTTAAGTAAGTCTGGGTGGTGAACTCCACTCAGAGTTTTCCACTCTGCATCAAGCGGAGCTCACGGAGTTCTGAAAGAAATCCACTCCGCGTAGCGGATAGGAGTTTTTCCCCCCAGCTCGCGTTCAACTTCAAGTTAGCGAACATGAGCAAGGGAAATCCATCTCCCAACGAGATTTTTCCTCGTTCGTGATAGCCAACATCAATTTGGCGAGCTCAAGCTTGGAAAATCAACCTCCCGGTGAGATCTCAACGTGGGCGGACAGATTTCTCACCGAGTGGTCTTGTATGCTCGCGACGGCTCATGTTGAGAAACCGTCCTTCTGCGTTGAGAAAACTGCAGCTCGAGTAAAAATCTACTCTAGCAGCAGAAAGGAAGCAGCGCCCGCTTGCGCTGTGCATGGTGCCGTTCGCGATGATTGCACAGTGCGGACAAGCACCTGGCACTGAAAATCACTGCGAATGGCATTTATCTAAAGAAACTCCGATGCTTGCGGAGCACCACGTAGCGCACTTCGCGGAGTTCCGCCCAGGCTTACCTTTAAGTAGTGTAAATAAAGGAAACAAAATGACAAAGTTATTCTCATTTTATGTTTCCGTGCTGCTTTGCCAGCGTGCGGGTGAGGCTGCTCAACTCAGGACAGGTGAGTAGTGGTTTGCCCACTCCAAGTGTGCAATGTCTGTTTGGCCAGCCCTAGGTCCGGCAAAAACAGTCATGCGCACTTTGCATATTCTCCATGCAGGCTGCATTACAGTCTGGGTGGAGAACATAGTCAGGCCTCCAACCCCAGTTTGAGCACCGATCCACGGCGCTCAGACAGTGTTGTGATTGGTCAGGGGAGCCTGGGGGCTTCCTGGTTCCTGTTCGGCACCAGCGGAGTCCTGAGGCAGAGAAGAGACGCGACGGTGATGCGGTAATTTGTTATTTTTTTTTTTTTTTTTTTTTTTAACACCCCCCCCCCCAACCCCCCTCACCCCTGCCCCCCGCCACCCCCGATCAGTGCCCGCCGCCACTGTTGGGGACAGAGGGAATGGAATAAACAACAATATCCACGGGTCTAATAGACAATGAAAACCTCAAAGAAATCATCAACTGAACTTATCCGACTTTATCAGAACAATGCAATGAAGGAAAAATCCTTCAATAGGACGGATTCGCATCACTCAGCAGTGGTGACATGCTTCATCATCTGGGTCTCCTCCTAATGCCACACTAGTGGCACTAAGGGCCACAACCCTTGCTTAAGGAAAGGGGAGCTCACAGAGGTTTTAAACTGTTACGATAAAAAACACAGTGTTGGACCAACAGATGTGAGTACTCAATTTATGTGGGAATAAGTGCAGTGGTGTTTGTGAAACGGGATTTAGAATTGACCGAAGAGAGAAAAAAATATTTGATACCTCTCAGATCAAGAATAAAAACAGTGCAAACGACAGTTTTAAACAAATAACTGTCTAGATGTAAAGGGTCAACGTGTTTCAGCAATTATAGGATATATTATCCTATGCCTTCTTCAGGACCTAAAATATTGCTACTGCAAGTGAGTGTTATATATACAAAGTATAACGTGTATAGAGAGTTGGAACTAATACAACCTCTTCACCTGTAAGCAGGGATAACAATTGCTCTTTTCTTTAAAAAATGGCGTTTTACCACCGCGGTTACCACCCCAGACGGCTCTTGGAACCGCCAAAGGTACCGACTGATAGGTAAGCATTTTGACATAGGATGCATTTGAATGTGGTCTAGCGCGAGTAAAAAAAAACATTTAAAAAACAGACAGAGGAAGCGCTTAAGCGTGAGCGTATTTAACGGATATTCCATATTTAGCGGATATTTAGTTTTCAAATAAAGTACAGCTTTACATGTTACATGAAATCTACGCATCACAATTTGATCACAGAGATGATGTTTTCAGACATGACTGTATGGGTACTATGCAATATAAGCGAAGGCATGTTTATCATTTGTCATTCGGAGAACAGAGCCATAACACTCAGGCATTTGGGGGGGGGGGGGGGGGGTTCAATTGGGAAGGACACAACGAGAATGCTACATACCATTATTTTGAATTAGCGAGTTTTCAAAGCTTCTTGTGCGCTTTCTGAAAACTATTGTTTTCTTAGCGGAGTCTAAATACCGAGGCGAGATGCTAAGAGAACATTAAGTCCTTTTCCAACAGAGAGACTACTCTAATGTTCACAGCCATCTTTTTGTTTGTCGGTTTGTTTTTGCATATGGTGCACTTATACTTCTGAGATGGTAGAGACATAATGCCAAGTAGGCTATTCCCACTTTTCCTTATAGAGCGGTGCCTCCTTTGTCCTGAGCCGTGGCCAGGTGAGGTCTTGTCCTCATAAAATTTGGGTAAGCTTGCGCGTCTAACATACAGTAGATGTAATAACAATGGGCACAATTGAATTGATTGGCCATTATGACAATAATTTCAGCTGTTTAACCTCAGGTTCTTTGTTGTGACTGTACTGGTCTCACTTCACAGATCATTATCTTACAATATATAGAAAGATAGCTAGATATATATATATTTTTTTTTGCAGAAAATTATCAATTGTCATTTACAGAAGAATTGTTATCCCTGCTTACAGGTGTAGAGGTTGTATTAGTTACAACTCTCTATACACATTACACCTTGTATATACAACTCATTTGCAGTAGCAATATTGTAGGTCCTGAAGAAGGCAAGGATAATATATCCTTTAATTGCTGAAACATGTTGACCCTTTACATCTAGACAGTTATTTGTTTAAAACGGTTGTTTGTACTTTTTTATTCTTGATCTCCGAGAGGTATCAATAAATATTTTTTTCTCTCTTCGGTGAATTCTAAATCACGTTCCACAAACACCACTGCACTTATTCCCACATAAATTGATTACTCACATCTGTTGGTCCAACACAGTGTGTTTTATCGTAACAGTTTAAAACATCCGTGAGCTCCCCTTTCCTTAAGCAAGGGTTGTGGCCCTTCGTGCCACTAGTGTGGCATTAGGAGGAGACCCAGATGATTAAGCACGTCACCACTGCTGAGTGATGCGAATCCGTCCTATTGAAGGATTTTTCCTTCATTGTTCTGATAAGTCAGATAATTTCAGTTGATAGTTCCTTTGAGTTTTCATTCCTACTAGACCCGAGGATATTGTTGTTTGTTCATATGTACGGGGGGGGGTGGGAATATATCCATGCCAGGTCTATAAATCTCTCCCTCAGGCCCTTCTTCATTTAGTAGTTTCTTGACAGAGGGAACTGTTTACCAGCTCCTAAAACTGAAATCGAGGTGCAGACAAGATCATCATAAGACACCCCTGCACTGAAGCAAACACAAAGCGCTGAAGTAGTAAGGCGAAAGGTGGGGGGGTGGCTCTGAACAGATGGGAGAGAAGGAGAAAGATGTCTGATATAAGCAGCTTTACAGCAAAGCATTAAAAGAGCACCGGGGAGAGCGGGGCCATGAGTGAGCAGATCAGCGAGTGTCAAAAACCAGAGACCGGAGTAAGTCCAGAGGAGGATCCAAGAACAGATACCTGGGGTGGCGCCCACTACGCCTCATCAGGTGAGGGATGGGTCGAGGTGCAGACAGGGCATCAAAAGTGGCTAGAAAAGCAGGCAGGGAAGGAAGTACAAGGTGCCCGAGTACACCAATGCGCCCAGGGGTGAAATGAAGAGGTTCTTAGCAGGGTAAAGCTGGGACAGAAAGTAGGCCCAGGCATTTAAATAAAAGCCCCCCCTCACTTAAGCTTATCAGATAGCTATAAACCGCGGGCTACACTAGGGGATCGTAGCCTGGAAGTGGGCACAGCAGAGCCCAAGGAGGAGGGGGGGGGGGGGGAAGCAAAAATAAGAAACTACTCAAACGGAGCTTCCATAAAAACGATGGATTTATCCCAGATCTGTGACTGGGGGTGAATGTTTGATTAATTCAGCATTCGATCCGTCATCTGTTCTTTTTGCATTGGTCACCCTAAGTGGGAAGAATATGCCCACACGTGGGTCCGGTGCTCGCTATGCCACTAGATTCAATCTAGCGTGGCTGATGAGGGGTGTTACCCCAAAACCAGTCCCAGGATGCTGGTTTCTGGTCCTGGGAAGACCTGGCTTGGCAGTTCGGGCTAGACTGTTCCCATGGGGGGGAAAGGGACAAGACTGATTTGCATATGGCTGAGTCTAAACTAACCCTGGGCGTCGTGCTCCGCTCACGGAGTGCACGTAGTGCTGCCTGCTTCACCGTAGCAAAGCAGAGCTGCCCGCCACCCACCTGCCCTAATTTTAAAATAATTTAAAGAAGGTTAAAGGTAAATAAACTACCTTACCTTCAGCGCGGCGTCCCGGGGCTCCCTCTTCTTGCTGACGGTAACTTCTTCATGCAAGTGCGCAGACCCCCGCGCATGCGCATTTGCGTGAAGAAGTTACCGTCAGCAAGTAGAGGGAGCCCCGGGATGCCACGCTGAAGGTAAGGCGGTTTATATTTACTTTTAACCTTCTTTTAATTATTTTAAAAATTAGGGCGGGCGGGAGGCAGGCAGCGCGTAGTGTGGCTACGCGGAGCGCGCAAGTGTGCGTAGATTTTGCCACACTACGCGCTGCTCCACGTAGCCCCACTACGCCCAGGCTTGGTCTAAACTGGAATGGTGTGGCCTGCAAAGACTATGGATTTAACCCAGATCTGTGACTGGGGGTGAATGTGTGTTATCAATTCAGCACTTTGTCCATCATCTGTTTTTTGCAGTGGTCACTACTGAAAAACTCTCCCCCCCCCCAACCCCAACCCCGTGTTCTCCTGTCCACCAGAGTTCGACCTCAAACATTGCCCGTGCATTTATCTGGGTACCTTTAGCGTGTTAAAGATGGGCGTTTTAGAGTACAGAACCTGTCCAGGGTCAAACAGAGTGCTCATCTACGCCGGGCATGCCCGCCAAGCTGGTTATTAAGCATTTACTTGACAAAACCGACACTGGCGCGATTCACTCTGTCGGGCAAGGCCCAAGAGTTGAAAGCGCCGTCAAACAGGACTGAACAACTGTCATCTGCAGTGAAAAATCACTTTATTCAACTGCCTCCTTCACAAAAAGCAAGACAATTTATTCAATAGATGAAAGGGTCTCCAATGTTAATAATGCTCTGGCTTCTGTCAGTTTTCAGGGTCAGCACAAGCGTCAGAATAATGCACACTAAATGCCGGCCAAGTACAATATGAAATATGTATTTGGATCAGTCTTTTCAGGACCTACAAAAGACACGGATGCAGACAGACCTACCGGCAAATAAGAAATTACCTTACGAGTCCTCAATTAGGGCGCGTGACCTGACGCATAGTTTACAACTACAATCAATTAATGCATACGTCCCCCCCCCCCCGCCCCCACGCTCCATCACATCCGGACACCGAGGGCTGGGACCGGTGCCTGCCTGGCTGCTTGCGAGGTCGAATAAAATTCAAAAACACAAATACAAGCTCAAAAATTAGGATTGTTAAACCAATGGTTTGGTAGAAAAATGCTGGGAGGGGGGTGTAAGCACAGTTCTAAAATGTTACAACAATGAAACTAATCCAACTCAAAGGTTAGGATAGAAGTCAGGGGAAGGGCTTCGGTGCGCTCTAAGGTGAGGATAAACCTCAGGTGAGGACTACAGTGACCTCTAAAGGGAGGATAAACCTCAGGGGAAGGGCTTTGGGGCGCTCTAAGGCGAGGATAAACCTCAGGTGAGGACTACAGCGCACTCTAAGGAGAGGATAAATCTCCGGGGAAGGGCTTGGGGCGCTCGAAGGGGAGGATAAACCTCAGGTAAGGAGTACAGTGAGCATTAAAAGGGAGGATAAACCTCAGGGTAAGGGCTTCGGGGCGCTCTAATGTGAGGATAAGCCTCTGGAGAGGGGGCTTTGGTGCGCTCCAAGGTAAGGGTAAAACTCCGTGGAAGGGCTATGGCGCGCTCCAAGGTGAGGATAAACCTCAGGTGAGGACTACAGCGTACTCTAAGGTGAGGATACATCTCCGGGGAAGGGCTTGGGGCGCTCTAATGTGAGGATAAGCCTCTGGAGAGGGGGCTTTGGTGCGCTCCAAGGTAAGGGTAAACCTCCGTGGAAGGGCTATGGCGCGCTCCAAGGTAAGGATAGACCTCTGGGGAAGGGCTTCGTTGCGCTCTAAGGGGAGGATAAACCTCAGGGGAAGGGCTACGGTGCGCTCTAAGGTGAGGATAAACCTCAGGGGAAGGGCTTCGTTGCGCTCTAAGGTGAGGATAAACCTCTGGGGAAGGGCTACAGTGAGCTCTAAGGTGAGGATAAACCTCAGGGGAAGGGCTACGGTGCACTCCAAGGTGAGGATAAGCATCAGGGTGAGGAATACAGCGCGCTCTAAGGTGAGGATCAACCTCAGTGGAAGGGCTACGGTGCGCTCTAAGGTGAGGACAAACCTCAGGGGAAGGGCTACGGTGCGCTCTAAGGTGAGGACAAACCTCAGGGGAAGGGCTTCCGTGCGCTCTAAGGGGAGGATAAACCTCAGGGGAAGGGCTACGGTGCGCTCTAAGGTGAGGACAAACCTCAGGGGAAGGGCTTCCGTGCACTCTAAGGGGAGGATAAACCTCCGGGGAAGGCTACGGTGCGCTCTAAGGTGAGGATAAACCTCAGGGGAAGGGCTTCGTTGCGCTCTAAGGTGAGGATAAACCTCAGGGGAAGGGCTTCCGTGTGCTCCAAGGTGAGGATAAGTCTCAGGGGAAAGGCTTCCGTGCGCTCTAAGGGGAGGATAAACCTCAGGGGAAGGGCTTCCGTGCGCTCTAAGGGGAGGATAAACCTCAGGGGAAGGGCTTCGTTGCGCTCTAAGGTGAGGATAAGCATCAGGGGAAGGGCTACAGTGAGCTCTAAGGTGAGGATAAGCGTCGGGAAGGGCTTCGGTGCGCTCTAAGGTGAGGATAAACCTCTGGGGAAGGGCTTTGTTGCGCTCTAAGGTGAGGATCAACCTCTGGGGAAGGGCTACAGTGAGATCAAACGATAGGATAAACCTTAGGGTAAAGGTTATGGTGCACGTTAAGGTAAGAAAACCTTGGGGTAAACCTTAGGGTGCCTACTTACATGTACAGCAAAGAGCGCAGGAAACTCATAGGATAAAAGATACTAGAAGAAGCTAGCAAAAGGCCCGACACCCGAAGTAGTGGAGAATATTACATTTAGGGTAAGCAAGGGTAAATGGAAGTGTTTTACCAAACATGAGGCAGAGTGGTTAGTGACTTGGAATTCTAGAGTTCCCTACTTTTATCTACTACCAAATGTTCATAAACGTAAGAACCAAACACCCGGGAGACCCAATGTTGTAGACCGCCGCCTCTGCACTCGAACCCTTATCCGATCTTGCCATGTGTATGAGCACGGGTTTTAGGAACCAGATCCATCTGGACTAAAATACTTTAAAAAGGCGGTGCTTAACATTCTGGATCGGATAAAATTTAAACCCACCAATGATTTACTTATTGCTATGAACGTCGAAGAGCTCTATACTACCATCCCAGAGGAGGAAACCCTAGAGGCCATGAAATCCCTGCTCTAATGATGCCCGGGATTTTTTGGGCCCCACAAGAATACGTTCTCTAATGTGCCCATATGGCACTGACAAGAAACTGAGTTTGAAGGTGAATTCTTCCTTACAAGAATAGGGACTTCCATGGGCAGGACATTCGCTCCCAGTGTGGCACACTTATAAGTGCATCACAGAAATGAAGAACATCTTGAAAATGACCACCCCTTCCCTTGGACACAAAGATTGGGAAGAGTGATGTAGGTGACATCTTTGCAATCTGGAACAGGAGCGAATCTCTTGCCAAGGACTTTGATGAATGATAGAAATGATGGGAATTAATTTCTAAAATTCACATTTACAATCTACTCCAAGGAATGTTTTTTCTTGGATTGGAGAATGATTGCATTGGGGCGACACCCTAAAGTCAGCAGTACACCCTAAACCTACAGATTGAAACAGTCTACTATGATTTAACAGATTCCACCCGAGATCCCTTGGGGAACATCTACCATTTTGTCAATTTTAAGGATGAAGAGAGAATTGTATGGATTGCGCCGATTTCCAGAAACATGCCAATAAAATGACTCAAACTACTGGAGAAACAATATTCAGCAAGGATTAATAACAGAGCAAAGAAACGGGCACTGAACAAGAAAGGTGAACAACTTTGGCAAACTTTTGGCAAAGGTCCAACCAACAAACTGATCCGCATGACTGCATACAGCCCTCGATTCAACTTCATCAAAGAGACGTTCAGTAAATACTGGAAAGAGTTAACGTCTGGAACGGTAGGTTTGGAAGGACCCATGTTCGCATTCAGAAAATGAATGAGCATACAAGACCGCTTGATGCACACTAGACCGAAAACAATGATGCAGAGAAGAGTTAGAAGGCCACTATGGAACCTCCCTCTTGTCACTGGACTTTCTTCTGTGTGGTAAATGGGATGTCTACACTGTCACTACTAAAAAAAAACGATGGTAATGGACTTGGATATTTAGACGGCATGCAAACTGTAATTCAATAAATGTGTTATATCTCACCGAATGGCTAGCAAGGGAAAGGATATGGAAAAACCTCTAGGAAGGTAAATTATACATTAATGGACATCTTAGAACAATTAGAAGGATAAAAACTATGACGACACAGCAAACTATGATAGAAACATACTGAGAGTGATCGACTGGTACGCATTAGAAAAGTTGCCGACACCATACTGAGATGAACGCAGCAGTGCTCAGATAGATTCAGTGTTGGATCCATCGCCTGGAGACTCATTCTAACGGACACAATGAGGAGATTCCTCGGTCCCCACTGCATAGAGACGTGTTTCGTCTCCACGCACTAAAGCAGGACTATGGGAATGGGGTGGTGCTCCTTGGAAATATGGTTCTGGGGTCTCGACTAGTCTCAGACAGAGTGAAACATTTATATTACCTTAGATCTGTACAATAATTAAATGCCAGACAATTCCCTGTGGTCGACTAATCTAAATTAGCAAGTCCTGGAAGGTACCCTGGCACTGGCCTTCGTTACGTCATTCTTTTTAACCTTACAATTGCCAGCAGTTTTCTATGCGGACATCGAAAGTCACTTACAATATCCTGGAATTGGCACTCATTTAAATCTTTCCTCCTAGTTTTTTTCTGGTCATCTTAGCTACATTTTTTTCCATCAATAAACCATTTCCGTGCATGCTTAGGTAGCTTAATAGACATCAACGAGGAACTCCAAACACTATAGCACTGAGCTGTGCCTCCCAGGGTCCTACGCGACGGATACTGTGATGACATCGCACGTCCAAGCACAGTGCATGAGACAGACCACACCTCATTGAGGCATGGCAACACTGATCGCATATAAAACGCCCAGCCTGCCCAACGCCAAACATCATTACGGCAGAGGGACGGCGGGGACCAGGTTAAAAATACCAGACACAACCTCTTGAAAAACTGGCTTGAGAGAGATGTGTGTAGTGATACTGTGATGGGCGGACTACTGGGAGAACAGGTGAATGTGGGGCCTTGGTCAAGAGTGATTAGTTACAATACTCCGCAATAATCATGGTGTAATGCGACTTGCTAAACGCCAAGTGTGCCTTTAAGTAGATATGGAACAAACAGTCATTTTTTGTCCAAAATTAACATAATCCCAAACAATTGTCCAGAAGCAATCATAGGAGCCATTTTAGCAGTAATCGATTAATGTAAAGAAGTGAGTTGATGATTATTAAAAATTGTCACATTCGAGGATTGGTCGCAAGCATAAAAACATTACCAATCCTATCCCTACACATGATAGATGCGGTGCGATACGTGGCATTTAAAAGATGGCAGAGAGGAGCACGTAAGTGATATTTTTACTCCCAAAAGTCCGATGAAGAACGGACTAATGTCCTGTTCCCGTATAAGTGTGACTACAGAGGGCGTCACCACCGTTACGACCATGACTAGCTATCCGGTAGCTGTGGTAAGTGGAAGGAGAGCGGGTCTGTGTACTCACCATTCCCACAAGTGCCGTTAATTTGCAGTAATTGCGTATTTTTCAATTTAGCAACTTCACATACATGTTTTTTTATTCTCACACCAGGGGTGTCTGTTGTTCGGATTCCCAGATTTTGTTGTTTTTATCTACACTCGGGTTACGTTGCTTTCGACCTCGTGAGGTATGAAAACATTTTCCTTATTTGGACAACTGAGTGCATGAGTACATGTACTTGGATAGGGAGGTTTCTTACCCCTATGAAGGCCTGACATATGAGAAAAACTATAGGCTGAAACATGTTGCCATTTACAAGGATGTAGGAGTTAATATAGTACTCAGACAGCCCGCTCTTACTTTTAACCTTACCCAGGATACACTAAAACCCAAAGAAATGTATTTTAAATTTTTTACTTAATTGGATTTAATTTTATAAAGCCTAGATACCCGATTATATATAACCAGTATCTGTCTCTTAAGATTGACTTCATAATGGAGAAAGTCTCCCTGGCAACACTATCTTACCGGGAGAGGGCCGGTAAGGTTACCCATAATGAAGCTTGCCACAATATAGTGGGTAATGTTTCCTTATCCAGTAATTTCTGGTTCCATCAGATCTTCCACAGTTTGTTTCTGCTCCAAGTTGTTACAATCATTGCGATTGTGTACTTTATAAGCACTCCCTTACTCTGTAGCAAACACAGAACTCTCCTTTCATTAATTGGACCCGCCCCCCCAAACCTCATTACTGATTGGTGCGCCGTAGGCTCCTCCCAAGTAATCGGATCCGACTGGTCTGCCGTACCCCTACAGGGCGGTTCCTCCCGATGACCTGTGGCCAGGATATTGATCAAAGAAGGGGGGGGGGGGGGGGGGGGGGGAGGGTGGCAGCAGTAAGAAAGAGTGCACCAATGACCCGTCATGAGCTTCACTCCATCCCCCTATCAGCTGTGCAGCTCGAAGCCCACTCTGGACCTCTTGGCACATTGCTCTGTAATAAACCATTGCAATAAAGTGAAATCAAAAAAAAAAAAAGGGGGGGGGTGAAGAGGAAAAACTGGGTTCACCCTCCTGAATGATACTTTATGAACCAAAAAAGGAACCCAGGAAGGAGAAAAACTAGAGACAAACTCTCCACAGCCAAAGAAATGAGTGAAAAACGGTTTCCTAAAAATCCCTCACCCACCAGGGTTGCCCCTTGGTGGCATGCTGCATCGCTGGGGTTCTTCCCGATCCGTAGCGCGGGAGCACTTAAAACTAATAGGCGTGAGCGGGGACCCCTGCTAAGCAATTTGGGGTTCTGAAGCGGCAGTCCATGGAATTTAAGGAGAGATTCTCCCAACTCTGGAAAGTCCCATCAACACAGGGATACCTGAGGCGCTGGTCAGACAGAGGCAGGTCAAGACCAGGAGACGGCAAATCCGGCGGTGAGGAGCTAACACAACTTCTGTAGTGTTCATCTGCAACTCAGGGGCCATGAACTATGACCCCCAACGGAGCGACTAGGATTGCTACAACGTCCCTACTGACCCCCTGCGTCACATTTACAAGAGGGAACCCAGGACACTTTTTCCTCGGATCCGAAGCCCACAAAAGGGTCTTCGGGAACGTGGCACCGTGCGCTCTTGGTACAGCCAGCAGCTGCCGTCCACTGGTCCTGAGGACACAGGTCCCTTCTTAACCCTGGGGCCTCTGAATATAGAATACCAGTGAGGCCTAGGAAGGAACCAGGTGCATTCTACATGCCCATCAACTCTGCACTGGCACATTCCTGGGTGAGTCCAGAACAGTTTTGAAAGGAGGAGAACAGTTTGAGCACAGCA
This sequence comes from Triturus cristatus, assembly GCF_964204655.1. NCBI lineage: Eukaryota > Metazoa > Chordata > Amphibia > Caudata > Salamandridae > Triturus > Triturus cristatus. The sequence continues at coordinate 1,172,403,688 of NC_140594.1, forward strand.
GAGGGTTTTTTTTTTTTTTTTTTTATTCAAGTCAACATTCTTGAGCTCCTATTTTCTTTCTTATATTTTTTTTTAAGCCGCCAAAAGACTCCGGATACCCACAATAAAGCTAAATTAGCCGTTGCGTAGCAACCACAGATTCATGGGTTGGCGGAAGGGGAGGTGGGCGCAGTGTGCAGGATGCTGCGGGGGTAGACACTACTTTATTGATATCTGGGGCTCCCGTTGAGGGGAGGGGGGGGGGGGGGGCGGGGTCCTGTTCTCCGTTGCACCGAGCGATGGGCACCTGCAAATCTCGGGTGCAGATGGGGCGGGACAGAGTCCACCAGGCTGACCTCTGACCCCAAAAAGTAGACCTGGGCAGAGGGTAGGAAGGATGGCAGCTTGTTCTACAACCCTTCTCTGCACCCACAGGGATGCGCCAGCTGTCTGCGCCCCCGCGCCCCAAGTTATTATTAAGTGGGAAGTACCAGCCAGCGCACAGGATCCGGGGGAGCGCGCGTGGCACGTGAATCGAGAAGCTTCTCGCACGTGCAGGAGGCCATTGGGGTGTTCAACGCCCAATGGTCCCAAGAAACCGTTCATCAACAAGCTTACGCAGCAGGGGTCGCCGACGTCATCAGCCATGCCAAAAAAAGAAACCAAACGCAAAATAAGTAGGAACTAGAAATAAAGTGCGGTCTGTAACCGAGTGAAGCTGTGAATGAGCAGCGCGGGGGGAGGGGGGGGGGGGGAGGTGGAAGCACGGTGCAGATAATTACAGAGTGCCTAGTGCCACGCTTCGATGCGCGGGAGGCAGGGGGCCTTGACAGCCCGCAGCTCAGCATCCTCCGACTTCACCTGCCTGCTGGGCCCAGGCGCCTAGTGTGACAGGCAGGCTGGGTTATTAAAAGCCTAATGATGGCATGGCGTCGCCTGGGAGGCAGCGCCTGAGGCAGGGGGCCCCCGGCGGTGCTCCGGGGCAGAGGGGGCCCTCCGCTCCACGTGTGGAGGGCTGTGCGCCTCCTGAGCGCTGAGAGGAAGCAGATGCATCCATGGGGGTGGGCGGCTCAGCATCTCATCCACGGGTTTGTGTACTCGGTGAGGGGCAGATATTAACCTAGACACGTCTGAACACTGGCTGCGTCACAGAAACGTCATGACTGCAACCGAGACTCGCAAGCATCAGCATAATCCAAAGTCTTAGTGGTGGCACGCATTTCATCCAAACTCCTTAGAAAGGAGGAGTCCTGCCCAGGGCTGTCCCCGCCAGGCAAGGAAAGGAAGTAGCAGGATTGAGAGAAAATAAAGGGGCGCCACTGTCTCCCCAGAAGAGGAGAGACGGAGTCCTTAAAATAGACAGATATATTACCATTAGAATACCAGACATACATTACAACTTCACAACATTAGAGCAACTGCACAAAGAGAAGGACCTCCCAGACTGCAAGAGGAAGGCGACATTGTGTGTGGGCGCCATGGACAGCTTTGCACATTACAGTCGCGACTCCAGCTGTGGCCTTGGGTTCACCATCCTGCAGCACGACACCCCTGTGCCTTGGGTTCACCATCCAGCTGCACAACACCCTGTGCTTGTGTTCATCATGTGGCATGACTCCCGCTGCCGCTTAGGTTCACCATCCAGGAGGCACAACTCTCCTGCTGCCGCTTGGGTTCACCATCCAGGAGGCACAACTCTCCCGCTGCCAGGAGGCACAACTCTCCCGCTTGGAGTAACCATCCAGGAGGCACAACTCTCCCGCTTGGAGTAACCATCCAGGAGGCACAACTCTCCCGCTTGGAGTAACCATCCAGGAGGCACAACTCTCCCGCTTGGAGTAACCATCCAGGAGGCACAACTCTCCCGCTTGGAGTAACCATCCAGGAAGCACAACTCTCCCGCTTGGAGTAACCATCCAGGAGTCACAACTCTCCCTCTCCCGCTTGGAGTAACCATCCAGGAGGCACAACTCTCCCGCTGCCGCTTGGAGTAACCATCCAGGAGGCACAACTCTCCCGCTGCCGCTTGGAGTAACCATCCAGGAGGCACAACTCTCCCGCTGCCGCTTGGAGTAACCATCCAGGAGGCACAACTCTCCCGCTGCCGCTTGGAGTAACCATCCAGGAGGCACAACTCTCCCGCTGCCGCTTGGAGTAACCATCCAGGAGGCACAACTCTCCCGCTGCCGCTTGGAGTAACCATCCAGGAGGCACAACTCTCCCGCTGCCGCTTGGAGTAACCATCCAGGAGGCACAACTCTCCCGCTGCCGCTTGGAGTAACCATCCAGGAGGCACAACTCTCCCGCTGCCGCTTGGAGTAACCATCCAGGAGGCACAACTCTCCCGCTTGGGTTCACCGTGCTGCTTGGGTTCACCATCCAGGAGGCACAACTCTCCCGCTTGGGTTCACCGTGCTGCTTGGGTTCACCATCCAGGAGGCACGACTCTCCCGCTGTCGCTTGGGTTCACCGTGCCGCTTGAGTTCACCATCCAGGAGGCACAAGTCTCCCGCTGCCGCTTGGGTTCACCATCCAGGAGGCACAAGTCTCCCGCTGCCGCTTGGGTTCACCATCCAGGAGGCACAAGTCTCCCGCTGCCGCTTGGGTTCACCATCCAGGAGGCACAAGTCTCCCGCTGCCGCTTGGGTTCACCATCCAGGAGGCACAAGTCTACCGCTGCCGCTTGGGTTCACCATCCAGGAGGCACAAGTCTACCGCTGCCGCTTGGGTTCACCATCCAGGAGGCACAAGTCTACCGCTGCCGCTTGGGTTCACCATCCAGGAGGCACAAGTCTACCGCTGCCGCTTGGGTTCACCATCCAGGAGGCACAAGTCTACCGCTGCCGCTTGGGTTCACCATCCAGGAGGCACAAGTCTCCCGCTGCCGCTTGGGTTCACCATCCAGGAGGCACAACTCTCCCGCTGCCGCTTGGGTTCACCCTCCAGGAGGCACAACTCTCCCACTGCCGCTTGGGTTCACCCTCCAGGAGGCACAACTCTCCCACTGCCGCTTTGGTTCACCCTCCAGGAGGCACGACTCGCGCTGTGGCTTGGGTTCACCATCCTGAGGCATGACTCCAGCTGTGGCTTGGAACCTGTGGCAGAACATCTCAGTGATAGACAGCTCTTCGTGCCATGATACTCACTGTAATCAATTTGGCCATACAACAGTGCCAATCAACAGCAAGTTAACCATAATATGACCAGTAACCCACTCTTGGCTAAGGTCAAAGGCTTGGTGCTGCATCGACGGTGGACCACAGCAGCTATAGTTCAGAATCTTCCTGAGTGGAAGTGTCCGACCCATCCAGCAGTATGCAACCTGTGCATGAAGCATCTAACGTCAGACATCAACCGCCTCAGAAAACTGGTCTAATATCCCAGAAAGACGTCCTACCCATCCCAGAAAGACGTCCTACCCATCCCAGAAAGACGTCCTACCCATCCCAGAAAGACGTCCTACCCATCCCAGAAAGACGTCCTACCCATCCCAGAAAGACGTCCTACCCATCCCAGAAAGACGTCCTACCCATCCCAGAAAACCAAACCGGTTCAAATCCAGGCATGTCGGTCCGGTCGGGACCCCAAAGGATACCCACAATTCACCACAAAGACAAATCCAATCATTACCGTCATAGACCGAGCTCCGGTATACAACAGTAATGGTGATTATGGAAGCCTGTCCTTGCATCCCCGGAGAAGAAACCACTTAAGCTCAGGCTGTCCCCCATCTGACTTTCCAAAGTCTCCTAATCAGGACTCCCTACTCCACCCGGATCCCTCAGATTAATCTGCGATGTAACTACACGTCGCAAAAGAGTGAAGACCTCCAACCATCTAAAACTGCCCTGGTCCACCTCGGTTGCCCCACCAACCAAAATCTTGCAAAATGCTGCATCGCATGGAGTACGCTAAAAACCATGCAACGCCCCAAGGAGTAAACAAATGATCTTGAGTGGCTAACGCAACACAAGGACCAGGTTCTCGGCAGATTACAAGCAAATTAAGAAACTTTTTTTTTTAAATAACAGTTATGCAATTTCCATTTCCACCCCAGAATGCAAGAGGGACGCGCAGAGGTAGTGCTAGGCACAGGCAGATCCTCAGGGACTGCTTGGTGGTCCAGAGAGGAACTGATCAGAGGCTACGGCAAGTCATAAGAACCCCATCACAATCCCGCATGAGCATCCTTCACACCTCAGACTGGGGCCAGCAGACCAGGAGCCTCAGCAGAAACCTGGTACCTTCAAGAGGGCACCTTCAGAGAAGGGCTCCGACATCACCACGGTGGGGAGACGCGAGAAACACATGGAGGTAGGCAGAAAGGAGGTGCTGGAAGAGTAGCCTTGGACTGCAGCCCTCAGTCGAAGGCGAATGCCATCAGAAGACCAGGTCATTCTCCCACGTCAGGACTGATGTCCAAGACAGCAGCCCTCAGTCGGAGGCTATAGTTATTTGGTAAGTAATGCTCCTGCGTCTGGACAGATGCCCTGGAACGCAGCCCTCAGTCGGTGACCAACATTATCTGAAGACTAAGTGATGCTCCGGGGTCATCCTGCTGCACAAGACCTGTCCCAGGGTACTTTCTCACACCCAAGAAGCTGCAAGTTGCAGAACCTCCCCACACAAGCTTCCGCAGTGTCTCAAACTCAAGGTTTGGCGTTCTGCCAACACGGTCCATCGTGAGCCTGGCCCGCTGAGCTGCAAGCTGCAGGAGGGTTCCTGATCCTGCCACTGCGTGAGGTCTCTATGGCTTATGGAGTGGTGGAGACCTGGCTGATCCAACATCCACCTCCCAATGCAATGAACATTTTCCAGAAGAGGCAGTGCGAGTTAGGCTGGTTCTGGCTCCCCTGAGGTGTTGAGGACTCCAGAGCTACCACTAACGCCATAGGGCCGTACTTGGCGAAAGGGCTCAGTAGCTTCCAAAGCCTTGAAGCAACACCAAGACGCCCTGCCGTGCCTAGCCAGGAGAACTGCAGCTTCAGAGAAGGACCACTCTGGTGCAGCAGAAGATACGATGCAAGACCTCAGCCTCGCGAGCGGTAAGGAACGAGCCAGTGTACGAGCATCTGAGAGACACAAAGGAGCATAAAACTAATAACAGAGTAGGGTAGAAGTTGGCCAACCGAAGCACTTCACCTTTGGTATATACAGCAAACCTGGCATGAACAGAGTTTGACAGGACCCAAAAGCATTGACAATACTCTGAAAGGACAGCGTGGTGCTGGCCTTCGGAGATGTGGGCATAGCTCTAGTCGCCGTTGGTGAGCCGACTTGCTACTGCAGCCTTCAGCCCACCGACGGTGCTCTATGGTGCAACTTCCCTTCCACCATAGAGTATAGTATGGTGCAAGGGAAGTGTGATAAGCACACTGTCCCGCTGGAACTCTCTGGATGGAAAGAGAATGATCAGTCTCGCCCAGAGCAGATACTTTCAGCCCCCCCCACCCCATCCTCCCCCCACAGACTGAACGGACCTTTAGGGGTCTACACTGTTCTGTGGGCTTCAAGCAGCCTCGAACAAGCTCAGCGGCACCATTTTGTGGCACAAGTTTGGTTTTAGGGCCGTTAATGATTGGGTTTCAACTTCGAATTCATTTTATCCAGTGAGTTTCTGGGCCAAGGTTCTCGGGTCACTAGATGCCAACATCGTTGCCAAGCAGTACAGGTGCTTGCATCACAGCCACCTCTTCATCAAGACTTTTCTTAGTGAATTCACTGTAACTACCAGGTGGGCTATTCAGTTTCTCACCCCCCCTCCCCCCCGTTCAAACAGCAAGCTCATGCCTGCCACACACAGACCATGCAGTTTTGGACACGCATGCTGCTAGAATCCTGGCGGTAGGACAAAAAAAAATAAAAAAATAAACCACAAAAACCCAAACTTGCATAGGTCCAAGGGATACCAAGCACAACCCTACTCGTGTCAGCAAGCGATGGAATCCGAGAGGATTACTGTAATCCAGAGACTTATTAAACAAGTCATTTACCTGGGACCTGCGCGTTAGCTCAATTGAAAAAAGCGATTTACGCTTTAAGCGGCTTAAGATGCTTCTCCGCTCAGACTGCTGTTCCCCAGAGGGATTAAGAACTACCCAACTGGGAAAAGGACAATTTATTGCAAATTAATGCTCGGGTACATTAAATTTAAGAAAAAAAATGGTAAAAGGAAGATGGAGTCTGGAATGTGACATTAACGGCTGTCGTGGTAACAGAGCGCGGCGATGCGCACTCGCCCTAGTACACCAGGTAAGTACGTCTGAACTGTTGGGTGAAAGCTTCCCCCCTCGGAGGAAACCCTAGACCACAGCAGAATGTGGTCAAAAGAGTAAGCCGTCTGCAGCCCAGAACCAAAGTCAATTGCCTCGGGTAGACATGGAGCCCAGAGAATACTCAAACATGTAAACCTGCTTTGCAGCCATAATAACGGCTCTGTGCAGACTTTGGCATGCGACAGAAATGTCCATTGTCCTGGAACTTTAAGGCAAGTCGGATTTCAGACATTATTCCACTAAAAGGTTGGCTTAAATAAATATTACTTTCTGGTGCTGTTTCGACCGCACCATCAGTTACATTTTGGAAAATGTTTGTAGCTAGAAGAGAAGTTTGAAAGTTGGGTTGTGAGACTTCAAGAAACCCAACGTAGTTCTGGGGCTGCTGAGGATGTAAAAAGTGCGTTATTGCCCTGTCCAGTCCGAGGTGGAGGGTGGACCCCATCTCAGGAGCTTGTACGGTCTCCCTACAAAGAGTCCAAATGCGGATAGCGGGAGGGTGGAGTACCGCGACCTAGAATTTGATGTCACATTAGAGGTGGTGCCACATATTAGGATACCCCAAAGTCATCTCTTCTGTAAGCGCTGTAATGCCTACAGGGCGCCATGCACTCTCTCAATCCCATAGCATACGAGGGGCATTTGCGGGATGGGCATCGCCTACTTTTGTTTCCTCAACCCAAGACCACGAAAAGCAACTGGAAGAAAGTGCAGTCAGATGGCCGTGGTAGGGACACCGAGACATCCGTTGAAGAGGAGGGTTGCGTAAGTAGTCCACTTTTACACACTGTCTACTAAGCGTTGGATTGTTGCACTGCCCGTTTCTTCCGGCTTGGACCCTTTCCTACCACTCACTGGCTCATTATTCAAGACCAAAATGTATTTGCCACTTGCAAAGTGAGCTCACGTGCCTCCGCCTCCTGCCTTTCCATAACAACCTCAACCCAGACAGTTTTGTGGTTAGAAATTGTATTTAATTTGGTGGAATGTGAATGTTTCAAGACCCTAGCAAGGGCCACTGATATTGTGCCGCAGGAGAGGGTCAGATTATGTGGCAGGCTTGAGTAAATTATGTGGCAAGAAAAGGCAAACTATGCGGCGTAATGCGCCATATTTTGCAATAGTAATACTTCATAATTTCATCATTTTAAAACTTGGTAACACTTTCTGGGCCTTAATAACTTCACATTAGTACAAATTGAATACTAAAGTATATCAATAAGAAACAGACAGGTGACCAGTCCAGCTTTGCAAAAGACCTTCCACTGCCCAGCAACACGGGTCGCCGCACTTTTTGTAACTTTTGAACGGTCTGAGCTAGAAACAACTTTTGTTACAATCCGCAGCAAATGATGGACTGTGCGGCAAATCTATAATTATGCAAAAATAGCTGTGATGCACAATTGCATAATTCCAGTGGCCCTCCCTAAAGCCCTAAACTTGTAATTGTAACATTACCCAGAATTTCTGAATGTGCAGCATGACCAGGGTCTACAAAAGTAGCATTTATCCTTACAAGGAAGACTCCAGACGCACCCTCTCCTCACCCAAGATGGCCCTCTCCAAGACTCAGGCTGGGTCGAAGAACTAAGATACGGTCTCACCGCCCTCAAGTAAAAATACATCATTTATTCCTGGAGTACTAGATACTGAAAAGTTTCTTCCCCTTCAAAATGCCCAAATATTTTGTCAAGATTCACAATGTAGATCCTTTTTCTGCGCTAGAGCGGCAAGGTCCTATACAAAGGCAAAGGCGGGTTTAAGCCAGGAAGTCTAGGATTAGATCTGAATTAAAATGCACCTCCTGGGACGGATCAATTTCTAGCCACTGAGCAGCGTATCAAAGTACTGAGCTCAGCATTCACGGGTATGGTCGGACACGTGTACCACGGCCAGGTTACTGCCAGCACGGCGCCAAACCGGTGCCTTAGATGAAGACTAAGTGAGCAGCTATCCTGGGGTTCCCTCTCACCAATCTAGACCTCAATGGGTGAGGACACCACTCAGTAGGGGAAGGAAGTTGTATCCTAGCAGTACACATGTCCGTGTCCTGCATGTGGGCGCCATATGAACGTCACAACCATATAAAAAGCTATGATGTATTTGCCAACTGCGGCAATGCAGAATCCTAACAAAGCAATGGCATGGACAGGAATGTTTTTATGCATGACTTGGAGTCCTCTGGCCAGTAACAATTCCATCATTTTCAGCTGCTCTGAATCATCCCAGATGGAATCCATCCCATAGTCAAGTCTTGCTCAGCCTTGGCTACTCCCAAAAACATTAGCCGAGATTGAAGAGCACGGGGTCTCCATGCGTCACTAGGGTGCTCCAAGTGAGGGACTCCTAGGGAGGACCACAAATGTGGGCCATCAGCTAGCCGTGCCACGCATACCCTACCTGTAACTCGGCCAATAAGTGTATGAGGGTTCGTGGCGCTCAATGACTTCTGGGCAGCGCAGGGGAATGAACGTGAGGAGACTTCTCCTGTGGAGTTTATTAGAGCGGGGCAGCACTAGGAGAAAAGACAAGTTATGGCCTCCAGGAGCCTTCGTGTTGAAGGAAAGTGAGGGTCTCACCGTGGAGTTTGGGGTCCTGTCCCCCTACCTTCAGAACAGTTCTAGACCTTCTCCGTGCCAACAGTTGGACTCACCAGCGGGTTAGGAGGTGTGGTGGGGCTGGGCTGCTAGAGCCCCTCTTGCATCGGAGAGCTCTGGTGCTTCCTTCAGGATCAGGAATTCTTCTCTGCTTGTGAGGTCAGCAAGGGAGAAAAGTGGAAAAGAGAAGAGAAAACTAGAACAAGGGGAGATAACGCGTCCCCAGTTTACACTTGTGGGTTCTGTCCCAATAACCCTGCCATCTTTGGCCCTTTGACGACAGAGTACTGGAAACATCTCTCCTGGGGGAAAGGAGCATCCCCCAAAGTATGGACAGCGGCAAGACAAGTAGTGCATGGGGTCCACTCACTGGGCAGGTCACGTAGGAGTCTTGTAACAAGGAGACACTGGAGGCGTGGAACGACCGAAGCTCGGGTAGGGCTTGAGCTATGGGGGCTCTAAGCCAAGGCAAGGGATTCCAAACTGTGGGAACATCGGAGCAGAGTAATCTCCCCGTGCACGGCCCCAAAGCACCAGGGACACCGCTGCAAACCCAGATTCTCTTGCAGCATTCCCGCCAAAAGGGGGAAATGGCCTCGCAGTTCAAGCTCTACTGCTGTCCATATGGGTTCTCCACATGTGTAAAGGCACAACAAGCTCTGTCCACAAGGGTTCTCCACATGTGTAAAGGCACAACAAGCTCTGTCCATACGGGTTCTAGAAACGCAGGACCGGCATCGGACTCGCTGAATGTATGGCAGTCGTGCCGGCCCCCGAAGACCACAGGGGCGGGCCTGTCGTGCGCAATGGTGACTAGACAGTGGCGCCCCGCCAATGGTTGGTCTCCGGGTTGTGGGTGCATGCCCCGGAAGGGATTGTAATCACTTCCGGGGCACGTGTCGCATCAACGCTAGGCTGGTTAGAACCGGCCAGGCCCGATTAGGGTTAGAATAAAAGGCTGGGGAGCGGCGGAGTCGACCTCTTTGCTTGCCGCTCCCACAGCCTGCCCTTCAGGACAGCAGCCTCGCTAGGAGGCTGCATTTTAATTTCCCCACCCACTGTACCCTAAAATCAGGGTTTACAGGGTGTATTGTTATGAAGTTTTTTTTTCAGGTCGACATGTTTATCATGTGTGATGATTTTTCTTTCCCATGGTTTTAGGAGGTTTTTCCATGTACAGGTTATGTTTGTCGTATTTTAGTGCTATGCCTTGTTAAGGTGGTATGGTCATGATTGGTGAGCAGTAAATTTAAGGTCCTTCGAGGGCGGCGCCATTCTTGAATGGGGTCGCCCAAGGGGGAGGGACAAGTGGTCTCTCCTAGAACTCCAGGGGCAGTTACAGCCGGTTGGCTGGATGGGTGCGGGGGAGGTGGAGTCACGCTTGCCAGTAGGCTTCTTGGCCACCCCACACGTGCACAATGGCGCAATTAAGTGGCGCATAACTGCAAGGGCCCCTTATGGAGATAATTTACAGGACGTACGGGGGTGACCGGGGTGTGGGGGGGGGGGGGGGAAGGAAAGTACCCTCACGGGAAACAGGCCCTCTGCGCATGCGCACTCTGGTTGGATCATGGGCATAAGTGCGTATGGGGGGCGACCTGGGGGGTACCCTCACGGTAAACGGGCCCCCTGCGCATGCGCACTCCATTGGAGTGCGGGCATAATTTGATAAGGATCTGGCACCAGTTAATGACCTTGCCGTAGGCTCAAAATAGGGATATGCAGAAAATGAAATGTTATTGTTATGATTGATTATGGAATGTTTAGATTCGGATAGGAATACATTTGTATTAGATATATGTTAAGGTTAGAAAACATGACATATGCACCTATCCAGGTAATCAATGAAACGGGTTTTCTGCGTATTGTTTAAATATTATAATTAAAATTGTTGATTGAATTTTATGTTAATAAATACGGCCGGGGTTTATGACTCCCCAATCCAAAAATGTGCTAAGCGTGTTACTGTTTTAGTACTGATAAGGGAGGAGGGGGTCTAGGCTGTACCTGGCCATATCCACATGTGTATAGGCACAACAAGCTCAGTCCACATGGGTTCTCCACATGTGTAAAGGCACAGATAAGCTCAACAGAAGAGCGGAACGCTTCGTGAGGGAATTCAGTGGCGACGATGGGTTCAAGCATTTCCACCAATCACCTTCGCCCTGCGGAAGGGTGAACAGCTGCTGAGACAGGGCCAGAGAATCAACACTCCCTTCATGTGAAAACCCGCTCAGACCCCACCAGAGAGGGGTCACGGTAAAATAGAAGTTCACTACTGCACTGAAAGAAGGTGCTTAACTATGTTCACTAGTGCACACAAAAGTACTAGACTCATGAACTTTATTACAGGTGATGTACTAAAGTATTACGCTGGTGCACTCAGTTCAACTAATGCACCCGTCTTGGGAGACGCAGCTGTGTTCCTAAAGGTCCATTAGAAATACTCAAGCGCCTGAGCACCGAGGCATCACACAATCACGATGTGAACATAGTGCTGCATGGCTACACAACTACGTTGTTTACGCTTAGTTGGTAGTAAGTGAGCCAAGATTACTCCTCCTTTCGAATCTTTGTGATAACAGTGAGGAGTCTAGTACACTGTAGAATGCTTACTCAACCACCTTGAAGCACTTCCTTCCTGAACAAAATGGCTTAAAAAAAAAAAAAAATAAGCATAAGAATAAGTATCAGAATAAGTATAAGAATAAGAATAAGTATATATACACACACACACACATATATACACACACATATATATATATATATATATATATATATTCAATTCTAAACACTTCATTTCATAGGAGGTTTGAATTGAAACACAGTGGGACAAATTTCTTACCAAAGAAAGCTCCAATTGGAGCCCAGGTATTCTCGTCAAATAGCAGAAACACCTCTCCCCCGATTTAACAAGGCCATACATTCCATAACAGGCATCACCGGGTTCTCACCTTTTTACAGAAAGATGTCGCGGGCATTGTGTTGGCATTAAAACATTGGGTTGTTGAAGAAGGATCAGAAAATTGATCTCAAGGGAGATATGGGGGAGAAAGAAAGTATCGGTTGGGGGGGGCCAATTGGTCTTTTAGCAAATGTTAAAATTATAAAAAAAGACTTGTCCAAAGCGTACGCATCGCACAGGTAGGGCTCCACGGACACAGCTCGCTCAATACTCTACCACCCCCGTTTAAATCTCAACATCCTCGTTGATTCTGCCTCTCTCAGCTGCGTCCATTTTATCAACATAATGCGATTGATCGAACCGCGCTTCTATGCATATTCATAAGCATAGGTCGTACGCCGTGGCAGCGCGCCATGATTTCCGTTCCATTTACGCATAATTTCAGGCATAAGTGATGGCATCTCTGTAACTACAAGGCGCTTCCTCATCAACTTGGAAGACGGCTCTGAATAATCACTTTCCTCTTTCGCCCCAAACCTTCAATTTTCTGCACTCCTTCACGGTAATCACTGAGATTAGAGATTTGTAGCAAGGTTGATTGTGTACTGTGCCAGATGCGTCACGCGGTGGGCCACTGGTTGATGCGCAGTCAATGGAAGATGCAGGAATGCAAAATAATGCAGTCATTCTTATTTTTAAGCACTCGGGTAGAGGGTTTCTTGGCAGAGTCTTGCCAGTTCATGTTCATAAGGTAGATGTGAATTTGCCAGAGAATGCTCGCTCGATGCAAGTATGCCCAGCTACGCAATGCTCGCTCGATGCAAGTATGCCCAGCTACGCAATGCTCGCTCGATGCAAGTATGCCCAGCCAAGCAATGCTTGCTCTGTGTATGCCCAGCCAAGCAATGCTTGCTCTGTGTAGAGCAAGGCGGGGCCGGCATCGGCCCCGCCGCCATTATGGTGGTCGGCCGTGCCCCCGTCTCTCCCACGTCCCGTAGCACCCCATTGGTCGGGGGGCCGTGCCCCGGAAGTGATTGGATCACTTCCGGGTCACGAGTGGCTCCCCCTACGCCCTGGATGTGATGGGATCACTTCCGGGGCACGGGTGACCCTTGCCAGGAACCAGTTTCGGCTGGTGACCAGTCACCCCCTTAACAAACCGTGGGGAGCGCAAGGTGCAGTCTCTTTGCACTCCGCTCCCCTCGAAGCACACCAGTCGCGTGTGTCCCCTCCCTTCGGAGGGTTTCTAAACTTTTCTTTATTATTGCAGTTTCGTCGGCGGCGGACTTGCGGGACCATTGGATCTCAGTTTTGTTTCATTTTTCCTGCCTGCAGGTTGCCCGGAGAAAGACGAGCAGGGGGAGCGGATCCGGATGTTACAGCGCGCCGGAGAATTTGCATCCATCGGCACTCGGTGGGGAACTCACAGGAGCGACTGGTCGTGCGCATAGGGGGTGACGCCCGCGGAATCGTCTTTCGGAGAGCCGGCATCGCGGAGCGGATCAGAGGGTGCCAGAGGACACGTACAGGGCCCGCATTCCGGCGCTGCTGGGTGCCAAGCGGGTTGGAGCCTATTGCTCACCTGCCTTACTGGGCTAGCCAGTAGTGAGGCTCCGGTAACGTGGGTGCTGTGGCCGGTCGGGTTTCCTCCTACAGACAAGTGGTCAGAGTAGTGTTACCATGCCTCCCAAGGTTAAGCGCGGCGAGCGGCGTCCTAATTTAACAATGGTGTTAGACGCGCTGATGAAAAAGATGGGCGAGATGGACAGCACTGTGGCAAAGCTGGCGGAAAGGCTGGATGCGCAGGAGTTCAGGGAGATCACGTAGGGACGCTTTACCACCCAGAGAAGCTTTCCCGCCTCTCCCTAAAAAGAATAGGGCAAGGAAAAGATCGCAGGTTGTCCCTGGGAGCGGTGAGGGGGGGGGGCCAGCTCTGCCTGTAGTGCCCGCGTCCCCCACCCCACCGGCAAACTTGCCTACACCCGTCGACCCGCTAGGGGTGCCATGTCCCGTGGCCCCTGCATTAGTTCCGGTACCTCCGGTGCACCCCGTTTTGCCACCAGCGCCAGTTAATACTAGCCTCCCAGCAGGGGGGACCGGTGCCGGGGGTGCCCAACGTTTCTCTAATTGTTCCAACCACACCTGGGGGGGGGGGGGGTACCAACGCCTCCGGTTGATTTTGTTTCCAGCTTAGCTGCCGTGCTTCCCTGGCTTGGGGGCCATGGGGTTGAACTTGAGTGCGGCGGGTGCTTCCGGGGTGGACGCATTGGAAAAGGCAAGGCAGCTAATCGACCAAAGCAAGCCTAAAGAAGTTCCACTGGTTGTGATGCCCAAAGAACCGGCAGGAATGTCGCATGGTAAGCCGCAGACATTACCATTGTTAGGGGCGGGCGAATCACGCACATCCTATGAATCATTGTCTCGCCATTTGTCGCAGGAGGCTAAGGAGAGAATTTGGAAGGGGACATACATTGACATTTTTTCCACTCTTAATAGAGGAGGTTGAGAGGGAAGAGATAAAGGAAAAAAAGATGATATGCCCGCGCGTGATTGGGCGAATGAAATGCAGAAGTACAGGGTGGAGGAGAACATCAGGCATTGGATGCTGGCGTTCAATATTTACATGGCTGTGATGACAGAGCGTTTCCCGGAAGAGGCGCCCGCAATGTCTTATCTATCTAGGATCAGCACGGCGCAGGCAGCGAAGGGGGGGCACAGGCTGGTTGGTTTATGACAAGAAATTCAGGCGAATCAGGGCATCCGACCCTACTCTAAAATGGAACCAGGTGGAGGGGATAGCGTGGCTGGATCGTTTGGGCAGTGCGGCAGTAGAGCCTGCAAGAGACGTGCCAAGGCCGCAGCCCTTTCGGTCGTCTCCCTCATCGGCACCAGGTGGGGTGGTGAGGAAGAAGGGATGGTGTTGGGATTTCAATAGGCGCACCTGCGATAGGCCACCAGGGGCATGCAGATTCAAGCATGCGTGTATTTTCTGTGGCAACTCAGGTCACGCCGAAGCAAAATGCCTTAAAAAAACAGAGGGATAGAGGGGCCAAGAAATTGGATTGAGGGTGGGTTCAGCAAAGCTAGGTCCCCGATTCTTCTGCATGCAAGGACACCCTGGCTAAATAGATACAAATGCCCGTCCACAGCAAGGATGCTGGTGGAAGGTTTCAGGGAGGATTTTAGAATCCCAGTGGAGGATTTTGTGGGTCCATCCTTTTGCAGGAACCAATTGTCGGTGACTCAGAATACTAGGGTAGCGGCGGCAAAAATTGAGAAAGAATGTAGGTTGGGCAGAGTGGCAGGGCCGTTCGACAAGATTCCGGTCCATAACTTTGTGTGTTCTCCGCTGGGGGTGGTTCCAAAAAAGGAGCCAGGGGAAATCAGGTTGATCCACAACTTATTCGCTCCAAGGGGACAGTCTGTAAATGACTCCATTGATGAGGCATTCTGCTCTGTGCGTTATGCATCTGTTGATCAGGCGATTGAACTCTTGCGGGGTTTGGGCCCGGGGGCGCTGATGGCTAAATCAGACAGAATCTGCATTCAGGCTGTTACCCGTTCACCCTCGTGATTTCCACTTACTTGGTTTTCAGTTCGAGGGCAAGTTTTTCATGGACATGTGCATGCCTATGGGCTGCTCTGTCTTGCGCATATTTCGAGATGTTTAGCACCTTCTTAGAATGGTCTTTCAGACAGGCGACAGGGCATGGGCAGGTGCTGCATTACCTGGATGACTTCCTTTTTCTGGGGCCACCGGGGAGCGCAGTGTGTGGGCAGGCGCTGGATGATTTTTGTGCATTGATGAAGAGTTTTGGGGTACCACTGGCACAGGGAAAAACCGTGGGACCAGCCCCAGTCAGAGTTTCTGGGGATTGAGCTAGACTCCATCGTGGGGTGCTCACGGCTCCCCACGGATAAGGTTAAAAGGTTTGGGGACCCTCAGGCAATGCCTAGTAACAAAAAGCGTGACGTTGCATCAGTTGCAGCAAATGGTGGGTCAACTGAACTTTGCATTGCGTATCATACCAATGGCACGCCCATTCTCAAAATCCATTGCGCAAGCAATGTCTGGCCTGAAGCAGAAGTACCATCACACCAGACTGAGCGAAGAGGTCAAGCAGGATATGCGCATTTGGTTGGCATTTCTGCGGGACTTCAATGGCTCTGTCCTGTGGCCCGGCCCACTCACCTCCTGTGCCGAGTTGGGATTAATGACAGACTCCGCGGGCAGTGAGGGGTTCGGCGCCATACTGGGCACTCAGTGGGTGGCACAGCGCTGGCCGGCATGGTGGATTGATGCTGGACTCATGGCGAACATTGGTTTCCTTGAATTGTTCCCCATCTGGGTGGCATTGGTCGTCTGGCCGGAACAACAGGGAAACAAAGCAGTTGTTTTCTGGTCTGACAACATGACAGTAGTTGAGTGCATGAACAATCAGTGGGCGAAATGTAAAATGATCCTCCGTTTGATCAAGGTGATGGTTTTGAAATGCATGCAGTTAAAACTTCTAGGTTAGGGCAAAACATGTCCCGGGGGTATTGAATCACGCTGCTGACGCATTGTCTCGTTTTAAGATGCAGGTTTTCAGATCTCATCTCCCGGGAGCAGCACCACACCCAACGCCTTTCCTCGAACAGCTCTGGCAGATTGGTGCCCCCACTTACCGGACTTGGTGGCAGCTAGCCTAGCGACAGGCACGAAGAAGGCATACGAAGGGGCATTTGGGGCATACTGCAATTTCCTAGGGGGCCGGAGGGAGGGGCATTGGGCGGACACAGATATGGTGTTCGCTTACTTGCAAAACTTGCGGGATGAGGGCCGGGCAGTGGGGTCAGCGAGGAGACACATGGCAGAAATGTTGTTCTTCGCGCAATTGGGAGGCAGGCGGGACCCCACTCAGACATTTGTAGTGCGCAAGGCATTAAAAAGGTTGGCAGCGCCTACAGGGGTCTGCACCTGACACTAGGCGCCCGATTGGTCTTACTACCTTGGCGTCAATTTTGGGGGTACTAGAGCAGACCTGCACTACCATGATGGAATGTTTACTATTCAAGACAGCTTTCACCTTAGCTTTTTATGGTGCCTTTCGGATAGGGGAATTGGTGGCTTACGGGTGACTATTCGGAGATCCAAGACAGATCAGGAGGGACGGGGTCAGGTAGTCGTTCTGCAGCGGGCACCGGGGAACCCTTGCTGCCCGGTGTCGCACATGGAAGCGTTTATGCCATGCAGACCAATTGACAAGGGGGGCCCACTGTTAATGCACACGGGAGGGGACCCACTGACCAAATTTAAACGGGTCCTGGACATGGCGGTAGGCAGAGCGGGGCTGGACCCCAGTGATTTTGGAACACATTCCTTCCGAATAGGTGCCGCCACCGAGGCAGTAGCACGGGGTCTAGGGGAAGGGGAGGTGCAGAGGATTGGGTGGTGGTCCTCCAACTGTTTCAGGCAGTGGTTATGACTCTCCTTGACAATGTTACTGATGGCACAATGTTCTCGTTTCTTGGCAATTCCCTCGCCCTGTCACGCAGGAAGAGAGACAGCGACACCTCACCAAGAAGAAGACATATCCAAGACGAAAGTAAATTCTCTGAACGCCAAGTTGGAACGTCATGCGTGTATTTTTGGCCATTCTTAAGTCTCCCGTCTAAATAAATTTTTTATTGCAGGAAATGGGGCAGCGCGCGCGAAACAGTTAGGCTTCAGGGTCTCCTTTTATGGGCACGGGGGGCTGCGTTTCGACAGGTTCAGAGAACGGATAGGTCACATGCTTGCTTCCTTAGGCACTCCCCCCCCCGACGCTATCATTGTGCATCTTGGGGGTAACGACTTGGTGCACCTAAATAGGAGGGTCCTGATTGAGACGGTGCTGTTAGGCGATGTTCGGGTGCTGTTATTGTGTGGTCACACATGATCCCAAGGCTTCAGTGGCGGGGTGGGGAATCAGTGAGGGCGCTCAACCATTCAGTTCAGAGGATCAATAATAAGCTGGACAAGCTGTTTAGGACCCCCAGACTGCAGGTTATTGCTCATGGGTGCATAAAGGGGGGACGCCTGCTACCTACAAGATGGGGTTCACCTCTCTAGGTTGGGGAACAAGATATTCCTCGGCAACATTTTAGCTTGGTTGGACCAATTTTAAAGGAGTGTATGACCTAGGGCTTGGGGGGGGGGGGGGTCATGATAGTCGGTCAACTATGCAGGCCTGTGCGGTAAGGTCATCGGTTGGACAGTTTAAATTTACAAATCTTTGTGGGAGTCTTATTAAGTGGGGCGCCCAGAGGGGAGGGACATGTGGCTCTCAGAGTCCAGGGGCAGTTACAACCGGTTGGTTGGAAGAGTGCGGGGCCAAGGGGGGGTTACGCTTTCCATTGGCTGATTGGGCACCCCGCACGCGGGCGTAAGTAAGCTGCGCTGTCTGCATGGCCCCTTTATGGAGTAAGTCTTGAATGTATGGGGGTTGCCGGATGGGAATTACCACCGGGTCAGCTGGGCCTCCTGCGCATGCGCACTCTGGTTAGGGGGCGCTGGACAATTTGTTTAAAGGGGGATGGGCCAGCGTTGACCTTGCCGTAGGCCCAAAGGAATACGCAGAAACGTGATCATTAATATGCCTAGACTAGGATAGGAACATTATGTATTAGAGTTTGTTAAAGCTAGGAATGACTCAAATGTACCAAATCCTGGGCCATATGCCCAGCCAAGCAATGCTTGCAGCAAGCACTCGGGTAGAGGGAGTCTTGGCAGAGTCTTGCCAGTTCATGTTCATAAAGTAGATGTGAATTTGCCAGAGAATGCTCACTTGATGCAAGTATGCCCAGCTAAGCAATGCGCGCTCGATGCAAGTATGCCCAGCTAAGCAATGCGCGCTCGATGCAAGTATGCCCAGCTACGCAATGCGCGCTCGATGCAAGTATGCCCAGCTACGCAATGCGCGCTCGATGCAAGTATGCCCAGCTACGCAATGCGCGCTCTACGCAAGTATGCCCAGCTACGCAATGCGCGCTCGATGCAAGTATGCCCAGCTACGCAATGCGCGCTCGATGCAAGTATGCCCAGCTACGCAATGCGCGCTCGATGCAAGTATGCCCAGCCACGCAATGCGCGCTCGCAGCAAGTGTGCCCAGCCACGCAATGCGCGCTCGCAGCAAGTGTGCCCAGCCACGCAATGCGCGCTCGCAGCAAGTGTGCCCAGCCAAGCGATGCTCGCTCGCAGCAAGTGTGCCCAGCCAAGCGATGCTCGCTCGCAGCAAGTGTGCCCAGCCAAGCGATGCTCGCAGCAAGTGTGCCCAGCCAAGCGATGCTCGCAGCAAGTGTGCCCAGCCAAGCGATGCTCGCAGCAAGTGTGCCCAGCCAAGCGATGCTCGCAGCAAGTATGCCCAGCCAAGCGATGCTCGCAGCAAGTATGCCCAGCCAAGCGATGCTCGCAGCAAGTATGCCCAGCCAAGCGATGCTCGCAGCAAGTATGCCCAGCTAAGCGATGCTCGCTCGATGTTAGTTTACAAGGAGATATAATGTGACACAAATCACCCTCTTCTCAGTACACTCCCCGCAAAGGAAAAAGACCCTTCGTAAGTTATTTCTGATAACAAAGTTGGCCACACAAAAACTGCCCCAGACACAGCACACAGGGGCTTGAGGGTCTCGGATCACAGGTCCAAGAATAAGAGTTGAGCACGCATTATTGGATGAAGACTATTAACCCCTTCAGCCCCACCTCTAGAGGTCCAATTAGTTCTTTTAAGGGTGTCCAAGATCTCAGAAACCTATCTACATAAAACAATCTTCAACAAAAGAAAGCGAAGCAAGGTGGAGACAGGCTCCACGTCTGCACGAGACAGGTCTCTAGAACAAGGCTTCCAGGTCGCAAGGTTCTGGGTCGCCTACCTTTATACAAGGCTCGCACTCAATGACGCAGGAGACGCAAACTCTGCTTTACTTGCATATAGGGCGCTCCAGAGTCTGGCCTGGTTCCCTGACTGAGCGGTTACTCAGACTGGAAACGGCCCGTAGTGATGAACCTTCCACGTCAGCACCAGAGGCACTGCTGGGCCTTCTCGCTTCATCGCAACTCTTAGCTGGAGTGCGCAGCTGCTCGCGAGAGGGCGCCACGCGACTCCACTCATGCACAAGTGCTGGTTACCCCATGAAACCTCTTGAACATACATGTAGGTTTCAACAGGACCTTCTTAAGCCAACACAGTGGTGCTATGTAGATGCATCAACCTTTGCGCAGAAGTGATGGCCTGGCCGCCCTTCCAATGCCAAACGTGCGCTCCCCCCCCACCCCATAACCTCACTCGAAAGCCATGCGGTCACCTTTAATGCATAACACTCCGATTACCAGGAGCTCATTCTGAGCGTTGCAAATTCAGATGCACTTCTGTAGACCAAGCTTCAAAGATACAGCCAAGAAGCTTGGGTTTGATGTGAGCGAAAAACAAGCCGCACCCCTAAAACTCAAACTTTTTCAATCTTTTAAAACATTAAAGGCTGGACCAGCCTGCCAGGACGTGAAAGTGTAGCTTCTAGGTTCTACAAGCAGACTCACCAGCAGTAGGCCTCAGCAACTAACTGGAAACCACCCACATTCCTGCCACACTCCAAGTCCACAACCGACCACCGAAGTTCATGGGGACTCGAGGACAGAGGTGTGTGACTGCTGCAGGCAGCTAAAGGGGTCTATAAACAGAGGGGTGGACAGGTCACTCAGATCTCTTCCACCTCCCAGCAGTGGCGCTGCCACAACAGCTGAAAGTAGTGACCATCACCTGACAAAGTAAAATTCTTCCTTAATTTATTAGTATTTCCAAAAACATGCCGATAAACATAGCGCCCTCCACAGAGGCCTTGGGGTACAGTCCCTGCTGTTCAGAAGTCTCATTTCAGACACCTTTGTCGAGCTTTGGAGATTTCAACAGCAGCACACAGGTGCCCGGAAGTTGCATTTTTGCATCAAAATCAAAAGTAGGGGGTTCCCACAGCTAGCAGTAAAAGCAGTAAGGGCCAAGAATCCTGGATGTATTCAGACTGTCAGATATAGCATGCAGGGACATGACGGCAACATCTTTGAGACACGCGGCTGCCATTACTTCTCCTCCCTTGTAAATAGTGCATGTAAATGGTACTCCTTTTAACGGAGTAAGGAGGGCAAGAGCGGGCATTGTGCATGCTTGACAGGTAACCGAATCTGCCAGACACTTCCAGAAGTGCATTTCAGTCATGTGCAAAGTGCTGGTTCGCTCTTACCAAAGACATGCGAATTACACACGGTTCACTGCAGCATGTACATTAACCTACTGAATCATCTTAGAGCTAGCTCATCTGCATTACCCAGAAACACAAATGTGACGGTGGAATGTATGCATTAATCTCGGGCACCGACAATAGCTCCGGCCACATCAATCAATAAGCATTTACAAAGCACAGCAAATCACCCGTGGGGTGACCTGTTCATTCAAGCAGCCAGGTCTTGAGCCCTTTCTTGAACTGCTGGAGCAATGAGGTGGTCCTGAGGTGCCGGAGAAGGTCTTTGCAAGCTCTGCAGGCTAGGTGCAAGAAGGAGCGTCCTCTGCTGTTGCCTCGGCAGATCCAGGGAGGTGGGTGGGGCCTGTGGGGAAGCAGATCGTGGGGATCTAGATGGTTGGTAGAAGGTCATTTGGACCTATAAGGACATAATGACTTGGTGACCTCCAGGCACAATACGAACTGACCCAGGAGCCAATACCGGCACAACATACGAGTCAGGCACATCCTACTGGGATGGGCCTTCATTGTTCAGGGCTTTACGTGCGTCAACATCTGGAACCAGCATCTCTTCTGGATTGGGAGCCAGTGGCGCTTTTGAGGTGGGGTGTGAGCCCGTCTGGGGAGGTCGAGGAGGAGTCTTGCCGCTAAGTTTTGTATGGTCTGTAATCTCTTCAGGAGGCGTGCCGTTATTCCTACGAGTGTATTCCCGTAGTCCAGCCTGCAGGAGACGAGGGCCTGCGTGACCGTCCTTCTGGTGTTGGCTGGGAGCCACCTGAAGCTCTTACGGGGCATGTGTAGGGTGTGGGAGTAGGCAGATGAGACTGTGTTTACCTGTTTCTTCATGAATAGCTTGCTCTCCAGGATGATGCCGAGGTCGTGGTCTGTCAGGGCGGGGGATGGGCAGAGTGCAGCAGGCGTCGTTCCATAGCGAGGTGTTGTTCCCAAAGGATTTCTTCAGTCTTGTCCGTGTTGAGCATGGGACAATTGTCCGTCATCCAGTCTGCAGCGTTCATCATACATCTGTGGAAGTTGGCTCTGGTGGTGGAGGGGTCTTCTGACAGTGAGAGGATGAGCATAGGAGATAATGGTAAGTCTGAGCGGTCTGACACGGTTTACCAGGGAGGGAAGGGGCAATGTTCATGTTGAACAGGGTGGGGCTGAGTGACGATCCTTCGGGGCATTGCAGATCTTCATGGTTCAGAGGTGAACGACAGTGGGAGACGGATTCTTTGGGTTCTTCTGGTGAGGTGTGAGGCGATCCATTTGAGGGCATCTCCCTAGATTCCAGATGTGATGGAGTCTTTTAATCAGGATGTGATGGGAGAATGTCCAAGACGTTTGACAGGTCCAGGAAAATAACGGTTGCAGTTTTGCCACGGTCCAGGAGGGCTCTGAAGTCATCGGTGGCTACGATCAGGGCAGTTACAGTGCGGTGGTTGGGTCAGAATCTGGATTTATAGGGGTCCAGGAGGATGTGTTCCAGAGGTCTGGAGAGTTGCTAGTTGATTGCTTTCAAGAAGCTTTGCCGGAAAAGGGTGCTGGGATACGTGCCAGAACTACTTTGGTTCTGCTGGGTCTGCGGTTGGCTTCTTCTGTGGGGCGTCACTTTAGTGTGTTTCCAGTCTTCAGGGAAGGAGGCCGTGGTGATGGAGGTGTTCAGGACCTTCTTGAGCTCTTCGCCAGTTGTCTTGCTCCCGAGCTTGAAGACATGGTGGGGACGGGGGTCCATGGTGCTCCCGAGAGCATGAAGCTCAGGATTCAGATTGTGGCTTGAGTTGTGAGAGGCAACCAATCGGTGAGCAGGTGTTGGGGTTTCTGTTTGTGGGTGTGAGCAGGCGGATGCAGTCCCCGGCGGATGATTGGGGTTAGATGTTCTCGTAGAGGACTGAGATCTTCTTATGGAAAAAGTCCACTAGGTTGTCACAGTTCTTGGATGGGTGGGGGATTTCATATCTGGCAGAATTGAGACCGACCCACCCGTGCAAATAAGTGTACCTTGGTTGTTCGGTGTGTGAGTGATCGTGTGTGGACCGCCTGCGATTCACGGCACTGGTCGACAGGTCCCCCATTTGGCAAACAGAAAGCAACGCGGTCTTGCAGGGTTCAACCTAGACATGTACATGCCAATCACTAAAAAAAAAAAAAATTCAATTAAAGAAAATGGCAAATTGAGGGCATTACCAGTCTAAATTCAGTTTATTCTTTTAGAGGGCAAATGAGAGAGCAACTAATACCAGAGAACTGCTTTGAAGCCCGTACTACGTGTTTGCGCCATTAAACCAGCCTGCTCAGACGGAAAGCGTGGTGGAATAAATTGGAATTTAATGGACTCCGAGCCAGACCGCAGCACATCGGAAATGCAGATTTTTAGCGCTTAATGAACGAAACCCAAATATTTCACGCTTTTAGTATCAAGGTCAGATAAGCGGCTGCTGGAGTGGTGTGAGGCCGTCATAAACTGCTGTCTCCTGCTGGGATAATGGCTGGGCAGGGAAGAGAGCGCCGGCTCCCTCCAGGGACCTGTCAGGCAATGTTTCCTTCTTGTTTGTGGGTGGGCTGTGACTCCACGCGGCTATAAACTGCCCTCCGTGCGTGACGTCTCCAATTGTGCGCATACATACTGCGGGACATGTTTACCCTTGTAAAAGGTCACACGGTGGGGCAAGCTGTCGCCGCGTTACAAAAAAAACACCGGAGAAATGGGATGCTATGGACTGAAGGCACCGCTGCGAGCTGGGGCCCATCACATGGCGCAGCGACCTCTGGAGGCGGTGCAGGGACGGGCACCCTCCCCCTGCTGCTTCTTGGCTCTAAATGTGGCGCTCAGACTCTTCGCCATTCTATGGGGAGGGTTGGGGGGCCGCCATAGTTTCTAATGTGGAAGTGGGGGTGCAGGACGGGCTGTGGACTCCGGCTCGGCAGCAGATGTTTGCAGACCGCTGGGTGCCAGGAACAGACATCGGGGCCCACTCGGTACACCAGGGCACCTCGAGCCTTTTCGCTGCCGCCCCAACTCTCGGTACAAGCTACCAAGGGATCAAAAATGCCCCCACACACGCGAAGAGCCTCTCCCACCCCTTATGAATTCGCCATAAAGGTTACAAGGCTTTCCACATCAGGGTGTATGCAGTTCATTGTGCACCAAGGTCCGGCTCCTGGATTGTGGTGGTGGTGGAGCTCCCACGGGACCATCACGAAAGCTCCACCCCCTGGCACTACTTACACAGGTTCTTTCCAGGGGTTTAATAACGTTTTTATAAAACGTGACTCTACGGCTCTTAAGCGCTATAAAGACTCGGTGCCCCCGTTACTCGATTGATACTTACTCCCTGGAGCAGTGGACGCTGCCAGGTCGGACTCTTCAGAAGTACACTCAGTTCAAGAATGGATTGTCCGCTGGTTGGAAGGTGGGGGTCCAGTGACCGACCACCCCTGCCCTTCCAGCGCCAAGGCTGGGGCTCCAACAGATCTACAGGAGGGTCCCTGGCCAGCAGGCTCCAAACTTCTCCAAAACGACCCAGAACTACAAACCGGAGCTACCAACATTAACTGTGCTACAACACTTACCGCACAAGACAAGATTACAGACCAGTGGATACGCCACACAGTGTTACCAATAGTGACGACCCCCCCCACCCCCTCTCATCAGGCTGGACAGCAGCGATAGTGTCACCTAAAGCCTGATCAATATCAAATACAAGCAGTGTCAGCAAGTACCCTCTGGCACAGACGAAGCAGTGTCAGCAAGTACCCTCTGGCACAGAGGAAACATCAGCAAGTACCCTCTGGCACAGAGGAAACAACATCAGCAAGTACCCTCTGGCACAGAGGAAACAACATCAGCAAGTACCCTCTGGCACAGAGGAAACAACATCAGCAAGTACCCTCTGGCACAGAGGAAACAACATCAGCAAGTACCCTCTGGCACAGAGGAAACAACATCAGCAAGTACCCTCTGGCACAGAGGAAACAACATCAGCAAGTACCCTCTGGCACAGAGGAAACAACATCAGCAAGTACCCTCTGGCACAGAGGAAACAACATCAGCAAGTACCCTCTGGCACAGAGGAAACAACATCAGCAAGTACCCTCTGGCACAGAGGAAACAACATCAGCAAGTACCCTCTGGCACAGAGGAAACAACATCAGCAAGTACCCTCTGGCACAGAGGAAACATCAGCAAGTACCCTCTGGCACAGAGGAAACAACAGCAAGTACCCTCTGGCACAGAGGAAACATCAGCAAGTACCCTCTGGCACAGAGAAAACATCAGCAAGTACCCTCTGGCACAGAGGAAACATCAGCAAGTACCCTCTGGCACAGAGGAAACATCAGCAAGTACCCTCTGGCACAGAGGAAACATCAGCAAGTACCCTCTGGCACAGAGGAAACAACATCAGCAAGTACCCTCTGGCACAGAGGAAACAACATCAGCAAGTACCCTCTGGCACAGAGGAAACAACATCAGCAAGTACCCTCTGGCACAGAGGAAACAACATCAGCAAGTACCCTCTGGCACAGAGGAAACAACATCAGCAAGTACCCTCTGGCACAGAGGAAACAACATCAGCAAGTACCCTCTGGCACAGAGGAAACAACATCAGCAAGTACCCTCTGGCACAGAGGAAACAACATCAGCAAGTACCCTCTGGCACAGAGGAAACATCAGCAAGTACCCTCTGGCACAGAGGAAACATCAGCAAGTACCCTCTGGCACAGAGGAAACATCAGCAAGTACCCTCTGGCACAGAGGAAACATCAGCAAGTACCCTCTGGCACAGAGGAAACATCAGCAAGTACCCTCTGGCACAGAGGAAACATCAGCAAGTACCCTCTGGCACAGAGGAAACATCAGCAAGTACCCTCTGGCACAGAGGAAACATCAGCAAGTACCCTCTGGCACAGAGGAAACATCAGCAAGTACCCTCTGGCACAGAGGAAACATCAGCAGGTACCCTCTGGCACAGAGGAAACATCAGCAGGTACCCTCTGGCACAGAGGAAACATCAGCAGGTACCCTCTGGCACAGAGGAAACATCAGCAGGTACCCTCTGGCACAGAGGAAACATCAGCAGGTACCCTCTGGCACAGAGGAAACATCAGCAGGTACCCTCTGGCACAGAGGAAACATCAGCAGGTACCCTCTGGCACAGAGGAAACATCAGCAGGTACCCTCTGGCACAGAGGAAACATCAGCAGGTACCCTCTGGCACAGAGGAAACATCAGCAGGTACCCTCTGGCACAGAGGAAACATCAGCAGGTACCCTCTGGCACAGAGGAAACATCAGCAGGTACCCTCTGGCACAGAGGAAACATCAGCAGGTACCCTCTGGCACAGAGGAAACATCAGCAGGTACCCTCTGGCACAGAGGAAACATCAGCAGGTACCCTCTGGCACAGAGGAAACATCAGCAGGTACCCTCTGGCACAGACGAAACATCAGCAGGTACCCTCTGGCACAGAGGAAACATCAGCAGGTACCCTCTGGCACAGACGAAACATCAGCAGGTACCCTCTGGCACAGACGAAACATCAGCAGGTACCCTCTGGCACAGACGAAACATCAGCAGGTACCCTCTGGCACAGACGAAACATCAGCAGGTACCCTCTGGCACAGACGAAACATCAGCAGGTACCCTCTGGCACAGACGAAACATCAGCAGGTACCCTCTGGCACAGACGAAACATCAGCAGGTACCCTCTGGCACAGACGAAACATCAGCAGGTACCCTCTGGCACAGACGAAACATCAGCAGGTACCCTCTGGCACAGACGAAACATCAGCAGGTACCCTCTGGCACAGACGAAACATCAGCAGGTACCCTCTGGCACAGACGAAACATCAGCAGGTACCCTCTGGCACAGACGAAACATCAGCAGGTACCCTCTGGCACAGACGAAACATCAGCAGGTACCCTCTGGCACAGACGAAACATCAGCAGGTACCCTCTGGCACAGACGAAACATCAGCAGGTACCCTCTGGCACAGACGAAACATCAGCAGGTACCCTCTGGCACAGACGAAACATCAGCAGGTACCCTCTGGCACAGACGAAACATCAGCAGGTACCCTCTGGCACAGACGAAACATCAGCAGGTACCCTCTGGCACAGACGAAACATCAGCAGGTACCCTCTGGCACAGACGAAACATCAGCAGGTACCCTCTGGCACAGACGAAACATCAGGTACCCTCTGGCACAGACGAAACATCAGGTACCCTCTGGCACAGACGAAACATCAGGTACCCTCTGGCACAGACGAAACATCAGGTACCCTCTGGCACAGACGAAACATCAGGTACCCTCTGGCACAGACGAAACATCAGGTACCCTCTGGCACAGACGAAACATCAGGTACCCTCTGGCACAGACGAAACATCAGGTACCCTCTGGCACAGACGAAACATCAGGTACCCTCTGGCACAGACGAAACATCAGGTACCCTCTGGCACAGACGAAACATCAGGTACCCTCTGGCACAGACGAAACATCAGGTACCCTCTGGCACAGACGAAACATCAGGTACCCTCTGGCACAGACGAAACATCAGGTACCCTCTGGCACAGACGAAACATCAGGTACCCTCTGGCACAGACGAAACATCAGGTACCCTCTGGCACAGACGAAACATCAGGTACCCTCTGGCACAGACGAAACATCAGGTACCCTCTGGCACAGACGAAACATCAGGTACCCTCTGGCACAGACGAAACATCAGGTACCCTCTGGCACAGACGAAACATCAGGTACCCTCTGGCACAGACGAAACATCAGGTACCCTCTGGCACAGACGAAACATCAGGTACCCTCTGGCACAGACGAAACATCAGGTACCCTCTGGCACAGACGAAACATCAGGTACCCTCTGGCACAGACGAAACATCAGGTACCCTCTGGCACAGACGAAACATCAGGTACCCTCTGGCACAGACGAAACATCAGGTACCCTCTGGCACAGACGAAACATCAGGTACCCTCTGGCACAGACGAAACATCAGGTACCCTCTGGCACAGACGAAACATCAGGTACCCTCTGGCACAGACGAAACATCAGGTACCCTCTGGCACAGACGAAACATCAGGTACCCTCTGGCACAGACGAAACATCAGGTACCCTCTGGCACAGACGAAACATCAGGTACCCTCTGGCACAGAGGAGACAGCATCAGCAAGTACCCTCTGGCACAGACGAAACATCAGCAAGTACCCTCTGGCACAGACGAAACATCAGCAAGTACCCTCTGGCACAGACGAAACATCAGCAAGTACCCTCTGGCACAGAGGAAACATCAGCAAGTACCCTCTGGCACAGAGGAAACATCAGCAAGTACCCTCTGGCACAGAGGAAACATCAGCAAGTACCCTCTGGCACAGAGGAAACATCAGCAAGTACCCTCTGGCACAGAGGAAACATCAGCAAGTACCCTCTGGCACAGAGGAAACATCAGCAAGTACCCTCTGGCACAGAGGAAACATCAGCAAGTACCCTCTGGCACAGAGGAAACATCAGCAAGTACCCTCTGGCACAGAAGAAACATCAGCAAGTACCCTCTGGCACAGAGGAAAGATCAGCAAGTACCCTCTGGCACAGAGGAGACAGCATCAGCAAGTACCCTCTGGCACAGACGAAACATCAGCAAGTACCCTCTGGCACAGAGGAGACAGCATCAGCAAGTACCCTCTGGCACAGACGAAACATCAGCAAGTACACTCTGGCACAGAGGAGACAGCATCAGCAAGTACCCTCTGGCACAGAGGAAACATCAGCAAGTACCCTCTGGCACAGAGGAGACCGCATCAGCAAGTACCCTCTGGCACAGACGAAAGATCAGCAAGTACCCTCTGGCACAGACGAAACATCAGCAAGTACCCTCTGGCACAGACGAGACATCAGCAAGTACCCTCTGGCACAGACGAGACATCAGCAAGTACCCTCTGGCACAGACGAAACATCAGCAAGTACCCTCTGGCACAGACGAAAGATCAGCAAGTACCCTCTGGCACAGACGAAAGATCAGCAAGTACCCTCTGGCACAGACGAAAGATCAGCAAGTACCCTCTGGCACAGACGAAAGATCAGCAAGTACCCTCTGGCACAGACGAAAGATCAGCAAGTACCCTCTGGCACAGACGAAACATCAGCAAGTACCCTCTGGCACAGAGGAGACAGCATCAGCAAGTACCCTCTGGCACAGACGAAACATCAGCAAGTACCCTCTGGCACAGAGGAGACAGCATCAGCAAGTACCCTCTGGCACAGACGAAACATCAGCAAGTACCCTCTGGCACAGAGGAAACATCAGCAAGTACCCTCTGGCACAGAGGAAACATCAGCAAGTACCCTCTGGCACAGAGGAGACAGCATCAGCAAGTACCCTCTGGCACAGACGAAACATCAGCAAGTACCCTCTGGCACAGAGGAAACATCAGCAAGTACCCTCTGGCACAGAGGAAACATCAGCAAGTACCCTCTGGCACAGAGGAGACAGCATCAGCAAGTACCCTCTGGCACAGAGGAAACATCAGCAAGTACCCTCTGGCACAGAGGAGACAGCATCAGCAAGTACCCTCTGGCACAGAGGAAACATCAGCAAGTACCCTCTGGCACAGAGGAAACATCAGCAAGTACCCTCTGGCACAGAGGAAACATCAGCAAGTACCCTCTGGCACAGAGGAAACATCAGCAAGTACCCTCTGGCACAGAGGAAACATCAGCAAGTACCCTCTGGCACAGAGGAAACATCAGCAAGTACCCTCTGGCACAGAGGAAACATCAGCAAGTACCCTCTGGCACAGACGAAACAACAGCAAGTACCCTCTGGCACAGAGGAAACATCAGCAAGTACCCTCTGGCACAGAGGAGACAGCATCAGCAAGTACCCTCTGGCACAGAGGAGACAGCATCAGCAAGTACCCTCTGGCACAGACGAAACATCAGCAAGTACCCTCTGGCACAGAGGAAACATCAGGTACCCTCTGGCACAGAGGAGACATCAGCAAGTACCCTCTGGCACAGAGGAGACCGCATCAGCAAGTACCCTCTGGCACAGAGGAGACCGCATCAGCAAGTACCCTCTGGCACAGAGGAAACATCAGCAAGTACCCTCTGGCACAGAGGAGACAGCATCAGCAAGTACCCTCTGGCACAGAGGAAACATCAGGTACCCTCTGGCACAGAGGAGACCGCATCAGCAAGTACCCTCCTCCCACTTGGCACAATCATTCAACTCTCGGATTTCACTGCGCTTGGAAGCAAAAAAGAGTGACATTCCCAAAACACCAGCTGAACAGTTGGATTTAATAAAACAAAAAAGGGTAAACCAACACCCGTTTTTCGGTTGGCACTATGGCATCATTGATCTCCGCTTGAGGTACTAACGCGTGAAACAGACAGAAGGGCTCATGTATGGGTTGCAAGCACATGCGAATGACTATTTAGAAATAACCCTGTGCTTCAGATCTGTACTCGTGGGCAATATGTATTTTTTTCGCTTTGCACTCCTCATCCTGTAAGCATGCCAGGTTTGAAGTTGGCATTTTTATTGGCGCTGCAGAAACGTACGAGGTGCGCATCCTAGGTCACCTTTCCTGCACGGATGTCACGCACTTTATCTTCACACTTTCACCAAGGACTCCCATGTACATTTGCCTCACACAAATATTATGCGTGACGTGTCCAAGCATTACCATTATGTGCCAGGGATGGCACCATTAGGTCAACAATGCCCCCATGAACTCAAAGATGGATATGACACGGCTGCCACCATATTAGTATGACCACCACAGAACTCGTGCTGCACACTTTAATGCCAATATGTCAGGCATGAAAATCATGATACAAACCAACACGGTCAGACTTGGCACAGTTGTGAAAGGATAGCCGCAATACGTAAACCATAGTTATGCCAGCGGTGGCCATAAATTGGACCACAGATGCCCACAATATACTAAGAATGACCAGAGAGACGCCAGCGCTGTAGACCAAAATGCCAAAGATGCCAACAATAGGTTGGCATAACCATCATGTTGGGAGTGCCCATCATTACTGTATGACTGGGGGCGTGGTCGGCTTTGACTGACATTTGAGAGTTGTTTCCAGGGACAGGTGGGGGACCGCAGCAAGATCGGTCACACCTCAAACCAGATCGGCATTTACACACGCATTTACACACGCATTTACACACGCATTTACACACACACGCATTTACACACACACGCATTTACACACACACGCATTTACACACACTTACACACACACACACATTTACACACACACACACATTTACACACACACACACATTTACACACACTTACACACACACACTTACACACACACACACTTACACACACACACACTTACACACACACACACGCATTCACACACACACACGCATTTACACACACACACACTCACATACGCATTCACACACGCATTCACACACGCATTCACACACGCATTCACACACGCATTCACACACGCACACACACACACACACACACACGATTGATTCTGCAAAAAAACGAATGGAAAACCTAAATCCTTGCGTTAGAGAACGGATCCTTTTCTGGCCGTATTTATTATACTTCATAAACACAATTTTAGTTTTCATATGAAGTTACAATATGTACAGAACAGCACTGGGATCACCATATGGGCACAACTAATACATGAATTTTCCAAGCAAATACTCCAAAGGAGTCACGGTGGACCACCCCCTCAGGCCCTCGTGGCATCGACGGATTCAACTGACTTGGACCCAGGACCAAACCCCTCTGGTCCCTCCGTAAGTTGTGCTCTACAAGGCGAACTCACCTGCCCCCTCAAGACAGAGGGAGCTTGGGCCAGCTTAACAGCTGGTCCCCCCCAAACAACCATGCAGGAGCCACCCAATACAGGGATTCCCCTTGGCACCCAATGGGAGATGGACCTTGGCAACCGGGCCATAGCTTGCTTCCCTGGCGCAGTCACCATCCCCCAGCATACCCAGGGCTGTGTAATGGAGTACCCTGGCCGGCTATGGGCAATCACTGTATCGGGCGTCCCCAGCCTTCGAGTAGCGAGTACCCCTGCCCCAGCTTGAGCTAAATGCTTAAAAAATCCAATTCCATCTTGAATTCGCCTTCATTTATATTTCTGATACCCAGGTTGTCTACCTGTTTTGTGGCCAAACACCACTCCTCCCCCGACCCTACCAACAATGATCAAAGGTACCCACCAAGTGCACTTAATACAGGGACGGAAGGGTGGGGAAAAGAAAAACTCTGGTGCTTGGAAAAAGGGGGCAAGGGTCACGCTGGGCAGCAGCCAGGGGCAACCAGGCAGCAATGTGTAGTCCAGTAAACTTGCCCATTATTTAAACTGTCCTGCCAACCCTGACTACCAGGGCCACTCCGCTGGTCATGCTGCAACCAATGGTCCCGCAAAATTAAAAAACGTGGCCACTGTACCAGACGTGTCCGATCAGCCCTGCACAGTCTGCCAAGCGCGACCATGGGGAAGCGTGCACTAAGGGCCCGGCCCCCCCTGCCCCGGGACACACACCCTTAGCGTACAGCAACCTAATTGGTTGCTGGGGGGGTGGGGGGGGGGAAGTGAAGGTGGGGCCAGGGGGCTATTTAGGCCTGGCACTCACCTGCATTCTTCCTCTGTTGCTGTGTTTCCTGACCTGCCCAGACGCTGAGGATTGCGGTGATCTGTTTCCCGAGGTCGTCGGGTCGTGGTTGCGTGGCTTGTCTTGTCTTGCTGCTTGGTGTCGATCCGTGCACGGATCTGGTAGCAGCGTATTTTGCGGCGTCGCGGTTGGCTCAGGTAAGGTGTTGGGGGCGCGTGTGCAGCTTCCGTTGTTCAGGGGGCGTATTCCTTAATAATATCGCGGTCCCCGCTGGGCTCCAGGTCGCGGCGTGGTGCACCTTTGGCTAACGCATTGTAGGATTTTGAGGCAGGCACGGCGCGTCTCGAGGGATTCCCGGAGTCATTATTGGTGATTGTGTGGGCGGCGAGCATTACGAGCGGGCCCCAGCTACTGCGAGTCTCGGTGGCGAAGCGTTAGACTCCCACGCTCAGGTCGCGGGTTCGTTTTCCCTTTGGAGGCTGTTCGGTGGAATTTAAGCTAAGCGCTTGAGACACGCTTGTGCACACGTCATTAGAAAAGCAGCGCGTAAGGCCAAGCAGGGGTTTTAGAACGTGTTGTAGTGCGGGCGGGCCAAAAGTAGGGCGGTGGGGGTTGAGAGCATTTTCGGAGGGACAGCAAGCGGCAAAGAGAGTCCGCACAAGTCGGCAGCAGCGCGCGGGGCTTTCTGGGAAGCAGGGCAGCGAGGAGTAGACAGTAAGAAGCGCGTAGCAGCATGCGCTTTACTGCCCGTGTGCGTGGGTTTGGTATGAAGCAACGAATTAGAGTCACTGGCCTGATGTTCAAGGTCCGAGACTGTTACTCTCAAGGTTACAGGTTCAATTCCCATTAATTTTGTTCAGTTAGATCGCTTTTGCATAATTTAAGGTGTGTGGCTCATAATCTCGGATTCGCGTCGAGTTACAGGGGCTATACCCAGGGTTTTGACGTTAACCAAGTCACAGGTGCAAAGCCCATTGATTGATGGTGTGATTTTGGTAGATAAATTGCATAATAACTGCAGGGCATTGATAAGCATCGATTGAATTTGCATATAAAGTGCAGAATAACAGGGTAAGACATTGATAAGCAAGCTCACAGGTTCAATTCCCAGTGACCCAGGTCAGGTAGAATCTTGTGTTAAGCAAGCTAAAGTTTTGGTCGATCCTACAGGAATTGCAATGCCCCCTAAGAGGAAGGAGGGGGGAGTCAGAAATTGCGCAATTATTGAAGCTGGTGCCGGCAAAGCTGAGCAGGGATGAGGATAGGGAGTGTGAGCTGCCTGAGAATGCAGGGGGGGGGGGCGGAGGCCCCTGAGTCGGACAGCGAAGAAGTCCCAGAGCCAGTAGCAACGGAGCGCCCGCGTAGGGCTATTGTTCCACCCAAAGCGGCCTTCCCTCCTCTAGTAAAGAAAGCAAAGGGAAACAAGAGGAGGAGGGTGGTGAGGGAAATTGAAGGGCCAGTACCAGTTACTCCCGGGCCACAGCCAGTGGTACCGCAGCCACCACCAGGTCCTGCACCTGCAATACCTTCTGCACCGTTGGCCCCCATGCCTACATTCACCCCAGTGCTCGAGCCCATCATGGCTCACTGATCAGTGCAATTTCTTGATCCGCATTAGTGGGCTCTCCCCGACGGCTTGAAATTCTAAAGCTGTGATGTAAATCATTAGCATCACGACGACTAGGACACATTTGTGCACTGTCCATTTAAGAAAATGGACACACGATACAAGGAGGATGAATAACTCCTTGAGAGCTTGATAAATCAAGAAATTGCACTGATCAGTGAGGACGAGCGATTAAAATAAACTTTTAAAATAAAAGAAAGATTGATAGTTGACAACACTAAACAAGGGACGGCGATATTTATTACATCATAGACAGTATTATAGTTGATAGCAAGTACTCCCTGGGCATTGCTATTTTTGATTATTTATTGGGTCCTGATGAAGGTGGCTATTTCTTCCCTGTGCCATCGAAACGCGTCGACAATTGACCACTGACATTTATATCCTGCTCTTCGCAGCTGTCGTGTTGGTCAAAGGAGATTACTGCCATTCGCATATCTCCGACTCATTATTTTTTGAATTTTGTGTTTGTGATTATGAAAGTAGTACGAATGTGGATTGAGTTGGTATGTATGGGAGAATGTGGAAAGAAGATTTTTTGTGATGCGTTTAGCTTTTCCTAGGGATTGCATTTTGACAAAAAGTGACATGATATACTATAGATAAATGTGATAAGTATATTTATTGTAGGTTTATGACAAAGAAATTACAAATTGATATAGTTTTGATAATCAAAAAAAAGTATTGTATTTTCTAAAAAAAAAAAAAAAAGGAGTAAATAAAAAACATAAAAAAGAATGTTTTTGTAGTAGATCATAATCTTTATGGCCCATTGTTTTGAATTCAATTGAATCATATGATAAAGAAAGAGGTCATGAGGGAGTCTTTATAGTAGGATTGTTTCTTTTGCCCCTCTTCTCCCTGACCTTAATTAAGCTTCTGAGGGGGTCCCAAATTTTCTGCTTAGCACAGCTTGGGGCGCCAGTGCCGAGCAACACAGCGGTGGCCCCATGGGCTTCACAGGCAGGGATGGGCAGGGTCCTAGCAGAGCTGAGCAAGCAGGTGTCCCTCTTGGGAAAATTGCAGGAGACAGACGCAAACACGACTGCACCGGCGGTGGGTCAAGCGGCCCCTGCACAACCAGCGTCAGCATTGCCCTCTGCAGGTAAGGCAGTGGAAGGCGCAAGTAAGGTGGGCGGGGATGAATGTAAAGTTTTGAGCGGTATGGAAACGGTTTTATCAAAGCGAGGTAAATTGGCAGCCCACGTGGCGCTGGACATAAGAGAGAAGATTTGGAAAGGTGACTTCGTAGACATTTTCTCCATCATTAGGCCAAAGAGGGAAGACAATAGAGAAAAAGACAGGAAAGAGGGTTTCTTCAGAGAGAAAACCAAGGGTGGAGTAATCGATTACCAACTGGCTATTTGGTTTCAATGTTCTCAATTGTGATGCTAGAAAAACAAGCATTGGTATAGCCAATAGGTCTCGCCTTTGGGACCTTATAAGTGTTTAGCTATGCAACAGTTGCATAACTAAATACTTACAAGGTCCCAAAAGCGAGACCTATTGGCTATGCCAAGCGGCCGCGAAAGTGAAAGTGATCGCGCTCAAACATCAAAGCGGCCATGCAGCCGCTAAAGTGAAAGTAATCGCGGTCATGCGGGGCGCGCGCCCGCGCACATGCACTGTAGCTCTATGCTGGCCTGGTAGCACTTTTTGGAGCCCTCTCAATAAGTCTCGCCAGACCAGCGTATGCGCTGGGTCAGGCGAGACCTAAAAAAAACAGAGTTGGCTATACCCCTGTGTGACGGTGTACGTCCTTCCGATAGTGGCGGCGCCCAACCCAAGATGGCCGCCGCCAACATACCCGGAACTGCAACCAGCGGTCTAGCGAACGTCGAGGGCGGAGCGGAAGTGTCGGCAAAAGCGGACAACAGCGAGGAGAAGGGGCACGAGAGTTGGAGAGAGAGGAAGCCAGCCGGTGAAGAGTGGAGAGCGTGCGGAAGCGAGGAGGAGGAAAACGAGACCGTCGCCTGGTGCAGCGGGACCACCCAGGAGTATCGACCTCCGGATCGGGAGGGAGCAGACGACGAAGGAATCAGCTCAAGGAGCACCGCGCTCGGGACCACTGATCTCCTGGAAACCAAGGAGACTGGGTCTCCCCTCGCCACGGCCCATGGGGGTCGTGGAAGCAGGCAAGTGACAGGCGTATGCTCATCATTATTACAGGGGCTGTGGACACGCGTGAGGGGTGCACCTAGATAAAGCACTAATACTCCCACACCATAGACACAGCACGAATACCAGGGTTTTGGTGACGGTGTGCACTTTCCCCTTCCCCTTGTTGTTTTCAAACGTGGCCACCCTCCTAAGCATTTTTTCTATTCTTTCCTTTCCTTTTTGGGTCCTCGAGTACCAACCTCTGGACGGAGAATCCCCTGCCCGGGACGACATCATTAATCAAGAGGCGTTTTGATTCCCTTATCAGACTTTCCACCCGGATCCTGTTCTATACCTAGGGCATGTGTGACTCTAAAACAACGTTGCCAATAAAAGAAAAGAGTACCCCTTTCTAAAGCGGTCCTAGTTATTTCCCAAGCTAACGAAAGGGGAGGGAGAAGGGGGTCCAGAACAGGGGAACCAGTACAAAGTGGTGTCAGAAGTGGGATACTTATCTGTCTGGAAAAAGACAGAACCCCGAAATGGAGGCCATCATCACCCAGTTAGCCGAAGGTCAGCGACATTTACAGCTTGTCTTTGAGGAGCAAACGAAACAGGCACAAACCGAGAGAGAGGCTCTACAGGCGGCCCTGAAGGACCAAGCAGTCCTGCTAACAACAAACCAACAGGTACAGGACACGGCCGTACTGCGCCTCACGGATGCCATTGCAAGTGTCCGAGTACACCCCAACGTCAGAACTCCAGAAGTTCCAACAAGGGGATGACCCGGACTACTTCTTTGTTAATTTCGAAAGGGTTGCTTCCACGGCTGCATGGCCACCCGAGCGCTGGGGACAATATATCGCACCTCTGTTATCCGGCGAGTTACAGGCCGCGTACCAAGCGGCTAATCCAGCCGGTGTTACAAGTTACGTTGATATAAAAAGGGCTATCCTTGAACGACTAGGTTGCGATCAGGAGTATTACAGGACACGGTTTAGGAAGGAGAAATGGACTGTGGGCGACAATCCGAGGGCTCTAGGTAATCTAGGTTATATTAGGGATCTAGGTAATAGATGGTTACAACCCACCACCTCCTCCCCAGATGAAATCACTGACAGAATCTACCTGGAACAATATTTGGACGCCCTCCCCTACAATACCAGAGCCTGGATCAGGAAACATCCTAATCTCACGGTGACCATGGCAGTTGATCTGGCTTGTGCATATCATCGTTCTCCTGAGTTTAAAGCCCCTTCAAATAGGATATCGGTAGGAGCCCCAAAAGGTACCAAACAAACCAACCCCGACATTCCCCGAGCCCCGTAGCCAGTCATTTAGCAGGCCACAACCTAAACCAATGCCTCCAGGCCCAACTCCCCCAGGCCCACAATGTTTTCACTGCGCTGAATGGGGACACATAGCAAGAAACTGTCCTTCCCGTCCTGTCCCTCCTGAGCCCATGGAGGTCGGGTATACTCGGGGTAGGGTTATGGTAACAGGACAAACCCCCGAAAGGTATAGGAAGAAAATACACTTAAACGGGAAACCAGTGTTAGCGTTTCTAGATACAGGGTGTCATCATACCGTGGTCGACAGAACACTTGTCAGGGACTCACAACTCAGGGACGACGAAGCCATACAGGTCACCTGTGTTCATGGTGAAAAGAAACTATACCTCCTGGCCGAAGTTTTATTGGACATAGAGGGAGAGTCCCTGCTGAGGAAAGTAGGGGTGGTGTCTAATCTTCCGGAAGCTGTCCTGCTGGGAACAGATCTTCCTAGATTCCATGAATACCTACAGGC
Source organism: Triturus cristatus (assembly GCF_964204655.1). Classification (NCBI taxonomy): domain Eukaryota; kingdom Metazoa; phylum Chordata; class Amphibia; order Caudata; family Salamandridae; genus Triturus; species Triturus cristatus. Next base: position 1,172,441,847 of record NC_140594.1, read on the forward strand.
CAGTTCCCCATCCCCAAACCCAGTGTCCTGGTTAACTGATGCTCCATACCACAATTCAGAAATACACGCAGCGTCCCCTAGAGTTCCAAAAACACGCAGAGAGAAAAGAGGAGAAAGAGCCCGGTATGTACAGACCAAACATGTGTTATCCCCACCTATTTTTACCTCCTCAGAAACACCTCATGGACCCGAACGGAGCTTCAGAACAGCCCAGAGAGAGGATCCGACACTCCAAAACGCCTGGGAACAGGTCCAAGAAGACCAGCCTGATAAGGTAGGCCCCTTCTTTTGGGTACACAAGGGACTCTTATACCGGGTCTCCTATGAACGGGGTAACCAAAAAGAACAACTACTGGTTCCACGTTCCTTCAGGGAGCAGGTGTTGTGTCTGGCACATGGTCAAGCGGGAGGTGGACACTATGGCAAAGAACACACTCTACGGTATATGTTACCTAGGTTCTATTGGCCCGGGGTGTATCAAGAGGTAGCCCGCTACTGTGCAGCCTGTCCCAGATGTCAGTTAATCAATACCCCTTCTATACCCAAAGCGCCACTTCAACCTCTCCCGATCATAGACGTACCCTTCAAAAGCGTGGGGATGGATTTGGTCGGACCTCTAATTCCGTCAGCCCGAGGACACCAGTATATATTAGTCCTCGTAGATTATGCGACTCGCTACCCCGAGGCTATACCTCTCTCATCCACCACAACCACAGCTGTTAGCCATGCCATGGTGTCGTTTTTTTCCCCCGAGTAGGGATTCCTCTTGAACTATTAACGGATCAAGGGACGCCGTTTATGTCCAGATTAATGAAGCAAGTATGCTCCATATTGAAAGTGAAACAAATACGCACGTCAGTGTACCATCCCCAAACGGACGGTCTGGTGGAGAGGTACAACCGCACTATTAAGACCATCCTACTGAAAAGTATAGATAGGGCCGGTAGGGACTGGGACCGCCAACTGCCTTTGGTCCTCTTTGCCATCAGGACACACGAACAAAGTTCAACCGGATTTTCCCCGTTCGAACTCCTGTTCGGACGACGCCCCAGGACTCTCCTGGATATGGCGGTAGAACAGTGGACAGAGGAAGAAGACGAAGGGAAATCCCTACTTCAGTACTCCTCCTCCCTAAAAGAGACCTTGTCCACCCTGTGGGAAGAGGTACACACCAACCTTGAAAAAGCACAAACGAGACAACAGCAACAGTATAACCGCCATGCCAAACTCAGGGAATTCGAACCCGGGGATCGTGTACTGATCCTTCTACCAACGTCCGATAAACTCCGCCACGTGGCAAGGCCCCTACACAATTCTCCAAAAAGTGACTCCTGTCACTTACCAAATAGACGTACCACATAAACTAGGTGTTGGGCAAATATATCACGTCAATCTTCTCAAAGCGTGGGAGGAAACCCAAAAGGAAGCATCAACCTCAGATGCCCCCATCCACCACATAGCCGTGGACAAACCGCTTGAAGTAACCTTTCCTCCCCGAAGACAGGAGGAGGACACTCCCATACAGCTAGGGCCCCAAGTCACAAAAAGACAAAGACAGTAGATCTCGTCCCTGTGTGCCAAATATTCCTCCGTTGCGTCAAAAGACCCCAGGGAGAACCACATTAGTTGAACATGACAGTCACCAAAACCTCCCAACCAGTTAAGCTAAAACCATATCGTATCCCGGAGGCTAGGAGGGAGGCAGTGAATCAGGAAGTGCAGGACATGCTGAAGGCCGACATAATCGAACCCTCCCACAGCGAGTGGTCTTCACCCATTGTACTTGTACCGAAACCGGATGGCAGCATCCGCTTCTGCATAGACTTCCGCAGGGTAAACGCGGTATCCCAGTTCGACGCCTACCCCATGCCGAGAGTAGATGAATTAATTGAGAGATTAGGAGAAGCCCGAGTGATGTCCACCATAGACCTAACAAAAGGTTACTGGCAGATCCCGTTGACTCCTACAGCCAGAGAAAAGACGGCATTTTCAACACCCACTGGCCTCTATCAATTTAAAGTACTTCCCTTTGGTCTCCACGGGGCCCCTGCTACTTTTCAGCGCCTGATGGACACCATATTGGCACAGCATCGCCACTTCGCTGTGGCTTATCTAGATGATATCGTTGTATACAGCCCTGACTGGGACACCCACCTACGACATCTAGAGGCAGTCCTAAAAATGCTAGAACAAGCCGGTCTTACCCTCAACCCTCAGAAGACAACCTTTGGTACCAACCACATAGAATACCTGGGATATGATATACAGGAAGGGTGTATTAGACCCCAAGTAAATAAAATAGAAGCCATCTCCAAAATAACCCGACCCTCCTGTAGAAAGAGCGTCTGTTCCTTCCTGGGGTTGGTGGGCTACTACAGGAGGTTCATACCCCACTTTTCTGAGATCGCCAGTCCTCTCACGGACCTCTTGACAAAAGCTCACACAGGAAAACATCTCCCGTGGTTTGATGCCCAAGAAAAGAGTTTTCAACAACTGAAAAAGGCCCTCTGTACAGCCCCTGTCCTCGTCTGCCCAGACTTTCAGAAAACATTTGTTCTCCAAACAGACGCCTCGGGAAGAGGCCTTGGGGCTGTCTTAACCCAACCTGATGAAGCGGGAGACTTACGGCCTTTGTTGTACCTCAGCAGGAAGTTGTTCCCTCGGGAACTCAAATACGCCACTATTGACAAAGAGTGCCTCGCTCTCAAATGGGCTATGGAATCCCTTCAATACTACCTCTTGGGACGTTCTTTTCTGTTGTTAACCGATCATGCTCCTCTCACTTGGTTAGCCCTCCATAAAGACTCAAACCCCAAAGTTTTACGTTGGTTTCTCTCGTTACAGCCCTTCACCTTTGAGGCCATACATCTACCGGGGAAACTCCAGTCGAACGCAGACTACCTCTCCCGATATCCTGTCCTTGAATGGCCCGATCGTCCATTCCCAAGGGGAAGGCAGTGTGACGGTGTACGTCCTTCCGATAGTGGCGGCGCCCAACCCAAGATGGCCGCCGCCAACATACCCGGAACTGCAACCAGCGGTCTAGCTAACGTCGAGGGCAGAGCGGAAGTGTCGGCAAAAGCGGACAACAGCGAGGAGAAGGGGCGCGAGAGTTGGAGAGAGAGAGGAAGCCAGCCGGTGAAGAGTGGAGAGCGTGCGGAAGCGAGGAGGAGGAAAACGAGACTGTCGCCTGGTGCAGCGGGACCACCCAGGAGTATCGACCTCCGGATCGGGAGGGAGCCGACGACAAAGGAATCAGCTCAAGGAGCACCGCGCTCGGGACCACTGATCTCCTGGAAACCAAGGAGACTGGGTCTCCCCTCGCCAAGGCACATGGGGGTCGTGGAAGCAGGCAAGTGACGGGCGTATGCTCATCATTATTACAGGGGCTGTGGACACGCGTGAGGGGTGCACCTAGATAAAGCACTAATACTCCCACACCATAGACACAGCACGAATACCAGGGTTTTGGTGACGGTGTGCACTTTCCCCTTCCCCTTGTTGTTTTCAAACGTGGCCACCTTCCTAAGCATTTTTTCTATTCTTTCCTTTCTGGGTCCTCGAGTACCAACCTCTGGACGGAGAATCCCCTGCCCGGGACGACATCATTAATCAAGAGGCGTTTTGATTCCCTTATCAGACTTTCCACCCGGATCCTGTTCTATACCTAGGGCATGTGTGACTCTAAAACAACGTTGCCAATAAAAGAAAAGAGTACCCCTTTCTAAAGCGGTCCTAGTTATTTCCCAAGCTAACGAAAGGGGAGGGAGAAGGGGGTCCAGAACAGGGGAACCAGTACACCCTGATATGCTATGCCAACAAGATTTTAAAGGCTCAGGTCATGTATGGGGGCGCGGCTTGGTTAGATAAGGACAGATTTTAGGTGGGCCAAGGTAGAGGACCCCGACATGGGTTGGGACCAAACGGAGGTGAATGTTTGGTTGGAAAGTGTAAACAATAAGACTACCATGAGGCAGCCCTTTCTGACATCCCAAGGAGGCATGGGTGAGAAAAAAAAGGGACGTTGGGCATTTAATCGAAAAACGTGCACCTGGGCCCCTGGGACATGCAAGTTCAAGCACGCATGTGCTTACTGCGGCCACCCCTCCGATCCAGAGTTTAAATGTCTCAAGAAATCTAAAGAAAAAGGGAGGGAATCTAAGCCTCCCCCTACAAAATGAGTAACCTACTCCGGTCAATTTAGGGAAACTGATGTTCTGGCTAAATCAGAACCCTGACAGGAAGGCAGACAGAATTTTGTACGAGGGGTTCTCTGCAGGCTTCCGCACCCAGCGCAGGGAGAACCACCAGTGGATTATTGTAAAAATGTATTGTCAGCGCGTATGCATCCAGAGGTAGTGGTGCTTAAGGAGCGCAAGGAAAAGGCACTAGGGCGAGTAGCAGGTCCCTTTGGGACGCCGCCACTTCCTGGGTTTGTATGCTCACCCCTGGGGGTAGTGCCCAAAAAAGAGCCGGGTCAATTCAGAATGATACACAATTTATCGGCGCCACAGGGTGCTTTAGTAAAGGACGCCATAGACCCGTCCCTGTGCTCTGTGACATACTCTTCTTTTGATGCGGCCCTACAGAGGCTGCGCGACCTAGGGCCAAACGCTTTGCTAGCAAAAACAGACGTGGAGTCTGCCTTTCGGCTTTCACCAGTGCACCCAGAAGACCATCATCTCCTAGGTTTCCAAGTGTATTTCCGGTATTATGACAGGTGCATGCCAATGGGTTGCGCAGTGTCATGCAAATATTTCGAGATGTTCAGCAAAATGCTACAGTGGTTATTTGTATTAAGAACAGGGCACAATGAGATCGTGCATTACTTGGATGATTTCATGATCAAGGGCCCCCTGCTTCAGAGAGGTGTGGGCAGGCTTTGGGCAAGCTGGTAGCTTTGTTTGAAGAAATGCGAGTGCCGCTGGCCCTTGGTAAGACGGTGGGTCCTGATACCAGCATGTCCTTCTTGGGCATTGAGATGGATACAGTGGCGGGGGAATGCAGGCTGCCGCTAGACAACGTCAGGGCTTTCTCACAAGCGATAGACGCTGCCTTAGCGGGTCCCAAGGTCACCCTGCATCAACTTCAGGTATTAGTGGGACAGTTAAACTTCGCGTTGAGGATCATCCCCATGGGCCGCCCGTTCGAGATCCATTGCTCGAGCCATGGCGGGTCTCACTCAGAAGTATCACCACGTGAGGTTACAAGCAGATGTGAAAGAAGACTTAAGGATTTGGCGTAGTTTTTTGAGGGACTTCAATGGAAAGGTAATTTGGCACGAGACGGCGATTTCCAATTCAGAATTGGGCCTGCTCACGGACTCCGCAGGCAGCATTGGCTTCGGGGCAATATTGGGGCCTCAGTGGTGTAGGGGCGATTGGCCAGCGGCATGGCATGAGAGCGGTCTGTCTAGGAACATAGCCTTCTTAGAGCTTTTCCCAATCATAGTGGCAGTGGAAATCTGGGCACCATTCTTTAGGAACAAGACGGTAATCTTTTGGTCTGACAATCTGGCAGTAGTGGAAGCCATCAATAGGCAAGGGGCTACTTGTAAGCACGTGTTGCGATTGTTGAAGCATTTGGTTCCAGCTTGTTTAAAACTGAATTTGGTGTTCAAGGCAGCACATATCCCCGGTGTAAATAACCAGACCGCTGACGCTTGGTCTCGCCTCAAGTTGCAGGAGTTCAGGAAGTATCACCCTCAGGCAGACGAACGGATGACGGTGTTCCCAGCATCTTTGTGGAAGATTGGAGTTCCGGATTAGCAGGGCTGGTGGGAGCATCCTTGAGTGAAAGCCCGAGACGGACATGCCAGCAGCAGTTCAGAGCTTACAGGATGTTTGCTGGGCCAACGAGCCGGTCCCTCCTTTTTTCCACCGAGACGCTTTGCGAGTATTTAATTGCACTTAGAAATCAGGGTAGACCGGCATCTTACGCCAGGGCGCGCGTAACGGCAATACGCTTCTTTGCGAAATTGGCTGGGCAGCAGGACCCTGGGGCAACTTTTGTGGTAAGAAGGGCTCTGTCAGGCTGGAAGGGGCAAAGAGACATGCGGAGGCCTTTGGATGTGAAGACGCTAAGGGACATTTTAGAGATGTTGTAACAGTCCGTATGCGTGTCTCTATATGAATGCATACTATTCAGGGCCGCCTTCTCCCTAGGCTTTTATGGGGCTTTCCAGCTGGGCGAGTTGGTGGGGGCGTCAAAAACGGATCACACAGGGGGGCCTCCAATGGCAGGACACAAGATTAGACCCAAGGGGTTTGGAGGTGGTACTAAGGAGATCCAAGACTGACCCGTTGGGGAAGGGGTCATTAATTCACTTATCCCCAGCTCCAGGGGATGTGGCGTGCCCCAATGCCAATATGGAAGCTTATCTGCTAATACGCCCCAGCTGGGGGGGGGCAGGCTCTGTTCATACATGAGCAGGGGGATTGCCTGTCTCAATTCCAGTTCAGGGCCGTGTTTCAACGGGCTTTCAACGGCCTAGGGTTGGATCCTAAGGGATATTCATCTTACTCCTTTAGGATAGGGGCGGCAACGCTCGCTGCAGGTGCTGGTTTACCGACGGAGACGGTTAAAAAAGTGGGGCGCTGGTCATCATCCTGTTTTAAGCGCTATGTGCGGCCTGAGTTACTTTGAAATGAAATTCAGTATTTAGAGTGGACCACGCTGACATTGTTTTTCTTCTCCCTCGCTATTAGTATGGGAACAAAAGTAATCTGGGTGTTGGGACACTCGTTCGTGCGGCGCGCCACGGTCCGGCTGCGGCAGAAGCGAGTGGCAAAACCAGTGGGGTTAAAGAGGACATCATTTTTATGGCGAGGCGTTGGCGGTCTGCGAATCCGGCAGTTGCGCCAACTGGTTGAGGAGACACGAGAACGCGAGGGACATCCGTCCCCGGATCTAATCATCTTGCACCTGGGAGGAAATGACATGGGGAAATTGGGTCGCATGGCAGTAAGAGAGGACTTACTGACCGAATTTGCCTGGCTGGGGAGAACATTCCAACGGGCCCGGATTGCGTGGTCATGCATGATCCCTCGCCGGACTTGGGCGGAGGGAGTCAGATCCCGGGCCTTGAATGTATCGGTGAGACGCCTCAACGGGGAGTTGGCCAAGTTGTGCTCCGGTCCGGGCCGCTTGTGCCATATTCCACAGACTAATAACCGGGGACCGGAGGTTTCACCACGACGGCGTCCACTTCTCAGACATTGGCACGGACATGTGGATCAGGGGGTGGGATCTGGTCATTTGTGCAAAACTTGTCTTTTGGTGGGGAGGGTGAAGGACCTGTGGGCCCTGGTCACCCTAGTGGCGGAAAAGGGGTCACAGAGCTGTGAATTTAGGGTAACCGGAGGCCCGCTGGCATACTCCCGAGGCCAGCACTGAGGGGAGAGACGGTAAGCTCTCTGCAGGGAGAATGGGGACACCGGCAGCTGGAGAGGCAAGGGCGACAGGTCACACGAGCCTCCTTTGGCAGCCTGGTGGTGAAGGGTGGGCCCCCCGGAAATAGACTGACAAGGACCAAGGGGTGGGGGGCTCACCACTCAAGGACGCAGGTGGGTTGCGCCCTGCGTGGTTCTCAATCGTTGGGGATTGAGCCAGGAGGCCCCTTAGTGCTGGAGGATATTAGGGATAAGAATATTGGGTTATGAATTCAGAACGCTTAGAAACATTAAATGTGGTTAGAATGAATTTGTAACCTGAAAAGTTATCAGTTATTGATTATCATGTTTATGAATATCTTGCATTAAACATGGCCTAATTTTCCCACACCTTGGAGTAGTGAATGGTTTGTGGGTGCTCAATGGGTGGAACGGGGTTGCTCGGGGGGGGGGGGGGGGGGGTCCGGCTTCTATCCGGAGCCTGCTAGATAGCGCCTTGGCCCCTTGCCCATTCTGCATGTTCAGAGAGAATGCCTGGGATAAAGGTGCTGGGGGATTTATTTAATTAACAGTGGGCTTACACGTAGTTACAACAGATCAGATACAGGGAGCATGGGGAGGTTCTGTGCAGCACACATCACAGGCCAGGAGCACGGTGGTTCTGTGCAGCGCAGACCAGATACAGGAAGCACAGGGGGTTCTGTGCAGCACAGACCAGATACAGGAAGCACAGGGGGTTCTGTGCAGCACAGACCAGATACAGGAAGCTCCCCTGTGCAGCACAGACCAGATACAGGAAGCACAGGGGGTTCTGTGCAGCACAGACCAGATACAGGAAGCACAGGGGGTTCTGTGCAGCACAGACCAGATACAGGAAGCACAGGGGGTTCTGTGCAGCACAGACCAGATACAGGAAGCACAGGGGGTTCTGTGCAGCACAGACCAGATACAGGAAGCACAGGGTGTTCTGTGCAGCATAGACCAGATACAGGAAGCACAGGGTGTTCTGTGCAGCATAGACCAGATACAGGAAGCACAGGGGGTTCTGTGCAGCACAGACCAGATACAGGAAGCACAGGGGGGTTCTGTGCAGCACAGACCAGATACAGGAAGCACAGGGGGTTCTGTGCAGCACAGACCAGATACAGGAAGCACAGGGGGTTCTGTGCAGCACAGACCAGATACAGGAAGCACAGGGGGTTCTGTGCAGTAGACAAGGCCTCCTCTTACACAAGAAATAAACAGATAGATCACCAGAGGTGCCATGGCAGGGAAGTTCACACAGCGATAGATGCTTTAAGAGTTGGAGAAAGTGGGCATTTGCCCCATGGAAAAAACACCTTCTGAGGGGCCCCTGAACACAGTGAAATTTGTGAATCCCACTCATCCATGAATACACCAATCAAGATTCAGTGGCGGCTGCAACTTAATGGGTTGGAGGAGCGGGGGTGGAGGGAAACAAAAGAGAATAAAAGAATTAAAAAACACTTACCTGCAGGCTGGCTGCTGCCTCTTCACCTGCTTCCAGGGGCAGGAACCAGGAACGGAAAGCACCCAGGCTTCCAGACTCGGAGCAGCGTCGCGATTGGTCTGAGCGCTCAGAGAAGGACTGGGGTCTGGGCATGTTCTTCATCCAACCTGTAGTACATTCAAAGTGCGCAGGACTGTTTGTCGGCCCGAGATAGCTGGGAAAACCGTCCTGCGCGCTTGAGCCAACCCCTCCTCCCCTGTTGGAGCCCGCCCCGCCCCTAAACAGACAAGCCACGGAAAAATGAAATGATAATGAAGTTCTTTTACTGCTCACAGGGCGGTGGGCGACGCTCCTCCGCCTTAACAGGGCGTGGATTAAAAAAAAAAAAAAAAAAAAAAAAAAAAAAAAAATGAGTTTTCCGAAAAAGGGCCTGAAAATAATATTGCCCGCACCCCCGATATTTTAAAGATTACACGGAGGTCACAAAGGGCCTAGAGCTCCCCCCTTAGGTCATAGACTGACATGGAGGTTAATCTGACTACCACCTGAGAGACATATGTTCACGCTGCTGTTCCGCACTCACGTTAGCACCGTGGGATTGTATCCATGCTCGCTCTGTTCCCGCAGCTCTTCACACAAACTGTGTGATCTCAGGCAGGTCCGAGCACAGCCGGAGGGGCAGCCTCCAGAGCCCCGAGGCTCGGGGAGTGCCGGAAGTGCGCTTGCACAACGCATAGTGCTACGTGACGTTGTAAGGAGTGAGTCCACCTGGGGAGCCTCGGATTGTACAGGATTTCACCAGGCGCTACTTCCTAGCGCTGGTGAGTCACATACCCCAGGCAGCGGCCCTCACCGGCCCCTGCGGCGGGGCTCTTGCACTACCCGGGACCAGAGGCAAGCAGTGACGCAGCCAGCAATGCTGAAGGGTGTGTACAGTGAAAGGGTTCTACCAAGCTTCACTAACACTACAGAGGCGCAGCACAGGTAACTGGGCAAGGTCCATCCCCAAAGAACAGGGACTTACAAGGAGCGGCGGCGCAAGCTTCCCTAACACACGGTACAATACAGGTAACAGCGCAGCGCACTTCCACCCACCGAACACGTACTGCATGCACAACTGTAGTGCAAGCTTTACTAACAACGGTGCACACGTCCCGTACACCAACCACGTACTACATGTACAACTGCAGTGCAAGCTTCACTAACACTACGGAGGCGCAGCACAGGTAACTGGGCAAGGTTCATCCCCAAAGAACAGGGACTGACAAGGAGGGCCGGCGCAAGCTTCCCTAACACACACTGGTACAATACAGGTAAAAACAGTGCACACCTCACACCGACCACGTACAGTGGAAATGCAAGCCCCCTCCCTCACACACACTGGCTCTCACGCCAGGTAGCCTCTGCCTCCAACCGAGTTCAAAACACCACCAGGGGTTCAACAAAAAACTCTGCAGCAGGTGCTTAAATTCCCTTATCCTTCTAACTAGCACACTTCAATGCAGTCTGCAGGCAACACACATTTGCTGCAGTAACCTAAAATGTTTTGCTGGAATAGAAACCTGTAAACTACGCTTTTCGACCTTTGAGAAGGTGCATTAACCCTACAAGCTAACATACAGATATACGGGTACGTTTGACCACGTAGTTTATACACAGGACTCCACGGGCACGATTTATTAAATTCATTGTTTTATTCAAATTAAACTCACATTGTACCAGTTGATAAACTGACATTCTAAGCTCTCAGAGCAGTTTCCATTGGTTCCACTTCTAGGATCAACACCACACGTCACATAAACATGTATACAATAAAAATATCCACCAGATGCATCACTTAGATCGGTGACGTCGATGGATGGATGGATGTATGCAATAAATCACAGAACAATTAATGAAGCAAGGATCATGTGGATACATAGAGAAAGGCCTTGTATATGGTATTCGAACAGTATTCAGAATCAAGTAGCGTGGAATCCCACCCAAGGGCTCAGTGCGCAAAGTGCGATTCAAGGGCTCAGTGCGCAAAGTGCGATTCAAGGGCTCAGTGCGCAAAGTGCGATTCAAGGGCTCAGTGCGCAAAGTGCGATTCAAGGGCTCAGCGCGCAAAGTGCGATTCAAGGGCTCCGCGCGCAAAGTGCGATTCAAGGGCTCCGCGCGCAAAGTGCGATTCAAGGGCTCCGCGCGCAAAGTGCGATTCAAGGGCTCCGCGCGCAAAGTGCGATTCAAGGGCTCAGGAAGGGCTCAGTGCGCAAAGTGCGATTCAAGGGCTCAGTGCGCTAAGTGCAATTCAACACCAATCCTTTTTGTTTCTCAGAGTAGCGGGATACTCGCCGAAAAGCACTTTGACGCTTCGTCAGGGGTAGTAAGCGCTATATTAATACAATTACACGCGACATATATAGGTCAATAAATAAATGCCAGATATGTGCATATAAAGTCTGTCGACGATTTTCCTCCTTATTTGATCAAATTATGGGGTTTCATTTCTTAATGCCCATAAAGTTCATATTGTGCGCCTTGTAATCAAAATGCATATATGGGGTTTTGACCCAGACACAATGCAACAGGTCATCACCCGGGAAAAGAGGAGGTTCGCCGAGCCCAGGAGGGGACTAGGAAACTGGAGATGAATACTGGGAAAAGTGCCCATTAGAGGGGTTTAAAATGAGACCTGGTCAAGGAGGAAAATTAAAAAAGTGAGATGCTTTATGATCCAGTTCAGAGTACTGGCCACACAAAACAGGAGACCAAAGAGGTGAACAATGAATTATTTCAATTAAAGATTGGAATAAACCAATTGAATTGAGAAGGTGGCATTCAAAAACAAAACAAAAAAAAGGTGCACAGGATAGACTGTGTGGGGTGTGTCTGATGCGGAGTCACATCAACAGCTGCAGAATGCATCTTTGGGTTGCACACGCTGGCAGAGTTCAAGAAGCAAGAACGAATTATCCATCGGATACAAACATTAGCACAGCCAATAGGTCTGGACTAGGCTACCAGCCTTTTGGCTGAGTCAATGCTTGTTTGGTCTTTGTTTTTGTAAAATTCTTGTTGGCAGGGCTGCTGGGCACGCCACGATGAATATATATTAGCTAAAAGCAACAAAAAACGTTTTTATCTAAAATAAAAAAAACACACATTGTCATGGTAGTAGTTGCACTACACAGAACAATTGTGTGTGTAAATGTGCTGCTTGTGAAAGGGCAGTAAGCTGTCACTCACAGTGAAGTTAGCCAATGGCTGAAGTGGGCAGAGCCATTAGCCCATGCTGTATGATGTAGAGGAAGAAGACTACTGTAAATGACACAGACCAATGGATGAAGACGGCCGACTGTTGGTCCGCTCTAAATAGACATATCGTTTTACAAAAATCAAAAAGGTGTTCCAAAAAAGTCCTTTCAGTCAGTGACCAACAAGTTCGTCATATTTTCAAGCGGATTGTTGTTGGCAGGCGAGTTATCCATTGCAGTGTCCCATTGGCATGTTTTGGGCAGACTCAATGATCCCCAATCAAAGCTGGCACCCCCAGAAGTCTGGAGAGTAGCCCACCCCGTGCCAGTCACAGCCTCCAGTGCAAGGAGGTGGACGCGGAAGACCGACTGTGTGGGTAGGGTGTCATCTTCCTTAGATGGACCAAGTCCTTGTAAAGCGGCCATCAATTAACTGCTCTCTCGAACAGCCGCTTTAACTGGTTGCTTTTAGGACAGATTTGAGCCACCAGACCCCATGGCGAGAGTTCTTGGACCCTGGAAGCCGAGAATCTTGGCCAGGTCCTTTCGAATTTGTACATCCAGCTACCAGGGACTGGGGCTGGGATTGGATAAAGGAACCCCATCAGGCCAGCACCAATCCTGCTTGGGTAGATGGATTCTACCTCCGTGGAGGTACCCGCTCCAACCTGCCCTTCCCACAGTCCTCATATCAGGACAAGCCCAGGCTCCACTGATCTTTCTCCCGCCAAAGTCCCAGAGTTCAATCAAGATTTATAAAGTGCCGCAAATCGCCCGTGAGTGTCTTAAGGCGCTCAAATCCCCTCTTCCCGTCAGGATTGTCTCCATCCAAATTCCCCCTGGAACATGGTCCTGGCCCCCACATCATGCAAACCCTTGATCTACTGAGCCCACCAGGCCTACTCAATGCTTACGCCTACTCCGGATGTACAGCGCACTCCGTCGTCTGGCCAGTATGTTCTGGGTATTAAATGTAAAAGAACCTCATTAAATTTCCTTGTTTACATCCAAAAACTCTTCACATCTGCAGCTCATGTCCAGTGCTGTTAGTATGCGGACCACCCCATCCCGCTCCCTCTGCTGAAAACTCCTCAACTCCGGGGTCTGCTCCACCTGTGCTGCCCCTACAACTCAACATACAACACGGACATGTCCCTTCTTTCTACTGCTCGCCAACTACTTCCACCATGAGCAATGTGCGTCATCCCATCTATTCTCATAGGACTTGAACTTGCTTCTGTTCATCACCAAGTGAGTACTTATATGTCCCTAATTGTATATATGTCTACATTACGAGGTTTGTATTCGTCTACAACACCTTACAAACGTTGCACTGAAATCCATCGGTTTCATTGCGCGACCAATTATTGCTCGGTTTACTCTACCTGGTGTTCGCACACCTTGCGTCACACAGCGCTGTGAAACCCTGTTCGGTGGAGTTTGCGCTTCATTAGACAACAAAAATACATAAAATAAAACAATGCAACTCCAGGAGAAGGTTTTTCAAAATTGCACCTATTGAGAGAAGCCGCGCATGACAATGCTGGGTCCAGACGGGTGGCCCACAGGTGAGGTGGCAGATACCTATGGCCCTCGATGCCAGCAGGAGTGGTTCAAGGGGGTACTGCCCACTGTGCCTCAAAATGTCACTGAAACCCCCATGCCACCTCACGATTAACGTAGACCTGGTTTTTCTGTGTTACATTTTTCCAGTTTATTCGGTCACCCCTCCTCAAGCAGAGGGAGTTACAACTCCTTACGGTTTCAGGTGTCGCGCCCACGCAGCTCTACAGCCGTTTTTCTGAAGATATTACTTAACACAGATTACTTTTAGGAGTTAACTTTAGCACTTACTAAGAGTGTACCAGAAACTCCACAAGAAAACAGCAAGGTATCAACAAATTCTCAGCAATAAGAAGCTGACATTGCATACTGTCAATCTGGTTCTGACCTCCTTGTGAAGCCAATCACAGCGCTGACCGTGTGAACCAACTTCACCCGCGACAAAGTCACAGATCAATAGGAACACAAAACAGCGACTTAAAAATTCAAAATGAATACAGAGTAATGAGGCTACAGCCTCGGTATCCAAAACACACCTCCGTCAGAAGGAATCTGACAGCCAGAGAAAACAACTGTCAATCTGGGGTGGACTTCCACTCGAAGGGGTACGTACAGCGTGGACAACATTAATAATGGCTATTAAAATTGTCAATAGCGACTCCTGGTTGAAATCTCTAGAGTAATCCTGGTCTTTACCTATTCGATTCATCACCCCTGATCAACATCCACAATGGGATGCCGCACAAGTAAACATGAGAGGCCCCTCAGCGTCCAATGCGCTGGACAGCAATAAACGCACGATAGAGGGCCTTACCTCTTAGAGCCGGGAACATCATCATACGGCTGAGTGCAAAGGGACATATATATGAGAAGGCACACTGAAACTTCGACTCACGTCTGAGGATTCGGAAGAATGCTAGTGGTCTCCATCCAGGATTGCAGAGCAGGTCGAACATTTCTGCAGACACTGACACCCAACAGTCTGTAGTTCAGAGGGATTTTCTCTTTGCGCTATTTACAGTTAAAAACCACTAGTGACCAGATCACGTTTGCTCTATAGATCCTGTGCACCAAATCGCTTCAAACTCCATGGCCAGGAGTCCTATTCGGGAATGTTACACAAGACCTTCTGTCAGGGGTATTTGCCTTCGAAGGCTGAATATTCTTCAGTGACCTATAATTCTTTATTTTTTTACAAGTCAACCGTTATACCCAAATCTTGTAAGGATTTAAAAGGAGCGCTCTCGTAAGCTTAACTGTGGTTGCTAATCACTTCCAGAATGTTAGTTATTCACTGTGGCATGCCTTCAGACACCAAAAGCCTATTGCTTTATGAAACAAACATTTCAAACCAATTCTCCTTTTTATGCGGAGTTTTTAAATTTGACGATAGACGTTAAAGTCTGGAGTACTTCTATTCAGATTTAACATAATCCAGAGGTCGAACAATCATAAACATGTGTTCAGACTCAGAGCCACTACCACATTATCCTGTGCTCTCAGTATGAACACATGCATGCATCTTGGAAGTCAGAACAGAAGTGTTACCTATAAGCCCTTTCTACAACACCAAAAGCAACACAGCGGCCATCTTGGTACAGTGATGCAAAGATAAAGTGCACACAGTCCCATTCCAAAATGTCAGTTCTGTGCTATGTATAATGCGTGGTCATATTCGAATGATACTGTACATGCGGTTTCAAGTCAAAGATAGCTTTATTCGATTTTAGAGTTAAAATCATAAAAGCACATTAAAAATAGATACAATTTAAAATACAAAAATAGAAATCGAAAAACACACAACTTAAGTACATCATGCTCGGGTATCTAACATAAAAACAGTCCCTAAAAAATTAGTTCATAGAAGATCTACACCGCATTACAAATTTTAAGAACTTAGATACGGCGTTAATAGTTATTTCATCTTCTAATAAAAGCAACTTTAAATACGCAGGTCTACACTGCCTTAGGCCCCAGGTCTTAAGGGGAATCAAATATTTCTTCCTTCCCCAGATGTAAAACTTGCAAAATAGAACACAATGTATTGATGATTGCATTGCAAGATCATCACAAGGACATTTAATTAAATTTGAGGACCAATCATTACTATCTGGAAATTTTATCAACCTATGATAGGTGCCAGTTCTCAATCGGGCTAGCAACATTCGGTCATAACTAGGATGGTCAGGAGACAGATAAAGCTGCAAGCCAGGGCCCTGCACAAGTAGATTATGTTGAATTACAGATGTCTTGCTTCTCTCCTCAAGCCATCGTTTGCTCTCCAGGAAGGCAAGGCAACTTTTTTTAAAAGCCTTTCTGGGGATCGCGGATAGCGAGTAGGGATATCAAAGAAGATTGGATACCCCATATTAGTCATAAACTCCTTTACATAAGAGATCCACTGAATATCTTTCCATCTCTCTAATTTAAGGCAATCAATCAAGATAGTTCTATTAAAAGCAGTTGCCTCTGAGGTCCATATCTTATGCCATAAGAGTATTGGGTTGATTTTAATGAGATCCGAAATATAAACCGAATCCAATTCCCTATGGCTGGTATATGTGGAGGTCGATTTGGGAACCGCTAACAAATAGCGCAGGAAAATATTTTCTTTTACTTGAATTTCCTGGCAATCGGCGATACCCCATATACCAAATCCGTATAAAGCAGTTGACATACATTTGGACTTCTAGATATCCATTAGGATACGGACAGGCCTACCCCCCAGTTTATTAGCAAACTGTCTTACTGCACCTACGGCACGGGCAAATGCAAGATTCCTAGCCCTAATCGCTGCTTTCCAAGTGCCTTTTTGGTTAAAAACAATCCCCAAGTATGAAAAAGTACTTGTAAGTCCTATCTTAGACTTTTCAATAAAAATATTACACGAAAGTTTTTTCTTTGATGAGCAGCACATGGAAAAAGTTTACCCTATATTTATTTTTAGACCCCTAGAACTCATTAAAATGGAAAAGCTAGTTAATGCCTTTTGGAGGCCCATTTGAGTTCTGGCCATGATAACCGCGTCATCCGCATATAGTAGAATGGGGACCGCTGTGCCATCAATTTGAGGGTAGTCTAGATCTTGTTTAATTAAAAATTCTGCCACGTCATTTATGTACAAATTAAAAAGGAGAGGTGCCAGATAAAGCCCGGTCGAACGCCTTTCATTATTGGGAACTTGTTGGTGCACTCACCCTTTTTGCCAAAACGCACCTTTGCCCCTGCCCCTCTGTATAATTCTTTAATGAAATTAAGAATATTTAAATCTATACCCAAACCTATTAGAGTATCCCATAAAACCTCATGGTTCAAACAGTCAAAAGCTGAACTGAGGTCAACAAAGGTCATAGAAAGGTTCCCTTTTTTTGCCACCATGTATTTGCCGTTTATTAAGGCGAAGTTGAGTCCTTGTTCAATAGTACCTAAACCGGCCTTAAAACCATACTGAAACTTAGAGAGAACATAGTTTTCCTCAGCCCACGTGTGTAATCTGTTTAAAATGATTATACCTGCCACTTTCATCAGAGAATCAAGTAGGGAGATAGGCCGATAACATTTGGGATCATTCCGATCTCCCTTTTTAAATATAGGCACCACTATGGCTTCCTGCCAAGTAGGTGGAAATCCCCCAATGTTAAAGCTATTTAACACATTGGTCAACAATGGAGTCCATAAGGAAATAGTATCTTTATATATATATATCAATAGGGACCGCATCAGGCCCAGGGGCTTTATTTCTTGCGCTTTCAAGTAGAGCCAATTCCACTTCACAGGCAGAGAACGAAATCCTCGGAGGGAATAGAACAGAAGGAATAGGCTCGATGGCTGCCTGCTGATTTTGGGGAATAGAGTTTATACTAAGCAAAGCATCTTTTTTATAAAGCTCGGTGAAATGATCCACCCAGGCTGATTCTTCAATAGCGAGCTCCATCTTATCAGAATTCCTTTCTACGAAGGTTTGTCAGATATTGGGTCCTGATTTTCCAGAAGAAAGAAATTAGAGGTAAAATTTGCAGAGGCCTCTGAAAATAGAAGATCTCATTGTTAAATGTGTCTCCGGGAAGTCTAATTGGCAGCAAAAAGTGAAGTCTTTGTCTTCTCACATAGGTGCCGTCAGAAATGCTTCACAGCGGCTGACAAGCCTTTGGGAAGAGTGTTGGGTGACATTTCTCTGGTGATGAATCGTGCGGCGCATACGGGGTAGGAGGCAACGCCAGGAGCTGCACTGATGAGCAGATGAGAGCCCCTTTCTTCAGTCATTAGAATTGGCCAACAGAGTTTTGTGCGGTGCAGTTATTTGCACCCATCATGAAGCCGACAGGCAGCCAATAAACATTTAAGACAGAGTGGCGGCAGTGGAAGGGGCGGGGCCTGCAGTGGTGGCTGAAAGGTCTGGCTTGGGAGAGCCTACTTTTCAGATTTAAAAAAGTCCCTTTGTGCATTGCAATGGGGGGTGGGAAAGACTAGAGCCAATAGAAGGAGGGGAGACTAAAGTACTCGTGTGGGCTGGTATAACATATAATTGACATGTCTCAAGCCAATGGCGAAAGGCTCCCGAGTCAAAGAAGCTAATGGCCGAAGGAGGTTGAACCAAAGACGTAAATTAGATTATATGTAGATTTATAGATGGTGAACAGCGAATTACGGGAAGGGTTTCTCTTCAATGTTCTGAGTGACAGCAGACAGACAAGGAGAGCGCCTTTACCGGATGTATGTCGTTACAACGCACACTTTTACAACGCATGCACTTACAACGCATTTTTTACAACGCAACATCCACTACAACGCATACCATTACAACGCATGTTATGTAAAAGTAGTTTTTAAAAATGCGTTGTAGTGTCATGCGATGTAATGGAATGCGTTGTAGTGGATGTTGCGTTGTAAAAATTGCGTTGTAAGTGTAGTGCGTTGTAAAGGTTGTTCCCCGCCTTTACCTGTTGCTGCATCACAGCAGCGAGTTACTGGATTTGAATCCAGCTGTTCTCTCCGGTGGCTCTAACAGAGCCATGCATAAAATATAGAATTATAGATGGCTAACAGGAATTACGTGGAGGTTTTGCAAGCACCATTCCACGTAAAACCACGAGAGGCTGAACGGGCTTGCCAGGGAGCAAGCCTTCTGCAGAAGGAGCGTGTTTATGAATCAGTGTGCCCCGGGGGTGCCTCTCCACCTCATGAGGTACAGTGACCACACAAAAGAACATAAAACGCACGACTGAGCACAATACAGGGTTTGTACTCCGGTTTAAATCATTCCGCCTGATGGGAGAGATGTCGGCATGCCGATTTGTAGTGATGAATACAAATCCAGTGCAACATTCAAACCCCTGGTGAGCCGCGGCCCGCCCAGGTAAGAGCGCTGGGGGTATTTTGACGGATGAGGGGAAAATGTTTATTTAATTTTCCCTTGTCACCGTCCGTCGAAATACCCCCACATTGCCCCACCGCTCTTACCTGGACGGGCCGCGGCTGCTCCTGGTTGAGCAGGGACCGTAATTTCAACCCCTGCAGAGCTCCGCAAGGAGCAGCCTCGAACCCAAAGCAGCCCTGGTGAAGGTCATCGGACCAGCCCGATACGGTGCAGAGCGCGTGCAGCCCACGAGCTGGACAGCTGCAAAGGGGGGCTCGGAGGGGCTGTCCCTCCGAAGGAATTGGGGGGAGATCGTGCACTCTACAACACATTTGTCATTATATATTAAATTGTATTAGCTATTAAGCATTGTGACTGATTACCTTACCGTGCACCAAGATACGACAATCTTTGCTGGGGCTCTTGAATGACTCCCTCACTATCACCCTCTAACACTGCCCCTTATCTCTCCATAGCTCCTCTCACATGCATTTCATTTTTGTTATAGCGCCTCTCATACCAATATAGGCACTTTACATTACACACACACACACACACACAGATACACCGAATCATACGTGTGTAAATCAGTGTTTAGAATCGGTTACATAACACAAAGGCGACTACAAGGTGTAGGATTCACACGTCATCCATACTGGTAGGCATGGTTTAAGAGTCTGGGGAAGCAAAAACTCTGGATTCAGAACATAACACTAGTTTGGGTAGCTATACATTCTCAAGTCCACCCTAACACCTTTTTTAGAAAGATCAGGATAATAAAAGGCTGGGAAAAAACAACTTTACAACCTGTACCATGCAGCTTGCACGCGGCTCCCTAGTGACCGGTCATCGCTCACTGTGCTAGATTAGGATTGTAATTTATGAACTGCAAAGTAGCACAAGGATCTCTGACAAAAGCAGGAACCCACTGAGCTCTGCACATACAATATTCTTTGCTATGCATGGTACACGTTCTTTGCAGCAGGCATATTAACCCTCTGCGCTACCTTACAGGATCCAAACCTGCCACTGGACAACATTCGGATCTCTCTCCAGCAGGTGCATGAATCCACAGAATTAAATGGACACTTATTGTTGCCTGAAAACTGCTGGACATACAAGGAACTTTGCAGTTCTTTTAAGGCTGCTGCACTGCTACAAAAGCGCTCCTACCTGACAAGGTAAATACCTCACCTGCGGGGTACCAGTATTGTCCGTGTCCAGGGAATGCCTCCACCCCATCCCGGGCACGAGCCCTTGCAGGGAGGCGCTAGCGCTCCCTGAAAACACAGCGCCTCCTGCGACAGGCCCTCCTCCAGGCGCTTGCTCCTCTCCGCACACAGGCCCCCCTCGCCGAGCTGCCATCACCCGCCGCGCCGCGCCTCTGGAATCCATCACTGGGGCCTCAGGGTACCACTTAGAAACCACTTGAGAAGGCCTCCGAGTCCATTAGCAGGACTCGCCATCTCGCGGCCCTGACAGGTCAGAGAGACGACACAGACGGAAGTGTCACTGGCGGGAATAAAGGCCACTTAGCAGATGAGGGCAGCTCCTGCGGCGGGGCCAGCCACCTCGGTGCGCTAGCGAGGGGGTTATGAATATGCAGGAAAGACGATTAAAAATGCAGCTGTGCAACTAAACAAAACAGCTGTCTTGAACACGAGCGCCTTGGAAACGCCAACAGGTCCTGTAGGCATACACCCTGAAGCATTCAGTAACACAAGTGCCATTTAAAACAAAATGACTGCCCCAACAGGGAAATTTGTTGCTGGACAGTAAAAAAAAAAAAAAAATAATAATAATAATCTAGAATAAAACAAAAATACGGCTGCCGGGGCGGGAGACTGAGGCAAGTGAGCATCGGGTCGTGGTAGCGGGTAGGATAACAAGGTGGAGAACCAAACGAGAGCAACACGCAGCATGGGAAGAGAGAAGCATACATGGATGAGAGCAACACGCATATGCCAACCCTCCCAATTCAGGCGGGAGACAACCGATTTGAAGGCTAGTCTCCCGCCTCCGGATTCCGGCAAGCAAAAACTAGGCCTGGGTGGCAAAATCCGTTCCGCTCGCGGAATTTCGGTAATTTCGCGTTCCGCGGAGAACGCGAAATTGCCCAAAATTCTGCTTTCCGCGACTTCGCGAAATTTTCTCTTGTTCGCGTTCTCAAAATGCGTGTTCGCGAGACATTTCTCCCCGAGCACGCAAACAGCAACTGTGAACAGGAAAAAAGCATCGCGAACAAGCAATTCCACGTGTTCGTGGAATTTCTGCATGTTCGCGGAGATTTTTTACCGTTTCGCAGAGATTTGCGTAACGCGATTACGCAAATTCCGCCCACCCCTAGCAAAAACCCGATTCCTCGGGGTTTCAGCTGACAGGCCTTGGTGTTGTGTAACGTGCTAATTCTAACAGCAATAGTCAGTGGCGATGCAGGGGCTCTCGAAGGGGTGGAAAACCAACAAAGCCTCTAACAAGCGAATGGTCTTTATAAGACCTGTGAAGTACTCGGGGGCGGCTGTGTGTGTGCCTGGGCTGCCACACAGGTGTGGGAGGGGGGGGTGGTGATATATACACTGTGACTGCCAGCAACCTGCCAGGCCAGTGCAGAACACTTGCATCGCCCTCTCTGCAGCCATTGCGTTCCATGCTTCTGAAAGGTAAGAAAAAACGTGCATTTGCGTTTCAAAATGTCCGATCCTGCAGCAGCACGCTTCCAAGGCACATACATGACAGTAACCCGACTCGAGGCCCCATTCTCCCGATATTTTTTTAAAGAATCTCCCTTGCTCTTCTGAAATGTTGGCATGTATGAACACGCAGCGTGGGAAGAGAAAAGTAGCTTGTGGATGAGAGCAACACGCAGCGTGGGAACAGAGAAGCAGCACATGGATGAGAGCAACACAGCATGGGAAGAGAGAAGCAGCACATGGAAGAGAGCAACACAGCATGGGAAGAGAGAAGCAGCACATGGAAGAGAGGGCAACAGGCAGCATGGCAAGAGAGAAGCAGCACATGGAAGAGAGGGCAACAGGCAGCATGGGAAGAGAGAGAAGCAGCACATGGAAGAGAGAGCAACACAGCATGGGAAGAGAGATGCAGCACATGGAAGAGAGCAACACAGCATGGGAAGAGAAGCAGCACATGAATGAGAGCAACACGCAGCGTGGCAAGAGAGAAGCAGCACATGGAAGAGAGGGCAACAGGCACCATGGCAAGAGAGAAGCAACACATGGAAGAGAGGGCAACAGGCAGCATGGGAAGAGAGAAGCAGCACATGGAAGAGAGAAGCAGCACATGGAAGAGAGAAGCAGCACATGGAAGAGAGAAGCAGCACATGGAAGAGAGAAGCAGCACATGGAAGAGAGAAGCAGCACATGGAAGAGAGAAGCAGCACATGGAAGAGAGAAGCAGCACATGGAAGAGAGAAGCAGCACATGGAAGAGAGAAGCAGCACATGGAAGAGAGAAGCAGCACATGGAGGAGAGAAGCAGCACATGGAAGAGAGAAGCAGCACATGGAAGAGAGAAGCAGCACATGGAAGAGAGAAGCAGCACATGGAAGAGAGAAGCAGCACATGGAAGAGAGCAACACAGCATGGGAAGAGAGAAGCAGCACATGGAAGAGAGAAGCAGCACATGGAAGAGAGAAGCAGCACATGGAAGAGAGAAGCAGCACATGGAAGAGAGCAACACAGCATGGGAAGAGAGAAGCAGCACATGGAAGAGAGGGCAACAGGCAGCATGGGGAGAGAGAAGCAGCACATGGAAGAGAGCAACATAGCATGGGAAGAGAGAAGCAGCACATGGAAGAGAGGGCAACAGGCAGCATGGCAAGAGAGAAGCAGCACATGGAAGAGAGGGCAACAGGCAGCATGGCAAGAGAGAAGCAGCACATGGAAGAGAGGGCAACAGGCAGCATGGCAAGAGAGAAGCAGCACATGGAAGAGAGAGCAACACAGCATGGGGAGAGAGAAGCAGCACATGGAAGAGAGCAACACAGCATGGGAAGAGAGAAGCAGCACATGGAAGAGAGGGCAACAGGCACCATGGCAAGAGAGAAGCAGCACATGGAAGAGAGGGCAACAGGCAGCATGGCAAGAGAGAAGCAGCACATGGAAGAGAGGGCAACAGGCAGCATGGGAAGAGAGAAGCAGCACATGGAAGAGAGGGCAACAGGCAGCATGGGAAGAGAGAAGCAGCACATGGAAGAGAGAGCAACACAGAGTTCAGTCAATAGAAACACGTGAGGCGCAGCAAGAAATACGTGCACTTTATTAGTGTTTAAGCAACAGGAAAAAGATTTTGCCTGAAAGTGAACAGTGAAAGGACAGAAGTAAAGATGCAATGCTCCAGGAGAGGGACAACAAGACGCACAAGCCAAGCAGGCCAATAAGAAGCAAGCAAATGAGATTAACGCCATCCAATGGAAAGCACTGGGCGGCCTTTAAACCCACTGTAGGCTCTCGGAAAGCTGCCAATAAGTCTTTTGAAACCAGATGTTTGGTGCCAGACCCAACGAGGAGAATGATGAACAATAAAGAGGGAGCGTGGGCTGAGAAAGAAAAGCCATTGACAAAGCCAATAGGTCAGGATATCACGGAGGGCGCAGGAATACTGCATAGAGGTAGAATTAAACACTTTCTATAGTTTTATGGTTTTGAAGGCATCACCATGAATTGAATACAGACAAAAGGTAACAAGCACAAGCAAACCAATCATGCAAGGATACATACATATACATGGTCCTCTAGTCATTAGCCTGGGGGGTGGTCACAAAATCCTCCAACTGCGACCCTAAAGGCACCCACAGTCTGAGCCTAAGAAGGCCATGTCTTCTGGATGGATTTTGGAAAAGAGACCAACATTACAGTGTATGTTCAGCCAATAAACTTTCAAGTGAATGCGATTGAGAGTTTCTCATTGAAAGAAAGATCCCTAGAGGCACTTATTGCAAGCGGAGGCAATGAAAACAAAAATGCTGCCCCCAAAAGCACAGCGACCGTAGTTAAAGATAAAGATGGAATTTAAACACATAAGAAAGGAAAAAGGAACAGATAGTAAAGTAGTGTTTGGGCCCATTAGTCCTGGCATGGAAATGGGCTTTTTCAACCAAAAATGCCACCCTTCACAGACAGGAGAACCAGTGGCTGGACTGGGCTGACCCACTGCACGTGCTGTATGCAGTAGAGGCTGGTAGCCTCTGGTGTGCCCTGAATCGACTACTACAATGCACTATATGGCGGCCTACCCGACAAGTCAGTAGCCAAACTCCAAATAGCAACATGAGGACGCCCACCTAATCCTTGGCCAAAGGGGCACAGACCATGGTACCCGGTCAGTGCTGGCCCAGCGTTGTTTGAGTTCACAGTAAGTGCCTGATTCACAAGACCCATCACCAGAGTGAAACACCGAACAACCATCAACCCGTATCCTCGCTTCTGCTGCCCAGACAAGGGCCACTAGCCCATACAGCCAGTGAGTTACACGGGTCGGGGGCAGATCAGTCCATCTTCATGGCCTCCTTTAACTCTCTGCACCTGAAGCAATCCCATAAAATTCATAAACTCTCCGAAACCCTGCCCCTTCCAAGGAGCCTACAGGATTAATCAGAGCTGACACCACAGACTCCAGAGACCCTTTCCTTGTCATTCCTTTGGATGTAGATTATCCTGTACACGCTCCCTCCCTCCCTCTTCATGCACTCAGAGGCCCCTGTGAGGCTGCACTAGCACAATATGAAAATGGTAAGTGACACAAAATAATTTTAAAAATCAAGTGCTGCAAGCAAACGCAGAACGAAGCGTGCACTTCAGGGTGCGCGACGGTGTTACGTGTGCGTAACAGTAGTCCTAAGATGCAGCGCAGCATAACACATTTAGTTGTTGGCAACATTTAATGCAGGATGCAGCAGTACACTCAGACTTGCACACATCAACTGTAAAAACAAGCACTGGCAAAGCCAATAGACCATGCCTGTATTTGGAGTTAGCCTGCCTGGCAACTTTTGGTAGTGGCTTATGAGTTGGTATTTCAGCTACAACCTGGTAGTAGGAGCAAGACGCTGCTGGGCACACTGAACCCTATCTGCAGCCTGACTATGGAGTGTGGCAGTTTGGGCTGGACTGTTCCCATTGGGCACAAGGTCAAGACTGATTTGCATATGGCTGGGTCCAAACTGGAATGGCATGCTGAGCAAAAGAATGATTGATTTAGGCCCAGATCTCTGTACTGGGGTGAATGTATGACACTGTTGTGCATTCTGTCCATCAACTGTTTTTGCATTTGTCATCCCAAGTGGGACGGGAATGCCCAGACGTGGGTCCCGTGCTCTCCATGCCACTGGAATCAAGCTATCCTGGCTGATGAGGGGTGAAACCCCGAAACCGGTCCTAGGATGCTTGTTTCCAGTCCAGGGAGGACCTGACCTGGCAGTTCGGGCTGAACTGTTACCATTGGGCACAGGGTCAAGACTGATTTGCACATGGCTTGGTCTGAACTGGAATGGCATGGGGAGCAAAAACAATGGATTGTTTGCCATTGTGCAGCATTCTGTCCATCTATTGTTCTTTGCAGGGGTGCCAACCTGTCATCCTCTAATGGTAACAGAATCAACTTGATTTGCCATAAACTGTACCAGTGTGCCTTGCAATGAAGAAAAAAAAACTTCGTCTTATAAAAAACATTTATGAGATAATTGAATATGACAAAAAACGTGCGATGGAGAAATGCCGTTCCCACGTGGAAAATGATCGTTTCTGCTTTGCAAAAGGACCATTGTTGAGAAGGCCGAGTGATCCCTTGAAACAGCCAATAGCAGGAGGTGTGAGGACTAGGGTCTTCAGGCCGATGCAAGGCGCGTCGGACTAAAGCTCACAGAAATGGCTGCCGGCCTCGCAGCTGGCACACTTTGCATCATGTGAATATCATGACGAGGGTCGTGCTGTCCACCCAGAACTAAGGTCCCACCATGCCAGCTTCTGCGAGCAAAGCAAACACAGGCAGATGATGGACGGAGCGCTGAAACTTTTCAGACACTCACCCCCCCCCCCCCCGTCAGACATCTGGGTTGAATCCATCATCGTAACGGGAACCCTTGAATCGCTGGCGATGACGTCATCAAACGGCGAGTACGCAGCAGCGTGACTCCTTGCAACCTTTAATGCACAGATGTGTTCCGCTGTATGTGTAGGCAGAAGCTTTCTTCAGCCAGACCTAGGAGAGGGCACGGCTGGAAGCGGGCCTTCAGCTGAGGTTGGCAAGGATGGCGCTATTGTTCAGCAGTTCCTGCACCCCTCTGCTTTCAGGAAGCAGAGGGCTGTGGGCGTGGTCATCCGAGGCGTTGACGTGCTTTAAATGAGGCTCATGGTTTGTTGTTAAAAAGGAACTCTTTACATTGTAAGTCCTCTTCACAAAGAAGAAATCCATCCATAAAAGGTATATATTGTTCTGGTCTTTGAATTAGGGGCAGCCTGCCCAAAAGGCAGCGCCACACTGCGCGAAACACCGGGTCAGTGTGATATGCGCGACCCCCGTGGGTGAAATGTTGCTGAGTGTTCTTCAAAGAGGCGGGGCTTCAACTGCTTCCTACATTGCAGCAGCTTTGGAAGTCCTAAGAGATCTGGGATCTCGTGCCACACCCTGGATGCACAGATGGAAAAGGCCCGTTGTCTTTTTTTACACCCCTTGGACTGCAGCTTGGTGGTGCCCAGGCTCTTGGTGTTTAAATAATATTGGACATTACTACATATCTTTTTCTTAGTAATTTTTTTGTACGTTTTATTCTGGTGCATAACTTCTTCAGATCCATGCAAGTGAGCTCCCATGCACTTTGACGGTTTTGACAGTTTCATGCCTTTTTATTATTTCCAGAGAGCCTGAACATAGGTAAATATTTCTTTACATGAGCTTTATGTGCCAGCAGGCTTGGGGTCTCACGAGCTTCGTTCAGGCCTGACTTTGAAAACTGTAAGCATGGACTGCTCGCACGGCCCCAGCACACTTCCAATTTAGTACCATGACCAGTGCTTAATTCGAGCCGGTGGTTGCTGCTGGTGGGGTGTGGTACCTAGTGGTCTACGAATAACGGGGGGGTTGGGGGGGGGGGGGACAGAATGTTGGAGAAAGTTGAACACAACCTCCCGAAGGGTCAAATACTACCCAGCTCTGCTTTTCGGCGCGCTGACATTTAATAGCACTTGCCGCAGACTTATGAACAGAGTTTGGGGAACAGGCGCTCATTCTTAAACAAAGGCACGGGACAGCTAATATTTTAGGGGGAAAAGCGATTGTGGCTGTACCGGCTTGGGATTCTTCTATGTTGATTGTTCTATGTTGTTGTTTATGGTGTTTATTTGTGATGGTTCTATTTTAATTTGTTTATTATGGGCTGGGACTCCTTTCCAATCAGTGGCCTCGTAACAGCGTCTCCGGCAGCAGGGTGAGCATGCCGTCATGTTAGCCGCCTGGCTACGCTGCTCAGAGGCGACCAGGAGCAGTAACTTGGGAGCCAGCGACCGTCACAGTTTCCACGGGGTGCTTGGTGTCACCAGACACTTGTGCGAGCCTCACTAGAGGGGCTTCGGCTCCGCCCTCATGCGGAGGGCCAGGAGTGCCCGTTTTGATTGTGCAGAAGCTGTGCGCCTCCACAAAAGAGTGCTTGCCCTGCAGGCAGGTGTGGTCATTTTGTGCATTTATCCAGATAGTCCGGCTCGCACTCTTAGGGTCACACATGACACTGATGCTATTAATCTGTGGTGTTTGCCTTTCTCAGGCACCAGCACTGGTGGGAGGCGGGCAGCCACGCAGCCACGCGGACCGTACACCGTTCCATATGCTGTTGAATCTGTCTGTCACTGCCATGGGGTCACCCGCACCTTCTTCCTTCAGATGCCGAGAGCGCCCCATCCCCTTCTCTGGTCCTACTGGACTCTTCCCACTCACCGGCTCTCGGCCCTCCACTCCCCATCCCTCCCCCTCATCACTTATTTACTCGCCTTTGACTTCAGAGTGCGGCTAACGCCGGAGATCAGAGGTGGCCTTGGAGTAGGAAGGGGGGGGGGGGCGGAAATCTTCACGCTCCCTTCCCCTCCCCCACGAGAACAGAGATGGTATTGAAGGAAGCGCTGCTCAGTGCACACTACAGAAGCATACAACCCGAGGCAGCGCCAGAGCTCAACAGCACACTACAGAGACAACCTAGGCAAGGCTCAGTGCACTGCACACTACAGAGACACAAGCTAGGCAAGGCTCAGTGCACTGCACACTACAGAAACACACAATCTGAGACAGCACCAGGGCTCAGTGCACTGCACACTACAGAGACACAAGCTAGGCAAGGCTCAGTGCACTGCACACTACAGAAACACACAATCTGAGACAGCACCAGGGCTCAGTGCACTGCACACTACAAAGACACAACCTAGGCAAGGCTCAGTGCACAGCACACTAGAGAAACACACAATCTGAGACAGCGCTAGGGCTCAATAAACTACACACTAGAGAAACACATAATAAGAAACAGCGCCAGGGCTCAGTGCACTGCACACTACAGAGACACAACCTAGGCAAGGCTCAGTGCACAGCACACTAGAGAAACACACAATCTGAGAGCGCTAGGGCTCAATAAACTACACACTAGAGAAACACATAATAAGAAACAGCGCCAGGGCTCAGTGCACTGCACACTACAGAAACACAATCTATGCCAGGGCTCAGTGCACTGCACACTACAGAAACACAATCTATGCCAGGGCTCAGTGCACTGCACACTACGGAAGCACACAATCTGAGACAGCGCCAGGGCTCAGTGCACTGCACACTACAGAAACACAATCTATGCCAGGGCTCAGTGCACTGCACACTACGGAAGCAGACAATCTGAGACAGCGCCAGGGCTCAGTGCACTGCACACTACAGAAACACAATCTATGCCAGGGCTCAGTGCACTGCACACTATGGAAGCAGACAATCTGAGACAGCGCCAGGGCTCAGTGCACTGCACATTACAGAAACACAATTCGAGAAGTGCCCGTTCTCAATGTACTGGACATTATAGAAACACACAATCCGACATTGGCACAGGGCTCAGTGCACTGCGCACTAGAGAAACACACCGAGACCGTGCCGGGGCACAGTGCACTGCACACTACGGAAGCACACAACCTGAGAGGGGCCAGGACTAAGTGCACTCTACAGAAACACAATACCTGGCTAGGGCTCAATAAACTGAACACTCCAGAAACACAATCCCAGATGAGGCCATGGCTCAGTGCACTGCACACTACAGAAACACAATCTATGCCAGGGCTCAGTGCACACTACAGAAACACAATCTATGCCAGGGATCAGTGCACGGCACACTACAGAGACACAACCTAGGCAAGGATCAGTGCACTGCACACTACAGAAACACACAATCTGAGACAGCGCCAGGGCTCAATAAACTACACACTAGAGAAACACAATCTATGCCAGGGCTCAGTGCACGGCACACTACAGAAACACAATCTATGCCAGGGCTCAGTGCACTGCACACTACAGAAACACAATCTATGCCAGGGATCAGTGCACGGCACACTACAGAAACACAATCTATGCCAGGGCTCAGTGCACTGCAAACTACGGAAACACAATCTATGCCAGGGCTCAGTGCACTGCACACTACAGAAACACAATCTATGCCAGGGCTCAGTGCACTGCACACTACAGAAACACAATCTATGCCAGGGCTCAGTGCACTGCATACTACAGAGACACAACCTAGGCAAGGATCAGTGCACTGCACACTACAGAAACACACAATCTGAGACAGCGCCAGGGCTCAATAAACTACACACTAGAGAAACGCAATCTATGCCAGGGCTCAGTGCACGGCACACTACAGAAACACAATCTATGCCAGGGCTCAGTGCACACACTACAGAAACAATCCGAGACCGTGCCAGGGCTCAGTGCACAGTGCACACTACGGAAGCACACAATCTGAGAGGGAGCCAGGACTAAGTGAACTCCACACTACAGAAACACAATCCAATACCGGGCCAGGGCTCAATAAACTGAACACTACAGAAACAGAGACCGGGCTCAATAACTGCACAATCCAGAAACACAATCCGAGACTGTGCCTGGGCTCGATGCTCTGGACATTATAATAAACACACAATCCGAGACGAGGCCATGGCTCAGTGCACTGCAGACTACAGAAACACTCCGAGACCGTGCCAGGGCACAGTGCACATTATAGAAACACAATCCAAGACAGTGCCAGTGCTCTGCACACTACGGAAGCACACAACCTGAGAGTGGGCCAGGACTAAGTGCACTCTACACTACAGAAACACAATCTATGCCAGGGCTCAGTGCACTGCACACTACAGAAACACAATTCGAGAACGTGCCCGTTCTCAATGTACTGGACATTGTAGAAACACACAATCCGACATTGGCCCAGGGCTCAGTGCACTGCACACTACAGAAAAGCACAATCTAAGACCGTGCCAGGGCTCAGTGCACTGTGCAATACAGAAACACACAATCCGACATTGGGCCACGGCTCAGTGCACTGTCCACAACAGAAACAATCCGGGCCAGGGCTTGGTGGCTACACATTATAGAAACACATGCCAGGGCTAATATGACCCGGATGCCCCCAGTCTGGCCTGTGCCAACACAACCCAAACGAGGCACCAACAGAACTCACAGATATTGAACTTGGTGAAACCTTTTTATTATAGCCATGTCAAAACATACTCATGTTTAAAACACATTCATGTAAGGAGCATACTTAAAATCAAATCGCAACACACATCATGAAGAATTGGGCTCCTGTGGTAAGAAAACACTACACAATAAACAGTGCCGTATATGGACTCATGAACACCAGCACCAGAGACCTCTCGCAATCCCAAACGCCATTGGACCACACAGGTGTAACCACCTGCATCCGTGGGGGGGCAGTCCTGCCTCACTGTACCCATGTCCTCATACCAGGGCACTGCCCCCAAACACCAACCTGCCTGAGGGGCTGCGATGAGGTGGGCAGGAGCTACAGCCCCGTGCCCACCCCGGTGATCTGTGTGCCCTAGCCCCGAAGCTGGTGTGTTCATCCTCTGGTTGGCTCAGGACTGCTGGACCCCACCCTTGGTGCTGTTCTGGGGAATCTGCTTTGGAGGATCCCCCCCCCCCCCTCCCTAGGGGTGAATTTGGGATTGGAGATCCCGTCACAACACTTGCCAGGGCTCAGTGCCCTGCACGATAGAAACACAACCTGAAACTGCCAGTGCCCTCCACATTATAGAAACACAACCTGAAACGGTGCCAGTGCCCTCCACATTATAGAAACACAACCTGAAACGGTGCCAGTGCCCTCCACATTATAGAAACACAACCTGAAACGGTGCCAGTGCCCTCCACATTATAGAAACACAACCTGAAACGGTGCCAGTGCCCTCCACATTATAGAAACACAACCTGAAACGGTGCCAGTGCCCTCCACATTATAGAAACACAACCTGAAACGGTGCCAGTGCTCACTTCACTGACCGCTATAGGAATGCCAGTGGGCACTCAGGACCCCGTGCACAGAACACAACTGTGAAGCCACAATCCAAAACTGTGCCAGGGTCAGTGCACTGCACATTACAGAAACTGACGTGTGCCGAGGACCTTATGTGCAGAACACTCTGGCAACACAAATCTGCTTCAAGGACCCTGTGCACAGCACACCCTAGGAACACTACTGTGCAGCAACAGTACAATCCAACAGATGCTACGGTTCAGTTCACTACACACACAAATGTGCATAGAGGACCCTGTGCACAGCACACCCTAGGAACACTACTGTGCAGCAACAGTACAATCCAACAGATGCTACGGTTCAGTTCACTACACACACAAATGTGCATAGAGGACCCTGTGCACAGCACTCGCCATGAGGACCCTGTGCACAGCACACACCATGAGGACCCTGTGCACAGCACACCCTAGGAATGCAACTGTGCAGCCACAGTACAATCCGAGAGAGTGTCTGGGCTCAGTGCACTGTCCACTATAGAAAAGTGTGCACTGAGGACTCTGCACAGCACTCCTTAGAAACACAACTGTGCACCAAAGACCATAGGCGGAGCACCGCCTATCAACACAGCTGTGCACCCAGGACACTGGACACAATACACTGACATCTGAGCATCCAGGTCCCTGTGAAGAGCACACCCTGGGAACACAACTGTGCATTGAGGAGACTCTAATGAGCACACCCTTGAAACAGAACTGTGCATTGAGGACTCTCGAATGAGTACACCCAAGGAACAAAACTGTGCATTGAGGACTCTAATGAGCACACCCTAGGAAGAGAACTGTGCATGGAGGAGACTAATGAGCGAGCACACCATGGGAACACAACTGTGCATTGAGGACTCACTAATGAGTACACCCAAGGAACACAACTGTGCAGTCACAGTACAATCCAAGACTGCCAGGGCTCAGTGCACGACACATTATTGAAACAGATGTGTGCATGATGGACACCGTGCAGATCACACCCTGGCAACACAACTTTGCATCCAAGACAGTGTCAGCACATTGAGGTCTCTGTACACAACACTAGCATCACAACTGTGCATAAAGAATCCTGTGCACAGGACACCCTAGCAACGCAACTGTGAATCAAAGGACCCTGTGATCAGCACAGCCTGGCAACACAACGGTGCAGCCACGTTACAACCCAAGACTGTCAGGGCTCACTACAATGCACATTACAGAAACACATGTGCACTGAGAACCCTGTGTGCAGCACACTGGCAACACAACTGTGCATTGCAGACTGTGCACAGCACCCCCTAGGAACACAACTTTGCAGCCACAGTAAAAGCCAAGACTGTGCCAGAGCTCAGTGCACTGCATTACAGAAACAGGTTTATGAAATTTAGATTTTGATGTGGATGTGAGGGAGGGGGGGGGGCTGGGGATGGAGAAAACCCTTCTAAAGCAACAAACACACAATCCTTGTCAGAGCGAGTCACAAAAGCTTCCAAATTAACCTGCACTTAACTTTCCGGTAGCTTGGCACAAAAGCAATGAGGCTGAATTTAGAAGCACTATTAGAAGTGTTAATGCAGCACACAAAGGGCAAATAATTGAACACAAGCAACATTTCACATCAATTTAGAAAAAGAGAGTAAAATGTGACCAATAAGCTGACACTAAAACAAATTAAATCCAATCAGTAGAACTGGTGGTGCTAGACCAGGAGAATGTCACAAGTTCAGGATGACCACTGTAGGAATGTGGAATCTGACTACATGGTCGCCCCCACTTTTTTCCTGGTGTTTTGCTGGTTTTCGACTTAGTCTGGCTGGGATCCGGCTACTCAGGGCCCCAGCCTATCTGCTTTCCCCTTTAAATGGATTATGAGTACTTAAGGTACACTCCAGATGGCATTCTGGGGTAACCTTATAAGTCCCTAGTATATGGAGTACTATGTACCCAGGGCATAGGTACCCGACGCCTACCAGGGGCTGCAGCATGTATTATGCCACCCGTGGGAAGCCATCCAAAATGACACAACAGGACTGCTACAGCAGCCTGTGTAAGGTGGGGCATGCACCCCTTACTGAGATTATAGGTTCACTATATCTCTCCATATCACTGCACATATAAACCTATCAGTCACCCCTATGGCATGCCATATCAACCCTGAAGACAGGGTGCTTGGTTTTGTGTGAGAGGGTGCCCATGCATGAGCAGAGCCCCTCAGCAGCCTTTGGAACCTTTATTCCGGGGTGGTTTGTGATGCAGCCTGACCATATACTCTTAAGTGAATTATAACCAAACGGTAAACGCCAACTTTGGGATGGCTGCACAGAAACATGTTGTGTTTGGTGCAAACACCTTGGGATCATACCCCCACACCAGTAACTGGTGTGGGAGTCTGATACCACCCTTCTAGAGGGAGAGACATGACAGCACCGGGATACTCTGTACCAGCTAACAGAGCCCTGGCATCACAAAATGGATGCTGCTGCCACAGACACGAGTCTGCCCTCCTGCTGCTGGATGAAACTCCGACAGGGGAGGCTGGACAATAGGTTTCCTGTCACAGGGAGGTGTGACTACCTCCCAGACAGGCTTTAGTGTATTGGGGCTGGGTGGGTGCACTCCAAGAGTGCTTTGAAGTCCTGCACTGGGGGCACATTTGGTGTCCCTGTGCATAGTCCAGCTCAAACAGGTTGCAGGGGCTACCAGCCCCTGTTCTGGCGCGAAACTGGACAAAGGAAATGGGTGTAGCCACCCCTCTTTCCTGACCCTCCCATAGGTGGGTCCCTAGAGTTTGTCCAACCCCTTCCTTGGGTATAAAGTAGGAACACCTGGCTACAGGACTTTAGATTACACCTGGACGAAACTCTGATTCTGAATCCTGGAACTTCGATGATCTACATTGAACTAGATGACTGAAGAATCTCCCTTGGAGTAAAGGAGATACACACCTAAGACGCATCTGACCGGTTTGCATCTCCGAAGCTCCCGCCGGACTCTGAAGAATTTTGCAACACAGGAAGTGGGTTTCCGTGGTCTTAGAGGTCGATCAGTGCCCACAGCAAGTCTAAGGCCCACATCCCTCATGGCGACCGTGCAACCCGAACCCCTGGACACCGAGCCTTTTTGCAGAAGCATCAGCTTTCCAACAACTCCTGCTGCTGAGCTTTTGGTTACTTGTAGCTCAGACCCCGAGCAGCATTTGCACCGAACATTGCCCGCCTACACTCCACGAGTGTTCCGTGAGCTGGCCCTTTGTGTTCTCTCGAGGTCCCTTTGTGATCCCTGGTCCGTCGACTGGTGTGTCCCTGTGAAGGCAACTTTAACATGGCTTGAGCTTACCTGGTTGCTCTCGACGTGCCCTGACTCTCCATCGCTTGGGGAGTCCCCAGGACCTTGCTGGTCCGCACCGAAGCATCTTTTCTCCTCCTGCATGGGTTGCTGTTGCCAAGGCTTGTTTGGGTTCAATCCAAGCACCGACACCGCAGCACTCGACATCCTTCCTGGGCAGCTTGAATACAGCCCCTGGTCATCGTCGCCTCCTGGTCCTTGAGGCTGCAGTCAAGCTTCACCTCTTCGCACCTGAAACACCCGACATCGGTAGGCATTCGTCTATCGTGCCCCTGGTCACTGGCAAGTGGCCCAGACTCTGTCCCTTCTGCTTTCAGGTTCTTCTATCCAGGCTAGGATCACACCAGACACTTATTCTTCACGGCAGCTGCACTTTGCAGCAGATCACCATGGAAATCAACTACGAATTCCGACACCATTTGACACCTATGCACCCGGCTTCCCTTGGTGAGGTAACTCGAGTACTCCGGTGCTCCCGTGGGTCTAAAGGGGTTTGCTCAAAGTCCTCTAAGTGTCCTTAACTTCTAAACCTCCAACCGCGACTTTCCCATAGAATAGTACGGGGCTCGCGCCCGTGTTCTCACACTGCACGCATCCCCTGTGTCACTACCTTGGGGTCCCAGCGATTCTACGTGCTCTAGGCACGGTTTCTAGTCAAGTTGTGGTTCTTATACCACTTTCTTAATCTATGGTTTGGTCTGCCCCTGAGGCCCATTGTATATTGTGCTATTTACTGTCATTTTAGAACTGTATTATTGTGTATCTTGGACTCTAATCTCAAAGAGATTAGTAGTGAGTGTTTAGAAATAAATACATATATTTTATATATCCCTTGTGTGGTTCTCCTTTCATTTGGTCATTCAGGAGGTTATAATCTGGTAAACCAAGCTGCTTTACATACTTCTTCAAGACTTAGCCTGAAGGCTGCTCTCCATAGCTACCACTAGGATAGCTTTCAATAATGGTGGTCTTTAAACCTATCAATAAGGGTTGTTTGGAGTGGTACAAGGTGGCCACTATATAGTGGACAGCATATACCAGGCCAACTTCTCACAATCTGTATGGTACATGTTCTTTGCAGCAGGCACATTAACCCTCTGAGCTACCTTTCCATGAATCAGAACTTCCACTAGACAAAATGATCTCTCTCTAGGAAGAACATTAAACACCAGAGTCATCATGACATTTTTATTGTTGCCGAAAATTGCTGGAGGCCAGGAGGGAGGCAGCAAGCACTTTTAAAACCATAATATACTTGCCACCCTAAGTCAGCACCCAGTGCGAACACACCGGTCGCACCACCCTAGAGCTGGCACCTCAAGGGTCCTGTGACCTCAGTGACAGAGTCACTGTTGCTATACTGTGTACTGCTTCATAAGCCTACCCGTAAGACTAGAGGTGAACTTCAATATGGGTTTGGTGGACAGGCCTCCAAGGTTAACCCACACTCCAAACAACCCAATCTGGGCCCTGTGAAACTGCCCAGTAACAAGCCTGTCCGACAGACAAACTATATTTTAGATGCTCCAAATCAGGTAATGTGCATCCCCCCACCAAAGTGTGCACTCCTTTTTTGAGGCGTTTATAAAGAAACCTTGATGGCGAGTGGCCCCATGGCACACGTTTTTGTCAATCTTTTATAGGGGTGTTTTTTCCACATTCTTGGAAGAGCCACTTTATCATGTCCATATTTAACATGCACTGACACAGTCAATAGTTTTGCTGATGTACAGAACATATATCGATCAAGGGGAGGGAAATAGAAGAAGCTGTGATCCATTCGGCTTCCAGCTAATTAGTAATAATCAAAGGGAATGGATCACTTGTAGCTGGCACCAGAGTTCGGATAGTTGTTTCAGATATTTGGTAAAAAACCCTCATTCACGCAAGATAGTTCGTGGGCGGTATATCTTGATTCTCCGCCTTGATATTTAAATACGTGACAGCACCATCATAGGGTTTTTCCCATGCTTCCTCCAACCCGGAGGGAACCACTGGACGTTCCAGTAGTGATCAGGGAAAAAAGGGGAAATCCAAAAAAGGTGAGAAGTGCTCAAGTGCTGTGAATGGTTAAAACATTCCTCTAGCTACCTATATTCAATTTTATTCCATTAGGTGCAGGGGAAAAAAGGATAAAAAAACAGCTAGTTGCAGAATGTACAAGTAATGAATCCGCTGCAGTTTTAGTCTGAGTGGTCAGTCGACATGTTTCAGCCCCTAGTGTGCCCAGAAGGGTCGGGGGGCTTTCTTCAGGACCTCAGGTGAAAATAAAGTGGGATTTGGATAGTATCCAATGTCGGGTGGAAGTTCCAATATTAATCACATGAACTTCTTAAAGGTTAGTACCTATGAATGGGGGGGGGGGGGGGGGGGGGAGGTAGACAGAAGCGTCCTTAGTTAATACAAGAAGGACGAGGTTGTTAATTGGTCTAGCTGAAATCGCAATACATAAGCAAATATAAATGGCAAATCTTTAGATACATACTGGTATACATCTTAAAGAGCAAGTGGAGATTCGAACCGTCTATATTGTAGAAAGGTGAGTTAAGAAACAGGTAAGTTAGGAGTGGTTAAAATTAGGTGTGGTTAAAATTAGCACAGATAGTATTGGGAACGTGGGTGTACACTTGTTAAAACCAGATTGTTCTGTTGAAATAGTAGCGAGTAATGGTGTTAGTTCTAACATTGGATGCCCCTAGGTAATGGTCATGATAGACCCAGGTCGTTGTCAAGCATAGGTTAGTGCAAATCTGGTTAAATAACTTTAGGCATCGAGGTAGATGGAGACCTGCCTCAGTTGAGGAGAGCTCTTGGCAAATGTTACGTGATGCAAGACGAAAAGATATAAGTGCCCTTGGTCATATTAGTCAAAGTCGTTTTGAACCTCGGTTAGTGCAAACAATATCAATTAAAAAAATAAAAGCAGGTAACAAGGCACAGAAAGACCTGCCTCTATTGAGGGGAGTTGTTACTCATATGCTACGATATGCAACGTAAGCAAAGTAAATACCTTGGGGGTTCCAATTCAGAACTCCATAGGGCGAAACAGGCAGCGGTATTACTGTTAGAAGAAAACAGGAAAACAAGTACAGACAATATAGAAGTCGTCAAGATACTGAATAACGTTACGTGTCTTCTGTTGAGGCTAAGAGACGTTCCTCATACCGCGGCTCCGCTGCAGTCACGACTTGTGCTGACACTGATTTCCTGTTTACGTGGAGGACCCGGGAGGCGGGATTTAAGTACTGGGTTGAGCGCCACGGAAGAGACTGTTCGTGTTGTGATGGTATCAAGAAACTTTATTGAGCTAGTGAATGTCATTGGAAGACGAGAGTGTTAAAAGAAGAGATAATAAAACTTAAAAACGAGAGTCATTGCCAACATTTTTGTTTTCTGTTGATGTACGGGCAGTTATCGTAATAAATGTTTGGCTAAATAAGGCAATGTTGGTATTATATATGAGAGATAGAGTGCTCATGTATATTTTTATTCTGACATCTTTGTGCCTCAAGATACATATAGCCCATGGTTGGCATGTTCAGAGGGGAATATGTACGTTCATGTTCTGACCTCCTGGTTCTTCAGGACATCCTGCTCAAATTGGAAAGGGGGTGTTCGTGTGTATTCACAGTCATGTTATTCAGACATCTATTTACACTTATACACTCAGCCAAGGGATGTCGTCGTTCAATCCTTGTAAGTTGGTCTTCAGACGATGGACCCATCTTTGTTCCTTCTCAAAAAGTAATTTTTCTGCATTGGATGTTTTAGAGGTGAGGGTTTCGAGTATTAGCCATCTGAGATCGTTCACTGTGTGTGGATGGTCAATATAATGACTGCTCATTTTCGTTGTTCCTCGTCTACACTTAACATTACTTCTATGCTCGCAAATTCTCTGTTTGACTTTGCGGCAGGTCATCCCGATATATCTGAGATTACACGGGCAAGTAATCATGTAGATGGCATGGGTCGTGTTGCAGTTTGTATGTTGTCTCATTGACCAGGTAATTTGTGGCGATAGTTCTATGGTTTTGACAGTTTCTGTAAGATGGCATACGGAACAATTTCCACACGGGAAGTGACCAGTCAATGGAGGTAGGGTTCACAGGGTATTTTTGGTCAGACTCGGCCTAAGATCTGGTCGACGTGTATGCACCAAAATGTCTTTGTAATTCCTTGTTCGTCTGTTAGCAAACATAGGTTTGGGCCAATTCCGGGTGCCTGAAGTGATAATGCGCCAGTTTTTGTTTATAATCTTTTTGACTGAATTGGTGACAATGCTGTATGTAGTGACACAAGTCAGTTTGTCAACTGTAGTAGTTTGATGTTCTCTAAGAGACTCTCCCTTGGCCGATTTCTTGCTCTTTTCTGGCATTTCTTAATTATTTTCTCAGGGTAGTCTCTTTTGCAGAGTTTAGTGCAAAGATCTTGTGCTTGCGTCTTGTACTCACTGAGTTCACTACAGTTTCTTTTTAGCCGAAGGAACTGACTATATGGCAAGTTCTCGCAGGGGGCGCGGGTGGAAACTGTTGAATGACAGTAAGCTGTTTTTGGCCGTCGGTTTGAAGTAAGTTTTTGTCTTGATGACATCACTTTCTACATAAATAGTAAGGTCCAAAAAATCAAGCTGTTACTCATCCGCGTTGTAGGTAAACTTGAGACAGGGGTCTTGGGTGTTGATCCAATCATGGAATTCTTGTAGGTTTTCTGCTGTGCCATCCCAGAACATAACGTCATCTATGTATCTTTTCCAAAAAAGAATTTTAGAGAGGAATGGGTTCTTGTCATTTTGTATGAAGGTGCTCTCGAAATTGCTCACATAGACCCGCCACACTGGGAGAGAAGGTACTTCCCATGGAAGTACCGTGGCATTGTTGGTAGAGGGTACCTTCATATTCAAAAAAGTTTTCAGTTAGAGCAATTCTGCAACATTCTAGAACAAAATGCCTTGGTGTGTGGTATGGCCAATCATGTTCAAAGAGTAGATTTGAGGGTGTTCAGAGTGGCTTGTTGTGGTAGGCTCTTGTATAAACTTTCAATATCGAAATTTTGGCAACGACTCTCGTTTTAAGTTTTATTATCTCTTATTTCAACACTCTCGTCTTCCAATGACATTCACTAGCTCAATAAAGTTTCTTGATACCATCACAACACGAACAGTCTCTTCCGTGGCGCTCAACCCAGTACTTAAATCCCGCCTCCCGGGTCCTCCACGTAAACAGGAAATCAGTGTCAGCACAAGTCGTGACTGCACCGGAGCCGCGGTATGGGGAACGTCTCTTAGCCTCAACAGAAGACACGTAACGTTATTCAGTATCTTGACGACTTCTATATTGTCTGTACTTGTTTTCCTGTTTTCTTCTAACAGTAATACCGCTGCCTGTTTCGCCCTATGGAGTTCTGAATTGGAACCCCCAAGGTATTTACTTTGCTTACGTTGCATATCGTAGCATATGAGTAACAACTCCCCTCAATAGAGGCAGGTCTTTCTGTGCCTTGTTACCTGCTTTTATTTTTTTAATTGATATTGTTTGCACTAACCGAGGTTCAAAACAACTTTGACTAATATGACCAAGGGCACATATATCTTTTCGTCTTGCATCACGTAACATTTGCCAAGAGCTCTCCTCAACTGAGGCAGGTCTCTCCATCTACCTCGATACCTAAAGTTATTTAACCACATTTGCACTAACCTATGCTTGACAACGACCTGGGTCTATCATGATCATTACCTAGGGGCATCCAAAGTTAGAACTAACAACACCATTACTCGCTACTATTTCAAC
Organism: Triturus cristatus; assembly: GCF_964204655.1. NCBI lineage: Eukaryota > Metazoa > Chordata > Amphibia > Caudata > Salamandridae > Triturus > Triturus cristatus. The sequence continues at coordinate 1,172,482,534 of NC_140594.1, forward strand.
AGAACAATCTGGTTTTAACAAGTGTACACCCATGTTCCCAATACTATCTGTGCTAATTTTAACCACACCTAATTTTAACCACACCTAACTTACCTGTTTCTTAACTCACCTTTCTACAATATAGACGGTTCGAATCTCCACTTGCTCTTTAAGATGTATACCAGTATGTATCTAAAGATTTGCCATTTATATTTGCTTATGTATTGCGATTTCAGCTAGACCAATTAACAACCTCGTCCTTCTTGTATTAACTAAGGACGCTTCTGTCTACCTTTACTCCTCCCCCTTTCCCCCCCATTCATAGGTACTAACCTTTAAGAAGTTCATGTGATTAATATTGGAACTTCCACCTGACATTGGATACTATCCAAATCCCACTTTATTTTCACCTGAGGTCCTGAAAAAAGCCCCCCCGACCCTTCTGGGCACACTAGGGGCTGAAACATGTCGACCGACAACACAGACTAAAACTGCAGCGGATTCATTAAATGTACATTATGCAACTAGCTGTTTTTTATCCTTTTTTCCCCTGTACCTAATGGAATAAAATTGTATATAGGTAGCTAGAGGAATTTAGCCATTCACAGCACTTGAGTACTTCTCACCTTTTTTGGATTTCCCCTTTTTTCCCTGATCACTACTGGAACGTCCAGTGGTTCCCTCCGGGTTGGAGGAAGCATGGGAAAAACCCTATGATGATGCTGTCACGTATTTAAATATCAAAGCGTAGAATCAAGATATACCGCCCACGAACTATCTTACGTGAATGAGGGTTTTTTACCAAATATTGGAAACAACTATCCGAACCCTGGTGCCAGCTACAAGTGATCCATTCCCTTTGATGTACAGAACAGGCACAAGACAAAACGTACAGGCACACAAAGCACAAGCCCTGCTGACTATACAGGCAACATGCAAGCATATTCACAGGCCAAATGTCACAACCTTGCAAAGAAGAGAGGGGGACAATTCAGTGCTTAATTTGAGCTGGGGGAAACCGGTGCCAGCACTGAATCATCAACACCAGCGCTTTTCATGAGCACCAGTTAAGGACACATTAATTTAAGGGGAGATTAAGTGATTTTTCCAGAGTCACAGGATGTACATGGACAGCCAGACTCGAACCTGGTTACCCAGCTCCAAAATTGGCAGCTCTGGTCATTAAGCCACATCCTCTGCAAAATAGTATGTTTTGTAGTTGATTCTGTTTTAGGCGGCGCTGACAGGAGAAAAGGGCTGGTGCAAGCTGCCTCCTGATGAGAACCCCAGCACTTTTTTTTTTTTACAAATTAACCCCTGGGGTACGTGGTGTACCCACAAGAACCACTCAAGGAGGGTAGTTCACAGGCAGAATCACACTGGTTGATGTGCCCTCCCCAGGGAGAACTGACATGTAGGTCTGTGCTATATTCTCTATACAGGCTCATTAACAAATGATGCAGCCTGGTCTTCGGTTTGCCGCAGGCAGCTGCAATACTGGTTTGTGAGTTTCATTCCCAAAGATCATTTTCTTCAAAGCATCATGTACATTTGGTATTTCACATACTGAAAATTCAATTATTATTTTTGCTTTAATGTTTAAACCAGAATCACAACTCTGTTGCCATTTTGCAACGGTGCAGATGGAAGCGATGCAATCTTGTCACACAAAATGCTGACTGTACTTGATCCAGATGTTCTCATTTGCCTATGTTTACATTTCCCTACTGACAACTGCTATTCAGTAACCTGTATAAGGATATGAAAAGGTAAAATGTTCACCAAGGACTAGCTGCAATCACGCACTGCAGCGATACATGCACACAGTCTAGAAAAGAAAATTCTTTGGTCAAAAACAGGTACTTGAAAAAAAAATGAAAAAAACAACAACAAAAAAACAGTAGTCCTGAAAAAAAATCCGACAGCTGCACCAGTGGTGTAGGACGCTAGCATAACAGACTTATGCACCAAAAGCAAAGATCTTAATCCAATCTAACACATGGAGTCCCCGTGTTCTTATGCGTACGAATAAGTGACATGGAGGAACGCTGAAGCCGGTTATCCATGTTAGAGAACATATAGAGACTGCTTTGATGCACAGCATCTGACCTCTATGCGCTAGAAAGAGGCACTACAATAATGGCAACAGGAAGGTTGTAACAGGTACTGTCCAACCTCACAGCGGCCCTAGAAACCTTTAAATCAGCCTAGCGCCTAGAAGGCATCGGCCACACTATGGACAGCATAGGGTTTGCAAGAAGTGATGCCAAGGAGATGAAATGTTACGGTTATTAAAAAGAATGATGGATTTAAACCCAGATCTCTTGACTGGGGGTGAATGTTTTGATTTGTTCTGCATTCCGTCCATCAATTGGGTGTCTTTTGCTTTCTTGCCCTAAGTGCGCTGGGTATGCCCAGATGTGGGTCCCGGGCTCACTGTGCCACTGGACTCAAGCTATCCTGGCTGAAGAGGGGTGAAACCCCTAAACCGTTCCTAGGATGCTTGTTTCCAGTCCAGGGAGGACCTGGCCTGGCAGTTTGGGCTGGACTGTTTCCATGAGGTACAGGGTCAAGACTGATTTGCATATGGCCAGGTTTAAACTGGGGTGGCATGGTGAGCAAAAGAATGATGGATTTAACCCAGATCTCTTGACTGGGGGTGAATGTTTTGATTTGTTCTGCATTCCGTCCATCAATTGTGTGTCTTATTAAAAAGGTGGCCCAGAGAAGCTTCTTTCCACAAGCAATGACAAAGCCATTGTAAATGGTGTTGAGTTGAGATATATATACACACACACACCCAAAATTGTGTGGCACATGTTCACCCGCCCACCTGCTAAAGGTCCCCCAGATTGGTGACTGAAAATTCCAGCCGGAACGGATTGTAAGAAATTGGGTTATTACTTGCAGAGGAAGCGAGTCACAGGTCGGCATTCGTATTACTGGGAACCAAACACCCCATTGTAGCACTTGACTCAGGGCGGAGCAGTCCAAGGCCCACTCACTAGTACCCTACATTAAAACCTAGTGGGTCCTGAACTCTATAATCACAATATCCCCCACTTGACCTACATGCAACATCACAATACAAGGGAGTGTCAGTTTAAAGAAGGCAGCTCTACTGGCTTTGTCAAGGGCACCACAATATTGAAAATAACGATGTTGCCCTTTGTCAATCAAGGGGTGTGAGAATATACAAGACAGGCCTAAGGGTTTGTCATGACGTCACCACAACAATGAAAACAAGCATTTGCAATGTAATGTGTCTTGCATTTACAAAACTCTCGAAAATGCGAGACGTTTTGCATTACAAATGGTTGTTTGCAAAAGCACCCCATGCCGTGCTTTTACTTTAACGGCGGCGGTGCCCCTTTCCTTAGACGCGGCCCAATGAAAGAAAGGCGCGGGTGCCATTAACGCAGCATTTTTATAAACAAAAGTTTAAAAAATAGAAGAAAAAAAAACATGCGGCCACGTTCATTGCGGCAAATAAACCAAAGGTGCGGCCGACACTGTGGGGTGCCGTGCTATGAAAAATAATAATATTAATAAAGCCTCACGAGGGAGCGTATCAATAACAAAATAGTGCTCGGAGGCGGCAATTAACCCCTTCAGTGCCCATGACGAGCTGGACTCGTCATGGGCTGCGGTGGCGCTGTGCCCATGACGAGTCCAGCTCGTCATAAACTCCGCCCGCTAATACAAAGCGCGGCACTGGGAGGGGAAAGGGGCGGGCATGCCAGGGGTTAAGCCATCAGGTTAACAACAAATGTAACAGGGTGTGTCCTCGTGGGAGGTTACAGATGAAGACAAAGCGGGAATAAGGAGGGACGAACAAGCCTATTAACGAATCAGATGGCAGCATTTACCAAGGGCAATGACACAAGCCAGTGAAAAATATGGGTGGAGAGGGGGCGGAGCTTCCAGTCCACGCCTGAATACTGCACACCTCGCAGAGCGGTGCATGAGCTGCCCAGGATCGACCTAAAAACCATATTGCGCTCGGTCAGTCAAAGGGTGTCAAAATATATAAGGCAGGCCTATGGGCTTTGTCAATGTGTCATCACATTCATAGCATCAGCTACACGCCAGGTTTAAAACTTATAATACGATTAAAATCAACATGAGGGTGTCTTTTTATGGTGGATGGTCGGAGGACTCGACAGCCACCAGTCCTACCTATCCGCCCTCGAAGAACAAACGCAGGTTTCTTGTAAACAGCGGCTGGTCAGTAGTCCACAGCTTTTAGTGGGGGGTAACCTGCCGGTCACACCTAGATGGTGTCTCCCCGGCCTGTCCTAGCACAGTCAAGTTTTCAGAAGCAAATAAACAGAAAACCTTCTGGCCTTCGGGAAACGCGGTTCAATATTAAACGCCGCCGCTGTACATTTGCTGATTAGAAACTCAGAATTCTGCCTCTGTGGCAGAACTGGTCCTGCTGTGACGTCCAGCCCTGACCATCAGCTGCACGGCCACGGAGTCAGCAGTCCCTTGGAAGAGGGGCGAGCGTGCCGCCATCTTTTAACACACCCGGGCACAAGTCCCCTCTACATCAAGTGCACGCATGGGCCTCAATTCACCAGAATGCCTGGGGTAGCGGAAGTGACATTGCATGCCATTTGACCTTTACTTTCACTCATACACCCAGCCTACACATAGTAACACATTCACACACACACTCGCCCGCAAGCACGCATACAACACACATTTAACAGCATGTTTCACTTAATTTAGCTTCCAGATAGGGTCATATTCCAGCTAATGTGCTCCACTTTGTATTACACCAACAGGGGATAACAAGGCGGAAACCAGGAGAGCGGAGCTGCAACCAGTGTTTATTAGGAAAAGCTGCCCTGGTGTTCCAGGCACTGACTTTGCCACCGCTGAGGCCAGGAGTCGCAGAAGCACTGCTAGGTGTAGCAAGGGGCAAGTCCGGGGTCGCAGCTACGACGTCCATGTGTGCACGCCCCTCCACAGAGAGCAGATCCCCCCCCCCCCCCCCCCCCACTCTCTATGCGTGACCATCATTGCAAATGCAATGCTACAACAGAAACCATACAGAATCCGTGCATTTACCCGAGGCTCTATACAGAGCAGGGCTCGCACACTCAGCAGAACACAACGAAACGTATAGTGCCCCTAAAAACATGGCATTCAACACCCAAAGCTACGAATCATTGCATCATCACAGGAAGGATGAAACGCTAGATCGGACCCTGCGAGGATATTAAACCGCAGTGAAAGTGTCATATCTCCGAAGCAGGTGTCATAACCCGCCAGACTTTAAACATGCTTACACAGAGCTGTGGGCAATGGGTGCCCACCCCTTTACACTGGCAGAACCCTGTGAGTGACTATCAGGAGCTCTCTGCCGCAGGTGCCTAACCCAGTGAGACGCCCTACTGAGATCAGAATGAGTGACAGAGGCTGCACGGTTCACTGGTGTAGAGGCGCCACTGCACAGAGTCACTACTGGAATTAAAATGTCCGACTGGCAAGTTGGTCATATCTGAGAAGTCAAGTATGCCCCACAGCGGAGTAGCTATCAACCGTGCAGCAGGTGCAGTGGCACAGGGATCCACTGTACCTTGATCACTACCCAAAGAGCAGTGAGAGGGGCCCTAACCCCCGACCAATCTCAGAGGCCTTCAGTAAATTTAGTATGTCAGTCCTAGGATGCTTGTTTCCAGTCCAGGGAGGACCTGGCCGGGCAGTTCGGGCTAAATTGTTCTGCATTCTGTCCATCAACTGTTGTTTTTGCATTTGTCACCCCGAGTGGAAAGGGTATGCCCAGGCGTGGGTCCCGTGCTCTCCATGCCACTGGAATCAAGCTATCCTGGCTGAGGAGGGGTGAAACCCCAAAACCGGTCCTAGGATGCTTGTTTCCAGTCCAGGGAGGACCTGGCCTGGCACTTCGGGCTGGACTGTTCCCATGAGGCACAGGGTCAAGACCGATTTGCATATGGCTGGGTTCAAACTGGAACAGGCATGGTGAGCAAAAAAACTTTAGGCCCAGATCTCTGTACTGGGGTGAATGTATGACATTGTTCTGCATTCTGTCCATCAACTGTTTTTGCATTAGTCCCAGCCATACTCTAAAATCTTACAGGCGCCTAGAGGCAAGCTAGTCTACTTGTGAGCTAGCCATAAAAACCTCACAGGCGCCTAGAGGCAAGCTAGTCTACTTGTGAGCTACCCACACAAGATAAGCGATGTTGGCTGACGTTAGTGCACAAGACAAGACATGATTCTTCTGAGATGGCACCCCCAAAAACAGTACAGGTAACAATTAAAAATAACACTAATGTGACAAACATTGACCCCCCCCCGCCTCCAATGCCCCGGCCACAAAGCGTAGATATGTGTATGATTTTAGGTCAAGTCTATATAATATATGGGTTTCTGCAATCCCTGCATAAAAGCCTGTATCTCATTTCTCTATACTCTGCCACTTGTGATGCACGTAGACACCAAAGAAATTACATTAGAACTCAAATGCAATAACTTATTACCAGTTGAGTTCTGAGTCACAATGCCTGCTGCCGGAGCCAGCAGCCCAGGGGACGGGCGGCCATGAAGCGTACTTAAAGCATCTGTTGAAAGAACAATAACAAAACCTAGGGTTTCTTTTTTCTGCTGTTTTTCTAGATGAGTGCCAAGTAGATATTTATGGCAGCGTTTGCTTTTTGCCCTCCTTGTGAAATTATAGAAAAGCTTGAATGTTTCTGCTGCACCTTTAAAAAAAACTTTTAAAAAACTGACATATTGAACTGATTCTAATATTTCTGTGCAACAAATATCTCACTGCTTTTATGAGGAGTTTAATTGTGCACTAGAGATTATACTTTTTATTCATCTTGCAAACATGCTCGCTCGTATGTAAGAAAGAGTTGCGCGCTAAGTAGTTTGTGGTCAAGGTGATTGAGTGACCATGTATTATAAGGAATAAAGTGCCCCTGCCATACATAATAAGGATATTAGAAGTCATCTTGGAGTTTCATAACCCTATATAAGAACTGCTCCTTCGGCCTCGTTGCTCCATATGCTCATCATGAACTCCTCTGCGGCTTTCGTTATAATGTATGGCATGGGGTACTTTATCCCACATATATGGTTATGTTATGGACAGTGGAGCTGAACCAGAGCTGCAGCTGCCACTGTGAACTATATGTATACCCGTACACTCATTCTTTCCTACAATGCAGTTGTTTCTATCTGATATTAGTAATACTCACTCAGCCCTCCCTCTGCGACCCTGCTCTCAGGCCCCGCGCTGCACAGGGGAACAGTACAGATGAGACGCGCGCCCGGAAGTGGGCTGGATTCTGACGCACTCAGGGGGACAAAGTGCTGCTACGTCAAAGCACCAACACTGCGATGTTAACACAAGTCTAGCTACAGAGTGCGCTGGGCGGACACATCAGAGAGGAAAGAGGGGGTGAGCCGGGACTCCGGGCTCTGTAGCGCATTCAACCATTGACAGGCAGCGACTGATAAGAGCCAATACTAGAGCACGAGGGGACACTAGGGAGGGGGGGGGGGAGCACCCACTGATTGTCACGGAGCATGGGACAGGCATCCCCAGAGCAAACACGACAGGGGGTTGAGGGTGGCATCAGGGGTCTGTAGACCCCAGAGCATCCTGCCGCCATCAGAAGGGGGTGAGAGAGTGAACTCCTGAGAGATAACAAGGAGCCCCTGCACAGCACAGACTCCAGAGCATCCTGCCGCCATTACAAGGGGGTGAGAGAGTCAGTTATTGGGGGGGTATTAACAAGGAGCCCCTGCCCAGCACTGACTCCAAAGCATCCTGCCACCATTAGAATGTGGTGAGAGTGTGAGCTCTGGGGGAGGGAATTAACAAGACGACCTGCACAGTAATGATTCCGGGGCATCCTTTTCTCATTAGAAGAGTGAGTTCCCGAGGGGATTGGCGGGGGGGGGGGGGGGGGGAGGGTTACCTAGGAGACCCTTCACATAAGTGACTCCAGAACATCGAGTCACAAATAGAAGGGAGTTAGTGAGTGAGTTAACAAGGAGACCGGATAGCCATTATTCCAGAGCATCCTGCCACCGATAGAAGGGCTTAGAGAGTGAGCTCTGAATGAGGTGGGTTAACAAAGAGACCCTGCACAGCACTGACTCCAGAGCGTCCTACCATTAAAAGGGAGAGGGTCAGCTAATGGGGGGGGGGCTACCAAGGTGACCCTGCACAGCACTGACTCCAGAGCACCCTGCCACCGATAGAAGGGCTCAGAGAGTGAGCTCTGAATGAGGTGGGTTAACAAAGAGACCCTGCACAGCACTGACTCCAGAGCACCCTGCCACCGATAGAGGGGCTTGGAGAGTGAGCTCTGAATGAGGTGGGTTAACAAAGAGACCCTGCACAGCACTCACTCCAGAGCGTCCTACCATTAAAAGGGAGAGGGTCAGCTAATTGGGGGGGGGGGGGGGGCGCGGGCAACCAAGGTGACCCTGCACAGCACTGACTCCAGAGCATCCTGCCACAATTAGAAGGGGGTGGGAAGGTCAGTTAAGGGGGCGGGGGGCTAAAAAGGAGACCCTGCCCAGCACTGACTCCACAGCTTCCTGCCACCATCAGATGGGAGTAAGATAGTGACCTCCGGGGAGAGGGTTTAACAAGAGGACCTGCACAGCAATGACTGATGACCTGCTGCAGTCAGTTCCGAGGGTGCACTGACCAACACTGGCGGAGCACCCCTACTGGAAGGAAGGTATGTCCCTAAAGAGTCACAGACGAGGATGACGAGAAGTAGCGGACAACAGGAAGTGCCCGATAAAATGAGGAGCATCAGTGTGTGACAACTGCATGGAAAGCAATCTTGAGACATTTGTCCTCATAACTCAATGTAAATTATAGCAGGAAACAGAGCGATATCACAGCAGATGATAAGAGGGGGAGCCGCGGGTGATAACAGGAGGAGCAGCCGAACTACAGCGCTCATAATATAAAGAGCAGGGCAGGTAAAACAGACCAACATTTGTGGCGGAGCACCACTACAGGAGGGAAGTAATGCCCCTAAACGGCCACGGACGAGGATGACAGGAGAAGTAGCGGACAACAGGAGGTGCGCGATAAAATGAGGAGCACCAGTATGTGAAAACCATATGGAAAGCAATCTTGAGAGAGTTATCTTTATAACTCCATGCAAACTATAGCAGGAAACACAGCAGAGCGATTTCACAGCATCAGAGGATGATAAGAGGAGGAGCAGCGGTGATACGAGGAGGAGCAGTGGAAAGAAAAAAACAATAATATAAAGAGCAGGGTAGGTAAAACTGGAGCCCGCAAAAAAAAATGCAATAATAATTTTCAGCAGGGGGGGTATTGCACAATGAGGAGCACTTCTAGGATAATATGCGGAGTCGTCCGAGCAGGAAGGCTCCGGCTCCCAGCAGGCTCAAGGCCGCTGTCAGGGACTCACCTGCCGTCCGTCTCCGGTCCCCGCTCTCTCAGCCCGACGCTCCCCGCTCACACCCGGCACAAACCACCGACCCTTGCACCGCTGAGCCCCAGCGACACTGAACCGGGAGCCCCGGCTGACAGCTAGGAGCTGCAGGCCACGCCCCACAGCAATGCTATTCGCCAAAGGGGCGGTGACGTCAAGATCCCTACGTCACTCGCCGACTGTCCAAGCAGGGAGAAGAGAGAGAGGAGGGACGGCGGGGAAACCCTCCTGAGGGGCGTGGCCAGCCTATCAGCAATGAGCATGGGGAATGCCATGGACATAGAGGGCGGACCAAGACGGGAGGCGTGGCCTATGATGAGCGTGGTGCTTTACTGGAAGTGCTCGGCACAAGCATAGACATAAAAGACACACTGCCGGCCTCCTTTCAGGTGAACTTATCTGGGTCCAGAGCTCGTTTTAGCTGGGAGAGGTCCCTGGGCGAAACCGAATGCGGTGCCCCCTCCAATGAGTGTTTGTTGTGTACACACGACAAACTCTATTTCCAAGTGTACAACTCCTTTATTGTCTGGAGTCAAGGTGAACACATCCATGCATCTCCAAGTGCAGTACCAGAGATCTGTCTGACACATTCCTATCTAGAATAACAACACATTGCCTAGCATCTGTAACAGGAAGGAACACAGCACATCACCTTCCTTACATGTGGTGTAGCGGTCTAGTCCGCGGGCGCACACGGAGTGTGACATCACCGGACATCCGGGGAGCGGCCATTTTATCGGCATTAGAGCGCCGATTCTGAAACGATACGGAGCTCCGCTCCGGCTCTCCTGTGTGCAGGTCGTCAAATAAATAAGCACTGTACCACACAAGAGGTGTCTGTCTAATTCTTCCATCAGGCTCACTTGTGAGTAAGCGGCAATCCTACAATGGCGACGAGGAGGTAAGGGAGTACCATGTGCTCCATCCTGGCCCACGTGCATAGCAGCAGCCGGCAGAACACCCACGTGCAGGCACACAGGAGAGTGCGGTAGAGGGCGGAGAAGCACCGTGCATAACTAGCGGGAGATAAGGAACAGCGCTCTCGGCTCCGATAAAGGTGAAGGGTTTCGGGGTTGAGCTCCACGCCGGGTACAGCAGGGACAGCGCGCCCACCCTCCAGCCCCGGAGAGGGGAGTAGTGTCCCGCACCCTGGAGGAGGCCAGTGGAGACCCCACTGGGAGCGGAGAGTCCAGCCAGGACGACAAAGCGAGGGGCGGGCAAGCCCAAGCTGCGAGGACACCCAACAATTCCACCCCTAGAAGGCGACGCGCCAGAGACGGAGGAACGATGAGCTCGCAGACATTCTCGCTGACGAACCTGGTGCCCTTCCTAACCAAAGTCGGGGAACCCGAGATGCCATGGGAGGACTGGAAAAGGTACTTTCTAAATTACCTCTCGGCACTGGAAGAAGAAGTCGAGGCAGAATTCTCGAGCGCACGACGGAAGAAAATTCTTATCCACCATTTGGGCCCGGCGGGACAAAGAGTGTACGACGACCTGGTGAAAGAGGTGAGACCAGCAACGGACGATAATGTGTTCAAACATGCGTTAGACGATCTGGACGCCCACTATCGCCCGGCAGTGTGCACGGCGATCGACAGGTATAACTTCTACCATAGGAAGCAAAACAAAGGGGAAACGGTCGATAAATACGTGGCGGCTCTACAGAAATTAGCCCTTACATGCAAATTCGGAACCCTACAAGAAGAACTGATACGAAACCAGATCATCATGCACACGGTGAATTCCTCCATCCAAGAGAAGCTGTGGGCTAATGGTGACGCACCATTGAAGACAGTGGTGGCCTTAGTAAAGAAGGCAGAATTGACCAGAAGGTGCGCTGAAGCGGCCAAACGCGTAAGTCAGCCAGAACAAGCGGTGTGCAAAGTGGAGGATCGGAAAGCTAGAGACAGCAATCAACCAGCAGGACAGCAAGGAACTCGGAACTACAAAAGGTTCAACGCCAGGACTACCAGACCACAAGGACAATGGCAGTGGAGTAAGACTGCCTGCTACAGATGCGGCAGTGGCACGCATACCGCTAGCGACAAAGCCTGCCCGGCGTTCGGAGCCAAGTGCGCATACTGTGGATTGATAGTACACTATGAGAAGGTGTGCCGCAGGAAGTCCCAGAGGCAGGAAGTGAAGTACGTGGCGCACGAAACACGCAAAGACGATGTTGAGGAGAACGAACATGAGGAAGACGAGATCTTGATAGTGGAAGAACAAATACTGGGCATAGAGAGTTCAGCAGATAAGAAACCAAGATGCGAAATGACTATTGGCGGAGTGAGTGTTACCATGGTAGCGGACGCGGGGTCACCTTACACAATTATACAGAGGAAAATATGGGAAGAAGATTTTGCTATAAGGACGGAACACCACCTGAGGCCCACGGACATCCACCCAGTGACGTTCACCGGGGAGCCCATACCCATGGTAGGGTTTTGCCCTTTACTCTTCGAGTTCAGGGGCAGAACGTGTGATGGAAAATTGTACGTGGCATAAAAGGGACCCTCTGTATTGGGCTGGAAGGACCAGGGAGCTTTGGGGATGAAACTGAACCCAGGTGGACACACGCAAATTCTCATGACCGAGGACGGACTTGAGTATGAAGCACAGCGTTGGAGAGAAGAATTCATAGAAGTCTTCAAGGACTCTATTGGTCGTATGGCAAAGTTCACTCATAGAATCCATCTGAGAGAGGGGGCCCATCCGGTGTCTCACAAAGTACGCAACATCCCATTCCGGACCCGGACTGCGGTACAGGAAGAGCTGCAGAGACTGGAGGACAATGGGGTGATAGAAGCAATCGACAACGCGGAATGGTTGGCGCCGTTAGTGGTAGCGCAGAAGCCCAACGGGAAGGTGAGGTTGTGTGTTGATCTAAGGGAGCTTAATAAGAACATTGTGGTGGACAAATTCCCACTTCCCCGCATCAACAAAATGTTGGCCAAGACCCAAGGGGCACAATGGTTCTCTACCATAGACTTGACGTCGGCCTACCATCAGATTGCCCTACACCAATCCTGCAACCATCTTACGTCATTTATCACTCCGTTTGGGTGCTACAAGTTCCTGAGGATGCCGTTCGGACTGGCCTCAGCGGCGGCAGTCTTCCAAAAACTGATGCACAAGCTGTTCCACAAGAAAACAGGCATACAATACTTACAGGACGATATATTGGTAATGGGGACTTCTAAAGCGGATCACAACAGGAAGTTGGGGGAAGTGTTAACCGTGTTAAGGCAGAATGGACTCACGGCCCAATGGGACAAGTGAAAGTTCGGCATGAACAAAGTCACGTACTTAGGACACAAGTTAAGTAAACACGGCATTGAACCCAAAGCGTCCAACGCTGCGGCCATAAAGGAGGCCCCTACGCCCACGAACAAGGAAGATGTCCGGACATTCTTGGGGATGGCGGAGTTTTACAGTAAGTTTGTACCTCACTTTGCCTCCAAAACCCACCACATGAGGGCACTTCTTAAAGAGAAATCTACTTTTCGATGGACGGAAGAGCAACAACAGGAATTCGAGGACATGAAAAGACACATCAGCGAGGCAGTGCCCATTCATGGATTTGACTCCAATGCGCAAACTGTGTTGACCACGGACGCTAGTGACCGGGGATTAGGAGCAGTGCTCATGCAAAGGACTACAGAGGGAGTGACCAACACGATAAGTTTTGCGTCCCGAGTGTTGGCTCCCAACAAGAGTAAATTTAGTGTCATCGAGAAGGAAATTCTAGCAGCGGTGTGGGCAATGGAGAAATTCCGTCAATTCCTGTGGGGTGGAAGATTCTTGTTGCGCACGGACCACAAGCCGCTAGTGAAAGTTCTCACGTCCTGTGGGCACGAACATGCCACGCCACGAATCGCCAAGATGGCGCTGAGACTCCTAGATTATGTATATGACGTGGAGTATCTGCCTGGACACAAGAACAAAGTAGCTGACTTCCTAAGCAGAGCAGCGTCCAAGGAAGTCACGGAGGTCCAGGATGAAGGAGGATGAGAGGACTACGCGGTGGCGTTCACAGGAGATCATTAACGGGCCATAAGTGGACAGGAATGGGAGACGGAATATGAAAAGGATGAGAAATTAAGAGCAGTTAAAGCGTACGTAACCAAGGGATGGCCGGAAAAGAGGTTACTAGAGGAAGAGTTGAAGCAGTATTGGGAAGTCCGGGAAGAGTTGTCGGTAGGGGACAACCTGTGGTTCTTGCTGCGAGGCAGTAAAGTAATCCCTCCGTCCACATTGAGGCAACGCATTGTGTCCATCGCACATGAAGGCCACTTGGGGATAGTGAAAACGAAAGGGAGAGCGAAGGAAGACTACTGGTGGCCGGGGATGGACATGGTAGTGGAACGCCATGTGAGGGTGTGTGAGCAATGCTGCAATGCGGACAAGACTCAAAAAGTGTTACGTCCGCCCTTAGGGCGATATGAGTGTCCAGAGAATCCCTGGAAGGAAGTTTCCTTCAACGTTCTGTGACCGATACAGGACATGAATGACGTCCAGAAATACATCACTGTCGTAATAGACCGTTACTCCAAATTGCCGGAGGTCCATGTGGCGGACAATGCGGATACTGAAACAATACTGGAATTTCTGACAGACGTTTTTATAAGAGAGGGAATCCCCAAAGGGATTCTGAGTGACAATGGCCCGCAATTCACGTCAAATAAGTGGGAAACATTCATGGACAGAAATGGCATCACAGTCCGCCATACGCCGATCTATCACCCAGCGGGAAACGGAGAGGCGGAAAGGTTCAACCGGGTAATCATGGGGTCAGTGCAGGCAGCTATCAGCCAAGGCGCAAATTGGGAAAAGGAGTTGAAACGGTTGCTGTGGGAATACCGGATAACACCCACCTCCACGGGATACAGTCCTTTCCGAGTGCTGAGAGGGAGAGAGCCCTTCACGAAAGATAACGTGGCATGGAAACGTCTCACGGTACAAAGTCACTGGTCCCCAGCGGTAGTACGCAAGAACCTGGAAAAGGCACAGACTGTATACACGGAATATTACGACAAGAGGCACAACACCAAAGAAGTGGCACTCGAGAAGGGCGAATGGGTAAGAATCAAACTGCCCACACAAAGGAGGAAAGGAGACAGTAAGTTAACTTCTCCGTTCCAAGTAGTGGAACCATACTCCAGGTCGGCCCTCCTCAGCGACGGGAAGATATGGTCCCAAGACCGAATGGCGAGATGTTCCCCTACCGAAGGAAGGTGGACAAGTGCAGGGTCGGATGATGCTGGAGCAGCTGGTGCCAAGCGGGACCTGCAGATGGAGCGGGAGTGTCCCAAGGAAGGAGAAGGCAGTCCCCAGTCGGGAAGTGGGCGCAGAGGGAGAGAGGAAACTACAGGACAGGCGTCCACCGGCCTGGTAGGGACTGAGAAGGAGGAGAGGACAGATGCAGGATTAAAGGGTGAAGAAGGAACTCCCTGCCTGGATGGGGTCACCACCACCCCGAAGACTGGGGAGAGCAGTAAGTGGACACGGTGTGGAAGAAGAGTCATGTTGCCCAGGAGATTCGGGGAGTTCAGTATGGACAACAAGTAAGACTGTACAAGTTATGGAGAGTTGTTATGTTGTTAGTTATTATAAAGGGGGAGATGTGGTGTAGCGGTCTAGTCCGCGGGCGCACACGGAGTGTGACGTCACCGGACATCCGGGGAGCGGCCATTTTATCGGCATTAGAGCGCCCATTCTGAAACGATACGGAGCTCCGCTCCGGCGCTCCTGTGTGCAGGTCGTCAAATAAATAAGCACTGTACCACACAAGAGGTGTCTGTCTAATTCTTCCATCAGGCTCACTTGTGAGTAAGCGGCAATCCTACATTACACAACATAAAAAAACAAAGGAAACTTATAATTATATAAAAAAAATAGTTTAACAATACTACATATACAATACCTCACAAGTACCATCTCTAATAACGAATTTGTTAGAGCTTCGAACATTTATACCTTCATGGAATTAAGTTTCCAAACATTTTGGTGGTTTTCTCATCCTCAACATCTTACCTTCCATACCATTTCTAGAAACTTCCTCCTGTCCTGCCACTTCAACACTCTGACTGCTACTGTTATCCACAACCTCCCAATTTGTCAAGCTGTCATCAATTGCCTGATCATTATCTTTCACCTGACTGTCCACAACCCCATCACCTCCTCCGACAGCCACCATTTCACTCAACCTTTCTCCACACATATTCTCCTCACTTACTCTTGCGTTAGGGTGACCGGACATTCCAGTTTTCCCCGGACGGTCATGGTTTTTGGAGCAGTGTCCCAACACATTGCTCCAAATTAAAGAAATGTTCCGGTTTTTGAGCAGTGCCCGGGTTAAACAGATAAACATCCCGTTTTTTAAATAGTGTCTCGGTGCGCCTGCTTTACTTCTCACAGGTGCTAAGACGGGTCTCTATTGGGCTCTCCATTTTTGCCCTCACAGTGAAAAAAAAAATCATACGGCTGCAGCAGTACCACCCTTCACTGCCTTCGAAGAGATCTGTTATAGTTCTTTCACAGTCTCGTCATTCCAGAACTGAACAATTTTCAATGTTATTTACGAAGCCACAGTTGTTGCTTATTTAGCTTATGCAGCTAACAATTGACAAAGCTAATAGTCCAGGCTTATTGTATGTGTATTGTTACTCATATTATTTATCTGGATACAATGACAGAAGCAGCACATTTTTCGGGCGGGACACTATGCTAAGCACAGATTTTTCAGCTCATGTGTTTTGAGCCCCACCCTTAATTACATCGGCCACGCCCATTGAGAGACCCCTCCCCCATCCCACTTAAAGCCTTGGATACTTCTGTCAGTCCAGAAATTGAAACAACATGCTCAAAGAGCACTCCCACTCGGCCTGTACCTCTTCGACAGCGACTATAATAAGCTCCGTGGGCAATCCCTTCACCATGTCAATACATCGTCAAACAGCAGTGCTTTTGTTTATACAATTACTGTTTTTTGTTTATAAAATTCATTTCTTTTAAATTCTATCCAAGAGTAAAAGTCATTTTCAAAATACATTAACAATTCTTTTTCTTATTTTTTTATACAAAAGAGAATTTTATTTTTGTAAATCAGTGATTCATAATGTAATACATCCTAAACCATCTAACATTTTTGTATGCACTTCTGTCAGTCCTACTTCTATGTCTATGACTTGTCCCGGTTTTTGGATTTGAGAATCTGGGTCACACTATCTTGCGTCTAAATCTGAATCCAAACGTTGACAATCTTCCTCAAAGCCTGATGTGGGACATTTTTCACCCAATCCCTTGGAGCCCAAAGCTACCCGATGCACATTCCAAACTTATCCACTCCTCCTGGACTCCAAGCTCAAAATGGACTGCCAGATCAACTCCGTCTCATTCTCCTGCTTCCACACCCTCCGCTTCCTACGTAAGACCTTCAAATGGATCCCCCTCGAACACAGAAAGACCGTCACTCACGCCCTGGTCACCAGCAGGCTCGACTACGGCAACGCACTCTATGCCGGAATAAACAAAAACCTCACCTACAGAACATCCAAAACGCCGCTGCAAGACTGGTCCTCAACCTGCCAAGTCACTGCCACATCTCCCAGCACCTGCACACATTCCACTGGCTCCCCATCGAAGCTAGAGTCACCTTCAAGATGCTCACCCATGCACACAAGGCCCTCCTCGACACCGGACAAGCATACCTGAACAGCAGACTCAAATTCCACTCACCCCAAAGGACCCTACGATCAGCTCAGCTCTCCTATGCCGTGGTCCCCCGCACCAGAAAGACTAGATCGGGAGACCGCCCCTACTCCTTCCTCGAAGCCAGAGCCTGAAACACCCTTCCGCTCCACCTCAGACAGACAACATCGCTCCCCATCTTCGCAAGAAACCTCAAAACCTGGCTCTTCGACAGACCCCCTCCTTGATGGACTGGAACCTGCACCACCCCCACACCCAGCACCTTGAGACCCTTACGGGTGAGTAGTCGCGCTCACCAAACGCCTGATTGATTGATTGATCACTCTTACAGCATTACGGAGTACTTCTACCACTTCCTCTGGCTCAAAAAATGTACTCTCTCCTTTCTTTACTTTACAGGGCTTCTTAATACAGACCCAATTCCTCACAGCAACACTGACAGGCGTCACTTTGTGTTTTTCATCATAATATTCCATCACTTTTGCCTGCCGTTCCATTAACTTATTCCGAACAGACTCTAAAGACCAGTGTTGAACTCTAGAACCATGTAACCAAACAGGGTTATATTTAGACCGAGGTTTGCGTCCTCTCATTATCACAAAAGGGTATACTCCTGTACAATCATTTCTTGCCACTCTGTATGCCCAGTTAGCCGTGTACAATTGTACCTCCCAGTCAAGCATATTACTACAAGCTGCCTGAATGACACCTTTAATTACTCGGTTTAACCTTTCAACAACTCAATTCCCGCTAGGATTGTACAAGGCAGTAGTCCTAAGAACTACACCTACTTTCTTAAAATTATCTCTGGCTGCATTCAACATGACTACACTCCGTTGTCACTTAGAATTGAATTGGGTAACCCCTCCGACACAAAGACTTAATCCAAAAATGTGAGTACCGTGGCAGTATTAATTTCCTCAACAACCTTTACAACTGGCCACCTTGAAAATAAATCCAAGAGTGCAATAACATCTCTTTGATCAATGCCAACAGGGCCAAATAAACCGATGGCAAATGAATCCCAAGGAAATTTAGGACAACTTTCTGACGTAGGTGGGCTCAAGGTCTGTAAGGTTTTGTCGGCAACAACACAATTTGGACAACTTCTCACAAACCTCCCTACTTCCGCATCAACCCCTGGCCACCAAAATAAATCTCTCACAACACTTTTTGTCCTTACAATTCCAAAATGTCCTTCATGGTACAACTGAATGATCATATTGCGTACTCCAAGAGGAGGTACGATCTTTTCACCTCTCTAAACCATGTTATTATCTAAATTCAATTGTGACCTGACCTCCCAATAAGGCTGGGGCGGCTCCTCAATGTGGGCGGAGGAGCGTCGCCCCACTTCTTTCTCGCAGTGTGAGAAGCTGAAACATAAAATGGTATTAAATACCATTTTATGTTTCTGCTTCTCGCACTGCAAGAAAGCAGAAGGATTTGCCTGGTTGGGGGCGGGCAGATGAGCCGGTCTGCTGGAGTTCAGGGGAGGAGTGGCTTGCCCGCTCTGAGTGCGCTGACTGCTTGTTCGGCCCCAGGGCCGACCAAACCAGTCATACGCACTCTGCTTTTTCTCTATGTAGACTGCATGCAGCCTACATAGAGAAAATTGTGTCCCATAGATGCCTGTGGGTCGACGTCCCAGCCAATCACAATGCTGCCATTGCAGCGTTGGGATTGGTTTAGGGGAGGGAGGCTGCCTGTGGCTGCTTCCTGACGGACAACAGGAGACGGGACGGCAAACACAAAGGTAAGTTAACGTAAGTTTTTTTTATTTTTTACTTAAACCTCGCCTCCACCTGACCCTCTTCCCACGTGACCCCCCCGACCCTCGAGTCAAACCGTCTGCGACTGCAATAAGGTCTCAGTTTACAATCACATTTTTTTATCTCTCTACTTTGAATACACTCCCTGATTTGTTTGAGTTCTTCATCCTTCTCACATTGCACAAACCACTCTTCCCTGCTTACCGCATGATCCCCGTTACCATGCACAAACTACCACTTGAAAATCATTCCATACATCGTCTTCACACTCCTCCAGTTTGGTAGGTAAACTGGATAGGCAATCTGCAAGAACATTGTCCTGACCAGGCAAGTACATAACTTTTTAAATGTAGTTTTGCATGCCCATAGATAACCTTGCAATTCTCGCAGATGCCCCCACTGTACCCTCAGTAGTAAGCAATTTAGCCAAGCTTTAAGGTCACACAATATTGTAACAGGTTTTCCCCAAACGAAGGCCCTGAAGTGGTCCAATGCCCATGCACAAGCTAGTGCTTCTCGCTCAATTGCAGGATATTTTTCTTCTGTGGGCGCCAACACTCGGGAAGCAGATGATATGATTAATTCTCTTCCTTCCAGCATTCTGCGAAAGGGACTGGTCTTGTGTGACTCGGAGCATGCACTGCCAGTTACCTGCACCTACAGGCAAGTACACAACCTGTGTGTCGCGGTCTGACTGCCTGCCATAGCACTTACTCTGCGTTCCTGACCGTTAAGGAAAAAAATCATATTTGCATTTCTCATATCCGATCTTTCACAGCACACTTGCAGGTCCCATACATGCCAATAGATCCGATTCACGCCTCAATAGAAGTAAATGGGACAAATACATTTTCCAATTATGTTTTTTTAAGTCTTCCACTTTCCTCTTCTAAAATATTGCAACCAGAGACGGCCCTTGTTTAGATAGCGCCCTAGCAGATAAAAATGTTGCACCCTTGCTGATACTAGTGAACATAGTGTGCATCGGGGGCTCTTTTGTGTTCACTGGTCAGTCCCTGGCTGAGGAGTGAATGGTCCCTGAATGCAAACCTCTCCGACCCTCCCCAGCTCGCCTAAATCGGCCAAAGCTTAGCTGCCTCGCGCTGTTGAGGGTGTTGTTGGTGTGTGTCAGCAGGGGTGAGAAAGTGAAGGGAGGGCAAGGAAGAGGGCTAACGGAGTGTAAAAAACATTGCTTATTGTATGATAATAAAAAACAATTTAAACTGGAAAATCTGACAGAGAAAAAGCATGCAGGAACACAGACCAGGCTGGAGCAGGATGAGAGGGGCGCTGATGTTTGCATAACTTTACTGCACACATGTCCATGTGGGTCTCAGAAGACTGGAGCCCTCGGCCTGCACCCAGCTCGCCCATTCCAAAAGCCGGTTCTGATTCAAACCCTCCCTGTTCAGGCAGGAGACCACATACATGCCAACATTTAAGAAGAGGAAAGTGGAGAGTCAAAAACAAACTTCAGCATCTATTAGGCATGTATGAGACTGCTGATTTCAAGGCTACTGTCCCCCTCTCCAGATTCCTGCATGCAGAAATCTGGTATTTGTAGACTCATGATCTGCTGGTGACAGGCAGGGCGGCTGGAGCTCGTGCACAGCCCCTGTGTCACCACCTCCACCTGTCATAGCGATGGCTTCATGCTCCTGCCAGGTAAAGCAAAGATAAAGTGTGTTTTGCATCCAGTCCTGCAGCGCCCTTGCAGGGCAGGCCCTTCCGCTGTGTCAGGGGGGACGCAGGTTCAAATCACGGGCCTCAGCTCTGAATCATCCTGTGAATCCCAGGAAAGGCCTCGGGAGAAAACGTGTATCCCGCAGAGTTCCAAACTCCATGTTTGTGTTATAGAAAACTGCCAAAAATAAAACGTTGATGACTCATCATACGAATAGAACCGATATAGATGGAAGACTCTTGAAATTTAAAGTAAAAATGGCTCCATTTGAGCTGTCTCCAGCCTGAAGTTGCCTTTGCTTCAATATAAGTCAATGTGGGAGCTACCTTACTCGGATTACTTTTTTAAAATCTCCCTCTTTCTAGTTCTGAACTGGTGGCAGATATTAAGTTAATGGCTTGCCCTGCTGACATCTTTCTCATCGAGTCTTTTTATCTGCAAAGGATCAACAAAAGAATGAGCTTTTAGACAAAATCCTGGGACAGCGGCCAGCATTACACTTTTTTACTTTGCAGATGCGCTTGATGCAAACAATGCGCCGTTCCACCGCCACCATCATTGCCTGTGCCAGATATAGGGGCGACACTTTTGCTAAGGCCTCTGTTGTGGTTGGAGGTATTTGCTCCTGGTAACCGTTGCACTATCGCTGCACAAACTGGACCAAGTAAAATCCTTTCCACACTTGAATCTCAGGGTAGAGAAGGCGAGCAATCCTAAACGTCTCAGGGACAAAGTATGAGGGGGGGGAGTAAGAGCTCAGAACTCAAAAGTGAACCACCAGACGCAACACCGTATTACAGAGCTACGTACTTTTCTGTCAGTTAAAAGACAGTTATTGAGTCTCACAACAAAACTGAACATTGCACAGTTCAGTAGGAAGGCCAATATTGAGTCCACCTCATCCTGTCCCTCTCCTGGTACCCCACTGACTGGCTGGGGGGGTACTTCGGGAGGATGCTGAGAGGCCGGGTTGGGCATCGGTACTGAAGGTACAATGGGTATGGGGACAATAAGCCCCAGCGCTAGGGGCCCTGGAGGCAATGGGAGCACTGGTTCTAGCATGTTGGGTATTGGCGCTGAGGGCCCACTAGGCAGCGGGAGTACCGGCTGCAAAGGGCTCACCGGGGTAGCCGGTGCAGGAGGTTTCACATCCGGTTCCCTTCCCCCCCTTCCTTTCTTGCTCACCCTGGGCTTCTTTACTAGTGGAGGAAAAGCAGCCTTTGGCGGGACTATGGCTCTACGAGGGCGGACCCCAGCCGCTGTCAGGGACCTCCTCACTATCTGACACCAGACCCTCTCACCCGTGTTCTTCTTCACTATCGTCATCTCTGCCCAATTTGGCTAGCACTAGCTTCAGTAGCTGCGCTATTTCTGACTCGCCTTCCTTTCTCTTCTGGTTGCGCTTGGGTGGCATTCTGTGCTTACTGACCAGCTCACGTAACAGTTTGTGATGTCTAATCCGGTCAAGCCTCCCCCACTCCTGGCGTTAGTAACAGCACAAGACAATAATGGGTAAATTAATGTCGTCCTTAGCCCCCGATGTAACACGCGCGTTGACTGAGATAACCCCTCTCTAAACCCAAATTCAGAAATCGGATCGATTGCACCGTGAATGACGCGCTGCCCCACCTCCCTACAACGCGCTACCAACAGGCCAGAAGAAGCACAAGATATATCACAGCACTAATGCCAAAGTCCGAAAAGATTGCTCGCGGCAAAGCACTCTAATGGTGCCGCACACGCCCCTTACAAGACCCAGTAGCACTTCCTGACAATATTTACGCGCTCACACTCTGACGCCGACCTAATTGAACCACTCGCGTACCGAAACAAACACGCAAAAGCTAAGGCAGAGCTACCGCGGGACACGCTGTTCTAAAATCAGATGCCTGATCCCGCTACTAATTAGAGCAAAACGAAATGACAAAACGCGTGACACGGTAAACCAATATCCGCTGCAATTAACAGCAATGCCCGACGCGCGACAGCCCACGCAGCGCTACCGCTGGGACATGATCAGCTGATGGATACAATGACTTCCCGGGCCTGAACTCTCATCCCTGCCGGTGTATACAAGCAGAACCCACTCGCCTGCACACGCTACTCTCAGGACAAAACACTAAACCAATATCCGCTGCAATTAAACAGGAGTGCCCGACGCGCGACAGCCCACACCGCGCTACCTCTGGGATAAAGGCGCACGAAAGATACCACCGCTCTAATGCTCACAACAGCTCGCCCCCCACGCTAAACGTGCCCTAAATTGCACCCCGCACACGAACCCCGGATTCTAGAGGGAGGCGTCAAATCAAACGATTCCCTGTACAAGCCTAACACAAGGGAGACACGTGTCGCCACCGGGGTCCAGCGGGGGCCACGGGACCTTAAAACACTCACCTCTGGCTGCCCACCATGCCCCAAAGGCCGCTCAGCGCTCCTCACAGCCCCATACATGTCACCTCCAGATCCAAGACGCCCGAGACGCTTCTACGATAGCCCGCTGCCACACCGCTACCACGTCGCGAGACTCCTCTGCCGACTGCAAACCAAAGTCCACGAGGATAGATTAACCCCAAGACCGCAAGCCGACCGCGGTTCAGATCGATTTGCTCCACTAATCTAGGGGTCAAGAGCGGGAAAAAGAGGACGAGTGGAAGTGGACCTAGAGCCTAAATAGCCCCCCCCCCCCTCCACCCCTAATGCTCCCTGCTCCGGCCTGACACACGTCACGGGTGACCCGGGAGTACTTCCTCTGGCCAGTAGCCAATCAGGCTACTGGACCGGACTATGGGGGTGTGGCGCGGGTCCGGGGGGGCCTGGCCTTAAGGTCGTGCTCGCCGAGATCTCGCGCTCATCAAAGACAGTTATTTAGTCTCACAACAAAACTGAATATTGCACAGGTCAGTAGGAAGGCAAGTACAGGATTGTCCTCTTATTAACAATCTCCAGTAAGGCATTGCACCTCTCTTTCGGTGTTCTCTTGCCCCCTGTTGTGTGCTGCAGGGCTTGCATGTAGCAATGAAGCATGGATTCTTGTTTCTGGTCCAGGGAGGTCGTGGATTGGCAGTTCGGGCTGGACTGTTCCCATGAGGCACAGGGTCAAGACTGATTTGCATATGGCTGGGTCTGAACTCAGGTGGCGAAGTGAGCTAAAGAATGATGATGGATTGAACCCAGATCTGTGACTGGGGGTGAGTGTCTGAAAAGTTTCAGGCGCTCTGTTCAGCATCTCCTTGTGTGTACCGGGAGAATGGTTGCCTCAGGGTGCTGTTTTATTGGTTTTCGCTGATCTCCACGCTTCTTCATTGAACACTATTGAACATTATTGAACATTTCTGAACATTTTTGGACTATCCTGGATCTCTGGTTTTTGGAACTCGCTGTTCCGGTAGATTTTGCTTTTCCTCATTTTATTTTTTGCACGTTTAGGTCTTTATGGGCAAATTACGTAATCCAAAATTTGTTTTTGTGCCCTCGAAGGCCTCTCCTCCGCCCTCCTCTTCCTCCCCTTCACCAGCGGATCACTCTTCTCCTACAGATCAAATGGCGGCAGCGGCTCCCAACCGTTCCTCTCCACCACAACCTGCTGTAAACAAAGCTTCTCCTGTTACTACATCATCTAAACGCTTGAAGCAGGACTCCCCTCCTCCTGATAAGCCGCCATCTCCTATATCTATGGAGTTATTGCTGGAGGAGATTCGCGCTTTGCGCCCGTTTGTGGAGGAGACCAACACGAAGATGCAGCTTTTTGAAGCAAAATGGGCAACTATGGATACCCGTGTATCCTCCATGGAACAACAGGTTACGGAGATTCATACTAACTCTCAACGCATTTCCTCACTGGAGAAGACTGTCCTCACACTTCAACAACATACTGAGGACTTGGAAAACAGAAATAGGAGGAACAACCTGCGTATTTATGGTCTGCCGGAATCTTTGGAGGGAGATGATCCTGTTGCATTTTTCTCTTCTTTTCTTCTGAAGCTTTTGGACATTCCTGCCACCACTTCTCTAAGCATCCAGGAAGCCCACAGACTTGGCCCCCGCTCTTCGACTTCAACTAAACCACGAGGTGTCATAATCCTTTTTTTTGAAGTTTACTGATCTCCTTCTGGTCCTCTCTTCAGCTCGATCTAAACGCCAAGTTTCCTGGATGGGCCAGAGGGTATTTCTATCTCAAGATGTCTTTAATGCTACTGCTGCAAGAAGGAAAGAGTTTTTGAATCTTCGGGCTCCTCTACGCTCTCTTGGTGCGAGGTATGGTTTATTCCATCCTTGTCTTTTCAAGGTGACTCATCAAAATCATACCTGGACTTTTCAAGACCCTGCTGAACGTAAAAACTTCATTCATATCCAAACTAATGCTGGCATGGATACTTCCAATTCTGCTAATGGCTGATTATTCACTTTCTCTCTTTTCTTCCAGGTTTTCCGGATGATATTCTTGTAATGATATCTGTTTGTCACTTTTGTTGTTGTTCTTATCGGTTTTTGGATTGTGACTTCTTCCTTATGTATCTTGTATCTCTATATTGTTTTGTACAACTGTCTGAATAATGGTTTGCATTATCTTCTCTTCTTACCTAGATTGACTGGTGTATTCCTCTTCATCCCACATGGTGCGTCTTACCTACCTTCCGTCCTGGTGCAGCTTGTTCTCCTGGTCTGGGAGGTCATTCTTGTTGAATCCTTCCACTACCCCAATATCCTCTCTTTTCCCCCGTCAGGTATGTCTCTCTCAGTCGTCCTTTTTGGATATGTACTGTCTTTTCTCATACTTTCTTTCTCTTGCCCTTCCCCCTCTTTCCTTTTTCTTTTGCTCCCCTTGTTATTTGTTTTTATCTCTCCTCTATTTGACCTATTGTTTTATCTCTTTTCTTATTCCCTTTCTCTTTCGCTTCCCTTATGATCTATTTCTATCTTTTCTCTGCTTGTACTATTACTATATCTTTTTTCATATTCCCTTTTAACCGTACCTTTTGCTTTTCTTTTTTTTCGTCCTTTCCTCTCATGTATTTATTGGCACTTCTTTCTTATTTCCTGTTGTTATGGCTTTTTTTCTGTGTTCATAATTTTACTGTTTTTGCCTTCAAAGTTATTTCATGGAATGTAAAAGGTTTTATTAACCCAATTAAGAGACAGAGAATCCTTTCCCACCTAGCTTCTTATAACCCAGATTTAGTCCTTTTACAGGAAACCCATCTTACTGAAGCTGAATCGCTTAAGTTGAAAAGAGGCTGGGTGGGTACGGTTTTGTTTTCTCCCTCTTCTAATAAAAAAAACGGTGTTGCTATTTTATGTCACAAAAAACTAAAATGTAAGGTTGTTTCCCAAGAGACTGACACTGAAGGTCAATGGGTATTAGTTAATTTATTAATCAATTCTGTATCTTTAACTGTTCTTAATGTTTATGGCCCTACTCACCCTGATTGTAATTTTTGGCCTTTAATTACCTCGAAATGTTTTCAGCATAAAGATACCATGTTTATTTTAGGAGGTGATTGTAATCAGATTGTTGATCCGTTTCTTGATCGCAAATCTTCTGTTCGTTTTACTCCTCACAAATCACACAAACAATTTCTTGACACCATTTCACAGTCGCATCTCATTGATTCATGGAGACTTTTACACCCTGATACCCTTGATTACTCCTTTTTCTCGCCTCCTCATGCCTATCTTTCCCGCCTTGATTATATCTTTCTTTCTCAACCCCTTTCTCAGAACCTCTTATCCTCTTCTATCGAACCCATATTGATTTCTGACCATGCCCCTATTGTCACGTCCCTCGATCTTCTTCCTGCACCTCCTAAGTCCTCTCGCTGGCGATTTAATAATTCTCTTCTTACGGACCCTCGTTTCTCTTCTTCTTTTCTCTCCTTTGGTAAGGAATTCTTCTTACTTAACTCTGATCCCTCTCTGGCTCCTCATGTTATCTGGGACTCTTTTAAATGAACCGCACGTGGTTTTGTTATTCATTTAGTTTCTAAATAAAAGAAGCACTTTCTTAATAAACAGAAAGGCTTGTTGGCTCATATTAAATCTTTAGAGCATAAATTCTATACTTCATCTAACAATTCTGTTTTGCCAGATCTTATACGTGCTAAACTTGATTTTAATAAAACCACTACTGATAATGCCTCTTCAGTTTTGCTTAGGAGTAGTGCTAGTTACTATGGGGGTCGCAATAAGTCGGGTAAGCTTTTAGCTAACTATCTTAAAACCCGTAAGGAGCGCACCTCTATAGACTCCATTTACTCTTCAGATAACCTACTTCTCCATAAGGAACAGGACATTCTTACCCAATTCCAACTTTTCTATCAGTCCCTTTATACACCCGAATCTCCTCCTTCCGCTTCACTTCTTCAATCCTATTTTGAAAGGCTCCTTGCCCCCTCCACCTCCCACCTTAATTTTCCTGATCTTGAGCATGACCTTTCTATTACTGAACTTGATAGCGCCTTAAGGACTCTTACTAAAGGGCCCTGACGGCTTCTCTGTTGAATCTTACATGCATTTCTCTGACCTTTTGCTCCCTAAACTTCTATCACTTTTTCAATCCTTCTTTCTTTCCGGTTCTGCGGCTGGCACTTTTCATGAAGCTACGATTTGCCTTATCCCCAAGGAAGGTCGTGACCCTCAACTCTGTAAAAAGTACCGTCCGATATCTTTAGTCAACGTGGACTATAAATTATTTGCCAAACTCCTTGCTCTACGTTTGGACCCTCTTATGCCCCACCTTATTGGTAAGGAACAGTGCGGTTTTGTTAAGGGTAGACTCACTTCGGACAATTCTCGTCTTTTCCTCAATGTTTTAAATAAAGTCGCATCTCTTCCCATTCCTCTTGCTGCTATTTCTGTTGATGCTGAGAAAGCATTTGATAGAGTGGATTGGTCCTTTCTGTTTGCTGCTTTGCGCTGGCATGGCTTTGGTTCTAAATTTATCTCCCTTATCTCTTTACTTAATTCGGCCCCCAAAGCATCTGTTCTAGTCAACGGTCATATATCCTCGTATTTACCTCTCCAGCGTGGTGTCCGTCAAGGTTTTCCTTTATCCCCACTTCTTTTTGTTCTCGCCCTTGAGCCATTTCTGACGTCTATTCGGAACAATGCATCTATTTCCGGTTTTCAGTATGGCAAGACACATTTGAAACTCTCTGCATATGCTAATGACATTCTTTTATTTATTTCTGCCCCCGAACAATCTATTCCAGCTCTATTAATTGAGTTTGATTCCTTTTCACAGGTCTCTGGATATAAGATCAACTCTGACAAAACTGAGATTCTTCCTCTTACAAAATTCTGTTTCCCCCATCAGTTTTCCTCTACTGGCTTTGCATGGAATTCCTCTAAAATTAAATATCTTGGTATATGGTTTTCTAATTCCATCTCCTCATCCATTCAATTGAATATGTCTATAGCTCTCTCCCGTATTGATAAATTATTATCCTCTTGGAATCCTCTTTATCTTTCGTGGTGGGGTCGGCTTGATTCGATTAAGATGATGATATCCCTTATCCTCATATACATTTTTTCCATGCTTCCCGTACACATTCCGGATATTCACTTTAAACGCATTGACTCCTGTCTTTCTAAATTTCTATGGAAGAATAAAAAGTCCAGGGTTGCTTTAACCACTCTTCGAAAACCGAAATCGAATGGTGGAGTCAATTTCCCAGATTTTCGTCTCTATCATAAAGCTTTCTCTTTACGTCAAGCCTCTAGATGGCTTGTCTCGCAACCTTCTCCTTTTGATCCTCTTTGGCTTTCTATTGAACGCTCGCTACTCTCTCCGTTTTCTC
This sequence comes from Triturus cristatus, assembly GCF_964204655.1. Taxonomy (NCBI): domain Eukaryota; kingdom Metazoa; phylum Chordata; class Amphibia; order Caudata; family Salamandridae; genus Triturus; species Triturus cristatus. The sequence goes on from NC_140594.1 coordinate 1,172,510,951, forward strand.
TCCTTGAAACCATACATTTCTCTGCCAAGAGTTCGTCCACTTCTCTTCCTTTATTCAGATATACCTCCTCCCTTCTAAATTCTTTGGTCCGTTCTACTCCTATTACTCGTGAATCCTTTTTAGAAACCCCTATTTGGTATAATTCGCTCATCCTCCTAAACAATAGACCTATTTATTGGTCTTCTTGGAGAACAAAGGGTCTCGTATGGGTTAAACAGCTCTTTGATGGGTTTCTTCCATGCTCATTTCCTCGGTTTTGTCTCTTATTTCATTATCCTCAATCTTTCTGGCACAAGGTCACTGTTCTTATGACTCTTATTCTCGACGTTTACTATTCCCTACCTTCGTTGTCATCTCCTATCTCCCAACCTCCTCTCCTTCAAATTTTGCTCACTCTTCCCAAAGCCTCTCTTATTTATACATTTTTCTCGTCCCCTTCTCCGAGCCGCTCTAAATCTAAGTTGGAACGTGCTTGGGAATTAGATCTAGGGTGTGACTGGTCGGTTGCTCTTTGGGATAAAATTTGGTCCAGACCTTTCAAAACTTCCCGCTCTGCCTCCCTGACTCAATCTTTGTTTTTTCTATACCACAGATTATATCTCTCCCCAGTTTCTATTTCTCGCTTTTCCCCTACTCATGACGCTAATTGTTGGACATGCGGATCCTCTGATGCTGACCTTCTTCACCTTTTCTTTCTCTGCCCTCCTGTTGTTAATCTGTGGGGTGAGGTTTGGTTTTATGTTTCTCGTCTATTCTCTATCTCTGTTCCCTACTCCATTCCTCTTCTTTTCTTATGCAGCCTTTCTGATTCTTTAGATATCCCCTCAGACTGTTCAGGTCTATTAGACCTTATGCTTGCTCTGGCATTTCAACACATAGCTTTTAACTGGAAATCTCTCAATAATCTATCCATAAAATGCTGGTGGAACTCTCTTTGTCACCACCATAGGCTTGATGTGCGCTTTGCTGCCTCCTCCACTCCCTCTCTTAATAGAGATTTGTTTTGGTTGCCCCTCACAACATACCATGATCGCATGGTTTCGAAGCGCACTTCAAATTTATCCTCTGAGAATTTCAAACCTCCGTGAGTGATTTTTTGCTCTGTTCTCCTTGTCATATCTCTTATATTGCTTATCTTCCTGCACTCAACTGATAATCTATTTCTGATTTTCTTATCTGTTTGTTCTATTTGCCATATTTGCTCCCTACCTCTCTTATAATGTCTCCTTTTCTTCCTTTCCTCTGTTCTCTTTCTTCCTCCTTCTTTTTCTTTTTCTTTTTTCTTTCCCTCCCGTCTTACCTATAAAATCTTAAAAAGTGCTTTTTGGTCTATCTATAAAATGTTTTTTGGTCTATCTACTAGATGGTATTGGCCTATTGTACCTTTAACTCAGCATTGTTTATATCATTTGTATTGGTCAATGTCTCTTTGTTTTGCTTTTTCATAACTTTATCAATAAAGCATTTCAAACTGAAAAAAAAAAGAAATATATAAGGTTAGAGGTGTCATCAAATAATGTAGTGTAAACCACAGTGGAATCTGTTAGTAAGAACAGAATAACAAAGGTCCACTTAGACTTCAAAAGATATGAAGTTGTATTCCACTTTTAAATAAAACAAATACATCTTGAGCAATGTGTCTGTGCACACCAGAGAAAAACCACGTTTGTGAGAAAAACTTAAATTTACAACAGAATGAGATACTTTTAAATAAAATTAATTAAATCGTATCCGTCATAAGACAAAAAAGATAACCAAACAATGAGATAATACTTAATATGTCCTGGATCAACCCCTCAGACAGGAATCTTGCCTCCATAGTCGATGGCATCCAAATGGCCTTGTGGCAAAGGAGTGTGTGTCAGCTCATGACAATGCAGATGGCACCCAAACACCTCAATTTGCCAATCAGGAGGAGGGGTGCCCCTTTTCTTCAGGGGGTTGGGAGGAGTAGGCGTGGTTTGGGAGTGAGGAGGAAGATATGGTGGGTGTAGAAGCTGTGTGGGAAGTAGAGGGTGTAGGAGCAGTTGCAGTGATGGTGTGTGTGTGTTGTTGTGCTGCTGAGTGTCTGAAGTATCATGGTGATGTGTGATTGTGCTTTTGGATGTGTGCAGTAATGTGGGTAACGTTTTTTGTTGGAATGAATCTGTTTGCTTTGTGGCTGTAGTGGCTTTGGGGTGTGTGTCTGTGATGTTTTTTGGGTGATGGCGTGTGCTCATCTGAGTGTGTGTTTTTCTGTGGTGTTTGGGTGGTGGTCTTACTTCTTGAGGGTGTGCGTTTATGTGGTGTTTGTTTGGCTAATGGTGTGTGCATTTTTGAGCGTGTGTGTTTCTGGGGTGGATTTTTTCAGTGATGTCGTGTGCCAGCCGTGGCCGGTCCATTAGGGCTGAGGGGCTACGCCCCCTCAGCTTTTGCTCCTAAGAATAGGTTCTGTCAAGCTGCGCAAAGGGCAGCCTGACGGACACTGTTCATTTTCAGCTCAAGCAGCCATGAGATAGACATTCGTTAAATGTGCAGGCTTCTGGCTGCCTGAGGTGAACGTTGCTGGGCTGAGGAAGTCACAGCTCCTGTAGGCGAGACCTCTTCAGCTCCACAAAGTACCTTGAGGCCCTCCCCGTTGTGAGTAGGGGAGGCGTCACTGCCTCACATCTGTGTGCTTCAGTTTTAAGCCCTGAAGCGCCCAGGGTGGAGTGTCAATAAGTGACACTTCATCACAGAGTGGGCTGGGGTCAGCAGTCTCACTGACCCCATCCCACACTGTGATGACGTTGGCGCTGCTGCCTTCCCTCGTTAGCTATGAGGGAAGGCAGCAGTCCCAAGGCTCCTGGGACCTCCGGGGCAGAGCTGCAGGAAAGTGTGATTATTTTTTTAAAGCAATGTTTGGTGCATGTATATATGAATATTTGGTAATGAGTGTTGTGAATGGATGTGTGTGTGTGTGTGAGTGTAAATGCATGGCTGTGAGTGTGTATCTGTGCATGTGTGTCCCATCCACCACCCTCCCTCCTAAAATTACCGACCGCCACTGGTGTGTGCTTGTCAGAGGATTTGTATTTCTGTGGTGTGGATTGTTTTTGTGATGTGTGTTTGGAGGAGGTTGTTTGGATGAGGTTGTGGTGGTGGTTGAGGGTTTGGTGGTAGTTGAGGGATCAGTAGTGATGATGGTTGTGGTTGTGGTGGTTGTGTGTATGGTGGTGGTTGTGGTTGTGGATGTGGTGGTGGTTAGGGTTGTGGTGGAGGTTGTGGGTATTGCAGTGGTAGAGGGTGTGGTGGTGGTAGAGGATTGATGGTGGCTGAGGTTGTGGTGGTGTTTGAGCATGTTGTGGTGGTTGTAGGGGTGGTGATGGTTTAAGTTGTGGTGATGGTTTAAGTTGTGATATAGGTTGTGGGTGTGGTGGTGGTTGTGGTGGTGCAGGGTGTGAGGCTAGTGTCTCAGTATGTGTATGTTTGTGTATATGTTTTTCTTTTTGCTAGGTTTGTGTGTGTGTGTGAGACTGTATGTGTGTGCCTGAGTGAGTGGGTGTAGTGTGGAGATAGACGCTGATGGTGGGACAGAGGTGGTTGATGGGGTTATGGTCAGTGGAGGATGGGGTGGGGAAGAGGAAGGATCTGGAGAGGAAGGGTCAGGGGTTGGTTGGTGGGAGGCATTGGTGTCTGAGGGGCTGTTAGAGGTGCCATGCTCCTTTGTATAGCCCACACAGCACTTTGGAGGCCATCCTGGACGGCCAGTAACCGGGTAACATGATGACCCACCCCTGGATGGCAACCGGTGAAGGTTGGCCAACGGAAATGCTACAAGGCACCTCCAGATCCTCAGACATCACTGCTGAATGACCTGGGGAATGAGCAGAGGTGCCTGGAGCAAAGGAGACCCCAGTCTTTTTAGGGGGGGGGGGGGTATTGGCTAACATTGGGGAGAGCAGTAGGGAGGGTGCTGATCTTCTTGGTGGTGGTGGACAATGTTGTAAGTCCCAGAGATGGTGTTGGGATCACCACCACTTGAGGCTGTTTCCAGTGGAGGCCACTGAGTCTTATGAGGTTGAGTCCTCCTCTCCAGCCCCATCATCCTCGGTGCCTCTGGTTCCGATGGTACCTCCTTTAGACTCCCAGCAGACACCTGCTTCACCACCTTCATGGCTAATATCTCCCTCGCTTGTTATGAAGGACATTGATAATGGAAAAAAATGATGAGCCCGATGTTCACAACATAAAACCATTTGTAGAATCATTCACAAAGTTGTAACCATTGAGCTGTTGTGTGTATCACAAATGTATCATGACACCATTTTTCTTTGGGCATCATGACCACTGACCAGTGCTACTGTCTTATAGTAATATCTGTGACACCTGAAATTATAGCAAAGAATGCTCCTTTAAATGTCAATTGTGCGCTATCAGTCAGGGGTAAGTCAGTACACGTGTATGTGCACAATCTCTGACTTCCTTTTTGGATAGCTCCTTCACCACTTCAGATAAGATTCACCTCAGTATACTCTGCAGGTGAGGCCTACACGTCCCTTTTCTGTGGTAGTTTTTAATATGAACACTTAATAGAGCCTGTATTCTTTGTCTAATCCTACATTTTATACAATGCTTCCCATATTCACCCTATAGAGATGTAATATGCAGGCCATAGTCCAGACTGGTGCATGTGAAGATTCATGAACATATAGCTGCCCCTGCAAAGAACAGCTGGATGTCACAGTTATTAAATGGTCAAGTACACAACTACTATCACAGAGCACAGACAGACTCATTTGTTACCGGCAGTGTTTGCCCTCTAATAGCTGACTCACAACAGTTGCAGACCTGAGGTTGCTTTAGTACCTCCATACAGGGTGTGATTGTAGGTCATGAGTAGGCCAAATGTGTCCATCTTCGCTGTGTGTGTGTGATAATTTTCTAGGGGCAATACCTTCTGTATTTTGAAATCTCACACACTCAGAGACTGATCCACAAAGGTAAACGTACACTTTAGTGTAAGTTTTGGTATGCACGAATACATTTTACTAGTAATATCTTTATGGCTGGACAGTTTCCGCACTCGTGGCTGGGAATCCACACCGAGAAAGATATTGCGGTTCCACAGAAAGGGTTTGATGAGTCACAAACAGCCCTGCATATGTCCCTAAACCTAACCTTCACCACCCCAGACAAGGAGCACAAGACAGATGTTTACCTCTCAATGAGGCCATGGTGCTCCCTCTGCAACTGCTGAGTGTCCCCCATGAGCTCTGTGCTGTCTCTGAGGCAGCTCTCTGACCCCGTCCATCTACTTTTCATGCCGGGAGCCTTCTCCAATGAGGTTTGGGGCCACAGTTTGTGTAAACCTAGGGGCATCAGTGGCCTCTCTCGTGCTCCTGAGAGGTCGGCTCCATCACACTGGGTCCTGATTCACCTGCAGATGAAGGGCTTGGAGCTGTAGCTGCCACAACAGAAGCCAGGACCGCGGGGCGCACTGATGATGCCAATGGTGATGTTGGGCCACAGGGAGCAGTGACAGCAGCAGCTCTTGTGCAAAGGAAGACGCAACGGGGGGTACAAGTGGAGTCAGGCAGAGTCGGGCTCACCATATCACCCGGCCTAAACACACCTGAGGACCAGGCAGCTCCTCCTCCGGCTCAGGACCAGCAGAAGTTGTGTCCTCACTGGAGGCCTCAGCAGAAGTTTAAAAAGTGGTTGTAGTGGGGGGTGGGGGGGGGTGGTTTCAGGAGCCTGTGCTCTGGGAGCTGGTCCTGCAATATGAAACGACATGATGATTGTCACATCTGTGTGCAATAGTAAAAGTGTCATGATAAGTCTTAGCCTTTTTACACTCATAATGCATATTCACAAAGTCTGAGAGTTGAACACAACATTGATAAACATGGTAACTGTTTGGCTGTTAAGTGAGCAAACAAACGTTTCCTAAATATGATGTAGTTATATGGTCAGTATTTCTATCACCTCACACTTTTAAGTCATCTGCCTAGAGTGATTTCCAGGCCTCTATCACGTTGAGGTTCCGCACTCAACCAGATAATGGGGCATATGTATGAAGCCCATTTCCCGTTCGCAAACGGGCCGATTCTCAGAATCAGCCCGTTTGCGAACGGGAAAAAGCCTTTTGGGATGTATCATCCCAAAAGGCCCTCGCAAAATAGGGAATCGCAAAATTTGCGATTCCTTATTTTGCAAAAGCATTGAAGGAATTGCAAATTGCGATTCCTTAAATGCGATTTAAAAAGCACCCAAGTTGTGCGATTTCTCCGCAAGAAATCGCAAATTGCACACTTCTATTTCTCCAACCCATCTATGGTCACAACCGGGTTGGAGAAAAGTCACAGGCTCCCAGGCAGTGTCTGAGCGGCAGATCAGGCAACTCAGACCAATCCTGGCACAGCTCTCATAGCATGAGAGCACCGTCTGGATTGGCTGGGGATTCTGTGCCTTCCCAGAGACTACCGGAGTGAACTCCGAGGCGCGCATCAACATCGAGAGGCAAGGATTTTAAAAAAAGATTCTTTTTACCCTCAATTACCTGCCCTACCCCTCCACGTCCCACTACCCCCACATTTGTTGTGCGGCAGCCCCCACTGGCCTGCTATTAGATACAAAATTGACTCTTGAGACAATTTTCTCCCATATTTTCCTTTTCTGAGTTATAGTTGTACTCTGGACAAGGGCTCCAAACAAGTGGGGCTTTACCCAAACTATCTCATCCACCATGGCTGTCATTTCTGTGTCTGTGAAATTGGTGTTTCTTCTTCTATCCCTGGTTTAAAGTAAAAATTACAAAAAAGTAGGGAAACAAACTAATTGTAGGGTAAATGAAAAAAAAACATTGAGAGCGAAGTAGAGTGACAAAAAAAGCCTAGCCCGTGCCGCTTGCTTCTGAGAAAGGAAAGGGTCATGGTATGGAATGGGGTGGGTTTTTGTAGTGTGCGTTGCAGGTGTGAATACGTACAACATTACTATCCGGTGCATGACTTATGCATCTGTCTTTAAGACGGAAGGCCATACTACGCCAAAACTGGTCTGTGACCATTTATTCTGCAGAACGCCGCTGCGAGCCTGTCCCAGTGACGGACATATATACATTTGCGGGAAGAAAACCGCCACACCAACGCCAATGGAGTGGTAACCGACAGGAGAGGGTTGATTGCCATCTGCGTGGTGGAACCGCCAGTATGATGGTTCCACGTCCACCACGACTGACAGCGGTTTTCCCGTTCAATATATAAAATGGACGGGAGTTACCCTGCCAGGCCAAGCGACGGATTTCAACCTCTGTCGTGTCAGATGGACGCAACCTACTGCCAACATATAAACCAGGCCCTTTGTTGTCCTAATAGTCTGTGTTGATCAGAGCCTGTTTCACTGGAGAGGAAGTGAGATACACTCGCCAGTTCCACTTTTCTCAAACAAGGTACATTTCTTTTTGGGCTAAAGGGATCCGCACAGTGCAGTACGCATGCAAAGTTTGAAAAGTAGAGAGAGAAGAAAACTTATTTCAAACTTTGCAGCTGCCTCAAAAAAAAAATATTTGGCACAAAGTATGGCTTTGTATCAAACTCTGTGGGTAGTTGCATGGGAATGCCCATCTACAACCAATGGAATGTCCCCTTGTCGCAAAGTAGCACACAGCTCTACCTTGTGTTACGTAAGGCAACTTTGCCCTGGGTTTGCAGCACGTTTGAGATCGAAACCTTGCAAAAAGTGTTAGTATGTTCCCCCCGGAGTGGTGTTTGCACATTTCGTGGCAGCCCATCCTACACTGTGAATCATACATCTGCTGAACTGACCTATATATTCACGATGCTTTCAGTCCCAGGCTGACACCTCATGGGGCAGTAAACACACACATCATTAATCCCCCGTGCAGCAACCAGTTGTACACAGATATATAAAGTAGATCATTTCAAAGAACTAAGCTTTCCTACCAGAACAATGCATTTCCAACAGAATAGTTTACCTTGCAATTTATGCTTCATTTGAGGTGTTTGCATTGTACTATCCATGCAATTATCAGGGCCACTGGAATTATGTGGTGGTGGTATTGACTAAATTATGCATCAATAAAAGGCAAATTATGTGGCATAACGCAGCACATGTTTTCATGATATTACTTCATTATTTTGACATTTTTCCAATTCTTAACATCTGGAAAAGGTTTCACCTCATATCCAGGGAGTGGATTCATTTACACAAGCAACTCCACCTCTGGCGGTGCGGTGCCGGCATATGATGGAGGTGTGCTTATATCAAGGCTCTTGCTTAAGACGCTGTAGCAGCCATCTATCGAAAAGAACCATGCTGAATTCAAGTCAGGATGAACATGATTCATTCAAAGTTTTTTTTAATGTGTTTTTTTTTTGGGCTTGGGCTGCTCAAATTTTATTTCAGAATATATTGATTAAATATTTCATACATCAGAAAAGGACAGAAGCTTGACATTGGGTTATAAAAGTCAGCTGGGTCTATAAAGAAAACTATATTCATGAGTTATCTATAAGTCTAACGCCTGCAAAATAATTTCGTAATATTTTGTAATCTTTTGCCCCACCTCTGCCCTACCCCCGTTGTAGTCAGGATCACAGTTCCCATGTTTTTTTATGCACTGAAAACAAGGGAAGGCTAAACGGTTACTGCATCGCTGTCTCTGTTTAAGCTTCACGTGTTGCCCGGATGCACACGATGAACCCTCTGACAATAATCCCTCCCCCGGCAGCGGCCGTCTGCAGGTGTCGGTGGGAGACACCTCGAGCGCCATCTTTTTCAGCACGAATCGTGGCACATGAAGCAGCGATGCTCCCATCATGCATGATGAGCCCTTCGGTCGGGGACTTTTCTTTGTATTCTTACACTTGTAGTCTTAGTTTTATATGGGAATGAAAAAGACTACAAGTCCCAGAATCTTGGCAGGGCTGTTCATGAGGAGGGCTCAGAGCCCGGGCCCTGCAGCCACTGGGTAGTGTGGGAGCTCCTGCTTCATGCTGAGCAGGCAGCAGGCAGCAAACAGCTTCCTTCCTCCTCTTGTTCTGCCCTCAGCAGCACAGTACACTTTGAAGCTGAGGGCGAGCAGGAGGGTGAACTCACCAACAATTGGCAGAGCCCCTGAGTCTGAAAAACGGCCAGCGGGCTTAGGGCGGTGGAGACCATTGTGAGGGTTGCCTTGTTGATTGACCCGCAGATTGGTCACAAGTACTAGGAGCAGGTCAAAAGCAGGGTTATCATATGTGGGGGAGACCAGATTTTGAAAACCACAACCCGGGACATTTGACAAAACATAGAAGTAGGACTACAATTTTGCATAAACAAAGGGGCAATAGAACAAAACAGAGATGTGGTGAACTAAGGTATTTGTCCAGGATCACACAATTTGGTCAGGCAGGGTAGTTAGGTTTTAGCTGAGATTTTCCAGTTTCACACTGCGGTCCAGACTGGAAACAACCTTTACAACGCAGTCATTACATCGCACTACCTTTACAACGCAGTCATTACAACGCAATATTCTTTATATCGCATGCCATTACAACGCAGCCATTACATTGCATGTCATTACAACGCATGTCATTACAACGCATGTCACTACAACGCATGCCATTACAACGCAATATAAGGTAAGTAATGGGGAAAAGTAATTTTTACCCCTCCCCTATCCAACATTTACCCTACTGTTACACTCACTGGAGTGGGAATAGTAATTTTTACCCCTACACTATCCAACACTTACCCTACTGTTGCCCTAAAAGTGATATGCATTGTAATGGTATGCGTTGTGATGGAATGCGTTGTAAATGTAGTTTCTAAAAATTCATTGTGATGGCATCCGATGTAAAATCATGCGTTGTAATGGATGTTGCGATATAAAAACTGCGTTGTAAAGGCATGCGTTGTAAATGTTTGCGTTGTAGCGTCATACATTCGTCCAGCCACTAGATGGATATCTCTTTCTGACATCAAAGGTTAGTGCTGTATATCTTAGCGGATGAGATTAGAGCACAGGTGATGGGCAGAATCCACATTTTATTTTGGACAGTTTTACATAGCGCAAACCTTATTCAAGGATACGACAGCTCTTCGCCAGAGTCAGACTGCGAAACACGTGTTTTTTTGGCACAGTGAGATTTGCTGGGGTTCACGGGATGCAGAGTCGAGGCTGTGGTTCGAACCTGGTTCCCCGTGTTACATGGTTGACAGCTGTAGCTCTGGGGCCACATCTCTCCATTAAACACTTGGCTCATTTTGGGCCCGAGGTTCCAAGAGGCCCTGGAGCCGAGCCACAGCCTGGCTCGAACTTTCACTGGCTCACCCACCTTCACATTCAGCTCAGTTGCGTTCTGGGACTTCTAGTTTTGTGGAACTGAATGTTCCAGAAAGCAAATGATAAATCCAGGACTTAATAAGTGTAAATGTGTGCCTACAAGACAGAAGGGAGGGTGGCTGCGAGAGGACCAGGTCTCGGCTGCGAAAGGCTGCGCTTGCGCAGTCTCGCTCCGAGATTTAATGAGTTTGAGTGACTTTGAGAAGAGGGGCTTGCACCCGCCCCTCTTCTCTCCTGTTCTCCATTGGCTGGCCTCTTAAATGCTGGCCAGCCACTGGAGAAGAGGTCCAGTCACTCCGTTGAAGCCCCGTCCTTTTCGGATCGGGGGGCGTGTTTTTTGCGAGAAGTCTCAGGGAGGAGACAACAGCAAAACACGCCCCCAAATCCGAAAAGGACACTCCCTTTCTCCGAGGCATTTTCTGCTGTGCCTCGGAGAAAGGCGGTGGTGTCTTTCGGTGCCCTCGGCTTGTTAATCCAGTCACAAACTTTACGTGGGGGTGCGCGCGCGCTGCTTTGAGGTCCCCCTTCCCGCAGAATCGCTGCTCGTGGTTTGGCTGCCTTGCTTCCCGTTTGAGACCAACTTTGATCCCGACCGGGGCGGAACTCTGCGTGTCTCTGGGAGCAAGCACATTGGAGCAAGTTGGTGTCCGAGGGGAGCTCCGGCGATCTTGGGAAAGCGAGCATGAGCCGCACGGATTACTATGTTTATCCTATCTCGGATTACCTCTGAGCTACACAGCCTGCGGACGACGATCCGCAGTGTTGGAAAGTGTATTTTTAGCGTGAATGAGACGTGATTGCGAAGAGCTGGTGCGGAGGTGCAGGGACACTTTGTCCCGGTGCTGCACTATTATTAAACGTGTGGAGGGAGTGTAGCTCGAACACACAAGTCCTCGTGAAAGGGCGCACGTCGCTTTCGTAATAGGAAACCTTTGGAACAGGTCTCCGGTGGCGCTGTTAATGTCTTTAGTTTCATGGCTGTATTTCGTGGTACCGCAGACTTACCTTCATTGTCTGTGCCGCTGCCATCATGATACACTGCGTCTGGTCAGGAAGTCTCGGCCGCTTGGAGGGCTGCGCGGTTATCATGGTAGAAGGAGGCGGCGTTTTCTCTGCAGATACCCCTACAGAATGTCGGTGTCCAGTAATACCAGCACTTTAGTTTTTCGCTAGAGCGTCTGCGATAGTGTTAAATGTAATCACCTAATTAAACATTTAATGGACTTCTTTTGATAAGATACGCCTCTCTTTTACACCCATTCCAACATGGCCGCCGCTTTCATCGGACGCCCTGCAGAAGGCGCGGCGATACGGCTTTTTATCCTTCGCAAGCGACAGCAAGCAACTTTAAAGTAAATTTTGATGGTGTTTCTGACTGTGCGAGTGGGGTTGGTTGCAGGGAGGGAGGTTGTAAAGGGTTTGTGTTTTGTATTGTGATTTACCTGTGTTAGGTTTATCAGAAAAAGTTATCCTGGTTTTTGATTTTTATACTTCAACTTTCAGTTTTTTTTTTTAATCTGCTCCAAGTTCTGTGTTTTTTACTTGTGAGCGTTTAGGAGCAAACCACGAACAGAGGGCGGGAGGCATCGGAAGGGATGAACGGGGGGGGAGGGTCATAAAGACGTGTGCGCGTGTAGGGCTAGGAGTGACCCACAAACTGGACCTTTATTCCAAACCTCGCTGCCGCGAGCCAGGCCGGCCTCTGCCCTCGAAGCCTTCATTCAATGCTGATCATGAATGAGCCCCGTCACTTGTGTTTGGTTTGAGGGGGGAGTGGAGGGGGTGGGCGTGGACTCCTCGGACACAGGTCCACCTCTGCGCCTCGGTTTCTGTGAGCGCTTTTCCCAGAGCGATGGTCGGGCGTGTTCAATGCTTGTTGAACCTGGCATTCTATAAGTTACTTAAATGTCTCCTCGCCTAAAATGTCAATTATGCTGTGTATTTATTTCGTATTGTTTTTTTCAATGAAAATTGCCTTTTTGAACGTTTTTTCAATCGGCATCGATTTCTATTTACACCCGCTGCTGAGTTCTGAATGTTTTATTTCGAAGTTATAGGGGCAAATCAACAGTGAAAACGGGGCAAACAAACGCTAGAGAGCGGTCGAGGGCGATCTCTAAACCCGCATTAAAATGCAGACAATTGCTATTACATTTTTCATATTGGGTTACTTTAAGCCAGCCAGAACTGCAACACCCAGAATGCACTAGGTTGTTTCATGAAATGAGTTGGAACGTTTCAGGCATGGCATAAATCCGTTCTAGTTAAACGCAGCACATTTATGGCGCGTGTTCGGGACATTGGTGTATTCAGAATGGATTTTAGCTCGGTTTCTTGAAGACCCGCGCCACTGGTGAAACGTCACATCCGTTGTAGTGAGCAGGCCCAGACTGACGCATCCCCCGCTGTTCTGGTGTGTGTGTGTGTACTTGCTGGGGTGCAACAGTCACGGTAGGAATTTTAAAAATTCCTGCTTTGAAAAAGCTTGTTTTAAACTTGTACGGCTTGTGCTGAACGGGTGTGGTTAGAAGGGGGTCCCGTGTCCAAAATGGGTAGATTTTGTGTACAAATGGTAGGAGCCCGTTCATACAAGCACAGCATATAAACACAAGTTTCTTAATCTGACATGTTGCTGAGTCGACTGTTCGTTTTTTTTTTTAGCCCATCTCTGGTAATGTGAGTGGAAAGTCAGCCTTCGTGGCAGTGCTTAATTTGAAAAAAAAAAAAAAAAGTAAATTCAGTATGCTGAGTCATTTCTTCCCTGATTTTGCACTCAGGTTTTCTGATTCTACATCCGAATCCCAACCCAGGCAAAGTTGTTTCTGCAATTTTGCTACTTGCAGTGTACACCATCATACATTCAGGATTAGGATTTTCGGAAGTCATGCATGAAAAATGTGGAAACATGAAATATCCTGTGGTTCAAATATGTGAGAGACACCCTAGGCAAGATTGGGTGTAGTGATCTATGGGAAGCATGCAAGAACCACCCAGCCAACAGCAAATCCACGATCAAACCCAACTATCAGTTTAAATTGGGTCAGATTCCAATATAGGCACTATGAGGGACCAATTTCTCAAAGTTAAAGTATCCAACAGCCTTGAATTTTTCTTTGATGCTATCAAGCCCCTAAAAAAACTGCCTTTAATGGGACATTTTTGCCCCACTTGTGGAGCAGAGAGGGAAACTATAGAGCATGTATTCTTTCTCTGCCCCACCTATACATTATCCAGGAAAAAGTGGCTTATCCCTATTTGCCAGGTCATGGGCACCACAGCTCATATTATTGCATTCCAAATATTTAAGAACGATGTAAGTTACTTTACTGTCTATGCAGTATCCCGTTTTCAATTGGCAATGTGGAGAACCAGACTGTGGTGTACACAAGATAGAACGTCCCCAGCCCGTAGTGTCCAGGCTTCTTTTAACATAAAACTAGATGGGTTTATTCATACATTTTTAAATTAAATTGTCCCAGTCGTGTTTATATTTTCTCCAGTCCTGTGAATTTGCTCAAAGATAAAAGCCAAATAATCATTAAGAAGGGAACTAATGGATGAACTATTACATATTTTTAACATGAGGACGCCTGACTAACAAGGGCTATAATTAGTGACTGCTTGAATTGTGACAAAGGTATGTCAATCCCATGGTTGGCTTACGTGAAAAGCTCTTTTGATGAGGATGGTCTGTCATATACTTTTTCTGATACCACCACACATGTATCCATTAATAAAAGAAAAGTTTCATCAATGTTATTAGCACAATCGCTTGATAAGAGGGTTTTGGAGGAGTATAGGAAAGCATTGTTTGGAAAATATCTGTCCATGAATACGGAGGTTACATCAGGTAGCTACATATCGAAACCAAGGAGGACCTGGCAGCGCTCTCTATTATTTAGATCCAGGGCAGACAGTAAAAGACCTACTTTGCTTTCCAATACGGTATCACACCAACTTAGATGTGATTGCATGCCTGTGTTGTAATAGTGTTACTCAGTCTATGATTCACTTACTCTTATTCTGTAAATTTTACGTGTTATACACGTAAAGCTTCTTGGCTCCATTAATAGGGAGAGAATGTGGCCTAACGGCTAGGGCGGTCACCTCGCAGCTGGGGAATCGGGTTTGAGTCTCAGCAGGGACGCTCCACATTCTGTGATTCTGGGCAAATCACTTAATCGCCCGTGCCTACCCAAAACAAGCATTTACAATGCAACGGTCTCGGCATTGTTAAAGTTAGAGCTATTGCCACTGCTCATGACAATGCCGTTTCTTTAAATGTTTTAAAAACAAAAAACATAAACAAAAATAATGTCATGAGCAATGCCAATAGCTCTAACTTTACCAATGCCGAGACCATTGCATTGTAAATGCTTGTTTAACTTGAATTCGCATCAAAGTTTTGGGAAATTCTGTTGCAATTCAAATGAACATAGTGTAAACGTGTTTTCATTAAATAACCACTTTCCTTTTCAAATTGTATTTTCAATCTAAGGGGGAAATTTCATGAAATTGGGCGTCATCCGAGGGTCCTCGGAGGTTGATGTGCCGCTCTCTACCCCCTGCTGTGCGGCTTCACTGAAACACTGCAGCACAGCAGGGGGTCTGCCAAGAGCTGGAAACCAATTCCGTTCTGTCCCCATGGTGATGCAAGAGGAGAGGGCCAGAAGAAATGCCCCTGCTGCTGTGGAGTGCTTGGGAGAGAGTTTTTATATCCCTCATACGTCTCTCCTACTTTGCAGGGGCGTTTTAAGGCCGGGTCAAAGTGGGCTCCGTCCAGGGGGCCCGATAGAGCCAGCTCTGCTGAGAGCCTTGCAAGGATGCCCTTTAATAATTCTTAAACGGAATGTTTTAAATCAGTTTTCCTTTAATTAACTTTTTAATGTGGGTGATGTGTGAGAGTCTATTAGAGACACTGTGTAGAGAAATTTAGTGTTCGGGAAACATCCATTACAACGCAGAAAGACCTACCTTTACAACTCAACTTTTACAATGCAACTGCCTTTACATCGCATGCAATTACAACGCATGCCATTACAAAACATATCATTACAACGCAGGCCATTACAATGCATTATAAGGTAAGTAATGGAGATTCTTTTAGTATTAGGGTGGGTATGGGTTTTGGGGTACATGGGAATAGTAATTTTTACCCCTACACTATAATATTAATAATAATAAACAAATTTATAAAGCGCATGGCTACACTAGCTAGTGTATCCTGGCGCTGCGGCAAAAAAAGACCAAGTTCCGGGCAATGAGGTGAAAGCAAGGAAGATTAGACGGGAGGACTTACGGATGGAAAAAGCCAGGTCTTAAGCTTTCTCCGAAAAATTGTCTCCGAAGACTCCAGCCGGAGCCCTAGGGGGAGTTTATTCCAATGCTTGGCAGCTATAAAGCGGAAGGAGCGACGTCCCATCCTAGGTCTTCTGGTAATCGGAAAGCTAACCTGCCCCGTCCCACTAGATCTCAATCGACGGGTAGGAGCATATGGGGTAACTAGGTCATGCAGATAGGTGGGCCCCTTCCTCTGTAGGATGCGTGGCTAACACACAAAGCCTTAAATAAAATTTGTTCCCTAACCGGGAGCCAGTGAAGGGAAGCCAGGGCCTTCTTGGATGAAGCTCTCCTAGGAAGCATTAGAACGAGACGAGCCGCAGCATTCTGAAAGCATTGGAGTCTCTGTACACATTTGATATTAGCTCCTAGGTAGAGGACATTCCCATAGTCCAGACATGATGTCACCAGTGCGTGGACAATCGTTTTCCTCGCTGTGACAGGGAGTACATCTAAGGTCTTCCGGAGTCCTCGCAGAACCCCGAAACAACTTCCCGCCACCTGCCTGGTGTGAGTTTAGAAGGATAGTTTGGTATCCAACCACATCCCCAGGCTCTTTACCTGACCTCCAGGGGGAGGGGGGTCGGTCCCAACGTCTGAGGCCACCATAGTGAGGACTAGATCAAGGGTGCTTTGCCTATCACTAGCACCTCTGTTTTATTGCCATTAAATGTAAGGCAGTTATAGGCCATCCACGACGCCAGTTCTTGTAGGCATGTTGAGAAATTGATGGCTGCCTTATCATAATCGTGAGTTAGGGTCACCACCAGTTGTGTGTCATCAGCATATGACACAACACTGACGCAAATGTCCCAGTAATCTCTGCCAGGGGGGTGATGTAGAGATTAAAGAGGGTGGGGCTAAGTGTGGAGCCCTGTGGGACCCCTTGGTCCAGCTTGATGCTTTTAGAGTAGAAAGGCTCCTGCGACACCTGAAAGCTACGGTCATGTAAGAAGGACCTTAACCGTTCCATGGCTCGACCAGCCGTACCGCCTTTCCTGAGGCGCTGAAGTAGCCTATGATGGGCAACAGTGTTGAATGCGGCACTGAGGTCTAATAGGACTAAAGCAACCGTCTGTCCCTCATCTACATGTTTATGGATGATTTCTGTAGATAAGAGCAGTGCCGATTCAGTGGCGTATGTAGCACGGAAACGCGACTGCGTGGGATGAAGTAGGTCATGTTTATTGATGTGAGCTGTCAGTTAGGTATTCACCACCGTCTCTGCTATTATCCAACACTCACCCTACAAGTGGACTCACTGGAGTGGGAATAGTCATTTTTACCCCTACACTATCCAGCACATACCATACTATTGCTGTAAAAGTATTATGTGTTGTAATGGTATGCGTTGTAATGGTATGCGTTGTAATGGAATGCGTTGTAGTGGTAGTTTTTAAAAATGCGTTGTAATGGCATGTGTTGTAAAATCATGCAATGTAATAGTAGTTGCGAAGTAAAGAGTGCGTTGTAAAATCATGCTGTCGTGATCCCGCTGGTTTCCTCTCCTCAGGATGACGCTGATGCTCTAGGGGGTCCACCTCCCATCTGCCCCTAGTCCGGCGGATGTGTAATACACACGGACGGAGGAGGCAGGTGAGCGAGGGAAGGAAGGATAGGGACGGCTGGGAGGGAGATCTGAAAGACAGACAGACACACAATGAGTGATGGCCTTCTCTACCACTTCCCCTGGGTCCCCCTTGTGTGATAGCTCTCTTACCTGACGTCTCCGCCCGCCTTGTTGTTGGGGAGTTCGTGAATGGTCCTCTACACCTATCTTCCAGTCACTGGAATAGGTGGGGAAGTGTGCGTGGCCTTGCCAGGCGACCAAGAACGGAGAGTTAGGAGTGAATTGTCTAGGTATCACCTATGGTCGGTGAACGCTTCGTCGCTTCCTGGTTGAACGGATGAGGGCATCCAGAACCGTTAGGTCACGGAACTGTGGTGTCCCTACTGGGTCGTTCAGTCTCTTAGGAGCGGGGTTCCGGTCTGGTCGGGTGTCGGCGCTGCAACTCTAGGCTCCCCAGAATATCGAGCCGAGGAGCGCGATACTCAGGGAGGGAGGAGGCCCGGAATCCGTGGGCAGAGCGGGTACGCTACCACTCTATGCTCCCGGAGCAGAAGAGCGAAACCCCAGGCGATGAAGCCTGGAAATCTGTGGGCGATACCTGAGGCGTTGCGCTACTACTCGATGCTCCAGGAGGAGCCGGGAGCAGAGGAGCGAAACCCCAGGCGATGAAGCCCGGAAATCCGTGGGCGATACCTGAGGCGTTGCGCTACTACTCGATGCTCCAGGAGGAGCCGGGAGCAGAGGAGCGAAACCCCAGGCAGATGAGCCCGGAAATCCGTGGGCGATGTCTGTGACGTAGCGCTCCCACTCAGTGCCCGAGGTAGAGCCTGGAGCCGAGGAGCGAACGCTACTCTGCAACCTGCGAGGAATACTCGCCGGGTTCTGGGCAGGGAACACGGAGGTCGAGTTGGCGTTGCTGGAGACTCTGAAGTCTGGGTACGTAGTTCTCGCCGATGAGAACCGTCAGCACGTACCTTCGAAAACGGGATACTTCCGAGAATATTCGGCGCCACTCTCCCGGGAGTGGCCGCTTTTCTGCGTTTCCAGCTGCGTGATCTGTCACGTGGGACGGGTACGACCGGGAGTTCTGGGAGATGCAGTTCTTGATCCTGCCGGGCTGTTCGGCCATTGTCCAGGAGTAGGAAAGACGTGGCACTCATGACAGCACATCCCCTCTCACCCCTCACGCGGCGCTGAGAGCGGGTCCAGGTTTACTCGGACACCGGCGATGGAACGCCGCCACCAGGCGAGCAGCATGGATAGACGAAGCGGGCTCCCAGGAGTTCTCCTCCGGCCCGTACCCCTTCCAAGCCAGGAGATACCAGAGCTTGCCTCGAACCCTTTTGGAGTCCAGCACGCGTTGTACCACGTACTCGCGTTCATGGTGAACCCATACGGGAGCAGGGAGCTTCCGAACGGGGCTGAGTGAGGGTTTGAGCAATGAGACATGGAAGACAGGGTGAATGCGTAAATGGGCTGGGAGTTTCAACTGTACCGTTACAGGGTTAACATGTTTTATCACGGGATAGGGGCCAATGAATTTCGGATTAAAGGTGCTGGGTCGTTTGAATCTAATGTTCTTCGTGGACAGCCATACTCTATCCCCCTTGTGGTACACTGGATTGGGCCTGCGATGTCTGTCGGCATGGTGTTTGTATCGTGTTTTTGCCATTCGCAGGTTCTCTCGGGCCTTTGTGAGAGTTAAGCGAATCGTGGAAAGCCTGTTCTGTACATCCGGAACGCTGAGATCAGTGTGAGGGAGCTGGAATGGGGTGAAACGTGGATGGTACCCTGAGGAAAGAAAGAAGGGGGTTTGTTGTGTGGAGGTATGTATGGAGTCGTTATAGGCTACCTCGGCGACCCACAACCAGTCCACCCACGCGTTAGATGCCTTGTCCACGTAACACCGGAGATATTGTTTCAGAGTCTGGTTGAGCCTCTCGGTCTGTCCGTTGGTCTGGGGATGGAAGCTCGTGGACAAGGATGACTGAATTCCCAGTTCGGCACACCAGACCTTCCAAAACCGCGCCGTGAACTGCGACCCTCTGTCCGACACTATGCCGAGAGGAAGGCCATGGAGCCGGACCACGTTCACCAACAGGAGCCTCGCCAGTGCACCGGCTGTAGGTACTTGTTTACATGCCATAAAGTGTCCCATTTTGGTAAGGTAGTCTATCATCACCACTATGGCGTACAGTTCTGGTCTTTGGGCAATCCAACGATGAAGTCCACCGAGATTCTCTCCCACGGAGTCTGGGGTGTTGGAAGAGGACGCAAGAGGCCTTGTTGTTTGCGATGATCCGACTTCATTTGTGAGCAGACGTCACAGCGTTTGACCCATAGCAAAATGTCTGGTCTCACTGACGGCCACCAGAACAGTCTCAGGACTTTCTCAAGGGTTTTTGTTCCTCCCATATGCCCGGCACAGGGCAGTTCGTGGCACCAATGGAAGACGAGTTTCCGTAGTGGGAGCGTGGGGATCAGCAGTCTGGAGCCACACCTGGGGACGCCATGTCGTAGGCGCCATTCCTTGTGTCCTTTTAACCATGAGATACAAGAAAACGTGGCGACCCCGCGCTTCACTGCGCTCAGAAAGGTTTCGGTTGCCGTTCCTCCGACCACTTGACTCGGGGACAGGATAGCCCGTTTGGGTTCCACTGCCTGGATGTTGGTCGTATCTTGTCTGGAGAGGGCATCGGCCTTTTGATTCTGCGAGCCAGGCTGGTAGGTGACGAGAAAGTGGTATTCAGCGAAGAATAGCATCCATCTGCATTGCCGGGGAGAGAGATGTCGAGCCGATCGCAGAAACTGGAGGTTTCTGTGGTCCGTGAAGACAGTGATTTGATGCTGAGCTCCCATCAGCCAGTGTCGCCATTCAACAAACGCCTCCCGGATTGCAAGAAGTTCTTTCTCGGACACAGAGTAATTGTGTTCGGCGGGGTTCAGCTTCCGGGACATGTAGGCCACGGGGTGGAGGTGGCCGGTGTCTGGATGGCATTGGGACAGGACTGCTCCCACGGCGACATCAGACGCATCCGCCTCCACTATGAAGGGGAGCTCGGGTTTGGCGTGTCTCAGGATGGGAGCGGACGTGAAGGCCGTCTTGAGCTGTTCGAAAGACCTTTGTGCGTCGGGTGACCAGTGGAACGGCACGTTCTTTCGCGTCAGCCTGGTGAGGGGCGAAACCAGGTGAGAGAAGTGGTGAATGAACCGACGGTAAAAATTCGAAAAGCCAAGGAAGCTTTGGACATCCTTGACCGACCGTGGTTGGGGCCATTGTTCCACCGCTTGCTCCTTTCGGATGGACATAACCTGTCCAGTGGGGGTCAGGTGGACTCCGAGGAATTCCACGGTTGTAACATGAAACTCACATTTTGTGAGTTTACAAAATAGGCGGTGTGTTTTCAAAGCTTGTAGCACGAGCCCCACATGGACGACATGCTCCTCCTGAGTAGCTGAAAATATCAGGATGTCGTCAATGTACACCACGACAAACCTATCCAGAAAGTCTCGTAGCACCTCATTGAGGAAGAACTGGAAGGCTGCCAGGGCGTTGCAAAGCCCAAAGGGCATCACTAGATATTCGAAGAGTCCAAATCGTGTTTTGAAGGCGGTTTTCCATTCATCGCCTTCTCTCATTCTCACCAAATGGTACGCCCCTCGGAGGTCCAACTTGGTGTAGATTCGTGCCTCGCGTACTTGCTCCAACAGTACCGGAATCAGTGGTAAGGGGTATCTATTCTTTATCGTCCGAGCGTTGAGGGCGCGGTAGTCGATGCAACATCGTAGCTCGCCATTGGCCTTCGGGATAAAGAAGAGTGGAGACGCTGCGGGTGACCGGGAGGGACGTATGAATCCCAACCCTAGGTAGGTGTCCAGATACTCCTTAAGATGGATTGTTTCCGGCCCGGTGAGAGCGTATATCCTGCCACACGGGACAACCGCGCCCGGCACTAAATCGATGCGGCAGTCGTACTCCCGGTGCGGGGGCAGCTCTTCCGCCATTTGAACGTTGAACACCTCTTTATAGGGCAGGTACCAGGTTGGGAGCGTCACATCTTTCTCTGCGGCAGTGGCTACATGTTGAGCGGTGGTTCTGACCGTGTCCGGGTGGGGGGTAGAGTGGATGCACCGGAGTCGGCATGAGGCGGATCGGAACGAGATGGTATTGGTGGACCATTCAATAGTCGGTTTGTGTTTTCTTAACCAAGGTAAACCCAGGATGAGTTTGCATCGGGGAGCTTGAATGATGTTCAACTGCAGCCACTCACCATGGTCCCTTCCTATGGTTATCCAGAGAAACGGGGTGACGTATCGTATGGGCCCCGACTCCAGTTCCTTCCCGTCGACCGCAAAAACGAGTTCGGGCTGTTCCTTTGGTGTCAACCGGATCCCGAGTCTTTCCGCTTCCTGTTTGTCCAGAAAGCATCCCGTAGCCCCGGAGTCTATCATGGCTCTTATGGTTTGAGTCTGCTGGTTTATCACCGCTTCCAGCGAGATGAAGAAGTGATCTGGTTCTCGAGAGTTGTCGGATTCCATAGAAGGGATGGAGTGTTGGCTTGAAGGCTTCCCTTCCAGGTCCTTCAAGCTTTGAAGTTTCCCGCTGTTCCTTCTTCGGTTGCCAGAGCCGCTTGTCCGGTGCGTGGTCTGCTCGTCTTGGGTCTAACCGGACATTCTCGAAGAAAGTGCCCCTTTTTTCCACAGTATAAACAGAGGCCCTGTTTGCGGCGATGATCACGTTCGCTCAGGGTCAGTGAGGCTCTCACCGTCCCGATTTCCATGGGGTTCGACTTGGGGGCCACATGGTCTGGAGCTCGGGCGTGTTCATAGGAGGACGTCGTCTTATCTCTCCGTTTCTGTTCCCTTTTTCGTTCTCTGAGATGATGTTCCAAACGGGCGGCCAATTCCACCATTGCCGAGCAGGTCTGGGGTTGGGGGTCAATTTGGGCTATGACGTCTTTTAATTCGCCCGTGAGCCCTCGGTAGAATATGGCTGACTGCTTGGATTCAGGCCAGTCGGTTTCTGCCACCAACCGACGAAAGCTGTTGAGATAGCTTATGAAGTCGTTGGGGTTTTGCCGGAGGTTCAACAGGTCGCGGTCGGCCGAGAAGGTATCTGCTCGTCGGTCGAAGGTTCTCTCAAAAGCACTGCGGAAGGCGTCCCAATCGTACAACAGGGCTTCATCTCGATGGACTATGGGTACCGCCCATTGTGCCGCATCCCCTGCTAAGTAGGAAATCAGAAAGGCCACCCTGGCTTGGTTGGTGAGGAAGAGTTTCGGCTTACAGTGGAAATGTAACAGTACCTGGGTCATGAAGACTTGCACCTTTTGTATGTCTCCATGAAACCGTTCAGGAGGGGCCAATGGGACGTGTGCGGGTATTTCTACCACTACCTGCGGGATCGGCTGCGGGAAAGGGGCCCCTGCATCGAAGGGGTTCCTCTGTAGCCGATCTATCCGTGCATGTAGTGCGGCTGTGTCAGAACGAGAAGCAGCTAGCTCTGCTTGTACTAGGGCGAGCGCGGCAACCACGTCTTCTAAGGTGGCCATGGCCTATTCAGCGTGATCGGGAGGAGAAAATTTCGTGGGCCGAATATTCTGTCGTGATCCCGCTGGTTTCCTCTCCTCAGGATGACGCTGATGCTCTAGGGGGTCCACCTCCCATTTGCCCCTAGTCCGGCGGATGTGTAATACACACGGACGGAGGAGGCAGGTGAGCGAGGGAAGGAAGGATAGGGACGGCTGGGAGGGAGATCTGAAGGACAGACAGACACACAATGAGTGATGGCCTTCTCTACCACTTCCCCTGGGTCCCCCTTGTGTGATAGCTCTCTTCCCTTACGTCTCCGCCCGCCTTGTTGTTGGGGAGTTCGTGAATGGTCCTCTACACCTATCTTCCAGTCACTGGAATAGGTGGGGAAGTGTGCGTGGCCTTGCCAGGCGACCAAGAACGGAGAGTTAGGAGTGAATTGTCTAGGTATCACCTATGGTCGGTGAACGCTTCCTCGCTTCCTGGTTGAACGGATGAGGGCATCCAGAACCGTTACGTCACGGAACTGTGGTGTCCCTACTGGGTCGTTCAGTCTCTTAGGAGCGGGGTTCCGGTCTGGTCGGGTGTCGGCGCTGCAACTCTAGGCTCCCCAGAATATCGAGCCGAGGAGCGCGATACTCAGGGAGGGAGGAGGCCCGGAATCCGTGGGCAGAGCGGGTACGCTACCACTCTATGCTCCCGGAGCAGAAGAGCGAAACCCCAAGCGATGAAGCCCGGAAATCTGTGGGCGATACCTGAGGCGTTGCGCTACTACTCGATGCTCCAGGAGGAGCCGGGAGCAGAGGAGCGAAACCCCAGGCGATGAAGCCCGGAAATCCGTGGGCGATACCTGAGGCGTTGCGCTACTACTCGATGCTCCAGGAGGAGCCGGGAGCAGAGGAGCGAAACCCCAGGCGGATGAGCCCGGAAATCCGTGGGCGATGTCTGTGACGTAGCGCTCCCACTCAGTGCCCGAGGTAGAGCCTGGAGCCGAGGAGCGAACGCTACTCTGCAACCTGCGAGGAATACTCGCCGGGTTCTGGGCAGGGAACACGGAGGTCGAGTTGGCGTTGCTGGAGACTCTGAAGTCTGGGTACGTAGTTCTCACCGATGAGAACCGTCAGCACGTACCTTCGAAAACGGGATACTTCCGAGAATATTCGGCGCCACTCTCCCGGGAGTGGCCGCTTTTCTGCGTTTCCGGCTGCGTGATCTGTCACGTGGGACGGGTACGACCGGGAGTTCTGGGAGATGCAGTTCTTGATCCTGCCGGGCTGTTCGGCCATTGTCCAGGAGTAGGAAAGACGTGGCACTCAGCGCATCCCGAGTGCGGATCATGACACATGCATTGTAATTGCATGCATTGTAATGTCACATATTTGTGGTGTTCATGTTTCATGGAACATCCATAAAAAAGGTTTCTTTTAGATCAAAACAGGACCCCACATATGAGAAATGGAGGGCGTCACAGAGATTATTTGCAGTAATGTTAGTGAGCTGATGCTGCTGTGTTACAGTAGTGAAAACACAGTCGCCATCCCTGAATATTAGATGGAAACACGCATAGAATTTGGCTGACTGTCCCTGTGCGCTGTCAGGGACCTGGCCAAAGAGGGCATGAAAGAGCAGAAGCTGGATCATAAATAAACAGGGGCCCCCAAAATACATTTTGGCCCAGGGCCCCCAAAAACCTTAAAATGTCCCTGCTACCTTGTTCCCATGTCCGCCCCACTCCAAAATCTGGGGGATAAATATCCCGACGTACCCCACACTTGTTACGGTCATGAAGGAAACGTCATCAGACTTTACTGGCAGAGAAGAGCAACATCAAAGAACTTATTGTAAGCTGTGGGTAAGGCAGAGTTACACACAGCATCAAATATGAGTGCACATTATTTGGAGAGGAGGCAATTGGGTTAAATACTTGTCTGTAACCAAAAGGAAAAAACAAAAAAACAATCTATGTGGGTGGAGAGGGTGTTCAGGTTGTAATGTCCTGGAAAAAGGTAGGCAAGCTGGGGTTCTCAGTAGAGGTTAGAATTGTAGGCGAGGGTGACCGTGAGTGGAGGAGAGAAGAAAAATGGCCCAGTGCAGTGTAACAATGCAGAGAGACTGTGTAATAAAAAAAGCTGAGAACAAAAGAGGAAGGTGCACCAGTCAAAAGAAGTCCAAATCCAAACAGGTATCTTTAGTATTCCCTTTTATTTTCTTTAAAAGACTCAGCCAACGCGTTTCGTTCCACACAGGAACTTCTTCAAGGCTGCAAACAGTTGACAGGACAACATATAAAAAATATTTATAATATATAAACGATAGACATAAATATCTAAAAACATACCAACATATTGCAAAGGTAAGCACAAACATATATAAAAAACACCACAACTACAAGGATCAGAACCAAGTTCAACCCCTTTTTGGACTATTAGGGAGTGGGGCGCTCTCAGATTAATGCTGTATCCTCTTAGTATATTATTTTACATATAATTCTTTCTCAAGATCTGAGGTAATATAAGTACATCGCTAGTTATTTTCACATTTATTTTTAGATCACTGGAACCCTTTCAGATTCGGCTTTTATTATGGAGTAAATGTTAAATATAAACTAATAGCTCTGGATGTTAAAGGTGAATTTACCTCAAGACGAACAATATTAATACTGTGGGTAAGTCTTTTTGCTTACTAATGATCATTCACTTGATGACGCGATCGACTCTATATATATATATATATTTTTTATAAACAAACAGATGTTCCTGATTTCCTCATCTTTTTGAGGTCATTTATCTAACTTTCTCTGTGGTTGGTAATTCATTGCAAATTACGTATTTCCTGAACGGTTGTTTTAACATTTCTCTTTCATTTCATATTCCTCTTGTGAAAGGGCATTACTAATTCTTGAGTGTCCAGTATATATAGGACTTGTACTTCTTAGATTTACAAAAGAAATATTTATATTGTTTTTAATAAATTTATATATATACATATTGACTTTTTCATTAGATCATTGATTTTGGAAATTTTCTATGCATGTGGGATTTCGTCACATGGCATTTCGCTTCCATTTGCCATAAAGAATTGAATTTGGTGAGTGTTGGGTCATATTTGACTTAATTCTCTTTTTTGCATTATTACCCCTCTTCCCCTTTTGTTTGACTGTACCCCCTATTAATTGGGTATATGGATACCGTTGCCCACTTGTTATTATCATAAGGAAAAATGGATTAATCTTGCCTTAAATCCGATAAATTTAAGCTTTATAGCTAGTCAGACTAATTGGGATTAGACGTGTATTTGGATAAACACACAAAACATCATTTGGAGCAACATTGCAATTTATAAGTGTGTCCTTACTAGATAGGTGATATACATGTTTTGTCCTCAATGTTTCACTTGTATACTGTCTTGGATATCATATGCATGTGTTATTATTTCCAATTGGTTTTTATGCTTTTCTGATCCTTGTAGTTGTGCTGTTTTTTATATATGTTTGTGCTTACCTTTGCAATATGTTGGTATGTTTTTAGTTATTTATGTCTATCGTTTATATATTATAAATGTTTTTTATATGTTGTCCTTTCAACTGTTTGCAGCCTTGAAGAAGTTCCTGTGTGGAACGAAAGGCGTTGGCTGAGTCTTTTAAAGAAAATAAAAGGGAATACTAAAGATACCTGTTTGGATTTGGACTTCTTTTGACTGGTGCACCTTCCTCTTTTGTTCTCTTCTTCTTCATCTGACCCTCAGTGGAGTTGTCCTACGGCGCACTCCGGAAGAATTGTGCACAGGAATTGAATATTAACCATGAGACTTTGGGATTTTAAGTGCTAAACTAGTAGTCAGTCGTAGTTCTTTTTTTTGCATAGTAATAAAAAAAGCTTTTTAGGTCTCGCCTGACCCAGCGCTTACGCTAGTCTGGCGAGACTTTAAGTAAGGGCTTCAAAAAATGCTACCTCTGGCTACAGCTTGCAGTGCATGTGCGCGGGTGCACGCTTGAGCAGAGGCGCCATATGGCATTCCTCATGCTCATTAAGCGCATTGCTCGCCGCGCGCTTGATCGCGATCGCAATCACTTTCACTTTCGCATCGCGCGCCGGCCGCGTGCGCACCACTCCCTTTATACTCTCTCTTGTTTTTTAAAGTAGTTAATTAGTCCTCTTTTGGCTTTCTCCAGGCTGAGCTCTCGAGCTTCCCCGAGCTTCATTTCTCTCTCCTTGCTGAGGCGCACAGTGGCTGTGAACGGTGCTCGTCCTTAAAGAAGCTTCCTCCAATAAAAGTGTCGCCGCTCATCTCCGTTGGGGAATGCTGGTAAAAACTCACGGTCCCGTGGGGCCGGATGCAGCTAAGTGACTGTAATTAACAGCACCGCTCCATCTGTTCGCACCTGTGTTCCGGTATTCGTCTTTCTCTGCAATGTTACCAGCTAAAGAATGTTATGCGAAATAATTAGGCTCACGCTGGTATTACATTCATCTGTGCAAAAAGTTTCAGTTGGGATCCTTATCTCGTTTCTTCTACCTGAGCAGGATGTTTTCTCGTCCGCTTTGCCCGTTTCTCCTCTGTTTGCCTCTGTTTGTCTGGCCTGACCTGCTCACGATTCTCTCTCTCATTTCAATTCTCTTTCACACATTTGTTATTATTGTTGTCTGCTATTTGACTTTTTTCTCTGCCTTTGTAACTGTCTTTCTCGTTCTATGTCTTTCCCTTGTCTGTCTCTGTCTCTCGCTCTCACTCTGCTGCACTCCTCTTTCTTTGAGCATCGCCTGTCCCTCCCTCATAAAGTTGGTAGTAAAAATAGATTTGTAGACCAGCCAGCAGACTTTCAGTCACAGCCTTTGGTTTATGTTGCAATTAGACTGGAAATTGTCGTTTTCTTGTTTTAGACATTGTCCGCCATGAAACAGCAATACTAAGGGGGTAAGGCTGGTGAGAGGGTTAGAGTTGAACATATTTGGCCCGAAACGGCAGAAGCTTCGGTTTTTCAGTTACTAGTATTGTATTTTACCTTACATCGTGCAGTTAATGGTGCATTTCTTTCTACTAGTCACTCTGAATTATTCGTCGGCACTAGTCACCTGACCTGGGTGAAGGGGGTGCACGTGGTCTTCTCCTGGACTCACTCTTGTACTATATCTTACTTTTGTTGGGAACCAAAGTCCCCTGTGCCTGTTCCCCCACCCTACTTCCACAACTCTCACCAGGGACCCAGTGCTCTGAAGAGCAGCAAGCATTGGCATAGCCAATAGGTCTCGCCTTTGGGACCTTATAAGTGTTTAGCTATGCAACAGTTGATGTTGTTGCACCAAGGATATTGTGCTGCATAACTAAATACTTACAAGGTCCCAAAAGCGAGACCTATTGGTTATGCCAATGCTTGTTTAGAAGGAGATCTGACAGCATCGGGCGTGAGCAAACACCTCAGAGCATGTAGTGAAAGTAAATACTTATCTCTTAGGAAGAGGTGTGGCGCCGTGGCCAGGGCGACTGACTCCGGAATCTGGGAATCACGGTTCGATCCCTGGCGCCGGCTGCAGATTAGCCCAGCACCATGTGACTCTGGGCAATTGCTTGCTTAATCTTCCCGACGGCCCCCAGCGCCTAGAGACCCTTACGGGTGATTGTTCGCGCTTTACAAATGTGGATTATTATTATCTCTGCTGCACGCAGAGTGGGAAAATACTATGTCTGCTGCATGCAGTGTGAACAAACCGTATCTGTGCTGCATGCAATGTGAACAAACCGTATCTGTGCTGCATGCAGTGTGAACAAACCGTATCTGTGCTGCATGCAGTGTGAACAAACTGTATTTCTGCTGCATGCAGTGTGAACAAACCGTATCTGTGCTGCATGCAATGTGAACAAACCGTATCTGTGCTGCATGCAGTGTGAACAAACCGTATCTGTGCTGCATGCAGTGTGAACAAACCGTATCTGTGCTGCATGCAGTGTGAACAAACCGTATCTGTGCTGCATGCAGGGTGAACAAACCGTATCTGTGCTGCATGCAATGTGAACAAACCGTATCTCTGCTGCATGCAGTGTGAACAAACCGTATCCTGCTGCATGCAGTGTGAACAAACCGTATCTCTGCTGCATGCAGTGTGAACAAACCGTATCTGTGCTGCATGCAGTGTGAACAAACTGTATTTCTGCTGCATGCAGTGTGAACAAACCGTATCTGTGCTGCATGCAGTGTGAACAAACCGTATCTGTGCTGCATGCAGTGTGAACAAACCGTATCTGTGCTGCATGCAGTGTGAACAACCCGTATCTGTGCGGCATGCAATGTGAACAAACCGTATCTCTGCTGCATGCAGTGTAAACAAACCGTATCTGTGCTGCATGCAATGTGAACAAACCGTATCTGTGCTGCATGCAGGGTGAACAAACCGTATCTGTGCTGCATGCAGTGTGAACAAACCGTATATGTGCTGCATGCAATGTGAACAACCCGTATCTGTGCTGCATGCAATGTGAACAAACCATATCTGTGCTGCATGCAGTGTGAACAAACTGTATTTCTGCTGCATGCAGTGTGAACAAAACGTATCTGTGCTGCATGCAGTGTGAACAACCCGTATCTGTGCTCCATGCAATGTGAACAACCCGTATCTCTACTGCATGCAATGTGAACAAACCGTATCTGTGCTGCATGCAATGTGAACAAACCGTATCTGTGCTGCATGCAGTGTGAACAAACTGTATCTGTGCTGCATGCAATGTGAACAAACCGTATCTCTGCTGCATGCAGTGTGAACAAACCGTATCTGTGCTGCATGCAGTGTGAACAAACCGTATCTGTGCTGCATGCAGGGTGAACAAACCGTATCTGTGCTGCATGCAGTGTGAACAAACCGTATCTCTGCTGCATGCAGTGTGAACAAACCGTATCTCTGCTGCATGCAGTGTGAACAAACCGTATCTGTGCTACATGCAATGTGAACAAACCGTATCTCTGCTGCATGCAGTGTGAACAAACCGTATCTGTGCTGCATGCAGTGTGAACAAACCGTATCTATGCTGCATGCAGTGTGAACAACCCGTATATGTGTGCTGCATGCAATGTGAACAAACCGTATCTCTGCTGCATGCAGTGTAAACAAACCGTATCTGTGCTGCATGCAATGTGAACAAACCGTATCTGTGCTGCATGCAGGGTGAACAAACCGTATCTGTGCTGCATGCAGTGTGAACAAACCGTATCTGTGCTGCATGCAATGTGAACAACCCGTATCTGTGCTGCATGCAATGTGAACAAACCATATCTGTGCTGCATGCAGTGTGAACAAACTGTATTTATGCTGCATGCAGTGTGAACAAAACGTATCTGTGCTGCATGCAGTGTGAACAACCCGTATCTGTGCTGCATGCAATGTGAACAACCCGTATCTCTACTGCATGCAATGTGAACAACCCGTATCTGTGCTGCATGCAATGTGAACAAACCGTATCTGTGCTGCATGCAGTGTGAACAAACCGTATCGGTGCTGCATGCAGTGTGAACACACCGTATCTGTGCTGCATGCAGTGTGAACAACCCGTATCTGTACTGCATGCAATGTGAACAACCCGTATCTGTGCTGCATGCAGTGTGAACAAACCGTATCTGTGCTGCATGCAATGTGAACAAACCGTATCTGTGCTGCATGCAGGGTGAACAAAACGTATCTGTGCTGCATGCAGTGTGAACAAACCGTATCTGTGCTGCATGCAATGTGAACAAACCGTATCTGTGCTGCATGCAGTGTGAACAAACCGTATCTGTGCTGCATGCAGTGTGAACAAACCGTATCTGTGCTGCATGCAGTGTGAACAAACTGTATTTCTGCTGCATGCAGTGTGAACAAACCGTATCTGTGCTGCATGCAGTGTGAACAAACCGTATCTGTGCTGCATGCAGTGTGAACAAACTGTATTTCTGCTGCATGCAGTGTGAACAAACCGTATCTGTGCTGCATGCAGTGTGAACAAACTGTATTTCTGCTGCATGCAGTGTGAACAAACCGTGTCTCTGCTGCATGCAGTGTGAACAAACCGTGTCTCTGCTGCATGCAGTGTGAACAAACCGTGTCTATGCTGCATGTAGTGTGAACAAACCATGTCTATGCTGCATGCAGTGTGAGTAAATACTTATCTCTGCTGCATGTGGAGTGGGCAGGTATGTTCTGGGGTAGAGAGCCTGAGGGCAGCTAAGTCCATCATAAGTCAAGGCCATGGTACCTGGAATAATGTTGTTCTGTGTTTGCAGCTTCCTCTGCACTGTTAAGGATTGGACACACTTGCTACGCGGTATTTCCACACGCGGTCTGGTATAACCCGTGTCACCATAGGACGTCATGTAAGAAATCACCACCTGATCCCACGTCATCAATGGGACAGGCACATAATGTGTCAATGAACCCATGGAGCCTTGTGGGCAAATGGGGGGGGAAGGATAATTCACTCAAGTAACCACTTCTTGCCAACCACAAAGGCATTTATAGACCAGAAAGATCTGCCATGCACTGCTAGTCACTGGAGGGGTCTGGCATTGCCCCCCCCTGGAGGCCACGAAGAGTCGCATACTCTTTGCACCAGCATCATATACTGCCAATGATGAAACGGATGAAGGTAACGCAGAGCATTATGGCCCCTTCCCTTACATCTCGTTATAACAATCACATCAAGGAGAACTGTGACGCCGTCTGTCCCCCTCGTTTATCTGCTATGCCTGTGACTTACCGCGCATCCATAACATCTCAGAGCGGACAACCTTCTACCACAGACAGTCTAGAAAACCGGATTCAAGACATAAAATAAAAGCTACTAACACAATAAAGAGCTAACCAGAGCTGCCAACATAAAACTAACTATAAAGGTGCACCTATTTTATTTGGCACCGCGCACTTTATACAAATGTTGTCTGATGTCAGATTGCTTTGTGTCTCTCGTGTCCAGAAAGTGGCCATACATAGATTAATTGATGATAAAAATGCATTCCTATCGCTCACACGCCCTCATCCATGCCACACCGCCCTGCGCGGCACCTCCTAGGATGATGACCGCACCTCGGTGGTAATCACGCACAGCAGGAAGCACTTCACTCACAGGCTCAAAGCAAAGACACCCCCTCCCAGGCACTCTCCCGGCGCGGTATCGCGAGCTGTCCGCGCGGGCAAGCGATCCCACATGGCACATAGGCGTAGAATGCATGATGTAAATGCTACCCCAGCTGCTGCGTGGTTTGCGAGAAATGGCTTCAACTCGTAGTTTTCAGACGTTACTAAAGGCGATGGCAACGATGGTGCTAAGGAGTGGCGCGTTAGCAAAACTGGTCAGCGTTCAGTTGTTGACCGCTCTACTGAGGAATTAAACAGGTGCTGATGAGGTAAAGTCTTTGCCCAGATAGCTTTGTCCCTATTTGATAGGCTAGAGAATGAATTGTGTCTAAAGCATGAGAAAAACCCTTCTTTGTTTAGATTTTATTGAAACATGAAGGAAAATGTTGTGTTATCATTTACAAAAAAAATTCTTAGCCCACAGTCACCATTTTCAAAGCAGCAGTTATTTCAAGAGGGGACTCAGATCGCAGCATAATCCCAAAAATGGTATGCATTTATTTATTCTAATGTCTGGATTCCTGCGCCGCCTCGCAAGCCGGGTCTGGTGGCCTAATGCGTCGACTGCAGGGGCCTGTGTTCAATCCCATGGTCACAGATTCATATCCACTCAGCCTTTCATCCATCCGAGGTCGATAAAATGAGTACCATTGAGTTGGGTAGCAATCAAGCATCTGTTATTCAGCGCCAAGATGCCTCCGGATGAACGAGCGCTTTATACACATGTTATGTTATTATTTGATAGAAACGGCTTGCTTTCTGCTCATTGCAACATTGTATCTTTTAAAACGTGAGTCAGAAGGGGCGGGGCTCATGCTGCATAGCTTGTCTTTGTCACAACTTGTGGTGAATCTTGCTGCACAATTTGTTGGTCTGGTTCACAGTCACCCTAGTAAAATCAAACATTGTGAGGTTCTCATGAGAACTGAAAATACGTAGCTGGAGTAAAAACAGTCACATCCGTATAGACTTTGATAAACTTGTAATAAAGGTGGGCCATTCTCTCGACTGTCCCTCAGGAGCTGGCTTTTACTACAACAACGAATACATAACTAAGAGACAGATGAACATCTGTGTCTCCTATTAATTCATGCATGTAATCCGGATTTACGTCTTCCCATCTTGAACCTTGGTTAACTGTCACCACGGGATGCTCGGCTGTTTGTCTGTGTTTGTGGCTTGTCGCGTGTGGTTGGCTTCTTCACGCGGCAGATTGCGCGGACAGCTGAACTGCGGTCCACGGAGTCCCTTGTGGGGCTCAGTGGTGTACAGTGTGAGTAAGGGCTTCGGTTGTATGTTATTTGTTTTTTTATATTTCCCTCCGTATTTATCTATGTTTATTTTTTGGCCACTTTATTTGTATTTATCTATTTTTATTTTATGTTTTGAGAATAAACTGACTCGTAAAACTGTAAATGTTCACAATTATTTAACTGATAAACATGCACTCCCACTTTAATGCCTAGCAAATTAAGCCGTCATATGTAACAAAACACTACACCGACAGGTGAATATTAGCATCTCGTACAAATCTATGTCAACATATGATATGCCTGTATTTAAGGGAGTCTGATCATGTTTTTTTAAATCCCATGGGGTCTCCATCGGCTCAGCAGCTGATCTAGAATTCAAGAAGGACAACAAGAGGGTCACTCACAAGGTGCACAATTTTCAGTATTTTTCCACTTTTGAAAATAAATACACACAGCAAATAGATTGTTTTCGGTCTCTATTTATCTGTAAAAATCAGTAAAAATCAAAAACCGGAAGCCTTGAGTGTAAGTAAAGGCTCTTTCACGTGACTATAAGTAACATAGCTTATTGCAGCCCCCACCTGTTCTTCCCCTTTCTCTTTGCAATAATGATAAGCCCCACCCCCCCTCCCCCCACCCTGTCCCCTCCCTTTAGCAACAATTTAATTAGCAGGCACTGGAGAGCTAGAACATGGTGGGCAAAAGTAAGTGGAACTCATTCATAGTCCATCCTACTCCCACCAGTGTTGAGTGAGTGTTTCTATAGAATGTGGCGACGCAGTGTAATACGGTATTTATTACCAGAGTTGAGAATAACTACCGTATTTCACTCAGCGTATGTGACTCTATGGGTTATGCCATGCACTTTTATCGGGTGTAATGTTACGAAAATGCATTTAAATAACCAGTCCACAAAGGGTTAGTCCAGGCGGTCGGGTAAAGTCACCATAACTAGTCCATGCGAGTATGGCCAGAGCTCCATGGAGTGGTTCTAGAATAGAACGTGAGGCGTTGAGCTGTGTTTTCTTAAACTAGTTTAACTCTGCTGTGGTAGTACCGCGGAGTTTGTACTTGACACTGTAGCAATACACACGTAAATCTGTTGTTATTACGCACTTGCTCCAAATAATGTGTGGGTGGCCACTCTTAGTCCCACTGGCCTGGCTCTTGGTGTCTGCCCACCTGGCAGAGTGGATTATACATTTAAAGAAGATTCTGGAACAGCTCAGAGCTCAGCCTGTTTGCAGCCCAACCAATGACTGGAAATAAATGCATTGTCAGTGAAAATGTTTTGTGTGATTCCAGCCAATCCCATTTGAAAGTTCAGATGACACTGGACAAATCAGCCAATTAGATTTTTTTTTCTGTTTTCCAGTGTATTTATTCACAAATATTAACGGACATATATATATATATATATATATATATATATATATATATATATATATATATATATATATATATATATATATATATATATATATATATATAATCTACTGGC
The DNA here is from genome assembly GCF_964204655.1 of Triturus cristatus. NCBI lineage: Eukaryota > Metazoa > Chordata > Amphibia > Caudata > Salamandridae > Triturus > Triturus cristatus. The sequence goes on from NC_140594.1 coordinate 1,172,545,548, forward strand.
GGTCGCCAGTAGATAGTTATAGTTACAACCTATTTTCCATAGGAAATCTCAAAATTCTATTTTGAATAACTTTGGCGCCGGTTGACGAATCCTCGCGAAATTTTCAAAACAAATGGGGCGCTCCGTTCAGCTCCTACCCTGAAAGTCTCGGGGTGATTCGTCAAGCGGGGGCCGAGAAAAAGGGGGGGTCCCAAAACGCGTTTTCCCCATGCTTTTTTCCATAGGACCTTTAGTCGCAGCTACAGCCCGAACGGCTGAACAGAATTACGTGACATTTGGCAGAGAGGTAGCCATAAGGTCAAGGAAGTGCCTTTTGAAGGTCTCGTGTAAATCTGTTCAGTATTTCCTGAGAAAATAGCATTTAAAACCATATCAATATCTATACGCGCGCACCGTGCGTGCATTGTGCGCGCACCCTTACGTACGCGAGCGGAATTCTGATTGGTTGTTAGATGTCGGTAAACATTCGAATCGGTCGAAACCAGGAAGTGTCGGCCGCCATTTTGTCTCTCGCAGTCTGAGGGGGTGAAAAACAAAGGTGGAGAACGTGAAAAGGGGGCAGGGTGGACAGTTCCTGACCCCCTAGCCTTTGTCAGGGGGTGCCACAAGGACCCCCAAGGGCAAAAAAGGGCCCCCAAGGCCATAAAAAAAAATACATACATAAATTAGCATTTAAAAAACCTTTGAAATTCACTTAAAAAACCATAGGTTTCACACATGTTATAGTTACCTGGACATTTCACTCGCAATCCTCTGCTGATGACGTCAGATATTACATCACTGATGACATATGTGTCTTTCTGAAAAATAAATATTTGTAATATATGTATAGCTAAAGATTAATGGAAGAAGACATGGGTAAATAAGTGTCTGAATACAGTGATGTAATATCTGACGTCATCAGCAGAGGATTGCGGTCGCGTGAGTTATAGTTGCCTGCACTAACTATAACGGGGGAATTTCATTGTTTTTTTACGAGTGAAATGTCCAGGTAACTATAACATGTGTGAAACCTATGGTTTTTTAAGTGAATATATATATATATATTCACTGAAAAAACCATAGGTTTCACACATGTTATAGTTAGCGGAAATTTTACTGATAAAAAACCAATGAAATTCCCCCGTTATAGTTAGTGCAGGCAACTATAACTCACGCGACCGCAATCCTCTGCTGATGCTCATACTGTATTTAGACACTTATTTGCCCATGTCTTCTTCCATACATTTTTAGCTATACATATATTACAAATATTTTTTTTTCATAAAGACACATATGTCATCAGCAGAAGATTGCGGTCGTGTGAGTTATAGTTGCCTGCACTAACTATAACGGGGGAATTTCATTGGTTTTTTATCAGTAACATTTCCGCTAACTATAACATGTGTGAAACCTATGGTTTTTTCAGTGAATTTGCAAGGTTTTTTAAATGCTAATTCTTAACTATAACGTGTGTGAAACCTATGGTTTTTTGAGAGAATTTGTATGGTTTTTTAAATGCTAAGTTACTTTACGCCATTCGTGGCGTGCGCGCCCACTTAACGCAGTTCGTTCCGTGCGCGCACAGTGAGCACGCGGTGTGAGAGACCAAACTTTTTTATAGTCCGGCAGCGCCAGGGAACAACGCTCTAAGCTCTCGGGTTCTCCTGCCTGGATTACCAATATAACAGAAACACGGGATTCTTCTAGATGGCATCAAAGATCGGTTTATTGGCTGCAGCCAGTAGCAGAGGTCCAACAAGTACCACACAAGTAGGTTGCGAGGAGACTGCTCAACAATACAAAGCAGGTCGCTCCTTTTATACCCAAAATCATGCCTCAGGCAAACATTCTTTGAAGTGCAGTTGGTCGCACCCCATGTACCCAAAACAATACTTTATTATTGATGACAATCCCATGTGTCCGGCCTCTTGGCTAAAACGTACGTTCTTCTGGGGTTGAAACCGGACCAACCTAACATCCTCCTTTGAAGAGACCGTCCACTCATAACAAACAAATGGTCACCTCCCCACCATAAACAGGTCATAAAGGAAGGAACAGAAACGGAGGAAAGAGATAGTAAGTAAGGTTGGGCAGGTGTGTGCGGGTCATATAAGTTTATACAACACTGGCCTTTGATCAAAACCTCGCTTAACTCGAGGGCAGGTACTGGTTTGGCAAGTTTTAGCCTCAGGCAATAGCGTCAGCTTTCGCCAGGTCATGAGTCAGCGCAAGGCCAAACTGGGGGGGTGGACGTGTCCTGCAGAGTCAGGCTGCCTACAGTGAGGGCAATGTAAACAAAATGGATGCCGTGCACAAGATGGAACCCGTGTGTTCATTAACGAGATTTACTAATAGGCAGCAAATTCATCGGGAAGCGTGACGAAAACACTCGTACATACCAAACTCGCTATTTACGATATGCAGATACCAAAATCGTAACGGAACCATGATATAAACACACGGGTTCAGAATTTACGGAACCACAGACCCTCCTTTTGCCCTCACTTTGGCAATAACCCATTCTGAATCTGAGTCAATATCAATCTTCATCAGATCATCAGTATGTTGCTGAAGCATCATCCTACCTCTCTGTTCCTCCCGTGAAACAGGCGGACTGCGCACGCATACCGTAGCGCAAAGGCTACACAAGGCAGGACCACACTGCACACAGAGGCAACAAGTGAAAAGGACTGCTAGAGCCATTCCACTGATCGTCAGAATTCTCCATCCCCACGTGGACAACAGTCCCCAGAACCAATCAGTTAACGACCAATCTCCTTCGGCCATATGTATAGACTCGGAGATCTTATGTAACCTGGAAATGGCCTTGTACACTGTTGGAGCATTGTCTGGTATGAAGACACAGCAGCTCGATTGGATCACTTTACATACTCCCCCTCGGTCAGCAAGTAGAACATCTAAAACCATACGGTTTTGTAATGTCATGAGGCGATCCGCTTGAAGCTCAGCTGTCAAATTACTAAGGGCACCAGCAGTTTCGTTCACCGTGGACTCAACCACTCGGGTTAGTTGTCTCAAATGCCTACTATTTACCATGGGTCCCCAGTACGGCAGGAATCCCTTAAAGAAATCCCCTGCTTCTTGACCCGCGGTGTCCGCCTTATCGAAGACACCTCTCACAACTCTCGTCTTGTGATAGTCAGCGGAAGCGGTATACGTAGGGGGCAACAGATAGGCAACAAAGCAAATGCCCGAAAAATCTGGGGGCAGCCATGTATAAGCCTGATTGTGGCATACAAAGTACGTACCCTTAGCAGCCAAAAATGATGGGGAAGACTGCGACGGAAAAATGTACGTCTGAGTGCAAACACTCTTCCCTAGCTGAGCCCTCGGATTCGTACCATTTCCTTGCAGACAAAAATGACCTCGGTGGGGTACGACCCAAATCGGAGACGATCTCTTACGCTGTTTCCCACCCAGACTAATGCGGTATCCAGTTGCGTTCCACCCAGTGTAAGCTGATAACTCGTCCCTGGGAATAGACATATAGGCATTCACATCTCTGCTCATGTTCGCAATTCCCTTCACCAAGGCTGGATTCGAGTTATGTTTCACAGAACGCGGGGGACGCGGGGGATAGATTTCCAAAGCAAAAAGGAACATCGTCTGAAAAGCCCATGATGACCCGTTTTGACTAAAAGGTAGGACTAAGTAGGGGATACCCTTTCCCATTGTATGTGGCATCAAACCACACACCCAACAATTAGTGGTGTTGACTATTAATTGGTGTTGGTGAAGCAATTGGATGAACGAGTTGTTTGTGAATTCCAGTCTTCTAGTTTGTTCATGTTCAGGCAAGGGGTGAAAAGAGTGTATAGAAACAGTGGAAAACAAAGGAGTAGACGTAGGTTGTGGGGTAGGTGTGGATAGGAACTGAAAAAGGAGGACAATCCCACCCACCAAAGTTATCGAAATACTGAGTGTCAATAGGGTACATTTAACTAGAAAACTCTTACTAAAAAACATTTTATCAGTTAATCCCATCAAACCAAGAAACTCCACCCTCTAACGAGCCGTCCGCGGCGGTTGGGTCTTCTGTGCTCAGGACTACGCCTACTAGCTCAAGGAACGCCCTTAAGACCAATAGAACCCCTGACCTTGTGTCAAGGAGCCTGTACTCCTGAGTCTTTACACCGCGACCCTCTGGCTGAACCCGGGTGGCGGTTCGGAAAAAGGTAAAACAACAAAAAAACAAGCAAGTTTCTTGGTTGGGAGAAATGTACACAAAAATCATTAAAAAAATCAGTTCATGAGAGTTCGGGGACGTAGGTTATATCTGCTTCTTCCAGGTCGAGTATGGTCCGGAAAAAGTTCAGTAGCAGGAGTGTTCGGGTCTGTGAGTATTGGCAATGTTCCAGAGTCCGTAGGTGACGGCAATGTTCCAGATTGTTCAGTAGTGTCTGAAGTGGTCACAGATTCATGTCCTTCAAATTGGGCATCAGAAAAAGGAATAAACCGAGGGATGGTTTCGGATTCGGAATTCCCCACACCCTCTCGAACCCAGGAATCAAAAGGTAAAGGGAGTGGTACTCGCTTTGTATGGGCAGCGTGTACCCAGTTTTTTTTCTCCTTGAGCCGGACTGCAGTGCGGGTGGACAAAAGGACCATATACGGGCCAAGCCAGCGAGGTTGTAGATTTTCGGTCCTCTGAAAATTTTTGACCAAGACTAGGTCGCCTGGCTGCAACTTGTGGCCGGGATCTTCGGATGCCTTAGGTAAGCTCTCAACAACCTGCTGATGAATGATTCGCAATTTAGTAGTCAAATCAAATAAATAGTCAATCAACATTGGATGTTCTATGCTACTAAATTGTTTAGGTCTCGGGACACCCCAAATGTTGGCAGGACGACCAAAAACTACCTCGTATGGGCTAAGCCCAACTCTTGAATGTGCGGTCGTCCTTATGGACAAAAGCGCCAAGGGCAGCGCGTCTGGCCATGATAATCCAGTACTCGCTTGAATTTTAGCCAGTTTTAGCTTCAGAGTGCCATTATAGCACTCAACAAGCCCCGCTGATTGGGGGTGATTTGCACTATGGAATTTCTGCCTGATCCCCAGACCAGCACACACTTTCTTCATTACCTCACCCACGAACTCACTTCCATTATCACTCCACACAATCTTTGGCAACCCATACCTAGGAAAAAATTCTTTGAGCAGGATTTTGGCAGTGGACAAAGCAGTGTTATCCTTTAACGGATAAGCTTCTACCCATTTTGAAAAGGCGCAAACTACGACAAGGACGTATTTCAAGTTGTTGCGTCTTTCCATGTGAATGAAGTCTAGCTGCAGGACCTCAAAGGGGCATGTAGGGGGAGCAAAGTGACCTGCAGGAGTTGGAGTTCCCTTACCAGGATTGTGCATCAAGCACACCATACAATTCTTCACCACATTCTCTGCACACTTAGAAATTCCAGAATTCTTCCACACTGGAGCTAGCACCTTGCAAATCCCTTTTACACTGATGTGCGACAGACCGTGTGCCATCGTTACTACTGCATGTACATACGCGTTTGGCAACATCCATCTCTGATGCTCGGACAAATCAATCCAACATCCAGTCGAATCCAATTTACCCGTGCTTTCTTTCCATACGTTCTTCTCACTCTCAGTAGCTTCAGCTTGAATCTGTTTCACACTTTCAATCGTATCTTCACACATTCCGGTTTCACTCATCCATCTCGCATTACTCGCAACATACATTCGACTCATCATGTTTCTCGCTGTCTCTTTCGCAACTTCATCCGCAAACGCATTCCCACGACCAACGTCATCTGTAATCTTTTGGTGCGCGCTGCATTTCACAATCGCAACTTGCTTCGGCAATGTAAGTGCTTCCAGAAGCTCATTCACCAACTGTCCATGCTGAATCTTTGTGCCATGGGACGTCAGGAATCCCCTTTCTCTCCACAGACGTCCAAAACTGTGCGCCACACCAAATGCATACTGACTATCAGTATACACATTCACTCTCTTTCCCTCAGACAAAACACACGCTCTTGTCAATGCAATCAGTTCTGCAGCTTGTGCGGAGTTGTGATTCACTCGTGCTGTTTCAACAATCGTGCTCAACGTCGTCACCGCATACGCAGCAGTCGTATCACCATTCGGCAACTTATAGCAAGATCCATCCACCCATAATGTACCATCCGGATCTGAAAAAGCGGTATTCTGTAAATCCACTCTTCCTTTTGTTTCTTCTTCCGTCCTCAGAAAACAATCATGCTCTACCTCATTCGCATTCATGGAAACCGGCAACAGTGTTGCAGGATTCAGCACATTGCACCTTTTTATGTGTATGTGACTAGCTAATAGTGTCAACTCATACCCTGACAATCTCGCACTCGTGAGGTGTTGTGTTTTAGTTCTGTTCATCAAGGTATCCACTGCATGTGGAACCAATACCAGCAGGTCATTGTCCATCACCAAACCAGCAGATTGTCGAATAGAGACTGCAGCTGCTGCTGTAGCTCTCAAACAACTCGGCAATGCTCTAGCTACCGGATCTAAAGTTGACGAGAAATACGCACATGGACGTTGTTTGTCACCAAATAACTGTGTCAAAACCGACAATGCACAACCTTCTCTCTCGTGAACGAACAATGTGAAGGGCTTACTGTAGTCGGGTGTACCCAACACAGGAGCCGAACAGAGTGCAGTACGTAACTCCGAAAAACTTTTCTGACACTCGTCAGACCAAGGAAGAGTATTGGGTGTATTTTTGCATGTCAGAGCCAACAAAGGTTTTGCTAACAAAGAAAAATTGGGGATCCACTGGCGACAGTATGACGTAATACCTAAAAACGCACGCACTTCTCTCTGTGTACTTGGTACAGTCATTTGTGCAATCGCTCTAATTCTTTCTGGGGTCAACTTCCTTCCCTCCTTTGATAAGAGATGACCTAAGTAGGTCACCTCTTGACAACAATACTGTAGTTTCGAAGGTGATACTTTATGTTTGTAGTCAGATAAATGACGGAGCAAAGAAATCGTAGCTGTTTTACATATTTCCTCATTATCAGCTGCCACAAGAAGATCATCTACGTACTGAATGAGAGCAGCACCAGCCGGCAACACAAGAGTATCAAGCTGCATTTTTAGAGCCTGACTATAGATTGAGGGACTCTCACAATAACCTTGGGGAGCGCGCCGAAATCTGAAACTACGCCCACCTAATGAGAAGCCAAAGATATCTCTGCTTTCTTCAGCGATCGGGATGCTAAAGAAGGCATTCTTTAAGTCAATAACCGAAAACCAGGATGCTGAGGCAGGAATCAACGTCAGTAAGGCAGTTATGTCCGGTACCACAGGAAACTGTGGGATGACAATTTTGTTGACTTCGCGAAGATCTATCACAAAGCGGTATACGGGTGGCTGAGAAGAATCTGTACGTTTCATAATCGGTAAAACTGGACTGTTGCATACATTACCCCTAGTTTCCTCAATCACACCCTTCTCGATCAGATCATAAATGATCGCCAAAAGTGCTCGCTCACCATCACTCGAAATCTTATACTGAGGAATGCGTGGTAGTTTAACATTTGTTTTCAAAGTCACAACATATGGTGGGATCTCAAGGAGACCCACATCATTAGGACCATCAGCCCAAAGAGAATCAGGGAGACAGCGCAATTCCAGTGGAAGCTTATCTTTTGACACATACATTGGAGAAACCACTCTCCGTCCCAAGGTAAGATGTACTCCTGAGGGAGAACAATGCAGGGTCGCATATAATCTTTTCAACAAGTCTAGACCCAACAAATTTTCGCCGCAACCTGTCGTTAAGATCAGAGGAGCTTCCAATTCATAAGGCCCAATGGAAAGAGACAAAGGACTAGACACTGGATTATGAACCGGGGCGCCAGAAAATCCCACCGAGACATTAGTTAAGCCAGACAAAGGTGCGCCAGGAAGTTTAGAGTGCATGATAGAACTCTTAGCCGCACCAGTATCCAGAAGAAAGGGCTCTGTCACACCTAATGTAACTACAGAGACATAGGGCCCTTTTTGGTCTACTGGAACCGACACTACTCCCTCTCTTTGTCTATGGCTGTCCTAGCAATCTGCATATTCTACTTTCTCATTATCGACATGATAATCGTCAGCATAGTACTGCTGAGATCTACCATCTTGCACATTCTGTCGATCAAAATAGTTCTGTGACTGTTGTGGTTGAGAAGAGCGCTCATTCTGAACAGGGGCACCACGTCCTCTACCCCTAGCTATCTGCTGAGAATTACCACGTCCCCTTGGAACAAAAGCACCATTCATACGTTGCCGTAAAGCAGGGCACTCACCTTTATAATGGCCCTCTTCTCTGCAATACGCACACTGATTCAAACCTAAGGGCTGTGTTTGATGGTAATAATCAAACCTGGGTGGCATTCGCTGATACTGGGGCTGCTGTTGATACGCAGGGCGTTGCTGTACTTCAGGCTGGTTTGAACGGGGTGGATACGCTTGTTGTAACAGGACTTTAGTTTTCAGATCTTTCGTCTTTTTCTCTACCTTGTCTTTCTCCTCCTTGTCTCTATTCTCATAATATTGAGCTGTAGCCAATATTTGAGCTGTAGATGAAACTGCCCAAGAACTCTCGGAATCTTTTAACTTATGGCTCAATTCAGGAAGTAAGTTGAAAACGAATTTGTCTACAAATAACCGTTGACCACCCTCAGAGCTCATATCTTGACCACTATGGTCTATGAAAGTTTCTTCAAACCTCGTGAAGAAATCAGAGACACTTTCATCCTTCTTCTGTTTGCAGGCAGCTAACTTATCCCAATTAACCTTCAGCGCGGGCATTAGAGTTTTCATGAGAGTAATTATCCTACCTGGCAAATCCGTCACTAACTGTTCTGGCTTCGCACCGCCCACTTGTCTACCATCCGCTAAAGCAATGTTGTCCCACGTATCACCCAGTTCTGCTACATGATTTTCATGCCGAATTTTTGCCCAAATAGGCTGTGGTACTACATTGCCAAACAGCATATCAACATCAGCCAAGTTCAGTACGCAAGCTTCTACTGTCTGCGATAGCTCTTTATAATACCCTGCAGGATTCTTGCGGGGATCAGGTAAAGTCTGCTTAAGAGTCAATACTTCCGATCGTTTCCATGGGACATGTATCCATACGCGCTGGAAGTGTGGTAAAACAGGAGGATTAGCATTTGCATCTCCCTCTCGCCAAACTGGAGGAACCTCTCTCATAGGATACTGCCTAGCTTTCATCCCAACTGAATGATCAGGTTTAAACAAAGTTCTCGGCGGCAGAGCAGACCTATACGAAAGAAGTATTACTACCGCATTTTTAACTTCAGAACCCACAATCACACCTTTAGCAAACTTGCTCCGTAGCTCAGACAACTCCTCGGGGACTGTATCTAACTCATCACTATCCCAATCTTCTTTAAGGAAAGCACACATAATGTCAAACACATATCTTTGCGTAGGCTCGTCCCACTGCAGAAACGTATCCAATACCACCTGCGGACTATATTTGGCCGGTTTAGAAATCCACCTACGAGCTAACAAATCCAACACTTCTCGCTCCTGAAATTTAGGGAGCTGACTACGTCTCTGTCGACTGTCAGAAACGGCGTTCGTAGTTAACGAACTAAACAAAGGAGTCAGAAAATTAGCGACAGTGTCAGCTACTCGCCGACGAACAGAAGGAGAGTCAGTCATAAGGACAGGAGAGAAAAAGTTCGGCAAAGTAGTGGGAGGCAGGACAGGCACAGGTAAAGTAGGTACAGGTGCAATAGGTAATCCGGGCTGAGGAGGTGCCGGAGGAACTTGGACAAACTGGGGAGCAGGAACGGGAACATGCAATTGCGGAGGAGCAACCTGTGGCAACATTGGTGCAGTAGCACCTTGTGCGTAAGGGGGAGGAGACTTTAACAAATAAGACATTAATGGATCCTTTTCAGAATCTTCCGCTACTTTTTCCAACAGAGGTGTTAATACTGGATAGCATCTATCGGTTGCCATATTATGCTGTCGTTCAGACACCTCAAGAGCCTTATCCTCTACATCATTTTTAAATTGCCTAGCAGCTTGCATAATAGATATGCCATTTACTTTTCTATCTTTCTTCGCTTGTTTAATCTCGCGTTGTCGGGCTTCTTTACGCCATAGGCGGAAAGAGTCAAACATTGCGGGTCTAGCCTTTTTCTTAAATAACTTTACTTCTAAATTATCTAAGACTTCTGTTTCAAAGCTTCCATTTTGGGGCCATCGCAAAACACCATCTTTCTTGGTGTAGCGGACCCATATTTCATTATACGTGATTGGACCCACGCCATGCTTCGAGTAGAGCTCATACGTTGGAGTTCCAACTGGAGGTATCGGACACGAATCCTCCAACCGGGAATCCCTGTTGCAACAAAAAACCAAATTACCAAAAATACTGCGGCTAGGCATCGTGCTCACTAACCCAGTTTCAAACTTCGAGGGCTTATCTTTACCGATATACTCGTAAATGTACGAGACCCTCGGTTTTTGGAAATTGCAATTGCCAAATAAAACTAAGGACCCAAACTAAGTTACCAAAGACCAAGTTACCAAAGACCAAACCAATATGCAAAGGACCAATGCAAACCAGACAAACCAAGGTGTTTAAACCAAGGTACCAAAGAACCAGACCAAATACAAACCAAGGTTTTTAAACCAAGGGACCAAAGAACTAAGGACTGGGTGCGACCCACTTTATACTTAACTCAATTTATTGATGATCGATGACGTCATCTGAAGATCACCCGTCTAGTGTTTCGCCGTCCAAAGAATTATGAATGGGTCCAAGGCAGGGCGACAGTCAGGGCAGCAGTCCTTCATAGCCGTCTGGAAGAGGGAACCTCGCAGAAAAAGACCTTCGGACCACTTTTGCGACATACAGGGATCGATGAAGTGGGAGATCTCTTCCTCCGGAATTTTCTTACGAAGCCCCACACGATCTTCAAGCTTGGACCGGTACCGCTGATATCGCCCCACGTTGGGCGCCAACTGAGAGACCAAACTTTTTTATAGTCCGGCAGCGCCAGGGAACAACGCTCTAAGCTCTCGGGTTCTCCTGCCTGGATTACCAATATAACAGAAACACGGGATTCTTCTAGATGGCATCAAAGATCGGTTTATTGGCTGCAGCCAGTAGCAGAGGTCCAACAAGTACCACACAAGTAGGTTGCGAGGAGACTGCTCAACAATACAAAGCAGGTCGCTCCTTTTATACCCAAAATCATGCCTCAGGCAAACATTCTTTGAAGTGCAGTTGGTCGCACCCCATGTACCCAAAACAATACTTTATTATTGATGACAATCCCATGTGTCCGGCCTCTTGGCTAAAACGTACGTTCTTCTGGGGTTGAAACCGGACCAACCTAACATCCTCCTTTGAAGAGACCGTCCACTCATAACAAACAAATGGTCACCTCCCCACCATAAACAGGTCATAAAGGAAGGAACAGAAACGGAGGAAAGAGATAGTAAGTAAGGTTGGGCAGGTGTGTGCGGGTCATATAAGTTTATACAACACTGGCCTTTGATCAAAACCTCGCTTAACTCGAGGGCAGGTACTGGTTTGGCAAGTTTTAGCCTCAGGCAATAGCGTCAGCTTTCGCCAGGTCATGAGTCAGCGCAAGGCCAAACTGGGGGGGTGGACGTGTCCTGCAGAGTCAGGCTGCCTACAGTGAGGGCAATGTAAACAAAATGGATGCCGTGCACAAGATGGAACCCGTGTGTTCATTAACGAGATTTACTAATAGGCAGCAAATTCATCGGGAAGCGTGACGAAAACACTCGTACATACCAAACTCGCTATTTACGATATGCAGATACCAAAATCGTAACGGAACCATGATATAAACACACGGGTTCAGAATTTACGGAACCACAGGTGCGCTTCGCGCACCGCGCGCCCACTTTACGCAGTTAGTGCCGTGCACGCACGGTTGGCACGCGGTGCGCTACGCGCACCGCGTGCCCACGTTACGCTAGATGGGCCATGTACGCACGATGCGCTTCGCGCACCGTGCGCACATGGAGGACATATGATGCACTTCGTTTTGAAAGGTAATATTTTAATTTTTCGTATATGTTATAAGCCATGCACAAATGGTGCCCTTCGGGCACCATTTGCACACGGGGTGGAGAGAGTGTGGATAATTTTTTTTTTATTATTTTTTTTTAAAATATTTTAGTTTAACTCATATATAATAAGCCATGCACAATTGGTGCCCTTCGGGCACCAATTGCACACGGGGTGGGGAGAGTGTGGATAATTTTTTTTTTTTTATAATTTTTTACCGTACGCGTACGGTAAGCGTAATCGGCGAAATTAGCGAAAAAATAAAAATTCCGTTTTTGGCCTTGGGGGATCTTTGGGGACTCCCTCAACATTGCTATGTGTGTGGGAGCTGTCTAAACAGCCCCTTTACATGTTTTTGTGCTTTATATTTTAAACATCACTCTCAGTGCGAGAGAGAAAATGGCGGCCGCCGCTTCCTGGTTTCGGCCGATTCGTATGTTTACTAAGATCTAAGAGCCAATCAGAATCGCGCTCGCGCACGCCACCGTACGCGTACGGTAAGCGTACCGTAAGCGCACAGTAAGCTGGCTCAGATATATATATTGATTTAAAGGCTATTTTCTCAGAATCTACTGAACAGATTTACACCAAACCTACAAAAGGCACTTCCATGACCTGAGGACTACCTCTCTGCCAAATTTCTAGTAATTCTGTTCAGCCGTTCGGGCTGTAGCCCTGTCTAAAGGTCCTATGGAAAAATGCATGGGAAAAACGCGTTTTGGGACCCCCCTTTTATCTCAGCCCCCGCTTGACGAATCCCCCCGAGACTTTCAGGGAAGGAATCACTTCCCATTCATTCCTATGGGCCAGGAGGTCCATAGGAATGAATGGGAAGTGATTCTCAATTTGCGATTCATTGATAACTTTATTTCGGTAACAAGACCATAAAAGTACAATAAAATATATACAAATACAAGCATAAGATCATAAATAAAAAATTATTAAACAATTGGTTATCATGATCAGTTAATGAAAAAGGGAAGCTCATGGGCCATTACTTTTGTTAATAAAACTTAACCTTCTCCGCCACATACCAAATAAAAAGCGGGAAACTGCATAAACAATAAGTGGGTCTGTGTCTTTGGTTAGTGCTCTGCAGGCTTGTGCACAATGCCTGAGGCCCAATCTTTTGCACAAAGGGAAGAGCCAGCATTTTCGAATCGTACTGTATGCCGGACAGAAAAGCAAAATGTGCACAACATCTTCTTTACATGATTTACAAATTGGACAATAGCCCTCCAACGATTTTCCCCAGCTTGATAGGAAGGCCCCAATTGGGAGACAGCCATATCTCAGCTGATTCGCAATTAGAGAATCGCAAATTAAGAATAATTTCAACGGTGCAAGGGTGTCATGAGCACACCCTGATGCACCCCTGAAATGAGCATGTGTGCATATGGCGCACATACATGCCCTAAGGGCATGTATGAGCGCCACATGGCACTTTGTAACATTCAAAAATGTGATTTTTGAAAGGAAATCGCAAATTACCACTAACTGGAAGTTGGTGGTAATTTGCGTTTTCTTATGGATAATTCGCACAACTTGGGTGCTTTTTACATATCATTTAAGAAATCGTAATTTGCGATTCCTTAAATGCTTACGCAAAATTAAGGAATCGCAAAATTAGCGATTCCTTAATAATGCGATACGAAAATGGCTCATGCATCGGGTTTTGCGATTTTGTATTCACAAACGCTGTTTTTTTGCGAATCGCAGCATTTGCGAATACAAAATCGTTTGATACATATGCCCTTAAAAACCTTGTTTTGGGACCCACTTTATAACCTGTTTCCCCTTTGACCGGTGTGCACCGGATTTGCCTGTTGGCAGTTTTGTGTCCAAATTATCTATTGTCAGGCTTGGTGCTGAGATGTGAAGTGGGGCAGCGCTAACAAAACAATGGGGTTTCCTATAGTGCAATGTGTCAAACTTAGCTAAGGAGATGTGAGTGATGCCTCTACGGTTCTGGGTAATTTTGGGATTTGTGAGTTAATTAAACTTAACTCCCATCGCGGCTGCCATCTTTGTAAGTGACTTGTGATTTCACAAGTACAATGCTGCATTACAACACCTATAACAACACTAACATTTTATGACGGGTCTCTAGGAAGTGTGTACAATTCCCTTAAAAATATATCAAAGGCAAAGACCAGCATGCAACACTCGAAGTACAAGGATTGTCTGTTCTGTGAGAAGGATTTGCTGACCTACAATCACATCATCACCATGACAACAGCCATGTCCCTCATCTTCACATTATCACACAGTTATAGTAAATAACAGTTCATAGCCAAAACAACAAAGATGACTGTGCAGTTACCAATGACATACATTTCTCACTCCAACAACTTAGTGAACAAAAGAGTCTCACACACTCAGGGACACACTCACCCAGTGCCCCGGGTAAATCTGAGTGGATAGACGAAGGTTGTATGAAATGCAATCACTTTATTTCCAACTATATCCCCAAAACATATAATCTGCTTTCTCACTTTACACTCTAGGCGCTGTTATTCAGCTGTGTATCCTCTCTACTCAGTGCATTTTAGAGCTCAAAGCACCTTCTTCAGGAAAGGATGCAATCAATTAATTTTTGCAATGAAAACAGTGTAAAACATAAATTAATGTTAGGTTTAACAATAACTCCTTTATAATACAATATCATTAAATTACTATTTTAACAGATCCTCTTCTCCTAACTGCCTTTGGGACCAAATTCAGGTTTGGAATCAAACGAAAATAAATCGGAGGCGCCATACTGTTTGTATCCGCCTCTGCGTCTCTTCATAATGTTTATGATACAGCGAGTCGCGTGTTCTTTCTTTCCTCGAAAGTCACTGACTAACTCTATTAGTTTTAGTGCTTTGTCAGTTTCTATTGTGGTCCTTTATAATCAAAGAAAACATGTCAAATCTACCTCTTCATTCAGGCCATGCTCAGCGATTCAAGCCTCTCAATCCATCTTGCTTCATGCCATGTTAAAACACGTTTTACCTATGTGGTCTCTTAGCAGCTGTTTAATCATTTGTGATATCACAAGTCTTAATGGAGTCAAATTATGTTTTTCAGCAGTAAAACGTCTAGGAGCCGCCTGCCCCTCTTCCAGCAGCCCACCACGCTAAACTGATGGGAGGTTCAGATGGCGGCATTCACCACGATGAAACTGGCGGGGAGGAGGGATGGAGCTGGGGGGACGATTTGGCCCATCAGAACACATCTAGCGGTAGCGCCATCTCTGGCTTTTTGGGGCTGATGGGGTCCCCGATTGCTTGGCCGGTGGCACAGGGAGAGGGAGTCAGTTCCTGTCACTCATCCCTTCTGAGCTCACTGGTGAGTACAAAGATTACCTTCCCTGCACATACACCCCCAGGTAAAAGGGGAAGTTCTTGACCACCGTGCGTACATGTCCAAGACCAAAGGGGGGTTCCTATTTGTACAGCACATTTGTGCACTGTCACTAGGGGAACCCCACGATTCCCCCAATTCTAAAACAGTGAACACACACTACAGGAAATGTAATCCTCGGCATTACAGCATGCACGGGGCCCGTCAACCCAGGACATCGCTGCTATTACTGCAGTTCCTGCAGTGGATTCGCCAGGGATTCCCCAGCCATCGGCCAGGGGCTCTCCACAAGTCACCGTACCCACCCGTGGGACTTCAGGCCTTTAGAGTGGAGCAGGGAGATCAGGATGGGTGTGCCTACACTAGTCTGTTGATGTACACTGTGGTCCACCATATCCCAACTAGGGCTTAGCCGCCACTGTAGTATTTTGCTTTTAGGGGTGGTGATATGGCACAGGGATGGTGAAGATGTGAAACGTAAAGGCCTCTGCCCAGGGTTCAATGAAACTCTTATTTGCACACGGTTGGTGCCTCCCAGCTGTGATGGCAGAGGGGTTTTTAAGGTCTGGTCACTACCCGAGGAGGATTCACCTCCCACCATGAACTGGGAACCTTTAAGTTTTATCCAGTCAAAAGGTGACACATTTAGAGGGAGAAATGCCAATCCGGTGTTAATTTATCAAGGTGGTCAAGGCATTAAGGGCATAGGCTCCCTAAAAAGTGTCTTTACCATCAGGAACATTCTCCACAAAAATGGCTGAATGAAGCTTTGCAGGGCGTGTAAGGCACTGCCTCGTTCATTGCTTTCTCTAGGCTTAGTCATTTTAGGTTCTGCCATTGTTGAGGGGAAAAATCCAGCAATATGTCTCTGCAACACATGTTTAGCTATAGATATGTTAGCTAGTCTTCTTGAGGACACTGCCAAAACTAAAAAAAAATCACAGAAGCCAGTTTTTTACTTAATCTTCCTACTTTTCTTAATTAGAATCTAATCTGATTGGCTGGAATCCATCTAAAAGATATTCCGAGGTGGCCATCCTCAGCTCCCAGGATGTGTTTTACAATCATCGTCCCTTGACATGCCCATTGGCTCTCAGGCTTCCCCTGTCCTCTTGGCCTTGATGGGGTGGGGGCCGGGTGGGTATTGGCCCACACCCCTAGTTTTACCTTTAATCTTGAACATTCTCTGTTCACATTTAATTCCCCCTCACCTTGACCAAAGCCCATGGGTGGATCTCAACCTTGGCAGAGGGTGGGTCAGCGATTCACAGAGTCCACGAAGTGACTCTAGCAAGTAGGATACATTTTTTTATTTGTTCTATGTGTGCTCCAGTTTAAGTATTGAGTAATAAAACTACCACAATAATTCACTTTTGCAAATTGAAATACACTGAAGCACATGTCCCGTGGCCTGGACTGGAGGCCCCCGTGTGCACAAGCGCTGTGGGCACAACGCATATCACACCAGCCTCAGATATAATAAAAGGGTGCTGGATCACTTGTAGAATGGTGCCCTCCGGTGTGAGTTACAGTCACTGCACCTCTAAAGAGCACCATGTTAGTGATGGGCGGAGTCTTGTGAGGTCATGTCCAGAGGTCATCGGTATGAGGGAACAGGGGCTCAGGTACTGAGATGGAAGGGTGCCTGACTGAACCGGTGCAGGCGGGAGGGCTCTCTGAGAGCACTAGAAAAAAAGGTGTTTCTGTAATCGAAACAGGAAATCATTCCTGCTCCTACCACCAGTGTCTATTGGTTTCAACCCGCTAACGAGACAAAGGCGATGCCTGACCATCGAGTTAACCTGGTGTGAAAAAGAGGACTCAACGTCAATGGGTATGACTAAATGCTTCTCAATGTCAATGCAAACTGCAGATCTATACATGATCTTTGGGGTGTTTAATGGCAACTGTGGTATGTCGGCCATCAGAGACCCCTCTGGGTTTCCTAAAAGAGCAGATGGAGATCTTAAAAGCGATCGAGTGGGAACGCCAGGATCGGATCTGGACCCAGCGCTGCATTCTATCCATGAGTTATCTATCAGAGGTTTTGCCTGAACTCCGCGTTCTCAACGGAGCGCGGAGTTGGCAAAACTCTGCAAACTCCGCTGGCGGAGCGGAGTCGCCACTTGGGCTTGCTCAAGACTCGGCTCTGGCTCTGTCATGGAAAATAAAATGAATATAAAACTGCGTTAATATCATTTTATCGTACATGTTTTAATCTGCTGGCTGAAGCAGTGGGGCGACGATGCTCCACCATAACTGAGGAGCAACACCTGGAGGACTTTCCTCTGACTCCTAAAGCCCTCCGACTCCACTCACTGATGGCCCCATCTAAACCAGATAAAAAAAGAAGGGCATTAGAAAAGAATAAAGGACAAGAGAGAGAAACAGGAGAAATAGAAAAGAGACTTCCTCTATCACGACAGGAGGAGAAACAGGTAGAGGGGGAAACATCTATTACAACGCAGGGATTATAACGTAGTGTCTTTACAACGCAGTCAATACCATGACTGTGACGTTACCACGAGTTCCATTATAATGCGAATCATTACAACAACTTCCTTTAGGAATGCTGTGTTGGACTGGTATTGGATTTTAAGTCTAACACCTTCCCTACTGATATACCGACTGGAGTTGAAATAGTAATTTAAACTACTCCAAAGTCTAGCGCTTTCCTAAAGCAAGTAGTTGTAATGAGTTGTGTTGTAATGGAACTTGTGGTAACAGTACAGTTGTCGTATTGACTGCGTTGTTAAGCCATGCGTTGTTTTGACATGCACACATGGGTGGAAGACAGACAAGGGCGAGAAACCGACAGAAAAGGAGGTGGAGTCAGAAGAGGAGAAAGAAGAGTGGTGGAGGTGTTGGGGAAACATGGAGAAAATACGTAAGGAGAAGGACCCGAATGAGATTTACAGCGGGAGCCCAGCTAATCTGCCGCCGTGACTCCCAAGATGCTCCAATGACCTAAGGGTCACGGAGAGGGACACCGTTTAAAAAGGAAGAGCTTGCATTGGTTTTTGTTGTTGTTTCGTAGCGTTGTTTAATTCGTCTTGATTCAAAGGGCGGAATCACGTTGTTTTTCTGTAGTCTTGTTTAATTTCATTGATCCAGAGGCACAGGAGGGCAGAGGGTCCTTTAAAACGTTCTTCGCTCAGTAGCCTCAGGTAGAGGGAGGTCTCTAAAGATACTCAAAGGAAAGGATTGATTTGTAAGCAAGAATATCCGTAATTTACCGAAGGATTACATTTATTCTCAGTTGATGTCATTGTTTAGGAGAAGTTATTCTAGTCCTGAAGAAAGGATAGAGAAGGAATGTTGTCGAAGAGGCCTCCAAGAAAGACAAGGCAACCATGGAAGATAATTTGGAAAGAAAAGAGAAAGACAGGGATAAAAATAAAGAAAAGAGAAATAGAGAAGGGAAACTTACCTGCCCTTATGTCTTTTCTCCACAGGAGAGGACAAATCCTAGGAAGAAGCCATGTTACTGGAATGCTACCCGATGTGAAGCTGAGGAAAACAAGCATTGGCATAGTCAATAGGTCTCGCCTTTGGGACTTTGTAAGTGTATAGTCATGCAGCACATTATCCTGGGTGCTGTGCCACTAGATTGGCATGGTAAATGACAATGCCTTTTATTTATGTTTTGGTTTTTAAAATGTAAATAAAAGCCATTGTCATTTTCAATGGCCAGCCTGTTGGACATTGGCTGATTGTTCTGTAGGCCAGGCCGACCTTGAATCACACCTTGAACCACAGTCAACAGTTCATCTGGGGGAAAAAGATATTAGCTAAGACAAAGATAGGCTTGGCTATTACTTTACAGGCTGCATGAAGATACACAGGGCTCTGACAATAGTTCTGATCTTCTCTAGTTCTTTATCTGCAAAGGATATGCTGGTTTATCTGTGTTTTGTAGGAATGCCAAGTAGGTCTGTGTGAATTACCCCAATAGAGATCATTAACCTATTTAACAATGATTATCTTGCAACCTGCAGGTTACACAAAGATCTCTGCACCAAAGTATGAACCCCCACGGTATCTTGCATAGAATTTGTATCTTTGACTTACAATTTCTATAGAATGCTCTCTAGCAAACATATTAACCGGCTAAACTATTTTACCTGTATCGCACTCCAAGACTTACCCGAAACAACAAGATTCTCTAGAGGAAGTGCATTAACCCCTTGAGATGCAGTCTGTTAGTGACCCTTAAGCACATTTTTACCAAGAAGGTTTACTTTTTGTCGATCTGAGTTGCACATTTCACCAATTGGTATTCTCGTGACTCTGTCCCTTTCTGCGCAGCCTAAGCCCAATTTGAGTGTTCTCTGCTTTCATTCTTTCCGTTTCCTGCACCGTTCCTGACAATTGAACAAAAAACAATCGAACAAAAAAAAAAGACTGTCACAAAGGAATTTATATATCTGAAAGAATAGTAGACAATATGTTCTTGTACAACCAGGGCTTTGAGTGGAATGAAAAAAACTGGGGGGTAGTGTCTCTCAAAGGGGCGTGACTGGTGTAATTAAGGGCATGGCTTAAAAAAAAGAAAACCAAAAATATGTGCTTAGCATAGTGTGCCTCCCGACTGGTATTTTGCTGCGTCTGTCATTGCATCCAGATATATAATACAACAAGTAACATTACCTCATACAACAAGCCAGGACTATTGGCTTTGTCAATGGTTGTTAGCTGCATAAGATAAATAAAATACAACAATGGCTTCCTTTGTATTTTAAAATGCTTCAGTTCTAAAATGACGAGACTGTGAAAGAACTATAACAAGTTTCTTTTAACTGTGAAAGAACTATAACAAGTTTCTTTTAAGTTACATCAAAGGCAGTGAAGGGTGGTACAGCTGAGCAGTGAATTTTTCACCCTGATGGTGAGGGCGAAAATGCAGAGCCCAATAGGTACCCGTATCAGCACCTGCTTTTTTAGAACTGCCGGTGCTAAGTGCCGGCAAGGCCCGGCCCACTTAAAACCCTGTGCACAATATACTGGGCGTAAGCTCGACACATTCTGAATCTTCACTAGATGCACCGCATAGAAATGACATCATTTCAGACCCATTTTTGGTCTGGCATAGAGACAGCTTTAGCTGGTTCGCCAGCCTCATACTGTCCACAGCATCATAAAAAATGCTTAAATATATACAAACATACTTAGGCTTTTTATTAGCTGCTGTACCTTGGCACCTGAGCCACTTCTTCGCTTTTATATGTGTGTAAGGTTTTACGTTTAGTGCATATGTCTGCACAAAAAGCCGCAGGCTGCTAGCCTGCTACCAGCTGAATCTGAGCTATTGGTTTTGCCAATGCTTGTTTGACTTCAATGACCAGACTCAACTCAAGGGTTCAATGACCGGAGGTTGCTTGAAGGGGCGAAGCTAAAGCGGCGGAGACTCGGCTTTTGTGGTGTGTTTCTCACTCAAGACCCTCATTGGCTACTTGCTTCCCGCATGTAAATAGCAGCGTGACTAGGGCGGAACAGTAAAGGAAGGATGACGTGTCCATCTTACGTAATATTGGAAAATATAACTGTCGGCACGCCCCCTTCCTCTCCTATTTGTCACTTGAGTACTGACAGAAGCCACACTCTTGGCGAGGATCGAAACCGCCTAGAGGGGCGAGAACCATCTTAGAGTCAGGCAAAAGCCCCTCTCTTTTACGCTGTAAGGCCTACATTATCCTGACTCCAAAAGGGCCTCCGCTCGCGACATATCTGGTGAATGTGCGTTCTTTTTCGTCTAGCTCTTTTTACAGCTGACTGGCACGCGCTTCCTAACACGGTCTGATAAAGGCACGTTCCCAAGCCAGCAAGGCGTCTACGGGTGTGGCGTGAGTCTCCAACCTTCAGTCAGTTGCAGCAGTGTGAAGGGGAGAGCGCGTGCAAACATTACGAGCGGCAAAAAAGTGGACAGATGAACAGATTAATAGTGTGAGAGCATGTCTGAAAATGCAACAAACGCGATCACGCGGCCGCAAAAGCGACCCTCGGAAACATGATACAGAACAGATGGCACCCTGCGCGCCCCTGCTCGCTCCCACAAGCTGGAGGCCTCCACACGCACATATTTTACGAAAGTCTGGAGTGACTCCAAGAGGCCCTCTCCTAGGGCAGCGCATGCGCGCTGTGCTAGGCTCGACCTAAAAAGGAATACAAAGTCATCGTTTGAGGACAGTAACATTGGCTCAGATTCCATACAATAAAGAAGGGGAATAAAGCAAATTATTTGGTGCAAAAAATAATTTCCATGAACCTAAATATAACACCCACCTACTACATCCAAAGCTAAGAGGTAAATTATGACATTATTTCTTATAAGGGGTAATAGTAATCCTAAATATTTTCAAGTCAGTAGCATTTGAAAACAAATCCCGATCAAAGCATATTATGACCATGCTGGTGCACATCAGAATATGTAGTACATACACTTTAGACTTGTTTTAGCAATAACTTCTGCCTTTATAAATAGCTGTGAAATACATTTAAGGACTGTTAAAAAAAAACAAATTTAAAGGACATGTTTTTGAAAGGAATCAGTTTTAATTTTGGATCAACAACAAAAATATATATATATAGATTTTCCACTCAGCATACTATAAACTTTTTGAATATATATCACAGATGACCCATCCACAAGAGGTGAAGATTCCAAGCAGGAGGCAACTCGAGACATTATTTCAAACAAATTGAAAGCTAACTCAACCACACCAACACCCCTCTTCCATGCACACACAGAGCAGCAGTGTCTCCACAATAGATGTCCCTCAGGAGTTGAGGACCAAGCACCAGCAATGGGGGCCACCCAGCCTGCTTTAGGAGTCTCATGCGAACGAGGTCATTTCTCCACCGACGCACCGCTTCTAGAGTACGAGGGTCAGGCGCTGTTAGGTCTACAGATGGTGGTGACACAACGTCCGTTTTTGGTGGCTTGGAGGCCTCCCTGCTGACAGTGCAGCACCTGCAAAATAAGAACATATATTCACAAAATACACAGTTACTGGTCATGACTGAAAACATGGACAACATCAAAGATGGTTTAGATAAGCTGAATAATACCATTTAGGAGGGGGGGAAAGTGAGTGCAGGTAATTTTATGAAACTGACAGGGTCTCTAACAAATTTAAGTACAATTTTACATCAAAATCATATACATCATAGGCGCCGCCATCAACAGCTTATGTGCCGATTAGATGGGTTCACTAGGTCTGTTCACCGGCTGACACACGCTACTGCCACTTCATCAAGGTGCATGGTCAACATGCAGGTAGAGATGGTCATTACAGTGGCGACGTTGCACGTGGCCTTGCTCAAGCCACCAGTACTTTAGGAACTATACAACCCCACACGTCTCTGCTATTGGTGAATTAGGTGGGGGTGAAAGTGAAGATGCTACAAGCCTCGGTAGCCTCTCTGTACCCGAAGCCACCAGTCTGCGTTGCACCCGTAGACAAACTACAGGAAGTGATGCATCTAGAACTCAGGATATTGAGACCACAGAAAGGGTGGGTGTAGTGAGAGGGAGGAAGAAGCATTAGCTAGATTTCCCTCCTATTACTTGCTATTTTCATCCCATTTGCTACAAAATTCATTGTTGAAAAAGGGAAAGTTATGGTCTGGAACATCTGATTTTTGTTTGACGATAAAATCCTTGACAATATATCTAAACCATAAGGACCAGTAATAAAAAGTTAAGGTAAAAGCGACATTGTTGAGAGGACTTTCTTTATTTGAATGTGATATTTTAACAATAATTCCTTGCGATCCCTGCATTTCGCACTCTACCTCCTCCTGCCCTCGAGCTGTCCTGAGGGCGATGTTGTGGTACTAGCAGGTCATCTTCATCGGACCCGGGTTCTGAGAAGATGACGGCTACTCCTCTTTGTGTGGCTGCGTTGTGCAATGTACTACATGTTGCTACTATCTTACAGCTTGTCTCAGGTCTGTCCTGGAGAGCCGCACCGCCTATAAGGAGACAGCGGGAACGACTCCAGCCATCCAAATGTAGATTGATGAGCAGTGTTGTAACACCACTCACTTGGTATTGCAGGGTTAAGATATAGTGTGGAAATCCAGGAGTGACCGTGTTCAGCGTGTACTTATGTAGATATGTTAAGAATAACCGGGTGAAAATCCATCTCTAAATTGTCCTCCGAGTGGTGCCTACATCCCACTGTGCCCAAACATAAAGGGATCCTGGGTGATTCTTGAGACTCTTGCGGCTAATATCTGAAATTAAGTTTGACGCATTGCGAACAACTCGGAAGTTTAGAGGATGTGTATGCTTCCTATTCCTACAAATAACCTTGTGAGATGGTGGGCTCGTTGGAACATGAGTACCATCAATACATCCAATGACACGCAGAAATTGTGCTTTTTGATAAAATGTAATCTTAGGTAACTACAAGTCAGAAATTTGATGTAATAATCTTCAATAGCATTGCATCAAGAAAGGAAGCTCGGAGGGGCAGTGAGCATATCACCTGCACATGGGTGGGGACTAAATCGCTCCTGAGAGGGTTTCTCTCCGGGTGAGACTTCATTTCAGCGGTGACATCTAATATAAGTGCAATACTTAGATTGTATTTGTCAAATTTTTCCTTGTCTGTCTGTTGAAAATAGTAACCCTGCCTCAAAAAATACGCTCCTGTCTCCTCTTCCTCTGCAAACCAGACAGTGTCATCATCCTTTTCACCATCATGTAGAAAGCAGCCATTGTGGAAAACACTAATGCATTCTGGGCCTGTTTATATAGGGTGCACCTGGTTACCACCTGCTTTGAATTGGTGGAAAATGCATGTGCAAAACGAGTCCTGATTTGTATTTGTGAATACCGAATTGATATTAGGAAGTCCCTAATAGCGATTCGGTATTTGGTATGCCAGAAATTAGAAAAGGAGTGGAGACGTCGATACTTTTCTAACGATAAAGCGCTTTATAAGAAGGGCCTGAATACCTACCATCGCGCAATCAAGCAGGCTCGGTCTGACTTCTTTACAGATCAGGTTGACATGTCTCAAAACAAGTCCGGAGAAATATTTAGAATTGTAAAAAGGTTTACACATCCAGAAGCTCTGCTTCAGCCCATAACACATTCTCTTAAGCTATGTACCCAATCGTCCAACTTTTTTGACACTAAAGTTCAAACCATTGTGGATGCTTTACATCTCACGAACACTGTCTTGATGTGCATTAGCGACCCTATGGCACCGCAGGGAGTAGTGATGCCCTCTCGTGGCCAAGTGATACAGGAATTCACTCTGGTCTTACTTGACGTTCCCCCACCTTCTTTCCCTACTATGGTAGCGTGAAAAGCCCCAAAAGGGCATTCCCAAAAGCCAGATTCAACCTTTTGCAAACACTAAAAGCCTTCGTACATCAGACTCTAAGGGCCATATGTAGGAAGCCAAATACCGGTCGGTAACGGCCGAATTTCGGTAAATATCCCGTTACCGACCGGTATTTAGGCATTTGCTATGTAGGGGGCTCATTTCTGGATTCGGTATTTACCGAATCGGAAATTAAGAATTCGGTAAAATACCGATTCGGTAAATACCGAATCCAGAGATGCAATGTAGGGAGCACTCTAAAGAGTGCAAATCAGTATTAAGAATTCGTTATTTACCACCAAATACAGGTTGGTGATAAATAACGAATACCTTGCAAAAAGCAATATTTTGCTGATTTAAGAGTGCCATGTGGCAGACATACATGCCCTTAGGGCATGTATGTGCGCCACATGTGCACACATGCAAGATTCAGGGGTGCAACAGGGTGTCAATGTGACACCCTGCCACCCTTGTATATGCTCCCCCCATTACCGAATCGGTATTTACCGAATCGGTAATGAGGCATACCTTCCCATTGATTCCTATGGGCCTCCAGGCCCATAGGAATCAATGGGAAGGTGTGCCTCATTACCGAATCGGTAAATACTGATTCATAATTTCCGAATTTTACCGATTCGGTAAACATTACCGAATCATTACCTACATCACATTTACCGATTCATAAATACCGAATCGGTAAAATTCGGTATTTATGATTCGGTAAATGTTAGGCTACCTACATATGGCCCTAGATTCCTAAAATATAGTTTTCCAAGACAATAACCCAGAAATCAGAAATGTTTAATTGAATAAGGCGCGCAAAGCCCGTAGGGCTGCCAGATCCACGAGCCCCGCACCCCTTCCACCCCCCCACCCTCCCCCCCGTCGTGTGTCTCAGCCCAGGCTGATGCAGCTGGAGCTGCCGTGGGCTCAGCTGGGCAGGGTCTGGAGTCTTATCTCCGGCACGCCCGAGTTTTTCACAGGTCATTTGCATATTTACATAACTTTCTTAACTGGTTACCGAGGCTTAGTTTTTTTCTGTTTCCAGTATCCCCTGGGTCCCCACTCTGCCTATTCCTCACATTGGTGTTTTACTTTTACTGCCGCAGTGTGAGAATTAATTTTATGAAAAGGAATATAAAGCAGGGATGCCAAAAGAAAAATGCCTGCTGTGTGTTGTTTAAAGAGCCCGCAAAGATGTCGTGTTGACACTAAATAGAGTTATAAATAAAAAAGTATGTAATAATTTGTAATGTGACTTTTCTGTCTTTGTTCCCTTTAATTATCAGTCATGGATCATTCAGGCAGCCCTAGAACACAATTAAAAGCGCTTTCTAGTTATATTTGCTGTTCGAAGTATACAAAGATAAGTGCTTAAAATATTGCTTTAGGTGACTGCTTATTTTTGTACCATCTGGGACACCGAAATAACGAGGGGGCAACCCTAAGCACAAGACGGGAAGTTGGTTACAGGATCAGCACATTATTTATTTCCTCCACCCTCGATCCCTGATTATTTCCATAATAGCAATAGTTTAACTTATATCTGAAACCCGACACCGCCGTCAATAACATGCTGAGTTACTTCCAGTGTCTGGGAATGCACCCTGCATTCAGACAACTCACTCCTCATTCTTGTCCTTCACTATCACGGTCACCCTTCACTCACAGCAATCACAATGCACTCACACTGAACACCATGCACTCACACTGTTCATCCGCTCACCCTGCACCCACAGTGACCACACGCACTTACGCCACTCCCCATTAACTCACACCAATCTCCCTCCACTCACCCTGCGGTCACATGAGCACACCGCTCACTCGGCACTCACAGTGAGCACTCTGCACTCACAGTACCACTCCCCATCAACTCACACCAATCTCCCTCCACTCACCCTGCGGTCACATAAGCACACCGCTCACTCGGCACTCACAGTGAGCACTCTGCACTCACAGTACCACTCCCCACTAACTCACACCAATCTCCCTCCACTCACCCTGCGGTCACATGAGCACACCGCTCACTCGGCACTCACAGTGAGCACTCTGCACTCACAGTACCACTCCCCATCAACTCACACCAATCTCCCTCCACTCACCCTGCGGTCACATAAGCACACCGCTCACTCGGCACTCACAGTGAGCACTCTGCACTCACAGTACCACTCCCCACTAACTCACACCAATCTCCCTCCACTCACCCTGCGGTCACATGAGCACACCGCTCACTCGGCACTCACAGTGAGCACTCTGCACTCACAGTACCACTCCCCATTAACTCACACCAATCTCCCTCCACTCACCCTGCGGTCACATAAGCACACCGCTCACTCGGCACTCACAGTGAGCACTCTGCACTCACAGTACCACTCCCCACTAACTCACACCAATCTCCCTCCACTCACCCTGCGGTCACATGAGCACACCGCTCACTCGGCACTCACAGTGAGCACTCTGCACTCACAGTACCACTCCCCATCAACTCACATCAATCTCCCTCCACTCACCCTGCGGTCACATGAGCACACCGCTCACTCGGCACTCACAGTGAGCACTCTGCACTCACAGTGCACTTGTGCTGTTCACCCTGTACTTCACCCTGCAGTCGCACGAGCACAGTACTCACCCTGCACTCATGTGACACTTCACTCACCTGTCCCCCTCACTGCTCACTCTGCAATCTCACTCATATAAGCCCATCACTAACCAGACATTCATTCGTCCCACTCTGCAATTACATCCACACCCAAATTCATATGGTCACCTCACTCACCCAGCAGTCACTCCTCTCACCCTACTGTCACACAATTGCATCGCTCACCGTGCACTCACATGGGCACTCCTGCCACCCACACAGCGCAAAGGGTTAATGTGCCTGCTGCAAAGACCGTATACCATTCAGATCACAGAACTGAGTTTGAGTAACCTATGATTACCCCCAGGTCCCTCCGTCCTCGACACCGTCATGGACAAGTGAGATCTACTATCTCACTGACAGAAAAAAGAACGAAGGAATGCTGGACCTACCCTCCCCCTCCCACTGGGAGTACTTAAGGAGTACCGTCCCAGCATTCCTCCTGTTCTTTTTTCTGTCATCCTGACAGTGTGAGGACGCGGCAGGAGCGTGGGCGCTCCTGCCTTCTTTCTGGATGTGGCGTTGTGACTGCTGGGTCTTACCTGGATGCCGGCGGTCCTTCGCTGTTTGCCTCTCCCTCCCTGCTGGGCTTGGGGGGAGTGGCGCGGGCCTCTTCATTTCCGGACCTCGCGGCGGTGTAATACCGCGTTGGTTCTCTCCTGGCCCGATGGCCGCCTCTCCCGGCCTGCTGGGCTTGCTGGGGGGCGCGGCCGCGCTGCTCCTCTGATTGGATGGCGCTGATTCCCCGGCCGGATGTGGTCATGCCTGACTTCCGGTTTTTGAGCGTGGGGACGGAAGTCAGGCGCCTCGTGATTGTCGGCTTTGGGGAAACTCGTTTAAAAACGAGCGTTTGGGGTGAGTACCGCATAGCGGTTGTTATCTCTGGTAATATTGCTGTTGTTGGTGTGTTTTTGTGATGGGAAAACATTCCAGGAAAAGACATCACCGGGAGAGGTCGTCCTCTTCCTCTAGTGCTTCCAGGTCTCCCTCTCCTGCCAGATCCAGGCGCCGTGATACTGGTGCTGATGCGCATATTAAGCGCTTGATCAGGGAGACTTTGTCTGAGATGGGTGATGCTGGATCCCGTCGCAGGTGTCCCGCTCCTGTTTCTTCGGACTCTAGTGGCGATGAGTCTGCGGGTTTGGGAGAGGAGGAGTTAAAAGGCAAATATGTGGACAAGGAGACTATGTCCGCAATTGTGCAGCATGTTAAAGAGAACATGGGGTTCCCTGACGGAGACGCGCCTAGTACCTCTAGGGGCCCTTTGTTGCGACAATTTCAGAGTGCTGCCACTGTCGATGTCCCTGTCCATCCCTTCATCAAGGATGTTTTGAAGCGCGAGTGGGCTGATCCGGATCGCATCCTGATTCCGCGCTTCATGACTAAACTCTATCCTCTGCAGGATATGGCTACTGAACTACCTGATTCGATTCCTATTGACTCATTTGTGGCTAGTTTGGTGGGGCGTACTTCCCTTGCTGAGGATGCTGTACTGAAGGATCCGGTTGACAAGAAGGCGGATGTGGCGCTCCGTAAGGTGTATTCTGGTTCCCACCTGGCCTTGAGGGCGGGCATCTACGGGACTTATGTGTCGCAGTCCCTGTTGTCTGACCTGAAGTCCCTCTATCAGTCTATGGATAATGCCACGGACTGTTCTGGTTTGCTGGAGCAGATTGAGCGTCAGGTGGAACTCCTATCTGATGTCTCCTTTGACGTTGTGCGAGCTTCGGCTCTTTCCGGGGGAGCTTGTGTGGCTGCACGGCGCAGTCTTGTCCTTAAGGACTGGAAGACTGACTCTGCGCAGAAAGCATGCGCTTTGAGGTTGCCCTTTCAGGGTACTATGTTGTTTGGGGGGGAGTTGGAGGCGAAGTTACACAAATTGTTTAAGGAAAAGAAGCATTCCTCTTCCTTTAAAATCTCTACTACTGCTCCTGTCCCTTCTAAACCCAAATCTTTCTTTCGCCCTGCTTCTCGTAGACAGTTTGTGAGAGGCCAGGGTAGGTTTGCTTCTGGCCGTGGTCGGGACCGCAAGGCTAAATCCCCTCCTCCTGCCAAGCCACGTTCCTGACTCTTTGGCGGTGGTTCCCGGGTTGTTGGTTGGAGGGCGGCTGCGCTTCTTCCTGGCTGCCTGGGTTCAGTCTTGTTCCGACGTCTGGGTGTTGGACATCATTCGCCAGGGTTATGTTCTGGAGTTTACGACTCCGCCTCCGGACTCGGGTGTTCGGCCGACTCCTTGGCCTTCGAGTCGCGTAAAGCGGTCTCATCTTTCTCTCGGGCTTTTGGACCTTCTTCGAAAAGGTGCCATTCAGGAGGTTCCCCCGCTGGAGACGGGGTTGGGTTTCTATTCCCTGGTCTTTCTGGTTCCAAAGAACACGGGGGGTTTCCGCTTAATTTTGGATCTGCGGGTTATGAACAAATGGGTGGCCAGAATTCCTTTCCGCATGGAGACTTTACAAAGGATAATTCCGTTGGTACTGCCGGGGCACTTCATGTGTACCCTCGACCTTCAGGATGCGTACTACCATGTACCGATCCATCCTCGGTCCCGCAGGTTTCTGAGGTTTTGTGTTCAGGGACGTCATTTCCAGTTCATGGTCTTGCCGTTCGGTCTCCGGTCGGCGCCACGGGTGTTTACGAAGGTGGTGGCGCCTTTGGTCGCTTGGCTTCATCTCCAAGGGGTGATGGTATACCCCTATTTAGACGACTGGTTGATCCATGCTCCATCTCGGGTCCTGTTACTGGAGGCCAGGGAGGTGGTGTGCTCGGCGTTGCGGGCCCATGGTTTCCTGATCAACTTGCCCAAGTGTCAACTGACTCCGTCTCAGGACATGGTTTTTATTGGGGCCCGATTCCGTTCGGATCTGAACCGTGTGTTCCTCCCCGAACCTCGGGTGACGACGTTGGTGTCCCTTGCTCATCGTTTCTGGTTGGGGGGAGTTTTTCCGGTGCGCCTTTGGTTGCGTCTTATGGGTCTGATGGCGGCGACTGTTTTTACAGTGGCTTGGGCACGGTTTCATCTGCGCCCCCTTTGGGTGTACCTTCTGTCTCTTTGGGATCCCCGGTCCCTCGCTTTGGAGATTCTCATTCCTGTGTCTCCAGTGGTCCTCCCGGTTCTTCTTTGGTGGTCTGTGAGGGATCATCTGTCTTTAGGTCTGCCCCTGCAGTCTTCTCCTTCTCTGGTCTTGACTTCGGATGCCAGCGCCTTGGGTTGGGGGGCGACCTTGGGGTCTCGCTCCCTTCAAGGTCGTTGGTCCCTCCTGGAGAGCCGCCGGTCATCCAACTGGAGAGAGCTCACGGCGGTGTCCCGGGCTGTGATGGGTTTCCGCGCTCTGTTGCTCGATCAGAACGTGTTGGTGCGGTCCGACAATATGGTGACGGTGGCCTATCTGAATCATCAAGGGGGGATTCGTTCGGCGTCTTTGAATGCGGTGGTGGTGCCCCTATTTTGTTGGGCGGAGGGCCATCTGCTGTCTCTGACGGCGGTTCATCTTCGGGGAGTGGACAACTTTGTGGCGGATGCCCTGAGTCGGTGCTTTCCGGATTCTCTGGAGTTGTCGCTCACCCCGGTTGCGTTTCGGCTTGTGTGCGGGAAGTTTGGGCGTCCCTTTCTGGACCTCTTTGCCTCCCGGCACAATGCTCAGCTCCCTCGTTTTTGCTCCCGGTTTCTGCAGGAGGGTTGCTGGGGGGTGGACGCTCTGTCTCTCCCGTGGCCGTCGCGTCTCCTCTATGCCTTCCCCCCCCTGGCGCTGGTTCCCAGGTTTCTGGCCCGGTTGTGTCAGGAGGATCGGGAGGTGGTGGCGGTGCTTCCGTTTTGGCCTCGGAGGTCTTGGTTTCCGACGGTGCGGCTTTTGGCGGTGCAGGGTCCTTGGTTTCTTCCCCTGTCTCCGTCTCCTCTGCGGTCTTCCCCGTGCCTGTCTCTTCTCCGGTTGCGGTTGTCGGTGTGGAGGTTGAAAGGCAGGGTTGGCGACGGCGCGGTTTTCCGGAACATTTAGCGATGGCTCTTCAGCGTTCCCGACGACCTTCTACCCTTAAGGCTTATGATCGTCATTGGGGTAATTTTAATCGCTGGTGTTCTGCGTTGGGTGTCTCCCCTTTGTTCTGTTCCGTGCCGGTTGTCCTTCAATTCTTGTGGGAAGGTTTCGAGAAGGGTTTGGCTGTTTCTACGCTGCGTGCCCAGTGGGCCGCTGTTCGGGCTTTTCGTTCCCCGTGGGGGAATCTTTCGGATGTTGAAGTATTGGTTTCTCGTCTTCTTCCCAGTTTTACTGTTTCCCGGCCTGTGCCTCGCCCTTCCTTTCCCCTGTGGGACTTGCCTTTGGTCCTGCGGGTTTTGGTCGGTCCTCCTTTTGAGCCCTTGGAGACGGTGGATTTAAAGTTTCTCACCCTCAAGGTGGTTTTCCTGGTGGCTGTCACCTCTGCTCGACGTCTTGGGGAGTTGGGGGCCTTGATGGCTCGTGCTCCCTTTCTGTCTTTCACGGAGGGTGGGGTTGTCCTCCGCCTGGATTCTTCCTCTGTGCCGAAGGTTTCTTCGCAATTTCACAGGTGCCAGGAGTTGGTGTTGCCCTCCCTGGGCTCTGTCTTGGATTCTCCCGGTGGTCCCCGGTGGTCTTTGTTGGATGTGTGCAGGGCTCTGCGCGTTTATCTGGACCGAACTGCGGAATTTCGCAAGTCGGACTCCCTTTTTGTCTCCTTTGGTGCGGCTTCTCTGGGGTGTAAGGCTTCTTCTGTGTCCATCGGCCGTTGGCTGAAGCAAGCCATTTCCTTGGCCTACTCTCTGTCTGGTTCTCCTCCTCCTTTGGGGGTTCAGGGTCGTTCTACGAGAGGGGTGGCTGCTTCTTGGGCGGAGGTTCGGGGTGTTCCTCTCTCTGAGATTTGCAGGGCTGCCACGTGGGCCTCTTCTAATACCTTCATCAGGCATTATCGTCTCCTCAATCTTTTGGGGGATGATGGAGGTTTTGCATTGGGGGTGTTGAGCTCTGTTCGCTCCTAAATGTTTTTTTCTGCTTATTTCCAATAAATCTCTGGGTTTGTTTGCTATCCTGGTGGTTTGTTGTGTTTTCTGGTATGAATGCCGGTGTTTGCTTTGGTATTTCTCACTTGTCCATGACGGTGTCGAGGACGGAGGGACCTGGGGGTAATGTCCTATTACTTACCGGTAATCTTCATTACTCCGGGTCCCGTAGTCCTCGACACCGTCATGACTTCCCTCCCTCCCTCCCTGTCTGCCGGCCTTCATTGGTGCTTGGTATTTCAGGAGGAATGCTGGGACGGTACTCCTTAAGTACTCCCAGTGGGAGGGGGAGGGTAGGTCCAGCATTCCTTCGTTCTTTTTTCTGTCAGTGAGATAGTAGATCTCACTTGTCCATGACGGTGTCGAGGACTACGGGACCCGGAGTAATGAAGATTACCGGTAAGTAATAGGACATTAGTGCTATAAAAAAATGAAATGTTTATCACAAAGGTGCTATAGAGAGATGAGGTGCATTGTTGGTGAGCGGTAGTGAGGGAATTCATGGAGAAGAAGGAAATGAGGGAGGGGGCGCCAAAAAAGCCTGTTGCACCGTCTGCGACCAGTGCTAGGGCTAGGAGTGCTACCCCCAATGAAACGGAGGCTGCATCCAGAGCTAAGTCCCTTCCAGAGCAATCTTTCCAAGGTTTCTATAGCGCTGCAGCTGTGAGCTCTGGGAGGAGCGCGTGGGCGCAGCCCCCCCAGGACTGTTCTTATCCCAGGGGTCGAAGGATGCATTGATTATGGACCGCCAGACGCACACTGCTGTTCCTGAACTTGTGCAGCTTCCGCTCCTCGATGAATGCTTCATTTACTTCTAATTCTAAATAAACCTTCTTGGTGAAAGCCTTAAAGCTTTCAGCCGAGGTGATGTGAGGTGAAGAGAGTCTAATTTCGAAAAAGGTTTAATGTAATTAAATTGTCACAAACAACACAAGTGTTTGCACCGCTGAGTTCGCTCTCGGCGGGAGAGGATGAAAGACTCAGAACGGGCTCAAGCGAGCATTACAGTTCATTTGTACTTCTCAAGTAAGATGCTGAACACTTGTTACTGTGAGGGTAGGTGAGATGAGCACTCTGCGCGTGCGCGGGGGCGTCCATGAATGGTGGAGGCTTTGCACACAGAGTGCTGAGTCAGCAGTATCACCCTGCTGGGTTCATCTTAGGCTGCAGATGGCAGGACCGGTAACCTTTGGGTTGACCGGCAGCAGGGGCCAGTGGCGGCTGGTGACTTTTAAAAGTAGTGAGACATAATCCTTGGCTCGAATCCCAGTGAGGGAACCTGACTTCTTCATGGAAGGTTTACTCACACTTGCTTGCTCTCAGTCTTACTGTCCCACTCATTCTCACTTAGCCACGTTCACTCACTCTCATTCACACTTGCACTCGCTTTTACTTCCTCTGGCTCACTCATTCTCACTTACTCATGTAGTCTCACTTTGACCCACTCAGTCTCACTCATTCTCACTTAGTTTCACTCAGTCCTACTCATTCTGATTCACTTAATCTCACACTGACTCACTCAGTCTCACTTAGTCTCACTCAGTCCTACTTATTTCCACTAATTCCGACTCTCTCTTTCTCACTTAGTCTCACTAAGCCTATCTCTGATTCACTCATTCGCACACAGTCTCACTCATTTTTCACTCACTCGATCTCCCTCTGACTCACTTGTTCGCCCTGATTCCCTTAGTCATATTCATTCCAATCCACTTAATGTCACCCTGACTCACTCATGCTCAGTCTCACACATTCTCACTCAGTCCAATGCATTCTCACTCATTCTGACTCACTCAGCCTAACTTTTACTTACGTATCCTCACTCATTCACGTTTACTTTCACTCATTCTTACCCAATATCACTCTGACTCACTAATTCATGCAGTCCCACTCATTCTGATTCAGTCATTATCACTGTGACTTGCTAATACTCACTCAGTCATACTCATTCATACTCATTCTTATTTATCCTTGCTCACTCAATCTCACTGACTCGTGCAGTCTCACTGAGACTCACTAGATCAGTCTCACTCAGTCTCACTCAATCTCACTCTGACTTGACTAGTCTCACTCACCGTGACTCAATCAGTCTCACTGATTCTCTATCTCTCTAAGACTCACCCAGACTATGCCTCACTCAGTCTCACACAAGGTAACACTCAGTTACATTCACTGTTGTCCTCCCTCCCTCCCTCTCACTCACTCCTCTATCACTCATTTTCACTCACATTGACTCACTCCTCCACTGACACACTCTCACTCACACGCATGCTCGCACATACACTCTCTCACACACATACACTCTCACCCATACACTCACAGCATTTAAAAGCTCTTGCTACTCACTGTGCTGCCTGTGCAGGTTCGATTTGGCCTCCTGCTCGTCCTTTTACTCTCGCGACAGACTCCAAGCAGCACTCTGCGACGAGTTGCGAAAGGGTGGTGTGACTGGCTGATTGGCGTGTACCATGGGCACTGCAGAGCTGATGCCAGCTTAAGCTGGAGGTTTGGTGTGAAAAGTGACGCGGGCTGATAGCATGATCTGCCAGGGCTTCCTCCAGTTCCGCGCGCCTCTGGTTCAGTGTGCCTTGCTCTCTCTAGTATTCCGGGGGCTCCACACTTCATTATTACCTCTAGTTTAGTAGGAAACAGAAGAAGGGTTAGTAAGACATGTGCAGGTCTGTCTGTAAAGGTACTTGTGTACCGTTATATAGCTGTGAAACAACTGAGCGCGCAATGGCATGTGAGGAGCCATCCAACCGTCCACCATCGTTGTGTACGGTTGTAGCCCTCTTTGAAAGATGTGTCTTCAAGTTCTTTCTGAATTACGGAGGGGTCGGAATAGTTCTGAGGTCCTCGTGATTTTAATCCAGGCCGTGAGGATGAGGGCGGAGAAGGCTTGCCTTCTTGTCTCTTCCTTCCTTCGGTTCTTCGTCTCCAGTCTGGTGATGACCATCCTTCCGGTGTGGAGTTGTCATCCGAGGGGGTTGGTTTCTAAGCCAGGGATGTGGGTGTGTGGTTTCTGATAGGTTTGTTGGTGACGCAGTTGGCCCTTAAGGCAATGCCCGCCTTGAGAAGGAGACAACGTAGTTCTTGGAGGGTTCGGATTATATGGCAGGACTTCTTCAAGGGATGGCATAGTGCTGTCTGGGAAACCAATAAGACGTGCCTTACTTGTGCTGTCATTCAGAAGTCGCTTTCTGGTAAGAAGACTTTCAATCCTTTCAGAAGGGAGATGTGGTACGATGATCTGAGAGGCCATCAGACTCGTCCAGTCTGTAATCACCAATTTATCAGGTTTTTGACTCGTTGCTTTTCAGCCTGTGTCAACCAATCATTGATGGGGGACACTCAGCTCCCAGTCTTCTGTGATTTGCTTTAGTTTGTGGTCCTGCCGTGTCGTGTGCACTGGCTTGGCATCAGTCGAGAGAGCTGGCATGTTCTCTGACATGCACTAAACGGCTCATGAATCGATTTTTGGCACACCATGGAGATGAATTATTTAAAAACTCTCTGACATCTAGTGGTCCTGGATCAATATGTCTTCAGAGCGCGGGATCATCTCGTTTCTTTTGTCACAGACCTTTGAAGCCTTGTAAGTTACACAAACACGTTCTTTCTCTGAGGACACACGTCCTGCTGGCCCCCTTTGACTATGACAGCAGCTTTACATAAAGCCCCCAGTTTAGGGACACTGGCGTGAACGGAAAGCTGCGGGGTGACTTTTTGTAACTTGTGTGTCCATGCACTTTCACTAGTGAGATGAGCAGTTATTTCCAAATGCATTTCTTCACAACAGGACAATCTCCAATAAAGATGCAATTTTTCATTTGGAATTTTCTACGGCACTGACTGTTAGCGGTCACAGAGCGCTTAGAGGAGTTTTGAAGGGTGAAAGTGGGCTCTATGTGAGGGGTCTCAACACTCACGGATCCACAGTGGTAATTTAAAGTATTTTCCCATCTGGCACATTGTCAATCCTCTTCCAATCACCGATTACAAAGCAGCATTATTTGCCACAAGTTCATTGTCCCTACAACCAGGAGTTGGAGATGACCTGTCTCTCTATGGATAGCTCTGGTGTGGCTTTGGGTCTGGAATGTTTCACCATCTAGTGTGGAATGTTGATTCTGCTTCTGGGGCCGCTGGAGGGAAGAAGTCCAGGGGAGACGTCCTGGCTGCATTTGGTGGTGTACGGGTTTCTCCGATAAATGCTTGGTGAAGAATTCTTGCTGAAGGGTCTTGGGAGAAAGGGAACCTCACACGCGGTGTTGAAGAGTTGCCCAAGAACTTTCAGCAGCGCCCCGGACAACTTCTTGAGAGGCGATTTGATGATAGTAAGGATCACTAATCGACTACCGTAGTTGTGGTGTTATCATCGCCATCCTGTTCAAGAGGATTCTGGGTGTGAAGATTTTTCAGCGTCGGAAAAACAAATTATACCTGGGTGTCCACGAAGAATACGTGTGGCAATCTCGGAGAGGCCTTCACGTGTGATGAGTTGATGGTGGTCTGGAAATGAACTACAACCTGAGGAAGTGCCAAGTATAAGTGCGCTGTCCTGAATTCGAATCGTCTGAATCCATCCAGTGACGCTACACGACGTGCATAAGGTTACGTGTGGCGGACATCTTATGTGGTTTCTGTATCATGCAACTTTATGTATCATGCAACTTTAACTCCCTAAATGCCGTATTTTCTCAGTTTCATAATCACAACTGTTCTACTACAGCACTGTTGCCTGTCCTGAGATTCAAGGTGAGAATCCAGTTTTCTTGAGCTTAAGTTGGGCCACTAATTTCCAATAAAAGAAAGAATAGTTTTCCTGAGCCTTGAACTAGAGACATGGCACCTGTACCATGTCATTCTAACAGAGCCCTCATGCGTCTATTCTGGTCTTTCTCATTTGAGACTATTTGTGGAGTTTGTTTTTTTAGTTTGTTGTCTTAATTCTTTATTTTTTTTCCAATTTTAGCGCATTCCTTTAGTTTATTGTATTCTGTGCCTTGTGTTATCCACACTAAGAACACTTATTCCTCATACAATTGTTTGCTGCCAGCATGTCTCAATCACTTCCTTTGTAACTGATGTGTGAGAAAAACTATTGCCTGGAAGGGATAAAAACAAACTTTTCATCTCATATTTGGTAGCCATTGGCAGAGAGATCTTTTTTCAGTAAGGAATCAAGGTGTTCAAGGCAGGGACATGTATGAAAGTCTGGAAGAGGTTCCTATTGGTGCTGACAAAGGTGAACCTAATGATATGAATGAAATGTTGGTCGGAATGTTGGAGAAGCATTTTGGTCCTATGCGCGCGGGGAACCCATGGGGGTTTTACACCTTGAACCTCAACATTACAC
The DNA here is from genome assembly GCF_964204655.1 of Triturus cristatus. NCBI lineage: Eukaryota > Metazoa > Chordata > Amphibia > Caudata > Salamandridae > Triturus > Triturus cristatus. Next base: position 1,172,583,318 of record NC_140594.1, read on the forward strand.
CCATGTGCAGATGAATCGGAGACGGTGTTAAACCTAAATTACATACGGTAGTATGTCCACAAAATAGGCCCTTCACAACATATTAAAATGCAGTTAATTAAGTGGAGACAGACCCAATGCCTGATGTCCAAGACACAAATACAACTTAAGGATTTATTACAAAGATTCTTAAAGGTTTGATACAGAAATCATAAATGCAAACGCATAAGGTCATAGCCATAAAGGCATTCGGCAATAGGGAAATATATGAAGTAAAATGCAAAACAAAATAATTCTAAGTCCAGGGTGAGCCTCAGAATCAATAAAGAAATGGACAGTGTCCCTAGTCACATCGGAGAGTCTTCTGGCTCGCCCCGAAAATCCAGAGTTCCGACACACAATCTGCTCATAGTATGATGTTAAAACGTCATATTGCTTTTTGCATCTAAGCACTATGCCACTCCATGAATATTGATTCTGGACACTCTATGCTAATGTCATCTGGAGATAGCAGGAGAAACTAATTACATGAACACCAGGGCCGGACTGGCCGTAGCGGGCACTGGGTTATCCCCCGGTGGGCCGCACAGGTGGGGCCCGGCCGAGCACTTTGTAAGGGCCAGTTTTGGTTCCCAGTCCGGCCCTGATGAACACCATGTGACCATGCTGGAAAGTTGTCTTCAGGAGCAGCACGAATAACATCAATGGAAGTAAACAAACTCGTCTCTGCTCGACTGCATGCTACAGAAATAAAGGACAGACTACGTGCAGAAGAAAGCATCCATTTTGTACAAGATGGTGTAAGGGGCTAAAATGAAACCAAGTTAACATAAGCCAGAAAAACCCACTTTAATACATCATAGCAAATTTGTTTCAAAGACATTAGCACCATGGCAATGTGTGCATGTAAAATCGAGAGTAAATCCACATTCTGTATATTTTTAATTATGTTGAAAAATATAAAATGCACAAAACTCCTACAAACCTCATTTGAATGTTGTTTTGGAAAGACACAAGTTCTTCACACAGCCACAAAGTTAACTCAGAGGGAATTGGGAATTACGTGGCCCGTCTAAGAAACTTAGCCAAAACCTGTGATTTTGGACTTTCACAGATTCACTTATTAGAGACCAGCAAGGGCCCTGCAAAAGAACCAGAGAGTGCAAGAGAAATTATTAATGAAGGACCCACATTTAAAAGATGCCATTGCTGTAACAGAAGGGATGGACCTCCGGATGGGTGAAATAAATGAGAAACAATGATAAATGTATCGGAAATTTCGAGTGTGAAAGATTGTAGAGAGATGAGATGAGAGATATAGCGATATTAGATGAGCGAGTGACGGTTAAGAGAGTTAGCAGGGAAAATGTGAAGCAAGTTTCTGGGAAATTCAAATGGTATAGATGCGGCGGTGGCACACACAGCCAAACTGTCCTCAGGGAATGCATTGTGCATGAAATGTCTCAACCTGTGCCACCTGAGCTTGCAAAAAGTCCAGATGACCATGAGAAAGGTGATTGCACAGTAACGCGGCAAGTGTATGATAGTTAAGAGACTGGAGAGAAAATTGTGTTATGATTCATGAATTCTGAAACATCAGTTGAAGAATGCGAGTGCGAAGCTTGAATATTTAGAATTCCTCAATATAAAATCATTGTGAGAGACAAAAGAGTACAGATGTTAGTGGATACATGGCCACCTTACACCTTTGAAGCAATAAACTGGAACACAAGCCCTGTAGGACCAACCGCAAAGCCTCAGAGATTGTTGAGTTCCTTGTAAGTACTACCCAACTGCAATAAAGAGGACAGTTTCTGAGGCCCTAAATCTTAGGTCGACCTGGAAATTATAAAGGACTCCACAATATGATGATGCGAAAATAGTAGCTTTAATGGTTATTCTCAAAAAACAATTCAGAGCCACGGAGCAGAAACAAACCGGCCACAACCGGGTATCGTTGTAACTGACTTTTTGCAACAGCGTATTGACCCTTACTGAGTGTCAATTATTCTTATACTCATTGTATGAAACTGTGAGTTCATACCGGACCCTTTTCTCAATGCAAATAAATTGTACCTGACCCTGACAAAGTGTCGGTTGTATTCATAGGTTGTGAAATGTGTTGGATTGAGTAGTTTTTTGAGAATAACCATTAAAATTGCTATTTCCACAACAATATATTTTATAGTTCTTTACAATTACCAGATCAAACTCAAATTTACGGCCTCAGAACCAGTCTTCTTCACCTTATACCTTGATAGGCGACAAAAGCCCAGAAAGGATCTTTAGGCATGATGAGATTGTGTTAAGGGAGCCTGATAAAAATTTTATGTTATGTAAATCCTGTGTAGTATATTTGTGCCTCTTTGAAGCTCATTGGTTATGTGCCCATTCAGATAGATATTTGGCAGCATAAAACTATTGACAACGAAGGGAGATAGTTTACTTGGGTGAGTTCTCCAGCGGGATCATGGAACTGCCATGGATCCCAATGCCCTTGACTAGGTGCTGATAATTACTCATATCAGCAAGGATAATGAAATTTTAAATGTTATCCTAATGTCTTTGAGGACAAACCATGTCTCTTACATGGGTTTGAATCCAAAATCTTTCCCCTGAAAGAGGTGGAGCCTTTCATTCATAAAGTCCGTAAAGCTACCCTCTTAATGTTTGAACCACTCAAACAGGAGCTTAGAATATTTCAGAGTGGGGTTTTCTATATCTTAATCTTCAGGGGGAGTCATTAAATACCCCCTGCCATGGGTCATATGGACCTTTTTTCGTTGACAAGGAAAAGTGAAATGGGCCGATCATGTGCACTAAAACATATAGAAAATAAAATCACTAAAGACGCTTAGTACAGTGAATAAAGAGAATTTGTGTGAGTTGAAGGGCTTTGTTGTCTAATTCTTTAGTTTAATTATACAGTCAAAAAGCATTAGTCTTTTAAGTATTAGCATTACAAATGTATATTATATAATTATTGATATTTCAATATAAGAAATAATCCAACGTTTGTAAGTATAATAGATAATATTGTAATAATACAACAAGCGTGTTCCATAAAGGAATTCCCCTAGTCTAAATTTAATTAGATTGAAATAAAATGAGGTGCCAGCTCAGATGAACAAAAAAGAGTTCTGATAAGATAATAAATACATGAGCCTATAACCGTAGCACATCAACTAAAAGGAAAGATCAAGCTGAAAGGTATTCTCAACTGTAAATCAGCAGACATTTAATAAAGCAGAAAGCAGGCTAAGCAATCTCCCATGAAGAGAGGTATGATCTCAAGAAACTCAGAGATGAGTCTCCAACGAATGCGAGTGAGAGAAGCCCCCCTCTACTCTAGGAACACGTACTAATGTAAACACTTAATGTTCTAGAAGATAACATTGTTATAGGGTTTCAAAGAATCTAGCAGGACTATGTATTTAGAGCAACACAACACAATACAGAGACTGAGTCTTATTATATAATCAGTAAATGTTGGTATGTTTAGCTAGCTCACAGTACCACATCTAAACCCCTAATCTCACAGAGTTATAGATGTTGCAGGTAACCTCGAACATGACTCTAAAATTCCCAGGAATTTGTTGAACCAAATCTATCCCTTTCGTTTGTCACTTTTGCATGCCCAAAGTGTCACAAAGAAAAGATACAATAATGCATTTCCAAATTTTTATTGAAACGCTCAAATCTTTGTAAATAAAACATGAACTACAATCATCAGGGAGAGATGTTGTTATAAACATTATTAGAATGGTGAGAAACGCACACAACTCAACCATGTAACTAATATTACTAAGATTACTCCTATGAATCACTAATTTCTCTATGCTAAAGAGAGCTTGTCGGGAGTACCCATCTGCCAGGCCTACTGGAATGACCTAACCCCACACCTTGGTACTGTAAGTCAGGAAGCCGGCCTCAGTGCATTAACAAATGCCCCACCATCTGAGTGTGCAGCTATCTTCCTTTTCAGGTTGAAGGCCGGGGACAGTGGAACTGAATCTCAGTCTCCGCAGTGTTCCATAAAGACTCCGGTGGTAAGTGATCCTCTCACCGACCTCAGCATGGACGCTTTTTAAATAATAAAACAGCAAGCTTATCACACTGTGGCAGAGGTGGAGAAGAACGTCTGTAAATAGTCTGGGGAGAAATAGTTGTCTCCAACTCACAAAAAGAAAAGAAAAGAAAACAAGGCATTGTGTTCTCAGTTGTATGACCCTGGAACTAAATGTGCAGATTACAGGGTGAAAATGTCTATAGGAAATAAATGCCTGCATGGCACATTCTTGCAATAAGGCAAACAATGTGGGCAAATTACCATTAGAAAACGTTGCTAAGTTAAAACAAAAAGGTAAAATGGAGACTAAATGTAAGCAACATATCAACCTGTTTCTGTTTCTTTATTCACAATATCCAATAGGATTTCAGTAAATTCTTGGGAAGTGGTAAACACCCCAATTTCTCTAGTCTGCACAATGGGCCATAGACACAAGTCCTTTAAAATATACTTTGTTCACATTTTGTGGTTCATACAATTCTTCCCATGAATTATCCTTCCTGTTGTCTCTTCTTCTCACAGTGAGACCCTCACTATCAGCTGTCTAATACAGAACAAATGCCTATTTACTAACTAACGGAAGGCTTCTGGAAAGTTACAGCATCTGCAGTGAAGAGAAAATAAATCCCATGCAAAAATACTGCTCAATATGGAAAACAATGCTAGTGTATTATTTTATAATTAAAATGGCATCGTCAGTTAGACTAACGTAAATCAACACATTTTAATATCTTGTATATGCTTATATGTTTTACTTTGCATATACATTTGCAATTTTTGGTTAGACCATTTATTCTGTAATATGAAAAGAACTGCTGGGTTAATATTAAGGGATTTAAGAGTGATTAAAGAGAGAGAGTGTTCTGTGAGATTGATGCCTGTTGTACTAGAGCAAAAGGATGAAGGCAAAACAATAGCATGTGTGTGGACCTTCGAGATCTTAATAAAGGTATCTGTGTGAATGACCAGCCATTGCCCAAAATTTCAGAAAAACTTTCTATATTCAGTGGGACACAGGTTTAAAAAACACTTTTTTAGTTACGGCTCTAGCACGGAAGTTAAAAAGAATGTGGTGGTTTTGGAATTTGGTGATATGTGGAGCATCATCACAAATAGGAGCTACAGAGGGTAAGTGCCAAGCCGCCCTCCACTCAAAGTCAATATATCAAACAGGGCAAGGCACCAAAAAGGGGTATAAACTTATAGCACAGGACCAAAAAACTATTTAGAGAGAAAAACAATTTTTCTTCTACTACTGGTATTCTTATCCAGAAATTATTTTGGTCCAGCCCCCCAATTTATCAAACTTCAAACACCAAACAGCCCTTCAATACCCATCACCTTCACAGAGACAAATCAAAAGTATTTAGACAAAAAAGAAGGTGAAGCATGAGTGGGCCCCTCACGTACGCACCACCAGGGAGGCTGCCAGCCGGTTCTCGCTAGTATGCCCACGTTTTCTCATCATCGGGTGCCCACTCATGGGAGAAAGAAATTAGAGTCCAGTGAAGAGAAAGAAGGGAGCAGGTCGCAAAAGAAAGCTGTGTTCCTGTTCCCCAACAGAAAAAGAGAAGACAAAACCCGTGAATTGCAAGGAACGACTGTTCAAAGCAATCTTTAAAATTGAGTTGTCGACTCACGTCACAGTCACCCTCTTTATTCAAGACAGTGAGCCCACTCAAAAGTAAAAACACAAAATGTTGTTACCCATTTCAAAGAAGGCCAACATGTTTCATTGCCACTTAACTTTGTTCTGGCAAATTCATCAGGGCAAGGGTTTTCAAAAGGTTTCAATCACCTCACTGGAATTGTAATTCTGGGATTACAGAAGGGCTGTTTAGAGAATAAAAACAGAACCAAAATAGAGATAGAGGTTCCTGTTTAGTCATCAAATGGCACACACCAACCAATCGTGGTTATAATCAAAGATTCCTGCACTAAGGGTATTATGTTATATTTACCATGTAGAGGCGGAGGGCATTCGTACCTGCCTCCACTATGCCATAGGGGGTTGTAATAATTACTGACCCCCAAGTGAATGGCAACACTATTATTTGCTCATACACCGCCTGTGGAAAAAGGAAAGATACAGCAGTCATGCTGTGCTCAGCACAATCTTACGTTATATATCTCCACTCCAGTATGTCATACTGCAATTACACCTGAGTAATTGCTTCTATCAACCACATCTTCAGAAATAAGTTACTGAGTACTGCTTTAAAGATGGTATACAAGAAGCACCACTCGTAAATACAGGACCACGAACTCCCAGGCATTGACTGTTAGTGCCATGGTCACCACAATGCCCTTTCCGGCATCCTTTACAATCAAAATACACTTAGCCTGAGCCCAGGCTACAAGCGCTCACATCCCAGCAATCATTGGCTACCACTGCTCGCTTTCTCGAGCACAACATTCAGGCTTTCGTTGAGGCAAGTCCGACTGTACTGTGATTAACTGTTATGTACAACCCCCTCAATAGAGAGCGTCCCGTATCATCCTGTTTAGGGTCGCTATGTCTGCCATTCAATGTAACATCAAGTATCCCTTTTCAGAGTAAATAACAGTGCCCCCACCAAGAGCCCAGGCGTCTGCCCTGATCCGCCCCTCTCACCGCAATCGTAGGCTGACAGAGCCGTGTCTCGTCCCTGCTTCGTTGTACGCGTGTGAACCGGGAGCTCATATTGAGCCGAACCGAAGACACGCCCCTCATTTTTTCAATTGAAGGAAGTCACACGGCTCACAGCGTGGTATAATGAAACCACGGCGGCCATCTTGGAGTGTGTCATTTCATGGTGTAGTGTGTGTATAACCACCAGCTACATTAAAGGCTGCACACTCTCACCCACAGAACTCCTTAATTATATGTCTAATTATATGTCTAAGTTGCAATGAAAAATGAAGAAGGGGGGGAAAAAAGGAAGGAAGGGCAGAATAACAATACAGACAGACGACATTTTAGAATGCCTATATTGTGTGTGTGTGCTCATGAATAGCGCCTATTCAACCGGGACCAGTCAAAATCATGCCAGTTTATTTTTCCACACAGGTGTAGTAGAACCTGATAAAGAAATGGAACGGACCCTTCACATGGCTGCCTCACAGTGTATAAACCTGCCATGCAATTTCAACGCCAAGGGAGTAAGATGCCCTAACTTCCCTGTGCTTCAACGTGCTGACAAACCTTTCAAGGGATAATGTTTTAATGCCTGATTTTATTCCACTCGATACGTTCATTTAGCCCGTTCTGGTCCACTTTTTCTGAAAAAATCCAGCGTGCCTCCTTGGTGGCTAAAACCTGATCAATGCAATCACTACTAGCCACCACCTTCTCTAGGACCACCCATTTCAAGGATTTCAAGTCATGTCCAGTTTCACAGAAGTGTTGCACCAGGCGTGTGGACAATTTACCAGACTTAATCGTACTTAGGTGTTCCTGGACTCGGATTTTTATTTTCCTAGTCGTGAGACCAATGTAATGAAGTCCACATAGACACGTAAGTCTATAGATAACATTTGTGGTGTTGCAATTCGAGAATTTGTTCAAATACCAAATTTTACCGCTATTCAATGTTACGGATTTGGTTTTGTCAGTCAGATGACAGACCGAGCAACTGCCACACGGATAGTGTCCTACAGGTATCGAAGAAGGCCCTTGTGTCACTTGCAGACGCGAGTGGACCAACTTATCTTTCAAGTTGGTGGCCCGTTTGAATGCAAACCTGGGTTGAGGCATCTTAAAATCAACGGTGGACAACAATGGCCAGTGCCTCCTGATTAGCTGTCGTATTTTAGTTGCCAGGGGATCGTACGTCATCACTACTGTTAGACATTCATCTGAATTTTTTTGGCTCCTCTCAAGGAGAGCTTCACGTGGTGTGTTTAGGGCCCTCTTACGTGCCCTGCTAACGATCTTCTTAGGGTATGATCTTTGAATTAACCTCCCCGTGAGTTCATCAGCTTGATTAGAGAAACTCTCTGCAGTGGAGCAATTGCGGCGATACCTAAAAAACTGGCCAACCGGTAAGTTATCCCGCAAAGCTCTTGGATGATATGATTGATAGTGGAGTAAGGAGTTCCTATCAGACCCTTTTTGATGAACCGTGGTGACCAGTTGATTACCCTGTACTTTGATATCAAGGTCCAAGTACACTGCATGGTCATTACTAACTGTCCAGGTGAATCTAAGACAGGGGTCAAGATTGTTAAGCCACTCAAGGAATTGTAGGAGGACCATCTCAGTGCCCTCCCAAATGCATAGGACATCATCAATATACCTTTTCCAGAGACAAATATGTCTCTGGAAAGGATTAGATGACTGGTACAGAAAAAGCTCCTCAAACTGGCCTACATAAATGCAGGCCAGGCTCGGCGCAAAGGTAGCGCCCATAGATGTACCAGACACCTGCAGGAATAGCTCGTCCTTGTAGCAAAAATAATTGCGAGTCAGGGCGAGTTCGATGCATTGTAGCACGAATGTTTGGGGCGTGTCATAGAACCAATCCTGCTCCCCCAGGGCCCTCGCTGCTGCCACCAGCGTGGCTTCCTGGGGGATGTTGGTATATAAGGATTCTATGTCGATGGTCAAAATAAATTGCTGTGTGGCATCAAACTCCAAAGTACTCAAGATGTTCAATACATCTGTAGTGTCCTGTACATAGGATTGTTGTTTGAGGACAGATTCTCTCAAGAAGAAGTCTGCAAATTGGGAAAGGGGCTCGAGAATGGAGGAAATGCCCGAAACTATAGGGCGGCCAGGGGGGGGCCGTTGGGCTTTATGTACTTTAGGGAGTACATAGAACGCCGGTGTTCTCGGTTTGGTGTTTACAAGAAATTCAGCCTCCTTACTCGTGATCCAGTTCTTGCTCCGAGCCTCCGCTACCATAGTAGTAATTATGGTCAGAAGCTCGGGCGTGGGATCTCTGGCGAGGGGATGGTAATTCTTCCGTTCGCCCAGGAGTCTGCGTACCTCAAGGTCATAATCTGAGGTGTTCATCACCACAACAGCCCCTCCTTTATCGGCACTTTTTATGGTGATCAAGGTGTTATTTTGAAGTAATTTAAGGGCCACCCAGTCATCCTTGCTCATATTGCTAAAGGCCCGCCGTTGTTGAGATGGTCCTCCTACAATTCCTTGAGTGGCTTAACAATCTTGACCCCTGTCTTAGATTCACCTGGACAGTTAGTAATGACCATGCAGTGTACTTGGACCTTGATATCAAAGTACAGGGTAATCAACTGGTCACCACGGTTCATCAAAAAGGGTCTGATAGGAACTCCTTACTCCACTATCAATCATATCATCCAAGAGCTTTGCGGGATAACTTACCGGTTGGCCAGTTTTTTAGGTATCGCCGCAATTGCTCCACTGCAGAGAGTTTCTCTAATCAAGCTGATGAACTCACGGGGAGGTTAATTCAAAGATCATACCCTAAGAAGATCGTTAGCAGGGCACGTAAGAGGGCCCTAAACACACCACGTGAAGCTCTCCTTGAGAGGAGCCAAAAAAATTCAGATGAATGTCTAACAGTAGTGATGACGTACGATCCCCTGGCAACTAAAATACGACAGCTAATCAGGAGGCACTGGCCATTGTTGTCCACCGTTGATTTTAAGATGCCTCAACCCAGGTTTGCATTCAAACGGGCCACCAACTTGAAAGATAAGTTGGTCCACTCGCGTCTGCAAGTGACACAAGGGCCTTCTTCGATACCTGTAGGACACTATCCGTGTGGCAGTTGCTCGGTCTGTCATCTGACTGACAAAACCAAATCCGTAACATTGAATAGCGGTAAAATTTGGTATTTGAACAAATTCTCGAATTGCAACACCACAAATGTTATCTATAGACTTACGTGTCTATGTGGACTTCATTACATTGGTCTCACGACTAGGAAAATAAAAATCCGAGTCCAGGAACACCTAAGTACGATTAAGTCTGGTAAATTGTCCACACGCCTGGTGCAACACTTCTGTGAAACTGGACATGACTTGAAATCCTTGAAATGGGTGGTCCTAGAGAAGGTGGTGGCTAGTAGTGATTGCATTGATCAGGTTTTAGCCACCAAGGAGGCACGCTGGATTTTTTCAGAAAAAGTGGACCAGAACGGGCTAAATGAACGTATCGAGTGGAATAAAATCAGGCATTAAAACATTATCCCTTGAAAGGTTTGTCAGCACGTTGAAGCACAGGGAAGTTAGGGCATCTTACTCCCTTGGCGTTGAAATTGCATGGCAGGTTTATACACTGTGAGGCAGCCATGTGAAGGGTCCGTTCCATTTCTTTATCAGGTTCTACTACACCTGTGTGGAAAAATAAACTGGCATGATTTTGACTGGTCCCGGTTGAATAGGCGCTATTCATGAGCACACACACACAATATAGGCATTCTAAAATGTCGTCTGTCTGTATTGTTATTCTGCCCTTCCTTCCTTTTTTCCCCCCCTTCTTCATTTTTCATTGCAACTTAGACATATAATTAGACATATAATTAAGGAGTTCTGTGGGTGAGAGTGTGCAGCCTTTAATGTAGCTGGTGGTTATACACACACTACACCATGAAATGACACACTCCAAGATGGCCGCCGTGGTTTCATTATACCACGCTGTGAGCCGTGTGACTTCCTTCAATTGAAAAAATGAGGGGCGTGTCTTCGGTTCGGCTCAATATGAGCTCCCGGTTCACACGCGTACAACGAAGCAGGGACGAGACACGGCTCTGTCAGCCTACGATTGCGGTGAGAGGGGCGGATCAGGGCAGACGCCTGGGCTCTTGGTGGGGGCACTGTTATTTACTCTGAAAAGGGATACTTGATGTTACATTGAATGGCAGACATAGCGACCCTAAACAGGATGATACGGGACGCTCTCTATTGAGGGGGTTGTACATAACAGTTAATCACAGTACAGTCGGACTTGCCTCAACGAAAGCCTGAATGTTGTGCTCGAGAAAGCGAGCAGTGGTAGCCAATGATTGCTGGGATGTGAGCGCTTGTAGCCTGGGCTCAGGCTAAGTGTATTTTGATTGTAAAGGATGCCGGAAAGGGCATTGTGGTGACCATGGCACTAACAGTCAATGCCTGGGAGTTCGTGGTCCTGTATTTACGAGTGGTGCTTCTTGTATACCATCTTTAAAGCAGTACTCAGTAACTTATTTCTGAAGATGTGGTTGATAGAAGCAATTACTCAGGTGTAATTGCAGTATGACATACTGGAGTGGAGATATATAACGTAAGATTGTGCTGAGCACAGCATGACTGCTGTATCTTTCCTTTTTCCACAGGCGGTGTATGAGCAAATAATAGTGTTGCCATTCACTTGGGGGTCAGTAATTATTACAACCCCCTATGGCATAGTGGAGGCAGGTACGAATGCCCTCCGCCTCTACATGGTAAATATAACATAATACCCTTAGTGCAGGAATCTTTGATTATAACCACGATTGGTTGGTGTGTGCCATTTGATGACTAAACAGGAACCTCTATCTCTATTTTGGTTCTGTTTTTATTCTCTAAACAGCCCTTCTGTAATCCCAGAATTACAATTCCAGTGAGGTGATTGAAACCTTTTGAAAACCCTTGCCCTGATGAATTTGCCAGAACAAAGTTAAGTGGCAATGAAACATGTTGGCCTTCTTTGAAATGGGTAACAACATTTTGTGTTTTTACTTTTGAGTGGGCTCACTGTCTTGAATAAAGAGGGTGACTGTGACGTGAGTCGACAACTCAATTTTAAAGATTGCTTTGAACAGTCGTTCCTTGCAATTCACGGGTTTTGTCTTCTCTTTTTCTGTTGGGGAACAGGAACACAGCTTTCTTTTGCGACCTGCTCCCTTCTTTCTCTTCACTGGACTCTAATTTCTTTCTCCCATGAGTGGGCACCCGATGATGAGAAAACGTGGGCATACTAGCGAGAACCGGCTGGCAGCCTCCCTGGTGGTGCGTACGTGAGGGGCCCACTCATGCTTCACCTTCTTTTTTGTCTAAATACTTTTGATTTGTCTCTGTGAAGGTGATGGGTATTGAAGGGCTGTTTGGTGTTTGAAGTTTGATAAATTGGGGGGCTGGACCAAAATAATTTCTGGATAAGAATACCAGTAGTAGAAGAAAAATTGTTTTTCTCTCTAAATAGTTTTTTGGTCCTGTGCTATAAGTTTATACCCCTTTTTGGTGCCTTGCCCTGTTTGATATATTGATATGTGGAGCATGTCTCGTCTGGTGACTATCTAACCTGATTTATGGAGATGATACAGGAGTAGTGGGTTCACCTTCTAGCAGAAGAACAGTGGAAGATAACTGCTCCACAAAGCCACATAGGGTTAAGAGGGGCCTGTGATGGTTTAGAGACTTTCTCTGTATCACTCTTGTAGTTGCACTGCAAGTAATTTATAGTGTCAACGTCCTTTACCACTAAGATGTTTTGCTTTATTTCTCCGGTTGTCGTTCTTTTTTCCTTTCATGTATATTATAGTTACCCAATGTGCTTGTTGTGTAGCATTCTTTGGTGCGTGTAGTTTGTTATAAGAACTGCTTTATTTTGTTGCTGCGATATCGTATGCCCAATCGGAGGGAGGGTTGATGTGTTGTGGCTAGGATCTTGGAGTAGTCTGGAATGTTTTCCGTGTCATCCCTTCCAATGTGGAATGCTAATTGTGCTGCTGCGGCATTTGGAGGAACTAAGGTTAGGAGAGAAGTCTTGCTCTGCGTTGGGTGGTGGACCTGTTTCTCCAGAGAATACCTGGTGAAGAATTCTTGATGAACCTTCTTGGCAGAAAAGGATCCCGACATTCTTCCAAATCAGAGATTCAGCGCACATTGTTAGCAGTGTCATGTCCAACAATAACCACCCCGAGAAAGAAAAATAAGTATATTAGACATACAACAGGTGCTTCCTCGGGCGGTCCTTAATTTGTAAAAAGAAAAACAGGTGCCAAGGCCCTGGTCAGGAGGCCACTGTAGTGTGCACCACAGACTGCCCCCGCCAGCGCTGCCAATGATAGTACCAGTATAACTACTAACCATCGCCCTCCTACAAGAGTGACAATCCAGACTCAGGGCCGGCTCTAGGGCGGTACGATCGGTGCAAGCGCACCGGGCATGGACTTGGTTGTGGGGGCGTCATTTTTTAAAATGTGCATTTTAAAAGCACATGCTGCCACCTTCCTGGTCTCCAGCAATTTTCAGACATCAATTAAAATGTCAAGATAACTCCGGTGAATAATTGTCTTACTGGAAAGAGACCGGAGGTTTGTCTAGTGGAAGTTTTGACTCATCCTAAGGTAGCGCAGAGGGTTAAAATGCCTGATGCTAAGAACGGGTACCATGCGATAACGTAATGCATATAATGTACATAGGTCAGAAGGTTACTGCTTCTGTAAGAGAGCTCCTTTTGTTACTTGTCGTTCATAAGTCAAAATCCTAATATAGAACATTGCGCTATTTACTGTCATCCTAGAGCTGCTGCAAACTGTAAGGTATATGTTAGCACTATATGTTTTTTTTGCCCAGTCTTTCATCATCCTAATCTTGTGAAAAGGGTTCATTTGGGTAGAAAATAATTCCTATTATGAAAGAAAACCCCTAACAATGATGTCACGTTTTAAATGCTGAATTTGTGCTTTTCTAGAATAAGGACTCAAGCTATATTGCCTACCAGCATCGATGACATGTCACACCTACAATACTCCTTGTAGTCCTGTCTGATGTAACACTTCCTATGCACTGATCTGCACACAAATGATTGTATCTGTGCAATGTGTGTGTGATGCAAAGAGCTCTGACACCTTACACTGGTATGAGTGGTCCTATAAAACTAAATGGATCTCGGAGACAGTGGTTATGGAGATTTGAGGGGCGCTGTTAAAGGGTGCTAGTGAGGGAATCCGTGGCAGAGGTGGTCCATTGGGGGGGGGGGCAACAGACATTGTCGCACAGGGCACCACCAGACTAGTCCAGCCCCTAAAGCTGTAAGAATGCTTTGCAGCAGGCATGCCATTTTTAATGTATATTAACCAACCAACAACTGTTGGTGTGCTCATCTCTAAATTAGACAGACAGCGCCCCTGTGAGGCAGACTGCCATAAGTGCCAGTGTTGACAATGAAGTGCTGGTGCCGATCACCAGAAACCACTGGCTCAAATTAAGCCCTGGCCTGAGGAACAGGTCTTAACTATATTACATGGTTTACGAATAGATATATCCGTATTTGAGTCACAGTTAAGTATTTCTGGTGGGCGACACAGTTTACTCCAGTAATCACATGGCATCAAATGGATTTAGTCCTGAAATGCCTACGTAGTGCGAAGGAATGTTTTCACACTGCAGAAAGCATATTGTGGTATTTGGGTTGCATTAATTACCTGTAACTCGACTTCTCCACCATGTGCATTGCCATTAAATTCTTAAGCACCAAGAGCCCAATTCACCATGGCCGTTTGACTGTTCGAGGTCTACTTACATGCGTAAATGGCTTAAATTCCGAGTGCAAGATATTCTCCAAACATGGCTTTAAAATGCTAAATTATTGTAGCCATATTACCAGTGATGGTGTGATCCTATGCCTGAGCAAAGCTGTCAGTGATTCGACTGTAGTGAGCTAATCGCCCGCCTCCTCGCGTAAACATTATTACACTTTTGATTAAGTATTTCACCGGGTTCAAATATATCCGTGTTTGTATTATAAATGAACTATCTTACCGCTGAATGAAAATAACTGTAATGACATTTTCAGATAGTGAAGCGCCAATAAGTTTCTCTTTTTTTTCTAAGGGTCACCTATAAAATATTGAATTCTAAAACCCATGTTGACACCCCATCTATATTTAAATACTAGTGTTAAATGTGCGCTGCAAATTAAACATGATAAAGGTCGGTTTTCTTCCTGGGCGAAGTTAATCAAAGAACCATTGATGACACCGAGTTTAGGATAAACGGTTCTGCAGAATTGTCCATTTATGAATACATGCCATAAAATTACAAAGTTTTTGGTTTGTGTAACATATTGGAATAAATGGAGACAATTCCACTTCAGTGTGTAATGGTGCGTAGTAAAAAGAGGACAACTTAATACTTAACAGTCTGAAGGTGATACAATCTAGTGTGCTGTGAAATAGCAGCCGTCAGATACACAAAGGCCACTCCAAAGGGAATTTACAACAGCGTTGGCAGGAGGCAGGAACTGATGAAGCTGAAATGTGCCCTGTGCTCACTTCACTGGCATCCTGTTATCACATCCACCACTAAACAGAAAGGCAACACCAAAGTAAAAACAAAAACACTGGTGCTGAAGGGAAATACCTTCTTTGCGGGCGTGCTTATTGTGAAAGAGCAAAATGCAGTTACTCAAAGTGAGGTTAGCCAGTGGCTTAAGTAGGCTGACCCACTGCCCCATGCTTCATGCTGTAGTGGGTGGAAGCAAAGTGTAACTGACACAACAACAGGCCAATGGACAAATAGAGCTGTCTGAAAGTCCATTTAAAGTAAGTATATTATGCATATCATTTTAGTAAAATCAAAAGGCATTGGCTAACATCAGACACACAAAAGGTCTGGTTACTTGAAGGATTCATAGAACTTGGTAACCTGCGACCACCGCTAGAGGTGACCACCCAGCGCACGTGCAGTAGTCCTAAGCCCCCAAGGACGGCACGCATGGGGCGCCCCACCAGGTCACCGAAGAGGTTCTAGAACTTGCATCACCAAGACAGGCCTAGGTCTCTGTGCACACGCTAGATTAGTGTGATGCCAGGGCCAAACAAAACAAGCATTGGCATAGCCAATAGGTCTCACCTTTGGGACCTTATAAGTGTTTAGCCATGCAACAGTTGATGTTGTTGCACCAAGAATATTGTTCTGGATGACTAAACACTTATAAGGTCCCAAAGGCAAGACCTATTGGCTATGCCAATGATTGTTTTGTTTTTCTGTTATTTACTCTGGGTAAGGATCCGATGAGGAAAAATAAGTGTCATTCTCCCAAAAATGAGAGCCTGTGGGCCGCACCTGCTACCACCAGTTCAAATTAAGCACGGCTGCAATGAGAGGCAAAGATTCGCTCTGAACCAGGTTGCACCGCCGAGTACAAAGGTTTCTAAATAATGTTTTATATTGGCACTGTTTCTCTAAATCCTTTTTGATTCACATGCAAGGGATGTTACATTTTACAACCTCATTATTGATACTGTTCACCTCCTTGTCTGCCGATTGAGTATATACACACACACACATTTTGTAACAAAATTAAAATGTGGCCTAGAACATAAACCAGGCGCTTTAATTCTGAATCAATGCGCTTTAAGGCACCAGTATTAATCTAAACACAAGCATTTGCAATGCAATCGGTCTCGCCTTTGAGACCTTATAAGTATTTAGCCATGCAGCACATTTTCCTGGTGCTGCCACATCTACTGTTCTTTAACATAGCACTGCATTGAGAAGTACTTGCAGTTTTAGGGCAGGCTGCCATTCCTGCCAGAACGGGTATTAAGGTTATAAATGCCGGCAGGAGTCCGGTTTAATCTCCTGTAATCATAGAAAGCGTTTGTCTGTTTACTCAAATATTGTTGCCCCTTTAATGGGATGGGACAGAAATCTTTCATGCACTGGGCAGCAACACTTGTGCACGTGCATGGACAACACAGCCGATGCTGAGAATGCAACCCTGTGTGATGAGGAAAGTGTGCCAGGATGGCAGAGACCATCTGATCTGCTCACCGGGTGCATCATTTGTGAAACTGCACATTAGTATCTACCACTGCTGCCAACATGGCGATGCCGGAAACCCCCCGCCATGAGCAAGAAAACACCCAGCAAAACTGCGGGAGGCCAGTGTGAGCCTGCAGGGCAGCGGTCACCAAGAGGCACTTCTGGCGAGTCCTCGGGCAGTTAGACCCAGCTCCCAGGAACTCACGCAGAAACTGCAGTGCAGAGCTACCAACCCTCAGAGCGCTGAGACGGACAGAAGAGATGTCATAACTATTTTTTATCCCCTGTATTTTAATCAGCCTATCTGCGTTTTGTGGGCACCGGTTAATAAAAAGTGTGTACAGTATCAAGTCGCCTTTGCATCAGAGTCAACCTATAATGTCTTCAAAATAACATGCAAACAAGCATCACATGATGCGAAAAAAGGCTAGCGCACGCGCAATGTAACTCACTACATGACCTAAGCGCCACCCCGTCTGATATCCGAACCACAAGTAAGAGAACCAAAAAAACAAGAATTTCCCCTAAAAACTTTAACATTAATTAAAATAAAAAAAGTAAACATGTTGTTTCCTGATACAATGTGAAAACATAAAACGTGAGCGCCAATGTGAAGAACGAACAGCGTCCACTTTACAACATGCACCAGAAATGCGAAGTGATGAAATATAAAGCGCAATGCATTACAAATAAAACTTTTGTAAAGATGTGGCCGTGGTTACATATAAAGCACATTGGATTTCCTTCAAAAGAGCGGCAGTAGTAAAATATTCATAGCGGAAATCCGCTTAAAAGTAAGCATGGTGTTTCTGATTAAATACAACAATTCCCTTTAAAACATAATCGCAACCGAGACAATAGTGAGATGTCAATAAGCGTTATGGCAACAGAGCAGAGCATACACAGCACAAATACCTGCTTAGCTGTGGCAGTTAAAAAAAGAGTGCTCAAACCCAAATGGAAAACAAGTCCGGGAGTGGTGCGTGCGCGAGCATTCTTCACTTTTCCAGCACTGCACTCGTGCTTGTGGCGCGCAGCTGCTCGCTCCCGAAAGGTGGATGTCACCACAAGCACGAATGCAGTGCTTGAAAAGTGAAGACCGATGGCTAAAGGCCTTACTAGAGTAGCGCATGCTCGCTGCCTAGGCGAGACCTTAAAACAGGAACCCATTTTCACATTCAATCAGGCACTCAAGGTAGGGTACATGCCGGTACACCATGCTGGCGACATTCCAATCTCACCTACAACAATTTCAGGAGCTTTATATAGAAAAAAATATGGTCAAATTGTTTCTTGTTGTTCTGCCTCTGTAACATCCTTGTCATGAGCGGATGACTTATGACTGAGGTGGTCTTGTAGTAAGTGCATGAAGGTCTCTGGTGAGATTACACAGATATTGGAAGGTTCATGAATTACTTGCACAGCTGGAAGGAACATCTTTATGACACATCCTGTATCGATCGGAGGGCGAACAAATCCACAAAGTTCAGAAAGAAAGCTAACATAATCAAACATACCTTCTTACCATAGCTGCACACTGTATACACTGCATAACAACAGGGGGCTGATTTACCACCAAGAAAGTAACTTTAAGGTTTCTCACTTTACACTGCAACTTTGGAAAAAGTATGCGTGTACTGGTGACAGTCTTTCAATGGCAGGAAGAGCTGCGACATGTGACACCATGCCCTTCATTGCATGTTGTGGTTTCCCGTGTGATTTCTGCTTGAATTGAGTCAAGAGTACAATGCAGGGGCCCCATGTTTGCTGACTCTAACCCCCAGGTGTGCCCTAACCCATGGTCATTGGGAGCCACTACACCCTCAAACCAGGCCATGGGAGGCTGATGGTTGGTGGCAGGTGATTGGCGGTTCTAGAGCGAGAGGCCTTTTTACCTGTATTCCCCAGCGGCAGCTGCCATAAACAAAGAGTGGGGGGGGGGCGCAATACGATATTTAAAAAAATAAATAAACGTACCTTTTGCCACTGGCCGCCTCCAGTGTCATATCTCATTGTGGTGCCTCTCCTCTTCCTGCCTGGTCCTAGCAGCCCCTAGGACAGGCTCCCAGTTTGAGCAGGCAGAAAAGACGCCCTGCTCAGACCAGGGAGTCTGCGGGGTTTCTCCAGCCCGGCTGCTCATGTGTATTTTGGTAGGCCTGAGAACGCCGGCCAAACACATATGAACACTAAGGTAATGGAGTGCACAGCACTCCTCCTCCCCCTACCATGCCCCGGCCGCTCCCAACACCGCTGGCTAAGAGCCGGCAAATGTAAAATAAAACGATGTAAGAACATCGTTTTATTTGACATTTGCTGGCTCTGAACAGGCAGTGGGGCAACGTTCCTCTGCCATTGCGGAGCAGCCGCCACTAGTATTCCCTTAGCTGGATACTTACTTTCCCCCACTGACGCAGTGCCTGGCACGTCTCAAGATGTTACACCTGTGCTGTGTGTATAGAAGACTATGAGCAATTTGAATAGTTCCCTGGGCAGGACAGAGTGACCAACCAACAAGCTGCTCGCTCAGAGGTTTGCCTCAGACCGCCTGCTCTTCCTTGTGTTGAGCTGGTTTGGCGGGCATCAGTAGACAGGGCTTGTCTGGAGAGCATCACCAGCTTCTCCCTACAATCCTAAAATGGGGAAAGGAGTTGGCCTAACGGCTGGGGCAATCGACCTCAGATCTGAGGAACCGGGTTCGTGTCTTGGCAAGGACGCGCAACATCCTGTGAGTCTGGGCAAATCACTTATTCTCCCCGTGCCTAACAAAAATGAATGTGTCCTTGTGTAACGCAACTGGTGCTCGTGTAAAGCGCTCTGATACCCGATACCTCCGGGTCAAGTTCGCGCTATATACAGCTTGCTTAGAAAATACAAAAATCCACCCTTAGCTTATCTGAGGCTGTGTAACAGAAAGTGACCTGGGGTGCAATGCGCATGTCCGTCCATTCCCTGCTTCCCTGGTGCACGTATAGAAGGGGGCCATATATCTTTCTGCATCCCCTTCTATATAATATGTACTATGCTGGTGCACATTTGGCACCGGTGGGATCACAAGTGGGTGCTCTTTGGCCCTTTGCAAATGTAGGAACCTTTGCCATTGAACCCAAGCAGTACTACAGACGTAAGTGCAATGGTAAACGAGCTCTCCTCAGTGCAGGTGCAAACTGGCAGAGTAAGTGCCTGCGCTCAGAACAGCGCGTCTTGTGTTAATCGGGTGCACTGTCCTAGCGTGCACTTGGTGCAGTGACGTAAGGGTGGACAACCTGGGACAGCGTGTCTGATTTGTGATTTTGGACCATGGCCCCTATACTTTTCTCTGCAATGACAAACACCGGTGAAGATACACTGAGCTGGTATGACTTACGATCTCAAATTTGAGAGTCGCGTGGGCTTTAGTTGGCCCTGGCATCGCACTAGCAGCATCCCTACAGTAGCACAATGGGACGCTTTTTTGCACTGTCACGGGTGAGGATCTGCCACCAGTTTGAACCTCTTATCCAGGTCTTGGAGATATCTCTTGTGTAACAAGACACAATTGAGAGCTTGGCCCTTTAAATGTGCCATACCTCGGACACGTACTTTTCAAAGCATCACCCCTGGAGACCAGGTCAGTAATTTTTCTCCACTGAACTATGTCCAGAGCCTCAGATACCATCTACTGTTAGAAGAACCATCCAGTATGTTGGAAGAAGTTCATTGGTTCCCTAAAACCTCTTCTTTTGACTTGGAAGATACCCTCTGTTAATGCTTGGTGACTGGCACTGGTAGACATAGAGATGGTTCCTTTCTTAGATATTTTGGGCAAATAGTCAGCTACCTTATGTAAAACCCTCTGCATTGTCTCCTTGCACACAGGGCTATTTAGAAACTAAGAGCCACATATACAAAGCTTTTTTGAGGTTGCAAACGGCACGATTATGTTTGCAACCACAAAAATGCTTTTTTTTTTGAGTCACAAAAGCCAAATTGTGAATTGGTAACTTGTTAGCAATTTGGTTTTGCGATTCGATATTTGGAAGGGGCATGCTTATGGCGACCCTTACAAATACTGATTCACAGTGGTATGCATTATTGTTTTGCAACCAAATTCTGGCACACAAAATATTAATATTTTAACGAAACTTCGAACCAGATGGTAACCCATTTACAAATGGGAAGGGGTCCCAGGAGGACTGCTTCCCCCTAGAGAATGTTAAAAAAATGAAATTTAAAAGTTTCCTTTTTTCTAAACATATCCTGTTTTCGGTTGTTGAAAACGGGCTGCATTTACAAAAAAAGTTTCCTTTATTGAAAGGTAATCACTGACATAGTGCTCTGCTGACCCTAGCAGGCCACCATCCCTGTGATGGTCGCTAATCCTAGTGGGTCACAAATTGCAACCTGCCTCATTAATATTCATGAGGTAGGTCTATTTGCAACCACACTGGGAACCCCTGTTTTAAACATAATCCTTTAGTACAATACGAATTGCGATTTCCAAATTGTGATTCAGTAAGAATTGCAATTTGGAAATTACATTCCTAAATGTTAGCACATCTGGCCTTTAATTCACAGGCAGGTTGTCTGAGACCCCCTGCAAAAGGCAATTTATGATGTCACCTATTAGTGCAAAGATTGCATTGCAAATTGAATTCCAATTTGCTCATCAGTTGCTTGTTTATGAACGGGAATGATACATTGGTCCCCAGGTATTGAGACCTGATCTAATTTCAACATCGTTTCTCGAACTGTAATGGTAAAAGTGGACCAAAGTGTGTTTTAAAGCTGCTGTTTTCCTCCCCCTTAGCCCCCCCCGAGGGTATCTGTACCGCAGAGCCTGCCCATCCCCACCTCCTAGGGCAGCTCACCTGGTGCTTCACCTTGAGTCATTGGCGCGGATTGATTAGGAAAGATTTAGCGCTGAGACACCCACGGATATTTGCACGCTCTACAAATTGCATAAATAAATAAATTGATCACCACTTGTTTTAAAAGTCAGTAAGCAACATATACTAAAGAAAAGGAGGTGGAGCTACGAGAAACATTCTCTTCCACCAGTGGGTAATTAAATATATTCACATAAAACAACGGAACCTTTGCAATATTGCAGGACAGGCTGGAAGTGCACAAGATGGCGGCTGCACAGGCAGGGTGCCTCGTGGCAGCCACGCTGCTTCCTGCGATCAATGAACAAGTCAAACTGTGAACCAATGGAAAACATCTTACACACTTTTTATTGACTTTTTCTTTCACAGGTAAAATACTTCTCCGAATGTTTCTGTCTTGTCACTTTGACCTTCTCTTAGCTGCATTCTGTTGGGTGCTGGTGTCTGTGTCGTCTGTTGTGTGCCAGGGGGCACCTGCTGCGTATTTGTATGTGACGTCACGTGTGGGTAGGGTATGGCTGAATTTTAGCCCTGCTGAGGCTAAAAGCAAGCTTTAAATGACTCCTGCTGCGGAGTGGCCCCTCCCTCGCAGGGCTGACCTTGTGAACCAGTTCACCTGCTACAGTGTGCCACAGATCAACAAGAAAACAAAACTGAGACTTAGAAAATTCAAAATGAATGTGGAGTAATGAGTCCCACACCACCATATCCAAAGTTACTACTTCAGATTGAATATGGCCGTGGAGAACAACAGACCGGGGCACAGCGCAAGTGGAAGTGGAATGAAGAGACAGCAGTAGAGAAGGAACTAAGACCCACACACAAGGCTGTCACCACAGTGAAGTTAGCCTATGCCTGAAGGGGGCTGACCCTTTGCCTCATGTTGTATGCTAGAGTGGGCAGAAGAAAACATGAATGGCAGAACAACAGACCAATGGAGGAAGAGGGCTGGCTGGAATCCCTACAAGGTGGTATATTATACAGATGATGTTAGTAAAATAACAAGATTTCTGCTACTGCTGAACCTAACAAACAGAGCCTGGCCAGGTGATGAATATAGTTTGGGCCAGCCTGCTGGAGACTTGTCATACTTCACATGAGGAAGGCCACCAATTCCGCAGCCCCAGCCCGGCAGGCCTACAGCAGAAGCTGAAGCCGTCTCAGGCCCATGGTGGCTGCGCACTTGGCTGACACAGGCTCTCCCTTTACGAGGTTGTGAATCCCACAGAGATTCACTCACTGATACTGTCAGATGAATCTTACTCAAGAACAACATACTATGATTATTATAATTTGGGATTTGTATAGCGCTTCAGCTACTCAGTGAGTGTCCCGGCGCTACGCACTAAGTTCTAATCCCAACTAATAAAGGATCTAGAAAGTAGACCCAAAGAGCCATGTCTTAAGGAGTGCCTTGAAGATCCGAACATCCCCGGTGGCACGGAGCTGAAGAGGGAGAGCCTTCCACTCCCTTGTGGCAGGGTAGGTGCTGCCATCCCACCTTTTCCTTCTGAATCCAGGAATTACCACCAGCAAGGGGCTGGAGGACCGGAGTGACCTGGCCGGTTGGTAGAGGGTAAATCTGTTGCACAAGTACTGTGGGCCTTTGCGGTAAAAAGCTCTGTGTGTTAGAACGAAACCTTTGAACCCCACACGTTCTTTGACGGGCAGCCAGTGCAGTTGCTTTATGACCAGGCTGGATGAGAGCTTCTCCTGGTAAGTGGCAGCAAAAGCCGAGCGGCGGCGGCATTCTGCACCAGCTGCAGTCGCCTCAGGAGGTAGGTAGGGAGCCCCTAGCCGAGTGAGTTAGCACAGTCCAACCTAGAGCTGATCAAAGCCTGGATCACTGTATTTTTTATATGGAGGGGGGTTAAGATATAGAATTTTAAAAAACATTTTTAGCAGGCCAAAACAGGTTCCCACCACCCCCTTCTCTTGGGGGTAAAAGAAGCAGTGTTGTCAAGTTTCACCCCCAGATTATGTGCTACATCGGCGGGGTGGTAGCGGGGGACATCCTTTGGGCAATAGCCATTGTCTCAGATGGGATGGGGGACCCAATGAGCAACATTTTAGTCTTGCTAGGATTACACTGGAGGCTGCTGCCGTGCATCTGTTGAAACACAGCAGTCGGGCATATCTTGAAATTACTCAGTGCTTTGGGAGTTTTTTGGTATAGAGTGAAGAGAAATTGTGTGCCATCGGCATAAGAAACAATTTGTATGCCAAATGATTCTATCAGGGTTGCCACGGGCGCCATATACACATTGAACAGTTTAGGGCTCAATGCGGACCCCTGAGGAACCTAAAAACACAAGGGTTTGGGTTGTTCTGAGGCAAAATTGGCTGTACAAACTGATGCCAAAAGATTTTTTAATGCTTGTTTTTGCCCGGCAGGGTCCTTGTGGGACCCCCAAGAGGCCTAGGGGCTCAGGGTATTTTACCCTGCCCCCCTCTCTTTTTTAGGTCTCGCTGGCGAAATTTTATGTTTTCCAGTAGTGGGGCTTGAACCCGCCCCTCTTCTCCATTGGCTGGCCTCTTAAATGCTGGTCATCCATTGGAGAAGAGCTTTGTCTGTCAATTCAAGCCCCATCTTTTTCGGATTCGGGGGTGTGTTTTTTCGCTTCTTTCTCTTTTTTAAGCCCCATCCCTTTTACACTGGTGGGCGTGTTTTTTTTGTTTTTTTTTACAGGGACGTTCTCGTGTTTATTAGGTCTCGGCTACCGAAGGCTGCGCTTGTTGATCCTTCGGGTCGAGTTCGCGCTATATAAATATGCACACAAAAAAATAGGTGGCTTTGGAGAATGCTATTCTTGTCCTTTTGTGGGCGGGGAGTGCTTTGGTTCTGTTCTCACAGCGGCTCCCTCGGTCACAGGACGGGCGCACAGTTGATCGAGCCGAAGCCCACTGTGGACTTTGTTCCAGTTTCTGGTCGCGGTATTGTGCGTGTCCGCCCAGGATCCTACGTCTACTAAGGGTAAGACGAGGCTTAAACGCGCACTGGGGGTGAGATGGGTTCTGAACCCACCTCCTAAGTAGCTACTTTTAGCTAAAACTCGTCCACTGTGCACCGACCTGCACGCATCGGCTTTCCACAGACCGGGAAGTCGACACACATCTCGCCCACGTAGCAGTTGCCCAGCAACCCGTGAAAATTGGGAAGGGTCCCTGCCCCTCTGATACTCAGCTTACGATTCCTTATTGCGGTGAACCTCCGCCCTTGTAAGCGTCCTGTCCAGCTAAACCTTGCGCGTGATCATCAGCCGTCTGTGAACCCGAAAGCTTCTAGATTTCAGTGGAACGCTGAAAATGGCGGTTTAGAATCTTCATCCGGGGTGAGTCGTTCTGAGAGCAGCAGCTGCTGACGCGTCACTTTTTTGGGCAGTTTCTATATAGCACTAACTTGACCCGAAGGTTTCCAACTTAAAAGTATCCGAGCGCTTTACACGAGCACCAGTTACTTTACTCATGATCACAAGATAAGGTGATTTGCTTAGAAAAACAGGATGTCCAGCCGGCGTGAGACTCGAACCTGGTTTCCCAGTTCCAAAGTCGGCTGCTGTATTAGTAACGCCACATCCTTTCCAGAGTCTTTATTCAGAAAGTGTGTTATTAGAGTGTTTGTCTTCCACAAGTTTATTGTTGTGCGGCTTACACATTGGTGTCTTCGTAGCCTTGGTTGGATGCCAGTTGTCCCGGGGTTGGTTGGGTGCCTCGTGTAACGTGTTCGTAACACACCAACGTTAACAGGTCGCTCTGTCACAAAGGATGCTTTGCTTCAAACTGGGCTTTCATTAACAGCTCAATGCATGTTGGCGGTTGAGCCAACGAAACGTACACTCCCGTAACTGATTCAATAGAGAAGGCAGGCATCGGAGGAGCATTGTGTTCTTCGTGATCCAGAGTTACCAGGTACCCTTAAAACTCAAACTATCATCGCGGGCACTGTTGCTAGACCTCGACTTTCAGGTGACAGCCCACTGTATTCTGAGTTTTGTAGTCGTTTTTAGGTCTCGCCTACGCAGCGCGCAATCGTTGCTGTTGGACTGACCTCTTGGAATCGCTCCAGGCTTTAGTTGTGCATGTTTTGCACTGTTTCCTTTTAGTACTCGTGCATGTATGGCATTTACCTTGCGCGAGCGAGCAGCGGCGCCATCTGTTAGCAATTATCGCGCCTGCCTCTGCTCGCTTCCGTAAGGTAAACGCTGTAGATGGGCTTGTTCTTTTAAGTCATTCTTATGTTCTTCAGCCCTTTCACTGGTGTAAAACACTCAAGTACCATCGACCTCTGAATGAGCCAAAAACACAAATGAAACCTGAACAGCAAAATACATAATTACCCTGCGGTTGCCGTGAGCGTGACTGTTCGCTTATCTCATTCCTAGCAATGCTCTTCAGAAAAAGGTACCGGGACTTTTCAAGAGAAATGATGCCGGCGTATTACGTTCGGGCCTCTCTTGCCCCTGCAGGTACATGTGCTGAATACCAAGCACTCACAGTGCCACACCCATGAATGAGCCCTGGTGTCTTCATCAGGACAGAGTCTGCACAGTTCACTGGTGCGGGCGTGTCCGACTCAAAAAGAACTGCCGGGTTTGGGATCCGAATGGATCCCCTGCACTTCGAGCACAGGTTGGGGGTTAATTTAAAGAACGTTCCATATCCTTCCTGACAGAGGATGGGATAAAGAGGTGACAATCACTCAAGCCCATTCATTAGATCACTCAGTGTGGCCTTCAGTGTAGCCCATGCATACTAGAGGGCATTATTTCGTAGACAGAAGGCAATCACTTCATAGCTGTACATGTACAGTGCTTAATTTGAGCCGGTGTTTGCCTGTGGGGGGCACTATTTTGGGGGCCTGCACTTATTTTTCAGGATCAGATATTTACCGAATACAGCAGAGGAAAAAACACAGAATCGGAAAGACAGAGGAAGAAAAAGATGGCAAAAACCGCAACAAATAGAAAGCAGGAACCTGCAGTAGCAAGAACAAGCATTGAAAATGCAACAGATCTCGCCTTTGGTTAAGTTAAAGCCATTTGCTTTGCTAATGGTATTGTATAGCAAAGCAAATGACTTTAACTTAATAAAAGGTGAGACCTATTGCATTTTTAATGCCTGTTTATCATTTTTTCTAGGACTCGGCTCAAGTTGAGTCCCATAATGACTGTCAACACTTCCTGGTTTGAAGCGGACTGGGAAGGATGCAGTAGCTTGTTCTGCTCTAGGAATGCAGAGCGCTGTTCATTTATAAGCTTCTCCAGTGTCTTGGCAAAGGCCGGGAGCAGAGGGATACGGCCGAAATGAGCGAGATTGGATTTGTCAGGCGATGGTTTCTTTAGGAGGGGAATCAGCTTAGCTTGTTTCCAGCCACGGGGCATGGTGGCTAGTCGAATCAATGGAACTAATAACTGATTTAGAGAAGGGTTGATGACGACACAGCTGGAGATCAGTATATGACGAGGGCAGGGGTCCGCCAGCGACCCATGCTCTTAGAGCATAGGCCGAGTCCGCGAGCGAGATAGGATCACATTCCTGCAGCTATGGGCCACCGGGTGGCGGTGTAACTTCCTGCTGAGCCAACGGGGCACCAAGACTGATGGGGGGGGCGTTAGAGAGGCGTATGGAGTCCACAAAGGTTTTGATTTTGATATCTAAGAAATCTGAAAGTTGGGTGCAGCGTTTAAGACAATTTGTTAGAGGCTGAAGCACGGCATCAGGATGAGTAAACTTTTTTACGATTTTGAAAACCTCACCTGGTTTGTTGTGAGATGTGTCTGAGCTGTAAAAAGTCAGACTTACATTTCTCAATTGCTCTATGATAAGAGTTTAAGGCCTTCTTATATATGGATTTGTCGACCTCACTGAAACAAGGGGGGTTCTAGGATTATTTCCAGAACAAGTCTGTTGGTGTTGTAAGTGAGGTACACTTTTTGTATCTTCCCTTCACATCACACAGTGGTCTGCCCACAGCTCACCCCACCCTCCGATGCTAAATTCCCCTTCCTTGATGTTACAGCTCTTCTAAATACAAACATATGTTTCTGAAGAAGCAGGTGTCTTCTGCCTTTGGGCCTTGCAGCTGAGCAAGCACTGTGCTACTGTAAATTTCGGAACCATGTTGATAGCATGGTCCTACCATGCCGATTTTGGTATCAGCGAATCGCAAATGACTAATGCGGTATGTATGAGTGTTTTCGTCATGTTTCCCCGATGAATTCCCCGTGTATACGATACTACATATTAAACCCTCGGGTTCCATATTAGAATGGTAACCATTTTGTGGTTGCCCTCACATAGGCTGCGCATTAAAGCCATGTGTAGGCCTACTGGACACGCAATCCTCCTGTGACTTCTTTGTGACCTGTGAAAACTGACTCCGCTGCCCGAGGTCAGTCCTGTCCGACCGGTTCCTTTTACTGCGGCCAAATGGGATTAGCATCAGGGCCCGACACATCATAAAGTCATGCTTCCCACACGAACCTTGACTAATCTCTTTCACACCTGACTCTGTTTCCTACTTTATGGCTTGTTTCACGAGAAGGAGGTGCCCGTTTTATTGGGGTCTGCTGCTATCTGATGAGGGTTCTGAGCCTCGCTGGGTAAATAATCATGGGCTGACCGAGCTGAAATGTGGGATTATCATCATGACTGTGCTTTTCCTTTGAAGCGAAAATATGTGAACAACCACTTGTAAAATAGGGGCGGTGTTACCCAGAGCGTAATATTCTGTATATAAGAAAGGACTGGTTTTTAGTTCGGGAGCAGTCTCCTGAGAACATACACCGTGTTGTACTTCTCGGATACCTGTGATTGGTCTGCAGCCAATAAATACGATCTTTGACTTCACCTAGAAGACTCTGTGTTTCTGTGGTCTGAAACAGGAAGAACTCGAAGTTTTCGGGTGTGTCCCCTGGCACCGCTGGGTTGGTTCTGAAAAACCCAGTACTTCAGCACGCGGCCTCTTAAAGCAATGTACAAAGAATCAACCTACACTATCATCTAGGAAACATATCCAGGAAGTTTGCTTTGTCAAAATTACAAACATTTCCAGCTGTGTGCACCTCCTTAAAACTGGGGTCTGCTTCCTTTGACAAACCCACAACTTTGGCATTTGAAGTACATGGCTGGTTCAGGATGCTGGGATTAGAGCTGTTGTCCTCTGGGGCCAGGGTGGAAGCATTACATCACATCCGCGAGAAGGCTACCTTTCAACAAACACCCTTTTCATTAGCATGATGTGCAGCCGGGCACATAAAACGGCTAATTGCTCCTTCCCAGACACCATCTTCAAATGCTAGACCATAATGTGGAAATGTGAAGGGCCGAGGTGTCCTTGTCGATGGGAGGAGGGAAATAAAACAGGAGGCTGCTGAGACGAGGTAAACATTATCCTCTGGGAGGGATGCACTGTGCTCGCACTGATGTCCCTGGACCATAAAGCATCCTTCATTTAGAAGATTTAATATGTTGCTTAATATTGGAGTTGAGCCCTTTTTTCAAACATAAATAATTGTCAACATGAGAATACTGAGGCCCCTGGAAGTAAAATATTCATCTAATTGGAGGGAGCGCCTCAACTCTGATGTGTGTTTTCAAGGCACCTGACTTAATTATAATACAACATTGTTTTTAAATAGTGTGTGAGGGAACCTCTCAAGCTTGGCAGCTGCGCACATACCACCTGCAGCTGTAACCCAAGTCATTAGTACTTCTGTGAACTTTTTAAGAATGATGAAGAGCGAAATCAAACTATTGTGATTAAAGCTCTTAATCGGATGGTTACCACAAAACCTTATAAGTCGTTCATTAACGTGCCGAGGACATAGATGTCCATTCACTGCAATGATAGGGGTAGCGACAGTGACATCACACCACATGATCCCCTTGACATCACTGGATGTGATGTCACATGACCCTTGACACTGAGCGAGATAAAGGAAGTTGCTTGATGTCAGGTTTGGCCCTGAGGATACAGGTCTAGTTATCATGGGCTCAGTTATTGGTTCAAATGCCAGCACACAGCCTCAGTTTCTATAGTCTGCCTGTCTCTCTGTTCCTCCTATGTC
This sequence comes from Triturus cristatus, assembly GCF_964204655.1. Taxonomy (NCBI): domain Eukaryota; kingdom Metazoa; phylum Chordata; class Amphibia; order Caudata; family Salamandridae; genus Triturus; species Triturus cristatus. The sequence continues at coordinate 1,172,613,002 of NC_140594.1, forward strand.
TGTGCCCTGTTTAATATTCCCCAAACTTGCAGTGCTGCAGTTTTTAATCCCTACGCGTGTGGTGCTGGTGACATGCAGCGCAGCGAGCTCGAGGAACAAAATGTAGGGCACAGATAATGACGGCACAGAAAGCGGCTGGTTCCACAGAGACACGGCACACATAGTCTGATCGCATTTGCTTGCGTAAGCATATTACAGCCAGACCTACCGGCATTGCCAATGCTTGTTATAAAGCGGCTGTGTTCTATCACAACGCTTGTCTCTGTTCTTAGCTACTTGAGCGGTGGTGGCTCCTCTGCTAAGGCGGAGGAGCGTCGCCCCACTGCTTTTCAGCAGTGTACATAAAGGAAAAATAAAATAATAATAAGTCGTTATTATCATTTTATATTTCCTGCTGCCGCAGTTTTGCGGGGCACGGCGGGGCTGCGCTGCTGTCGGAGCAGGGGGAGGAGTGTTGGGCACTCAGTAAGTGCCCATGAATGCTTGGCCGGCCGAACAGTCATGAGCACTTTGCATGTTCTCCACCCAGGCAGTAGTTGAGCCCATGAGTCGAAATGCTGACACATGAACCGCCCTCCACAGTATCATGAAAGCCCCATGGTTCAATGATTCTTGCATCTTTAGAGCTTAAAAGCAGGTGACACTTGGAAGTCGTTGGCTTTGCATCTTGGTGCCGAAAGGTTTTTTGCAGCCATACCTCATGCTACCATTGTAGTCGTCTGTTATGATCATAAAGGCCTTTTCTAATATGGAGCACTCACTGGACATCGCTACCTACTGTGTGTTAATCATGTGTTACCCATGTTTGAGCTCCTAAACATACCTCTTCCTACAAGAGTAACCCAAGTCCTGCACCTCGTGATCCGCTTTCGTCAGAGCCTAATCACGAGGGGCTGATTCACAAAGGGCTTCCGCACTTGTGACAGTCGTGGGGGAGTCTCCGCCCTCGGGTGGAATCTCCTCTAAGTCTTTGTGGATGAGGTCCAAGGTTCTTGGCATGTCCATGATCTGGACACAAGTACCCACCCTCCGGGGTCAAGGGATAACAGGGTCTCCAGACCAAAAGGCCTTGGAGCAAAAGCCTGACAATGACCAACACTCAACGCAGCCGAGCAGTTAAAAACTGAGCTCCTCTTCAGTGGACCGAAGGGCGGATCATCCATTTAAGTTCTTAGAAGTTGCCAACCATGAAAAATGTGCAACTCAAATACTCGCTTCTTTAAACAAATATCTAAACCAGAGCTTCCTCCCTTTTAGCACTGTCAGGCAAATAACAAAATGTCCTCTCCCTCGTCTGGCTTTTTATGAGAACAAATACTGAGATTTTTACAGTCATTAAATGTCAAGGACAGTCCCATCCAAATATCTAATAAAGTTCTTCTCATAGCAAAAATGGAGTGAATGATACTAGTTAAATGAAATGAAATATTTAACTACTGTGCAGCATGGCTGAAAGTTAGAAAAAAAAGCTCTGAGCTGCGGCCAGCGCTGACCGCGAGGCGCAATGATCCATTTTCTTAGTATAGGGTTATTCTCTGACTTCACAAAAAGAAGTTGAATTATCTTATACCCGAGCTGACGTTCACCAAAAAGGGCATGCAGAACCAGCGGTGCCCAGCACAGGTAAATGCGGTGGGCGGAGCGGGTGCGGGGTGGGGTGTGAGGGGGAAATCAACAGATGACGGAATAGGTATAATTAAATAGATAAATAATACCTATTCTGCCATCTGTCGCCCCCCCCCCACTTCCCCCCCCTTGCCGTGCCCTGCCCCGCCACACCGCGCTTACCTGTGCTGGCCGCCACGGTGCAGAGCAAAAAGTGAAGTGCTGTTTGCATCTTTCTAGCATCTTGACCTCCTTTGGCACGACTTTTGGGTGTTTTTTTCTGGCAGAACAGAAGGGGCAAGCAAGGAAGAGGGAGGGGGCGGGGAGTGGTTGGGGCAAGCAGCCATGGATAAGGGTCGGACCTGACAAGCAACAAAGCAGGAGGGTGGGGGGTCATGGCACCCAACAATGTGGGAGGGGGGACGGAGAAAGGGAGTTGAGAGTGACTTGAGGGTTATAGAGTGAGTAGAGGTAACAGGAGTTGAGGGTGACCTGATTTGATAGTATGATATGGTACAGCTTGTTATTGAACACTATGGCATGGTATGCTATGTTATGGTATGGCCTGTCATTTTAGATTATTGTGGTATGGGCAGTTATTGGGCAGTTATTTTACATATGTAATGGTATGGACTGTTATTGTATAGTATGGTATGTTATAGTATGGTTTGTTACTGGAAAATATGGTATGTTATGGTTTGTTATTGTATAGTATATTATGTTATGAGAAATATATGGCATGATATTGAGGAGTACGACATATAAACTGCTAACAACACGCACATGCATGCATTTAGGCAAGTGCCGAGATCACCAGTTTGTACAGTTTAAAAACATGCAACTTATGTTGGCTTTCCCAAATTTGGGAGGAAGGTGGCATTACGCGGAAAGCAGCCAAAATAAAGACAAGTCATAAACAAACTCACCCTTAGTTAAAGATGCAACATGTACATTTATTAAAATGTAATAAATTGTATTGTTATGCGGCTCGGAAGACAATGGCCAGAGAAAAATGGCTTCCTGGAAAGTGAAGTTTTGAAAAGAAATGGTAAGCGAACACCAAGCGAGGGGAGCAGTGGGCCCAAGACAAATAAGCAAAAAAATGAAAGGGCATAGAAGCAGTTAAAAAACGAGATAGAGCGGCATAGGAGCCTGTAGAAAGAACATACAAAGAAACAATATGCACTCACTAAAAAGTGCCACAATTCGAGTGCATGCAGCACGGAAGAACAGTAATCAAGAAATGAATCAGTACTTGGTCCATGTTCCAGGGAAGAAAACAAACACACTAAGTCGAAGTGAAGCTGAAACGGCCAGACACATCCACTCCAATGAAAATAAGAGTGACAATGAAGACAACCAATGGTAAGTAATGGGAGGGCTCGAAGCCCCATGTTAGAGGTTTTTTCTAGAAACAATTGATTGTCTCAAGCGACAATCAGCAATGTTCCCTGCAAAACGGCGAAAACCTCGCTATATCTGGAAAATGTATCGCCCTGGGGAAACTCGTTGTTAATAACGCGCTACCAGGGCGATAAATTCCAGAGATAGCCTGCGATAAGAAATTTATCGCTAAGCACAGCCACCGATAATTATCGCTGGCCGTTGATCATATGCCCCTAAATTATTTGATGGTCAATAGACTTGCCAGAGAAATCTGCATTCAGTCTTGTCACAGGTTTGACTCATCACCATATAGCATGAAAGGTTAATGTGCCTGCTGCTAAGCACAACATACAATACGCAGGACGCATGTTGGTATTTTATGTGGGCAATTTAATGGGTTGCTGCTTATGCTTGAGAGATTCTTTTGTTAACTTCAGGTCACAAGTTATACTCATTGAATTATAGCTCAGTGAGTTAAGAACTTAAAGTTTTTTTCTCCGTTTTTCCTTATTGTAAGGTTACTGAGGGTAGGGTAGAAAGACTTATTAGAAAGTTCTGTATAAATAGTTATTTGTTAAATTATTGGTTTAGACAGATATGTCTGACCTTCTTAAAATCCATATATATCCATGTATATCTCTTATGACCAGACCATAGAAGTTCAAAATCCCACCTCCAAATCACAGTTTAAGTGCTTGTGAAGTGACGAGTTGAATTTATTGTTAGCACTGGCACCAGGGTGTTAATCTGCAGCTAGCTCCCAACCAGGATGAGACTCAAAGAAAAGGAGTGCTGATGGCTCTTTAAGTGAGGCTTTATGTTGGGCCTAGCTGCATCTGCAAATTAGAGAACTTGCTCACCCGAAACACAACAGTTCACTAAACTAAGAACTGACTCCCATGCAGTGTCAGCGGTTATCCCAGGCCTCAACAACTACTCATTTCACACACACACACGTCAGTGACTGGGAGCCCGAGCTCACAATTATAAAAAATACTTGAAGTATCTGCACTCATCCATGCCCGCTGTGACGCTGATGCCACTCTCTAGCTGGGCCCAGCTGGGCTGATGCTTGCAGCCAATGGTCACTGGGGAGCAGGCTGTCATTGCTGCGCTAAGAGGAACTCTGGGCCTCAGGAAATGTACCTTGCCAGCCAGCCTGTGCAAACAACAGTGATAGATCATGTAAGCTGTCAGGTGCTACTTGCTCCCTGATGTCCGATCTGCAGTGCTTAATTTGTGCCGCAGTTTGCAGGTGCTTCTTACAGGAACGTAAGTCGTAACTCTTGCACATAATTATCATAGTTCAGCACATGGTGGCGCTGAACAAAGAAAAACCAAAGGGGATGATGGACTGAGTGCTGAACATTGCAAGCACTCACCCCCAGTCAACTGATCTGAGTTTAATCCATCATCATTCTTTAGCTCACTCCGCCACCCCAGTTCAGACATGGCCATATGCAAATCAGTCTGACCCTGTGCCTCATGGGAACAGTCCAGCCCGAACTGCCAAGCCATGTCTTCCCTGGACCGGAAACAAGCTTCCTAGGACCGGTTTCTGGCTAATCAGCCGTCATCAGCCAGGCTAGCTTGAATCCAGTGGCAAAGTGAGCAAGGTCCAGGGAAGACATGGCTTGGTAGTCTGTTTCCGGTCTAGGGAAGACATGGCTTGGCAGTTCGGGCTGGACTGTTCCCATGAGGCATAGGGTCAGACTGATTTGCATATGGCCATGTCTGAACTGGGGTGGCAGAGTGAGCTAAAGAATGATGATGGATTAAACCCAGATCTGTGACTGGGGTGAGTGTCTCAACAGTGTCAGCGCTCCGTCCATCATCTCCTTGTGTTTGCTTTGTATCGAACAAAGCATGTCAGCAGGGCATTTAGCAATGCAAGTTTATTTTTTAAAATAATAATAGCAGTGCTCCCGAACCCTTATGACAGCTGTGCGTGACCTGGAGGAGTCCAATTGGCACACACGTAGGAGTCTGATGGTTAATAGGTAGTGCTGCCACAGGTATGAGGCTCCGCTGGCAGAGACACTCGGTGGCAAAGCTGATGTGGCATCTTGGGAATTGTCTTGGGCCCCAGCATTTATGTATTCACAAGTTAAGCACTGTCTCCAAGTGAACCAGTGCCACTCAGAGGCACACTTCTGGTCTCACACACTGGTGCCACCCAGGACCGGATGCCAATATGGACACCTCCTATACCACTGAACTCGTGTCTCCGCAGGTCCGCTCTGTCTGGGTGGCAGGAATACTGATTGCCCTTGACTCCCTACAACACGGTGCCACACCACCCAATCACAGAACAGAGCAGGGCACGGGCCAGGCAGGATGCCAAGTGGCAATACTGGAGTCAGGCATAAAGTAAGGCAGCAGGGTCCAGGCTGAAAAGGCGGGTATCCATAGTAACCAGTCACCTCTCCTCGACTCTGGGCCCAGCTAACACTGGGCCTGGGGTGCACAGCTGATGAGCTGTGCTGGCTGCACCGTCGAGATGAGAGCTAGCGCCTAGAGCCTGACAGATGAGCTTAATAATGTGTGACACTGCTTGTTAGTGCGGTTATGCAGAGACGGGCATTAGAATGTGCAGACTAGCCCAGGAAGCGTGCATGGCACGTGGCAGGGCTGGGCTGAGGCCCGCCACACAGTATCCCCGGCCTGAAAGCTGTGAACCCTCATGTGTGATGCCACCCGAGTCAGTGGTGGACCTCCTGGGTAGGCTATCTACCTCAGGAGTAAATCATTAAAGCGGAGTACGGCACGTGGAAAAGTAGTTTGAGATCTTGGCCAGCAGAGCACCTACCGCGCAGCAGAAGGTAAAAGGTGGTGGAGACAAGTGGGTGGAAGTGCTCGAAGGTCTCGCTGAGGTGAAGTCATGCAAGTCTGAAGCTGTGGAGGCTTGTGTGATGTTGAATGATGAAAGGATTCAGGCAGTAGATGATCGGCAAAGAGGCCCTCAGGCCGGAGGGCTGTGGTTCCAGCGGTGGTTGAAGTTGGAATCTCCCTGGTGTGCAGCTGGGCTGAGGTTGGGGCATGTGGCGAAAGCCTTCACACTCTTCCCAGACATGGGAAAGCGCAGATCATGTGTCGGGGGTGGGTAACTCTGTGGAGCTGAAGATTGGACTTTGAGAGTCGTCGGGGTGAAGACAGTGGTGAGGCAGAGAGCGAAGAGACGGCTCTAGTTCCCTGATCCGAGGCTGCGTACCATAGCCTGGCAGAGGGCACTGGCGGGTGGGAGACGGGAGTGGACAAGGAGAGATGAGAGCGTCAAGGGGTATCAAGGAACGCGGTCTTTGTTTCCACAGGTGCACCTTGGACGCATGGTGGGGCGTGCGAGGATTGCTCCTGGGGGTATATTTGGGGCTGTGGCAATGATTTCTGTCCTAGATATGGAGGGTGGTTGGGAAGACTCTAAGAGGGTTGAGGAGCTCTCATTGAAGAGTTTGTGCACAGTTGGCCTTACGTTGACGCTTGGTTGTCTTTCTACTGCACGCGCTCCTAGTGAGAAGCTGAGATGGCGGCGAGGTTGTACTGCTCTGGGAATCGATACCTGTAACCCCGTGCCCTGGAGACATTCTCATTTCATCCTTCGTGGCAGGAGGGGTAGGCGCTATATTAAGAAGCACCCTGCTGTGAGTTGCATACATGCTTCAAATGCGGCCCTGTCTGGGTTGTGTAAAACATAAAGGGATTTGTAAGTAGAATATAGTAAGGAATTATGGGGCATATTATTAAGGACGGCGTTAAAATCATCGCCGGTTTAGCGGCAAAAAACTGCCGCTAAAGCGGCGATAATGGGCTTGATAATATGCCCTTGAGAATTCCAATAGAAGCCCAGGTTCTGGTGTGAACATGGGCTTCTATTGGAATTCTCTGCGGCATATTATCAAGCCCATTATCGCCGCCTTAGCCGCAGTTTTCTGACGCTAAACCGGCGATAATTTTAATGCCGTCCTTGATAATATGCCCCCATGAAAGTAGTAAAAACTGATGACACAGTAGCATAGGACAGTATTCACTAGGAACTCCTCAGGCAAACAGCGTTTATAGAGTAGCTGTGCTGAGGACATGAACACACACACACCCTGTGAGTCTCCCAGTAGAAGTCCATGAGCAAAGTATTGCTGGAAAGGTGAGCCATCCACTGCACCTAATGTGGAATCTCTGAGCCGCGCCTCTTGTTCGAAAGAAAATAAAGTGGGGCAGGATACACTAAATAAAAATAACATTGAAAATAATTATTAATATGACCTATAAAAACACGTGCCAGAAATGCACTATAATAAAAAAAAACATTTCTACCTCTCGTCTCAAAATGTTTGCATCACTGAACAAACAGAAGGATGTAAGCTGTGTCTCTGAAGAGCACTGTTACAATCATTGGTCTTATGTCTCTGTTGCCCCGACAGGTTCACCAAAGTATTCAATAAGATAGCCATCCCTAAGTGGACAAAGGGCCCTAGGAGTGCCCACCCCTTGCATGGCACTTCAGGTGGCCGCCTTTACCTCAGGGTGGTTCCTTTTCATCATCTCTCCTTATTGAGATGCTGCTCGGGTGCCCAGGGCTGTGTGGGAAGCTTCCAGGAAACTGCTGGAAGGCGTTCTCTCGCTTAAGAAATGCAATTACCTGCACCAATTACTGACATTGATAGCCTGTTTTTCCCCATGACTGCTTGAAAGGTAATAACATGCGTGGCATGCCTGTGCTCGCAAATTATGTATTGTGTAACACTTCCCCTAATTCATAACTGACAATTTCTAATTACATCATTTCCATGGTTTGCTTCCAGGAGGCTCACTAGAGACCTTAGCATCTGGCCTGATTAGGCCCCCTTCATTCACTTCGTGAGACAATTTGCTCATTCGGTGAAGCCATCAGTCAGCGGATTGTATTGATGTGTTATGCGCTTTCTGGAAGAAACAACAAACAACTCTGATGTTAATTTGGAAGGCGTGGGCTAGAGTTTATAAACAAAGTCCCCCCTCAGGGAGCCCTGGCTGCCTCCTTTCTGAGGTTGATGTGATTTGATAAATTGTAAATGCAAAACATTGGTTTGTGCCAGAAAAACGACAGAAATGAAAGCAGGGGCAGCTCCGACGCGCCAATTAGAGCTCCAAGCTCTCTGCTGCCTCTGAATTATTAAAGTCCATCGAAAAAAAGAAGGCATACATACCCAAAGAGAAGACAGTAGCGCTTGGAGTTCCGATAGAGCACAGAACGCTGCTTCCTTCCAGCGGCTGAAGATGCCAGGTACGTGTCATGCTGACGCGCCGTTTGTCCGGCATGGCTGGAGCCCGCCTCCAACCCTCAGCTACGACACCTACCGCTTACAACACAAATCATACACTCTCTTCCAACCAGGGATCATGTGAGGCAGAGGCACCAATCTAAGGGGATATGGCCAACTTGTCATGGCCACGCTGGTTGTATGACCGCGCTATAGAAATGTGACAAGACAATACAGTACCGCGTAATCAGGAATTATGCGGCTCTGCAATGTTTTCATGGATCTTCTGCCCCTGCCACACATGCATCATCTGCTACATGATTAGCTCAAACAGCTCAAAAGCCTCTTTACAAAGGTTTACTGGTCACCTTTCAGTTGCTGAAAGCTGCATTTAAGTGTTACACTGACATCAGAGAGGTTCAACCTTGGCCTAGACACGCTTAACATGCTTAAATGATGAAGGAATAATACCAGATTATGGGCCTTATTAAGCTGCATAATTTAGTGAACACTGCTACATATTTGCGCCTTCTCCTGCTGCATAATTTAGTGAACACTGCCACATATTTGCTCCTTTTCCTGCTGCCTAATTCAGTGAACACTGCCACATATCTGCTTCTTCCCCTGCTGCATAACTTCAGTGGTCCTGTTTTCATAACGCAAAGGTGTAGGTCATTGCACCAAGCATGGTCTTACCTGACCACTATGGACATGAAATGCCGCCAGCCGAAGATGTTTTGTGATCTGGCTCAGGATGTGGAGGGTGCTGAGAGCCCTGGAGTGTGATCGGCACTAGATCGTCTTGGTATTAAGCCGCCTGTTTTATTGAATAAGTAATTCTATGTAACGCAAAGTCGGTTATGGAAACAAAGTGGGTTATAGAAAGAGAAAAAAAAGGGAAGGATAATACTCTTGAAAGAGTAGGAAAAGGAGAAAGTACAATCAATGTAAAACACTTAGGAAATCACATTGAAGTTTGGGAATCTGGTTCTTAGGTTATGGAAAGGATCAGGACAGAGACGGACAAACAATAACCAATATATGTCCACCAAATCTTCCCTGCATGGGGAATCCCTCTACCCTTCCTGAAGGATGGTCTGAGATGTCATGTGTAGCAAGGAGAGTTGGTGTGTTCTTTCTGTGTGTTGTGTCACACTTCTGTGAACCAGAGCGTCAAGCGGCGTCCTCCAGTTACTCGTGTGCCTGCCTCCCTCACCCCTTCAGGTAGGCTAAAGGGCTTCTCTCTTTTAGGCTAGCCTGGGATCCATTGACCAAAGCCTCTCTTCAGGAATTCTATTCGGGACCTGGTGTACGAGGTATTTTGAAGTCCCAAAGGCTCCAATTTGCAAAGTCGGAGCCTTTGCTACCACAAAATAGCTTTTGGACATGTGCAAAACCCAAATTGCAGTTCACTAACATTTTACTGAATCACAAAATAGGTTTTCGAGAACATACTGAATCACAATTCATTGACAAGTCACCCTCACCGCAAAAGAGGTGGTCACCCATTCACAACAGGGAAGGGATCCCTAAGAGACCCCTCGCCCTTGTGAATGTTGACAAAAACATGTTTTAGTTGTAGGCAGTGATCTCATGGACAACTGTCTAGCTGTAAAAAGGTTTGTAAAACTTTTCATTTATTTCAAAAACATGGCCCATTTTCTTTTTGGGGAGATGAGATATTCAGGAGCTGGCCAGGGGCTGGGCTTCCATCACCAGCTCTTGGAGGTGGATGCCTCGTGGAGCAAGCCCCCTAACTTGTGTACTCAACTCCTTCACAACAAACTCTTCTCTTGATGTACCTGCCTCTGTCATCTCTGCCTGCGTCTTGACTCACAATACACAGACCAGGGATGAGGCACTTCAGATGTAAAGAGATATAATGGAACAAACCCCCTCGTGGGAGCTCTGCGCACGTCCGCACCAAAGCTGGGATTCAGGAGTGGTTTCTTCTTCCTTAATTATTCCAAGAAATAATCTTCTGATGTGTCTTTTGAGAAATCAATATATTTGATCGGTCTTTTTTTCATCGAATTGAGGCTATGCTGTGTTTTAACTCCAAATTAAAATCTTCAAAGTTTATTATTCCCACCGTTAAATGAATTTGCAAAGGTCGGAGTGGCTGGTTCCTGGTACCCGGGGTGCTTGATTTTTGATGAGCGGGAGCCGCTCAAGAGTTTCTCCCATCCGGCCATCTTTATAGATCTGACAAGGAGCAGGATGGAGCCGGAGTCGCTGGTAGTCATCGTTTTGTGCTCATTAATTGCTTCCAACCTCCTTCCTATTCCCTAACCGTGTGCGCGCGGCAGGGCTCGCCAAGCTGGTCATCGATTGTTCCTTACGCTAGATCCTCCAACCCTGGTGGGGGGTTTTCTTGAGCGGGATTCAGCGCCGGCCATCGATTGGACGGCCGCACTGGACAGAACGGAGTGGAGTTAGGAATGGGGCGAGTGTCATGAACGCTGTGCGACCGGGACACTCTTCTGATCTATATCGGTCTGACCCCGTTTGAGTGGGGGAGGGGGTTCAGACAGTACCTACTGAATCCCAACTGGTGGTTGAGGCTGTTTGCCACTGGTGTCCTGGGGTCCTCCCTACTGCGTTTCTACAAACGGAGCCACCGACAAATCTTCCTGCAATTGACTCTCAGAGTAGTGAAGGCGAGCAGCCACAGGCTTCCGAGGAGGGTAGCGTGGGGGGCAAGAGCGGAGAACTAAATAGACAACCAACTGATACAATAGGGCAGAGGTCTTCAAACCTTTGTAGGTTGAGCCCCCCCAGCTGAATTTTTTTAGATGTTGGGCCCAGCCCCCCCCCCCCCCACCACCACCACCATCTGACAGAAATTTCTGGAACCGACCGCCACGCGCATATTCGGGGCATATCCAGCAAACAATGTTCAATACATTAAGAGTGTTTGGTAAACCGGAGGTATGTGAGTGGGTGTGGTGAAATGACAGAGGCTTATTACACAGCTCAAAACACCACTTTCCAAGATAAAATGTGCACAAATTGTTTTACACATGGCATAGATTGATAATAAAACCACCAACATAAATGTGAGAGGTGTGCCTGTTTGTCAGAGACGGTCAATCTGTGGATGGATTTTTGCTACTGCCATCCTCAGGTTGAGCTCCACATCCAGTCTTGAACTGAGAAGCCAATCTCACACAAATAGGACGAGCTGAAAGGGAAGAGAGATTTGATAGCAGTTTCTCCCAAAGCTGAATATTCTGCAGACATTTTCAGCCAAGACAGGGACTGTAAGGGAGACAGTGTTAGCAGATGTTTCGAGCACTTCCTAGCCCAGAGTTGGTACACGAGAAACAAATCTTCTCTAGAAATCATTAACAAATGTGTTTTAGGCAGCACTGTAATGGGATAATTGCCCACCAACCAGTTATGGATCCGAAGACAGTTGAAAGTCCACAGAGAGGGCGTTGAACAAACACCTAATTGAGAATTCCTTAGTGGTACGATAAGTTGCTTGCCTGAAGCAGTGCGGGTTTAGGACACGTCAGGCTTATGTTAAAAAAAAAAAATAGAACTAATAATGAATGACCGTTCTTTAGCCCACTCTGCCACCCCAGTTCAGTCCTGGCCATATGCAAATCAGTCTTGACCCTGTTCCTCATGGGAACAGTCCAGTCCGAACTGCCAAGCCATGTCCTCCCTGGACCAGAAACAAGCATCCTAGGACTGGTTTCAGGGTTTCACCCCTCTTCAGCCAGAATAGCTTGAATCCAGTGGCTCAGTGAGCCTGGCTCCCAAGTCTGGATTCTTGATTCCGGTCCAGGAAGGACATGCCTTGGCAGTTCGGGCTGGACTGTTCCCACAAGGAACAGGGTCAAGACTGATTTGCATATGGCTGGGTCCAAACTGGGGCGGTGTGGTGAGCAAAAGAATGATGGATTTAACCCAGATCTTTATGACTGGGGGTGAATGTTTGCATTGTCCAGCATTCCGTCCATCAATTGTTTCTTTTGCTTATGTCGCCCTAAGTGGGAAGGGTATGCCCAGACGTGGGTCCCGTTGTCACTACACCACTGGATTCAAGCTAGCCTGGCTGATGAAGGGGGATGCCCTGAAACTGGTCCCAGGATGCTTGTTTCCGGTCCAGGTAGGACCTGGCTTGGCAGTTCGGGCTGGACTGTACCCATGAGGAGCAGGGTCAAGACTGATTTGTATATGGCTGGTTTCAAACTGGGGTGGTGTGGTGAGCAAAAGAATGATGGATTTAACCCAGATCTTTGTGACTGCGGGTGAATGTTTGCATTGTCCAGCATTCCGTCCATCAATTGTTTCTTTTGCCTAACTCTTTAAGCAGCATGGAAGGTGCAGCCAAGGGACTTATGTCAGGTGGGGTCGGTGACCTATACCCAAAATTGTTCTAGCATCACTGCATACTGACCAATGTCCATGCTTTCTCTTTAAAATGTGTACATAGTAGAATATTTCCTTTGTTCCCTTGCTTTTCCTGTATTTGCTTTAATGCAATCTGGTACATATTTAACCTCTCTGGATTGTCTGAGTGTGGTAATTGCTTATATGTTTTAAATTCTACAGCACCCACAATGCTCCAGTAAAGATACCTGTATTTGAGTGCGCTCCCCTTTCTTCTACACTTTGACCTACTCCTGGGATACATCACACCGCTACTCCCACTCAGCGGATGCTTCCACTGGTTAAGATAAGAGTGGTAGGAGTTCTTGTACATTGGGCATACTGATTTAAAAAGATGTACAATCTATCTGAATAGAGGAAATACGATTGATAACAAGCATTGGCAAAGCCAATAGAACTGGCATTGGTAACAGCCACTAGCTTTAGTTTTGGGGAAGTTGCTGTGCCCTCATCATTCTAAAAAAACAACGTCTAAGGGTAAAACTATCTTTTGGTCTCAAAAAAGCACAAGTACTAGGAGTCTTGTAAGTCAGAGGGTTGTAAGATTCATGAAAGTCTTCCTATATTTATTTCTGTTGTTTTTGTGAAGCAGCACACACAGCTGGGACCCATCTCAGAGTGTGAAGCCATCATTAACACAGGAGGTGCAGTGGCCTATGAACCGGGGGTTTGGGCAATCGACTTCACCCTAAGTAGGGCTGCTCGTCAGCGCCTTTGGAGGGGTGGGAATAGACTTTTCCATTGCATGCATTAGGGGCCATGACATGCTGCCACCACAACAACGTCCAGTGGTTTTGTGATTCCCTGAGTCTGGGTATCTGAGTGAACCGAGCTGTCAGCCAAGCCCAGCTATGTAAGATGGCATCCAGAATGAATCCTAGATGGCGCCCGCCAGGGGATACCAAGGTGGTAAAGCTTTCATGGAAATGGCATGAACATTAGACCTCAGCCCTGTGCTTGCTGAAGGTCTTAGGCATCAGATTGGGCAACAAAGAACACCAATAAGAGGGGGAGACATTAGAGTGCCACCGGGTGCCACAGACAGTCTCAAGAGATGGCTCCCCAGACCCTTGCAGATCTTGGGGAACTGTCCTTGAAATCTCAGATGTGCTTTGAGGTCGTTCCAAACCGAAGGGCGATGAAGACGAAGGGACCTGTCCCCAAACCTTACAAGGACTGAGTTGGGAAAGGGGGCATTCCAGTGGCTATCAACAAAATGCAGTGAACATCCTCAAACTCATTTGTTTATTGGTGTTCACAAACATTTTTGATGTAGTTTCTCACTCTTGAAGTAGCACAAATTTACTGTTGTAAAATCCAAGACTAACTACGGGCCAGATTTGGAGTTCTGTGGTGATAGTAAATGCTTAGAATTATAAAGGAGATCCTAGGGAGTAAACACCAGCATCTTAGTTTCCTTTGCAATGCATTACCTGTCAAGAAGGGGATCAAGGAGTTAGAGTTTTCCCCTAATATTGTAGAATATTTAGGTAGCCCCAAATTCTAGAGTAGTCATTGAGACTCAAGCAGGCCCTCGTCCTAGTGCCCATCATAGGACCCACCATAGTTCCAGTTTTCACTTGTATTTGTTGAAAATGTTCAGAGTGTGTGCTCTCATCAACACAGCAGGTATACCTTTGGGGAAAATGCTTCCAATCTGGCTGCCATGCCATGATGAGGCCCGCTGTGCATTTCTTGTATTTGAGAAATAAACACCCAAAGTGGTGGGTTGTTCCTTAAGTACAAAATAAAACTGGGCCTGAAGTGTGTAAAGGCATCTCGCTGTGCGTAGTGTTGATATTTTCCTGCCCAAGTCCACCATGCCTTGCGTAGCGGGCTCCGGCTGGAAATATCTGTGTCAGACGGTGCGCCCTATGTAGGCCAGCGCCACAATGGCCGCCGCGTCACGGTTTAGGGATGCTGGGTAAAGGCTTCTGAGTGCGGGGCCAGCCGAGGTCCTGCCATTTTCAGAAACCAGCCAGATGCCAAACATCTCAATGAGATGAGGGAACTGGAAATTTGGCCACCTGTCCCTTTCCAGCAGTTCCAGAGCTTCTGCCAAGACCTAATTCAGCCCCTAAATCATGTGTCCATCAGTGAAGTGTTCGCCTTTCACCGTTGAAACGTCATATTTGGCGTCTGCCTTTCAGCAGCCTTGTACTCAGCGGGACTTATCGACTGCTCTCACTGCTAAACTCGTTGAACACTCCGGGCTGCGTCTGCGCACTCTCCGCTTTACCGGCCACACAAGGGCACCTCTCCTGCCTTCTACTGTCCATCTCTGTGATAGACCTCCAGGTAGGTTTTGAGACCCAGGAGTCGGGAATTATAAATGAAGACAAGATTTATTTAAGAGCAGCGATCAGTACCAGCACGACCATACAACCCCAGACAGGCATCGTCATTCCAGAACCTCCAGCCCAGAACCCTCACTCAGAGAGACCTTTTCATTACCAAACTGTCCCATCAACCATAGAGCGTACTATACACCAGCAACCCGTCGTACCTCCTGCCACGCCTCATATCTCCTCGTCTTCTCAGGCCATTTCATTTATGCCTGAGATGTTATCCTGGCTCTCCTCGCTAGAATGACCCCAGGATGTGGACGTGGGCTCAACACTCCTGGCTCTCCTCGCTACAATGACCCCAGGATGTGAACGTGGGCTCTACACTCCTGGCTCTCCTCGCTACAATGACCCCAGGATGTGGACGTGGGCTCTACACTCCTGGCTCTCCTCGCTACAATGACCCCAGGATGTGGACGTGGGCTCTACACTCCTGGCTCTCCTCGCTACAATGACTTCAGGATGTGGACGTGGGCTCTACACTCCTGGCTCTCCTCGCTACAATGACTCCAGGATGCGGACGTGGGCTCTACACTCCTGGCTCTCCTCGCTACAATGACCCCAGGATGTGGACGTGGGCTCTACACTCCTGGCTCTCCTCGCTACAATGACCCCAGGATGTGGACGTGGGCTCTACACTCCTGGCTCTCCTCGCTACAATGACCCCAGGATGTGGACGTGGGCTCTACACTCCTGGCTCTCCTCGCTACAATGACCCCAGGATGTGGACGTGGGCTCTACACTCCTGGCTCTCCTCGCTATAATGACTCCAGGATGTGGACGTGGGCTCTACACTCCTGGCTCTCTTCGCTATAATGACTCCAGGATGTGGACGTGGGCTCTACACTCCTGGCTCTCCTCGCTATAATGACTTCAGGATGTGGACGTGGGTTCTACACTCCTGGCTCTCCTCGCTAGAACGACTCCAGGATGTGGACGTGGGCTCTACACTCCTGGCTCTCCTCGCTAGAACGACTCCAGGATGTGGACGTGGGCTCTACACTGCTGGCTCTCCTCGCTAGAATGACTCCAGGATGTGGACATGGGCTCTACACTCCTGGCTCTCCTCGCTACAATGACCCCAGGATGTGGACGTGGGCTCTACACTCCTGGCTCTCCTCGCTACAATGACCCCAGGATGTGGATGTGGGCTCTACACTCCTGGCTCTCCTCGCTAGAATGACTCCAGGATGTGGACGTGGGCTCTACACTCCTGGCTCTCCTCGCTACAATGACTTCAGGATGTGGACGTGGGCTCTACACTCCTGGCTCTCCTCGCTACAATGACTCCAGGATGTGGACGTGGGCTCTACACTCCTGGCTCTCCTCGCTACAATGACTTCAGGATGTGGACGTGGGCTCTACACTCCTGGCTCTCCTCGCTACAATGACCCCAGGATGTGGACGTGGGCTCTACACTCCTGGCTCTCCTCGCTACAATGACTCCAGGATGTGGACGTGGGCTCTACACTCCTGGCTCTCCTCGCTACAATGACTCCAGGATGTGGACGTGGGCTCTACACTCCTGGCTCTCCTCGCTAGAATGACCCCAGGATGCGGACGTGGGCTCTACACTCCTGGCTCTCCTCGCTACAATGACTCCAGGATGCGGACGTGGGCTCTACACTCCTGGCTCTCCTCGCTAGAATGACCCCAGGATGTGGACGTGGGCTCTACACTCCTGGCTCTCCTCGCTACAATGACCCCAGGATGTGGACGTGGGCTCTACACTCCTGGCTCTCCTCGCTACAATGACCCCAGGATGTGGACGTGGGCTCTACACTCCTGGCTTTCCTCGCTACAATGACCCCAGGATGTGGACGTGGGCTCTACACTCTTGGCTCTCCTCGCTATAATGACTCCAGGATGCTGTGGACGTGGGCTCTACACTCCTGGCTCTCCTCGCTACAATGACCCCAGGATGTGGACGTGAGCTCTACACTCCTGGCTCTCCTCGCTACAATGACCCCAGGATGTGGACGTGGGCTCTACACTCCTGGCTCTCCTCGCTAGAATGACTCCAGGATGCTGTGGACGTGGGCTCTACACTCCTGGCTCTCCTCGCTACAATGACCCCAGGATGTGGACGTGGGCTCTACACTCCTGGCTCTCCTCGCTACAATGACCCCAGGATGTGGACGTGGGCTCTACACTCCTGGCTCTCCTCGCTAGAATGACTCCAGGATGTGGACGTGGGCTCTACACTCCTGGCTCTCCTCGCTAGAATGACTCCAGGATGTGGACGTGGGCTCTACACTCTTGCTCGGTGGCTTCTCAACACAGCCTCTTCCCACTGTACAGGAGGATCCTACATTATGAAAACCATCCTTTAAGCAAACCGGGCTGCATTTATGAGAAAAAAAACTGCTTTATTGAAAAAGCAGTCACCGACATGGCGGTCTGCTGACCCTAGCAGGCCACCATCCCTGGGAGTGCCAGCCATTCCCATTGGTCGAAAAATGGTACCTGTCTCATGAATGTTAATGAGGCAGGACCATTGCGACCCATTCGGGAATCGCAAACAGTGCAAAAAAATGCAAATTGCAAGTTGCAAACACTGAGGGTCGTACATCTGCCCATGTTTGGTAGTTAATGTTTTTGAACACAGTGCAAAATAGATGCATTGTGGCCTCCATCAGCTGAGTGAACTCTGAAGCTATACAAAGAGGTACCTGTAGGAAGCCCACGTGATAACATTAATATGTAACTCTTTAAGCAGAGGCCCCTCAAAGCCAGCCCAGGGTAAACAGACCGCCTCCTCTCCTGGAAGAAAGCCATAATGATGCGGAGCTTTCAAAGCGCCTGTTATCACTTCAGGGCACTTGAGTGACGCAGAAGAGGCTGCTTCAGGGATGTCTCTGGAGGACGGCGAGGCTGCAGAACTCTGCCCTCTGCCCGCAGACGCCATCTCATTTGCACTTCATAAATCCCTTTTCACATTAACCTTGCAAAGCGGAGTCAGCCAGGGAGCTTATTTTTATCGAGACCGTCAGCAGTTCTGAGACGTTTGTGTTCGCGCCTTGGCATGGGTCACATTAACCTGCCTCTCACGTGGCACTTTAAATCGCCAACAGCATCTTGTGCAGGGGTTTAAGGCACATTATGAACTCAGGAAATATGACAGGCTAAAAGCTAAAAGTGTGTGCAAATGTCAGGAGGTTGTTCACAGCGGTGGTGGCTGGACAGCAGCCCCTGAGAGCAGCCCCTGAGAGCAGCCCCTGACAGCAGCCCCTGACAGCAGCCCTGAGAGCAGCCCCTGAGAGCAGCCCCGGAGAGCAGCCCCTGAGAGCAGCCCTAGAGAGCAGCCCCTGAGAGCAGCCCCTGACAGCAGCCCTGAGCGCAGCCCCAGAGAGCAGCCCCTGAGAGCAGCCCCTGACAGCAGCCCCTGAGAGCAGCCCCTGAGAGCAGCCCCTGACAGCAGCCCCTGACAGCAGCCCCTGAGAGCAGCCCCAGAGAGCAGCCCCTGAGAGCAGCCCCTGACAGCAGCCCTGAGAGCAGCCCCTGACAGCAGCCCCTGAGAGCAGCCCCAGAGAGCAACCCCTGACAGCAGCCCCTGAGAGCAGCCCCTGAGAGCAGCCCCTGAGAGCAGCCCCTGACAGCAGCCCCTGACAGCAGCCCCAGAGAGCAGCCCCTGAGAGCAGCCCCTGACAGCAGCCCCTGACAGCAACCCCAGAGAGCAGCCCCTGAGAGCAGCCCTGAGAGCAGCCCCAGAGAGCAGCCCCTGAGAGCAGCCCCTGACAGCAGCCCCAGAGAGCAGACCCGGAGAGCAGCCCCAGAGAGCAGCCCCAGAGAGCAGCCCCTGAGAGCAGCCCCTGAGAGCAGCCCTGAGAGCAGCCCCAGAGAGCAGCCCCTGAGAGCAGCCCCTGACAGCAGCCCCTGACAGCAGCCCTGAGAGCAGCCCCTGAGAGCAGCCCCGCGCCTGAGAGCAGCCCCAGAGAGCAGCCCCTGAGAGCAGCCCCAGAGAGCAGCCCCTGACAGCAGCCCTGAGAGCAGCCCCTGAGGGCAGCCCCTGACAGCAGCCCCTGACAGCAGCCCCAGAGAGCAGCCCCTGACAGCAGCCCCTGAGAGCAGCCCCTGACAGTAGCCCCTGACAGCAGCCCCTGACAGCAGCCCTGAGACCAGCCCCTGAGAGCAGCCCCTGAGAGCAGCCCTGAGAGCAGCCCCTGACAGCAGCCCCTGACAGCAGCCCCTGAGAGCAGCCCCTGAGAGCAGCCCCTGAAAGCAGCCCTGAGCGCAGCCCCGGAGAGCAGCCCCTGAGAGCAGCCCCTGACAGCAGCCCCTGAGAGCAGCCCCTGAGAGCAGCCCCTGACAGCAGCCCCTGAGAGCAGCCCCAGAGAGCAGCCCCTGAGAGCAGCCCCTGACAGCAGCCCTGAGAGCAGCCCCTGACAGCAGCCCCTGACAGCAGCCCCTGAGAGCAGCCCCAGAGAGCAACCCCTGACAGCAGCCCCTGAGAGCAGCCCCTGAGAGCAGCCCCTGAGAGCAGCCCCTGAGAGCAGCCCCTGACAGCAGCCCCAGAGAGCAGCCCCTGAGAGCAGCCCCTGAGAGCAGCCCCTGACAGCAGCCCCAGAGAGCAGCCCCTGAGAGCAGCCCCTGAGAGCAGCCCTGAGAGCAGCCCCTGAGAGCAGCCCCTGAGAGCAGCCCCTGACAGCAGCCCCAGAGAGCAGCCCCGGAGAGCAGCCACAGAGAGCAGCCCCAGAGAGCAGCCCCTGAGAGCAGCCCCTGAGAGCAGCCCCTGACAGCAGCCCCTGACAGCAGCCCTGAGAGCAGCCCCGCCCCTGAGAGCAGCCCCAGAGAGCAGCCCCTGAGAGCAGCCCCAGAGAGCAGCCCCTGACAGCAGCCCTGAGAGCAGCCCCTGAGGGCAGCCCCTGACAGCAGCCCCTGACAGCAGCCCCAGAGAGCAGCCCCTGACAGCAGCCCCTGAGAGCAGCCCCTGACAGCAGCCCCAGACAGCAGCCCCTGACAGCAGCCCTGAGACCAGCTCCTGAGAGCAGCCCCTGAGAGCAGCCCTGAGAGCAGCCCCTGAGAGCAGCCCCTGACAGCAGCCCCTGAGAGCAGCCCCTGACATCAGCCCCTGACAGCAGCCCCAGAGAGCAGCCCCTGAGAGCAGCCCCTGACAGCAGCCCCATGGCAATCACTGCCAGTCCTCTCGGGGGCTCCGAGAGTGCACGGCGGTGGCTGGACAGCAGCCCCTGACAGCAGCCCCTGACAGCAGCCCCATGGCAATCAGTGCCAGTCCTCTCAGGGGCTCCAAGAGTGCACGGCGGTGGCTGGACAGCAGCCACTGAGAGCAGCCCTGACAGCAGTGCCAGTCCTTTCAGGGGCTCCGAGAGTGCACGGATGTGGCTGTTCAACAGCCCCTGAGAGCAGCCCCTGACAGCAGCCCCTGAGAGCAGCCCCTGAGAGCAGCCCCAGAGAGCAGCCCCTGAGAGCAGCCCCTGAAAGCAGCCCCTGAGAGCAGCCCCAGAGAGCAGCCCCTGAGAGCAGCCCCTGAGAGCAGCCCCAGAGAGCAGCCCCAGAGAGCAGCCCCAGAGAGCAGCCCCTGAGAGCAGCCCCTGAGAGCAGCCCCTGACAGCAGCCCCTGAGAGCAGCCCCTGGCAGCAGCCCCAGAGAGCAGCCCCTGAGAGCAGCCTCTGACAGCAGCCCCAGAGAGCAGCCCCTGAGAGCAGCCCCTGAGAGCAGCCCCAGAGAGCAGCCCCTGAGAGCAGCCCCTGAGAGCAGCCCCTGAGAGCAGCCCCTGAGAGCAGCCCCTGACAGCAGCCCCTGAGAGCAGCCCCAGAGAGCAGCCCCAGAGAGAAGCCCCTGAGAGCAGCCCCTGACAGCAGCCCCTGAGAGCAGCCCCTGAGAGCAGCCCCTGACAGCAGCCCCAGAGAGCAGCCCCTGAGAGCAGCCCCTGACAGCAGCCCCAGAGAGCAGCCCCTGACAGCAGCCCCAGAGAGCAGCCCCAGAGAGAAGCCCCTGAGAGCAGCCCCTGAGAGCAGCCCCTGAGAGCAGCCCCTGACAGCAGCCCCTGACAGCAGCCCCTGAGAGCAGCCCCTGAGAGCAGCCCCAGAGAGCAGCCCTGAGAGCAGCCCCTGACAGCAGCCCCAGAGAGCAGCCCCAGAGAGCAGCCCCTGAGAGCAGCCCCAGAGAGCAGCCCCTGAGAGCAGCCCCTGACAGCAGCCCCTGAGAGCAGCCCCTGACAGCAGCCCCAGAGAGCAGCCCCAGAGAGCAGCCCCTGAGAGCAGAGAGCAGCCCCAGAGAGCAGCCCCTGAGTGCAGCCCCTGAGAGCAGCCCCAGAGAGCAGCCCCTGAGAGCAGCCCCTGACAGCAGCCCTGAGAGCAGCCCCTGAGAGCAGCCCCTGACAGCAGCCCCTGAGAGCAGCCCCAGAGAGCAGCCCCTGAGAGCAGCCCCTGAGAGCAGCCCCTGACAGCAGCAGTGCCAGTCCTCTCAGGGGCTCCGAGAGTGCACGGCGGTGGCTGGACAGCAGCCCCTTAAAGCAGCCCCTGACAGCAGTGCCAGTCTTCTCAGGGGCTCCGAGAGTGCACGGCGGTGGCTGGACAGCAGCCTCTGAAAGCAGCCCCTGACAGCAGTCCCAGCCCTCTCAGGGGCTCCGAGAGTGCATGGCGGTGGCTGGACAGCAACCCCAGAGAGCAGCCCTGACAGCAGCCCCTGACAGCAGCCCCAGAGAGCAGCCCCTCACAGCAGCCCCTCACAGGAGCCCCATGGCAATCAGTGCCAGCTCTCTCAGGGGCTCCGAGAGTGCACTGCGGTGGCTGGACAGCAGCCCCTGAGAGCAGCCCCTGACAGCAGCCCCATGGCAATCAGTGCCAGTCCTCTCAGGGGCTCCGAGAGTGTACGGCGGTGGCTGGACAGCAGCCCCTGAGAGCAGCCCCTGACAGCAGTGCCAGCCCTCTCAGGGGCTCCGAGAGTGCATGGCGGTGGCTGGACAGCAGCCCCTGAGAGCAGCCCCTGACAGCAGCACCATGGCAATCACTGCCAGTCCTCTCAGGGGCTCCGAGAGTGCACGGCGGTAGCTGGACAGCAGCCCCTGACAGCAGCCCCTTAGCAATAAGTGCCAGACCTCCTCAGGGGCTCCGAGAGTGCACGGCGGTGGCTGGACAGCAGCCCCTGACAGCAGCGCCAGCCCTCCTCAGGGGGTTATAAGTCGTGCTGGCTGTACAGTGCACTTGGGACGGGGGGCTGCCCCTGTGGCTTCAGGCGTGGTCGCTCCGCAGGGGTCTGCTCTGTGGGAAAGCTTGTGTATTTCTATCAGGTAGGACCTGGGGTCAAAGGAAGACGAGATGAGACGAAGGGATGGGGGTGCTGTAAGTTCCCTTGTTGTCCCTCAGTGGCATCACTCACCGTTGTCCATAGAGAGGTTATTATTCCAGACTTGTCACAGTCTGTCTCACGTGCACCGGAGACAGCTGAGCTACCCTCATCTTTGACTCACTCGTCCCTCCTTCCTGTCAACAGCCACAGACAGAGGAGCCGAGCAGAACGGGTGGCGGACAGCAGAGCTATCATTCGACCCCCTGGGCTATCCCAGGAGAGGTGCAGCCCTGTCTGAGGATCTCTCTTACCCCAGCTGCCTTTATGACTCTCTCAATCAGTGCCAATCAGTAGATTTGTGGAGTGCTCCTTGTCACCTGTGAGGGCATGCAGGCAGTAGGACATCAGGTGCCGGGCGCCCAGGGAACCGGACCAGGGAACAAGAGACCTTCGGTAAAGAGAACCTCAGACAGGGTTGTGGTGTGTCAGGCAAGAGACGCGGACTGAGAGACAACGGTAGAGTGGACACGCAAAGAGGAGGGTCACACCGCAAAACATGAGTCTGGGGAACATCAGACGCACCAACAAGGGAGCGTGCACTCATGAACACCACAAAGCCCAAGGTAGCAACAGCCACCACGACACAGGGAAACAAGTACCCGGATCAGGTGCATCCATTAGAACCTTGATCAGGAACTAAACATCGCAG
The DNA here is from genome assembly GCF_964204655.1 of Triturus cristatus. Lineage (NCBI taxonomy): Eukaryota > Metazoa > Chordata > Amphibia > Caudata > Salamandridae > Triturus > Triturus cristatus. Next base: position 1,172,635,936 of record NC_140594.1, read on the forward strand.
GCAAGAAACACAAGAATCACAATGTTGTGCTAGAAAGACTCTGCCATGCAGCCACCATGGGTTTGGGAAGGGCGCAGAGCCCATTGCTTCTGTGCAGCAATACAACCAAAGCCGACACAGGTTAACCTGAGGCCCGAACTCCTCTGCAGACCACCACGCAGAGACGTCCCGCTACACACTCCATGTTCATAGGGCATCGTCCAGAAGACTCACTCCTCCACCTGGAAGACGTACCTGTAGATACCACACACCGTTCAATCTCTTGACACAGGTGAACCCGAGGGTCTGAAGCCCAAACTCCTCTGCAGACCACAACGCAGAGATGTCCCAATACACACTCAATGTTCATAGGGCATCGTCCAGAAGACTCACTCCTCCACCTGGAAGACGTACCTGAAGATACCACACACCGTTCAATCTCTGACACAGGTGAACCCGAGGGTCTGAAGCCCAAACTCCTCTGCAGACCACAACGCAGAGATGTCCCAATACACACTCGATGTTCATAGGGCATCGTCTGGAAGTCCAGAAGACTCACTCCTCCACCTGGAAGACGTACCTGAAGATACCACACACCAGTCAATCGCTGACACAGGTGAACCTGAGACATCCTTCTACACACTCGAATTTCCCAGGGCTTTGGCTGGGAAGCCACACACCATTCAAACGGCCCATACAGGCCACCGTGGTTTAGGAATTAAATCCCAATTATATAACCTGTTCCGGATAAGGCGCAATGGCATTTGATCGAAGCGCCAAGAGTGCAAGTGAGAGTTGAGCGCTGAGCTTACCAATATAGGCAGACATGATATAAAAAATCAAAAGGGATGATAAAGACTATAGAGACGGGAGGATCTACACATCTGCACACAGGTATGATAATCTAAAAGTACCAGGGGAGGGAAAGAGAACCAGAGAGGAGACATCTAGACTGGCATCAGCAAGTTGCATTAGCTCTCTATCGTCAGTAGCAAGTTCAGTTCCCACTAAAGAGGCACCAGGTATGTCCGATACAGACAATCGGTCTACTTTTTTAGTCAAAATGGAGAGATTAAGACTGGGGGTCAAAACCATGAGAAAAGATCAAAAACAAGAAAGGGGGGCGAAGACGGCAAGAACACAAACACAAACAAAAACAAGAGAGTACGGAACGAGACTGTCGCCATGACGACCAGATCCAAAAAGAACTAGAGCAGATCATACCAAGGAACATACTGAGCGTCATGTACAGGAGTTAATGATTGTAAATCTTTCTGATAGAGTTTTATCTGAAACTGATTTATCTGTTTTGAGTAAAGGTCTGGGGATTTACCCAACCCAATTTGGCAATGATGTTGAAATATTTGTTGATTTGTATAAATTTGTACGCTTATTAAAGCTGAAAGATCATTTCATCCGTAATCCGTCTTTGTCTGTTAAGGATTCTGGGGAATGTATACGACCTACGCATACAGTTTCGGATTTACATGTGTTACAACTGATGCTATCACTTCAGGATGACATACTAATTGATGTAAATGCACTAAGAGCTGAACTGTATATTTCTGAAAATATGGAAATTGAAAACTCGCTCTAAATTTACCCCAGTAGGACCGCACCCGAATATTGATCTATTCAGAGAGAAGGTTACCAAGGGTTTTAACAAACTTCTAGAACATCCCATCCCCCCTAACAAAATTAATTTTAACCTCACAGTGGCAGAAAATATTGCACTGAAGGAATTGAGATCTGACCCTTGCATTGTAATCAGGGAGGCAGATACATCGGGCAACGTTGTAGTTATGGATAGGGTGATGTACATGCAGGAAATTGACCGCCAACTAGCAGATACATCGTGCTATGCAAACGTTTCTGGGAATCCAACTAAAGCACTTAGCAATCACATCAATATGAGATCGGTTGAATGGAGAGAGAGTGGCCCGATAAGTGGTGAAGCGGTAAAAAAGAGGGTGGTGATGGACGGAGCATCAGAACCAATCAAACACTCACACCCAGTCAACAGATCTGGGTTTGATCCATCACCGTTCTTTAGCCCACTCTGCCACCCCAGTTCAGACATGGCCATATGCAAATCAGTCTGACCCTGTGCCTCATGGGAACAGTCCAGCCCGAACTGCCAAACGATGCCTTCCCTGGACCTGAAACAAGCTTCCTAGGACCGGTTTCTGGCATTTCAGCCGTCTTCAGCCAGGCTTGCTTGAATCCAGTGGCAAAGTGGTGAAGACTGTAACTACCTCATGGTTAAAGAACCCTCTTTCCCTTGCATATATGTAGTCCCCAAAATACATAAGGGGGGGCCCCTTTCCACCTGGATGACCAATTATCTCTAGGGTTAATTCTCCCACAGAGAAACTGTCCACAGACGTGGACAAATTCTTACAACCCATGGTTCACAACCTGCCAGCTTACATCAAAGACATTAAGGACATCCTCAATAAATTTGAGGGTGTGGTGTGGTCCGAGAATCTCCTCTTTGTCACCATGGATGTGGCCAGTTTATATACATGCATCAAGGAGTTTGGGGTTAGAGCCTTAGAATTTTTCCTAGGACAGAGAACTGCTGACCATTATATGCACAATGAGGTACTGATGGAAATGACTGATATAATACTGTCAAAAATCTTCTTGCATGACAACCAATGGTACCATCAAGTGCATGGGCACCGCAATGGGTTCCAGTTTTGCTCCTGTTTATGCCGGGCTCTTTATGGGGTGGAACATTATCTTTTGGGGCAGGTTCATCGATGATGTTATCATGCTCTGGGATGGAACTGCCACCAAACTATTAGAATACCATACATTCTTAAATTATAACCCCTTTAATGTATGTTTTACCATCAACTACAGTAAGGAATATATTGATTTTTTGGACATTGACTTTTATGTCCAAAATAATTGCATACAGAGCACCATTCACCATAAGAGTACCACCTGCAATAGCCCCCTACACTTCTGCAGTGCACACCCCAAACATGTGATAAATAACATCACTTATGGAGAAATGGTGCACGTAAGGAGGAACTGCAGTATTGATGAGACTTTCACTACTAACATCAAGAAGAAAACGTCGCTTTCTGGCAAGGGGTTACCTTCCAGGGACTCTTGAGAAGGCAGAGAGGAGGATTGGTAAGACACCCAGAGAAACGACCTCAACAGTCATTTGTTAACAAACCACATAATTCAACTCAACATAACAATTACACAACACACCCCATACATCCAAACCACACCACATAATTCCACATCATGCCACACAATTCAACAGCACACCCCATAATTTAACTCCACTACATACCACTCAACAACACAATATACCAATCCACATAACTCCACTCTACACTCAATAACACAAAATTACTATCCACATAATTCCACTGCACACCATGTCACAAGATTCCACTACACAAATCCAGTCCACAACACACTATTCCATGCCACACAATTCCACAGCTAACAATTCTAATTCAACCCACATAATTCCACTCCACTCCATAACACATGGGTAAAAGACATTGTCATTTACAAAGCCAATGTTTAGTTTTAGGCAAATACAGCCCACATCGCACTCAGCTCCTCTGTTGTTCCCCTGTTGCCGCTGCAGCTCCCGCGTTTGGCTTTTTAATTAATCTTTACAGCCCCCCCCCCCCCCCTTTGCAATGTTTGGGCATTGTGTGACTTCGCAAAACAGGCTCTTCAGTTTTGCCATTTACATGTTGTGGTCTGTGTGACCTGTGTTTCCAGGCTGAGCCTTGGTATCTTAGATGGGACTTCATATTGCTGCTACCATCAGATTTAGCAGAGTGTAAGCCTGTGGAAGTTTCTTGGCCTAATCCTGCACAATTGGTATCATGTCCTCACCGCATACACAAAACACACTCTCTAAATAGTGTATTGTGAGCTCAGGGCATCCAGACACAGACTGTAAAAAATGCTGCAAAAACAATCTCAAATAGAAGAATCATATATCCTGTCGCTTCATCTTTTCAATAAGGATTTTTGAAGCTTTCTCCAAACATGTGCATGTGTCGGTGTTTAATCTAGATGGCGTAATGTCTCTTGTTAGCTATGCTCATCTCTCCCTCACACTCCCACCAACCCTGTCATCTCTCCCGCGCACTCCCACCAACCCTGTCATCTCTCCCTCACACTCCCATCGACCCTGTCATCTCTCACTCACAATCCCACTGCCCCTTATCTCTCCTCGCACTTCCACCAACCCTACCATCTCTCCCTCACACCCCCACTGCCCCTCTCATTTCTCCCTCACACTCCCACTGCCCCCTCATGTCACAGTCCCACTGCCCCTCTCATCTCACACTCCCACTGCTCCCTCTCATCCCTCTCTCACACTCTCACACTCTCACACTCCCTGTCTCCTCTATTTACTGGCTACTCACACATGCTGCCTTCCTTTTCCTCCTTGTGCTGTACATTCGTTCACCTCTCGCCACCCCCCTTTCTCTGGGTTTATGCAGCAAAAGGTGTGAATGTGAGAGATATCAAAATTAAAGATATTTGATAAGCATGAAATTGAAAGGTAGATACGTTAGTCGTATAACTGAGAGGTGGTGGAAGTGAGAAACAAGCAAATGAGAGATGCACATTGGTAATGAATTCAAACTATGGATTTCCATCTGAAGGATACACTTCTGCACACACGAGAGCCTGCCTGCAAAAAAGATATCGAGCTTTGATGGATGAGCCCGAAGCCAGCCCTCCATCGAGATTTAATACTGCTGGATATCTATTACTATGTAAAACTAGCAGCAATGCATGTTTTTTCTGAAGTTGGAAAGTTGCCTTTGTTTGCAGCAGTCTGTTGTGAAACTAGTGTGTTTTCTGCAGGAATGCAAAGGGGGGGGGGGCTGTAAAGATTAATTAAAAAGCCAAACGCGGGAGCTGCAGCAGCAACAGGGGAACAACAGAGGAGCTGAGTGCGATGTGGGCTGTATTTGCCTAAAACTAAACATTGGCGTTGTAAATGACAATGTCTTTTACCCATGGAATTGTGTGGAGTTGAATTGTGTGGCATGGAACTGTGTGGTGTTGAGGGAAATTATGCTGATTGGAATTATGTGGCATGGTGCAGAGTATATTTATGTGGATTGTTGCTATGTGGCGCAGGGTAGTTTTATGTGGTTTGTATTTATATGATATTGAGAAGAGTGTAATTATGTGGAGTTGAATCATGTTACATTGAGAGGTATTAGGTGGAGTGTAATTATGTTGGGTGGTGTTGAATTGTGTGGTGGTGATTTGTATGGTGAGGAATTGTGTGGGGTTCTGTGTTTTTGTTTATGTGTTTGTTTTTAAAACATTTAAAGAAACGGCATTGTTATTTACAATGTCAATAGCTTAATCACTCTCAAATGCGAGACCTATTGCACTTGCAGCCACACACAGAGCCACGCACACAAAACCACCCACACACACAGAGCCACCCACAGAGCCACTCACATAGAGCAACCCGCACACAAATAGAGCCACCCACAGAGCCACCTACACACACACACGGAGAAGCCCACTGACCTATTTACATTATGTGCACTTTGTGATCTGCATGGTACATGTTCTTTGCTGCAGGCACATTAACCCTATGTGCTACCTTTCCAGGAGTCAAAACTTCCATTAGACAAAACTCCGATCTCTCTCTAGGAAGAACATTAAACCCCAAAGACAAAAATGATTTTCTTTTTTGGATCCATTTCACAGTGGAGCAAATAAAAGAAAGTAGTGGAAAGAGAGTGAGAACCCCATCTTGAAGTCAAGGTTTTCAGTAAGAGAAGAACTGCTAGACAGAAAGAGAGGGAGGAATGAAAGAGTGGGGGGGGGGCAGCTGAAGCATCAGAGCAGAAGCGGACACTGTATTTTCCTTCTCTAAGTAAGAAGGAAAAGACAGAGTCCTGTTACTTCTCTGCCGCCCCTCCTCGAACGCCAGGAAACGCCGAGCTTGAGGGGTGAGGAGGAGGGGAAAGAGTGGGGGGAGTCCTAGTGACTGACATGCACGTGTCACTCCTGCGCAGGTGTCACTATCACACAATCATAGTGTAAGAGATACGTGCTCGCATGTTGTGTGTACTTTTCTGTCCATAATGTAATGTATGCATCTATACATATACGTACCTATCACTATTGTAGATATCGCTTGCATGCCAATCTAGGCATGTGTCAGGCATTCGTGTGCACCATATCATTCGAAAACCTGTTTCTCTCCTTGGCATATGTGCAGTAATATTTCTGCAGTTCATGCGCATGCCTTTCACATGTGCATCTCAGCTACGTTGCATCGTACTATAGAGTTTAAATAGCGCTGCATACCACTGACCAGGCTTGTTCCCGGGACTGTCCCTTGTATATGTGTTGGTAATCCACACACATGCCCTTGTCCTTCCAGTCGCATGTGCATGTCCGTCCCGTGGCACAGACACACCCGGAAGCATGTCCTCATGTGCTTGATGTTCTCATAGTCGGACGTTTCAATTAATAATTATTTGTGTCATGTCTTACTGTGGGCCTGGTATTGTTCTGCCTTTAAATGTATGTATATTTGCCCCTGCCCCGCCTGTTAGTGTGAGTCTATGATCCCTGCATATTCGTGTCATTGTGCATCTTTGCGTGTCAGTAACGTATATATATATATATACCTGTCCTTTGCGAAGTACTTGGGTTATTCTAATGCCTATATGTTTTAACAATGTTCATCTGTGCGTGGCGCCTATACCCGTGGCACGCATGCAGGTTTCATTCATAGACTGTATTTGTTATGACGTATTCCGCCCATCACTCGCTCCTATAGATGCATGCCCGGGACTCCTACAATTAAGCTGTTTGCTGCTATAGGGCGTGCTACTACAGCCAGTGCGGGGGGGCGGTGGATGGGGTGGATTCTGGGTGGGAGGGGGCTGTGGGGGGTTGTGGTGAGACACGTGACTCCGGTGCTTATGGCAGCCGGTGAGGCCATTTTGATGAGCAGCTGCTGTCAGCAGGGGGGGGGTTAATGACATGACCCCTGCTCCCCCCGCACACAGGCCAACAATAGCGCTCATACCTGCAATGGTCAGGCTCCAAGTGTAGAACTCCATTGTGTCGTTCACCTTCTGACTCAGGAGCTTCAGCATCTTTCCCGGGTAGCACAGGCCCAGCAACGCTATCATCGGATCTGTGCCGCAGCTCGTACTGCAGAGAGCGGGACAAACCCCGAGCCCTGAACCACGGTGCTACAACGCGCTCTGCAGACACACTGTGTGGTCTGCAGAGGAGACCGCGCAGCCGCTGCACCTCGCCCCTTCCCGTCTGAGGATTCGGATGGTGGCTCCAACACTGAGGAGCGGGCGCCTAGCAGCCCATAGAACACGCACGGGAGCTTAGTAACGGCAGCCGCACCGCACATAGGAAACTCCGAGCCCAGCCTTGCAGCAAGGAAGAGGCGACCCCACGTCCCGCTCCCTTCCGACCGCGCAAAAAATGGCCGAACCTTCCGATGTAAAAAAAAAAAAAAAAAAAAAACACACCCACCATGTGTAAAAGGGGCGGAAAGAGGAGGGGCTTCAAAAAAGAGAAAGAAACGAAAAAACACGCCCCCGAATCCGAAAAAGACGGGGCTTGTTTGGAGAGACAAAGCTCTTCTCCAATGGCTGACCAGCATTTAAGAGGCCAGCCAATGGAGAAGAGGGAAGATGAGGGGCGGGTTCAAGCCCCACTTCTGAAAATCATTAAATCTCGCGAGCGAGACTGTGCAAGCGCAGCCTTCGCTAGCTGAGACCTAAAAAGCAGGCTGGGGCAGAGTGCTTAGCAGAGCCACCTGCAGCTGTAACAACTTTTAACTCCCCACAGAAGATTTCAGACCTAGGGAAAGATAAGCCATGTTGTAGAGCAGCGTGGGTGCTGTGCAGCATGTTGAAAAGTTCTAATAAAAAAGTGTTATAGGCATTTTTATTACCTTGTATGTAACCAATAAGAAATGTTTGTCTAGGGGAGACCTGAACCTAAAAAATGGGGCACTGCATTGTTGTTGTGTAATATAGGGGTGGGCGGAATTTGCGAAATTCACTTTCCAAATTATCGCGAAAATGTTTAAAATCTCCGCAAACACGTGGAAATATCGCGCAGATGCGGAAGTTTTTTTCCCGCCCGTTCGCGGTATTTTCAGCTTGGTCACGGCTCGCCAACTTACCCATGCGGTTGCTCGCGGGCACGGCCATCTTTTTTTCACTTGTCTCGCGGTGCATGATCGCGAGAAGAAAGACGTGATCGCGCGACGCATGACATTACTGCGGGCGCGAACTGTCGCGAGACAGCGCAAATGGCTACCAACAATCCAACATCTCGTGGAGAACGCGACCGGATCGGGAAAACTTGTCGGCGAACGCGGGGATTCAGGTAAGGCGATCGCGCGCACACGAGAATGTATTATTTTACAGCGCGAGCGAGAAACAAATTATCGCTAAGCTGCGGAATGCGGAAATTTTTACATTTTCGCGCTTTCCGCGGAACGCAAAAATGCCAAATTATGGCAATTTCCTCGAACGGAACGGAATTTTGGCCCAGGCCTAGTGTAATGCCAAGGTACAGATTTCCTGGAAAGTCTACTCAGGCCCAAAGGAGATGATCATGGAGCCTGCCCTGCCCAGGCCGCAGCTGGGCTTGACAGAAAACAGAAGTGGAGGGGTGACGTCACATGCGTACTAAGTGAACAAGGACTCTGGATGAGAGTGACAACGCTGTGTCCTGAGAGGCACTGAACAAGCAACCAAGACTACATAGGAAAGCATTAAAATGAATCAGGAAATGAAGGTATAACAACTGTTCCCTGGAAAAAGGCATGAGCACACGGTGACAATGTGGCCAAACTATAGAAGGCAAAGAGCAAGACCGGGTGTAGTGAAGAGAAAAAGACAATGCAGAAAGGAGGTAGAGAGAGGGAAGCGAGGAAAAAGAGAGAATGAAAAAGGCAAATAAGGGTAGACGAGAAGAGCAGTGCGGATATATAAAGGTGAGAGCACAAAGGGAGCGAAAATGCCAGTGGGAAGAGAGAATGTAGAGCTCAAGGGAGGGAGCTGGAAGGGAAGAGAGAAGAGAGATGGGCTGAAAACAGAGGAAGAAGGTCAGAGGTTTGAGGCAGAAGGACGGGAGAACTAAAGAACGACAGAGTATTGAGACAGGAGAGTAAGTGAGTAGACTAAAGGACAGATGGGATTATGGGATTCTGCGATTCTGCTGAGTTTTTTGCATAATTATGGATTTGCCACACTTGCCACATAATCAGCGGCTGCATCATTTGCAGTTTGTATCAAAAAATGCTTCTAGCGCAAAGAGATACAAATTTACTAACAAAATGCATAACATGGGCTGCTGCACAGTGGACGGCCCTCCCCAAAGGTGGACTGATCACCTTTCAGTAGTTTATTGCTGGAGTATGAACCTCTTTGTTTATTTATTTATAAGTATGCGCTCTCCTGTAAAAGAATATACATTCAAATGCAGTGCCCTTGTTATAAAATGTAGGATATTTTGACTGTGGAACAGAAGAGCCCTATCCAGTAGGTCTGGCTTTGCAACGCATCAGTCTGCAATAGCTACTGTTATTAATTCTCTAAAAATGCAACAAGATTTGGTGTCGCAAAAAGAAGTGCTCCTATCCTGAGTGTTTCCACCTCTTATGGAGTGCTTGCACTGCAATACATGAGAGACTGTTTTACATTTCAAAGGTGCACTGAATCATGAGACATGAAATTCTTTGTCTCATATATGTATAGTACATAGAAAGAATGAGTTTTTTGTTTGTCTTAAACTGCAGCATTCTTTTTTATGTTTTACTGAGTACTCGTGTGACTGGGGGGGCGAGTGTCTGAGAAGTTTCAGCACTCCGTCCATCATCTTATTGCGTTTGCTATGCCGGTCTCACATCACACATGCTCAGGTGGTCTGGTGAAATTGGAGAACATTTTAATGATGAGTTTGATGGAATCCATATAAACATAAAGTTAACTCTTCAGTTTAATTTTCTCCCATTTCATAGTTTCACCTTTACACACAGCAGGCATCTTGCTCCCAGTGACTTGTAGACATGGAATCATATTTATAACAAAAAAATACAGCCATTCTTTTTAAGTAGGAGAAATTTAATTAGCAGAAAAAAGTTCCAGAATATGAACATTTTTTTCACAACATTTTTCTGCACTTTAAATTTCTCCTGTTAAAAAATGGATGTATGTTTGTGTTATACATGTAACGCTGCCACATATTGTGAAAGGTATGTCCTGTGCCACAAGTAGATACAACAAAGGCTCTCATTCAGCCGCACACATGTATCCGATTCATACTCACACATGGTCATACATTCAGTGGCGTAACAATAGCCCCCGCAGCCCCCCCCGAGCCACACGGTGCCCCTTTCATACACTGTGCATGGGCAGTCTCCTCTGGCCAGAGGGATCCTGACTGGGTCAGGAGCATTGGGGCCCCCTGCATTTACTTTGCAGGGGGCCCTCCTCAAGTTTTGTTACACCACTGCATGCATCCCCAAAGACCTTGCTCTCACTGACACACAACGCAACCCTGGCATAGCGCCTGGAGTCACACTATTTTGTTCAAACCATAGTCCCTGGTTCTATGGACTTTAGGCTTAAATTCAATTAAACTGGGTGTGGGGGTGTCTGGTAACATTGCCCGAGTGTCTTGGGCTTCAGTAGCTCACAATCATTTTCACTGAGCAGAAGTAGCTCTCACTACAGAAAAGGTTAGAGACCCAGCCTTAGAAAATGCGAACCTACGAGTGAAGTAGTGTGGCGTGGCGCTGGAGAGGAAGGTGTTTGAGAACCCCCACAATTTTACATCCAGTGGCTAAATTGGAGCTAAGAGGGGTCTGTAAATTGAGCAGTCAGCAGATTATTGATGAAGCTACGTAATCATCTTTGACTGCGCGCTCATTTAGCCGTGTGTCCGCCACAGGAAGGAGCTGCTTATCAAATCAATAACTTGTCCTTTAAAAGGGATTTCATGAAAATGAACTTTAATTAGCTCGGTACCGTGAGCAGGGAGGATTAATCGTGTGTTTGCTTTCAGAAGGCAATATCGAGCCCGTGGCATGTCGTGTTGGGTTCATTCTTGCCCGAAGCGTTCAGGTTTTTTTTTTCAGGTTTATATAGCGCGAATTCCACCTGAAGGTGGTCTGCAGAGCCTCAACTGGTGGCATCTAGATGCTAACACCAAGTCGCTTCTGACGTGCTTCTGATAGTGTCCACCACTTTACACGAGCACCAGTTACATTAAACAACGACACATTCCTTTTAATGGTCTGCCGTGGCAGCGCAGCTGCTGGTAAACAATTATGTGAACATCTCTAGAGGGGCTTTGACTTCCCCTACATGTTAGGAGTCTCGGGTACATGTTTTGATTGGACAGAAGTTGTGTGCTTCCACAAAAAAGTACTTGTCCTACAGTACCTGCACCATTTTATTTTTCTAGCTTTCTGCCAAACCAGAGAGGGCAGGGTGGGGCCAGTGCGTCACTGCAGCAGTGAGAAGTGGCCCTTTCAGTATGAATTGCGCATGTCAGTTTGGCCAGCTACCTTGCTACAGCTTAGACAGCTGAGTTGGAGAGCAGGCACAGGCCCTCCGTGCTCTTCGGAGCGCTGAGGCAGCCTGCTACAGCCAATCCAGACACTTCTCTTATGCAGCATGAGAGCAGTGTCTAGGTTGGATAAGGGCCTGTGGGAGCTGTGGAACCTTGCGCTGGAGGAGTCTGGAGCCGGGGCCGGAGAACACCGATGACGTGCTGCTGGCTAAGGTAAGTGAAACTTTTGATTTCGTATTTCAATGTTTATATATATATTTAGTTGGATGTTTTTTCTAAATTGTATTTATGTCGACTCACCATTTTTATGGGTGACCAACCGCCACTGCAGCTGCCTAAGTTTGAGCTTTAAGGGTCTTAGATAACTGGAAAATATATGTCTTTTTTCTCTGGCAGCAGCGCAGTAGGGAGCAGAGCAGTCATTACCTACTTTGATTTTTAGGTCTGGCTTGACAGTGCAACTGTCCCCCGACCTTTAAGCGTGCACCAATGTTATCCTACAGTTCTTTTCTTTCACACAACTACATATCCATTTTTGTACTATTTATTTGTAATGCTTCATATTGCCATATAACATTCCTTTAAGGCCAGGGCTTGTTTAGGAGCCGGGAGCTTAAGTGATTTGCCCAGAGTAACGGGATGTTGAGTGGACGCCAAGACTAGAGCATAGTTACGCAGCTCCACAGTCTGCAGCTCTGGTCATTACTGGGACGTCGGGCGCAACTTTGCCTTCAAACAGTATTCAATCACTCACTCAAACAGTATTTGTAAAGCGCAACACAGTCACCCCCAGGGGGTATCTGGCGCTGTGTCTTCGTCAAAGAGCCAGGGCTTGAGTCGCTTTCTGAAATCTGCTCGCGAGGGGGATGTACGGAGCTAGAGGGGAAGGGTGTTCCAGGTCTCGGCTGCGATGTAAGAGAACGGCCACCGCTGTGACTGAGACGGATGCGAGGGGTTGCGTGTAGCAGAGCACAGGTGTCTGGTCTTGAGCATTGATGAAAGATCAGTCGATGGGTGCTAGGTCGTGGAGGGCTTTGGAGGCATGTGTGAGGATCTTGAACTGGCATCTCCTCTGCTTGGGGAGCCTGTGGAGTCTCCTAGATGGGAGTGATGTGGGTTTATTTGGGGTGGTCCAGGATGAGTCTGTCTGCAGCGTTCTGTATGGTCTGAAGTCTTCTGAGGTGCCGGGGCAAAGTACTAACTTTGTCCAAATAGGGATTTTACTAGCCTGCCACACGGGTGGTTTCACTTGGCTAAAAATGGCTACAATAAACCAAACAGCGCCAGTCTCGAACTTGGACATTTACAGGTGAGTTCTGACTGTGTAACTTTATATTATTTACTTTCAGTTTATTTATCACATTAAAATGTATTTTCCTTGTGAAGGTTTCCACAGCCGAGAGCATCGCAGGGCGGGGGAGGGGGCGGCTTTCGGGAGGATGCTCAGCCAGTTATACCTTCCCAGCAACTAAGAGGCACTGCACTGCACTAGGTTATGTTCATGTGCCTCCCGGCAGGCGGTCTTCACAGCGCTAGACATAAGGCTGCAGGTGTGGAGGGATCCACCAGAGATGGGAGCTTCTCTACAGTATAAGCCGTGGTGCTGGTCGTTGTGGCGTTGTAAGTGACGCAGGTGCTTTAATAGATTGGCGCTACATTCAAGACAAATGGTGAATCATGCAGCCCCTCCCGACCACACACACACTCACACTCAGAGGGCGAAACAATGAAGCTTTCTGTAGCGACGTCTGTAAATTTGCTGCTACGTTTCTTCGGCTCTCCAGTGTCCTCCTCACATCATTAAGTGGCTCTTTGGCTGACTTCAAATCCATAATCGGTGTCTTCTTTATTTCAAATATAAATCTGCTTTATACAGAATTACTATCCATTCCCTGTGCTGGCCGCGTACAAGAAACGCATGAATCGCCTCCACCTTAACCGGCGTAAGAGCTTTTCTCCGTCTTTGTGACGCTCCGGTGGCGCAGGAACCTGCTCCATATTTACCAGGAAGCACTAAGCCCCTTTTCTCGGCTGAATGCTGCCTTGTAAATATCGTGCCCTTTACTGCAGTTTTCTGCATCACAGGGGCGTGAAGGGGTGTTGCTGGGGGCGTTCCCAGCAACAGCCATGGATTTTTGATGCTGCCCCAGATTTACGAGAAATCGTAACTCTGAGTCAGCGCCAAATACTTACGCCTTTCCATTGGGAGGCGTAAGGGAGGCACAACGAGGACAAATCTCTTTATTACTCCTTATTTTTCCTTTTTCTATGTCTGCTGCATTCTGCTACACACATAGAAAGAGGGAAAAGACTCTTGTGATTGTTTTTTATGCAGGAAGGAGTCCCTTCCTGCACAAAAATAATAATCCCTGCAACGCAGACACCCTTGCATCATGGTGCAAAGGTGCCTGCATTGGCGCAACGCAGCCCAATGTGCGTCGGTGCAGAGGAAATTGACAGGAATGCGCCCTGTTTGATAGATACAGCGCATTCCTGCACTTTTCTTTTGCCGTAGGGCAGTGCAGCAGGAAGGCGTGCGGTGCTGCCCTACGGCAATACCTCATAAATGAGGCCCCGAATCTACCACAGTCCTGGTAGACAAGGCTCGGCCCTGTCCCTCCACACTGCAGACCTATTGGCAAGGGGCACGTCTATTGTAGCTCACACAACAGACCCATTGGCAAGGGTCATTGCTAGTGTCCATACAAACAATACTACAGACCTCTTGCCAAGGGTGGTTTCTTATGCAAACTCTTAGAGTTCTACAAAATGGAGACACTGCGTCAGCACAGACACATTATCCCCTCCTGCCCCTTCAATTCTCTCCTGTTCCTCTACTAACCGTTATTCTTGTAAGGAGGGTGAACGGCAGATATCTGTGCAGATTACCGTCTTCCACGGTAACTCTGACAGTAATGACTTTATTTCTATTTATATGATGCCCGCCCTCTTCTTCACTCCTCACTTCCATCTGTATCTTTTCCCATGAAGCACCAACCTCGTGCCTATTGCTGGTCTGGCCCCCTGTCCACTCCTGTCCCTCTGCCTGTCCACTCCTGTCCCACCCCTGTCCACTTCTGTCCCGCCGCCTGTCCACTGCTGTCCCGGCTGCTTGAACTCTACCTAATATAGTTGTCTCTCATTGTTAGCACTGAGGTATGTGCAATTCATATTGTTAATCAACACTTGTACACCACACAATCTTCACTCATATGGCATTTTGCCACACCTTTTGGTCGCACAAGTCTGACTTTCTATCATAGTCAGAACGGAGTCTAATTTGAGTTTGTGGAGTTGTAAGTTTACTACAAAGGAATTTGTTGAGGTTATTGATAAACTCTCTGACATTTGTACAGTGTCCTCCCCCTACACAAGATTAAAAAACATCTGTCGATTGTCTCACCTCAGTGTGATTTCCGTTGACATGTTTCGACATATCATCCACTCTTTATATACATTCACCAGGAGAACATAGACATACCTTACAGTCCTAGGTCTTCTGCCTTTAGTCATAGTGGCACATAAGACTGCGCTAGATGAAAAAGTATTGTTGTGACCAGCTTTAGCAAAGCCATCCTCAGGGGATGTCACCCCATTTAAGTGAAATGATGCTCTTCTCGTGGAGAGCCGAACCCCATGAACTAAGAGAGCTTTAGACACACAGGCTGGCAGCATTGGAGTACACTTTGTCGTCCACCCCAGGTGCTGACTCTGTGCTTAGAATTCATGTTTTGTATCAAGCTGCTATTATATGTAGTTAAATGTTTCAATATTTGGTTATACTGAGTTAAAGCTATTTACAGAAACATGTGTGCCCTTGGAAGATGGAGACAGGTGTAGACAGGGCAGCGTCAAGCATCGACTTGAGATGGACCCACCTTTATCCTCAGAGTTTCTGAGTGGGGCATGAAGATAGCCAGTCAAGCGCTGCAAAGCCACGGTCCATGAGTCGAACAGCAGCAGAGCGTGTGGGAAAGGCCGGGCTGTGTCGTAGTGCTAGAAGCGGCTAGAAGGAGCAGGAAGGTACAATACTCTGTGAACATCACACTCACAGCCGCACCACAAGCGCCCGAATTACTAATACGGATGTGCAGGTAACTCCGGGAAGGCGGTGGTGGTGGTGGGGTGGGGAGGTAGGGAGTAGGGTGACCATCCGTCCGTAAATTTCATGGACTGCCCGTAATTTGGGCCTCTTGTCTGTTGTCCATGAGGATTTCTTCCACGGACGCCTTTAGTCCGTAATTTCAGACTTTAGAGCGAGCTGCCCCCTGCAAGCAGCCTGTGAGTCCTGTACTCTCACTGCAGGGCCAGCTCATGCTCCTGCTGTGATCAGTGGCCTGCAGCAGCCCCTCCTGGACCGGGCACAGGCTGCAATCGGCCCATTATCATTCTGCATGTCGGCCTTATTATCCCATACATAATAATAATGGGCCTCTGCACAGTGACAGGGCATGGCAAACTGCTTTTGTCTATGGGCTCCCGTCACCTCACCTGTGGCCAAGCTTTGGGGGGGGGGGTAGAGGTTTCATTTACGCGCGTGTTACCCGGGTGCATCCACTGTTTGCCTCTTAAACTCTAACACAAGCAGTGATAATGGTACAAATACAATTGTCCTTTATTATTTATTTATTTTGCTCCAAAAGTGCAAAGTTTCTGCATTTTTTTCTGTTTTTTCATGTTTACCCTCGCACCCCAAAGCTTTTACTCATCACATCCCCTTGGGATGATTGGTCGGATCGGGTGTTTTTTTTCAATGGGGGAGAGGGGGCATGTAAGATCTGAGAATGGTCAGCTTTGATCTTTTTCTTCATTTTTTTATTTTTAAAATGCAAACGCAGGTGTTTAAGTTTCACTCGCACTCGCAACAGATGTAGTCCAAGGTTCTCTCGACCTTATATAAACTTATTTTGACTATTGCTTGTGTTGGTTGCCTATGTACTTATGTTATATTGCGCGGCCTCCTCTCATGTGTCTGTAAAACGTACCTTTTTTTATTCCTGAATTTTTGTCCTGAATTCTGACCTTCTGTCTTGAATTTTTGTCCTGAATTCTGACCCTTTGTTCTGAATTTTTGTCCTGAATTCTGACCTTCTGTCTTGAATTTTTGTCCTGAATTCTGACCCTTTGTCTTGAATTTTTGTCCTGAATTCTGACCTTCTGTCTTGAATTTTTGTCCTGAATTCTGACCCTTTGTTCTGAATTTTTGTCCTGAATTCTGACCTTCTGTCTTGAATTTTTGTCCTGAATTCTGACCCTTTGTCTTGAATTTTTGTCCTGAATTCTGACCTTCTGTCTTGAATTTTTGTCCTGAATTCTGACCTTCTGTCCTGAATTTTTGCCCTCAATTCTGACCTGTCTTGAATTTTTGTCCTGAATTCTGACCTTCTATCTTGAATTTTTGTCCTGAATTCTGACCCTTTGTCTTGAATTTTTGTCCTGAATTCTGACCTTCTGTCTTGAATTTTTGTCCTGAATTCTGACCCTTTGTTCTGAATTTTTGTCCTGAATTCTGACCTTCTGTCTTGAATTTTTGTCCTGAATTCTGACCCTTTGTCTTGAATTTTTGTCCTGAATTCTGACCTTCTGTCTTGAATTTTTGTCCTGAATTCTGACCTTCTGTCCTGAATTTTTGTCCTGAATTCTGACCTGTCTTGAATTTTTGTCCTGAATTCTGACCTTCTGTCTTGAATTTTTGTCCTGAATTCTGACCTTCTGTCTTGAATTTTTGTCCTGAATTCTGACCCTTTGTCCTGAATTTTTACATTCACTGTCCTGAATTTGCACCCATGCCAGTTAGTAACCCTAGTAGGGAGGGGGCGCTGTGTTATTCCAAGTGAGAGCCACAGGGCTTTATTCCTCCGCCCATTGTGTCCGACGCTTCCCCTACAGCTTCATCGGAAGATTACAGGGCCCTCGGGATAAAAGACGTCGCCCGTTTCTCTTTTTCCAAACACTCAGGCAACGGGCAGCAGTGTTTGTGGCGTCAGTGAGGCCGCAGCACGTGGTGGCCCAAAGTCAGGAATTAAGGGCCTGATCTAGGGTTCGGCTCCTCCCCCCCCCCCCCCCGCCCCTGCCCTTCAACCCAATGTAGGGCGGTTGGGTTAGCGCTTGGTTCCGGGTCATAGCGCTGCAACCAAACTCTTCGTATAACTGTGGTGCCTAGCCTCAGTGAAATTTTAGGGGTCAGATATCGAAGCACTGTCCGGGGTAGGGGGGAAAGTGGTGGCAAGGACATCTTAACGGATTGTTGGGGGCCCTGGTCTAATAGTATTTTTGGGGCCCCTGTTCGGAGCAGCGTCAAATATATGACCCAGTTTCTTTGTCCAGGTCCCTGACAGTGCACAGGCACACTCGTCCAAATTCTAAATGTGTTTACATCTAATATTCAGGGACAGTGAAGTGTGTTTCAGTATTGTAACACAGTAGCAGCCGCTCACCTGATGTTACTGCAAATAATGCATAAGCGCCAACCGGGAACTCAGGCACGCCGCAACCATGACAGTTGTGCCGGACACCTGACGCGTTGTGGGGCAGGGCTAGGGACAGCCAGTGACACGGCCGGCACCCACCCCTGATTGGACAGCAGTGGAATGCCCCAGAAGTACTCACGTGCTTCCGGGGCTTGGGAGGCAGGGCAAGGCCGGATTCTGCCGGTTTTAGCGGGTTGGGAAGACGACCTCCCTTTAAAAGAGCTACGGAGCGGCGGGACGGTCTCTTTCCTCGCCAAAGCACACCCCGCAGGCAACTCCACCCACGAGGCGGAGTTTTTCCAAACTCTGTTTTTTTTATCTCCCTTTCAGGTCGGCATCCAACCATCGTCGGACGATCGGCGGAGGATCAGAAAGGGACAAGGCTTCATTTCCTTACACAGCAGCCGGGAGCCACGCGGGTTAGAATGGATACTCACCTGCCCGCATGATTGGATTCGCAGGAGTGGCTCCGGCAGTTGGTGCTGTCTGTGGCCCACATTACCTGGGTTTAGGGCATTGAAGCGAGACGGATGTTGTTGTCTGGTGGTGCAGCAGTGCGGTCAGGGGCAGTAATATTGGCCGGGTAGGCCAGCAGCTATCGCTTTTAGGGCCCCGTTTTTGCTATTGGATAACAAGGTTTCACTTGTCTGCATTTGTGGGGTGTGTTTTTGCTTTAGGGCAGTGAGATAAGGGACAGTATTTGTGTTTCCAAGGCCAATAGCTGTAGTTTCTTGGGCCCCAATTTTATTATTGTGTTATAAGCTAGAGGGGTGAAGGGCGTAGGTGCTTTGTGCCATTGGTTGGCTGTGGGTTAAGTGTACTCTAGATTGATAGTGGTCATGGCACCTAAGGTGAAAAGGGGTCAGAAGCCCTCACGGATGGAGGAATGGGTGGAGGCGATGATGTGTAGGATGGAAGATATGGGGCAGTCATTGTCAGACTTGCGGAACAGAGTTGATGGGCGGGAAACACCCTTTACACCACAACCGTTACAACGCATACATTTGCCCCGCATGCCGTTGCAACGAAAATGGTGTGTATCAGTGGGTGGAAGGTGTTGGATTTAACTCCAACACCTTCCCTACTGTTGCACAGACTGGAGTTGGAATAGAAAATTAATCTATTCCAACTTCCAGCGCCCCCCAGGTAAAGTTTGCGTTGCAATGGCATGCGGGGTAATGGCATGCGTTGTAGCCTCACATAACCTTGATGGGCAGGAGGGGGCGGAGGAAAGGCCTAGGCGTGCGGGGGTAACCCCCAGGGTGGCATTTCCTTTGGTACCCAGGAGGTCTAAATCGAAGCAGGGTGGAGGTGGGGGGCCCTTACCCCCAAGATTGCCAGATTTAGAAGACCCCAGGGCCTTAGTTTTCAGCTAGAGGGGAAGTACTACATGGACAAATGCATGCCCATGGGGTGCTCTGTCTGTTGCTCCTATTTTGAGAAATTCAGCTCTTTCCTTGAATGGGTTTTCAGGCAGGTGGCAGGGGACCCGTGGGTGCTGCATTACTTAGACGATTTCCTGTTTGTGGGGGCACCGGGGTCTCAGGAGTGAGGCACAGCTCTTGAAGCATTTTGTACACTCATGCTTAAATTCGGGGTCACTCTGGCACCAGGAAAGACAGTAGGCCTGGCCACACAAGTAGAGTTTCTGGGCATAGAACTCGATTCGGTGAACGGGATATCGCGATTCACAAGGAAAAGTGATGGCTTTCACCCCAGCATTGCAGGACTGCCTGAGCAAAGAAAAGGTCACCTTACACCAGCTACAGAAGGCAGTAGGACAGCTTAACTTTGAGCCAAAAATCATACCCATGGCCCGCCCATTCTCGCTTTCCATTGCACAGGCAATGTCAGGTTTAAAAGCGAAACACCACCACACTCGGTTGTCTAGCGAGGTTAAGCAGGATATGCGGATCTGGATGGCATTCCTGCGTGATTTCAAAGGTGCTGTGGTGTGGCCCAGTCCCGCTAGGTCCAGCCCAGAGCTTGGCCTAATGACAGACGCTGCAGTAAGTGAGGGGTTTGGTTCCATTCTGGGCCCTGAGTGGGTGGCACAACGTTGGCCACTTTGGTGGGTGGAGGCTGCCCTGACGGGTAACATCGGATTATTAGAATTGTTTCCCATTCTGGTGGCCTTAACCATCTGGCCACAACAGTTCCGCAATCAATCTGTGGTTTTTTGGTCCGATAACATGTCTGTAGTGGAGTGCATTAATCAGCAGTCCGCGAATTGTAAAATGATGCTTCGCCTGTGAAAGGAAATGGAACTCCAGTGCATGAGATGGAATGTGCTGTTTAGGACCAGACATGTCTCAGGAGTGCTGAATCACGCTGCTGATGCCCTGTCTCGTTTTAAGATGCAGGTTTTCAGGTCATACCACCCAGGAGCAGCGGAAAGTCCAACGCCTTTGTCAGAGCAGCTATGGCAACTTTGTGCCCCAACCTATCAGACCTCGTGGCAGCTAGCCTAGCACCCTGGACCGGGCAGGCCTCTAAGGGGGCTTTTAGCGCCTGCTGCAATTTTCTTGCCGATGGCTGGGAGGGTCATGGCATGAGTCATCAGCTGTCATATCTTTCGTGATGGGATTGAGAAATGGGGGGGCGTTCTGTGGCGTGCGCCAGACACCACATGGGGGCGAACGACTTTTTCGCAAAAATGCGGAGTCAAAAGGATCCCACAAGCACTTTCATAGTGCAAAGGGCACTAAAAGGGTGACAGCGTCTGCAAGGTTCCCAGCCTGATGCCCGGTGCTCGATTAGCATTGAGACATTGTCAGCTGTTCTGGAGGCACTGGGGAATGTATGTAGATCCACCGGGAAGGTTAATCTTTTCAGTGCTGCTTTTTTCCTCGCCTTCTATGGCACCTACAAGGTTGGAGAATTAGTGGCGCGTAACTAACAATACGGGCACGGGGGGGCTCCAATTTGGGCATTTTAAAATACAGGGGGCTCTCTATTCTTATCAATTTCTAGATCCAAAACAGACCAAAGTGGCAGGGGTGACCATGTTATTCTGTACTATGCCCAAGGAAGCTCATGCTGTCCAGTGGGCAACTTAGAGTTTTTTTCTGGCCTACAGGCCGCAAGGACCAGGAGGTCCACTCTTCATTCATGAAGATGGGGCCCTATTTACGAAACTTCAGTTTGGCAGGATATTGACATTGGCCCTTAGGGCAGCAGGTTTGGATCCATCAAAATTCGTACCCATTCTTTCAGGATTGGTGCAGCCACCGAGGCCGCGGCTAGGGGCCTGCTGGGGCATGAGATACAGAGGATCGGGCATTGGTCTTCTGACTGTTACAAACGATATGTGCATTTACACATGCTGTGAGGTACGCGATGACTAATGACTGTTCATTTTTTTAAAAAATTCTCACAGTTTCCGTGTCCTGGGCTGCAGGAAGAAAGCTAGCGGTCATGTGCCGGTCGTTGGAGCCTCGCCCAATCCAGGTCACAGCCTGGGGGCCCGGTCGAACAGAAGCTTGGATTGTAGGTCATTCGTACGTGAACAGGTTGAAACAGTATTTTTTCACAGGCAACTACGTGGACAGGGCCCTTTGGGCAGGTTTCAGTGTCTCACTGCATGGGCAAGGAGGTTTGCGACTGGGGCAGTTGCGGAGTTTTTTTGGGTGTTCTCTTAGCTAAGACTCCCACGCCCCCTGCTGTGGTAATTGTACATATGGGGAGTACCGACCTGGTACACTTGGGCAGGATGGGAGTGGTCGAGGCACTGATCACAGAGATGGGGTGGTTGGCTAAGAAGTGCCCGCAAGCAGTATTGGTGTGTTCACACATGAATCGATCCCCAGGCATCAATGGCGGGGGGTGAGTCAGTATGGGCTTTGAACCACTTAGTTAAAAGAATCAATAACAGGATTGATAAGTTGTTTCAGTCCCCATGACTTCAAATAATTGTGCATGGGTGCATATGGGGGGGGGGGGGGGGCGTTTTTTCTGCAAGATGGGATTCACCTCTCAAAACTAGGCACCAAAATTTTCATGGAGAACTTGCAAGCCTGATTGGTAGGGGCAAGGGACAAGGGCATGACCTTTGGCCTTTTTTTTGGAGATGGAGGGGGGGGGTGGCCAGATAGTTGATCAACTATCCAGGCCTGTGGCGGCAAGGTCATGATTGGTCGGGCATTTTATCATCTTTAGTAGGTATCCCATTATTAATGGGGACACCTGTGGGGGGGGCAGTGGTCTCTCATCGAACTCCAGGGGGCGTTTACGGCTGGTAGGCTGGAGGGTTTGGGTGGGAAGTTCCGCTTCCAGCCAGTCTTTGGGCCAATCCCCGCACAGGCGCATGGGTGCCAGGTTGGCATAACAGTCAGTCCCTTAGAGGTAGTATTGGAGAGTGTATGGGGGGCCTGAGGGAAGTAATGTGATGGGCAACCGGGCCTCCTTCACAAGGTCACTCTGGTAAGAGGGGAAACCTAGCACTTAGTTGGACCAGTCATGACCTTGCACGTAGGTTCATTCGTGATACGCCGAAAACAGAATGTACATAATTTCATTTTTGGTTAGGTATGGATATGTATTAGATAACATGTTAAGGTTAGCCATCAAAATAATTGTAAATTCGTTGTATAAGAAAATTGATTGATGTATTAATATTTGTGGGTTTTTGCGTATTGAAAATATTGAATCTTATATGATTTTGAATTTTTTATAAAAATACGGTCGAGGTTATACAACCCCTATTCCAAGACATGTGTGTTTTAATGTTATCAATGCCTCAGAGAAAGGGGGAGATGGGTTGAAGTACCCGGGGGTCCCTTGATGGGGGAGAGACGTCAGCCTGGGTAGGGGGACTCTGCAAAACCTGGCCACATCTCTCTGACATCCTCCATTTCTCATATGTGAGGCCCTGTGTTGATCTGAAAGATTATTTGTATGCATGATGCATGAAACGAAAACACAACATTTCTCTGCAAAATGTCTGTAATAGACTTTCACACATCACTCATATTTGAAATTAATTAAAGGAAAACGATATTCAAAACAATCTCTTTAGGAATTATTCAAGGTCATCGGGGCAAGACTTTCTGCAGAACAGAGGGGGCCCCTGAAAGGCTGGGGCCCTGGGCCAGAGGCCACTTTGCCCATACCTTAAAACGTCTGTGAGTGGGGGCAGCACCACTCACAGGGGCACAGTAGGGGCCCACACTGAGGTTTCACTAAAAAGCCACCTGGAAGAAGGCTGGCGAGGGGTGAATATATCGCGCCCTGCTGCCAGGGCAGTGGAATAAATCTGAACACGCGCCCAGGTCAGGCACCGAGGGAGTTAAATAACTTAGAGACACATTTCAGGCTCTGCTTTTACTGTTCTATTTCCTTTTATGCCTCCCCTTCATCCCGTGAATTGAATTAAGCAGGATGACATACTGCAGGAGTTTAAATAAGTGACAGCTTTGCGAAATTAGATTTTTTTCATTTCTTTGCAATTTTCGGAAAAGCTGCACATATGTTGAGAGAATCGCAGGCAGGTGGCACGTCAAGGCCCCCGTGTTCCTTCCCACACTGGGGCCCTCGGAGGGAGATAGTAAGAGTGAAGAATCGCACCCCTTGTCTTATGCAAATCAGGGGAGCACAGACGGGAGTCCACAGCCCTGCACGGTACGCTGCTATGCCTGCTGTGCTCCTGTGGTCCAGGCTCACGTCTTCTCACACCGTGTCCTAGAATGGCGCTCACCGCATAAATGTGCTGCTGATCACCCCGATGGAGGAAAATAGCCACCCCTGACCACAGTCACACGCCACACACAGCAATAACAAGCTAAAGCACACACGCCAGCCCACACATGGCCTGGTCTTTCCTCAGTGTCCCGTTTTGGAGCCAAAGTGCCTCAACGTAACACAACATGTTGAGCATCCATGAGGTTATGATGGACATTGTGTCAGCTGCCTCCATACTCCCTCAGTGGAGCTCAGAAGAAGACCACGTGGTGGGACATCATGCCATAGTCCCTCAGTGGAGCAGAGAAGAAGGCCACATGGTG
This sequence comes from Triturus cristatus, assembly GCF_964204655.1. NCBI lineage: Eukaryota > Metazoa > Chordata > Amphibia > Caudata > Salamandridae > Triturus > Triturus cristatus. The sequence goes on from NC_140594.1 coordinate 1,172,659,982, forward strand.
GGACATCATTCCATAGTGGGACATCAGACCATACACCCTCAGTGGAGCAGAGAATAACACCACATGGAGGGATATCATTCCATAGTCCATCAGTGGAGCGCAGAAGAAGAGCACTTGGTGAGATATCATTCCATAGTCCATCAGTGGAGCAGAGAAGAGGGCCACGAGGTGGGACATCATTCCATACTCCCTCAGTAGAGCTCAGAAGAACACCACGTGGTGGGACATCATTCCATAGTCCATCAATGAAGCAGAGAAGAGAGCCATGTGGTGGGACATCATTCCATGGTGGGACATCAGACCATACACCCTCAGTGGAGCAGAGAATAACACCACATGGAGGGATATCATTCCATAGTCCATTAGTGGAGCTCAGAAGAAGAGCACATGGTGGGATATCATTCCATAGTCCACCAGTGGAGCAGAGAAGAGGGCCACAATGTGGGACATCATTCCATACTCCCTCAGTGGAGCAGAGAAGAAGACCACATGGAGGGACTTCATTCCATAGTCCATCAGTGGAGCTCAGAAGAAGAGCACATGGTGGGACATCATGCCATAGTCCACTAGTGGAGCAGAGAAGAGGGCCACGAGGTTGGCCATCGTTCCATACTCCCTCCGTGGAGCAGAAAAGAAGACCATGTGACAGGATATCATTCCATAGACCCTCAGTGTAGCAGAGAAGAAGACCCCATGGAGGGATATCATTCCATAGTCCATCAGTGGAGCTCAGAAGAAGAGCACGTGGTGGGACATCATTCCATAGTCCACCAGTGGAGCTCAGAAGAAGGCCACGTGGCAGGACATCATTCCATAGTCCATCAGTGGAGCTCAGAAGAAGAGCATGTGGTGGGACATCATTCCATAGTGGGGCATCATACCATACACCCTCAGTGGAGCAGAGAAGAAGGCCATGTGGCGGCACATCATACCATCCTCCCACAGTGGAGCAGAGTAGAAGGCACGTGGCAGGATATCATTCCATAGTCCCTCAGTGGAGCTGAGAAGAAGACCACATGGAGGGATATCATTCTATAGTCCATCAGTGGAGCTCAGAAGAAGAGCAAGTGGTGGGATATCATTCCATAGTCCCTCAAAGAAGCAGAGAAGAGGGCCACGTGGTGGGACATCATTCCATAGTGGGACATCAGACCATAAACCCTCAGTGGAGCAGACAAGAAGGCCATGTGGCAGGATATCATTCCATAGTCCCTCAGTGGAGCAGAGAAGAAGACGACATGGAGGGATATCATTCCATAGTCCATCAGTGAAGCTCAGAAGAAGAGCACGTGGTGGGGACATCATTCCATAGTCCATCAGTGGAGCTCAGAAGATGAGCATGTGGTGGGACATCATTCCATAGTGGGGCATCATACCATACACCCTCAGTGGAGCAGAGAAGAAGGCCACGTGGCGGCATATCATATCGTCCTCCCACAGTGGAGCAGAGTAGAAGGCACGTGGCAGGACATCATACCATACTCCCTCATTTGAGCAGTAAAGAAGGCCATGTGGTGGTACATCATACAATAATCCCTCAGTGGGGCTGAGAAGAAGGCCACGTGGTTGCACATCATACCGTCCTCCCTCAGTGGAGCAGAGGAGAAGGCACATGGCTTGACATCATACCATACTCCCTCAGTGGAGATGAGTAGGATACCATGTGGTGGGATATCATACCATACACCCTCAGTGGACCTGAGAAGAAGGCCACATGGTGGCACATCATACCGTCCTCCCTCAGTGGAGCAGAGGAGAAGGCACATGGCGGGACATCATACCATACTCCCTCAGAAGTGCAGAGAAGAAGGCCAAATGGTGGGATATCATTCCATACTTTCTCAGTGGAGTTGAGAAGAAGGCCACGTGGCGGACCTCTTACCATACTTCCTCAGTGGAGTTGAGATGCAAGCCACCCAGGGCCCGTAGCTTACTCAGTGAGATCCAGGGGGTCTGAATCTCAAATTTCCCAAATAAAAAAGCAGTTGGCTGCAGGGTGGTGTAGTGAGGTGACCAAGATTTTGGGTGGACTGTTTCTATGAAAAACAGGGTCAGTACTGATGTGCATTAGCAGGACACTGTCTAGAGTGCCACAGTGGGTGAAAAGTTGTGGTTTGGAATGCTACCCTAAGTGGCTCCATTGTTAAGATTCTTTAGAAGTGGTCATCTCATAAGCTTTTGGGTGTTTGGTTGCCAGTAGTAACCCTGGAAAGCTGAGTGGGTGCAGCTCTCCAAGCCCATTATTTTGTGAATTCATAGAAGTAGTAAATTTGCACCCCTTCAAGGAGTACTTCTGTAGATGCTGATTTAATACATTTTTAGTAAACCGGTCACTATATATATTTAAGATCCCAATTCAAAAATGAACAAGATTAGACATTTTTGGGAAATGAGAGAAACAAGAAAAACTGACACAGGTGTAACAGACCTGAATCAGGTCCCCCAGACCGAATAACCAAACTAAGAATACAATTGAGGTGCGTCATACCCCCAAACACCCACACTGAAGCCACGCCCCTGCCTGCCCCACCTGGGCCTGGAAGTTCTCCCTTGGAGCTCATGACTAAGGACACATACAACACAATGGCCCGAAATCCCCGCCCTGGGATCACTTATTTTAAATGCATTTTCACTGCGCACACTTATCTTCATCCCTGCTACAAGAAGCTGTCAGATTGGTGCATGTGGGCGGGGCTCCATGGTTATAGTCCTCTCTTTTTACAAATCATCTCATCAAGTGACTGACAGCAATATATACAAGCCCAAGTAGCAGAAAGGGGAGGGCTCACGAGTAAATGATTAGGGATCACAGAGCCATGGGTCTAACTTGGCTCCAAGAACCCATGCATGAGCTGAGCCATAAGATTATTTTGCATGTATTTTGTGCAACAAACAATATGTAAAAATATGATACAATCTCTTCAATATTCAAAAACGTAGATTTCTTTAACATGTGGAAGCGTTTGGCCTTAGTACATCTGATGATGCCACTGCATAGAGAGACGTTTATTAACGGTGATGGTTTTTAGGAGCATACATAGCCCCCCCCCCCCCCCCCCCCCCTCGTTAGCTAGTGAAGTTGGAGGCCCGTCAGTGGTCATGTAAACCCTAAACGTGGCCTTCATTCTTCATATAGATGAAGCAACTTTGCATCACATTGCAAGAAACCATCATAGAGACAGCAGACTCGATTACGACAGTGGAGCTGAGAAGAAGGCCATGTGGTGGGACATCATACCATACTTGTCAGGATCCGGGCTCAGAGCGCCTGCCACGACTACAAGTCCCAGAATGCCATGGGTGTGAGGGGGAGGAGCCACGGGCATAAAACGCCCGGAACGCACGCACGACGTTGTGCGTAATTGAAGAATTTTGAATCTGACGAGCAGCATCACGGAGATCTTCGTTCCCGAAATTACTTTGCTTGAGGCGGGGAGCGCGTAAGCTGCAGCCGAGGTTCTTCGGCATCATTGTCTCACGGACCGAGACCCAGCCGCGGTGCGCCATTTCCCTGGTCCTGGTCTCCAAGCGGAGACAACTGAATTGGTGACTGAGTGGCGGTCTCTGCAGGTGGTTCGGACTTCCGATAGACCTGAAGGGGTCAGACGTGCACGGTCCGACGATCCTGGATTCTCACAGTGCAGAGCTCCTGTGGTATCGGCAAACTGCAAGTAGCCGGTAGGAGGGTGTGCACGTACGTCCCAGAGGGGACGAGTACTTTCGTTAAACTGTTCTGATAATTTCCGAGTGGCCTCTTGGAAATACTTCGTTTTCCCCAAACTCCCGTAGAGGTCAAGGTTATGACCTGAGGTTGTTACATAGCGAGGCGCGGTGAGGAAACCGCCGTCAGAGCGATAGTGATTTCGTTCACATGCCAGGCAGGTGGGGTGCCATCTTTTGTTCTTTCGTGCACTACACCGGAGAGTCAATCCGGTAGACTATTTCTCTCCTAAGGATTACTGAAGGGGTGGTGCAAGGCGCTATTGTTGTTTTGAAACTAGTATGGCGTATTGATTTAGAATCAGTAGAACTCTACACAGATAACTACCTTAGTCTCTCACAAAAACAATGTATGTATAGGAGGCTGCATTTCCTCTACACTACCTCAAATTACTTATATGGTCAGAGCCCAGAAAGCCGTGGGTCAACCAGTGTGTGTTCAGGGTGTGCAAGTTGTGTATGGTTACGAGACAAAGTGCTGTATGCTTGTTTATGAGGAAATAAGGAAGCAGATTATCTGCAAAAGTGCCAGGTAGCGAGAAGTACAGAGAGTAGGTATTTTGTCTTGCATTGTATTATGTCTTTGTTTGTATGTTAACTTTCTTTACAGGTTCTACTCCCCGCTGTTCCCATCCTTCCCTTCCCTCGCTCGATGGCTCCAGTCTTCCGTGCCTTTAGTGCAGGAAGTTGGTGACGTCGGGAGGTGGACCCCATATAGCGTCGCCCGAATCCTGAGGAGTATCGGACCTGGGACGGATTCTTAACAATACTCCCTCAGTGGAGCTGAGAAGAAGGCCATGTGGTGGGACGTCATACCATACACCCTCAATGGAGCAGAGACGTAGAACACATGGAGGGACCTCATACCATACTCCCCCTGTGGAGCTGAGAAGAAGGGCACGTGGCGGGACGTCATACCATCCTCCCTCAGTGGAGCTGAGAAGAAGGCCACGTGGTGGGAAATCATTCCATAGTCCCTCAGTGGAGCTGAGAAGAAGGCCACGTGGTGGTACATCATACCATACTCACTCAGTGAAGCTGAGAAGACCACGTGGTGCGACATCATACCATACTCCCTCTTTGGAGCTGAGAAGAAGACCACGTGACAGAACATCATACCATCTTCCCTCAGTGGAGCTGAGAAGAAGGCCATGTGGTGGGACGTCATACCATACACCCTCAGTGGAGCAGAGAAGTAGAACAGATGGAGGGCCCTCATACCATACTCCCCCTGTGGAGCTGAGAAGAAGGCCACGTGGTGGGAAATCATTCCATAGTCCCTCAGTGGAGCTGAGAAGAAGGCCACGTGATGGTACATCATACCATACTCACTCAGTGAAGCTGAGAAGACCACGTGGTGCGACATCATACCATACTCCCTCTTTGGAGCTGAGAAGAAGACCACGTGACAGAACATCATACCATCTTCCCTCAGTGGAGCTGAGAAGAAGGCCATGTGGTGGGACGTCATACCATACACCCTCAGTGGAGCAGAGAAGTAGAACAGATGGAGGGCCCTCATACCATACTCCCCCTGTGGAGCTGAGAAGAAGGCCACGTGGTGGGAAATCATTCCATAGTCCCTCAGTGGAGCTGAGAAGAAGGCCACGTGGTGGTACATCATACCATACTCACTCAGTGAAGCTGAGAAGACCACGTGGTGCGACATCATACCATACTCCCTCTTTGGAGCTGAGAAGAAGACCACGTGACAGAACATCATACCATCTTCCCTCAGTGGAGCTGAGAAGAAGGCCATGTGGTGGGACGTCATACCATACACCCTCAGTGGAGCAGAGAAGTAGAACAGATGGAGGGCCCTCATACCATACTCCCCCTGTGGAGCTGAGAAGAAGGCCACGTGGCTGGACATCATACCATCCTCCCTCATCAGAGCAGAGAAGTAGGCCACGTGGCGGGACGTCATAGATTTGGGATTGCACCATGAAGGAGATTAGGAAAATGGCAAGATGACAGGAAACAAATGAAGGACCTTTGTTGGCATACAAGTGGTAGGTGACTCCCCATCAGGGGATCAAGCAGGTCTGCAGCTGACCCATTGAGCAGTGTCTCCTGCAAACCATGGAACCACGCCAGTAGCAGAGCCTGCCAGGACGCGAGACCATCATCGAACTAGCGAAATATATCAGCCATTGTAAATGTGACTAGGCCAGTCACACACTCAGGGCCAAGTCCAGCAGGGCAGGGACAAGGGTGGTGGAATGTGTGAGGTTGACAAACACAATAAGGGGAGAGCAAGGAGAATTCCAGGAGAGGACATGGACATCATCTAGGAGGAGGGGAGGCATGGGAGCTCCTTGTGCTGGGTGAGCTGAGCATCCTTCAGGGCAACAGCCCTCCTCTCAGTGGTCCCCAGGATCACCTCCTGCCCAGCCACTGCTGCCTCAGCAATTCTCTGGCTGGCTCCTGGGAAACGGTGGACTGGGCTGGGGTGGGGGGAACACAGAGAGCTGATAGGTGCCCAGAGCAAAACATGCCCTTGACTGCTGATCAGCTGCTGGCAGAGTGATAGGAGTGGTGGGCTCAGGCTGTGATGTCAGCGTGCCTTTTTCCTTGGACACCATTGTCTTTCCCTAACCAGGGGGACCACCTTCCTCAGTGCTGGCCCTGCATGTGGGGCATCAAGTTCTCCACCTCTCCCTAGATGCCCACCCCCAAGATATTTTACGCGTGCTCTTGTACATCTCCGCAGGGATCGGGGCTTTCCCTGTGCTGAACACAAGGACTCCTCGTCCTGCACTGAAGCTGAGGTGATAGGTGCCCGCCCTGCGTCTGGGGTCCTAAGCTGTTGCCAGGGGTCCTGCCAGCTTTTACCTGTATAAGTGGAGAATGAGGGGGAAATATTCAGTTATTCAGTTGTGTATGTCACTGAGTTATGACACAACTGAAAGAATACACATGATGAGCACTTCAATGAAGGACAAAATACTCAAACATGTATTTCAGATCACATCTAAAATAGGGGGGGATACCATGCTTGCCCCATTGTCCCACTGGCTACACAGTCTAAGGGGCAACCTGTCCTTCCCTGAACACGTCACTGAGTTCTGTTCTGACCACTGTCAACATCATCACTGGGACACTGGACCTCAAAGGTAAAAAATGTGAGGACTTCACCTACTCAAGCCATGTGTCAAGGCCACATGATTGGCTGAGAAAAAAACAAGTGATGTCTGCAAACAAGAGTGCCTCAAGTTCATGCTAGAATAGGCAATAAATGGACTTACAGAATTTAAATGGTACAGAATTAGACAAGAGGTCACAGCTGATAACATGTACAGTGGTACACATGGCATTGCTTTGCAAGGTACTCTCCATGAAGCTGCTTTCCCCAACCAGGTCTTTTCCAAGGTTTCCCTCTGCAGTGGGATGAGCCAGGGGAAGGTCTTTGCTTGGAGTCGCTGACCCTCCCCGGTCCTTGATCATGGACCAGCAGCGGAGATCCACCCATCGCTTCCTAAAGTCACAGCTCTTTCTGGAGACCAACCCTCCTGCTGTGCACTGCTTGATCAGTAGGTGTGCATTGTTGCCTAGCTATTCTTGGAGCGCTTTACAGATGAGAGAGGATGGCGAGACCCTCTCCCCTACAATCTCCACTGCTGGAAACCTCTTGATGGTCTCCTCAGCCTTTTTGGGAACAGTCAACAAGTAGACGCAGTCAATGTAGTTGGTGTTTAGCGCATTAGGCTGTATGACTTAGGAATGTCAGATGCTCCACTTTTCACTTTACGGCACCAGCAGTTGAAATATAATACTGTGGAGACACCAACTAGGATCTGAAAAAGTCAAAAAATGGGCACAGAAAATAGGGGGATACAACAGTCCCTTATGCATTCAATCAATCAATGAGTCAATCAGTATTTTGTAAAGCGCACCACTCATCCGTGAGGGTGTAAAGGTGCTTAGGGGTGGGTGTGAGCAGCTCCATTCGAAGAGCTAGGTCTTGAGGTCCTTCCTGAATTTGTGCAGTGTTGGGCTTTGCTGGAGGTGATGGGAGTGATCGTTCCAGGTCTTGGCTGCGAGGTTGGAGAAGGACCTTCCACCTGCTCTGGTCCGGTAGAAATGAAGGACGGTGGCTAGTGCGAGGTCGGCTGAGTGGAGGTTTCTGTTGGGGCATGGAAGAAGATCCGGTCATTGAGGTATTGGGGTCCGGTGTTGTGGGGGGCCTTGTTGGCATACGCGAGTTGCTTGAAAGTTATTCTTCTTTTGACGGGGAGCCAGTGGAGGTTGCAAAGGTGTTGGATGATGTGGTCATGTCGTCGGATGTCGAGGATAAGTCTGGCTGCAGCGTTCTGGACAGTCTGGCGTATGCGGAGGAGTTTTTTGTTGATTCCGGTGTAGAGGGCATTGCCGTAGTATAGTCTGCTGGTGATGAGTGCGTGAGTGACGGTTTTCCTTGAGTCAGGGGGATCCACTTGAACGTCTTACGTAGCATGTGGAGGGTGTTGAAGCATGCGGAGGAGACGGCGTTGATCTGATGATTCATGGAGAGTGATGAGTCCAGTATGATGTCGAGGTTGCATGCATGGTCCATTGGGGTGGTGGGTTTCCGAGGGCGGGGGCCACCAGGTGTCGTCCCAGCTGGTGGCCCCGTACCATGCATTGATAAATTAGGATATCCTCGCTCCCTCCCCTGAAAAACAACAACCTTCAGTTAGTGTGGGATACCCTCTCTGTATGTGAATTGCATTTGAGGTTGTTTCTTAAGCTTTAATATAAACAAATATTCATCATTCCAAAGATTCAATTTCCTGAGTGTAGTATACCACTCTTGAATAAAATTACTTAATCGTGACAATATCAGCAGTCTTTAAAGGTGAGAAGGATCCTTTCTGTTCCCACATAGCCTAGAATCAAAGGGCCTCATTTACTGTATGTTGATGCACGACAGTGCCGCAGGCCTTCCTGCTGCTCTGCTGTGTATCAAAATAATAGTTCAGGAACGTGCCGTATCTACAAGATACGGTGCATTCCTGTCCGTCTCCCCCCCTGCACCGGCGCACAAACTGCAGCTGTGCACCATGGTGCAAGGGTGCATGCGTTGCAGGGATGGATGTTTCTGCACCTAAACAATCACTAAAGGCGATTTGCTCTTTCTATGTGTGATGCAGAAAGCATCACGCACAGAAAGAGCAAAAGACGAGGAGACATAAAAGTATGTCTCCCTGTTGAGCCTCCTTACTCCTCCCATGGGAGTGGTAGGATTTGGACACATTCCCAGGTTTATGACACGTTGTAGATCTGGGAATGCGTCGGGTTCCATGGATGGTGCTCAGGGAAACCCACAGCAACAATCATGGATCGCGCGTTTCATGCATGGTAATGCGTGAAAGGGGCCCATATTTACAAGGCCATGAAAAGTCATGCAGGGTGACTATACGTGGCCTTGTAAATATGGGCAGGCACACTGTGCCGCTGGTGCGTCAAAAAAAGTGACGCACCAGCGGTGCAATGAGCTTTTAAGTAATTCACTACTTGTGCAACACAACGCACAAGCTTAATCTCCGTCGAGGTCTCTCTGACACTGTAATTTAGACAATTCAAGTTCATTCCCGAAACAGGATTAGGAAACCAGTCCGCAAACCGTAAAATAGAAATTCCTTATTGCTTAATTTTGCAGATGAAACCGAATATTTAAGAACCTGAAAAACTTGTTTTAAGATTTATTAAGTAGGGCTTGTAATTTCTGTATTGGTATTTCTATGTACAAACCATTCACCAACTGCAAATGCGTCCGAGAAAGCCAAACAGCAGGTGCATGTTACTACAAGGTGGAAGCAGGTGCTAACCAGGTGGAAGGTGTCAAAGCCACCTTCGATCCCGCCCAAACACCCACAATTCCCGCACTCTATGCGATGGTGCCAGACGGCTTACGCTGAGCTCTGTCCCAAGGACAGGAGTGCATCTTCAGACAGAGTGGTACTTTATTGGACCAAACAGAGGAGGAGGTCATGGGGAAGACAGACTCAGCATGGCTGCCATTTTGGATTTTAGTAATGACTTGGAGCCCTCAAGTTTTACGTTCCCTACGTCTGCTTGCTCAGGAAGTTACCAAAACTTTGTGATTTTTGCTGGTGGAATTTCGGAGAGTGCTGTGTCCAGGTTTTTGGGAAATTTTTGGAAGCAAAGCAAACACACCGGCCCATTTTCAGTCAGCTAAATTAAAACTGTATTAAATAGCTCCTATTCCTCCCATAATAGGATGCGTGGATGGTACACACGTACTTATATGTCCACCCTCTGCTACTGAGTATCTATACGGAAGCAGAACTCATGAGTCACTCCCTTGACATTCCAGTGGTGTGGAATTCAGAATATATCGTAACAGACATTGTTATCCTGGAGGGTACTGCTATCCCGGGAGTACTCACGACCCTTTCATATTTCGGAGACATGGGAGGTGGGTGTTTGCGTAATGAGGGGCAGTAACTAACATGACACCTTATTTCACACGCTGCACAGTACTTATTACTTACACTCAGTGCTTAATTTGTGAAACAATAAGTGCCAGGGCTCTCGATAGAATCCTCTGCAGCTTACACCACCGACTGTCACTGCTGGCTTTGCCGGAAACTGTACCTACAAAACTCCTAACCATCACACTGCTACAAATGTGACAGCTTGGACTATTCCAGGCCCCAAAGCTTTGGCGACAGGTATTAGTTGTTATTAATATATAATGAATTAATAAACAATTGCTGTTCTGCTCATCTTTAAATTATACAGACAGCGCCACCATGTGGCAGCTGTCGTAAGTGCTGGTGTTGACAATTAAGTGCCGGTGCCGAGCACTGGGAACCACCAGCTCAAATTAAGCACTGCTTACCCTGCACTCCTGCTTTTATCCTCCAGGGGGCAGTGCTCATGTCATTCATCTTTGGATCACATCTCCGTATTTACAGCTGCGGTCTCTAAGGGAGAGAGGCTTTAATGCCGGCCGCAAACCAAGGACTGTAACTGGAACACTTGGGATTGTGAAGGGCAGATTTTAATTCCTTCATAAAAGCAGTGGTGCTTTGGAGTACACACTTGAGACGGCTTGTAAAATTATGGCTGTGTATGCGATCCTGTATCATATAGCAATGCCGAGTTATTACCGGAGGACGTTACTGAACAGGGACCTGATTGGAATGAGGGTCCCCCGCACCATCACCACACATTTCCCTCAGATAATTTACATTCAGCAGAGGGACGAGACCATGGAAGAAATATAACACATAACTACATTAATATAACACATTGTTTGCACTACATACATTAACAGAGTTGTGAATAGGTTTTAGAAACCATATTTATTTCCTGTTACATCTCAGATGTTTTAAATAAATTAAATAAATAACGAGTAATTGTAAATTTGACATTGAAGTATTTCTTCACACGTTTGTCAACATCATTTTTAAATGGTCCTTTCCATTATCTTGCCTCCCTGTTTGTCTGGTCAGGTGCCTCCTTTTAGGGTAGGAGTGGGCGGAAGTCATGGAGTTTCACTCCCCCCGATGCACAAAACTATGCGCAGGAAACCACGACCTCAGTGAATTGTGGTGTACCAAAAACCTCACCTCAGTACCCAGAACCCCTTTCCGACCAGCATCAGTGTCTAATTCGTTCTCCGTACTACAGCGAAGCTACCAATGATTAGACAACCCAGAACAAGCGACTTAGGGTACTCTCAGGAATCGTGGGAATCAAGCACGCTCTTTTGTTTTTATTCTCATACAAGTCCACAACATGAGTAATCAGAGACACGGAAAAGTTTAAAATGTTTATTTTTAACTACGTGCTCTAAGATGCAGTATTTTGGCTAACATAAGCAGGCAAATGATTAAAAATAAAATAATCAGCATATTACAATTCCATAAAACACAAAGGGAGAAATCATGTTATAATGATAGTGGAAACAAGTCTTATAGCACCTTGTGTACCACCCTCCCCTGGCTAGGAGCTAGTTTTATAATAATAGAAGGTCTCTAGGTATGAATGGGGAACCCCATACTTTCAAGATCAGCTTTGGTGAATCACATCACAGGATCGGCAACGCTCTCTGTAGATGGAAAGGTTTTCTCCAAGTGCCAGCATCATGCATGCAAATGCAATATTAAAGGCACCCAAGTTTCAGATATTTGCAGCTGTGTGTGTGTTGTGTCTAGAGTGTGGGCCGATCAACCTGAAGCAACAGCATACATTGTTATTTGACCTTGAAGAATTCTGCACACAGTGTACAGACTAAGGTCACGGTGTAAGTCTAGGGATGTGAAAAACAGACCGTTCTCGTGTGAAGAAAAGCAAGCAGTTTAACTTAAAATAACAGATACACAAAGTGTCGTGTGCAAAAGCGGCCAAGGGGCAAAATGGCATTTAAACTTCGAATACGCTTATGCGAACATAGCAATGTGTGCAAGCAGAACCCTGTCTTCACTACAATGGCATTACCTAAAATCACTGTAAGATTCCACAGAGTTACGTGAGTCGTGGAATTTTGGTACGTTGCACGGATTTTTAGCCCCAAGAGATTGTCCTGTGGTGTAAAATCATCACAACTGGCACCAGTGCGCCAGCGGGCGCGGCTTCTTTCTGCGGCTCAAGTAGATTCTCAACGCGAGCGGCAGCTTTCACAAAGCAAGTGGTAGCGGCCCGCCGCGCCCGCCCGCATTGAGAAATCATGCCAGGACTCTTCCTACTTAAAGTTGGAAAGCCACACGTGAGAAAAACTTTGCCACGCAGCGGTTGATGGAGTATTTACCACACACCCCTCCTGTAGGGTTCACTTCCCAACTCCTGCTCATCCTCCGTGTGTTTTAAGTACCCTCCAGATCACGGGTACTCATAGTACGGCCCGCGGGCCGTCAGCGGCCCGGCAAGCCTTCCTTGGCGGCCCGCGGACCTTGCAGAGAGTGCCTGTGCCCTGTGCTTGTCAGCGAACACCACCGGTTACAGCAGCGCGGAGCTGTAAGGCCGGGCGATTCTTTTAAAGGCCATTTACTTGTTAATGAGGCTTTGTTGTATTTCACCTCTTCTTAGCGCCCCTGCATCTCCCCTCTGATTGAGTGGAGATGCAGGGGCACTAAGAAGAGGTGAAATACAACAAAGCCTCATTACCAAGTGAATGGTCTTTAAAAGACCTGTGAAGTACTTGGGTGCGGCGGCCATGTGCGTTCCCTGGAAGCCGTCTCAGCGCGGGGTGAGGTGACAGAGGACAGCAGGGTGAGGTGATGGAGGGCAGCAGGGAGTGAGAGCAGGGGGTGAGGTGACAGCGGGAGGAAGTCAGAGTGCGACAGAGGGAGGAAGAGGGAGGGAGATAAAGGGAGAGGAGGAAGACAGGGAGATTAGGAAGACAGGGAGAGGAGGAAGACAGGGAGAGGAGGAAGACAGGGAGAGGGGGGAATACAGGGAGAGAGAGAGGGAGACAGAGGGAGGGGAGAGAGGGAGGGAGACGGAGGGAGAACGGAGGAGGGAGGGAGGGAGACAGAGTGAGGGAGACAGAGGGAAAGAGAGCAATAGAGAGAGGGAGGGAGACGGAGAGAGGGAGAGGGAGAGAGAGAGGGAGGGAGGGGGACAGAAAGAAAGGGAGACAAACAGTGAGTGAGACAGAGGGAGGGAGAGAGAGGGAGGGAGACGGAGAGGAAGGGAGGGAGAGAGGGAGGGAGACGGAGAGGAAGGGAGGGAGAGGCAGGGAGACAGAGAGAGAAAGGGAGGACAGAGGGAGGGAGGGAGACAGAGGGAGGGAGACGGAGACAGAGGGAGGGAGACGGAGACAGAGGGAGGGATAGGGAGGGAGGGAGACAGAGGGAGAGAGAGAGAGGGAGGGGACAGAGTGAAAGGGAGACAAACAGTGAGTGAGACAGAGGGAGCGAGAGGGAGACAAACAGTGAGTGAGACAAAGGGAGCGAGAGGGAGACAAACAGGGAGGGAGACAAAGGGAGCGAGAGGGAGACCAACAGGGAGGGAGACAGAGGGAAAGGGAGACAAACAGAGTGATGGACGGAGAGAGAGACAGAGAGAAAGGGAGACAAACAGAGTGATGGACGGAGAGAGAGACAGAGAGAAAGGGAGACAAACAGAGTGATGGACGGAGAGAGAGACAGAGAGAAAGGGAGACAAACAGAGTGATGGACGGAGAGATAGATAGAGAGGGCGGGAGACAGAGTGAGAGATAGATAGATAGAGAGGGCGGGAGACAGAGTGAGAGATAGATAGATAGATAGATAGATAGATAGATAGATAGATAGATAGATAGATAGATAGATAGATAGATAGATAGATAGATAGATAGATAGATAGATAGATAGATAGAGAGGGCGGGAGACAGAGTGAGAGATAGATAGATAGATAGATAGATAGATAGATAGATAGATAGATAGATAGATAGATAGATAGATAGATAGATAGATAGATAGATAGATAGATAGATAGATAGATAGATAGATAGATAGATAGAGCGGGAGACAGAGTGATAGATAGATAGATAGATAGATAGATAGATAGATAGATAGATAGATAGATAGATAGATAGATAGATAGATAGATAGATAGATAGATAGATAGATAGATAGATAGATAGATAGATAGATAGATAGATAGATAGATAGATAGATAGATAGATAGATATGTGTGCATACCGGGTCTGGTGGCTCAGTGGATGAAGGCGTCCGCTGCAGTGGCCTGTGTTCAACCTCATGGTCATAGTTTTTTTTTTGCTCTAGCCCCGCCCCCTCCCCCGCCCCCTCCGGTGCGGCCCTCAGCCAGAACCCACACTGTAAATTTGGCCCCCGAGAGAAAGTTTGTGAGTACCCATGCTCCAGATAGAAATATTACTGATGCTCGAGCCTCCCTCACTCTTGTGTAGTCTGATTTCAGACACTAGAGATCAAGTATGGCTTCTTATTCCCTTTGAAACATTACTAATCATTTGTAATGTCTTATTTGTGTTACACTTTTGCTTACCTTTTTGTGCCTCAAAATGTAAAGATGTGTGTCACATAGTTATAGTACTTGTCGCTAATTTCTCAAAAGACAAAGTAAATGACTTAAGTGGAATGTCGGAATTGCATCGCCTTTGTGTGTGTGCTTTCCCGCTGTCTATAATTGTTTAGCATAGGGCTTGCACAGAGTTTGTGATGTCAGAAATACTGTTTGCCAGAGTCTGAAAACCAAACCTAAATGGTTAGTTTTCTTTTCTTTGCTATACATGTGTGATAAATCCCATGTTGCTTTATGTTGCTTCATTTGGACATTTAGCAAAGCACTCTCTAGTTTTTAAAAGTTGATCTGAGGCCCCCGCACCCTCCTCTGGCCCTTCTTCACTCCCACAATCCCCAGCTCTGGTTGGCTGAGGTTCAAATATAGAATGTTCTTGTGTCGCAGAAACCGTAGCAGAAGTGGTGGTGGTAGCTGAAATCTTGATTGGTTCGGCAAGTGATGATGGTGGTGTGATGTCATCTGATTCCAAACTGTCCGTATTTATGACTGCGTACGTCATCCAAAGTGTTTTGGGGACTAGACTGCTGTTCTTGAGCGTGGGAGCTTATTTCCACATCCTCGTAAGTTTCTTCACTGAAAGTGTTGTTTGATGTTTATTTGTAGGAAAATAATTATAATAAATATTATTTACTAAAAAAAAATATGATATATTATAACAAGGGAAATACTATCAATATGTTGCTGCTATATTTACTTCTTGTTAATAATACATGGCATTTTAATATTTATGTGAACACATTTTGCAAAATATATTGTACATTTTTATGAGAAAATTGACTTAGATTTTTTTGTCACACATGTCCCATATGTATGCATTTTAATATTATAACAGACACACAAAAAACACATATGCACACTCCCCCATATATTATACATACTGTACAGTGGCAATCGTCACTGGCTGGTTATGGGACCACGTTTCCATAGGAAATTGATTTTTTTTGTTTGCTTATAACTTTGTTGCCATTTGACGAATATTTTTTTAAAACTTTTCAAATAAAAGTCTTATCCACCTCAGGTCCTTCCTGCAAAGTTTTGGGGTGACAAGTGGTGGCAGAGAAAAGAGGGGGTCCCAAATGCGTTTTCCCCATGTAATTTTCAATAGGAAAATTGAACAGTGAGACAGAAAAAACAGCTGAGAGAAATGACCCCAAATTTGGCAGAAAGCTACATCTTTAACTAGAAAGCGTACTTTTGTGATTCGGTGAAAATCACTTTAGTAGTTTTTGAAAAATAAGGTTTAAAATGTATGTATATTTCACGGCAGGGAGGATCCATGGGTCAGACAGAGTAGAATCTATGATCTGATTGGCTGCCACAAGATCAACAAAGATGTTGCTGCAGACATTTTAGGACTTTTGATGTCCCCTCGTCTTGTATCACCAGTCCAGCATGAATGATGTCTAATACCGGGACCGGTGAACGTAAAGCTGGCCCTGGTGCTGTATCGTCAAGCCGCACGATATGTTTTCTGAGGAAGAAGAGCTGTGCTCAGTTTTATGTGCAGAAACACCTCTCTTCCATGTTGGCGGCAAGCGGCACGCCCATGAAGGTCTCCACCCTTACCGTTGAAATGAGGAGCAGGCGGGACAGACCTATCGCTGAGGATGTGGGGTAGCCAGTGTGCCATGGACCCTACCCCAAGGAGGGAAATGCCCCCTGGCCACTATTTGAATATCAAATGACAGCACTAGTGGGGGGTCGTGGGCCACTGGGCCCCGGTTCCACTGCACCTGCTGCACCAATGGAGCAGGCGGGACAGACCTATCGCTGAGGATGTGGGGTAGCCAGTGTGCCATGGACCCTACCCCAAGGAGGGAAATGCCCCCTGGCCACTATTTGAATATCAAATGACAGCACTAGTGGGGGGTCGTGGGCCACTGGGTCCCGGTTCCACTGCACCTGCTGCACCAATGGAAGCTGCACCCCTGGCTCTTTTCAGCGGCCAATGTATAATATGGCATCATGGCCGCTGCTGAGGAATGCCCCAGTTGTTAAATGCTCCCTCTCGGATTATTGGCCCTAGCTGCAAGCCTGTGCGTGAAAGGCGGGAGAGGGCATTTAATCACCAATATGGCCCTGTGCTGAGGGGCTCTCGTGCTGACCCAACATACAAGCGTCTGAGAGCCGAATCTTCAAAGAGGAACAGGTGGAGAAGATGGGAATGTGTAAAGGATGTGCCCAGGGCTTTAAGTGGGATGAAAAAAACTGGGGGTCGTTATATGATACAACAAGTCACATCATACTTACAAGTCAGGACTATTGGCTTTGTCAATGGTTGCTAGTTGCATAGGATAAATAAGCAGCAACTATGACTTGTATATAATATTGAAAACACTTCCACTTGGAGCCCTGGTGGGGAAACCACGACGATGTTGCTGCTCCTGAGATTTAAAAAGAGAAGGGAAATCCAGAGAGAAAATGACTCTTTAAAGGAATTCCCTTCCCCTACAACGCTCACCACGTGCACATGGATGTGCCTGCTTTTACTGCAGTCCGGAGGAAAAAAAAAACCCGCCTGTGCCAGGGCACAACACAGAGCCCGATAGAGACCCGTTTCGAGGCCCCCTTTAAAAAAACTGCCGGTGCTCAGACCCGGTGAGACCCGGCCTAGATGTGCCCCAGCGGCCCCTCTCTTGTCCTCAGCAGAGGTGGTCTGGATCCAGTGGTCTGGTTCTGTCTGTGTTGACGTGGCCTGGCCCCGCCTTTCCGTGGCAGAAGGCACTTCCATCTGAAGTTAATAAGTTCTAATAATGTCAGGCTCTGCAAATGTTTTGTAGTCGGTTACTGTCCTGGGTGATTTATTGTCACGCAAGGATGCAGAGACATTGAAGGAGTGACCGATCCGACAGCCGAGGCGTGGGCTGGGGCTGCCGGGGCGTGATGGATGGATGCGCCGATCGGGTGTTTGCAGTAAACATTTATTTTGCAGATGCGGGAAACAGTAAAGGAGACGAGCGGGTCTGGTCGGCAGCGATGCTTAGTGATTCCAAGGCGCAGCCGTGACGCGCGCCGGTGTCACCCGGACACGGGTCACTGCGGGCCGGCGCGTCACTGACGGGAGTCTGTTAATGCCACACTGCAGCACGGGCACCCTGGGCACGGACCACTGCAGGGGCAGCATTCACGCGGTACCAGGCAGCACTGCCTTGGGTACCACTGCTTGACAACCCTGGGCCCGGTATTACTGCATACCCACCCTACAGCCAGTGCACTGCTAGGCAACGCTGTCCTGGCTACCGCTGCTTGGCAACCCTATGCCTGCCATCACTGATGGGTAACTCAGTTCCCAGTGCCATGGGTGGGCAACCCTAGTTTGGCATCATCATTGTTGGGTGACACTGCTTCCAGTACCACCTCTGGGCAATCCAGTGCCCTGCCCTGCCTTGTTCAGCCTTTCATCGGGTACCACCACTGGTGGAAATTCAGTGTCCTGCCATGTCTTTTGTAGCCTTTAATCGGGTATGACCGCTGGCAATCCATATGTTCAGCCTTTCGTTGGGTACCACTGGTGGTAATCTCGTGCCCTGTCCTGCTGTGATCATCCTTTCGTCGGGTGCTGCCGGTGGTAATCCTGTGCCCTGCCCTGCCCTGCTATGTTCAGCCTCTCCCCTGGTACCACTGCTGGGCAACGCTCTTCCAGTCTTCGCCCAGCTGCCAGTCTTAAGTTACTGCTGGAAAGCACTACTAGGGGAATGTATGGCGTTACAACGCAAACATTTACAACGCATGCCTTTACAACGCAGTTTTTACATCGCAACATCAATTACAATGCATAATTTTACATCGCATGCCATCACAATGCATTTTTAGAAACTACATTTACAACACATTCCATTACATCGCATTATATCTTTACAACGTATACCATTACAACGCATACCATTACATTGCATTTAAGGTAAGTGTTGGATAGTGTAGGGGTAAAAATTACTATTAACCAGAAAAAACGGAGGTCTGTTCAATTCCTACCAGCTACATAAAGTCTAAATACAGTGAACTGCTGCCTACAGTAAGAAGACCAGAAAGTAAGAAAAGACCCTTATGAGGGGTTGGATTCCCATCAAACACATTACCTTGATCACATTTATCATCCGGGTTTCCATCCTTCCATCCACTTACCCTCTTGATCATAGAGGGGTCAATCTGTGGATTACATCATGAAGGTGGTCTAAAGACGAGACCAGGAAAAACCTATCAGATGTAAATGGACCCTATGAAAAAGGTCCTATCTAATAGTGTAAACTAGGAATATTGAGTGCAGTGCAAAAAGTGTAAGTGAATTTAAAAAAAGGATTTCTAGCAGAAAAATATCTTTATTAGGGTATCTGTTATAATCCTAGGTTCACATACCAAGTGTGTATCCTCTGTATCCCCAGGGCTTGATTGCACCTGGAACAAGAAGGTCATAAAACAGAAGGCATGTGGTTAAACAAAATTATGAAAAATTCTTCATGATGTAATCCACAGATTGGTCCAGGGAATGCGGAACTCTAGAAAAGCACAATGAATATTTGAATAATGAAGAGAACTACTGTGAATGTACCTAGATACCCCCCTCCCACTTGTATTTATGAACCAAAAGGCAGCTCGCCTACCTAGCGGGGGGAACAGTGATGGTTGCAAAGGTGAGTCCTAAGGAGTCTACCGGAACAGGCACTGGTACGATGTGAGACAAACACCTGAGTTCCCAGCGTCTTTATCTAAAGGAAACCTTAAAGCAAAACAATACAGGGATAAGTAGTGCGTCCTATATGTACATGCTAAACCCTCTAACTCCCCCGGCACAGTACCTTGGATTCGAAAGAGCAGAGCCTTGAACGTAGTCAGGAACACCACAGCAAGACGCCGCGAATGATCCTCCACCTAATTGATGAAGAATGCGGGTCTCTGGAGGACTGGAGAAGCTTGGCTGAAGTTAAAGGGTAAGCGAAGGAAGGGTGGAACAAAAAGGGGTATTGGAACTGGGGGAGAGGGAGCGGGAGCGATTAAACCCGGCCGGCCCACGAGACAATCTCCGGTAAGGTGGGCGGAGCACACCGCTGCCCACTACTGCCTGTCGAGACTTATGGGAGAGGGAGCAAGGGAACAAAGGCGCCCAGCGGCGCGTATTGGAAAAATGCCCCGAGCGGGAGGAACAAGGCTCGGGTGTCAGAGCTCTGACTAAGAGGCTGGCGGCAATCGTAAGCAAACTGTTGAATCCTCTTATGGGAATTGGCAAAGAGCAAGGGCGTAGAAAATGACTACAGAATAGTCCAGGAACTCAGAACGTTGGGGCAGGTATCACAACAGCCGGAGGAGCCACAAAGGAACGCGAAGCTCTGAGCTCACCGGAAGTCAGGCTTTTCAACTCGCCTGACCGCGTTGCACCTGCGCAGTCGTGGGCGGCCATCTTGGAAGGGAGCGCGCTCCTCCGGGGACTGTAATCGGCAATCGTGACAGGTAATGTGTTTGATGGGAATCCAACCACTCATAAGGGTCTTTTCTTACTTTGTGGTCTTCTTACTGTAGGTAGCAGATCACTGTATTTAGACTTCATGTAGACTGGTAGGAATTGAACAGACCTCCGGGTTTTTCTGGTTAGTATAATTGTTGAGTTTGGGGACTGAACCCGAGATAGGTCTTTAATTCCCTAACACCCCCCCCTTTTTGTCATTGGTTAGTATTGTAAAAACTACTATTGCCACTCCAGTGAGTGCAACAGTAGGGAAAGTGTTGGATAGTGTAGGGATAAAAAATACTATTCCCACTCCAGAGAGTGCAACAGTAGGGAAAGTGTTGGATATTGTAAGGGTAAAAGCTATGTGTTGTAATGGTATGCGTTGTAGTGTCATGCGTTCTCATGGTATGCGTTGTAGTGAAATGCGATGTAATGGCTGCGTTGTAATGTCATGCGATGTAAAGGATGTTGCATTGTAATGACTGCGTTGTAAAGTTAGTGCGATGTTATGACTGCGTTGTAAAGGTTGTTTCCCCTACTAGGGCTGGAATAACTTCAATTAACAGAGTGAGAGCCCCCGTAGGCTGAAGAAGAGAGGTTTGTGATAGGGTTGGGTGGGCTTAGGGCCCTTCACCAGGGTTGGATTGGGATTAAAAATTGGCCCGGGCATGCCAAAAAAAGTGCCCCACAGTTGAATATTGCCTTTCCGCAAAACACTGCTTTGGCGAAATTTTATTAAAAAGGTGGGGGGGGGGGAGGGGGTTAAAAAAATGCACAGATTAGTTTACACTGGTGAAACACACCTGAAAACAAGTGAGGCCACTTTTGCTCAGGCCCCCTGCCCCCGCTCACTATGCATTCATTAATGGCCCGTCCCAGCGAGAGAAAAGGAGTGACACCTCAGCCGTGGAAAAGAGGGAGGTAATGGAGGCCCATCTACCTCCAGAAAGGCCACTCAAGCACCCACTGGGCCACTGGCGGCATCGAACAACACAGAAACCGCCCAAATCGGCCCCCAGGCTGCTCAAAAAAGCAGCCCACAGCTGGGATTCGGATACCGGCCCATCGGGCATTGCCCGAGGGGCAGCGTTACAAATCAGGCGCTGCCCTTCACCTGTCCACCCTGGCAAAGAGCCCCAAGAGAACGCGCAGACACTTCTTGGAAACACCTTTATAACTTTCACCACCCTCCTTCCTGCTGGACCCACCCCCTACACCCACGCTGAGCCCTGCAGAGCTGCTAGGGCCCATTTTCCTGGGCTGCCTTTAAGCCCCTGATTGTCCACCGATCCAAGGGCCACTGGGAAAAACAGTTGATGAAGAGAATGCAGAACAATGTCATACAGTCACCCCAGTTCAGAAATCTGGGCCTAAATCCGTCGTTTTTTTGCTCACCATGCCTTTCCAGTTTGAACCCAGCCATATGCAAATCAGTCTTGACCCTATGCCTCATGGGAACAGTCCAGCCCGAACTGCCAAGCCAGGTCCTTCCTGGACTGGAAACAAGCATCCTAGGACCGGTTTCGGGGTTTCAACCCTCTTCAGCCAGGATAGCTTAATTCCAGTGGCATGGAGAGCACAAGACCCACGTCTGGGCATACCCTTCCCACTCGGGGTGAAAAATGCAAAAACAACAGTTGATGGACAGAATGCAGAACAATGTCATACATTCACCCCAGTACAGAGATCTGGGCCTAAATCCATCTTTTTTTGCTCACCATGCCATTCCAGTTTGGACCCAGCCATATGCAAATCAGTCTTGACCCTGTGCCTCCTGGGAACAGTCCAGTCCGAACTGCCAAGCCAGGTCCTCCCCACTGGGGGCCGCACGGCCTCCAGAACCTCTGCTTGGCATCCCTCGGCCTGGCGCCAGTGCTGGGCAATCCTGTACCTCTGCCCTGCTGCTGGGCATTTGTTTGGTATCACCGCTGGGAACCTAGCACCAGGTAAACCTGACCAGCGACACTCTGCTCAGTACCACTCTTGGGCAATCTTGTACCCAATTCAGGTGTAGAACAACAGTGTCCAAGCTGACACTTGTAGGCAACAGTTCTCCTGGGTGGCACCACTGGTCACATGTACATCCGGTGCCAGCAGCAGGCAAGAGTGGACCTGGTAACATTGCCCCAGGTAGCACTGATGGGCAGGCCTGCACCTAGTAACCAGTGTTCTGCAACATTTCAGCCACTCCCAGTGGCAGCGATCAGCCACACCGCTGCTGGTAAACCACACAGCCACGCGTCCTCCACTACTTCCGGCTGGCACGTGCACGCCCAGCCTCAGAGCTTCCTGCCCCCAGAGACTGTGCACACCTAGCTGGGAGTCCCATACTGTATAAATGCTGTGCAGATCAGGCACGCGCAGGACACCGGTTATTGAGTGTGACTGTGTGAGGCGGATCGTTGCACACACGCACAATCCAGATATACTGGACTTACAGGCACTGTGCAGATGAATTGTTTAATGTAGCCCTGTGTGACCCTTGGACAGCAGTCATGTAATGGAAAGTGATGGGGTCCCCCAGCAGAATGGGCTCATTGGGGGGGCCCTGAATGGTTGGGCCCACTAAACAGCAGGGCCTGCTCAGTAAAGCAGAATGGCTTCCCGAGTGTTTAACTATTTCTTATTCTATGGTACTGCATGCCCTGCAAGCATACTGCAAGTCATGCAGTGACATGGCTAAGAGGGTGAAGTGCCCCCTCCAAACCAAGAGGCCTGAGGGCCCATCCACACCGCGGGGGCTGCTGGCCCTCCATTGTGACCCTGTTGGACAGGGGTCGAAACGAAAAGCACACCTGCCAAATGTCAAATACCGGTAGTGATGGGCCACCCCGTCTACTGAGTGGATGATGATAAACCACGCCCACCTCCTGCTCTTCCTAAACGGGCCACAGGGTGGAGTACATTCACGGTGTGAACCGACTACAAGCAGCAGATAAAGGCCACAACCATATATTTGAGATCTCCACACTCAACTGATGAGTTTTAACAGTAACTGCTTTACGGGATGACGGAGGGGAGGGAGGTGCTTCTAAAGGGTGTACTGTTGTCTGGAAATAAAAATAATCTTGCCTCGACAATCTTCTTCCTTGAAATGTTATACACCCGAGAACTAATGCTATAAAAATACACCGGTCCCTCACTACCTGCCTGAATGGCATTCATGCAGGGCTCCTGAAAACGAAGGGGCTCATCGCCATTTTTGCATCACTGGGACCGCCTGCCAGACGTGCGGCGGTCCCACCACTGCAATTAGGATGCGCCCGCCATATTGGTGGGCACATTCATGGCATTTAACATTGCGGCACCGTACTCAATGCTAAAATACCATGCGGTACATTTCCCTGCACTACGTGGCAGGCACCATGCAGTGCCTGCCACGCAGTGCATGGGAATGCAAGGGGGACCATGGTACCCCCCCAGTGCACTCCCCCAATACCGAGGGGGCTCGCAACGGGGCCCCGAATCCATCCTCTGCCTGTGTTTTCGCTGTGGGATGACCGCCACGAAAAGACAAGAAGAAAGGGATATCCTAATCCAGGGACCGCCGCAATGCAGGCCTGTGTTTTGGTTCCGCAAGGCGGGCGGAAAAGGACCTCCTTGCGGAATGTTGGCGGACGGGACAGATGGGATTCCCACCGCCATCCTAATTCGGGGAATATCCTGTGTGATGGTGGAAGGACCGCCACTGCTGGCCCGGCAGTGGCGGTCCTTCAGCCAGCCTAATGACCCTCTAAGTGCCGCGCCATCCCAACCGGCCAATCAAAGCACTGCTCTTATGTTGTCTATAATAGTAAACAGCATAACAGCAGTTCCAGGATTGGCTGGGACAGGTAAACACAGCACTTCATCCTAGACCAATGGGACTGTCTCTCTGCTTCCCCAGCTCCTTGACAGGCCTGACTGTGGAAGCCTGAACTTCTCATATCAGGCTGGCCACAGCAAAACACCTATAAATTTGACATGAGCAGTTCAGTTACAGAACCTCAGCTGGTTGCCCCAGTCAATCACGCCTACTGCTGGGAGAGAACGCTTTGTGGTAGTCTTGACCCGATTAATAGGAAATCACTAATTAGGAAATGCTAAAGCAAGGGTGACGTTCAGCTTAAGACCACCTTGAAACACCCTGAAAAAAGTGATGCAGATGTAAAGGACAGAAATGCCCTAGAGGCATGTGTGCGCTTTATTGCACTTTAACAACAAGCATTTGCAATGCAATAGGTCTCGCATTTATAAGAGTTTGAGCTATTGGCATTGTAAAATTACAATGCCTTTTATTTATGTTTTGGTTTTAAAACAAATAAAAGGCATTGTCATTTACAATGTCAGAAGCATAAACTCGCATAAAAGCAGTGTGTGGTGTGCAGCAGTGTGCGGCGTGCAGCAGTGTGCGGCATGCAGCAGTGTGCGGCGTGCAGCAGTGTGCGGCGTGCAGCAGTGTGTGGTGTGCAGCAGTGTGAGGCGTGCAGCAGTGTGCGGCGTGCAGCAGTGTGTGGCGTGCAGCAGTGTGTGGCGTGCAGCAGTGTGTGGCGTGCAGCAGTGTGTGGTGTGCAGCAGTGTTTCGTGTAGCAGTGTGCGGCGTACAGCAGTGTGTGGCGTGCAGCAGTGTGCGGCATGCAGCAGTGCGATGCATGCACCAGTGTGTGGCGTGCAGCAGTGTGTGGCATGCAGCGGCATGCAGCAGTGTGTGGCGTGCAGCAGTGTGTGGTGTGCAGCAGTGTTTCGTGTAGCAGTGTGAGGCCTGCAGCACTGTGTGGCATGCAGCGGCGTGCAGCAGTGTGCGGCATGCAGCAGTGTGCGGCGTGCAGCAGTGTGCGGCGTGCAGCAGTGTGCGGCGTGCAGCAGTGTGCGGCGTGCAGCAGTGTGCTGCGTGCAGCAGTGTCGTGCAGCATGCAGCAGTGAGTAATGCAGCAGTGTGCAGCAGTGTGTGGTGTGCAGCAGTGTGCGGCGTGCAGCAGTGTGTGCCGTGCAGCAGTGTGTGGCATGCAGCAGTGTTTCGTGTAGCATTGTGCGGCGTGCAGCAGTGTGTGGCATGCAGCAGTGTGTGGTGTACAGCAGTGTGTGGCGTGCAGCAGTGTGTGGCATGCAGCAGTGTGTGGTGTGCAGCAGTGTTTCGTGTAGCAGTGTGCAGCGTACAGCAGTGTGTGGCATGCAGCAGTGTGTGGCATGCAGCAGTGTGCCGCGTGCACCAGTGTGTGGCGTGCATCAGTGTGTGGCGTGCAGCAGTGTGTGGCATGCAGCGGCATGCAGCAGTGTGTGGCGTGCAGCAGTGTGTGGCGTGCAGCAGTGTGTGGCGTGCAGCAGTGTGCGGCATGCAGTAGTGTGTGGCGTGCAGCAGTGTGCGGCATGCAGCAGTGTGAGGCGTGCAGCAGTGTGAGGCGTGCAGCAGTGTGTGGCGTGCAGCAGTGTGTGGCATGCAGCAGTGTGTGGCGTGCAGCAGTGTGAGGTGTGCAGCAGTGTGAGGCGTGCAGCAGTGTTTCCTGTAGCAGTGTGAGGCGTGCAGCAGTGTGCGGTGTGCAGCAGTGTGCAGCATGCAGCAGTGTGTAATGCAGCAGTGTGCGCAGCAGTGTGTGGCGTGCGGTAGTGTGCGGCGTGCAGCAGTGTGCGGCGTGCAGCAGTGTGTGGCGTGCAGCAGTGTGTGGCGTGCAGCTGTGTGTGGTGTGGTTTGTAAACAACAAGAAAAGCGGACATCAAAGGAAGGGTGGGAGGGAACATGCATATGGGGTGTGAGTTATAACGAAAGTTAATTGTTGTAAGAGGGGATGCAGGAAGTGAGGCCGAGCGCACGCTGGCGAAAGCAGTCTGCTGCTTTCAAGTCCGATGCCAGATGCCAGCTTCGCGCTTGAATGCCTCACATGCACTGGCCATAAACCGCATTCCTAAGGTCTTGTGCCCCTTACTAAATCTCTCTGAATGCGTGAGGCGGCGCACGCGCAGGAAGTAGCTGGTGGCAAATGGAATGCATGTGGTTGTGCGCGTAACCGCCACCCGATCCGCCTGGGAAGCCTTTGGGAGCTTTTTCTGAAGCCCCTACATAAGTCTCGCTGTTCGATCGCTTACGCGATAGCCAGGCGAGACCTAAAAAGCATTCTAGGGCACTTTTTTAAAACTGCACATGGTTACCATTGACTTTCAGTCAATGCCAATTACATTTACTAAATGCCCAAATCACCTTTCGGAAATGCTTTGTACATGTGCATAGAAAATTGCAAATAGGAAATGCCTATTTGCGATTTCCTATTTGCGTGTTGCAAAATGCAATTTCTACAGGGTAGAAGTAGCATTTTGCAATTCCCAAATGTCCTTTGTACACGCCAAAAGGACGTTTAGCATTTCTTATCGGGCCGAAATAGCGATTTGGCCCGTTAAGAAATCCTAAATAGCTTCCTTCATCTGGCCCGTAGTTAACTAATTCTAATAAAGGTCGCTCAGTGCAGTTATGTAATCTAATGAGCTAAAGGGAAACCATCCAAAATACACTCCTTTTAACTTAGTTCCTTCCGCAGCTATATATAAAGTGGCAGTCAGCCCACTTGTAGCCGCGTGGGCGGTTCAAGCTGACTAAAGAGCTGTTCTCCTCTGCTCCTGTGGTGCTGTTTTTCCAGACAAGATGCGACACAGGCAGGGCCACTGAGAATTAAGGCACTCTCCTATCACTGCATCACTACCCTGGCCCTATTGTGCTGGCAGTGGGGCAGGAGATGCTAGGGTGTTGGGCAAGTGACTCCCGTTTGTGCATGTTTGCCACCCAGACAACCTGCAAGTATCGGCACTTACAAAGACTCAAGGCCTGGCTGTTTGAATGAACAGAGCACCGCGAAGCAGCCAGCAACTCAAGCGCCGCGAGACCCTCACGGGTGATTTGCTGCGCTTTACAAATCTTGATTAATTGAGAGGCCCAAACTCAGTGGTTTAGCTAGACCTACTGCCACCCGGGGCGCACCCTGAGGCTGCCGCTCAGAGCAGGTAAAAGCAAGGGCGGCCGCCGACGGATGACTTGTTAGCAGGGGGATGGTGGTAGTCGACAGACACAACTTGCTCACCTCCGCCGCCCCAAAAAACACTGACGTTGGGGGCGAATCAGCCCCCTAAGCTATGCCACTGTGCGACCTGTTTCATAGCATGGGCTATTATTACAGTGACTGTAAATCTTTGAACTCAGAAGTAGACATTTCGTGACAGGGATAACTTCCTAGATGCTGCAGGTTGATTTGAATGTGACAGTTGCTGTGAGGAGGAAAGATGAGCCACTAAATCTCCTTGAAAGTGGAGGAGATGCGGCCATGTCAGCAGAGTACATGCACACACTCAGAAGATGGCCTTCATGGTGGTGATGGCAGACTCCGTAAGGCTGGCGAGGACAACCTTGCCCCTTTGGCCTGGACAGGACGAGGACTTGTGTTGTTGAGTAGAGGGAGTTGGCTTGGGTGAAATGTTTGATCCTGCACAGGAAGTTAAAATGGTGACTTTTTTGAGTATTCAAATCCCTATCTTGACTTTGTGTGCATTTAGTTCTTCTGTTATTATCTTAAAACAATTCACGGTGACAGAAGAATATATATTTTAATGTCCCTCATAAATGCAATTGTGGGTCTCCCCTTACTAGACAGAGCCAAGGAGCTGCTATTGAGTTGAAACCCGTGGATCTCCCGTTACTGGACATAGCCATAGAGACGCTACTTGCGTTGAAGCCCTTGGGTCTCCCCTTACTGGACATAGCCACAGAGACGCTACTTGCGTTAAGCCCGTGGGTCTCTCCTTACTGGACATAGCCACAGAGACGCTACTTGCGTTGAAGCCCGTGGGTCTCTCCTTACTGGACATAGCCACAGAGACGCTACTTGCGTTGAAGCCCGTGGGTCTCCCCTTACTGGACAGAGACACAGAGACGCTACTGAGTTGAAGCCTGTGGGTCTCCCCTTACTGGACAGAGCCACAGAGACGCTACTGAGTTGAAGCCTGTGGGTCTACACCTACCAGCAAGAGGCACGGAGACGCTATTGAGTTGAACCCCGTGGGTCTCCTCTTACTGAACAGAGCTGTGGAAATGCTATTGAGTTGAACCCCGTGGGGCTCCCCTTACTGAACATTGCCACGGAGACGCTACTTGAGTTGAACCCCATGAGTCTCCTCTTGCCATACAGAGCGACGGAGACGCTATTGAGTTGAAGCCTGTGGGTCTCCCCTTGCCAGACAGGGCCACGGACACCCTATTGAGCTGCATGTTGTTCAGTTTGCATCAACTTCTGAGAAACTTTGTGCTAGTGGGATTCACTTTGGGAATTAAAGTAAACATCCTTCGTCCATTGTTCGATGTGGCGTGAGCTCCTCCAGCGAGAGTGAACAGATGATGCTGTCAATTCTTTCTTGATCATCTTTAAAGACCACCGTGGAAGATAAAAAGAGGCTCCAACAGAAGTGCCGACCTGAGTTTAGCTGCACTCGCACCTACTCAACACCAGGACGCGCTCACGGGTGATAGCGAGCTCTACAAATCTACATAACATAGCGTAACGCAAAGTAATGTAACATAACATAACATACTGTAGCCTAGCATAACGTAACGTGGCATTGCGTAACATATCATAAAATGACATAACCACTTTTGAAATTGTGTTGTATTCTTTTTTTTTTTTAAACCGTTTATTACAAGTCTTAAAAGTATACAAGTATGGGCCCACAACCTTCCGGCCGGCCGCTAGCAATAGTGGGAACATACGACATACATTTATGGAACACGTGGCGTTACAGGAGGAGCATTTCACAGTAGGTAACAATGTCAAAAGCCACATCATCCAGGCCCCATTATGCGGTTTCATTTTAATTTAAGAACAACAAAAATTAAAACCACACCCACAAGGCAACCCACAATGAAAATAGCAGCACGTGCTCCCCAAGAGGGGGGATCCCAACTATACACAGAAGTGTGAGGAGGGGGAAGAGAACAGAGCGAGGACTGGGGGAACCCAATGCCCGGCAGCGGGGGAATGAGTCGGCTAAGGGGATGGGGCTGGCGAGGCAGCAGGCAGCAGCGGTGGTGCGCAGATACCCCCTTGGTAGGCGTTCCAGGGGCCCCATACTTTCACCCAAGTCCCAGGCTTACCCCTCGCCACATACACCACCTTTTCGCGAAACATGCACCAGTCCATGTGTTCTTTCCAGGCCGAGACCGTCGGGGGCCTCTGGGATCCCCACAGTTGAGCAATATCACGCTTGGCTATCATATATCCCAGAGTCACCCACCACGTCTGCGGCGCCGAGTAATCAGTCGGTTCCCACACATTCAACAGGCATCTCCTCGCTTCAGGCAACAGCGCCACATGCGTAACCAGTCGCAGCACCTCATGTACATCACGCCAGAACCCCTCTACCTCTGGGCACTCCCACAAAATATGCATAAAGGTCCCCAAAGCACCACACCCACGCTTACACAACCCATCTCCAGCATAGCCCATACGCAGAAGCTTTGGCCCCGTCATGTAGACCCGGTGGAGTATCTTGAGCTGGACGAAGCGAAGGCGAGCCGGTATGGCCACCTCCTTCGGGGAGGCCACCGCGGAGGTCCAGTCCTCGTCGTCCAACTCCAGACCGTCGGCAACCCAAGCCGCACGAAGGGCAGTCAACAGGCCCGAGCGGTCGTTTATGAGCTTTTTGTATATAAGTGAGATCGTGCTGTCCGGGACGTGCCCATCCAGCATTCTATCCTCCAGGGGGGAATATTCCGGGATGGAGGCAGCGTCCGAGAAGACGGAGCCCAGCGCATGACGGACCTGCAAATACCGAAAGTATTCACTGCCCTGCAACTGAAATTCCGTCTGCAGCATATCGAACGTTTTAAATCCTCCCCTCGTCCAAAGATCCCCCACTTTACTGATACCTATTATGTCCCACTTCTCGAAGCCCTTAGAGGTCCACAGGGAACCTAACCGCTCAGACACGTATAGAGGTGATGCCCGGGTCAAACGGTCCTTCCACCCCATAGCTGCATTGGCCGCGTGCCAGACTTGCACCATAACACGCGTGGGGCCCGTCAGACGAGCGTCGGGCGCGCTAGAGTAGAGTGCTCGATTGTAGTCGCCACCTGGCAGGAGCATCTTGTCCATTTCAAATGCCGGGTTTAAGGCGGGCCCGTAGAGGCCATGGTTAATGGCAGCGAGCTGGGAGGCCCAATAGTACCGTTTAATATCCGGGAGGGCAATCCCCCCGTCAAACCATGGGAGCGTCAGCTTAGCCAGAGCAATGCGCGGCCTCCCGTCCCAGAACAGGCGGCGTTGCAGACTCTCCACCTCACGGAAGTAGCGCGCCGGGACCAAGTCCATAGTGTTCTGCAAAGCGTACAGAAAACGCGGCAGAGACATCATCTTGAACAATGCCGCCCGGCCGAGCGGCGAAAGCGGCAGGCGCCGCCAGCGTGCGACATCTACCCGCAGACGCTGGAGGGGGGGGGAAGCAGATTCCGTTCATACCGGGCCTCCGGGTCCAGAGTAATGAAGACACCCAGGTACCGAAATCCCTGCGGGGCGATCTGGATCGGACAGCCCCGCGGGAGAATAGGAGCCTCCCCAGAGAGAACATACACACACGATTTAGCCCAGTTGATGACGAGACCGGAGTTACGACCAAACGAGTGTAAAATATCAACTAGCACTATAAGTGATTTACGTGGGGAGGCTAGGTACAGAAGGATGTCATCAGCGTATAGGGATACGCGGTCCTCATACTCGGGGGTCCAACGGAGACCACGGATGGAAGGCTCCCACCGCAGCCACTCCGCCAGGGGCTCCAAGGCAAGCGCAAAAAGAAGCGGCGACAAGGGACAGCCCTGCCGCGTGCCCCGGCCCAGCTCAAACAGGGCCGATACTCTTCCGTTCACGACCACCTGCGCCAATGGGCCCGCATACAACAGTTTGACCCAACTGATGAATCCTGGGCCAAATCCGAACTTCGCAAGCATCGCCCAGATGTATGGCCACTCAAGCGTGTCAAACGCCATGGTGGCGTCTAAGGACGCCAAAATGGCCGGTTCCCGTATAAATGGGACGCGCGCAAGCACCCCATGCAAACGCCGCAGATTAAGGGCCGTATTGCGATGGGGAATAAAGCCAGACTGGTCCTGATGAACCAGATCTCCCACCACACCGACCAGCCGATTGGCGAGTACCTTAGCGAGAATTTTGGGCTCCGCATTCAGTAATGAGATAGGCCGATAAGAAGTAACCCGATCCCGAGGTCTCCCTTCCTTGTGGATCACCACGATTGTAGCCAGACGCTGGTCAAGCGGGAGGGAGCCCAGCGAGTGGGCCGCGAGGAACATTGCGTGGAGGTGAGGCGCCAATGTATCCGGTCGCAACTTATACAGCTCGATAGGGATACCGTTCGGGCCCATGGCCTTGCCAGAAGCGACCGAGCGTATGGCGAGGGCGATTTCGTCGGAGGTGGGAGCGGCGTCCAGCGACACCCTGTACTCCCCGGACAGGGAAGGCAGCGCGATATCCCTGAGCAGGGCACGGGAATCCTCTTCCGAGCAAGAAGAGACAGGGGAATACACCTCGCGGAAATACTCCGCGAAACAGGAGACAATTTCTTCTGGCTCAGTTACACACACACCATTCGTTTTCTCAATCAGCGGGACCACACGATTCGCTCTCTCCTTTTTATCCAACCACGCTATCAGTTTACCAGCCTTATCACCCACATCATACAGTCGCCCCTGTTGCTCTCTACTAAGGCCCCTGGCCGCCTCCGTAACGAGGGCCCTATAAGCCGCCTGTTTGAGCTGGAGGACATGTAGTGCAGCATCCGTCACCCCATCTTCTAGATTACCCTCCAGCTCAGCTATTTCAGCCTCCACCCGGGTCACCTCCTCCCGCTCGCGCCTCCGGGCGTGGGAAATAAGGGATAGGGCCTCCCCTCTAAGTACTGTTTTGAAGGCCTCCCACAGGGGCACTGACCCCACATTCTCCTCAAAATAGCGCTGGAGGGATTTAATCAAGTCAGCGCGAATGGTGGGGTCGCGCAGGTACCAGGAATTGATTGGGACCACCCTGCTCTCAGCCCTCGGAAAGACATCAAAATGCAACAATAGCGGGGAGTGGTCCGAGATACCCCGTGCCAAATGGCGCACCTCCCCCACCCTCCCGACATGGGCCGCCGGGACAAGGACATAATCAAGCCGTGAGAGACTACCATGGGCCCCCGAGTGGAAAGTGTATTGCAGCTGCGTGGGATGTTTTAAGCGCCAGCAGTCCACCAATCCCAGTGTATCCAAGAGGCCGGATAGCCACGCCTGTGCCCGGGGGAGGTCCCTAGGGGGGTGACGATCCACAGTCCCAGAAACCACCGCGTTGAAATCCCCCCCCACCACCAGAAGCCCCCCCGGAAGGCCAAGGAGGAGGCGCCCCAGATCTGCAAAGGTGGTCGACTGCAACCCCGGTGGGACGTACACTGACACAAAGACAACCACTTTGCCCTCCATTCTACCCACCAAGACAGTGTAACGTCCCCTGTCATCGTGAAGCACCTCATCAATTTCTAACGGGAGCGAGTTCTTTACCATGATACCCACACCCCTCGAGCCTGACGTGAAGCCCGAGTGGGCCACGAGGCGGTAGCCACGCCGATTCATGGCGCAGAAGGAATTGCCAATAAGGTGTGTCTCCTGCAGGAAGACCACATCAGGCGAGAGTCGCTTCAGATACTGTAGGACCACACCTCGTTTGATCCTGTCCCCCAGTCCATTGACGTTCCAAGACAACAAAGTTAATTCCCTACCCCCCATCATACACAGAAACCATCATTCGTCCCCCCGAGAGCACAGTAGAACCAACAAAAAAAAAGGGTTGCCTTGTGATAATAACGAACAACACCCCATCCCTGCCCACCCACCCCAACAAAACTCCCCCCTCCCTGCACCCCTGCATGAGCCCAGACAGCCCCCCCAACGTGCAGTGTGCCTGTCGCCCCACAGATAGTTAAACTAACTAGACCCCCAGAGGAGGAGGGAGAACTCCCAAGAGACCCCACACAACCTCCATAGGAGGGGAACTTAAGCAATCCAACATATAGTCAGAAGTGGCATCATTTTTGTCCCGAGTGAGGCCTAATATTAGTCCCTCAGTCTTGATCCGGTGAGCCCTCTCCCCCAGCCGCTCCCCCCCCCTCCACCCCAATCCCGATCTCCAGACAGAGTATCCAGCCAGTCCCCGGCCGCTTCGGGACGATCAAAAAAGTGTGTGCGACCTTCCACCTCCATTCGCAGCTTAGCTGGGAAAAGCATGGCGTATTTGAGATTTAGGTCCCGAAGACGGCGCTTGACACCAAGGAAGCTCAGTCTCTGCTTCTGGACCGCAGGGGTGAAATCAGGATAGAAATTAATGTCCATATTGTCAAGTCTAATCGGTCCCTGTAGTCTGGAGGATTGCAGGATAGCGTCTCTGTCCCGAAAATTAGAAATCCGGGCGATGAGAGGTCTCGGAGCGGCTCCGACCTTAGGCCTTCCCCCGGGAACCCTGTGGGCCCTCTCCACAGCAAAGAATTTACTCAGCCCCCGTGGCTGGAGATGGGTAACAATCAGGTCTTCCACGAAAAGGTCCGCCGCCGCTTCCTCACGTCCCTCAGGCACCCCGATGATACGGATGTTGTTCCTCCGGGCCCGACTCTCGGAATCCTCCAAGCGACGATCCATCAGTGCACTCGCCCGAGCAAGCCGGCGCACCTCCGCCTGCAGGGCCGCCACATCTGTCGTAAGGCCCGATGCGGTGTGGGCCAAAGAATCGACTCGGTCGTTGGTCTTGGAGAGATCGGCCCTTATCAGGCCAACATCTACGAGGACCGAGTCGATCTTCTGCGCCAGTGTGTCAAAACGCTGGCCCACAGAGGCCTTCATCTCGGCGATGGCGCCCATGACATCCCGCAGAGTCAGATCCGTGGGCAGATCGGGGGCATCAGTAGGGCCCTCAGGGGACCTGCGTGGCACCTCAGGAGATCCCTTCTGGAGGGTATATCGATCCATGCTGTTGGACTGATGGGCTGCGCCACGCCGGGTCGATTTTACCTTTGCCCGATCGCCATCTTGTTTCGTGGCCATGGTCCCAGTCTCCCGATCGCACCAGCCACGTCGTGAAGGGCGGGCAAGCCGGTCCACTGGCTCCAGGGGGGTGCCACCCCAGATCTGCGGGGCGGATCACAGCCGGCGGGCAGGCAGGGCCCCCCAGCGAGGCCACACCAACACACAAAGCCCCGCGACCCAACCTCGCATAGACAGCAAGGAGGGTGCGAAAGCGAAAGTGAAAGTGTGGGTTACGCGAGCCACCAAGCCCTATCCGCCGCTGTTATTCACTTCGTCACTGGATCGCCCCACAACGCAAATCCGGGGTTCGGCTAGGAGTAGGCCGCAAACCTCAATCGGTGCTAAAGTCGGTGTCCGAGGTCCGATTTGGAAGCGGAAAACGGGCGCCACCTCAGCTCGGGCTCACCAACACAGTCCCCTCATCTGGGACAGGATATGTTCAGGATAGTCATAGGAGGTCGTGGAGGTCCTCGGGAGCCTCGCATCTACGCGGCCATCTTGGTTGCGCGCTAGGCTCCTCCTCCTGTGTTGTATTTTTGGCAGTGTTTCTTTTTTGCAAACGCCAACAGAGGTTTAAGAAAACCCGCGGTTTGCCCTAGTTTTACAACCTAGTGCTCAATGGGGTCTTTGATTTGAAAAACATTTACTTTGGTAATGTAAATCCAGTAGACCAATCAGGGTCGTTAATACCGATGTCATCATGGGCCATTGATGCTCAGTATTATCTGGGCGCATTGACTTTCATTTTTGGATACTCGGGTCCACCGCGGCTCCGAAATATCTGGCGTCATTGAAACGCATTTATGGTGTCACCATGGAGTCTCTCTACTGCTAAACACCATTGATGCTCATTTGTACAGGAGGCTGTTGATGGCCATTAATGCTTGGAGCCACTAAATACCATTAATGCTGGGGCCACTGAAGTTCATTAGTGCAGCTGTCATTGCGCATTGTTGACACTCTTCCACCACTGATGCCCTTTACTGCATGGGGCTATTCATGGTCATTGATGATGGAGGCCACTGATGCTCTTTACTGCATTTGGCTATTCATGGTCATTGATGCCGGAGGCCACTGATCCTTGTTACTGCATGGGGCTATTCGTGGTCATTGATGCTGGAGGCCACTGATGATTGTTAATGCATGGGGCTATTCATGGTCATTGATGCCGGAGGCCACTGATGATTGTCACTGTATTGGGCTATTCATGGTCATTGATGCCGGAGGCCACTGATGCTCTTTACTGCATTGGGCTATTCATGGTCATTGAAGCCGGAGGCCACTGATGCTTGTTACTGCCTGGGGTCTATTAAATCTTAGTACTTCCTGGAAAATTTGATTTTCAGTACTATTGGCGGTCACAGTCAATGCTCCTTAATTGGTTTCAACATTCAAAGTCATTATTGTCTTTGGCGACTGAGCCTGATTACTGTCTGAGGATAATATTTATTTATTTACTAATTTATTTATTTGTTTATTTATTTATTTACTTGCTTATTTATCTATCCATCTGTCCATCTGTCCATCTGTCCATCTATCTATCTATCTATCTGTCCATCTATCTATCTATCTATCTATCTATCTATCTATCTATCTATTTGGGATCCTTATAGAGTGCTGCGTGTCTCCTTTTTGTTACTTCATAGCACTGAAAATGAAAAAAATAGAAAGGAGGCCATGTGAGGTTGTCACAGTCCAACTGGTGATGCCGAAACCTCTTCAGCTGTGACATCTCTGCTCAAGACAAGCTTGAATAGTTCTGTCTTCAGCTGTTTTCTGAACCGCATGTAAGGTCAGTTCTCAGATTTGGATTCAAGGCGGTCCATGATTTAGGGAGAGAACTCCCTGAGGTCTACCACCGTGCTTGAGACATCCGAAGGGTCATCGGCTGATGCGGTGTGGAGGTTCCTTCTGAGTGATCAGCGGATAACGATCAGGTGAAGGTACTTTCCATTCTCACAGGTAAGCTTTGTGGACAATGCAGGGTCGAGGTTCTGGATCTTTCCTTCCACTGGGAGCTGGTAAAGTTGCTTGATTTGGTCAAGTTATCAAAAGGCCAGGCCCAGTGGAGCTGCCTCATTCTGCAATCTTGGGGTCTGTCAATAAGTAACATCGCGGGCTCAGTCACGCGCGCTGTTTCCCTACAAGCCGAACCACGCTTGCTTTAACCACGCATATGCGTGGTTAAGACAATGCACGGTCTAGATTCAGAGCGGGTGGGTGGGCACAGGCAGACAGGAACAGGAAGGATCAGGAGAGTACACAGTGAGGTAAGTAGGGCTGGGGCAGAGTGTTGGGGTAGATTTTCGGATTGGAGTAGTTTTTAGGGCTCAGGGTTGTTTATAGGGCAGGTTGCTGGGTTGGTGTACTTCACAGGTGTAGGGAACAGTTTTCAGAGCTGAGAGCAGTGGGGCTGGGGCAGGTTTTAGGGGATGGGGTCAGTTTGTAGGGCTCAGGCCGGGGGGAAGGGACAGCTTTCAGGGCTGGGGACAGTTTTAGGCATCAGGGTGGGGGCGCTGGGTCCCAGTAGGGTGTGGCGGGGTAACGGGACAGTTTTAAGTGCAAGGGGCAGTTTTAGGCCTCAGGGCGGGGGGGGGGGGCTGAGTCTGGGTGCTTTACGGATGTAGGGGACGATTTTTAGGGCTCTGGGCGGGGGGAGCTGGGGTTGTGGTCATTTTTAGGGCGGTGTGAATTTTTAGGTCTGTGGGTGGGTGGGGGAAAAGGGACAGTTTTCAGGACTGGGAGCAGGGGTATGATCTTTAGTACACATGTCCCTTCACCAATCATGTCTTTACCATGTCATTGCGTGGTAAAGGCATGCGTGGTAAAGAGCTGTTGTGGTTAAGACGGCGTGGTTCAGGCTTGCGTTGTTCAGGCATGCGTTGTTCCATCACACAACCATCAATGTGTTTCTTTGAGAGTCCTAAGAAAATAATAGTTCAGTAATCTTGACCAGCACCTTGTGAGCTCCGCCCATTAACCAGCTTGGAGGAGGGGATGGATTTTCTGAATGAAAGAGTTGAATGTTCACCCACTTCAACATGACATTGATTTGGTGCACAGAGGTGAGCACAGCATCAAAAATAAAGGAAACTACCTAGTATTTTTGTGGCATTTTTGTAGATATTTCAAGTTCTCCCGGCTGCTATGGCCTTTCAGCTACTAGGATGTTGCTTTCGGCTACATGCTTGCAAAGGAAACTTTCCCTCGCCTTATGGAAAACATGGCCGAGGTATGTGGTGTTTTGAGGATCACCGTCTGTGCTGCTCCACAGCTTGACATGGGTTTGGGCCTCAACAGAGTGGGGTTGGACATTCACCTGTTTTTGCACAAGGCACTGTGCCGGAGGACATAGGTAAATGATGAAAAGCATACAACAGGGCAGTGAGCCCCTACATATGCCACTAGTAATGAAGATGACGCCACTGTATGTATATATGTATGTGGTATTTCTGCTGCTTAAACCTACCAACGGCAGCCGAGCGCAGTACAGGGTCAAAGACGAGCATAGGGTCAACAAGTGATAGAAGTAGCTGGGCTGTGGACGGGTAATGCCCTGTGATGTAGTGTTCTTTCAAGACGCAACTCTTCAACTCCTTCTAAATTGAAGAAGTAGTGGGGTGCTCCTGATGGACACTGGGATGTTCTACCAGATCCTGGGTGTACAGATGGAAAAGGGTTGATGCGTGATTTTTTTTACACTGGTTAGTCTGATGGCGAAGTCACCAGATATGGTGAGTTTCCCTGTAACATATGGGGAGTTGCTGGTTGTGATGGCTTTGTAAATGATACACCTGGTTTTGCGGATGGTGCGGGCCGTCAAGAGGACCCCATCAGGATAGGGGTATATAATATTATTTCTACAGGTCCTGGATGAGACATGCATTCAGGGAAGTCGTTGTTCAAAGCCATCAAGCTTCATGTATTCGAGCCAGGTGTGTACAGTTGCTTGCTTTTTGTTCTTGGCAAGCAACAGGAATTCTGTCTTGGTTGGGTTGAACTTCGGGTAGGTGCTGAACATCCCTGTCTGGATGATGCACAAACAGTGTTTGAGGCGCTGGATGTCTGCAGTGGTGAGACTT
The DNA here is from genome assembly GCF_964204655.1 of Triturus cristatus. Classification (NCBI taxonomy): domain Eukaryota; kingdom Metazoa; phylum Chordata; class Amphibia; order Caudata; family Salamandridae; genus Triturus; species Triturus cristatus. The sequence goes on from NC_140594.1 coordinate 1,172,698,290, forward strand.
TCAAGTAGAGTTGTGTAACACAACATAACGTGTATTTGTTAAGTGCACGTTCACAAAGAAGGGTATCTTATCGCTGAATTACAGAGGTTTATTGTTACCCAACTCAATAGTACTCATTTTATCAACCTCAGAAGAATGACAGGCTGAGTGAACACGCTAGAATTTAAACCTGTGACCTTGAGGTCAAACACAACCCCCTACAGTGGACACATTACTAAATCATCCATGGCGAAAATGTTCAAACCAGCCCCACACAGCAGGAACCAGCCCCACGCAGCAGGAGGCAGCAACGAGAATGGGGTCACATGGAGGGGGGATTGGTCATGGAAACCCATTCAGCCTCTGAAGCCTCCTTCTAGCCTGCAGCCTGCCGGGAAAATGCCCAAGTGGCAAAATGTCCATTCCTGCCATGCTGCAGTGTCAAGCATATAGGGTCCTATGTAGTCTTAGTAGTATTGAGTCCTCCCAATCCTGACTCATGATGGTGGCAGGGTAACCATGTGCCATATGCCAGCCTAGAGCATCAGGAAGGAACCATGCTAGTGGAAAGGTTATACACTCCTCTGAGGCAGGCAATTTTATATTCGAGTCACCGCTGCAGACAGCCAGCCCAGCCTTTGATATAAAATGTATGAGAGGGGTGGGATGAAAGCCAGCCGAATTGACTTTACTACATCATTACAGAAAGGCCTGACTCAGCGCCGGGAAGGCCACGCTGGAAACACAGTAATGCCAAGCCATCACTCCTTGGCTATTTCTTTCAAGTAAGCCATTCATTCATATACACACCAACTACAACAAGCTTCAACAAAGCAAAGAGGTTTGGCAGGTAATAGGGAAGAACTGCAGGCAACACTTAGTCTCAGGGTAACAATCCAGCTGCGAGGCACACTTCAAGAGCACCCTACGCTCGCTGACTCTCCGGCTCTGTGCTCCCCTACTCCCCTCTTCCACTCTGATCGCTGTGCCCTCTCACTATAGCCCCCTTCACCGCCCCCTCAAGAATTGCAATCTCTGCTTTTACACATCACGTTAAGGAGCTAACTCCTCTTAAAATGAAAAGGACAAACTTTATTTTAGCCCCATCTCTTTAATGTAACCACATCCTTCTGCCATTCTGAAGGCACCACCCTGGGTGAGTCTCCTTCCTCACTTTGCTCCTCACCATAAAATCCCCTTCCTATGCAGCACTCCGTCGCTCTGTAGCTCGGTCCGAGCAATGTTAGTCACATACAAGCATTCAAACATTCATACTTGCATTTATTTAGTAATTGTGGCAAGGTCTTATTTTTCAATGGTGGAGAACAAGTTTGTCCATCAGCCAATACAAAATGAGTTATACATTTTTGACAGAGGACTTTTATGACGTAAAGGATACCATCTGTCATTCATGGGATGATGGAGTACAAATTATTTCACATGGGATGCAAGGGGATCAGAAGGCGAGTGCAAATCCTGGCATGAGCAGGGCTTTGTACCATCCAGAAGCTGGCGGGCTTGTTGAGAGGATCAATTGGGTGGTGAAAGGTACTCAACCAGCTATAGATGTCGACAGAGAGGTGAAAAACTGAGGGTAAAAAGGCCTTGGAACTTTGACAGAAGCCCTCAGAGTCTACAGTTGTTACACTGTACATTTTCAGAAGAAGACCTGCAACCAATGGCTGCGGACTGTACGTTGTATCTTGAGTTTGGAAAGTCTTGGAGGCTGACACTACTGCAACGAATGTTTGCACTAAGAGGTATTTAGAAGTAACCTGAAATGCTAAAGACCAACAATGAGAATGCGTTCCTAATTTAGCTAAGCCTAAAACCTGACCCTCCCATTACCAGAGACAACTTTCTTACCCTAAGTTAAAAAGAAGACTCCCTTAAAGTTGCTGATAAAAACGAATGGAGGGTGAGGCTCAAAGAACAAAGGTAAGTGAGCTAAACCTCTCACAGACTAATATGAAAAGGAGTAACACTCTGTATAATTTTTAGAGCTTGGGTGACTATTACACCTGGAGGAAGGATAAACTTTCAGTCACACCAGGGAAAGGGACAAAGCCTGCCACCAGAAACACGAAGAAAGTCTTGCACCAGGAGAAAAAAGGAACCAAGTCTAGAACCAGGTAAAGAGACTAGGAAGTCTGGCCAAGGCAGTTGTCTAACAATAAACAGAGGAAATCCAGAAGAAAATCCAAGCGATACAACAGAAGGGAAAATACAAAATGGCGGCTCTTGCACAAAATAAAAAGGAGGTTGATACACTTGCAATTTAGGGGTAAGTTCAGAAAACAGGACATGGAACCGGATGGGACCAGAATAGAAGGAAACAGTATGAGAACAGACAGGAACAGACAATAAGTTAGACAGTTGTGAAGTGTTTTACTGACTGTTTTTTAAAAGAGGGTATCACAATGGTCTGAACACTGGTGTCACAAATCATGCCCCGGCCAATTCCTATATGGCTACCTTGTTTCTGTATATACCTGCCTCTCACCTCTATAGCCCTTTCTAAGATCTATAATATATGGTAAACATCCAGGCTCTCCTCTACGGTGGCAATCCAATGCCCCTTTGGGCAAGGTCGCCAAGCCCTGAGATTTCATTTTGACAACACAACTGAGCAAGCCGCAAGGAACCCTCCTGTAATAGACTGCCCCTCGTGCGCCGCTGTGAGCTGCAGGTCGCTCCTGAAGAGTGGACTTCCCAATGGCATACCACAGACCTGGCTTCAACCAGCTACAGAAACCCCAAACGCACCCGACAGACGCAACAAGTACGAGTGCGATACTCTGGCACTGAGGTGCATTATACGGTTTTAATCCAGCACCCATCTGGTATAGTGACATCACACATGTAGTTTTACATCTCAGATTTACACATGGGAACACCAATATTTCCAGAAAATGGACCATTGGATCAATCAATCAATCAATCAATCAATCAATCAATCAAGCATTTGTAAAGAGCGCTACTCACGCATGAGTGTCTCAAGGCGCTTGGGAGGGGAAGCAGCTACTGCTCAAACAGCCAGGTCTTGAGGAGTCTCCTGAAGGCCAGCAGGTCCTGGATCTGAAATAGGTGGGTGGGGAGGGTGTTCCATGTCTTGGCGGCGAGGTAGGAGAAGGATCTGCCGCCGGTGGTTGTTCGGTGGATGCGTGGAACAGTGGCGAGGTCAGCGGAGCGGAGCTGCCGGTTGGGGGTGTAGAAGGTGGATGAACTTACCATTTGTGTGGCATTCTGCTTGTGTGTTAGGCCAGAGTAATGACACTTCAGCATGAATGGAAATGCGCAGGTTAAATAGGCCCAGAGGCCTCTGCCTGCCTTTAACACCGATGTATTCATTTATGTTTCCATATAAATGAATGATGAACTTTTACGGTGGCAAAGAGATCAGACCTGGACTTTAATCCCCGAGTACAAGTGCCTCGTTAAATTGCGACACCCGGACAAACCTGTTTGCACAGGTGTCGCAATGGTGAGTAGGTTTAAGTTTTCAGACCCAGGATACAGTGGCAGTTTAAGCTGCTGTTAATTATTGAGTGAAAAGCCCCAGTAAATAGCAGGAGACGCAGATTTTGAGTGCAGCAAGCACCGACATCCACGTTATTCCCCATTGCAATGAGGAAAACTTGTCATAGGTGCTATTTATTGCACCTGGTAAATGTAACCCCCATGGTATCAGTACTTACAAGGTAGCACCAGCTCTCCGAGGCACTCGTAATCTGCACCTAAGTAGGGTCTCAAGTGTTGTGTTGTGTTGTGTCAGAAAATGAGCAGGCCAAATGGCCCTACAAAATCATCCGACAATGTAACACCAAAGTCATCTACAGCAATAATTGTACTACAGCTGAGCACTCTGAAAACGCTGTTAGCTATGCATATGCTAGTTTATGTAGGGGTAATTGCTTTAAAAACAAGCATTTGCAATGCAACAGGTCTCGCATCACTAAAATGTTGATCTATTTGTGTTGTTAATAGAAATGCAACATCAATAGCGCAAACATTCAACTATGCGAGACCACTTGCATTTCAAATGGGTTTTTTTGTAATGCACGATGAAAAAAACAAAAAAAAGACCAAACTAATTACCATGTCAGGCGGCCTCGGCAGAAAAACCCTTCCTGCGAGTAGCAGGGTATTTCAGTGAGTTTTATGAGTAGTTTTTTTATAAAGCCTTTGATAATTTGTCCACAGGTGAATAATACCTCATACAGGAGCCTCTGGCTGAACTTAGTGTAATTGAGCCACGGTTTAATGGCTAAAATAGAAGAAATTCTGTTTTGTGGAGTAGAAATAAATATTGCCGTACTTTTTCCATTAAAACGTGTGTTTGAGGGCAGTGTACATAAATCGAGCGGGTGGTACTCAATTACGAACTGGTATTACCCTATTACATACATGCAATTGCATTTATATAGCGCTTACTACTTCTAACGAGGGGTTATATGTGGAAGGGTGCGCTGTTTTCCTGCATTTCTTTTTGAAATAGCAATTTCATTTTATTGAACAAGTTCCATGTTCCATGTGCGAGTGGCTCATTTAGAGCAGGTTTTTTCTTTGTATCGTGCATTATGGGACTTGCAATAGTGACTCTACAATGGGATTGGCAGCACTACAAATCCCAGACTGGAAAGAAAAACAACTATCGTGAATGACCTTCTCGCGCATGAAACTAGCACCCCGAGAGTTCTGCTGCTGTCAGGCTGACACCCCAATCTCCCACAGACCCGTACACCAGACCTCTCAAAGTGTGCTTCTATTATGGGATACAGAGAAGGTACGCAGCACAGGAGCATCACTAACAGGAAAGCACAAACTTCACTGCCACACAAAATCCCTTCCTGGTTTTAGAAACAAGCGTACAGCACATCTACGTTGCCCAATAAACCTATATCTGTTGAAGATGTGCTCGACAACCTGCACACTCCACACTATGTTGGGGCAACACCTGAAGGGCTTGCCCTGCCTCCGTGTGGCCTACAAGAAGCAGATTATGAGGAACTTGGTGTACTAGACTCTCAGCTCTGAATAAGACCGAAGGCGAGCTATCACCACTGTATTTGGACAAGTGACTGGCATTATGCGACTTAACACTGCCCCCAAAAGATGAAAGTGGAGTTCGTGAAGGAGTCTGGACCCCAAAACAGTTTTCCAGAACACGCAGCTCCATGGGCAGAAGATGCAGGACAGCCCCCACCTTTCTGTGCTCACAGTCCAAGGGCAAGCACACAGTCTGGGAGCGATCCGGGGGCGCCGTACAACTGTAAGTGTTTTACGAGAGCCGCAGCTGGCCGTTTTTATGAACAAAACAGGCGTCCTCCTTTTTTTAATGTTCAAGTTTCCAGAGAAGGTTTACCAATTTTGTAAATACCTGAACTTGACTTCACCTCGCACTCAGCACACTTTATACCTAAAGGTTGTAGCTGCCATGCCTGCCTAGCTACGGCGCATAACGGGAGTTGACAACTTTTTACACTGTATGAGGCTGCACTTGAAAAACAAGCAATGACTAGAAAGGGGAGGAGTGGTGGACACGGGGAAGAAATGAGATGCGGGAGCTGCTGGTGTGCGCGCGCGGTTGCCACACCGAGACATGTGTTTTCAATTATCGCGCACGCAACAGTGCACGATAACTGAAACCACATGGCGACGATGCGGGTAACCGACACCAACAGGCCGTGGGCGGAGCAATGCGCCCGCCTTTGGCCAATTGCGTGCTGTCTTTGATAAAAAGACGCACGCAAATGCCAATAGCCTACGCCAAAAGGAAAAGCACACGCACGAGCGTGCGCGATTCCTAGGTCTATTTCTAAACCCCCTACAAGAGGTGTCTCGCTGAGCGAGCAGGGCTGTGCACTGCAACGCTAGGCGCGAGACCTAAAAATGAAGAATTGAAAAAGGCTGTGCTTCAGTATGAGATTGTCAATGACTGTATGGAGCAGCGTCCCTAGAGTCATTCGCGCGCTGTGGCCATAAATACCCATAGAAAGACAAATGCTTTATGTGTGTCTTTCCCGGAGATAAAGGGATGAAGAAAGATGAACAAAGTGTTGATCCTAGAACAGTGCATCAGACAAAGCTGCTGTGAATGGATCGGTGCCAAACAAAAAGATGAGGAGCAGAATCTGTGAAAACAAGATGGAGGAGGGAGAAGTAACTCTAGGTGAAATCCGGCCTCATAAGCTCGTGCAGACGAGCTGAGACTGCTGCTGCAGCTTTGGGTTTTTAGTACACCTTGTAGATATATAAAGCTTAAACTCTCACATTTCGGATACCTGAGGACTTTGTGTCTGGCATAGCAGGCTAGGTAGACAGCAGAGAGTTTGGTGTCCAAAAAGGTGAGAAAGGAACTTGGGGCCAGAACCATCAAGAGACTGGACACAACTTGTGCACCGACCTTTGGTGATCAATCGATGTCCTGTTGCGGGAAGATTTGCCTTAATGAACATTAATTAGGCAGGTCACCATCTGCATGTGATTGAGTAGAAACACAGGGGGGGGGTGACTGGCGATCAGTAGACTACCAACCCCCCTGTTAGTATTCCCAAACAGGAAACCTTTGATGGTCTGTCTTGACAGCTCCGCTGTCGCCAGACAGTTGTGTAAGAACCACCAGGAGAGGGGCTTTGGCTCCGCCCACATGTTGGAGGACAGGAGTGCATGTTTTGATTGGCCAGAATTTGTGCTTCCATAGAGAAGTGCTTGCCCTCCACACAGCTCTGATCATTTTGTTTATTCATCCATCTGTCAGGGCTTGAACTTTCAGGGGCGCCCACCTGACAGTAATGCTGTTTGCGTCTTCAATAACTGGATAATGTATGTTGTATTTCAATGACAGCAGCACAGACGGGAGGGGAGCAGTCACTAACCTACATGAACATTTTGGTCTGGCTTGAAAGTGCAACTGTCACCCAACCTTTTAAACTATCCATTCCATTGCTATATACTTGCAATGCTTCAAATGACCAAACAGTGCTTCACAGCGCTATACATATTACCATGCAACATTCCATTAAAGCCAGACCTATTGGTGTTCTTTTTTTTATTAGTTTCACCCTTGAGAAAACTTTGGGAGGGGGAGGGGCCATTTTTGTTTGCAAGTCACTTCCCACCTCCTTTGAGGTGTGAGTAACTGATCGATAGTTTGCGACGGCTGTACCAGGTGCAAACCATTTATATACACAATATTGAATTACAGTTAGGAAGGAAGACCCATTTCACGTCAATGGTGAAGCCATTTTTGGAATGGAAATGCCTTTTCCAAATGGGTTTCAAACTAACCGAAAAGCCACTTTGCGGTTGCAAACTGTGTTATTTTGCAAATTGCAGGGTATGTGGCTGTAAAATGGCTTTGTACATTTGCCAGTTGACCCGGAATTCTTCAATTGTGACCCCAATTGCACTAAAAACGTAGTTGTAGGCGAGTTTGCGGACCTTTGGAACCTCTCCTTATACTCTGCCGATTTTTGGCTCGGGTCTCAGGCCTGGACTCCAAGCATTCCATGATCTGGGGGCCTGGACTCCTGCTCCTGTGGGATTAAATGTCCAGTCACCAGGGCTTGAAGTGGGATGACAAAACTGGGGGGTCTCTCAAAGGGGCGTGGCCAATGTAATTAAGGGTGTGGCTTAACAACACATAAGCTAAATATCTGTGCTTAGCACAGTGTGCCGCCCGACTTGTATTTTGCTGTTTCTGTCATTGTATGCAGATATATGATACAACAAGTAACATCATACCTACAACAAGTCAGGACAATTGGCTTTGCCAATGGTTGTTAGTTGCATAAGATAGATAAGCAACTATGGCTTGTATATAATATTGAACTAAACTTCCACGGATAGCCCTGGTGACACCACGACAGAGTTGCTGCTTCTGAGTTTCAAGAGAAGGGAAATCCAGAGAGAATATGACTCTCTTAAAGGATTTCCCTTCCCTACAATGCTCACCTGGCATGACGTCATGCAGTTACTTCTCCACTAGTGAGAAGCGAGCAGTGTGAGCAGCGCACATCGATGTGCCGCTGTCACTGCAGTCCGGAAAACTACGGACCGCCTCTGCCAGGGCACAAAACAGAGCCCGATAGAGACCCGTTTCGAGGCTCCCTTTAAAAAACTGCCGGTGTTCAGCACCGGTGAGACCCGGCCCACTTAAAGCCCTGCCAGTGACTGAGAGGATGGTTTTAGAGGGTGCCCCAGAAGTCTTTGTGAACAATACAGAGGACGTGCGACGTGATCCTTGTGCACATCGGAAGCAAATGGAGGACTTTTACTTCCGTTTGATGGGGTCACTGGACACCTCATGGCCGTCTTTTGATGAGCTTTAAGGGACTCCTCTGTAGATGAGGCTGGTGTCAAGTCCTGGCCTGGTGCTCAGAGCAGCAGTGACTGTCAAAGACATTGTGCTAACAAAACTGTGGGCCACCACTCAGTGGGGCAAACTTAGCAAACGTTGTCGATGGAGAGGCTTGTCTTTGAGGCTTCAGGGGCACTCTCAAATTTGAAGCCAAGTTGTCCCCCTTTCGAGTACACAACTGCCACATATCTCAGGTCCATCTGTGACTAGTTTGGCTAGTTCCGTTATTGTCTTAGAATTCTGGAAGTTCTACACTTTCTATTATTTCACCCAGTATAAAACCAGGACTACAAGTCCCAGAATTCTAAGCAGTTTTAAGGGAAAAAAAAGACTGAACTAACCAGTCAAGCATGGAACAAGGAAGCTTGGCAGCTATCCCCCAGCAATGCGCATTTAATATATTACTGCCTGGTTTTTCTTCAGTGTATACTTTATTTTACTGATTCCGAGTCACTCGGGGAGTGGAGTGACAGGCGAGTGAGCGAGCTGTCTGCCGTGTAATCGTAGAATGAATTTATTGCTTAGGAAAAAAAATAACATTTGCCATTTGTCATCTCAATAAAATATTACCTTTTAAAGCCTGGTTGTAACTACTACAGAACGTCGCTCGCGGGGCACGTCACACTTGAAGGTAAATGGCTTGGCCCTTGGAAAGAGTCGACATTTGACCCCGGAAGGCGTTATCCATCGGAGGCGATGAACTCGAAGGCAGTCATTTCTTTTCAGCCACGAGCCATCGCGGTGCCAGTGTGGCTTCTCTGACAGGTAATTTCACCAGACACACCGTTTCCGTGACAGATCGCCGGGCCTCGGGTCTGTGCAGAGGCGCCGAGCGCGGGATGGCCTGTCAGCAAAACGAAATTGTTTCTGGAGCGATGCCATGAGTTTAATAAGAATTCTGATGCTGCTGAGGCAAACATGCGAAATTTAACATACAAAAGTGTTATATAAGCATGTAAAAGTCATGGTGCTTAAATTATGTGTATTGTCAGAATTTAGGCCGTTTCTAAGAGCCCCAATTTTAACAGCTGTAGGAACCGAGGCACAGGGGAAATGACTAATATGCCCATGTGCCCAGGATCACACAGTTTAGTAAACCGGACATACTTTATTTCAAACAAGGCATCCTTTGCTATATATTTGCTACAGTAGCTCATTCCCACACAGTCGCCTTCAATGACTCATTATCCTATTTGACAACAAACAGAAATTCAGATTTTGTACAGAAAAGGGTCAATTTCAGTCATTTGAGAGTACCAGTCACTTAACTCCGCAGAACAATTTCTGAATACCCTGCCCTGTTGGCTATCTGGCAATGGTCATCTTTGAGGCTGAGGTCCCCTTGGGAGGCGCGGTGGGAGTACCAGCAGTGGTTGGGGGTTACTTTTCTTTCCTCTTGTGAAGCTCTCGTCAGTGTGCCCCCACCAGCCCCCACACGTTTGTGTAAATAGAAGGTATGTACCAGTGCAAAGTCAGTGTGTTGGGCTATATGTATTGAATTCGACTTTTCAGAGAACCAGCGTGTAACATTGTCATTGACTAGAGCCGGAAGGCTGACAGGGCTGGGGCAGGATCAGCTGTCCCATTATTAATGTGCAGGTAGGGCCTGGTTGAGTGACAGAGGTGTGACTGGAGTTGTCAGTTCCTGTGTCCTAAGACTAGAGGTGTGCTTCTCAGGGATTCGCTTCCTCTCTTGCTTGCTGTCTCTTCTTCGAGACTTTACTGGTGCCTTTGTTCTCCTCTTTGCCGCTCTTAGATTTGAAATGTTCACCCCAAAAGTGAGTGCTAGAGACGGTCACAGATTCAGAAGAAGGTTATTTCTTTTTTCCGATGGAGCATTTGGGGAGAGGAGTTGGCCTAATGGCTTGAGCGGTCGCGGGGAACCGAGTTCAAGTCTCGGCACAGACGTGCAACATCCTGTGATTCTGGGCAAATCACTTAATCTCCCCGTGCCTAACAAAAATGAATGTGTCCTCATGTAACGCAACTGGTGCTCGTGTAAAGCGCTCTGATACCTGGTACCGCCGGGTCAAGTTTGCGCTATATAAAACTCGATTAAAAAAAATAATAATAATCCCTCCGCCCACCAGAAAGCTTGGGGATGCTCTTCTGCGCCTTAAAAGGGGATGCACTCCTGCCCTTGGTAGAATTAAGTCTTCAACTATTTCCAAGGTTGCAAGAAGCAGAGAGGAGTTTGTTAAAATCCACAAATTCTTGAGTTTGTTCTCAAACTTTCCAGGGAAACCGTGCTCTAGAAAGCTGCCTATGAGTGTCATTTACTCGTGCACAATATTAAACCTTTGTGGGGCTGTGATATGAGGAACTGTTGTACAGCATCCCGCTCAATGGCGGCTCCCGAGCTGATCTCCGGAATGCGGGCCGTGTGGCTTCACGAGAGTATTTTGGACTAGGCTACCGCCGGTGTGCCGTCGCACATGGCTGTTAGACTTACCTCATGGTTGCGGACCTGTCGGTACGATTTCTCATGCTCTCGCTCTCCTCGTGGAGGCTTCGTGGAAAAGACCTTTGGCGTCTGTTTTTTTGACCTTCTCTTTCTCAGGAGCCTCTGGAGGGGATTTCTTTAATATTTCGTGCCCTTTCCAAGATGGCCACCTGACCATTAGTTACTAAGTGGTGATTCCCAATCCAATATGACTAAGTTCTCTTCCTGTACGGTATTTCCTGTCTTTAGGATATAAAAGCCGGCTGATCTGTTTCTCCTTGGGTGACAACACTTCTTGCTCCCTGTTGGCGTGTTTCCATCAGTTTTAGGATTTCCTGTATATCTTAAAGTCTTTTGGAGTCCAGGCTCCTGTCCTTTGGTTTCTACTGTTACCTGGAAGTTTGCTGTCAACTGTGAGATTTTTTGCCTCTGTCTTCTGAAAGGCGCTATCCGCTGAGGTGCGTTCATGTGTTGGCAGAATCGTAGGTACGGGAAGGCGTCACTCTTTCCTCTGGCAGACCAGGACTGTACTGGCAGACCAGGGCTGTAAACATCTTACCTCTGGCAGACTGTAAAAATCTTACCTCTGGCAGACCAGGGCTGTAAAAATCTTACCTCAGGCAGCTGTCTCAATGCTGTATTTCTCCCCTGGAGGCAACTGTCTCAATGCTGTGTTTATCCCCTGGAGGCAGCTGTCTCAATGCTGTTTCCCTCCCCTTGGGGCAGTTGTCTCAATGCTTTATTCCTCTCGTGGAGGTAGCTGTCTCAATGCTGTGTTTCTCCCCTGGAGGCAGCTGTCTCAATGCTGTTTCCCTCCCCTTGGGGCAGTTGTCTCAATGCTTTATTCCTCTCGTGGAGGTAGCTGTCTCAATGCTGTATTTCTCCTGTGGAGGCAGCTGTCTCAAGGCTGTGTTTATCCTCTGGAGGCAGCTGCCTCACTGCTGTGCTCCTCCCCTGGAGGCAGCTGTCTCAATGCTGTGCTCCTCCCCTGGAGGCAGCTGTCTCAATGCTGTGCTCCTCCCCTGGAGGCAGCTGTCTCAATGCTGTGCTCCTCTCCTGGAGGCAGCTGTCTCAATGCTGTGCTCCTTCCCTGGAACATCTGTCTCAATGCTGTGTTTCCCCCTGAAGGCAGCTGTCTCAATGCTGTGTTTCCCCCTGGAGGCAGCTGTTTCCCCCTGGAGGCAGCTGGCTCAATGCTGTGTTCCTCCCCTGGAGGCAGCTGGCTCAATGCTGTGTTCCTCCCCTGGAGGCAGCTGGCTCAATGCTGTGTTCCTCCCCTGGAGGCAGCTGGCTCAATGCTGTGTTCCTCCCCTGGAGGCAGCTGGCTCAATGCTGTGTTTATCCCCTGGAGGCAGCTGGCTCAATGCTGTTTCCCTCCCCTTGGGGCTGTTGTCTCAATGTTTTATTCCTCTCGTGGAGGTAGCTGTCTCAATGCTGTGTTTCTCCCCTGGAGGCAGCTGTCTGAATGCTGTATTTCTCCTGTGGAGGCAGCTGCCTCAAGGCTGTGTTTATCCTCTGGAGGCAGCTGCCTCAGTGCTGTGCCCCACCCCTGGAGCAGCTGTCTCAATGCTGTGCTCCTCCCCTGGAGGTAGCAGTCTCAATGCTGTGCTCCTCTCCTGGAGGCAGCTGTCTCAATGCTGTGCTCCTTCCCTGGAACATCTGTCTCAATGCTGTGTTTCCCCCTGGAGGCAGCTGTCTCAATGATGTGTTCCTCCCCTGGAGGCAGCTGTCTCAATGCTGCTGTGTTTCTCCCCTGAGGCAGCTGTCTCAATGCAGTGTTCCTCCCCAGGGGGCAGGTGTCTCCATGCTGTGTCCCTCCAGTGGAGGCAGTCGTCTCCATGCTGAGTTTCTGCCCTGGAGGCAGCTGCCTCGAAGGTGTCCCTCCCATGAAGGGAGCTGTCTCAATGCTGAGCCCCGCCCCTGGAGCAGCTGTCTCAATGCTGTGCTCCTCCTCTGGAGCAGCTATCTCAGTGATGTGTTTCACACCCGGGAGCAGCTGTCTCAATGCTGTGCTCCTCCCCTGGAGCAGCTGTCTCAGTGATGTGTTCCACACCCGAGGGCAGCTGTCTAAATGCTTTGTTTCTCCCTTGGAGGCAGCTGTTTCCATGATGTGTTCCTCCCCTGGAGGCAGCTGTCTCAATGCTGTGTTCCTCCCCTTGGGCAGCTGTCTCACTTCTGTGTTCCTCCCCTCGAGGTAGCTGTATCCATGCTGTGTTCCTCCTCTTGGGCAGCTGTCTCAATGATGTGTTCCTCCCCTGGAGCAGCTGTCTCAATGCTGTTGTGCTTCTCCCTTGAGGCAGCTGTCTCAATGCAGTGTCCCTCCAGTGGATGCAGCTGTCTCTATGCTGTGTCCCTCCAGTGGCGGCAGCTGTCTCCATGCTGTGTCCCTCCCCTGGAGGCAGCTGTCTCAGTGTTGTGTTCCTCTCCTGGAGACAGGTGTCTCAATGCTGTGCTCCTCCCCTGGAGCAGCTGTCTCAATGCTGTGCTCCTCCCTTTGAGCAGCTGTCTCAGTGGTGTGTACCACTGCCGGGGAAGCTGTCTAGAAGCTGTGTTTCTCCCCTGGAGGCAGCTGTCTCAGTGTTGTATTCTTACCCTGGAGGCAGCTGTTTCAATGCTGTGCTCCCCCCCTGGAGGCAGCTGTCTCAATGCTGTGTTCCTCCATTGGGGGCACCTGTCTCCATGCTGTGTTCCTCCATTGGGGGCACCTGTCTCCATGCTGTGCTCCTCCCCTGGAGGCAGCTGTCTCCCTGCTGTGTTTCTCTCCTGGAGGCAGCTGTCTCCATGCTGTGTTGCTTCCCTGGAGGCAGCTGTCCAATGCTGTGCTCTTCCCTGGAGGCAGCTGTCTCCATGCTGTGCTCCTCCCATGGAGGCAGCTGTCTCCATGCTGTGCTCCTCCCATGGAGGCAGCTGTCTCCATGCTGTGCTCCTCCCATGGAGGCAGCTGTCTCCATGCTGTGCTCCTCCCATGGAGGCAGCTGTCTCCATGCTGTGCTCCTCCCATGGAGGCAGCTGTCTCCATGCTGTGCTCCTCCCATGGAGGCAGCTGTCTCCCTGCTGTGCTCCTCCCATGGAGGCAGCTGTCTCCCTGCTGTGCTCCTCCCATGGAGGCAGCTGTCTCCATGCTGTGCTCCTCCCATGGAGGCAGCTGTCTCCATGCTGTGCTCCTCCCCTGGAGGCAGCTGTCTCCATGCTGTGCTCCTCCCCTGGAGGCAGCTGGCTCCCTGCTGTTTCTCTCCTGGAGGCAGCTGTCTCCATGCTGTGTTCCTCCATTGGGGGCAGCTGTCTCCATGCCGTGTTCCTCCCCTGGAGGCAGCTGTCTCCATGCCGTGTTCCTCCCCTGGTGGCGGCTGTCTACATGCTGTGCTCCTCCCCTGGGGGCAGCTGTCTCCATGCTGTGTTCCCTCCCTTGGGGGCAGCTGTCTCCATGCTGTGCTCCTCCCCTGGAGGCAGCTGTCTCCATGCTGTGTTCCTCCATTGGGGGCAGCTGTCTCCATGCTGTGTTCCCCTGGAGGCAGCTGTCTCCATGCTGTGTTCCTTCCCTGGAGGCAGCTGTCTCCATGCCGTGTTCCTCCCCTGGTGGCGGCTGTCTACATGCTGTGCTCCTCCCCTGGGGGCAGCTGTCTCCATGCTGTGTTCCCTCCCTTGGGGGCAGCTGTCTCCATGCTGTGCTCCTCCCCTGGAGGCAGCTGTCTCCATGCTGTGTTCCTCCATTGGGGGCACCTGTCTCCATGCTGTGCTCCTCCCCTGGAGGCAGCTGTCTCCATGCTGTGTTCCTCCATTGGGGGCAGCTGTCTCCATGCTGTGTTCCCCTGGAGGCAGATGTCTCCATGCTGTGTTCCTTCCCTGGAGGCAGCTGTCTCCATGCTGTGCTCCTTCCCTGGAACATCTGTCTCAATGCTGTGCTCCTTCCCTGGAACATCTGTCTCCATGCTGTGCTCCTCCCATGGAGGCAGCTGTCTCCATGCTGTGCTCCTCCCATGGAGGCAGCTGTCTCCATGCTGTGCTCCTCCCATGGAGGCAGCTGTCTCAGTGTTGTGTTCCTTCCTACCCTGACTTTCTTTTCTCCTCCTCCCAACAGCACTTCCTTAAATTGGGCAATCTTGTCCTGATGATGGTCCTGAGGGAATAGGACCGAAACGCCGTCCACCTCTCCCTCAGCGCAACTTACGGCGCATCCTTTTTCTTTGGTTCTTCCAAAATTAAGAAATGTTGTACAGTCATTGTATATAACTACCCGTGTTGAACCTTTGATCACTGTATATAGCTTTTTGCCACCTTGTCACTTTGCGCCGCCCGCTGTGTTCTGCACTAGTCACTTGCGCCGTCATTCTCCTTGCCACAAGCACAACGTGCACTTTGCCACCTTGATTGCCACTACTATTTATGCTCACAGTGCTGTTGAAACTGTAATGGATAAACTGTGGTTTCTAAACTATACGATGCCGGGAGCACCTTCATACAAACAATCAGGAGTCTCCCTTCTTTCCTTTGCAATGTCTTGTGCATGCTTAAATACTTGCCTTTCTCATTGAATCCAGTTGAGACATTGTTGTTTTTTGTGTTCCTCCCCTGGGGGCAGCTGTCTCCATGCTGTGTTCCTTCCCTGGAGGCAGCTTTCTCCATGCTGTGTTCCTCCCCTGGGGACGGCTGTCTCCATGCTGTGCTCTTCCCCTGGGGCAGCTGTCTCCTTTCCGTGTTTCTCTCCTGGAGGCAGCTGTCTCCATGCTGTGTTCCTCCCCTGGAGGCAGCTGTCTCCATGCTGTGTTCCTTCCCTGGAGGCAGCTGTCTCCATGCTGTGTTCCTTCCCTGGAGGCAGCTGTCTCCATGCTGTGTTCCTTCCCTGGAGGCAGCTGTCTCCATGCTGTGTTCCTCCCCTGGTGGCGGCTGTCTCCATGCTGTGTTCCTCCCCTGGTGGCGGCTGTCTCCATGCTGTGCTCCTCCCCTGGGGGCAGCTGTCTCCATGCTGTGTTCCCTTCCTTGGGGGCAGCTGTCTCCATGCTGTGCTCCTCCCCTGGGGGCAGCTGTCTCCATGCTGTGTTCCTCCCCTGGAGGCAGCTGTCTCCATGCTGTGTTCCTCCCCTGGAGGCAGCTGTCTCCATGCTGTGTTCTTCCCCTGGGGGCAGCTGTCTCCTTTCCGTGTTTCTCTCCTGGAGGCAGCTGTCTCAATGCTGTGTTCTCCAGTCTTTTAAAGAAAAACATCAAAACTAATGGTTTCTGTCTGGAAATGTTTGACCAAATGAGCACCTCTTTTATGTTCATTTTAAGGCTATCAGGATCGCTATTTGGGAGAGGATGTGGTCCGTGGGCTAGAGCTGCCGCCTCTGGTGCAGGAAACCAGGGTTCGAGTCTCGAGAAGAACGTGCAACATCCTGTGATTCTGGGTAAATCACTTAATCTCCCCGTGCCTGAATGTGTAATGTAAATACGGTCCTCATGTAAAGCGCTCCAATACCTTCGGGTCGAGCTCGCGCTATATAAATATGCACAGAAAAAAACAGTTTCAGGCCCTCCTGGTGCCCTCGGGTGTTTCGTATGGTCTCCGATGCTTTCCACCTCTTTGATTGGGTTATAATGTGACTAAATACTGTATATTACTGCACATCTGAGAAGCTATGGACACTCGGATGTTGCTTGGAGTTGCAATGGCAGCCTCTTCACCCTTGACCTCGACGGTGGTCATCCCTAACACAGCCTCTTCCGGTTCTAAAGACAGCTCTTCGTTTTAGTGTCCCTGTCGCGCGGATCTTAGCAGCTTTCACAACAAAGAATCCGCTCCACGGGTGTCCTAAAAGCACATCTCTGTGTCCCCTTAATGGAGATAATGTCCCCATCCTCCGTGCCACCCTGTGGAGCGCCCCCCCCCGGATTGCTTTCGCCAGAGGGGGGTCCCTCGCGTCTCTCACACCCCACCATATAGACTCTGTGAGTCCTTTCTCTACCCTTGAATAACCTCTGTCCTTTGCTGTCCTATCTGCCCCCCGTCCGCGTTAATAGCCTTTCTGAAATAATTGCCCTGCTCGGTAAACAAAGCGCCCGCATCCGAATATTTCCCGGCGGCCCCCGTGGCGCCTGGCCCGCTGCGGCCGCGGCGCATTTTATGGAGGTTACCGATAAAACCGGGGGTGGGCTGCGGGCGAGCCATCAATTCCGAAATTATCCTCGACTCTTGGACGGTGCTGGCTGTAAAGTGCCACTGGGCCAGCGTCCAGCACTTTCATGGCTGAAACAGCCAACCTAAGCACGCGTGGGGCCACTGCGTGCCAGAGCCACAGGACGCGCACGCGTCAGCCATCCTCGGGGGACTGCGATGGCTGTCATTATCCTCTTCATAAAATGTTCAAGTATTGACATCACCTGGGCTCCGAGGGGAGAGGATACGGTGAAGGAGCAGAGATGAAGGGTTCGCGCCAGCACTGCGACTGAAGTTTGGTTAATGCCAAGCTTCACGTCTTATCTACCAGTGGATTCTCGTGGCACCTGTTTCCAAGATATTGCCTCACTACCACCCGGTGGGTTTCCATCCAGCTCCACTCTCTTTACTCCAGGATCCTCCTCAGGGCTGTAAGCTGGTGCGCGTGAGGTTGTTGTAGTAGAGTGTGTGCGTGTGTACTTTTATGTTGGGGGTCGGGATGGGAGAGGGCCCATTGTCTACTCACGGGGTTAGGAACCGCGAGGGAGGCGGGCCAATGCATTCAAGCTGTGTGCTCTTGGACAAGCCATCTCACACCTTCAGATAAGGCAGGGGTCTTCAAACTTGGGGGGGCTGGCCCCTCCCCTAGGGGCGCCTCAAGTGATCCCAAGGGGTGAGCAAGGCTTTGTCCAAAAGAAGCACTAGGCTGATAACCGTGCTTTGTTTGAAGCTGAAACAAGCATTTGCAATGCAATAGGTCTTGCATTTACGAAAGTTTGAGCTACTGGCATTGTAAAAGCAAATGCCTTTTATTTTTGTGTTATTTTTAAAACCAATACATAAAAGGGATTGTCATTTTCAATGCCAATAGCTTCACCTCTTGCAAATGCAGACCTATTGCATTGCAAATGCGTTTGGCGCCGTGCTATAACATTTAAAAAAAGTGTTAGGAGAGAGCGTGTCCTGCCTGCCACAGCAGGCAGGAGAAAGCTATTTGAGAAAATAGTGCTCAGAGGCTGTAATTAAAACTACTGAGTAACAGCGCACATAACAGGGTGTGTCGCCAAGGGAGGTTACTAAATGAGACAAGGCGATACTAAGGAGGGCCTACTAAGCATATTGGCGAATGAACAGCCACAGTTTACAGTGGACAATACACCAGCCAATGAAAAATGTGGGCGGAGAGTGGGCGGAGCTTCAAGTCCATACCTGAATACAGCATGCCTCGCAGGGCAGCGCATGGGCTGCCCAGGCTCGACCTAAAAATGAGCTGCAGTAAGGCGCTCTGTAATTGGCCGTCAATAAGATCTTTTGTCATTTATATCCTGCCTGGAAATATGTGTCAAAAGGGAAGGGACTCCGAATATTCCTCAAAACTCCTCCCCCCCCCCCCACTTCTAAGAATCACTCTGTGTACACCTGTACACGTTACTAAGGCTGCTCGGCCAGAATAGTCGTTTGGCAGTCATGTATTTGATTGCGTTTTTAAAACAAAAGCAGAACTTAACTGCAATGTTTAAATAAGTCTAGACGTATTTAAACATTGCCAATTTTAATAGAATAACTGTGAAAAATTCCATGGAGAGACCCCAATATCATTTTTTCCCACGGGGGCAGGGTGCAGCATAAAAAAGTTTGAAGACCACTGCTCCAGTGTCTGACCTACCCATGACCCACCCTCAGCTAGGGGTCCTATCTAATTCCTACCTCCATGCACAGTATTAATCTGGCCCCTTTCCTGGTTTCAACTCGGATTACTTACTTTCCTTTTGTTTTTTGAAAAACAATATATTGAGGCGTAGTTTCCATGTCACAAACACAGCGTCTTATTTTATTAAATTATTCAGTAATTCCGTCAGCGTCTGCTTCATTCGCTTTTGAACTCCGCAATTGAAGGAGTCGGCTTTGGAAACAGGAGTCGATGCATTTAGAATCCACAAGGTACATAATGTTCTCTTTGCTTAAGAAACTGAAGGGACATCAGCGGTGGCTTCTCACTGATGAAAAACCACCCAATCTCTTGTCTCTGATCGCATTAGACACAATCCCGAGCAATCGGGCTTTTAGAATGTCACTTTCAGACAGCACAAGTCCACAATGTACCTCCATCTAATGTCTTATTGTGTTTACGCTTCCACTGTGTCTCTTTTCTGTTGATGCGGTGCTTATTTTGGATTCCACAATATCCCCTTTTTTGATGTTGTCCGTTTGTGTTTTTGAATCGGTTGTGTATTGAACAACCCAAAGTCCCTCTTTTAATGTTGTTGAGTGTGTTTTGGATTCAACAATATCCCTTTTTTGATGTTGTCTAGTTGAGTTGTGGATTCCACAATACGTCTTTGTTTAATGTTGTATTTTTGATTCCAGCTGTCCCTCTTTTTATGTTGTTGGGTGTGTTTAATTCCACAATACCCCTTTGTTTAAAGTTGTCTGGTTGTAGTTAAGATTCTCTATTAGATGTTGTCTAGTTATGTTTTGAATTGCCTACTTGTATTTTTAATTCCACAGTATCCTTTTAATATTGTCTGGTTGTGTTTTGAATTTTCTAATAGAGTTTTGGATTCCATAATATCCCTTTGTCTGATGTTGTTTGGTTGTGTTTTGAACTCCTCAAAGTCCCTCATTTAATGTTGTTGGATGTGTTTAGATTCCACCGTATCCCATAGTTTGATGTTCTGTGTTTTGGGATTCAGAATGTTTCTCTTTTTGTCTGTGTGTTATATTCCACAATACTCATTTGTTTAATGTTTTCTTGTTGTATTTTAGATTCTACAGTATCTCTTTGTTGGATGTTGTATGTTGGGTTTTGGATTTGTCCCATCTTTGGTGTCTGATTGTGTTATTTTAACTTCACTCACCATTGGACCCCTTTATTCCAGTTAATAGAACCTTCTTTGTCCTTACACCCCTCCAGGAGCATGCCCCCCTCTCCTGACCCCCAAGAGCTGATACCCAAGACTCACTGCATACACTGCACTGGACACAGATCAGGACACAACATAGGGCACAACACCGGAGGCAGGAAAGGATGCAACAAGGTGACCACACCGGAAACAATACAATATATAACACAAGCTGCTACACAGGACGGAACAGATGGTACAACACAGTATGCAGCAGAGGGTACAGCAGGTACACAACAAGAACACCACTCAGGGTGTGACACGTTACATGACGGTATAAGACACGGTACATCACAGGATACAATGCAGGACACAACACACTATACAACGCAGGAAATAACACACAGTACAGCACATTAAACAAAACAGGGTGCATCAGAGGGTTGAACACATGTTTATACACAGTGTTTAACACACAAAACGACACATGATGCAACAATATAGCAAACGTCATTTCACAGGATACCGCACACAATACAACACAGCACACAACAGAACGTGCAATACAGGAGAGAAACAGAACAAGGGAACCACGCAGGATGCAACACAAGGAATAGCAGACAGTGCAGTACACATCACAATACAGGATGCAACACAGAGTGCAATACAGCGCACAAGAGAAGATACAACACATGATACAACACAGTGCACAACACAATGTGGGACACAGGAAAGAAATATAACAAAGGAACCACACAGGGTGCAACACAAGGAATAGAAGACAGTACACATCACAATATAAGGTGCAACACAGAGTGCATTACAGAACACAAGAGAAGATACAACACATGACACAACACAGTGCACAACACAATGTGGGACACAGGAAAGAAACCTAACAAAGGAACCACAGATGATGCAACACAAGGAATAGAAGACAGTACAGTACACATCACAATACAGGATGCAACACAAAGTGCAATACAGAGCACAAGAGAATATACAACACAGTGCACAACACAACCTGGGATACAGGAAATAACACAACAAGGGAACCACACAGGATACAACACAAGAAATAGCTTACAGTACACATCACAATACAGGATACAACACAGAGTGCAATACAGAGCACAAGAGAAGATACAACACATGACACAACACAGTGCACAACACAATGTGAGATGCAGGAAAGAAACACAATAAGGTAACCACACAGGATACAACACAATGAACAGCAGATAGTAGAGTACACAACACGATACAGGGTGTAATACAGAGCACAACCGATGATACAACACAACACAGTGTACAACACAACATGGGATGCAGGAAAGAAACGCAGCAAGGGAACCATACATGGATGCAATACCAGGAACAGCACAGATCACAACACACGGTACAACACAGGTTACAACACGGGGCACGCCCGTGGCACAATACAGGGCACGGCAGAGACACAAGACACAGCAGGGGGTGTGATATATCACCCTGTCTCAAACTCCACAGCGCCAACATCCTAATTTCTTCACAATCACAAGCTGGTGAGTGATGGGAGCTGTGATTTAAATAGACGAACCCTGCCCCCGCGCCCCTCTGCACACAATTTCAATATCTGATTTCCAAACACACCTGTCCAGGCTGCGATGAATATGCATGAGTGGGAGGTGCCGTCTCCGCGGAGAGACGCGTCTCCCTCCCTCTGGGATTTCAATTACATCCGAAACGTGTTCAGCCTGGCACTGAGAGCAGGGGTGGGGGCAGCCTTGTCTCAGACCCCTGCACCTTAGCAGCCTGGCACTGAGAGAGCGGGGGTGGGGGCAGCCGTGTCCCCAGACCCCTGCACCCGGCATGCCCACAGCCAGCTGCTGGAAGCATACGGAGCATCGTTAAATTTATTTACAAGTCTTTGTCATTTATGCATGTAATTGAGTTACCTCGCGGGCGGACTCTCCAAACTGCATCAGTGTGTTTTATGAGAACTAAAAAATTACAAGGGAAGCAGAGAGGGTGCTTGAGGGACATCTGTGGAAGCTCTGCTGAGGCAGGGTGGATATTTACAGCGCCACCTGCTCAAGGAATGACTATGGGTTTTAAGGCAGCTTTGGCCCCGCGTGACCTCTTACCTGTCCCCCCACTGCCCATCTCTCCACAAGCAGCACTGGCCCCGTCTGACCTCTGCCTGTCCCCCTACTGCCCATCTCTCACAGGCAGCTCTGGCCCCTGGTGACCGCAGCCTGTCCCACTACTGCCCATCTCTCCACAGGCAGCACTGACCTCTTACCTGTCCCCCACTGCCCATCTCTCCACAAGCAGCACTGGCCCCTGGTGACCGCAGCCTGTCCCACTACTGCCCATCTCTCCACAGGCAGCACTGGCCCCGCGTGACCTCTTACCTGTTCCACCACTGCCCATCTCTCCACAAGCAGCTCTGGCCCCGCGTGACCTCTTACCTGTCCCCCCCCACTGCCCATCTCTCCACAAGCAGCACTGGCCCCGTCTGACCTCTGCCTGTCCCCCTACTGCCCATCTCTCACAGGCAGCTCTGGCCCCTGGTGACCGCAGCCTGTCCCACTACTGCCCATCTCTCCACAGGCAGCACTGGCCCCGCGTGACCTCTTACCTGTCCCCCCCACTGCCCATCTCTCCACAAGCAGCTCTGGCCCCGCTTGACCTCTTACCTGTCCCACTACTGCCCATCTCTCCACAAGCAGCACTGGCCCCTGGTGACCGCAGCCTGTCCCACTACTGCCCATCTCTCCACAGGCAGCACTGACCTCTTACCTGTCCCACTACTGCCCATCTCTCCACAAGCAGCACTGGCCCCTGGTGACCGCAGCCTGTCCCACTACTGCCCATCTCTCCACAGGCAGCACTGACCTCTTACCTGTCCCACTACTGCCCATCTCTCCACAGGCAGCACTGACCTCTTACCTGTCCCACTACTGCCCATCGTGCGGGGTGGGTCCATAGGATGATCCTTGTTTCCGCACTGGCTGTAGATTCTCCTTATGTGGACTGTGATTTGAGATGTGGCTTGTCCCCTGCATCTGTCAACTCTCACCATGTGTGCAGCAGTTCCATTTTCATCTTTGTTTGCACCATTTGGTGGCATGTGCGTGTCGCGTCTCACGTGATCTACTCCGAAAGAAAATGTTGTCCAACCTCACTTGTGGTTCATGTAGAATCATCCTGCATTGGACAGTTGACTTCCAGCTCTGAAAGATGGGATCTCACCCCTTGTTCTTGGTCGTTGTCTGTGCACATGCTGGCGAGTTCCCTCAGATGGACATAGATGTTGTCTAAGACGCTGGTGGACCTGCCACAGAATGAACCGTTCAAAGTCCGCTTGGAAAGCAGCAACCACCTTGTTGTGTTCACCTGCGTCTCCTGTCTCTAGCAGCAGGTGGAATACCTTGTACATCTCTCTCCCTGCATAATGTAGTGGCAAGAACGCCTCACCCCGTAACTGCCTCTCGGTGGCCATAAAGAACATAGGACCTGATCTATATCTTGGCAGTATGGATACTGCGTTGCAACAGCGACCGAGTATTCATACCTCCACGATTGTGGTCCGCCCGCCCAATTTAAATGTGGGCCGACCTTTGATTTATTACGCTGGAGACTACTCTGTCTCTGCCGTGATCAAACCCCTCCGCAGGCCCAACGGAGTAAGAGTCAAAGGAGGCTGACTTCAATTCCACCAACCTACCTTAGATGCGTCGAATTAGAGGTCAGTTTTCACTGCCTGTTCCGGATTGGGAATCCCTGGTGGCAAAGGGCAGGAAACACAACAAAATGCCCCCCTTGCGATGGGAGGTCCTCGCTCCATCAGTTCTCCCATGGCAAGGGGAGCATTGTCTTTTTCTTTTCATAAAGAAAATCCTACTTCAGGATGTTCTTTTTTTTAAATAAAGAAGAAAACAGTTTGTTGAATGAATCCACCAGGCTTGGCGAAGCTGTGCGTTAAGCTACAATAAGCATTGGCAGGAACCGTTGTGCCCGCTGTTTCTGCCAATGCTTTGAGAAGTGCCCTCTGCCTTGGTGGTCATTTCATAATTTGGCGGGCGGAAGTAAGGCGACGGAGTAAATTACTCTGTTGCGTTGACTGCCAAACCTCTGTCCACCAAATGAATAAAGTGGCCCCTGTTCTTCCCGCCATCCACCCTTTCCACCGGGGTCCCACCGGTGCTGGAGTTGCCAGGTCACTCAAAGGAGATGTGGGCTGGAATCTGGAAGCAATGACGATCTCCTGGAGCTGGCCTCTCCTGCTGACCCAGAAGCAAAGAATAACCCCAGTGTCCCACCGGGCAGTGTGGGACTGACAATGGTGGCAGTGCTGTGTTTAAGCCTGGTTGTAGATTGGCCGTCTGCGAGGGACCCACCAGGGCAAACCCGTCAGCAATCAAATACACATCAGTATCTCCACGCATGGACTGCCTTGACCCCCAGCAGCCATGTCCAGCTGCGCGGGTGTCTCTGGTGAAGGGACCCATTACAATCTTGGGCCCTGGTGCCACTGCACCTGCTGCGTGAAAGAAAGCTCCTCCCCTGCACCTCCTCATTTATAAGGTGACTCTGCCACTAAACCTTTAAATACTAATGAAGTGTAGAAGCCACAAATGAGGTACACAATGGTTCCGGGGGACCTAATGTAGCTTGGATATTACTGCCCGGATATTACTGCCCGGATATTACTGCCAGGATATTACTGCCCAGATATTACTGCCCGGATATTACTGCCCGGATATTACTGCCAGGTATCCCAACAAGGCCAAATTATGAAGACACAGTCAGGAAGCCCCCCCCAAGCTCGGGCACATCTCTTACTCTGATTCCATCCACTCCAGGTGGTGCCTATTCTGCGAACAGGGTTCATGATGCAGCAACATCTAAATTCAGGAAAAAGCTACCCTGGTGTCTCAAGACTTCCTGGATTCTCCACAGGGCTTAGTTCAGAGCTCTGGTCTGTGTGTGTGGGGCACAGCTCTGGTCTGTGAGTGGGGTACAGCTCTGCTCTGTGTGTGTGGGGCACAGCTGTGGTCTCTGTGTGTGGCACAAGCTGTCTGTGTGTGGGGCATAGCTCTGGTCTGTGTGGGGCACAGCTCTGGGCTGTGTGTGGATTACAGCTCTGGCCTGTGACTGGGGTACAGCTCTGGTCTGTGTGTGTGCAGGGCACAGCTCTGGTCTGTGAGTCGGGTACAGCTCTGGTCTGTGTGTGTGGCACAAGCTGACTGTGTGTGGGGCAGAGCTCTGCTCGGTGTGTGTGAGACACAGCTCTGGTCTGTGTGTGGGGCACAGCTCTGGTGTGTGTGTGTGGGGCACAGCTCTGGTGTGAGTGTGTGGGGCACAGCTCTGGTCTGTGTGTGGGGCACAGCTCTGGTCTGTGTGTGGGGCACAGCTCTGGTCTGTGTGTGGGGCACAGCTCTGGTCTGTGTGTGGGGCACAGCTCTGGTCTGTGTGTGGGGCACAGCTCTGGTCTGTGTGTGGGGCACAGCTCTGGTCTGTGTGTGGGGCACAGCTCTGGTCTGTGTGTGGGGCACAGCTCTGGTCTGTGTGTGGGGCACAGCTCTGGTCTGTGTGTGGGGCACAGCTCTGGTCTGTGTGTGGGGCACAGCTCTGGTCTGTGTGTGGGGCACAGCTCTGGTCCGTGTGTGGGGCAGAGCTCTGGTCTGTGTGTGGGGCAGAGCTCTGGTCCGTGTGTGGGGCAGAGCTCTGGTCCGTGTGTGGGGCAGAGCTCTGGTCCGTGTGTGGGGCAGAGCTCTGGTCCGTGTGTGGGGCAGAGCTCTGGTCCGTGTGTGGGGCAGAGCTCTGGTCCGTGTGTGGGGCAGAGCTCTGGTCCGTGTGTGGGGCAGAGCTCTGGTCCGTGTGTGGGGCAGAGCTCTGGTCCGTGTGTGGGGCAGAGCTCTGGTCCGTGTGTGGGGCAGAGCTCTGGTCCGTGTGTGGGGCAGAGCTCTGGTCTGTGTGTGGGGCAGAGCTCTGGTCTGTGTGTGGGGCAGAGCTCTGGTCTGTGTGTGGGGCAGAGCTCTGGTCTGTGTGTGGGGCAGAACACAACTCTGGTCTGTGTGTGGGGCAGAACACAACTCTGGTCTGTGTGTGGGGCAGAACTCTGGTCTGTGTGTGGGGCAGAACTCTGGTCTGTGTGTTGGGGCAGAGCTCTGGTCTGTGTGTTGGGGCAGAGCTCTGGTCTGAGTGTGTGGGGCAGAACTCTGTTCTGAGAGTGGGGCAGAGCTCTGGTCAATGTGTGTGGGGCACAGCTCTGGTCTGTGAGTGGGGTACAGCTCTGGTCTGTGTGTGTGGCAAAAGCTGTCTGTGTGTGGGGCAGAGCTCTGGTCAGTGTGTGTGGGGCAGAGCTCTGGTCAGTGTGTGTGGGGCAGAGCTCTGGTCAGTGTGTGTTGGGGTGCAGCTCTGGTCAGTGTGTGTTGGGGCACAACTCTGGTCTTTGTGCAGGGCAGATCTCTGGTCTGTGTGGGGCAGATCTCTGGTCTGTGTGGGGCAGATCTCTGGTCTGTGTGGGGCAGATCTCTGGTCTGAGTGTGTGGGGCAGATCTCTGGTCTGAGTGTGTGGGGCAGATCTCTGGTCTGAGTGTGTGGGGCAGATCTCTGGTCTGTGTGTGGGGCACAGCTCTGGTCTGTGTGTGTGGTACAAGCTGTCTGTGTGTGGGGCAGAGCTCTGGTCTGTGTGTGGGGCACAACTCTGGTCTGTGGGTGGGGCACAGCTCTGGTCTTTGGGTGGGGCACAGCTCTGGTCTGAGTGTGGGGCAAAGCTCTGGTCTGAGTGTGGGTAAGAGATCTGGTCTGTGTGTGTGAGGCAGAGCTCTGGTCTGTGTGTGTTGGGCAGAGCTCTGGTCTGTGTGTGTTGGGCAGAGCTCTGGTCTGTGTGTGTTGGGCAGAGCTCTGGGCTGTGTGTGTTGGGCAGAGCTCTGGGCTGTGTGTTGGGGCAGAGCTCTGGTCTGAGTGTGTGGGGCAGAGCTCTGGTCTGAGTGTGTGGGGCAGAACTCTGTTCTGAGAGTGGGGCAGAGCTCTGGTCAATGTGTGTGGGGCACAGCTCTGGTCTGTGAGTGGGGTACAGCTCTGGTCTGTGTGTGTGTGGCAAAAGCTGTCTGTGTGTGGGGCAGAGCTCTGGTCAGTGTGTGTGAGGCAGAGCTCTGGTCTGTGTGTGTTGGGCAGAGCTCTGGTCTGTGTGTGTTGGGCAGAGCTCTGGTCTGTGTGTGTTGGGCAGAGCTCTGGGCTGTGTGTGTTGGGCAGAGCTCTTGTCTGTGTGTTGGGGCAGAGCTCTGGTCTGAGTGTGTGGGGCAGAGCTCTGGTCTGAGTGTGTGGGGCAGAACTCTGTTCTGAGAGTGGGGCAGAGCTCTGGTCAATGTGTGTGGGGCACAGCTCTGGTCTGTGAGTGGGGTACAGCTCTGGTCTGTGTGTGTGTGGCAAAAGCTGTCTGTGTGTGGGGCAGAGCTCTGGTCAGTGTGTGTGGGGCAGAGCTCTGGTCAGTGTGTGTTGGGGTGCAGCTCTGGTCAGTGTGTGTGGGGCACAGCTCTGGTCTTTGTGCAGGGCAGATCTCTGGTCTGTGTGGGGCAGATCTCTGGTCTGTGTGGGGCAGATCTCTGGTCTGAGTGTGTGGGGCAGATCTCTGGTCTGAGTGTGTGGGGCAGATCTCTGGTCTGTGTGTGGGGCACAGCTCTGGTCTGTGTGTGTGGTACAAGCTGTCTGTGTGTGGGGCAGAGCTCTGGTCTGTGTGTGGGGTACAGCTCTGGTCTGTGGGTGGGGCACAGCTCTGGTCTTTGGGTGGGGCACAGCTCTGGTCTGAGTGTGGGGCAAAGCTCTGGTCTGAGTGTGGGTAAGAGATCTGGTCTGTGTGTGTGGGGCAGAGCTCTGGTCTGTGTGTGTTGGGCAGAGCTCTGGTCTGTGTGTGTTGGGCAGAGCTCTGGGCTGTGTGTGTTGGGCAGAGCTCTGGGCTGTGTGTGTTGGGCAGTGCTCTGGGCTGAGTGTGGGGCAGAGCTCTTGTCTGAGTGTGGGGCAGGGCTCTTGTCTGAGTGTGGGGCAGGGCTCTTGTCTGAGTGTGGGGCAGAGCTCTTGTCTGAGTGTGGGGCAGAGCTCTTGTCTGAGTGTGGGGCAGAGCTCTTGTCTGAGTGTGGGGCAGGGCTCTTGTCTGAGTGTGGGGCAGGGCTCTTGTCTGAGCGTGGGGCAGGGCTCTTGTCTGTGCGTGGGGCAGAGCTCTTGTCTGTGCGTGGGGCAGAGCTCTTGTCTGTGCGTGGGGCAGAGCTCTTGTCTGTGCGTGGGGCAGAGCTCTTGTCTGTGTGTGTTGGGCAGAGCTCTTGTCTGTGTGTGTTGGGCAGAGCTCTGGTCTGTGTGTGTTGGGCAGAGCTCTGGTCTGTGTGTGTTGGGCAGAGCTCTGGTCTGTGTGTGTTGGGCAGAGCTCTGGTCTGTGTGTGTTGGGCAGAGCTCTGGTCTGTGTGTGGGGTAGAGCTCTGGTCTGTGTGTGTTGGGCAGAGCTCTGTTCTGTGTGTGTTGGGCAGAGCTCTGTTCTGTGTGTGTTGGGCAGAGCTCTGGTCTGAGTGTGGGGCAGAGCTCTGGTCTGAGTGTGGGGCAGAGCTCTGGTCTGTGTGTGTTGGGCAGATCTCTGGTCTGTGTGTGTTGGGCAGATCTCTGGTCTGTGTGTGTTGGGCAGATCTCTGGTCTGTGTGTGTTGGGCAGAGCTCTGGTCTGTGTGTGTTGGGCAGAGCTCTGGTCTGTGTGTGTTGGGCAGAGCTCTGGTCTGTGTGTGTTGGGCAGAGCTCTGGTCTGTGTGTGTTGGGCAGAGCTCTGGTCTGTGTGTGTTGGGCAGAGCTCTGGTCTGTGTGTGTTGGGCAGAGCTCTGGTCTGTGTGTGGGGCACAGCTCTGGTCTGTGTGTGGGGCACAGCTCTGGTCTGTGCGTGGGGCACAGCTCTGATCTGTGCATGGGGCACAGCTCTGATCTGTGCATGGGGCACAGCTCTGGCCTAAGGGATGCTCACATGTTCCTCATTGGAGTGGCAGTGCTTGTTTTCTTCTCTGACTCAACACCTTCTGGCATGCTCCTCCAGCAGTGCAGCCCTGAGCAGGTGGGCGCCCCCGGGCAAGTGAAGGGAGGTGGCTCAGGTGCAGGGAACAGCCACTACTAAAGCATGTGGGAGAAAAGAGAGATGCAGTTGTCCATGCTGCTCCCTCCTAGCCTTGGAGTGGTTTGTGTCTTACATTTGAATGCACATTGAAGATGACCGTGGGAGGTGTCCAAGGGGGGCTACCGTTGGATGAGCAGTGGTTCTAACTCTAGGGTATGCTCTGGATCCATGCTGGAGTGCAGCGAAGTGGCCTATATGAATGGACATTATATGACCAGGTGGTGATGCTGAGCAGCGACTCTCATGCGACCATCTGTCTAGGTGTGGGGGCAGCATCTCATGGGAGGGGGATTTATGCAGCAAATCACAGTATATGCTCAGGAAGGTGGATATCTGACTATGGTTACCCCCAACTTTTTGCCTAGTGTCTAGCTGGTTTTTCGACTTATTTGGCCTGAGATCCTGCCATTCAGGGTCTCAGGCTGTCTGCTCTCTCTTTAAAATGGACTCCATGTACCCTAGGTACATTCCCAATTGGTAAGGATCACCTTATTGGACCCTGTACAGTGTACCCTAGGTACCCAGGGCATAGGTGTACCCTAGGCCTCCCAGGGGCTGCAGCATGTATTATGCCACCCCTGGTCTGGCCTTCCAATCAGACACAACTGGCTGATCACTCAGCTGGGGCAAGGTCGTGTAATCACCCCTTGCTTAGATATAGTATGCCTATATCTACCCTTATATATAGACACATGTGTACCTATCAGTCACTCCTATGGCAGGCCTTAACAATCCTGGTGGCAGAGTGCTTGGTAACATGTGAGATGGTGCTCTAGCATGAGCTGAGCCTGTCTGCAGCTTTCGGAAGCATGTCCTTATAGCTGTTCTATGATATAGCCTACCATATTCTCTTAAAGTGCCTTATAATCTTAAACGGTTATGGTAACTATGGTTTGGCTTTATCAAAACATGTCGTGTAAGGTGTCTAACACTTTGGAATAATACCCCCATACCATTTCTGGTGATGAGGATATTATTCCTCCCTTCTAGAGGGAGAGACATGTTAAAATCCTACTTTGCTGTTTAACTCTAACCAAAGCCTCAGCATCACAAAATGGATGCTGCTGCCACAGACACGAGTCTGACCTCCTGCTGCTGGGAGTGATCCCGGCAAGGGAGGCTTGCACAATAGGTTTCCTGCTTGGGGAGGTGCTAGCACCTCCCCAGACAGACTTTAGTGTATTGGGGCAGGGAGGGCTGAAAGCAATGAGACATGCCTGGGGCACACAAGGTGAACCATGCATAGTCCAGTTCAAACCGGTGCTGGGGCACTCCAGCCCCAGTCCTGGCGCGAAACTGGACTCATAAGGCGTGACCTAGCAGGTAACCCAGCCCCCCAGATTTGGATAAGAGTGGTAGCTGGGCCCCAGGAGATTAGATTATCCTGAACCTGCAACTTGAACAGAAACTCTGGACCTTCGACATTCGACGAAAGAAGAAGACTGAAGAATCTCCCTTGTGGCCAAGGGGTGGCTACCCTGTGCAAACAGGCACCACCAAGAGACTACCCTTTGCTTTGCTAAAGTTCTACGAGGGACCGACTGCAGAGCCCGACCAGAGCCTTGACTTCCAGACTTCTCCGACCCTGATCCACATCCACAGCCGAGCTGAGATCCGTGGAGGCGACGAGAGACGTGGGACCGGCTACCTGGGAAAAGTGGCGAGTATCTTCCAGTGCAGCTTCTGAGGCACCCTCGAAGTTGTGCACCGGGGATTGAGAAGCCCCAACCCCAAGCACCATCTGCACCGAAGATCAGCCTCCCACACTCCACGAGTCCTGCGTGGGGCCCTTCTGCATTTTCCTGCTTGCCGCGCCTGTCCGGTTGCTTGCCCGTTGGCTAGTGACCTTTGTGACGACGCATCCAGAAATCTTCACTGCTGGTTTGGCTCCTCCAGACTGGCTCCCGCTTCCTTGCAAAATAGAAGCACCCCAGACCTTCCTGGTCTGCACCAGAAGCAAGTCCTCTGTTCTTCGTGGGTTCCGCTTGCCAAGGCTTGGTGAGTCCTAGTCCAACTTCGACGCCGCCAACAGCAAGAGCTTTCGTGGGACAGCTCGCCTCCTGGTCCTGGTTGTCCTCGACGTTCCCTGGTCCTCGTGGCTGCAGCGACAAGCTTCACCTTCACCTGCAATCTTCACGACATCGCCTGGTTCCTTCCTGGTTCCACGTGGTCACTGGCTAGTGACCTTGACTCTGTCCCTTCTGCTTGCAGGTCTCCTCTCTTCTTGATCCCAGCCTTGGGATCCACCGGACACTCTTCACTGACTGCCTGTCAGCAACTTTCCTTCAGGCATCCATAGAAGTCCACGACGAAACCCGACGCAAGTTCACACCTATGCACCCGCAGTCCGTGGGCTAGGTAACTTGGGTACTTCGGTGCTCACAAGGGTAGTGACTATCCTAGGGTCTAGTTTCCGAGTCTCGACTCTCTAGCTGCTTCAGAAGTGTCCTTAAACTGTTAATTTCTAACTGCTAGTAATTCTATCGACTTTTACGCATTGTGCGTGAGTGTTTCCACTCTGCACCTGAATCCCGTGGGCCTCCCACTTCCTAACTGTTGCTAGTACAGTGTAGCCCCAGCGATTCCTTAGGCCTAGGCCTATCCTATTTCCGTGACAGTGGTCCTTATACCACTTACTTAGTATATGGTTTGCATGGCCCCTAGGGCCTAACTGTATTACTTACCTGTGTGACTTAATGTATGCTTGAATAAGACTGTGTTGTACTTACCTCTAATCTCATAAAGAGTGCTGAGGGTTTGACTAGAATAAATACACTTTATGTTATATATATATCTGTTGTGGTGTCCTTTCATTTGGTATTCAAGGGATTATATATGGTATCACAGCTGGCTTCACATGCCATTCAGAGTTTAGCCTAAGACTGCTCTTGTCCATGCTACCACTAGGATAGCTGGTCTATAAGGTTGACTTTACAACCAATCACCATAAGGGTTGTTTGGACTGATATAAGATGTACACTAGAACTAGTGACATCATACATCAGGCCAACTTCTCACATTGGTGGCAGCGGTGAGATCTGAGCTTGCTGTTGTAATACCATTGTAATCTTGAGATACTAAATTGAAAGATCACACAGATATTGTTTAGGTACATATAACATACATTATAAATACTTAAGTCCTACTGGACTTAGTGGTTGTAGGTTGAAGGGAGTAACACACCCTGACTACAACTACCAGAGAGGTTTAGTAGAAACAACTAGTGTAGGTAGGTGCACACACCACACCCTCACTAGAATCATGTCCCTGGCTGGAGATCAAGATGATTCTCTCTCAGGAGAGGAGAATCCTAGACAGATTCCCTCTAGATATGATGCATTCACTTTCCAGGAGATGAGACAACTGTGTACCTCCAGGAGATTAAAACAGGGTTCCAACCCTACCCTTAGACAGCTATTGGAGCTTCTGGAGGCCTATGATGCTGAAAGAGCTGTCAAGTATGGTGCCATAGCTGTAGATAAGGGTCTACCCACCACAGAGGAGTCAGATGGGACTTCAGATGAAGAGGTAGACAGCCAGGGCCAAGTAGGAAGACTTAGCCAGGCTAACCTAAGCTTACATGGGAGTTTGCATGGGGTCCCCCCATACAGACCCCCAAGTGGGCTTACCCAGAGAAGCAGGAGAGACAGATCCCCTTCAAGGGAATCCATCCACTCCCATGTCTCTAGCACCTCTAATGCTTCCTCTCACAGGGGAATGACTTCCCCTGAGAGAAAGGAGCATGAAGCCAGAATGAGGGAAGCTAATCTGAGGATTCATAGGGAAGAACTTGCCCTTGCCAAGGAGAAGCTTGCTTTGGCTAGAGAGCAAAAATTGTGTGGGTCAGAACCCACTGGTGGCAGCAACATTCCTAGAGATAGGGATAGGTCTTATGACCATAGAAACCTAAGCAAGATAGTTCCCCCATATCAGAATGGGGATGACATCCACAAGTGGATGACTGCTTTGGAGAGGGCCTGTAAAGTACAGCAGGTACCCCAGAGTCAGTGGGCAGCTATCTTGTGGTTCTCCTTTTCTGACAAAGGTAGAGACAAGCTCCTCACAGTCAGTGATGAAGATGCTAACAATTACAAAGTCCTGAAGAGTGCTCTGATAGATGGGTTTGGCTTAACCACTTAGCAATATAGGTTGTTGTTCAGAGACACCCAGAAGACACAGACACAGGACTGGTCTGATTTTGTGGATTGTGCCACTAAGACTTTGGAAGGTTGGTTAACTGGCAGCAAGGTGCAGGACTATACCGGATTGTACAACTTGATTATGAGGGAGCAGATCCTTAGTAATTGTCAGAACCAGCTTCTCCATCAACACCTGGTAGACTCAGATTTGACCTCTCCCCAAGAATTGGGAAAGAGGGCAGATAAATGGGTCAGGACCAGGATTAGGCCTAAAAATCAGGGTGGTGACCAAAAGAAAGATACCACCAAGCCTCAAGAGAAGGGTGGGGATAAAGCAAAAGAGAAATCTTCCTCAGGGCCCCAAAACTCCACACAGGGTGGTGGGTCCCAAGCTCCCTCCTCTACCACAGCTAAAAAGCCTTACTGCCATGAGTGTAAAACTCCTGGGCATTGGAAAACTGACAGCAGTTGCCCAAAGGCTAAAAACAAAACTGTTCCTCCAACTACTCCTGTCACACCACCTATTACTGTCAGCAGTAATCCCCCAGGTGGTGGGAGTGCCCCCAAAATTTGGTTGGGTTTTCTTGGGGAACACAGGGGAACTCTGGCTTAGCCAATTCCCCTACAGCAGCTACTCTTGTCTGTGATGGTGGCATGGGGTTTGCCAACTTCACTGCCTGTCCCAACACTTTGGGTAGGTACAGACAGGAGCCCTACATCAATGGTAGAAAAGCTGAGGCCTACAGAGACACTGGAGCTAGCATCACTATGGTGGCCCATAGGCTAGTTCCCTCTGAGCAGCTTTTGCCTGGTTTCTCATACCAGGTAACTAACATTGATGGCAAACAGAACAGTCATCCCATGGCAGAGGTATGTCTCAGCTGGGGAGGTGTCACTGGCCCTAAAAGGGTGGCAGTGTCTCCAACCTTGCCTGTGGACTGCTTACTGGGGAATGACTTAGAACTCTCAGCGTGGGCTGGAGTTGGACAAGACACCCATTCTAAAATGGTAGGCCTTTCAAAAAAGGGTAGTGGGGTTGTGCCAGTCACAACCCCTGTCCAAGTAGATTTCCTCCCTGAAAAGGTTGGAAGGGCAGTGGTAGCCACAGCCCAGGCACAGACAGACTTCCCTGTAGAGACTGGCAGAGCTGTGACAGTCACAGCTCAAACCCAAACTGAGTGCCTCCCTGAAAAGGTTGGCAAGGCTGTAATGGTCTCAGCCCATACTCAGACTGACATAGGTGTAGTGAAGCCTGAAACTATGGATCACTCCACACAAACAGAGAGTAGTGGGGAGGAAGAAAAGTCTCCCTCTCCCCAGACATTAGGAAAAGGTCAGCCTCCTCAGGGATCTGACCTCACCCCTTGTGAAGGAACTGCCCCAGAGGTAGCCAGGCCTGGCCTGGCAGAGCCTCTGATGTCAGTGGCCCCTTCCAAGGTTGGACCCAGTCTGGTGCAGGTAGCCTGCCTCTCTCTACCCTGCCTCAGTCAGCCCAGGGCTGCAGAGGTCAGGGAGGCCAGTGGACCCCAAGAGGGCCCCTGTCCACAAGAACCCCCCCCATCAAAAGAATGAGGATTGCCTGGCTAGTAGCCCTAGCCAGGTGATGGTTAAAAACATTCCTGAGGGATCTCCTTTACAGGTAGTTAGGGACCTCCCCCAGAGGGATTCTGTTGGGCACAGGCAAACATGGGACCTTAGGGCCCCAAACCTGACCTGTCCCTCCAGTAAGCCCACAAAAGGGACCCAGCCTCTAGCTTTAGGTAGCCAGAGGCTGACCCTGAGAGCACAGTGCAACTCAGCTAAAGAAAGAAAGGCATCCATGGTGAAGGATGATTGGAGGAAGCTGAGGCCTCACTTTGAGGACACTCACTTCAGTACTCCATCTCAACACCAGCCTTTTACTTTGCAAAGACACACCAAAGGTAGAGATTCCCTATGGTGGAGACCCTATGATACCTTTAGGGTGAGGGATTGCTTAGTGGACCATGAGACAGGGGGTAACCATGCCAGTGCTGGTTCTTCCTTATATGGCCACTTAGGCAATAGAGGCTTACCTTGTCAAGGCCAGCCTTATCTCCTTTCGTTTGGGGGGGGGGGGTTGTGTAGGAAGGTGGATATCTGACTATGGTTACCCCCAACTTTTTGCCTAGTGTCTAGCTGGTTTTTCGACTTAGTTGGCCTGAGATCCTGCCATTCAGGGTCTCAGGCTGTCTGCTCTCTCTTTAAAATGGACTCCATGTACCCTAGGTACATTCCCAATTGGTAAGGATCACCTTATTGGACCCTGTACAGTGTACCCTAGGTACCCAGGGCATAGGTGTACCCTAGGCCTCCCAGGGGCTGCAGCATGTATTATGCCACCCCTGGTCTGGCCTTCCAATCAGACACAACTGGCTGATCACTCAGCTGGGGCAAGGTCGTGTAATCACCCCTTGCTTAGATATAGTATGCCTATATCTACCCTTATATATAGACACATGTGTACCTATCAGCCACTCCTATGGCAGGCCTTAACAATCCTGGTGGCAGAGTGCTTGGTAACATGTGAGATGGTGCTCTAGCATGAGCTGAGCCTGTCTGCAGCTTTCGGAAGCATGTCCTTATAGCTGTTCTATGATATAGCCTACCATATTCTCTTAAAGTGCCTTATAATCTTAAACGGTTATGGTAACTATGGTTTGGCTTTATCAAAACATGTCGTGTAAGGTGTCTAACACTTTGGAATAATACCCCCATACCATTTCTGGTGATGAGGATATTATTCCTCCCTTCTAGAGGGAGAGACATGTTAAAATCCTACTTTGCTGTTTAACTCTAACCAAAGCCTCAGCATCACAAAATGGATGCTGCTGCCACAGACACGAGTCTGACCTCCTGCTGCTGGGAGTGATCCTGGCAAGGGAGGCTTGGACAATAGGTTTCCTGCTTGGGGAGGTGCTAGCACCTCCCCAGACAGACTTTAGTGTATTGGGGCAGGGAGGGCTGAAAGGAATGAGACATGCCTGGGGCACACAAGGTGTCCCATGCATAGTCCAGTTCAAACCGGTGCTGGGGCACTCCAGCCCCAGTCCTGGCGCAAAACTGGACAAAGGGAAGGGGGTTTAACCACCCCCCTCCCAGGTCCCACCCATAAGGCGTGACCTAGCAGGTAACCCAGCACCCCAGATTTGGATAAGAGTGGTAGCTGGGCCCCAGGAGATTAGATTATCCTGAACCTGCAACTTGAACAGAAACTCTGGACCTTCGACATTCGACGAAAGAAGAAGACTGAAGAATCTCCCTTGTGGCCAAGGGGTGGCTACCCTGTGCAAACAGGCACCACCAAGAGACTACCCTTTGCTTTGCTAAAGTTCTACGAGGGACCGACTGCAGAGCCCAACCAGAGCCTTGACTTCCAGACTTCTCCGACCCTGATCCACAGCCGAGCTGAGATCCGTGGAGGTGAGGAGAGACGTGGGACCGGCTACCTGGGAAAAGTGGCGAGTATCTTCTAGCGCAGCTTCTGAGGCACCCTCGAAGTTGTGCACCGGGGATTGAGAAGCCCCAACCCCAAGCACCATCTGCACCGAAGATCAGCCCCCCACACTCCACGAGTCCTGCGTGGGGCCCTTCTGCATTTTCCTGCTTGCCGCGCCTGTCCGGTTGCTTGCCCGTTGGCTAGTGACCTTTGTGACGACGCATCCAGAAATCTTCACTGCTGGTTTGGTTCCTCCAGACTGGCTCCCGCTTCCTTGCAAAAGAGAAGCACCCCAGACCTTCCTGGTCTGCACCAGAAGCAAGTCCTCCATTCTTCGTGGGTTCCGCTTGCCAAGGCTTGGTGAGTCCTAGTCCAACTTCGACGCCGCCGACAGCAAGAGCCTTCGTGGGACAGCTCGCCTCCTGGTCCTGGTCGTCCTCGACGTTCCCTGGTCCTCGTGGCTGCAGCGACAAGCTTCACCTTCACCTGCAATCTTCACGACATCGCCTGGTTCCTTCCTGGTTCCACGTGGTCACTGGCTAGTGACCTTGACTCTGTCCCTTCTGCTTGCAGGTCTCCTCTCTTCTTGATCCCAGCCTTGGGATCCACCGGACACTCTTCACTGACTGCCTGTCAGCAACTTTCCTTCAGGCATCCATAGAAGTCCACGACGAAACCCGACGCAAGTTCACACCTATGCACCCGCAGTCCGTGGGCTAGGTAACTTGGGTACTTCGGTGCTCACAAGGGTAGTGACTATCCTAGGGTCTAGTTTCCGAGTCTCGACTCTCTAGCTGCTTCAGAAGTGTCCTTAAACTGTTAATTTCTAACTGCTAGTAATTCTATCGACTTTTACGCATTGTGCGTGAGTGTTTCCACTCTGCACCTGAATCCCGTGGGCCTCCCACTTCCTAACTGTTGCTAGTACAGTGTAGCCCCAGCGATTCCTTAGGCCTAGGCCTATCCTATTTCCGTGACAGTGGTCCTTATACCACTTACTTAGTATATGGTTTGCATGGCCCCTAGGGCCTAACTGTATTACTTACCTGTGTGACTTAATGTATGCTTGAATAAGACTGTGTTGTACTTACCTCTAATCTCATAAAGAGTGCTGAGGGTTTGACTAGAATAAATACACTTTATGTTATATATATATCTGTTGTGGTGTCCTTTCATTTGGTATTCAAGGGATTATATATGGTATCACAGCTGGCTTCACATGCCATTCAGAGTTTAGCCTAAGACTGCTCTTGTCCATGCTACCACTAGGATAGCTGGTCTATAAGGTTGACTTTACAACCAATCACCATAAGGGTTGTTTGGACTGATATAAGGCGAAAACTAGAACTAGTGACATCATACATCAGGCCAACTTCTCACATGCTCCACCTTGAAGAAACACCGGGGCAGTAGCTATGTGACCAGACATGGTGTCTACCGGGGTAGGAGGGAGGAACCCAGAGGAATGAACATTATGTAACCTGTCACAACATGTCCTCTGATAGATGCATGAAGGATCAACCGATGGACAACCATTATACAGCAAGCCATGGGACACGCTTGAGGAGTTCATATACGTGTGGTGGAGCACCCATAATACTTGACATTATACAACCAGTCACACTATGCGCGCCAAGGAACGAGCGTGGAGTAACCGTTTTGCATCCAGCCATAGTATAGGCATGGGGATATCATTAAGGTGTGGAAGCCGTAGCCCATTGGAATGAGCATTATACAAGCAGCTTTAGTATATGCACCGATGCATCTACCACTGCTAGACCGAGGAGTAACCCTTACACAACCAACCACAATTTATGCCTGAGGAGTCCATCTTGGTGTGCCACGAGCAACCCATAGGAATGTATATTATACAAATTTCAATAGTACCTGCTCTAGTAGAGGCACTAAGGATCGACAGAGGAGCGTCATCCTATGGCCAGTGATGCAATAGGCATGAGGACTCCGTTTACATGTGCGAGGAGCAACCTGTATGAATGAGCATTATACAACCAGCCATAGTACATGCTCTAGTAGAGGCGCCAAGGATTGTCTGCTAAGCAGCCATTATACAACCAGCCATAGTACATGCTCTAATAGATGCGCCAAGGACTGTGGGGCAAGCAGCCATTATACAACCAGCCATAGTACATGGTCTAATGGATGCGGCAAGGATTGTCGGCTAAGCAGCCATTATACAACCAGCTATAGTACATCCTTTAACAGATGCACCAAGGACTGTGGAGCAAGCAGCCATTATACAACCAGCCATAGTACATGGTCTAATGGATGCGGCAAGGATTGTCGGCTAAGCAGCCATTATACAACCAGCCATAGTACATCCTCTAACAGATGCACCAAGGCCTGTGGAGCAAGCAGCCATTATACAACCAGCCATAGTACATGCTCTAATAGATGCACCAAGGATTGTCGGCTATGCAGCCATTATACAACCAGCCATAGTACATGCTCTAATAGATGCGCCAAGGATTGTCGGCTGAGCAGCCATTATACAACCAGCCATACTACATGCTCTAATAAATGCGCCAAGGATTGTCGGCTGAGCAGCCATTATACAACCAGCCATAGTACATGCTCTAATAGATGCGCCAATGATTGTCAGCTAAGCAGCCATTATCCAACCAGCCATAGTACATGCTCTAATAGATGCACCAATGATTGTCGGCTAAGCAGCCATTATACAACCAGCCATTGTACATGCTCAAATAGATGCACCAACGATTGACTGAGAAGCGGCCATTATATGGACAGTCATAGAATTGGTAATATTGAAAAAGTCAATGCTTATAGTGATACATTCATATCTAAGAACAAAATCGCATCTTTATTATCAAATTCACCCGTTCTGAACTCTCCATCATCCCGACTCAGGAATAGATGGTCAGGCAGGCTCTGAGACCTGGGCCTGAGGCTTCTGATTGACTGGTCACAGGTGGGGTGACTCTTAGCCGGCAGACAAACGCATGAACAGGAAACTCAGATCAGTCTCACAGATAGGCGCAGCAACACCATAATGGTTGAGGGTGATTGGCCCCAATAAAGCACACCTGGCCGGAGGGGTGCGCTCATTCCCAAAAACACCTTAAAGTCAGACGCCACACCTCCAATTAGGAGACAGCACACACAGTACACGCATGCCCTTCATGCCGGCCATCTGGACACGTTACCCACTGGCTGCCATTGTGTCCACGCAAAGTCGAGGCCCACCTGCATTTGTTTTCAGGGGCCTTAGTTATGACTCCAAAGACAAGACCCGCATTCTTTACCAAAAATGGATTGACAGAAGCATTTTATGATTCCCAGAGAAAGGTGTAAAACCACGCTGAGATTGATTGTACTTTGAGCGTGTCCTCGGACCCGCTTCTGTAACTGTGCTCCTGGCGAAAGCGTTTAATCCAGCCAAATGTTCCTGTTTTGCAAAACGCCTCTTGCATTTTGTTTTTTCAAGGTAAATTCATATTCGAGGAACAAAATAAGCTTTAAGGGCCCATCTCGGTGTGGTGGGAAAGTTTGAGAGAAGTCGGAACTGGGCATGGTTGTCTAGAGGAATCAGAATGAGGAATTACCACTGGGACTAGAGAAGCAGCTGAAGCACTGTCTAGAGGACTTAGAAGGACGACACCCAACTCATCCTCTCCCTACCCAACGAACCCAACACCGCCAGACACAATATTCGAGAAGGTATGGAAGCCATCGCCAAATGGATGAAAAACAGCTGCCTACAACTAAACACCAACAAAACGGAAGTACTCATCATGGGCCTAAACCCAGACGCCTGGAACGACACCTGGTTGCCCCCGCCCTCGTAAGCCCCCCCCCCCCCCCAAGGACCACGCACACAACCTGGGAATCATCCTGGACTCAGAGCTCAAAATGGACCGCCAGATCAACTCCATCTCGTCCTCCTGCTTCCACACCCTCCGCCTCCTATGTAAGACCTTCAAATGGATCCCCCTCGAACACAGAAAGACAGTCAATCACGCCCTGGTCACCAGCAGGCTCGACTATGGCAACGCACTCTATGCCAGAATAAACAAAACCTCACCCACAAGCTACAGAACATCACAACGCCGCCGCAAGACTGGTCCGCAACCTGCCAAGACACTGCCACATCTGCCAGCACCTGCGCACACTCCATTGAAGCTAGAGTCACCTTCAAGATGCTAACCCACGCTCACAAGGCCCTCCATGACACCGGACCAGCATACCTGAATAGCCGACTCAAATTCCATGCACCCCAAAGGACCCTACGATCAGCCCAGCTCTCCTACGCCGTGGTCCCCCGCACCAGAAAGACCAGATCGGGAGGCCGCTCCTTCTCCTTCCGCGCAGCAAGAGCGTGGAACGACCTTCCGCTCCACCTCGGACAGATAACATCGCTCCCCATCTTTGCAAGAAACCTCAAAACCTGGCTCTTCGACAGAACCCCTCCATGATTCCATGATGGACTGGAACCTGCGAACCCCCCCCCCCCCCCCCCCTTCAGCGCCTTGAGACCGTTACGGGTGAGTAATCACACT
This sequence comes from Triturus cristatus, assembly GCF_964204655.1. Classification (NCBI taxonomy): domain Eukaryota; kingdom Metazoa; phylum Chordata; class Amphibia; order Caudata; family Salamandridae; genus Triturus; species Triturus cristatus. The sequence goes on from NC_140594.1 coordinate 1,172,739,316, forward strand.
TAACAAACACCTGATATGGAGGAAATACTTATGAGACCATAGAAGCAGCTAGCAGCACTGTCTAGAGAAATTAGAATGAGGAATTACCACTGGAAACAGAGACACAGCTGCAGCATTGTCTAGAGGAATTAGAATAAGGAATTACTGCTGAGAACAGAGACACAGCTGAAGCACTGCCTAGAGGACTTGGAATGAGGAATTACTGATGAGACCATAGAAGCAGCTGGCAGCATTGTCTAGAGGACTTAGAATGAGGAATTACTGATGAGACCAGAGAAGCAGCTGCAGCACTGTCTAAAGGACTTAGAATGAGGAATTACCGCTGAGAACAGAGACACAGCTGCAGCATTGTCTAGAGGACTTAGAATGAGGAATTACTGATGAGACCATAGAAGCAGCTGGCAGCATTGTCTAGAGGACTTAGAATGAGGAATTACTGATGAAACCAGAGGAGCAGCTAGCAGCACTGTCTAGAGGACTTAGAATGACTTAGAATGAAGAATTACCACTGGGAACAGAGACACAGCTGCAGCACTGCCTAGAGGACTTAGAATGGAGGAGTTACCGACGGGACCAGACAAGCATATAGCAGCACTGTCTGGAGGACGTAGAATGAGGATTTACCACTGAGACTACAGAGCAGCTAATAGCACTGTCTAGGGGACTAAGAATGATGAATTACCACTGTGACCAGAGACACAGCTGCAGCACTGTGTAGAGGACGTAGAATGGAGGAACAACCAACAGAACCAGAGAAGCAGGGCTTAGAATGGGAAATAACCACTGGGACCAGAGAACAGCTGCAGCACCGTCTAGAGGAGTTAGAATGGGGGAGTTACAAATGGGCCCGGAGAAGCAGCGAGCAGCACTGTCTGGAGGACTTAGAATGGGGGATTTACTGATGGGACCAGAGAAGACGCTTTTAGCATTGTGTGGTGGACTTACAATGGTGGAATTACGGAAGCACCAGAGAAGTGAGCTGCAGCACTGTCAAGAGGACTTAGAATGGATCAATGACAGACGGGAGCAGAGAAGCAATTAGCAGCACTGTCAGGAGGACTTGGAATGATGAATCACCGATGAGACCAGAGAAGCAGCTGCAGCTCTGGATCCGGATTGACTCCATTTAAATGTCTGATCTCCGTCTGTTTACATAGAATAGATGTGGAACATGGACTCGAGCAAGAACAATATGTGTTTGAGGGGACAGACCAATCCGGAGCTGTACAAACCCACACTCTCACAACCTCACACTCTCACAACCCTACACTCTCACACCCCCCCACTCTTACAACCCTACACTCTTACAACCCTACACTCTTACAACCCTACACTCTCACAACCCCCTACTCTTACAACCCTACACTCTTACAACCCTACACTCTCACAACCCCCTACTCTTACAACCCTACACTCTTACAACCCTACACTCTTACAACCCTACACTCTTACAACCCTACAATCTTACAACCCTACACTCTTACAACCCTACACTCTCACAACCCCCTACACTCTTACAAACAACCCCACACTCTTACAACCCTACACTCTTACAACCCTACACTCTTACAACCATACACTCACAACCCTACACTCTCACAACCCCACACTCTCACAACCCCACACTCTCACAACCCCACACTCTCACAACCCCCACTCTTACAACCCTACACTCTTACAACCCTACACTCTTACAACCCTAAACTCTCACAACCCCCCCCCCCACTCTTACAACCCTACACTCTCATTGGATATCAGTGCAGAAAGAAACACCAGAACCGGTTGCTTGTGATCTGGACATTCTTCTAAAACAAGCTCATCTGAAGGTCTAGAAACAACTAGCAACACATAGAAGCCTTCGGGCCACGGCTGCTGGGTGTGGCTGGGATAGATATTGACATCCTGCTGAAAGAAAGTGATCTTTATCATTTCAAGGCTGCAAAAATGCATGGATGGGTGCAGGTTATAGAGGATACGGTTGACACTGTCACAGGGCACCTATAGAAATACGGTGGCCTATAGCAAAGGTGGATCAAACACTCCCTAACTCGCCTGAGGTCAGAAACCTTCATGACACTCTGGGCTCGATTAACAGGGCTAGTCGCAAGGGAAAGTTCAAGTTGCAAGCCCAAATCAGTTGATTGCTGAGTGCAAATGTATGTTTTGCATCCACAAAACACACATTTACACCGATAATTCCATGTACTCACATGTAATATTTCGCAGTTAAGATGTAATGTTACATGTGTGAGATAAATTTGCTCCCAGGGGCAGGAAGAGGAGGTGCCATAAATATTCAAATGAGTCCTTTTGGGGGACCTTTCTGAATCCCAGAATTGAAATTCCTACTTCCAAAGGCAGGTGTATATTCTACTAGGGCAGATTTTCGAATTTCTCTGGCTTGTGCCTTTGCATGTTTCTAGAAATTCAAACTGCTCATTGTATTGGTTCTCACAGGCAGAATCGGTCACGCCTGTCACTCTCTTGGACAAAGTACCATCACTTTTCCGCACAGTTTCTACATCCTTGACTGCAGCCCTTTCCTTCCATTCTTTCGTTTGTTATCCCCGTTTTCTCCTTCATCAAACTGGTTCTCCGTCCTCTGTACTGAGGGGGAATCTATTAAAATGACATGTCGCCGCCTGCAGTTCTTTCTGCTGTAAAGTTGGTCCCCTCCGCGTCGCCGACACTTTGATGAAGATGGCGCTGCAGGCGTTCGCGGCTCTCCTGGGCCTGCGGTCGGTGTGCTGCTGCCAATGGCTGTTCGCAGACTGTCACGTTGTGTTACGAGTTGCTGAGGGAAGGCGGGGTCAACGAATGCCCTCTTACTGCAGCCAGGTTTTGGGGAGCAGCACGTGCCTCGTGCCAAGCGCCACGCACCACACGCCATGCGCCACACGCCCCGCTCGACACTCCACGCGCCACACTCCATTCTCCACAGCTTCTGTCAGAAATGGCATGGACTACAATTGTGCACAGCTAGCCATGTTCAAACCCTATATGCAAAGCGAAGTAGCAGGGACGGCTCCTCCACTGTGGCGGAGGACCGTCGCCCACTGCTTTTAAGCAGTGGGATACAGAAACCTAAAATGATGATAACTTTTTGTTATTATCATTTTAGGCTGCTTCCTGCTGCTTTGTGGGCTGGTGAGTGGGCGGGCTGCCCTGCTCCTGGAGCAGAGCAGGGGAGGAGTGGTTTGCCTACTTCTAAGTGCTCAGTGACTGTTTGGTCGGCACTCTCGGGCCACCCAAATCAGTCATGCGCACTTTCTCCTTCTCCGTGCAGGCTGCATTATAGCCTGCATGCAGAATATGCCCAACCCTCCAGCCTCTGGCTAAGCGCTGTGTCATGGTTCTCAGACGAAACACAACGTTGAATTGCAGCATTGTGATTGGCTTAAGGGAAGAAGCCTGGCTGCCTGCTTCCTGTTCCTGTCAGAGATGGAGGCAGAAGAGAAGGAGCAGAGAAGACGCAGGACCCGACCTTACGGTAAGTTCTTTTAAAACATTTTATTTGCGATCCATAACCTCACCACCCCCGCGCGATACCCTCCCCCCCCCCCCCCTCCCCCCCCCCCCCGACACCATGCCGGCCCCCACTGCAAAGTAGTGTATCTGAGCACATTAGGGAACGTAAGAATATGTCGACAATACACACCAATGACGGCTTACTATAGCCACTTGTTCAACTGATCTTCATTCATAAACAACCCAGAAGGTCACTTAGAGAACAATAATGTAAATTATATTAAAATGCTTGCTTATATGATACCTATTTGTGCTGTAAGACGGGTGCGCGACAAAATGTTGTTGGCAAAATAGGAGTGGGGTGAATGGATAGCAAGGAGGGCCCGTAGGTAGCAGTCACAATCCTCTGGGTAAAATGTTCCTGGCTGCCTGCCTTTTTTTTTATTTGTGAAGTTTTCTATGGAGCAAACATGGACCAAAGACATCAGGTTGCTTTACATGAGCACCAGATTGCATTGCACAAAATCAGATTTTTTTTTAGGCACAGGGAGATTAAGTAATTGACCCAGGATTACAGGATGTTGAGCTGACGATGGGATTCAAACCTTGTCCCCTAGTTCCTAAATTGACAGCTCAGGCTGTTAGGCCACATCCCGTCAGTTAGAATTTGGCATCAGTGGCGGCTGGCGAAGTTTGAAAGTGGTGAGAGTAATACTGCCCAATAGTTTACCCCATTTTAAAAAAAAAACTTTCCTCATACTCATTACCGCTCAGATTCAGACCAAGATTAGCAACCATTTTGCACTGGGTTTGCGTCACTAAAGTGAAACAAACCTGCGCAAAATGCTTTTTTAATTTACTTTCCAGAGCAAAACCTGTTTTGCACTGAAAAGCTGCCTGAAAGTAAAGCAAAGCAGAGCAAATCGCTTCTTTGTGGTCCTCTGCATTAAGGAGGCATTCCAAGGGTCGTCCATGGGCGTTCCCATCCAACCACCCATGGTTCTGACGTCACTTGAGAGCAGGCAGTAAAAAGGAGAACTGCTTTTACTTCTCCTAACTTTTCCCACTTTGCACATGTGCTGGACTGTACTGCCCAAATCCGAAGTAGGAAAAATGTAAAAGTTAATCAAAGGATAGTATTTGTACTAGAAAGACACCCTTCCAATACAAACCCTGTGCTAGGCTCACGCAGACACCTTTGCACCATGGTGCAAAGGTGTGTGTGTGGCACTCAGCGGGCCTAATTGTGTGCCAGTGCTAGGGCGAGAGCAAGATGGTGCATATCTTTCTAGATATGGTGCTTGCCTGCTCAGTCCCTCTCACGCAACGCTGCAACTTTGGGCGCTGCGCTGAGTTGTGTGAAAGTTTTGATAATCTTGGCCTTAGTCTCTTTTCCCTCACTCACTCTACCTCACATTCTCTCACTTGCTCATTCTCACATGTACTCCCTCCCACTCACTGTTACTCACACACAAATGTACTCATACTCACTGACTCTCATTCTCACTTACTAACACACTCACTAACTCTGGTCCCTGGTGCAACTGCACCTGCTGCACCATTAGTAGCTACACCCACAATTCACTTTCACTCCCTCTCACAACCTCCAATCAATAACACATTGTAACACACTTATACTCCTTCACTCACTCCCTCGTACTCACTTTTACTGATTCATGCACACTCCCAAACTCTGATTCTCGCTTTCACTCTCTGTAACACTCTCAAAGACACACACTTTCACTCGATCTCTTTCACTCCCGATCACTCACTAGCACACTCACAAACACAGATAAGAACGCCTTACCTGGCTTACTTAGCTGGCACTCAGAGGCTCCTTGGCAGCATCAGAGCAGGGATCTGGTGCTGGGCGTAGGAACCTGCAAGCCATGATTCCCAACGAGGAGCCAGACGGAGCAGCAAGGGCAGGGTTAAAAAGGGGAAGACCCAGCTCAATACTAACCCTGGGCGTAGTTCGCGAAGTAACACTTCGCGAAGCTACACAAAGTGCAGTTCGCACTACGCGAGCTACGCGTAGCACTTCGCGAACTGCGTAGTACCTTGTTCGCACTGTGCCAGATGTCGTTTTCAATGATTGTACAGTGCGGACAAGCAACCGGCACTGTGCAATCATTGAAAATGGCATCTTGCACAATGTGAGCTGTAGTTTTCTGCTGCTCGAGTAGATTTTTACTCGAGCGGCAGCTTTCGCAACGCCAACTGGTAGTTTCTCATCGCGAGCGGTCGCGAGCATACGCGACCACTCGCAATGAGAAACCTGACCTCCTCGCGTTGGGAATCTCGCCGGGAGGTTTATTTTCCATGCTCACGATCGCCAACTTGATGTTGCTGATCGCGAACAAGGAAAAAGTCTCGCCGGGATGTCATTTTGCTTGCTCGCGGTCACCAACTGGACGTTGAGGACCGCGAGCAAGCAAAAAATGACCGCAACACTACGCTACGCGTGTTCGCACTGTGCTACGTGCAATTCGCGTAGTGCGAAGTAGCGCGAACTTCGCAAACTACGCGAGCGTAGCGTAGTGCTTTGCCCAGGCTTATTCAATACCCCTCTCTGCTTCTGGCAGGGCCACTGGAATAATGCGTCAGGGGTGGGCCAAATTATGCAGCAGGGTTGACTAAATTATGCAGCAAGAAAAGGAAAAGTTTGCGGCGTAATGTGGCACCTTTTGTGATCGTGTCATTTCATATTTGATCTTTATTACACTTGTTAATACTTTCTGGGCATAGTTTGCACCTCATCGTTACCAGTTTAACACCTAAACATAGCAATAACCATCAGAATGCTGACCAGTCAACCTTTGCAGAAGGACTTCCACTGTGCAGCAATATGTCCCTGAGTTTTCAGTAACTTTTGAGGCTTTTGAGCTAGAAACAATTCATTTTTGTTAAAATCTGGAGATTATGCAGCAGATGAGCGATTATGGGGAAAAAAGCTTCAAAACCATAAGGATGCAAAAAAACACCGCAGTTGCACAATCACATATTTCCAGTGGCCCTTTTGGTAGGAATGGAAGCACAGACCTATAAAAAATATGGATAGTATTGGGGACCCTGCCCCTGCTGCACTGTGTGGCTTTTCATTGGCTTCAGAGATGCACTGATGTGCCCCATTTGTAGCAGATATACTGTGCTGCCTGAGGCATGCACAGTATGTCTGCGAAATAAAATGGAATGTGTCTGTATTGGGGGGTCATAGATGAACTACGCCCCTCCGACATCTCCCAGTCCACTTCCCAGGAGCTCCTAGTGTGCCTCCTGCCCTTTGTTGTTTGGTGGACAGACATAATAGACTGAAGAGGCCGACCACAACAATACTATGGATAGGCAGCACCTGGCACTTCTACCACCCAAGCTTTCTGCCACAGCAGCCTGGTGTTCTCCAGGCCAGACTGCTCCGCCCTTGAGTGTTCTTCCTCTGATCATCAATACCTTCTCTGCAAGGGACAGCTGGAAAACCTTGCGCCAACTGTGGAATGGTGCCTGGTCCAAATCCAAGACCAATTCACATCTCAAAGGATCCAAAACCGGTAAGTGTAGTCCCGTGGGTTAACGCACCTACTTCAGAGACATGGTCCGCCTGACTCCCCTCTTTTCAGAGTCCACCTGTTTTAAAGCTCAGACCTGGTGCTGAGAGACAAGAGTTCACATTTTATGTTTTTTGTTTAACTTTGCCTTTCCGCTCAAGCCCACTCTTTCCTTCCCATGTGCTGCAGTGCAGCTTGGCTTGTATGGCCTTGCCCGTTGATAGCCACCTGGATCTCAGCAGTGCTCACCGTGCCCTTTGTCCCTCTTGGCACTCTCTCCTCCTCTTCTGTTCCGCGCCATCCTTTCTGTTTTCATTTTTTTCAGCCTGCCCCGTCCCACCCCATACTTTTCGCCTTTGTCTTGTTTCATATGAACATTGTCTCCTTGTCTCAGCCTGCTCTTTCTAAATTTCCTCTCTACAAATGTAGATCAAAAGGACATTAAAGCAATGAGCATCAAGAAGAGGTTCACAAGAAACCGCACTCTGGGAGGGAAGAGGGGGCGGCATTGTGAAGGGAGAAGGAGGCAGAGATCAGCAACATGTGTCCGAACCCTTGCAGCACAAAGTCAATTAAAAAAATCACCCTTTAAAAGGGTAAAGTTGGCTCGGTATCAAACACTCCTTTCAGTGCCTATTTTATTAAGAAGCGGAGGTTGATTGTTCTTCTGGAGAAAGGCCGAACACTTGGAAGGTATAAACAAGTTCTTGCACAAAGAAAAGTCCATTCTTGTGCATACAGAGAGAGTGGAGCACTGTCACAAACAGACCTCATCTTGTAGAGCTGAACTCACTCCTCTGTAGATAGAGCTGAGCTCCAGCACAGATGCAGCCAAGCCTTTGAATAAATAGACATGAAACCATGCACAAACGGAGCACAGCCTATGTACCCATAGGTCATTTCTTTCATTGAGCTGGAGCTGAGTTCCTCCATACACGACACTGTGATCCTGGGCAGACAGAGTTGAGCTCCAGCACAGATGCAGCCATGCCCCTTCATACATAGTGCTGAACCCATTCACAGATGGGGCACAGACCGTGTACCCATAGGTCATTTCTTTCATTGAGCTGGAGCTGAGTTCCTGTATACATGGCACTGTGATCCTGCGCAGACAGAGTTGAGCTCCAGCACAGATGCAGCCATGCCCCTTCATACATAGTGCTGAACCCATTCACAGATGGGGCACAGACCGTGTACCCATAGGTCATTTCTTTCATTGAGCTGGAGCTGAGTTCCTGTATGCACCACACTGTGATCCTGGGCAGACAGAGTTGAGCTCCAGCACAGATGCAGCCAAGCCCCTGCATACACAGTGATGAAACCATGCACAGGCGGAGCACAGACCGTGTACCCATAGGTCATTTCTTTCATTGAGCTGGAGCTGAGTTCCTGTATACATGGCACTGTGATCCTGCGCAGACAGAGTTGAGCTCCAGCACAGATGCAGCCATGCCCCTTCATACATAGTGCTGAACCCATTCACAGATGGGGCACAGACCGTGTACCCATAGGTCATTTCTTTCATTGAGCTGGAGCTGAGTTCCTGTATGCACCACACTGTGATCCTGGGCAGACAGAGTTGAGCTCCAGCACAGATGCAGCCAAGCCCCTGCATACACAGTGATGAAACCATGCACAGGCGGAGCACAGACAGTGTACCCATAGGTCATTTCTTTCATTGAGCTGGAGCTGAGTTCCTCCATACACGACACTGTGATCCTGGGCAGACAGAGCTGAGTTCTTCCAAGTCTTCAGCTGAGCTCCATTGCAGACGGGGCTGAGCCCCTGCACAGACAGAGATCATGGTGAGGCCAGTTCACAACCAGAGCTAAGCTCATTCAGCATCATTCCTACAATGTAAAACCAGAGGTTCTGTGGGAACTGAGAAACCAGGACCAGCTGTGGAAGTATCACACGTCCCTCATCCAGGTTAATCTTCCTGATAGGGAGTGTGGAGGAGAAGGTGTGAGGGAGGATGATGGCCAGAGAGAAGGGATTAAAAGAAAGAGAGAGAGAGAGAGAGAGAGAGAGAGAGAGAGAGAGAGAGAGAGAGAATGGCAGTGAAAGAGAATTAAGGATGTATGTGAATGTGGACAGAAAGGTGAGAAAGAAATAAGGAGACTGTGGCTGGGATGGAAAAGAACAGAGAGGGAGTTTGAAACAGGAGACACCAGAGTGACAGATAAATGAATAACACCCCAACAATAATCCTAAGGCAATCTTTGCTACGTTATGTGAAGGGTCTTTGTGAAGTGCACAGCTCACCATGGAGAGTATCTTGGTGGTGAGAAAGCAGGAGTTATGTCGGCAGTGACTGGGACTTGTCCAGGAAAAGGGCCAGTTTCTTGCAGAGCTCAAGTACTGAGGAGGCAGCTCTAATGTGTAGGGGCAGGTCGTTCCAGGCTTTGGGCACAAGGTAGGGGAAAGCATGACAGCCGACTCTGGTTCATTGTATGTGGGGGACGTGTGTGAGCAGGATTCTAGCTGAGCAGAAGTGCCTGGTGGCTGTATTGCGTGTGGTTTAGTGAATGGGGAGATATTGGAGGTCTTTGTCAGGTGGGGTGATGGGAACACGGGGGAAGACATAAGTGTGAGTCCAGCCACTGGGTTTGTATGGTCCGAAGTCTTCTAGCAGTTAGACAGTGGTTCCGACAGAGTGCATTTGCCGTAGTCCAGCTTGCTGGTGATGAGGGCCTCGGCGGCCATTCTGCATGTGCTGACTGGGAGTCATCTCCAGTTTGCATTGAGCACTTTGAGGGTGTGGAAGCAGGAGGCGGTCACTACGTTGACTTTGAATGAAGCAAAATTTACAGCATTTTTTACACATTCCTTTTGCGCCCTTCTTAAGAAGTCTGCCTTTACCCGTGTCACTGGCCGGTGCTGCTTGTGGATGGTGCTGACACCAAGCTCCAAAGATACATTCGGGTCACCAGCACACATTTTGTTTTAGCCAATTAAGCACTGGGTTGGAGTGAAGGTGTTGCACATGTGAGAGCTTCACCTAGTAGCTGTCTTTTAGAATTGTAAAAGCTGGTCTCGTCAATTTTTCAGTTGTGTTTCACGTGAAACATCAAATGTAAATCCTTCACATACTGAAGAAGTTTTATATTCACTTCCTGGCTTGGTTTGAAGCAAGCAAACCCCAAAGTGAGTGGATGAAGGAGTAAAGCATAACGCTTATGAGGGCAGCTCAACTTCAAAGGCGCCATAAGAGGCATTTCTTGCTGGAGCCTCTGTTAGTGCACGTGCAATAATCGTTAATGTACGGCTTGGTGGTACCACAAACAAATGGAAGGACTCCAATCATGGTGCCCTCAAATCATGGTCCTGTTGGTGGGCAAAGGCTCTGTGTTTCCCCCTCTACTGCGAGCTGCACCTGCTGTCTTCCTGAGAGAGAGAGCACCAGGCATTTGTTCAGGTGAAGGAACATGATCTCCGCACTGACTGAGGGTGCAGGTGTTGTGCTGTGACTGGGGCTACAGGAACCCTTTGAGAGCGGTGCAGGAGGGTCACGGGCACACACTTTCCCACACGCATGGGTCTGCTCAATCAATCAATCATTTGTAAAGCGCACTACATACCCGCGAGGGTCTCAAGGCGCTGGGGGGGTGGGGGGCGCTACTGATCGAACAGCCAGGCCTTGAGCATCCTCCTGAAGGCCAGCAGGTCTTGGGTCTGTCGTAGGGCTCAGTGGGAGGGTGTTCCAAGTCTTGGCGGCGAGGTGGGAGAAGGCTCTCCCGCCGGTGGTTGTTCTTCGGATGCGCGGGACGGTGGCGAGTGAGAGGTCGGAGGAGCATAGCTGGCGGTTGGGAATGTAGAAGGAGAGCCGTCTGTTGAGGTAGGCTGGGCCGGTCTTGCGGAGTGCCTTGTGTGCGTGGATGAGGAGCTTTGAAGGATATCCTCTTGTTGATGGGGAGCCAGTGCAGGTTTCTCAAGTGGGGGGTGATGTGGCCGTGTCGTGGTAGTGTCGAGGATCAGTCGTGGCAAGGCGTTTTGGATCTGTTGTAGTCGTTTGATGAGCTTGGTCGGGTCTCCCGCGTAGAGGGCGTTTCCGTAGTCGAGTCTGCTGCTGACGAGGGCCTGGTGACTGTCTTTCTTGTAACTGTCGGGATCCATTTGTAGATTTTGTGGAGCATGCGGAGGGTGTTGAAGCAGGAGGAGGAGACGGCGTTGACTTGCTTGGTCATTGAGAGCGTTGAGTAGCGGATGATTCCCTGGTTGCGTGCGTGGTCGGTGGGTGTCGGGGCAGCCACCAGGAGTCGTACCAGGCTGGAGGGTTGAAGCCGAGGATGAGGACCTCTGTCTTGTCCGAGTTCAGCTTCAGGTGTCTGATCTTCATCCAGTCAGTGACTGCCTTCATTCCTTCGTGAAGGTTGGCTTTGGTGGTGATGGGGTCCTTGGTGAGGGAGAGGATCAGTTGAGTGTCGTCGGCGTAGGAGATTATGTTGAGGTCGTGCTGTCGGGCGACGTGTGCGAGCGGGGCCATGTAAATGTTGAACAGTGTCGGGCTGAGGGAGGATCCCTGGGGTATGCCGCAGATTATCTCGGAAGCTTTGGAACGGAATGGGGGGATGCGGACGCTCTGGGTTCTGCCGGAGAGGAAGGAGGTGGTCCATTCCAGAGCCTTGTCTTGGATCCCTGCGGCGTGGAGGCATGCCCGTAGGGTGCAGTGGCAGACGGTGTCGAAGGCGGCGGAACGGTCTACGAGGATGAGTGCTGCAGTCTCACCATTGTCCAGCAGGGTCCTGATGTCGTCGGTGGCGGCGATGAGGGCAGTCTCAGTGCTGTGGTTGCTGCGGAACCCTAACTGGGAAGGGTCCAGCATTCTGTTTTCTTCGAGGTATCGGGTTAGCTGTCTGTTGACGATTTTCTCGATGACCTTGGCCGGGAAATGAAGCAGAGGGATGGGCCGGAAGTTCTTGAGGTCTCTTGGGTCTGCTCACAAGTCTCCTTCTGGCTATCTCAATCTAATGCTGTATAAGTGCAAGAAGAAATGTAATTTTTACATGGCTTCAGCTCCTTCACTAATATAGCTGCCATCACTACTTTCCATGATGCATTTCTGTCGCAGCATGCACACATGTAAATCTACATCTTTGTTGAACCTTTTTTCATTTGGAGAGAAATAAACAGTGACTGTGGGCAAGTTTGGCTTTGATGTAAGTGTGTATTTTATTAAACTAATGTAGAGCTAACACATTGGGAACTGGCTGTATAGTTGTAATTTACAATATAACCTCATTTCTCTCACAGCAGTGTTTAACCATTTTAAAGAAGTACTGCATTGCCAAAAACGTAAAAGAGATTAATCAAACACTACCATAGATTACAGAAAATACCACATTCAAAAAGATACTCGTGATCTCTGCTCCGCACTGGCGACAATGGAGATTATTGAGCACCCCTGACATCTTTTGAGTAAAGCTGCATGTATTGCATGTTTTGTTGCTTTTATTGCACAAAAAGCAGTGGTATTGAACCCACATATGTTTATGTGTACTACATCTTAGAGTAGGGGCGCAACTAGACCTGAACTTCGGGGGGGCTAGTATTTAACAGTATTAGTGGAGCTACCATTTCGTCCACTGGGCAACTAGGCGGCATTAGAATACATGCTTGGAAGGCTAATAAGTCTGGGTTTGAAGTGCTAATGCATGGGAAAAGCATGTGTACATGTCTGTTCTTTCCTGCAGTAGTACACTGAAGACAGATCTATTGTCTTTATCAATGAATTACCCTGAGTACTTCTGGAGCGCAGAGAGTGCCCAACAGACCCGCGAGCATCAGATGTCTGCAAGATGGCTGGTAGCAAGCGAGTCCTGTGCATGTCAGAAATGAATGCACTGAAGGCTTACTGGAAAGAGTGTCTCTTCTGATGTAAAGTAGCATGAACTGCATGATGACAACATGCTTCCTGGGAACAAGAAGATGTGTGTGTAGGGAATCTCTCAATGTGCCCAATAAAGTGCTCCCACACACACTGGGAAATAGACTTGAGGTGTGAAGAATAAGCCGGGATAAAGAAAATTGGGAGAACTTCTAGCTGGTTGTTACAAAATGAGGTGTATTCACTACCAGCTCAAAAGGAAGGGGTTGCCACAGACAACAGTTAGCTGGGTACCCGTTCACGGTGTAAAAGCGTGCACGTGGAGGTTTTTTTATCGCATGGACCTAGCCCAACAGCGACAGAGCATTGCCCATTATGGGAGGTGATGGAAAATGATGCAAGACTGTGCTCATCATGTGGTGGCTTATGTCTTTTTGTTTCACACACATGTACACAAGTATCTCACACACTTTTCGTTTTAGGCACATTGTGACTCCTTTGAGAATCTGGGCCTACTTTTCACTGCTGCATCACCTGTTGAACTTTGCTGACTGACCATGAGAGCACACTGACTTCACGACACTGCCCCTGCTGCCACAATGTCTGCTGGCTAGCATGGCACCTGCACACCACAGTTGTACTACTTAGATCTGCAAAACAAAGATATGGGGTCCCTGTTTTGGCCCAAGTTTACTTCCCTATCAGCAGATCTACATGTACGCATTGCTCGATCTCCCCTAAACCCTTCCTAAAACTGAACGGTACCGGGGATACAACAGAATTCTCCTCGGCCCATTCCTCAAGCCTCATCGGTAAAATTCTACTCATCACTTTTACTGATGAATTCAGTAATGATATAGGGCAGTAGTTTTTTGGGTTAGACCTATCCCCCTTCTAAAAAATGACCACCACTATTGAGGTACCCAATGACGACGCGATCTTGCAAGTATCGGCAGCATTGAACACCCTGCCCAGGATGGGTCCCCATGGATCTATAACAGATTTAAAAGCGTCTACAGGTACCCCATCAGGGCCTGGAGCCGTACCCCGAGCACGTACATGCAGTGCTGAGATAACCTTTTCAACTGAGATATCTAATGGGGGGATTCTGATTATAAATCGTTGCATGAACCTCTACTCCACGCTCCTTATGCCTACACTGGAAGATGCTGGAAAAATGCTCCACCCATGCTTCGCAAGAGACAAATGAGGTGAACTCTGGCGTGTCATCATTTTTGAGTAACCGGGCGTTCACTGTATCCCAAAATAGTTTACTATCATTTAATTCCACAGCTGAAAATAACCTAGTCCCTGCCTTTTCCTGGAGAGTCTTTTTCCTTTGGGCAATTGCCTGTTTGTAATCAGTGCGAAGAGATTTAATTAATACATGGTCCCGAGTGGAACTTTATAGGGCTACCTTCAGGCCAAAGTGCATGAATGGTCGAACCATCCCTTGTTTTTAGAATAAGAGGAATGCCCTTTACGTGCTATAAGTGCATTGATGGAACTTACTATACAATTTAAAAAAAATTAAATAATTGTCTTCATTTAGACAATAATTAAATTCCAGAGAGTTGCTAAATAAAATATTTTGGGTTAGACGGCATGGATTAACTCCTGCCCATTTAATGCTCACCCTGTTAGACCTTGTAGGAGCGATATCACTAGCTACAGATAAAACTGGATTTTTCATGCCCCAAAAAAAGAAAGGCATCATAACTGGATCATGGTCACTAATAGAAGCTTGAACCACACTAGGGGTGCCACATTATGGCTAGCTGAGGCAGACACCATTATGTCGTCAATATTTGTGTCTGCATTTCTTCCCCTAAAGGAGAGACTCAATCCCCTCTCTCTTTCCGTTTACAAGCCAACAACTGCAGGTCATATTGTTAAATGGTAGCGGCAGTCGTAGTCGATAACCTTTCAAGTATTGCCCGGCGGTAATCGCCTCTTATACCATTCGATGCTAAACCAATAAAGAGGCAGGCGCCGGAGACTGGAAGGCAGGAAACAAAGTTTTATTCCGTCGGAGTGGAACACATCAGATCAGACAGCGAAGTATCGTCACGAGGTGCTCTAACTGCATCTCTGAGACCTGGCCTCTTATACACACGTTTATGACTTTATTGCAGGGTTATCATACATGGCACATTCTTGAGATCACTTTGATGCATGAAAGAACGTCCTCAGAATCCCCGGCTCAGATCCGATCCCACGCATAGCTACAGTAGAAGTTCTCACCCCACCCGCAGTAGGAGATGGCTATCGCACAGCAGGATATTCCGCCAGTTCCCGGGGGTGTGTGCAACCGGTCGGGTCTCAGGGGGTGGGGGCCTTGATCTGCTGTAATCCCTTTGATGTGGGGTGTTTCCCTTACAGTAGGGGCAATAAACTGCATCCGCAGGGCTAGGTGATGGCCTGGGATCGGTTCGGACAATCGGGCGCGGAGGAAGGGGGTTATCAGAAAGGATGTATGACCATGTATGGGATGAAAGGAGGTGTTGGTCAGGCACGGGGTGCGATTCCATGGCAGGGTCGCACAGAAGGAGAGGTTTAACGGCCCTTGTATGAGAGAGCGGGGGTGGCCAGCACGCGGGGGATGTTCGCAGCGCCTGAGGGGCGCGCTGGTGATCGGCAATGAGCGGGGAGAGAGAGTGGGGTGCCTAAAATGGCGGCCGTGCGTTCGCTGTGCGTGGCGCTGGGGAGAGGCAAGATGGCGCAGATAATGTTCAGTTACAAGCTAAATTTCCACAGTCCTCCATTTTAACATATCTCGCCAGCTTGTTTAGTTCGGATCTATCCCCATAATACTACGAACTTCCACCTCATACAGAGCTTTCATTCGTTCCGCTTCAAAGTCTTAGGGCAGATGCAGTTCATAAAAAGCGAACATAAAGGTGGCAGACACTGAATCCCCAAGCAACATCCACATAGTATCACAATTGGTATTAGGATAAATGAAAACAGCCTCCATCCCCAACTTTTAATAGTGTCCCAAAACCAACTCCCAAGTGACCATCCTTCTTGCTCCTGATGAACCTCTGCGGAAAGTCTGTGGAGGTGTTCAATTGCTTTGTAGACTGAGGGTGAGTTATCCGGTACGTAGGTACAACAGCTGGACCCAATGATGCGGCATGCTCCTCCACGATCAGCCAGAACCACATCTAGAACGAGGCGGTTCTGAAGAGCCACCAGGCGGACGGCCTGAAGCTCGGCGGTGTTGTTGGCGAGGATGCCAGCCGTAATGTTCATCGCCGTCTCGACTGCCTGAGTTAAGTGGCGGATGGCACGGCTGTTTGCCATTGGACCCCAGAGTGGAACAAGTCCCTTTACTGCATCCAGGAACTGTGCTCCGGTGGAGTCGGCTTGTACAAGGTCTTTGGCACGTTTCTGTCGGTGATGGTTTGCTGGAGCCACATATGTCGGAGGAAGGACAAAAGCGATGTAGCAGGTGCCTCCCCAACCTTTCGGAAGCCAGGTGTAGGCCTTAGTACCACAGACGAAGTACATATTCGGGGAGGCAACAAAGGAGGGTGGATCAACTGAGTCCAATGTTCGGGTGATGAGGCAGGAGCTGTGGCCCACCAGCTGCGCCCCCAGACCTTCGAGGCACACAAATCCAGTGATGTTGATGACGGATAGGGCCACTGTTAGGGTGGCGGCCGTTCGTTTCCGGAGGTAAGAGAAGGTGGGTCTGGCTGGGTTGTTGAACACTTGCATTTCAACTCGTTCTTTGGCAGGGATGTCCATGTGAAAGGAAGTATTTGATCTCAGAGGACAGAAGGGGGCAGAAGTTCTTCCAGTTTTGTTCAGCCAGAACCCATGGTAGAAGTGTGACATAGTTCTGCCGGAAGTGGCATTGTCCTTGTAGCTTTCTTGCAGGAGGATTAGCCAGGCGAGGCAGGAACCATGGACAGAAAAAGGTGAAGGGATGAAAGGGATAGAGTGTCCAGTGGCATGTGGTAGCAATCCACAGATCCAGCAATTAGTGGCATTGGCGGCAAGATTGTGTTGGTGGAGCAACTGCACAAAAGAGTTATTCCAGAACTCCTTACGCCTTTCTCGGAGTTGGGGTGAAAGTGAGATCAGATGGTGTTCTTTCATGGTGATAGGTTGAACGGTGGTCAGCAATGTCTTATGAGCGGGTGTGCTCTCCTCCATGATCCAGAAGGTGACCATGAGGAGAAGGCAAAAGAGAAGGGTAATGAAAAGTGCAATAGTCTTTGAGCTGTGCATTCTGTCAGTCTTTGGGTTTTTGTAGTGGATCTTCGGACGTCCGGTTGCTTCCATCATCTTCATGTCGGATGCTTCCATCACCTTCAAGGGACTCGGTAGCGGGCAGAACCACAGACTTTGTTTAGTTTCTCTCCTGGTGGCCTTTGAGGTGACTAGGCAACCGCTCTGAGATTTCAACTTAGTTTGTGGTCTGCTTAGCCGAAGTTCCCTCCTTTCGTCGTAGGTTATACCCTTCCTTGGATGGCACAGTGGGATCGGGATATTTCATTAATTCAAGTGTCTCTGTATCCGGGCAGCGGCTCAGGGATGGTCGGTCTTTGTCCAGAAGTTCTTCTTGGGCGGTGATGTTGTCCGTGGTCGTCAGGGTCGATGATACCTTCTTGCAGTGGTGTGCATGCAGCCAATTGCGCTTCCCCTCCACTCGAAGAGCTGTTCGGGTGGTGATCAGGACTTGCAGGGGGCCCGTCCACCGGGGCTCCAGACTCTTGGTGCGCTGGAAGTTACGCACTAAGACAAAGTCACCGGGTTGGATGTCGTGTCCGGGGCCCCTGGAAACATCGGGAATGGCTTGCAGCACCTGCTGATGGATAACAGACAACATTTTAGTTAGGTTATACAAATAGTCAGACATGAGGACGTCCGGGACGCCGTGGATGGATGTTGGCTTCGGTGCAGTCCAAAGGTTCATGGGCCGCCCGAAGACGACCTCGTAGGGGGTTAAGTGGTGTTTGGTGGTGGTGGAACGCATTGATAGTAATGCTAGCGGGAGAGCGTCTGGCCATTTCAGTCCTGTGGTGGCAACTATTTTTGCTTTCTTAAGCTTCAATGTGGCATTATGTCGCTCAACCAAGCCTGCAGATTGGGGATGGAAGACCGCATGGAACTTCTGTTTCACACCCAGCCCCTTTAAGATGAGTTGGATAACCTCGGCTACAAAGTGGGGGCCGTTGTCGCTCCACAAAATTCGACAAAGGCCGTATCGGGGGAAGAATTCTTTCAGTAGTACTTTTGCGGTAGTCATAGCGGTGTTGTCGTGGGTTGGGTAGGCTTCCACCCACTTGCTGAAGGCACACACAACGACAAGTACGTACTTCAAACCTTGGCACCTTTCTAACTGGACGTAGTCCATTTGTAGGACTTCAAAGGGGTGATTGGGAACCCCAAACCCTCCACGGGGTACAGCAGTTCCTTTCCCAGGGTTGTGTTGGAGGCATACCAGGCATTGTTGGACCAGACGTTTGGCTGAGTCTGGGATTTTGTCGTTGTGCCAGACTTTGGAGATGAGTTCGATCATGGGGGCAGACCCTATGTGTGCGGGGGAGTGTGCCATGGTCAGCATGGGGATCAAGTATGAGTCAGGTAGCAACCAATTGTTCGAGTCTTTAGTTCGCCAGCAACCGTCATCGTCCTTCAATCCCACCCGTGCCCATTCAGTTAATTCGTGTGGTGTGCTGGCTAGTTGGATGTCCCTAATCGTTTCCCTAGCATCCTTCCATTTCTCAGTTTGTGACCTGGTCACGTACATACGGGTCGTGGACCTATTCTCGGCTGTGGTTCGGGCAGTAATGTCAGCTAGTGCATTTCCCTGTCCTATAATGTCTGTCACCTTCTTGTGTGCCTGGCATTTGATCACAGCCAGCCGTGTGGGGAGGAGGACTGCTTCGGTCAGGGCAGAGACTAGATCTCCATGCAGGATGGGTGTGCCATGGGAAGTCAAGAATCCCCTCTCTTTCCATAAGAGCCCAAAGTGGTGAACTACCCCGAAGGCGTACTGACTGTCTGTGTAAATGTTTGCGGTTGTCCCTGCTGCCAGGATGCATGCTCGTGTGAGAGCAATTAGTTCCGCCGCCTGTGCGGATCGCTGTGTGATGCGGGCTGTCTCAACAACTGTTCGGGCTGGGTGACTGCATAGGCAGCTGAGGTGGTGCCATCGGGGAGCTTGATGCATGAGCCATCCGCCCACAGTTCTCCGTCAGGGTCCGGGAAGGCAGTATCTCGGAGGTCAACCCTACTCTTGGTCTGTTCGTCGGTGAGGGTCACGCAGTCATGTATAGGGGACGCATTGGGGTCAGTGTCAGGGAGAGGTAGTAGAGTAGCTGGATTCAGAGTGGTGCATCGTTTCAATGTGATGTGGGGTGCAAGCAGAGTCAGTTCGTAACCAGTCAGTCGTGCGCTAGTCAGGTGTTGAGTCTTGGTCTGGTTCAGGAGGGTGTCAACCGCATGGGGTACCAATACAGTGAGGGGGTTCGAGAGCACGATCCCCTCACTTTGCCGGATAGAGACAGCAGCGGCGGCTACTGCTCGAAGGCAGGTGGGCAAAGCTCTGGCTACAGGGTCAAGAGTGGCAGAGAAGTAGGCACAAGGGCGTTGTTTAGGACCTATGGACTGGGTTAGGACAGACAACGCACATCCCTCCCTTTCGTGGGTGTAGAGGGAGAAAGGTTTAGTGTAGTCTGGGGTTCCTAGGACTGGAGCCGAGCAGAGGGCGTCTCGTAATTCTTTGAAGGAGGATTGGCATTCGGGTGTCCAGGGGAGGGGGAAGGGGACATCTTTAGCCAGCAGGGAAAGCAGAGGTTTTACAATAAGACTGAAGTTTGGCAACCATTGTCGACAAAAGGAGGTGAGGCCTACTAGAGACCGCACTTGCTTCTGAGTTTTGGGAACAGGGGTTTCTAGGATGGTCTGAATTCGGTCAGGGGTAAGTTTCCTCCCATCCTTGGATAGGAGGTGGCCTAGGTATGTCACTTGGGGTTGGCAGAACTGCAACTTCTTCCTGGAGACCTTGTGACCGTTCTCCGCGAGGAAGTGGAGGAGGTGAAGGGTGGCCGTGACAGCAAGTGGGGTGGTGTCGGCCGCCAAAAGGATGTCATCGACGTACTGTATTAACACCACTCCATCGGGCAATTGGACTGCATCTAGTTGTCTCTTGAGGGCTTGGCTATAAATGCTGGGACTCTCAGTGTAGCCTTGGGGTGCCCTACAGAATCTGTACGACCGTGCTTTCAAAGTGAAGCCGAACAGGTAGCGGCTGTCTGGGTGGATGGGGATGGAGAAGAATGCGTTCTTGAGATCAATAACAGTAAAGGTGGTGGCAGTGGACGGAATTAGGGTGAGGATGGTGGTGATGTCTGAGACCACGGGGTACTGAGGTATGACTACTTTGTTGACTTCTCGTAAGTCAACAATGAAGCGGTATGCTTTCTCATCTCCCTCGCCTTGCTTCTTTACAATGGGTAGGATAGGGCTGTTGCAAACATTACTGACTACTTCTTCTACTACTCCTGCATTGACTAGGGACTGGATGATTTCCACCAATGCCTTCTCACCTTCGGGCGATATTCGATACTGTGGAAGCTTTGGTAGCACTGCGTCCGGTCGGACGGTTATGTGTACTGGGTCGATCACCATGCGCCCTACATCTGAGTCGGTTTTAGCCCATAGATGTGAGGGTAACGTGTCGAGTAGGGACAGGTCAGCATCAGTTATAGAGAGCATACGTCGTGTGTGACAAGGTCTGAACAGATCTGGGTTATCGTGCAGGATGACTCGAACTCCGTCTGGGGAGCATCTGATGGTAGCTCGGAAATGTTTTAGCAAATCAAGTCCCATAATAGCATCGGGGGTGTTGGAGGAGAGCAGAAAGGTCGTGTCAGTGGCGTTATCTTCTAAGTCAAAGGAGATTGGTGCTGATAAGGGGTTAGTGGAGGGCGTTCCATCGAAGCCTATTGAGGTTATGTGTGAGCCAGACAAGGGTGCCCTAGGAATCAGTCGTTTAGATAACGCACTACGTGTCGCCCCAGTATCTACCAGGAATGGAGACTTTGTGCCCAAGACCTTAGCAGTGACGTAAGGACCTTGCTGGTCAACACGGAGTTCGACTGGATCCCTCCCTTGCCCCTGGCGGTCCTATGCAAAGTCATGGGTGCTTTCATAGTCGGACTGCTGACACTGGTTTTGTCAGGGGCGATCAAAGGTGTTTGATCTGCCTGGCCTGTCGTTGATGGCGTCGTTCGTGTACCCTCGTCCCTGTCCTCTATTTCTGGGGTCATATGCTGTGTCTCTGGGGTCCCTATTTTTGTTCAATTCCAGAAGGACCGGGCACTGGGATTTCCAGTGTCCGAACCCTCTACAGAACGCACATTGGTTCCCATCTAAGTCTCTCCGTCCGTTGTAGGGTGCAGGTGTATGGTCTCTAGGGGGTAGCTTTCTAGGGGCGGTTGGTTGGTAATTCCCTTTTGGGGGTTCCCTTCCTATGGTCACCCCTTGCAACTGTGTTATCATTACCCTCTCCTTCAGTTCCTTTTTCTTCCTCTCTGACGCCCTATCGTTCTCATTCTTTTGGTTTTCGTAGTATTGGGCCATCTGGAGGATTGCTGCGGGTTTGGAGGCTGCCCAACTACTCTCACTGGTCTGTAGCTTCTGGGAGACTTCTTGTGACAGACCCTTCACATAATTCTGGACAAAGAGGTGATGTCCGGTTGCGGTGGTCATGTCCTGGCCACTATAATCGGAAAACACAGTCTCGAATCGAGAGAAGTATTCAGACACATCCTCCTGGGGTTTCTGGCGACAAGCCGTCACTATCGACCAGTCTACCTTTCTTTCTGGGATTAGAGTCTTCAACTTCTGTACAATCTTGTCTGGGAGCTCCAATATGGCTTTCGGGGGTTTCTGTCCCGGTTCTCGCTGTTTATCTATGGTATCGAGTTTTACCCAGGTATATCCGAACGGCTCAGCGTGGTCAACTTTCCGGATTTGCTTCCACACATCAGCCGGCAGACATAACCCGAAGAACAAGTCGATATCTGCTAAAGTCATTATTGTTGAACCTAAGGCTGTACCTAGTTCGGTGTAGAAGGCAGTCGGGTTCTTTCTTAAGTCGGGTAGAGTTTTTCTAAAGGTCAAAATGTCTTGTCGGTCCCATGGCTGGTAGACCCAATTATATACAACCCTTCCCTTCGCATCTTGGTGGTTGATGTCGTCATGTGTTCCCTGACCTCGTGGGGGGACCCAGTAGGGGGCGGACTCTTTGATGGGCATCATGGTATCAGTCCTTCCTGCCTGGGGCTTAGTCGCTATGGGAGTTTCTGCTTTGGTTGTCTGTCTGTGCTCTTTAAGGTGTCGATAGACCTCGAGTGTACGAGTGAAGAGGTTCGTCACATCGCCCTCTCCTTCTTACCCAATGTCTACCTTCCTATATAGGGCCAATAAGCCTTCGGGACCTTTATCGTGGTACCTATCCTCATATGTATTCAGGGCGTGATAACAAAGTCGTACGACAAAGTGTCGTCTGCGGTTGTCGGCATACGAGTTATACACGTCTGTTATATACTCCTCACTTTCCTTTCGCTCCACCAGTGTCCCTACTATCTTGTCGATTCCTGCTCGTTCATCCTTTGTTAGTCGATTCATTCTGGTGGAATCTTTCTTTCTCATCTCAGGGTCATCCAACGTTATTGGCGACGTTGTGTTCAGTACAAGAGGCTCGGCCGGCGCGGAGGCCGTGAGGACCGAGGCCCCTGTACTGCTTTCGCTTGTGTTTGGGGGCTGTGGGTGTTGTACTACCGATTGGGAGGGTGCGTATGGAGGGGGCATGTAAATGATCGGGGGACCTAATAGTAATTCGTCATTCGTTCGTTGCTTAGAGGACAACTCAGGGTAGAGCATAGAGGGGGTCCTAACAGGGTACTGGCCTGATGTTTCGGGCTCCTGTCTTAGTTTAGTTTCCCTTCTCTCCTTTATTTCTTCTTCTAACTTTCTAGCGGCAAGGTGAGCTGCCTTTCGTAATTCCTTTTCTGCTTTTACTTCTTCCCTCTTTTTCCGTTGTGTTGCTTCTTTGCGCCACATGCCGATACTGTCAAGCATAGTAGGCGTCGTCTTATTGCTACGCAGAACTATTTCTAGCATTTCTATCTTATGGTCGTCGAAGGATCCCATCAGTGGCCACTGACTCTTGGGGTCCTTCTTTGTATATTTATGCCATAGTTTGCTATAAGCTACGGCGACTAGTCCATATTTAGTGAACATGTCCTTATTAGGGGTGCCCTCCAGTGGAGCCGGATGGTTCACCTCTAATAAGCGGTCCGGGCAGAACCAACTACCAATCAGTGGGGAGAAGATAGGCATGACGGGTTACAACGGGGACAAAAGTCAGCACTACCTATCTTTTCACTGCTTGCAAAGACTAGACAGAATATCTCTATTCCTCGTTATTTGTAAGCAGAGAATACCTCCAAAGAACCAATATCGAACAACTAGTGTTCGGACAATCAATCAATCAATGGGGAGATAAAGATAGGCACGACGGGTTACAACGGGGACAAAAGTCTGCGTTACCTACCCTTCACTATCTGCAAAGGGAGAGAGAGAGGGTATTTCTACTCCTCCCCGTTTGTAGACAGCGAATATCTCAAAGAGAACAATCAATAAGCAATACTAGTATTTTTCAATCAATCAATCAATCGTTTCGCAATTTGTCGTGTTTCACGACCTTACCCGGACCGCGTGGACAGTTTCTCGTCTTCCGCCTCCAGCGCCCGATCGTCCTCTACTCTCCGTTATTGCCGCGGCACTCCTGACGGTTCCCAGTCAGGACCGTAGATCACTCGAGAGAGGTCTGCTCGGAACCAGTGAAGTTCGGATGATCGGCTGCCAGACGAGGGTCTATCGGGCAGGAGCTCTCCCGATCGTTGCAGTCGTTCACTCTGTCGTCGGGACCTCTCCCACTTGATCCACGTGTCGCTGATGGGCCCCACGCTTGGGACGCCAATTGTTAAATGGTAGCGGCAGTCGTAGTCGATAACCTTTCAAGTATTGTCCGGCGGTAATCGCCTCTTATACCATTCGATGCTAAACCAATAAAGAGGCAGGCGCCGGAGACTGGAAGGCAGGAAACAAAGTTTTATTCCGTCGGAGTGGAACACATCAGATCAGACAGCGAAGTATCGTCACGAGGTGCTCTAACTGCATCTCTGAGACCTGGCCTCTTATACACACGTTTATGACTTTATTGCAGGGTTATCATACATGGCACATTCTTGAGATCACTTTGATGCATGAAAGAACGTCCTCAGAATCCCCGGCTCAGATCCGATCCCACGCATAGCTACAGTAGAAGTTCTCACCCCACCCGCAGTAGGAGATGGCTATCACACAGCAGGATATTCCGCCAGTTCCCGGGGGTGTGTGCAACCGGTCGGGTCTCAGGGGGTGGGGGCCTTGATCTGCTGTAATCCCTTTGATGTGGGGTGTTTCCCTTACAGTAGGGGCAATAAACTGCATCCGCAGGGCTAGGTGATGGCCTGGGATCGGTTCGGACAATCGGGCGCGGAGGAAGGGGGTTATCAGAAAGGATGTATGACCATGTATGGGATGAAAGGAGGTGTTGGTCAGGCACGGGGTGCGATTCCATGGCAGGGTCGCACAGAAGGAGAGGTTTAACGGCCCTTGTATGAGAGAGCGGGGGTGGCCAGCACGCGGGGGATGTTCGCAGCGCCTGAGGGGCGCGCTGGTGATCGGCAATGAGCGGGGAGAGAGAGTGGGGTGCCTAAAATGGCGGCCGTGCGTTCGCTGTGCGTGGCGCTGGGGAGAGGCAAGATGGCGCAGATAATGTTCAGTTACAAGCTAAATTTCCACAGTATTTGGCAATAAGTACGTTTAAAGCCTTCCCATACCATAGTCGGTATGACGGAAGTGTGTGGAATCCGCCCCATCATCATCGGCGAATCCACACACAGATGACGCCATCGAAGGGCAAACCTGGAGGTTGAAATCACCTGCCCAGAGAACCAGATAATTAGAATTATTAGAGCAGAGGAATGTTTCCAGCCCAGTGTCACGAGCACAGACCACCTTACTACGTGTTGCGTCAAACACGTTAATGTAAACACTTATCAAGACCGACTCACTCCCTCCCTTAATCGTAATCCACGTCACTTGGGAATGAGGTCCAACCAATAGACTCTTTTTTACAATTACAGGAAGCCTCTTAGAATCTGTAGACCTCCTTTGACCCGCCCGGCGCACGAGGGTGTCACGTCTAGGAAATGTGAGGAAAAGTCCTCAACATGTGTCGGGTTCACACTCCATGCTTCCTGTATGCAAAGGCTATCAAAGGCAGATGTGATACCCGCTCAGGGCTTCCTATTTAATTCAATAACCCACCCTCCCCCAACCCCCCCCCCCTTATTCCCTGATGCGTCAAAAGACGATGCCCCCCAGGGGTGGTGTAGGAGAGGCGCAAGGAGGAGAAATAACATTATTTCTCCTCCTTTTTACCTCTTTCCATATGTGCTGCATTCTGCAGAACATGGAAGGAGGAAATCGCCTCCATTGATTGTTTTTGTGCAGGAAGGTGCCCCTTCCTGCACAAATACAATCTTCCCTACAACGCAGACACCCTTGCACCATGGTGCACCGGTGCTTGCGTTGGGGCAAGTCAGCCCTTTGAGAAGCAGCGCAGGGAGAAAGGACAGGAATAGGCCACAGCGCATACCTGCCCTTTCTGTTTGACATAGGGTAGCACAGCAGGAAGGCTTCAGCACTGCCCTACGCCAAGCAATTGAGGCCCTGTGTGTGCGAGGACAGAGAGGCCTTAGAGCAGAAACCAAGCGAACCTGTGCACACGTGTACCGAGCAGTGAACTGTGCAAACTAGAGATCATGCATTTACATCTCTCTTCTGCAACACCTTGCATGTTTCAGCGCCTCGTCAGGGATACTAAGCACTATATATACACTGGTCCTGCTGTGGTGCGTAATTGAATCTGACACAAAAAAGTATTTTAAGTGTTCCCTACTCCTTACAGAATCGAGAACTGGTTAGAACCATGGACGTAGCCATTGGAGTCAAACCAACCAAGCAAGTAAAGTTACAGGAATTAAAAAGCATATTTCTTTTTTTGGAAATAAAATATAACACAGCCTGGGCTTTTTCTTCTGGCAGTGGTTGCAGGGACAACGGGCACGATTTGTCACAAAGATCGCCCACTTTCCCTTGTGCCCCATTGGTCCCCAGAGAACTGGCCCAACACTACTTATAAAGGGAGTGGGTGAAGAGGCGGGCGCACAGAGAGCAGGGCAGGAACCCCAATTTACTTCATTACCCTCACTGTTAGTGCAGTTGCGGCTGCTGCCAATATGCAGTGGGGGGGAGGGGGCAGGGCAGCAGCAGCAGCAGGGGGGAGGGTTGAATTAAAGATTTTTTTTTTTTTTTTAAATTACGTACCTCATCCTGCGGCCGCCTCATGCTTCGTGTATCTCCATTCTCCTGCTGCTCCCGGCAGTTCCTGGGACAGACTCCCCAACCAATCGAGATGCTACTCTCATACTATGAGAGCATCGCTATTCGCTAGGATTGGCCGAAGGGGGCTGGTTTGACGCTCCTCTCAGCAACAGGGAGTCTGTGACATTTTTCTACCTAACTGCGCATGTCTGTTTGGCTGACCTAAGACGACCAGGCAAAGACATGCACACTTAGAGGTGAACCAACCACTCTTCCCTGTGACCCCAGCCCCACCCCGCCCAACACACGCTGGCTCAGCCGGCAGTTAAAAAAACACACAAACTTTTTTTATTTTTCAGCTGTTGGGTCTGAGCCAGTGGGGCGACGCTCGTCCGCCATTGCGGAGGTCCCTCGCTGTGTTAGTACCTAGTAAAATGAAAGACAACCAGTACTTTGAGAAGGCACAGGGTCTGCCATGAGCACAGACAGCTTCTGAGCAGTCAGTGGAGTCAGGTAGGCTGGGTATGCA
This sequence comes from Triturus cristatus, assembly GCF_964204655.1. Classification (NCBI taxonomy): domain Eukaryota; kingdom Metazoa; phylum Chordata; class Amphibia; order Caudata; family Salamandridae; genus Triturus; species Triturus cristatus. Next base: position 1,172,766,146 of record NC_140594.1, read on the forward strand.
GGATAGCATAAGACAGGGTCAGTGGAGGAGGTGTGAAGAGACCCTGTGACCACTGCGGAGACAGAGTCCCCTGAAAAGCAAATCCTCTATGGTCATTCCTCGCTTTTAGTTCTCTCGTTTCACCTCTTTCATGCTAGCTACATGAGCTCTGTATAAAAGACAGCATCATTCAAGTGCTTAGAAGACAGGAGCTAGGGCCTGGTACACGAAGCGTTTTTACATTCGCAAAGGGCCCGAGTTGCAGAATCGGGTCATTTGCAAACGCAAAAAAGCATTTTTGTATGTACCAAGCCCAACTTGCGATTCGGAAACCTGTTACCGAATCGCAAAATGGGTTTGCGATTCAGTTTTAGGAGGGCGCGTGTTTAGGGCTTCCCCTCCTAATACAGAATCGCATTGGTATGTATTGCAACCAAAATGTGGTCTCAAAAGATTTGCATTTCAGCACCAACTTCAATTTGGTGTTAACCGATTGGCACACGGGAAGATGGTCCCACAGACACCCCTTCCCCTTTGAGGATGGTTGGAAAAATATTTTTTAAGAGCACACTGCCTGCTCTTAAAAATGAAAAGAAAACTTTCATTTTTCTTTTTGAAACACATCCTATTTTCTTTTAGGGAAAACAGGCTTCATAAAAAAAAAGATTGCTTTATTGAGAAGCAAACACAGACATGTTGGTCTGCTGACCCCAGCAGGCCACCATCCCTGTGATTTTTGCGAATCCCAGTGGGTTGCAAACAATGACCTACCTCATTAATATTCATTTGGTATGTCTATTTGCGACCCACTGGGAATCGCAAAATATGTAAAATACACATTTGGACATTGCTGCTTGCAATTACCAAATAGCGAATCGCAAGAATTTAATCGCAAACTCTTACCTTCATACATCTGGCCAACAGTGATGAAGGTACCAGCAGCAGGACATGAGTTTCATGATCCTGTTCACGAAGGTAAACATACATGTGTATGTATACTAACGTGTCTATATGCTACTTCCTCTTCGTGTAACTCTAAAATATTTTGGTATTCACCATTTACAAATGCAGATTTACACCTAGGTGTGGGTGTACATGTCTCCAGCCTTTAATAAGGGGGTGGAGCCCCCTAAAAGAGGATTTACGAGTGTGAAGTTACTACTAGTGACTTTGCACATGTGGGGGGCGGCTCTATCACTACTTGGAAATCTCCTGAAGGGAGAGTGTAGGGAGAATTATTGAATATTATTATACTTAGAAAATTGTTTTAATGTAAAATATAAATGTAGTTTTAAATATTTAATTGTAACTTACAACACAATAAAATAACATGTTTCAGCACAATTGCTTATCAACTTGAAAGAGAATTTAAATATTAATTTAATTCATTTTAATTTTAAAATGTTATTATTATTTTTTTAATTAAAATTTTAAATTCAAACCTAATTCCAATCGTCACTATCAACTTTATTTGTATTTAATATGCACAAAATGTAGTTAAATTATTTATTTAATTAATTTAGGTTATTTTCAATTTGTATGTAAAAGTTTACTTCATTTTTAAATTAAATGTATTAATAATAATAAAATAACTATTCAATATATATTTTTGTAAGATTGACAACTAAAAATATATATTTTATATGTTAAAAGAATGCAATTATTTTAAAAGAAATTCATGTGGGGTGCTATTATAATTCCCTTCCCCTGTTTTTTTTTTTTTTAATGGGAGTGTGTTGAAGTACTCGTGGTTGGCCATGTGTGGTGCTTGACTCACCCCAAGCTGAGACTGGAGTAACCCTGAGCGGAGCAGGCAGATTTACTCTACGCGGAGCTCTACGGAGTTGTCCAAAAACTCAGTGGAGCTCCGCTCCCGCGCCTCCCACCCCCCGCAATAAATATTTTTTAAATAAAATTTACAATTAAAATAAAAGCGCACTTACCTTATTGCGACGTCCTGGACTGCCCTCCTCCTCCTTGCCGTAATCCTGTACGTCGTGGTAGGACTGCGCCGAGGAGGAGTAGGGTAGCCCGGGACGCCGCGATAAGGTAAGTGCGCTTTTATTTTACTTTAGTTATAAATTTTATTTAAAAAATATTCATTGCTTGGGGTGGGAGGCGGGAGGGCCTGGGGCTGAACTCCAATTCGCTGCGGAGTAGGTAGTTTTGCAGAAACTTCGCGTTCTACACGGAACGCGGAGTATACAAAATTACGCAAACTCAGCCAGCGGAGCGGAGTTCGTGCCCAGGGTTAGACCGGTGTACATGTTCACCAGCGTTGGGGCTTGAGGCTACAAAGGTAGTGCCTGTATCTTCAAGGGGCGCTCTGTTTCAGAGTTTACTGAGCAGACTTTCCTTGGCAGGAAATGCACCTGGTATGGACTTGAGTGACAGTCAAAGGTAAGCTTTACAAATAGGCGTGGCATAACTTAACTTGACACCGTCCACCTTCCGCAAGGGCCCACTTCCAACGATGCTCAACGGTGCCAGTTTAAAAACTCTTCACACTGACTATCAGTTCAGATTATCACTGCGATCACCTGTTCCAGAGCTCACTGTGCCCCTAGTGCCAGGTTTAAACACTGCACTGGTGAAAGCTCCTCGCACTGCATGTGAGCAGTGATTCTCACAGTGCCCACCTGCTCCAGCAATGACACTGCTCACCAGTGCCAGTTTTATACACTGCTCCTCGCTCAACTCAGGAAGTCCAGCTACTAACACTGTCTAGCAGCCTCATGACTTAGGCATTCACTATTGCAGGTCCACTTTAATGTTGGGTAAACCCACTGGTGATGTTCATCTACAAACCTAGGATCTGGAACAACATCCCTGTATCCACCAGGCCCGCCCCAAATCGGCTCCTGTTTAGGGAAAAGTTGAAGGCTCGCCTTTTTCGAGGACACTACATCACCGTACATCAATGCATTCACTTTCTTTCAACTCAGCGTCCTCTCCTATTACCAGGGCCACTGGAATTATGCAATGGTGCGGCCGCTATAATTTTTGCAGAATTATAGATTTGCTGCACGTGCCACATAATCCATCATCTGCCACATAATCTGCAGATTTTAGCAAATTACATATTTCACTATGCTAATTTTCAACACTAATCCTTTATGGGTTCCAGAGTCGTGTGCTACTCGCCAAAAAAGCGCTTCAACACCCCATCAGAGGTAACAAGTGCTATATAAATGCAAACCTTTCTTCCCTCTACTATCCCTCCGCTATCCTTCTCACTCCAAATAACTGACTAATATCAACCACACAAATTACTTTCATATTTCACCATACTAATTCACCACTAATACTTTATGGGTTTCCGGAGTTGCGTGCTACTCGTCAAAACAATGCTTCAACACCCCATTGGGGGTACCAAGCGCTATATAAATACAAACCTTTTTACCCTCTTCTATCCTTCTGAATCCAAATAATTGACTAAACTAGCCACCACTTAAATTACTTCCATATTTCACTATACTAATTCAACACTAATCCTCTATGGGTCCCGGAGTAGCGTGCTACTCGCCGAAAATGAGTTTCAATGCCCCGTCAGGGGTAGTAAGCGCTATATAAATGCAATTACAATACAAAAACAAAATGTTGTTTCTAGCCCAATTGGTTCAAAAGTGACTAAAAATGCAACAACACTGGTTGCTGCACAAAGGAAGGCCCTCTGCTAAGCTTGACTTTCCACCTTTGTGTTGCTTATTGCTATATTTGGGTGTTAAACTGGTCCTAATAAAGTGCAATCAATGCCCAGACAGTGTTACCAAGTTTTAAAATGAAATAATGAAGTAATACGTTTACAAAATATGCCACATTATGCCCCACATTTTGCCTTTTCTTGTCTCATAATTTACTCAACCCTGCTGCATAATGTGGCCCTCTCCTGCTGCATAATTCCGCTGGCCCTGCCTATTACTCGCCAGCTTTAAGGTCACCCTTGACCATCAAGGCTGGGTGGGCCTTTTATTCCACCTGTCAATTTCCTGGTGGGGGAAGCCCCTGGAGACCAGTTTCAAGTCTGGAATTTCACTCCTGGTGCGTCTGCCACTTCCCTCCGCTCCCTAAGGTTAATTGCAGCAGGCACCAGGAGGCTTCAAGAGAGAGAGGGAGAGAGAGAGAGAGAGAGCGATCAGAGGGGGATTGCAGCAGGCACCAGGAGGCTTCAAGAGAGGAAGGGTGGGAGAGAGAGAGCGATCAGAGGGGGATTGCAGCAGGCACCAGGAGGCTTCAAGAGAGAGAGGGAGGGAGAGAGAGAGCGAACAGAGGGGGGTTGCAGCAGGCACCAGGAGGCTTCAAGAGAGGGAGGGAGGGAGAGAGAGAGAGCGATCAGAGGGGGTTGCAGCAGACACCAGGAGGCTTCAAGAGAGAGAGAGAGAGGGAGGGAGGCAGGGAGGGAGAGAGAGAGAGCGATCAGAGGGGATTGCAGCAGGCACCAGGAGGCTTCAAGAGAGAGAGGGCGGGAGGTAGAGAAAGCAATCAGAGGGGGGTTGCAGCAGGCACCAGGAGGCTTCAAGAGAGGGAGGGAGGGAGAGGGAGAGAGCGATCAAAGGGGGGTTGCAGCAGGCACCAGGAGGCTTCAAGAGAGGGAGGGCGGGAGGTAGAGAAAGCAATCAGAGGGGGGTTGCAGCAGGCACCAGGAGGCTTCAAGAGAGGGAGGGAGGGAGAGAGAGAGAGAGAGAGAGCGATCAGAGGGGGATTGCAGCAGACACCAGGAGGCTTCAAGAGAGAGAGGGCGGGAGGTAGAGAAAGCAATCAGAGGGGGGTTGCAGCAGGCACCAGGAGGCTTCAAGAGAGGGAGGGCGGGAGAGAGAGAGCGATCAGAGGGGGATTGCAGCAGGCACCAGGAGGCTTCAAGAGAGAGAGGGAGAGAGAGAGAGAGCGATCAGAGGGGGATTGCAGCAGGCACCAGGAGGCTTCAAGAGAGAGAGGGAGGGAGAGGGAGAGAGCGATCAGAGGGGGATTGCAGCAGGCACCAGGAGGCTTCAAGAGAGAGAGGGAGGGAGAGAGAGAGAGCGATCAGAGGGGGATTGCAGCAGACACCAGGAGGCTTCAAGGGAGGGAGGGAGAGAGAGAGAGCGAACAGAGGGGGATTGCAGCAGGCACCAGGAGGCTTCAACAGAGAGGGCGGGAGAGAGAGAGAGAGAGAGAGAGAGAGAGAGAGAGAGATCAGAGGGGGATTGCAGCAGGCACCAGGAGGCTTCAAGAGAGGGAGGGCGGGAGAGAGAGAGCGATCAGAGGGGGATTGCAGCAGGCAGCAGGAGGCTTCAAGAGAGAGAGGGCGGGAGAGAGAGAGAGCGATCAGAGAGGGATTGCAGCAGGCACCAGGAGGCTTCAAGAGAGAGAGGGAGGGAGAGAGAGAGCGAACAGAGGGGGATTGCAGCAGGCACCAGGAGGCTTCAAAAGAGAGAGGGCGGGAGAGAGAGAGAGCGATCAGAGGGGGATTGCAGCAGGCAGCAGGAGGCTTCAAGAGAGAGAGGGCGGGAGAGAGAGAGAGCGATCAGAGGGGGATTGCAGCAGGCACCAGGAGGCTTCAAGAGAGAGAGGGAGGGAGAGAGAGAGCGAACAGAGGGGGATTGCAGCAGGCAGCAGGAGGCTTCAAGAGAGAGAGGGCGGGAGAGAGAGAGAGCGATCAGAGGGGGATTGCAGCAGGCACCAGGAGGCTTCAAAAGAGAGAGGGCGGGAGAGAGAGAGAGAGCGATCAGAGGGGGATTGCAGCAGGCACCAGGAGGCTTCAAGAGAGAGAGGGCGGGAGAGAGAGAGAGCGATCAGAGGGGGGTTGCAGCAGGCACCAGGAGGCTTCAAGAGAGAGAGAGAGAGAGAGGGAGAGAGAGAGAGAGCGATCAGAGGGGGATTGCAGCAGGCACCAGGAGGCTTCAAGAGAGGGAGGGCGGGAGAGAGAGAGCGATCAGAGGGGGATTGCAGCAGGCACCAGGAGGCTTCAAGAGAGAGAGGGAGGGAGAGAGAGAGAGCGATCAGAGGGGGATTGCAGCAGGCACCAGGAGGCTTCGAGAGAGAGAGAGGGAGAGAGAGAGCGATCAGACGGGGATTGCAGCAGGCACCAGGAGACTTCAAGAGAGAGAGAGAGAGAGAGAGAGAGGGAGGGAGGGAGGGAGGGAGGGAGGTAGAGAGAGACAGCGATCAGAGGGGGGTTGCAGCAGGCACCAGGAGGCTTCAAGAGAGAGAGGGAGGGAGAGAGGGAGGGAGGGAGGGAGGGAGAGAGAGCGATCAGAGGGGGGTTACAGCAGGCACCAGGAGGCTTCAAGAGAGGGAGGGAGGGAGAGAGAGAGCGATCAGAGGGGGGTTGCAGCAGGCACCAGGAGGCTTCAAGAGAGAGAGGGAGGGAGAGAGAGAGAGCGATCAGAGGGGGGTTGCAGCAGGCACCAGGAGGCTTCAAGAGAGGGAGGGAGGGAGAGAGAGAGCGATCAGAGGGGGGTTGCAGCAGGCACCAGGAGGCTTCAAGAGAGGGAGGGAGGGAGAGAGAGAGCGATCAGAGGGGGGTTGCAGCAGGCACCAGGAGGCTTCAAGAGAGAGAGGGAGGGAGAGGGAGAGAGCGATCAAAGGGGGATTGCAGCAGGCACCAGGAGGCTTCAAGAGAGAGAGGGAGGGAGGGAGGGAGAGAGCGATCAGAGGGGGGTTGCAGCAGGCACCAGGAGGCTCCAAGAGAGAGAGGGAGGGAGGGAGGGAGGGAGAGCGATCAGAGGGGGATTGCAGCAGGCACCAGGAGGCTTCAAGAGAGAGAGGGAGGGAGGGAGGGAGATAGCGATCAGAGGGGGGTTGCAGCAGGCACCAGGAGGCTTCAAGAGAGAGAGGGAGGGAGGGAGGGAGAGAGCGATCAGAGGGGGATTGCAGCAGGCACCAGGAGGCTTCAAGAGAGAGAGGGAGGGAGAGAGAGAGAGCGATCAGAGGGGGATTGCAGCAGGCACCAGGAGGCTTCAAGAGAGAGAGGGCGGGAGAGAGAGAGAGCGATCAGAGGGGGATTGCAGCAGGCACCAGGAGGCTTCAAGAGAGAGAGAGAGAGAGAGAGAGCGATCAGAGGGGGATTGCAGCAGGCACCAGGAGGCTTCAAGAGAGAGAGGGAGGGAGGGAGGGAGAGAGCGATCAGAGGGGGGTTGCGGCAGGCACCAGGACGCTTCAAGAGAGAGAGGGAGGGAGGGAGGGAGAGCGATCAGAGGGGGATTGCAGCAGGCACCAGGAGGCTTCAAGAGAGAGAGGGAGGGAGGGAGGGAGAGAGCGATCAGAGGGGGGTTGCAGCAGGCACCAGGAGGCTTCAAGAGAGAGAGGGAGGGAGGGAGGGAGAGAGCGATCAGAGGGGGATTGCAGCAGGCACCAGGAGGCTTCAAGAGAGAGAGGGCGGGAGAGAGAGAGAGCGATCAGAGGGGGATTGCAGCAGGCACCAGGAGGCTTCAAGAGAGAGAGAGAGGGAGAGAGAGAGCGATCAGACGGGGATTGCAGCAGGCACCAGGAGACTTCAAGAGAGAGAGAGGGAGGGAGGGAGGGAGGGAGGGAGGGAGGGAGGGAGGTAGAGAGAGACAGCGATCAGAGGGGGGTTGCAGCAGGCACCAGGAGGCTTCAAGAGAGAGAGGGAGGGAGAGAGGGGGGGAGGGAGGGAGAGAGAGCGATCAGAGGGGGGTTACAGCAGGCACCAGGAGGCTTCAAGAGAGGGAGGGAGGGAGAGAGAGCGATCAGAGGGGGGTTGCAGCAGGCACCAGGAGGCTTCAAGAGAGAGAGGGAGGGAGAGAGAGAGAGCGATCAGAGGGGGGTTGCAGCAGGCACCAGGAGGCTTCAAGAGAGGGAGGGAGGGAGAGAGAGAGCGATCAGAGGGGGGTTGCAGCAGGCACCAGGAGGCTTCAAGAGAGGGAGGGAGGGAGAGAGAGAGCGATCAGAGGGGGGTTGCAGCAGGCACCAGGAGGCTTCAAGAGAGAGAGGGAGGGAGAGGGAGAGAGCGATCAAAGGGGGATTGCAGCAGGCACCAGGAGGCTTCAAGAGAGAGAGGGAGGGAGGGAGGGAGAGAGCGATCAGAGGGGGGTTGCAGCAGGCACCAGGAGGCTCCAAGAGAGAGAGGGAGGGAGGGAGGGAGAGCGATCAGAGGGGGATTGCAGCAGGCACCAGGAGGCTTCAAGAGAGAGAGGGAGGGAGGGAGATAGCGATCAGAGGGGGGTTGCAGCAGGCACCAGGAGGCTTCAAGAGAGAGAGGGAGGGAGGGAGGGAGAGAGCGATCAGAGGGGGATTGCAGCAGGCACCAGGAGGCTTCAAGAGAGAGAGGGAGGGAGAGAGAGAGAGTGATCAGAGGGGGATTGCAGCAGGCACCAGGAGGCTTCAAGAGAGAGAGGGCGGGAGAGAGAGAGAGCGATCAGAGGGGGATTGCAGCAGGCACCAGGAGGCTTCAAGAGAGAGAGAGAGAGAGAGAGAGAGAGAGAGAGAGAGAGAGAGAGATCAGAGGGGGGTTGCAGCAGGCACCAGGAGGCTTCAAGAGAGAGAGGGAGGGAGGGAGAGAGAGAGAGCGATCAGAGGGGAATTGAAGCAGGCACCAGGAGGCTTCAAGAGAGAGAGGGCGGGAGAGAGAGACCGATCAGAGGGGGATTGCAGCAGGCACCAGGAGTCTTCAAGAGAGAGAGGGCGGGAGGGAGAGAGAGAGAGCGATCAGAGGGGGATTGAAGCAGGCACCAGGAGGCTTCAAGAGAGAGAGGGCAGGAGAGAGAGACCGATCAGAGGGGGATTGCAGCAGGCACCAGGAGGCTTCAAGAGAGAGAGGGCGGGAGAGAGAGAGAGCGATCAGAGGGGGATTGCAGCAGGCACCAGGAGGCTTCAAGAGAGAGAGGGCGGGAGAGAGAGAGCGATCAGAGGGGGGTTGCAGCAGGCACCAGGAGGCTTCAAGAGAGAGAGTGAGAGAGAGAGAGAGCGATCAGAGGGGGGTTGCAGCAGGCACCAGGAGGCTTCAAGAGAGAGAGGGAGGGAGGGAGAGAGAGAGAGCGATCAGAGGGGGATTGAAGCAGGCACCAGGAGGCTTCAAGAGAGAGAGGGTGGGAGAGAGAGACCGATCAGAGGGGGATTGCAGCAGGCACCAGGAGGCTTCAAGAGAGAGAGGGCGGGAGAGAGAGAGAGCGATCAGAGGGGGATTGCAGCAGGCACCAGGAGGCTTCAAGAGAGAGAGGGCGGGAGAGAGAGAGCGATCAGAGGGGGGTTGCAGCAGGCACCAGGAGGCTTCAAGAGAGAGAGAGAGCGAGAGAGAGGGAGGGAGGGAGGTAGAGAGAGAGAGCGATCAGAGGGGGGTTGCAGCAGGCACCAGGAGGCTTCAAGAGAGAGAGAGAGAGAGGGAGGGAGGGAGGTAGAGAGAGAGAGCGATCAGAGGGGGATTGCAGCAGGCACCAGGAGGCTTCAAGAGAGAGAGAGAGAGAGGGAGGGAGGGAGGTAGAGAGAGACAGCGATCAGAGGGGGGTTGCAGCAGGCACCAGGAGGCTTCAAGAGAGAGAGAGAGAAAGGGAGGGAGGGAGTGTAAGACAGTGGCTCTGTATATACTGTTCCCAAATAGGTACAGTGTGCACAGAGTCCACAGTCCCCAGAGGTTTGGCAGAGGCTAAAGTTGGATATAACCTAAAGTGGTAGCTTGGTCAAGCAGTAAGGCAGTATCAGAGGACAGTGTAAAGCATTTGTTGCACACACTTAGTCAGCAAATGGTCTCACACACTCAAGAAATGAACTCTAGGCCAATGGTTTGTATAAAAATATATGGTTGTTTTATTTTAGAACCAACAATAGGTATCAAAATATACTTTCTCTGAATGAGAGGCTTTAGTTAAATACTTTTCAATAGGCTTTTGAATGCGATAGTTACAATTGTTGCAATAGGCAACACATTTTTAAACACAATTTTACATTGAGCTCAATGGGAATTTCTAAGTAAATGCAATTGATTACTTTTAGGATTACTTTTCTAACTCCAAGACTGGATCCTAGATTCAGTCCTGGGACAGTTCCTGTAAACAGGTAAGTAAATACGTTTTGGTTGCAGGAATGATTTTTAAGGAATATTATTGCATTTTAAAAGGTTGCACTTCAAAACGTTTTCACATAGAATCACCAATGTTATCCTATGGGAGGAAATTCACATGGCAGGTAAGTGGGGTTATCGTTACTTTTTCTAACTCAGAGCTGGATCCTGGATCCAGCGCTGGTGCATCTCCTGTAAACAGTTGGAAGAAAGCGTTTTTGTTGTACAGGCGATTTTTAAGGAATATTTGTAAGTTTCAAAAATCGACAGAAGAATTTCTGGCAAAAACCAGGCAATGTTATCCTATGGAGGAAAATCAAGTTAGCGGTGAGTACGGTTGTAATTACTTTGCTGGGTCAGTGCTGGGCACCAAGATCCAGCACTGGGATCTCTCCTGATAGCAGGTGAGTAAATTCCTTTTCGTTGATCGGCTGATTTTTAGTGAATATTATAAAGTTTCAAAACTCTACACTTTGCTGAATTTCCAAGTGAAACCAGTCAATGTTACCCTATGGAAGAAAAGTGAGTTATCGGCTTTTGGGTAAGTACTCAACTGGCAGAGTTAAAGTTCTGGGCATAGACTCGGGGGTCTCCCAGGGTCAGGTAGGTACAGTTGTTACACCCTCAGCGGCACAGTGGCAGCCGGGTGCAGAGTGAGTTAGGCCCAATGTTATTCTATGGGGGGCAGGGGGCCCTTGGTTGGTGGCTGCTGGCAAGCAGGCCACGCGGCTCTGGGAGCTGAGCTCCTGGTCACTTACTCAGGGCAAGTGGGGAAGTAGATGAGGATAGGTGTTGCACTTCCAGGGGCACTCGGGCGGCTGGGTGCAGGGTTCTTTTGAGCCGTCGGGCGCTCCATGGATTTCAGTGGAGAAGCTACAAAACGAACAAAGGCTGCAAGCTCGGGGGCGGAGATTCTTCAGGTGCGACCACCACTTCGAGAGGTAAGTTAGGAAGCTGTAGGTTAGGTAGGCACCCAGGAGCTGGGCACAGGGGGCCGCAGGGCGCCGGGTGCAGGGGTGTCTTTTTGCATCGGGAAATCTTACCCTCAGCTGGTCGCGGTTGGAGGGGTCCCTGGTTCTGAGGCTGCAGGCGTCATCAGGAGCGTCGAGGTGGGTCCTTGGGTGCTGGATTCTGGGTCACAGTCACCGGGGGGACGTCCTCTTGGTGTTTGTCCACTCAGGCATAGGCCAGGCTTGGCGGGTGCAGAGTGTGCAGGGTTCGCGTTTCCTGACTGGTGCCAGGGGTTGTTACATGCTGTTGAGCAGGACCACTGCTCGTGGGAGTCCCAGTCTTGGTAGAGTCACAAGGCAGTCCGGTCCTCAGGGGGTTTTGAGGTTGCTGACGACCTGAGACGCCGGGGTTTAGCAGGAGCAGGTTCGAGGGTCGACAGGCTTGTGGGGCTGAGGGCACATCAGTTGGTGTCTTCCTCTTATTAGCAGCTGCACGGCAGGTTTTCTTTCTTGATCTTCTTGCTTGTTTCGGAATCGGGATCTGAGGAAGGGAGGTTCAGGGAGCCCCTAAATACTAAATTTAGGGGCGTTACAGGTAGGTAGAGGGCAGGGACCAATGGGTCCATTCCCTGGGGTGGGTACACCCCCTATCCTGCCACTCTCCTGTGGGAGGGGGGCTGTAGCCTAGTCCTGATAGGGCAGGGCTCCCCATCTTCAAGATGGCGAGAGCCCGGAGATGTGCTTCACCTCGCCTCCCCCACCTGAGGGGTGGGGTTTGCAGAGGCTGGCACACCCCCTTTCCTCACTTAGCTTTTCCTGCCGATCTTCCCGCCAGAGAGGGGGTCAGAACCGGTTGGGGCCAGTTGCTGAGTATAGCAAGTGGCCTGGAGAAGCTCACAAAGACGACATGCATTTGAAGCTCCCCCCTGCCCATCCTGGGGGAGGAGACCTAGCAACTCGCCCAGGACGTGCATTGTTGCAGGCCCAGGAGAGCGGGGGCTCTCCACCCAGGGGTCCAGCAACATGTCTGCTGTGTGGCAGCCTAGGCAGCCTCTCAGACAGGACGTGGATTGTAGATTAGGTTCAGGGGGCAACTCTAAAATGCCCTCTGTTGTGCATCTTACAGTAAATCCCACACTGGCATCAGTTTGGGTTTACTGTGCTGAGAAGTTTGATACCAAACTTCTCAGTCTTAAGTGTTGCCATCATGGTGCTGTGGAGTTCGTGTTGACGACCTCCCAGCACCATATACTCTTAATGTCAGCACTGCACTTAGAGTGCCCAGGAATGGCATAGGGCACCCAGCTAGAGGGGTGACTGTTTTATGCCAGGGCAGTGTGTTTGTGGGCATGGCACACAGGGATGTGTACGTTTGAGGGGTTGGAGGAGCACTCCTTAATCGCAAATTAAACCTGTAATGGAAAATGGTGCTGCAGCGCTACACTTGCTGTCAATCCAAGTGTAAGCAAATCAAGAAACTGTGTTCCATGTCGACTCTGTTTTGTTCTGCACCCAGACACTCAGCCTGCAAAGGGGGGGGGGGGGTGTGTGCGTGTGTGTGTGTGTGTGTGTGTGTGTGTCAGGGCCTCTAAGGGTGGCACAATAAGTGCTGCAGCCTTTAGGGGCCTTCACTGGTCACAGTGCCCTGGGTACCTGTGGTACCATTTACCAGGGGCTGACCTGTGGCCAGAGATGCCAATTGGGTTTAGGCTTCAATGCAGTTTTAGGGAAGGAATACAGGCCCTGTGCACCTGATTGGCAGGAGTCCAGGGCACACTCAGTCAAAGTACATTAGCAATTCAGCAAAAAGTGGGGGCATACCGTGCAAGAAAGATGGCACTTTCTCACAGGGAGGGAGGAGGGAGGTAGAGAGAAAGCGATCAGAGGGGGGGAAAGAGAGAGAGAGAGGAGAAGAAGAGAAATAATAGATGGATGGAAAGAGAGAGCTTGAGCGGGGAGAGGAAAGGAGCGCGGCTGGTTTTATTAGGGCTGCTTTCGTTCCCACTAGACTATGTACAGCGCTCCGCAGCCCCTTGGCGAGGATTCTGCTACGGAGATATCTCACACATACATATGAAAAAGCACTGAAAAGGGTGAGTTTCTGCCCATTCAATGCATTGGCCTCTTCACTGCACTGGCACTCTCAGATCACTCTTCTCAAGAGGCTGTTCAGATTGTAGGACCCAAGTCGCAGAGTCGCAGAATTGGGCCCTTTGCGAACGCAAAATGGCTATTTCATATGTACCAAGCTCAACTTGCGATTCAGGAACCTGTTACAGAATTGCAAAATCTGTTTGTGATTTGGTTTTAGGAAGGGAGTGTTTAGGGCCTCCCCTCGTAATACCGACTCGCAGTGGTATGTGTGAATGTTTTGCGACCGAAATGCGGTCTCAAAACATTCACATTTTCCCACCAACTTCAATTAGATGATAACTCGTGCGCAAATTGGAAGAGGGTCCCCCAGGGACCCCTTCCCCGGTGAGAATGGTTGGAAAAATATGTTTTAAGAGCCGGCCGTCGTCCCACGGACCGCTGCCTACTATTATACATGAAAAGAAAACGTTTCAATTTTCTTTTTGAAACTCATCCAGTTCCTGCAGCGTGAACCCCTCTTCCACTCTCCGTGCTGTCACATCAACACCCTGCTTCTGCAGCAAGCAGACCCCCCAACTCACACTGTGAGACCGAGGGTTGCACAATATACGGTCACGTCACATGGTTGCATGGTGAAGAGTCCCTTATCACTAGGGTGACCAACCATCCGTACATTTCACGGACAGCCCGTAATTTCGTCCGTCTGTCCGTTGTCCGTGAAGGATTCTTTAACGGACGCCATTTGTCCGTAATATTAACCGGGCACCGATCGCACCACCCTAAAGCCGGCACAGCTTCCACCCACCTCCCTGCTTGACTCCGATGCTGGTGAGGTCGGGTGTAACAGACTCCGATGCAGCACCAAAGCTCAGATTCCCAGCAGCACTGGAGAGGCACAGCGGGATGGCAACCCTCACACCTTCAGCCCTTGATGAGCTGTTAAGAGGTGCTTGAAGGTGACTGAGAGGGAGGGGCTGCAGCTTCAGGCGCAGGGGCATCTATTCAGATGCAAACAGCCCTGAATGTGTCTCTGCAATTTAGAGGGGCCTCACACATTCCCTTCCTGCCCAGGGCCCCAAACATCCTAGAACTGGCCCTGATTACCCCGAGGCAGCACGTGGTTCTCTTCACAGAGCTTAATTACTGTCACTAAATTGTAAGCAAACCTCGGTTCTTCAAAAGTGCAGTCTATAATGTAAGAAAATAAAGAAATGGCACAATCACACCCACACTGATTAACAAAGTATGGAGGACAATCAGTTAAATCAGTTCTCTTGGAGTATCTCCTTTAAGTACTGTACATCACAGTGGGGAGTGGCAAAACTAACATTTTAGAAAGAGAGCCTGTCGTCTTGTTGTTTTGAGCAGGAGGGGATGAGGAGCCCTACCCCACCCTGGAGGGGCCAAGATGATACGAGAATACTGCATGCCCACCCCTGTGCCCACCCTGGTGGATCCTGTTCCCCCTCCTGTGATGGCTCCTGCCCCCCCTCCCCCAGTGATGGCTCCTGTCCCCCCATGTGGTGGCTCCTGTACCCCCCCCACCCCCACCTGTGGTGGCTCCTGGCCCCCCCCCTCCGTGGATCCTGTCTCCGTTCTGGGTGGCTTCTGTCCCAGTCCTGGAATGGCTCCTGTAGCAAGGGTGAAGTTCTTGATGGGCGTCTTCTCAAAAAGACTCCGCTCAAAATTAATATGAAAAGGTGGGCGAGTGAGTAAGCGAAGGGATGTGTGGATAAATTAGTGAAAGGGTGAATGGATGAATGAACGATTGAATAGATGGATATTGAGAGAGGATGGATGGATTGATGAGTGAGTGGAAGGATGGATGAGAGAAAAGGTAAATAGCTGGCTGTATGGGTGGAAGGGTAGCTGGATGGGTAAAAGGGTGGATGGATGAGTAAAAGGATGGATGGATTGATGAATTGATAAGTGCAAGGGTGAATGGATGGACGGATGAGTGAAAGGGTGGATGTAAGGATGGATGAGTGAGTGAAAGGGGGTAGATGGACAAAAGGATGAATAGATGAGTGAAGGAGTGAAAGGATAGATGGATGAGAGAAAGGATGGATGAGTGATAGGACCAATGGATGGATTCATGAGTGGATGAGTAGATGGATGGATGGGTGGGTGGATGGATGGATGAAAGTAAGGATGGCTAAGTGAAAGGGTCGATGGAGAGAGAAAGGGAGGATGGATGGATGACTGAAAGGGTGGATGGGTGGAAGGATGAGTGACTGGGTGGATGGATGAGTAAGTGAAAGGATGGCTGGAGGGGTGAAAGGGTAAATGGCTGGATGGATGAGTGAATGGATAGATGGGTAGAAGAATGGATGGATGAGTGTACAGATGGATAGGGTGAAAGGGTGGATGGATGATGGATGGATGAGTGAAAAGATGGATGAAGGGATGGATGAGTGAAATGATAGATGGAAGGATACATGATGGATAGGTTTGCAAATGGTTGAATATGTGAGCTTACTTATATACTATTGCGCGACCTCCTCTGATGTGTCTGTAAAACTTATCTATCGTCCTGAAGTTTTGACCTCCTGTCCTGAATTTGTGTCCTGAATTTTGACCCTTTGTCCTGAATTTTTACACTCACCGTCCTGAATTTGCACCAATGCCAGTTGGTCACCCTATGGTCGGCTCCTTTTCCATCTGTCCGGCTTTTGTGTCGCCTCGTAAACCTGGGGAGGAGTTACGGATCTGGTTGTACAAGTGGAATACTCTTACGGCTGTTGAGTGATGCTGCTGGGGGTGCTCGGAAATGGGGTTACACTTGTCAGACCTGTCAACTTAAAAACACAAGTCACTGTGTGAGGAGGGTGAAGGTCTTGGAAGGGGTGGGGCTTCCTGCTGAGAATTGACAGGGGGCCCGTCTGCCCCATCCCCTCCAAAACCCAACCCCACACCCCAAACAGAAAGTCTGCTGAGGCCGCCACCAATGTCCCTGGGTGTTTCAAACCCCTTAATAAACTTTGGCTGGGGTTCTCACTGCGCCTTCTTGGCCACCGTGTGATAAGTAGGGTGACCAACTGGCATTGGTGCAAATTCAGGACGGTGAGTGTAAAAATTCAGGACAAAGGGTCAAAATTCAGGACACAAATTCAGGACAGGAGGTCAAAATTCAGGACAAAACTTCAGGACAATAGGTAAGTTTTACAGACACATCAGAGGAGGTCGCGCAATAGTATATAAGTAAGCCCAGCCATATCCAAACATAATCAACTATTTGCAAACCTATCCATCCTGTATCCTTCCATCTATCATTTCACTCATCCATCCTTTCACTCATCCATCCATTATCCATCCATACACCCTATCCATCTGTACACTCATCCTTCCACTCTTCTACCCATCCATCCATCCATTCACACATCCATCCAGCCATTTACCCTTTCACCCATCCAGCCATCCTTTCACTTACTCATCCATCCACCCACCCAGTCACTCCTCCTTCCACCCATCCACCCTTTCAGCCATCCATCCTCCCTTTCTCTCTCCATCGACCCTTTCACTTAGCCATCCTTCCTTCCATCCACCCACCCATCCATCCACTCATCCACTCATGAATCCATCCATTGACCCCATCACTCATCCATCCTTTCTCTCATCCATCCTTTCACTCCTTCACTCATCCATTCATCCTTTTGTCCCTCAACCCTCCCTTTCACTCACTCATCCATCCTTATATCCACCCTTTCACTCATCCGTCCATCCATTCACCCTTGCACTTATCAATTCATCAATCCAGCCATCATTTCACTCATCCATCCATCCACCCACTCAATGGCGTTTGTGCCATTTCTTTATTTTATTATATTATAGACTGCATGTTTGCAGAACCAAGGTATGCTTACAATTTAGTGACAGTATTTAAGCTCTGTGCTGCCTAGGGGTAATCAGGGCCAGTTCTAGGATGTCTGGGGCCCTGGGCAGAAAAGGATGTGTGAGACCCCTCTAAATTGCATAAACATGACACATTCAGGGCTGTTTGCATCTGAATTGATGCCCCTGCTCCTGAAGCTGCAGCCCCTCCCTCTCAGTCACCTTCAAGCACCTCTTAACAGCTCATCAAGGGCTGAAGGTGTGAGGGTAGCTGTCCTGCTGCGCCCCTCCAATGCTGCTGGGATCTGAGCTTTGGTACTGCAGTTACACCCGACCTCAGCAGCATCGGAGTCAAGCAGGGAGGGGGGTGGAAGCTGTGCCGGCTTTAGGGTGGTGCGATCGGTGCCCGGTTAAAATTACGGACAAATGGCGTCCGTTAAAGAATCCTTCACGGACAACGGACAGACGGACGAAATTACAGACTGTCCGTGAAATTTACGGACGGTTGGTCACCCTAGCCGACCAGACCCTGTTGGATACACCTGAAGACATGAATGACACGACAGCCAGGGAGGCTCACCTGGTATCTTTCACAACACATCCCGTGGAGGAGCGGGCATGGGGGGAGGTGACGGGGTCTAAAATGCACTGGTGCACTTCGAGGAAGGGGGGGCAAGGAGCTTGGGGGTTGGGGCGGAAGGAGCTGGGAGATAGGACAGATGGAATGCCGTATAACTAGTACGTGATTTTATACGGAGCTTCATACCGAAGTTTTGCCACATCTAAGTTCTGTCAATAACAAACGTACACGCCTATCAGAAGAGGAAAGTTAATACAAAGAAGCGGGATTGAAAGGCTAATGGGGGATTCCTGTTTCTTCCCTCAGAGATGCTTTATGCCTTTATTAGATTAAGACCTCCGTCATGAGTTGAGTCAGCGGTTTCCCGGGCTGGGATCCCGCCCTGGGGCGCTCCAAGTGGGTCAGGTTTTTCTGGACCTAAAGTTTCTAGGTCCAGAGCAGACCGGTTTTACCAGGTGCGAGGGAAAACACGGGGAAAAACCAGGGGTGGGACTGGGGGGCAGAGGCACACCCCAGCCCTCACTGTCCTATCTAGCAGCGTGGGAGGATCAGACAATACCCCCCTCCCCGGGGGCTTGCAGCCGTCCCAAACATGTGACACGCCATCCTGCCACCCACCTCACACCTGTGTTAACTTGAAATTCCCATAATTGCGCATATTAACAATGTCATTCCGTGTCTTGAAGATTAACACCCCCCCCCCCCCCCCTCCCTTTTCAGGGAATTTTAACTTGTGATTCCAGTTATCCCGCCGCAGGGAGACGCCAGGTGACGTGAGCTCTTTCATTCCAGGAGTTAAGAGGGAACTCGTCCGTACTGGAGGCCTCAAGAAAGGGTCAACCCAAGGGAGATCTCTGGTATTCGGCATTGATGGAGACCCGCATTCAAGGGTCGACTTGCCACCCTGAAACGTTTTAAGAAAGGGTTCAGACGGTAACACAGAACCTAAAGCCTCGGGTCCCACACCACAGAAGTACCCCATAAATCACTGGGACCACAAACTATGGTTGTAGACACCAGGGGCACAATTACACAAAGGGGGCACTTTCCTTATTTGCGCCATGGCGCACCTTAAAACAGGTGCCTCGGGCACAAACAGGGAGAGTGTGCCATGTTAGATTGAATGGACTGAACCCCGGGGCAGCCGTGAATGAACTGAACCCCAGGACAGCTGTGAATGGACTGAACCCCAGGGCAGCCGTGAATGGACTGAACCCCAGGACAGCTGTGACCTCAGGCTGCCCTGGGGGCAGCGCGCTCAAGTGAAATACAGCAGAGCTCTGAAGCCGCTGCTCCGTGGTTAACTGTGCAGGCGGTAACCCGCCTGCACTTCTAAGAAGGGGGTGAGATCCCCTTCCAAACGGATGCAGTAAGTGACTAAGTGACTACACTCACCTGCAGGGAGATGTCTAGGGGGTCCATAGGACCCCTTTTTCCCCCTCTAGACGGCTGCCATCAGGGGGTGCGCTGACAGTGAGCTACCTTTTAGGTGGCACACCATCAGTGCTCCCCCTGACAGCTTATTTGCCTCTGCCCCGTGCCTACAATACGCCGCGGCCGCAGAGGCAAATAGATACCTTCATTTGCATGAGGTCACGCCCCCATGCAAATGAGGAGACACTCTCTGGTGATATTGCTATATGTGCGCCAGCACTATTGGTATTACAGAAAGGGCCGGGTCTCAGAGCAGAACTACAATACTCTCAAGTGTTGCTGAACTGCGGACTTTGGCTTTAGACAGCAGAGATATCTCACAAGGAACTCAGAATGTGTATGAGTATACTGAGTTTCTGTTTCTTAGAAACACCCCCACCAATCTGTGAAGAAATGGTGAATATTTTTAGAAATAATTCCCTACGACAACAATCTACTAGTGAACGTGACCAGTTCACTTTTTGCACAGTTGGGGTCTGCGCTGCCTTCCGTGTGCAGAGTTCCAACTAACCTGTGACCAGCGTGGGCTAGAGACTTCTTCTCGTGTTGACTCAGGTCTCCCAGATGCCTCATGACCTCAGGAGCCTGCGTGAGGTCCACGCCTACCCACGGTCGCGCAGCCCTGGGTGGAGTCACGGCAGCCCTTTGTGGCAGGAGACGGGGTGGTGTCTAGGACTCCTCTGACTGCAGGGGGTCTGAGTGGGGTTCATAAATAATCTTTGCCAAAGGATTCTTTGTGGGGTTTAGTACTACCCATGGTCTGACTCCCCTTTACTGCAGGAGCTTGTGTGGGGTTAGCATTGCCTATGGCTTCAAACGTGTGTGGGGTTCAGACCCTCCTATAGATGTGTAACTCGGATTAGGGTCTGGACAGCTCGTGATTGCTGAAACGTCCAGATATTAACATAAATATATATTTAACAATATGTTTTTTGAGGTTCTGTCCATCCTTCGCAGCAGTTTTTGCTCCCTTTAACTCAACAACAAACTCCCAGCAGCCCCGTCTTGGTGGTGCACAGACATAGAATAATGGAATATGAAATAAGAGAACAGGTAAAGTGCACGAGGACTCCTTCCCCGCCAACCCCCAGCCTCACCTTACTCAAGGACCGTACCGGGCCTTCAGCTTTACGTTGGGGAGCAGGGGTGGGCTGCCTCTGAGATGTTTACCTTCCATCCGAGAGGCTCGATTTCATGTGTGACAGGGCAGAACCAACTAGTGCCACGTGGTGTCTGCCTGACCGTCGGCCTCATCGGACCTGAAGAAGGCTCATTTGCCACAACCTACTTACTTACACACCTGTCAAAGGAAGCGATTCCACATAAGAGGGGTTGAAGGCCAAAACCTTTTTAGGCCGAGCCTGGGCCGCGCATGCGCTGCTCTGCGAGCCATGCAGTATTGGAGTCTGGAATAGAAGCCTGCCCACTCTCCGCCCATATTTATCATTGGCTTGTGTCATTGCCCTTCGTAAATGTTGACTTCTGATTCGTTAATAGGCTTGCTAGGCCCTCCTTAGTAATGCCTTATCTTCATTCGTAAACTCCCATGAGGACTGGCCCTTTTACTTTGGTTGTTACACCGTATGTCTTTTTTAGTCTGTAAGCACTATTTTCTTTAAATAGTTTCTCCTACTGCAGGCACGACACGCTTTCCTGCATTCATGCCATGCGCGCTTTTGCTTTCTAAGCAGCCCGGGACAATGGCGGCCGCTTCTTTGAATAGGTCTCGCATTTACAAGAGTTTGAGCTATTGGCATTGTACATGACAATGCCTTTTATTTATGTGTTAATTATCAAAACATATAAATAAAAGGCATTGTCATTTGCAATGCCAATAATTTAAAGTCTAGCAAATGTGAGACCTACTGCATTGCAAATGCTTGTTTATATTATTTTACAAAAATTGATAAAAGGGCCTAACTCAATCATATTTTAATAGTAGTAATAGACTTACTTTTTGCAAAGTGTAAGTACGTAGCAGGCACGTGACGGGATTAATTGTATTGATGGTCACTGTATTCACCCCAAATGTGCGACCCCCGAAGGTTACATTGGAATTGAAACCCCACTTTCCTGTGGTACAGCGGGCCAACCTCTGACCCTGCCACCCACACTGCCCGCTGCTTCCTCGTGTACCTCTGGGAGCCGCCGGGGCTCAGCTCGCCCTGCCTGCCAGTGCCTTTCCTGGACGTAGCACAGGACTCCCGCCCAAAGGGAGCTGTCAGACAGGATACGATGCCCCGCAGGTCTCTGCCACCCAGAGTCCGATTAAACAATATTCCCAGGTTGAAACGTTTCAGCGCGTGGCCGGCCTGAGCCGCAGGGTTCCCTGTGTCACCATCAGCACTAGGGGTGGGTGCAACTTGCGTCATTCCGCGTAGTTAATCATGGGGAATTATCTTTGAATTCCACGAGAATACACGGAAGTACCCGAAAACTCACAACACCTCCAGGCATTAGGCCGCACACAGGATTGGGAGAGGGGATGTTGGGGGGCTGCACCCCTACTCTGTGCACAGCAGCTCGTGCTGAAGCTGTACCCGCCACAATACAAATAAAGACACCTGTTCTCCGGTCTCCGGGGCCCTCTCACTTGTAAATCAGAAGCCTGCATTTAAACATCGTGTCTGAACAGTGGAGACCCTCTGTTTTTCGTCCCACACCTTTGTGCACCTGTTTATTCGAAGCCCCCCCCCCCCACCCCCCACACACACACGCGCTTTCCAATTCTTGGATCGCTCTCTTCCTCGAGCTGGACCCCCACCCCCCACAGACATCCTCCCCCGATTTATAGCAACACGCTGGCTTCTAACCGCTGGCAATGTGTGCTGCCTGCATCCGGGCAGTTACCTTTCAGGTGGCCCGTGGGCGGGGGCGGGGGGGTGTCTTTGTGCACTAAAAGCCAGCGCGCCCCCTTAATGATGCTCTGGGCTGCCGGGGCACGCGCCTCTGCCGGCGCCGGCGGAAGCAGGTAATAAAGTTGGGATTTTATTACCCCCGCTCCGTGCCAGGTAATGGCGGCGGTGTGTTGTGGGCACGGAGGCGCTGACACGCTGTTAATCAGACCCATACGTGCACAGTCCGCAGCGGCTGTGAGTTACAGCCCCCCCCCCCCCCTCTTCCAGGCACTTGTGCCCGGCCCTTCCCGCCTCCGTGCTGCGCAGAGGGTCAGCGTGTGTTTGTGGCGCGTCTGCGCCCTCCTGGGTGGATGCTTCTACGTGTATGAGATGCCTGTTTCCTGGCAGGCAACGTGCTCTTGTGCTTGGTGCGAGTTGCGTTTGTGTGTCTTCGTATGCTTCTGTTTGTGCATGGTGCATCCATGAGATGTGGCTGTGTACATTTTGTGTAAATCAATAAAGCACCGGTTTCTCGGGATTCATTCAGAAAAAGAATCAGAACCGGTTAATCCATATTCATTTGATGTCCGCTCTGTCCAAAAACTTTGGAAATCACCCTTAAGATGGATAATTAATGAGAAGGACCCATTCATGTTCAAACATTCTGCATTTTATCAAGATATATACAGAGATTCCGCTGTGAGTTCATGTGAAAGTGCAGACTGCGTAGTGATCTGTGAAAAGTGCGCTGCGTGTCAGTAGTGAATAATAGTTCAAAAACACGTTTGAACTGTCATTTCTGGCCCTTCCTACTCCTTGTGTGTATTCACAGAAGAGCAAATGTGCGTCGTGGTCCATTGATAGCTCAAATAGAACAAACCCTGCCCACAGTCGCAGATTCAGGAAGTTCATGTTTCGACCCTTTGTAGTAAAGCAATGGCCTTCATCAGGACAAAATGAACAATCCATTTATGTCATCCAAAACACCTTTAGAAGTTCATAAAGAGTCACATATCTAATTAAAATATAAAAACAAGACTTGTGCTCCTCTGTCAATGGGGAAAGCACACCTCGTTTGTGGAAGCTCGAACATTTTACAAATAGGCAGACCTATGTCAATGTCCTTTCCTAACAAGTTTCGAGGAAGGCGGGGCCAGCATTGGCCCCGCCGCCATTATGGTGGTCGGCCATGCCCCCATATCCAGCCCCCTCTGTGGCCCCGCCTTGGTTAGGGGCCGTGCTCCGGAAGCGATTGAATCGCTTCCGGGTCATGGGAGGCTCCCCTGCGCCCCGGAAGTGATCGGATCACTTCCGGGGCGTGGGAGACTCTCCGGGACCTTTAAAGCTGGGGGGAGCGCGAAGGGCGATCTCTTGCTCCCCTCGGCAGCACACCCGTCGCGTGTGCCCCCTCCCTCGGGAGGACAGCTAATTCTTTTTTCTTTGTTCTACAGGTCGGTGCTTCCAACGCAGCAGTGGTGGACCAGTGCTCATCGTCATCAACGGTGATCTTCGTGTGGGATCCTCGCGGGTTTAAGGCAGCGGAGTCGCAGGGCGGCTGGATTTGCGGCGTGGTCCTGGAGTCGAGGAGTTGGCATTAGTGCACTTGCCGGTACACAGAGGTTGCTTGGGCGCATCACACGGAGCTTTCAATAGCTCGGTTTGTAGAGCGGAGGTCTGTATTGGGGGAGCGGATATCCTTAACGGAGGTCGCATCGGCGGCATCCTCCCGCGGGAGGTTTTTTGATCTTGTTGCTTTGTCCCCATTAGATCGCTGGAGCTTAGTCCTGTAGGGAGCCGGAAGTTTGTTTTTTAGACGAGCGAGATCGCAAAAGAAAAGGCGCGTCAAACACAGAGGTCGCGTCTTGGGCATCCTCCCTCGGGGTTTTTTTCATGGTTTTCTTTTATTCCCAATAGATCGCCTGAACGTCGTTGGCGGCGCCGCCACCACCAAGAGTGTGGGGGGGTTTCCGTGCTGTCCATTAGATCGCCTGAGCATCGTGGAAGAGCGCCTCCATTAACACGCGTGCAGCGCGTGCGGGGTGGAGATCTCTGCAGCGTTTTGTCCTGGCCATCGGGCAGAACATTGATTTCTTACTTTGTTTTAACAGGAAAGCGACAAGTGTTTCCCAAGCTAACCAGGAACAGCAACGCTGATCGTGAAGGGGCAGCCCAGCATTTGCCAAGGTGCCTACTCATCTGGAGTATCGGCCAAGACCAGGAGCAGTGCACGAGGACGTGAGGGCCTACGCAGAGGGTGCCCGAGGACACGTGCAGGGGCCTTCATCCCGGCGCTGCTGGGAGCCAAGCGGGTTGGAGCCTGTAGCTCACCTGCCTTGCTGGGTTAGCCAGTATTGAGGCTCCGGTAGCGTGGGTGCTGTGGCCGGTCGTGTTCCTCCATCAAAACAACGGTAAAAGTTTGGAACAGGTCGCAGGGTAGTCATGCCTCCTAAGGCTAAGCGTGGTGAGCGGCGCCCTGGTATCGCAAGTGTTTTGGACGCCCTGATGAGGAAGATTGAGGAAATGGATAACACCATGGCGCAGCTGGCAGAGAGGCTGGATGCGCAGGAGGGGCCATCCGGGAGGTCACGCAGGGACGCTTTACCCCCAAGAGAAGCTTTTCCCCCCTTGCCAAAAAAGAGTAGGGCAAAGAAAGTGCCGCAGGTTGTCCCGGGGAATGGTGGGGCCCCAATTTTGCCTGTAGTACCCGCGTCTCCCAACACACCGGGGGGCGAGCCTTCTCCTGTAGATCCGGTAGGTGGGTCTGTGCCCTTGGTCCCTGCGACGCCCGTTATCCCGCCACCAGCACCTGCAAATCCTATCCCCGCACCGGCGGTGCCAGTGCCAGAGGTGCCTAATGTTTCGTTACCTGTTCCCCCCCGCACCCGGGGGGGTACCAACACTTCCTACCGATTTTGTCTCCTGCCTAGCAGCCGTGCTTCCCTGGCTTGGGGGCATGGGGTTGAATGTGAGTGCAGCGGGTATGGTCGGGACGGACACATTGGAAAAGGCAAGACAGCTTATCGATCAAGCCAAGCTTAAGGAAGTGCCGGCGGTCGGGGCCCCCAAGGACACCGCGGGACCTTCGCATGGTAAGCCACAGACGTTGCCATTGTTGGGCATGGGCGAGGCACGCACATCTTACGAATCTCTCTCACGCCACTTGTCGCAGGAGGTTAAGGAGAGAATTTGGAAAGGGACATACATTGAAATTTTTTCACTCTTGATAGATGAGGTTGAGAGGGAGGAGATGAAGAGGAAGAAGGATTATATGCCCGCGCGTGAATGGGCGAATTAAATGTTGAAGTACAGGGTTGAGGAGAACATCAGGCATTGGATGCTGGCTTACAATATTTACATGGCTGTGATGACGGAGCGTTTCCCAGAGGAAGCGCCCGCAATGGCTTGTTATATGTCTAGGATCAGCACGGCGCAGGCAACAAAAGGGGGCACAGGGTGGTTGGATTATGACAAAATTCAGGCACATCAGGGCATCTGATCCAACGCTAAAATGGAATCAGGTGGAGGGGATATCCTGGTTGGATCATTTGAGCGGCCTTACAGCTGAGGCTGCAAGTGACCCGCCAAAACCACAGCCCTTTCGGGCGTTCCCCCCAGCTGCACCAGGCGGGGGGGCGGGGAAGAAGGGATGCTGCTGGGATTTCAACAGGCGCACCTGCGTCAGGGCACCAGGGACATGCAGATTTAGGTACGCGTGCAGTTTCTGTGGCAACTCAGGGCATGGTGAGGCAAAATGTCTTAAAAAACAGAAGGATAGGGGGGCCAAAAAATCAGATGGAAGGGGTTTCCAGCAGAGCTAGGTCACCCATTATCCTCCACGCAATGATACCCTGGTTAAACAGATGTAAGTGCACGACCTCAGCAAGGACGTTAATGGGGGTTTCAGAGAGGGGTTTAGAATCCCTGTGGCGGATTTTGTGGGTCCCTCGTTTTGCAGGAACCAATTGTCGGTCACTCAGAACGCTGGGGTGGCGGCAGCCAAGATTGAAAAAGAATGTAGATTGGGCAGAGTGGCTGGGCCCTTTGACAAGATTCCCGTGCATAACTTTGTGTGTTCCCCCCTGGGGGTAGTCCCTAAAAAGGAACCAGGAGAATTTAGGCTAATTCACAATTATCAGTGCCAAGGGGGCAGTCGGTGAATGACTCCATTGATGAGGATTTCAGCTCTGTGTGTTATGCATCTATTGATCAGGCAATTGAAATGTTGAGGGGACTGGGGGCAATGATGGCAAAATCTGACATAGAATCTGCTTTCAGGCTGCTGCCCGTTCACCCGAGCGATTTTCACCTCCTGGGCTTCCAGTTTGAGGGCAAGTTTTTCATGGACATGTGCATGCCAATGGGGTGTTCGGTGTTGTGCGCCTATTTTGAAATGTTTAGTACGTTCTTAGAGTGGTCTTTCAGACAAGTGACAGGGCATAGGCATGTACTGCATTACCTAGATGACTTCCTCTTTCTGGGGCCACCAGGGAGCGTGGGGTGTGGGCAGGCGCTGGAGCATTTCTGTGCGTCAATGAAGAGTTTTGAGGTACCATTAGCGCAAGGAAAAACCGTGGGACCTTCCCCGGTTATAGAGTTCTTAGGGATCGAACTGGACTCAGTCGCGGGATGCTCACGGCTTCCCGCTGACAAAGTGACTAGGTTTGGGGATGTACTGAGGCAATGTCTGGAAGCTAAAAGGGTAACGTTGCACCAGCTACAACAGCTGCTGGGGCAGTTAAATTTTGCATTACGCATTGTACCTATGGCACGCCCCTTTTCAAGGTCCATTGCACAGGCAATGTCAGCCCTCAAACAGAAACACCACCACACCAGATTGAGCAGCGAGGTCAAGCAGGACATGCGGATTTGGTTCGCATTCCTGCGGGACTTCAATGGCTCGGTCCTGTGGCCCGGCCCGGTCACTTCTTGCGCAGAGTTGGGTTTAATGACAGACTCCGCGGGCAGTGAGGGGTTTGGCGGCATTCTGGGCACTCAGTGGGTAGCACAGCATTGGCCAGCATGGTGGGTGGACAATGGACTCACCACTAACATTGGTTTCCTGGAATTGTTCCCCATTTGGGTGGCATTGTGCGTCTGGCCGGAGCAACTGCGCAACAAAGCAGTTGTTTTCTGGTCTGACAACATGACAGTGGTGGAATGCATAAACAACCAGTCAGCAAAATGGAAGATGATCTTGCGTTTAATTAAGGAGATCGTTTTGAAATGCCTGCAGTTGAATCTTCAGTTTAGGGCGAAACATGTCCCGGGGGTATTGAACCACGCTGCTGACGCTCTGTCTCGTTTCAAGATGCAGGTTTTCAGAGCTCATCTCCCGGGAGCAGCACCACGCCCAACGCCTTTCCCCGAACAGCTCTGGCAGATTGGTGCCCTCACTTACCGGACTTGGTGGCAGCGAGCCTAGCGCCAGGAACAAGAAAGGCATATGAAGGGGCGTTTGGGGCATACTGTAATTTCTTGACAGACCAGGGTGGGACGCATTGGGCGGATTCTCCCGGGGTGTGCTCTTACTTGCAAGCCCTGCGGGACGACGGGAAGTCAGTGGGGTCAGCTAGGAGACACATGGCAGCCATTTCATTTTTTGCACAGATGGGCGGCAGGCGGGATCCTCCTCAAGCATTCGTAGTGCGCAAGGCATTGAAGGGTCGGCAGCTGTTACAGGGGTCTGCGCCCGACACTAGGCGCCCGATAGGGTTGACTACCTTGGCATCAGTCCTGGCAGCGCTAGAGCAGACTTGCGCCAATGTAACGGAACGTTTGTTATTCAGGGCAGCCTTTAGCTTGGCTTTCTATGGGGCCTTTCGAATAGGGGAATTGGTGGCTAAGAACAAAAGGGACCTCGGGGGTGGCTTACAGCTGGGTGACATACACTTCCATAACGGGGCATTGCAGGTTACAATTCGGCGATCAAAGACAGATCAGGAAGGGAGGGGGCAAGTGATGTTTCTCAGACGGGCTCCGGGCAACCCCTGCTGCCCGGTTTTTCATATGGAGGCAGGTAATGGGGCAGCGCGCGCAAAGCAGTTAGGTGTCAGGGTTTCCTTTATTGGCCATGGTGGGCAGCGTTTTGATAGGTTCAGAGAACGCATAGGTCACATGCTCGCTTCCTTGGACACTCTTCCCGATGCTATAATTCTACATCTGGGGGGTAACGACTTGGTGCACTTGAATAGGAGGGTCCTACTGGAAAGGGTGCTGTCAGAGTCAGCATTGCTGGCCAGGCGCTGCCCTGGTACGGTTATTGTGTGGTCACACATGATACCAAGGCTTCAGTGGCGGGGAGGGGTATCGGTGAAGGCTCTCAATCACTCGGCCCAGAGGATTAATAATAAGATAGACAAGCTGTTTAGGACCCCCAGATTGCAGGTAATTGCCCATGGGTGCATTAAAGGGGACGTATGCTATGTGCAAGATGGGGTGCACCTGTCGCGTTTGGGCAATGAGATATTCTTGGGCAACATTTTAGCGTGGCTCGAGCGAGCTCACTGGTAAGTATGACCTTGGGTTTTGGGGGGGGCCTGATAGTCGGTCTACTATGCAGGCCTGTGCGGTAAGGTCATAGGTTGGACAGACTAAATTGACTAATCTTTTGGGGCGCCTTATGAAGTGTGGCGCCCAGAGGGGAGGGACATGTGGCTCTCACCAGACTCCAAGGGCAGTTACAACAGGTTGCTTGGAACGGTGCGGGGACAAAGGGGGGGGTTACGCTTTCCATTGGCTGGTTGGCCACCCCGCACGCGGGTGTAAGTCAGCTGCGCTGTCTGCATGGCCCCTTTATGGAGTAAGTCTTGAACGTATGGGGGTTGCCTGGGGGTAAGTACTTCCGGGTCAGTTGGGCCCCCTGCGCATGCGTACTCCGGTTGGGGTGCGCGGGACAATCTGGATTAAAGGGGGAGGGGCCAGCGTTTGACCTTGCCGTAGCCCCAAAGGAATACGCAGAAATGTGATCAGCAATGTGTTTAGACTAGGATAGGAACATTTATGTATTAGAGTTTTGTTAAAGCTAGGAATGAAACAAATGCACCGAATCCAGTCTTGGCATTTCTGCGTTATTGTATATATAACCTTGTGTGGTTGTTAATAAATACGATCAGGGGTCAACGACCCCCTATTCCAAACAAAAGGTTATATTGTTTTTTTGTCACAGTGGGGGGTGGAGGGGGCGGTAGGCCGTACCAGACCATATGTGTTTTATATACACATTGTTATAAGTTTTTGTGTGGCAGGTGTGTATGCTTTTGTATGTGTGTGTGCGCATGCACAGTCTGTATTTATGTGTGCTGGAAGTATGGGCGTGATAGTAATCATGTCGTTTATATATATATGTGTACTTTGGGTCAATGCATGTTTCTTGGTATGCATGCAATATATGTACATGTCTGTGCTTCTTGTATGTTTGTATTCATGTCTGTGAGTGTATTTGAATGTGTCTTCTTTATATGCATAGTGGGTGCACATATGGGGTGCACATCGCGGAAAGCATAAAACAGCAAGCCCTTACTCAGCCACTCTTAAAAAGCATTCTTAGAGAGGCAAGGAAGGATTCTTTCGAAAGAACAAGACATGTCTGTGGTCAGACAGATCCCGCGCGCCTTGGGACTCTACGATTCGCATGTGGACACGGTCTGTCAGCCATATATGAAGGCCGCTCTGGGGAGACAGGCCATTAGGAATGTCTTGAACACCAGACTCCTGACCTTGCCAGTCTGTGAATTCAGAGCAAGTCAGACTGCGTGTTAATGCCATGAACTCAGGGATTCACTACTGTGGGGCTTCCAGGCGCTACTGCCCCAAAGGCGCCTCCTATGAAGGCCAACATGTTTGCAGCAAGGCACTTGATCATGTAAGGAGGCCATTCATGACGTCTACACATGTACCATCCCCATGACGTCTACACATGTACCATCCCCATGACGTCTACACATGTACCATCCCCATGACGTCTACACATGTAAGATCCCCATGGAATTAGCAATAATATCTAAGTTCTTTGCCATAATAAGAGAGAAACTGAGGGTCTATCACACATAATCCTTAATAAAACCATCTTTCGCACACATGTTCACGTGATAGAATGCCTATGGCAAAAGTAATTGTTTTCCGAAGTTTTAAAACAATCGTGATAAGTTGTACCTGCGATGGCGCGCCAAAGACGATGCTGCTAGGACCATCTGTGGTATGAAGGCTCACACAGCTTAAATCCCCTTGAACGCACTTCAGCCCGAATGGTTTTAAGGAGTTTGCAATGTTATACCAAAGTAAACCTTCGTGAATGTTTATAATTATTTTAACAAAGTTGTTCATAAAATATTTTTGCCTACACCTGCTGTGGATATGTTGTGAAGATTCTAATGAATCATACAATAAACTTTGATATGACTGGGGTGCGCATGTGTGTTTCTTTGCATTCATGAAGTGAGTATGTGTTTGCGTGCGACAGGTGTATGTCTTTACATATACTATTGTGTGTAATTTGTGTGCACGTATCGTACATGTGCAGTGAGTAAGGGCTTCGTTTTATGCATCTGATATATGCACAGGTCCACATTTTGTGACCTTCTTTGTATGGCTGTGATGTATGTGTTTGGTGTGCACCTTCATTGAAAACGTGGAGTTTATATGTGCATGTATCTGCTTTGTGTGAGTGTGTTTTTTTGTAAGCATGTGATGTTTTCATATGCCTGTGCATAGCGTTAGTATATCTTTCTGTTTATGTGGGTCAGAATGGGTTGTTTCTGTGCACAGGGCATGTGGGTATGTGGTGTGCATGTGTCTCCATTTGCATGCATGAGGTGTTCATGTGTTTATGTCTGACAGGGATTGTGTGATCTGTGTGTATTTATGGGTACTATGAGTCTGGGCTTCAATTTAAGCATGTAGCACATGTGTGACTGTGTGTGTGTTGGCATTGTGTGTCTGCGATTCTTTTATTGCATACAATGTATGTATGTGCCGTCTCTTGGTGCAAATTTGTGTCTGTTTAGGCTTATGTGTCTTTCTATTTGTGTATGCAAAGCAGGTGTGTATATGTGCTGTGTGTGTTTGTTCATTTGCAAATGCAAAAAGAACAATTGATGGACAGAATGCTGAACAATGTTCTTTATTTACGTGCATGAGGTGTATTTTTTGGTTTAACAGGTGTGTGTCGTTGTATGTTTGTCTGTGTTTTATATGTGTATTTATTTGTACTCGAGTGTGGGCTTTACTGAATGTCTGACTGCTTTGTATGAGTTTGAGTCTCTTTGTATGCAGGGGCAGCTCCTCTGTAATGACGGAGGAGAGTCGCCCCATGGGCAAAGTGGGCTCTGGCCCAGGGCCCCTGCATTTCAGGGAGGCCTGGGGGCCCTGATTAAGCCAGATCTGTTCTGCAGAGAGTTTTGCCATGATGACCTTTAATAGTTCTTAAATAGATTGATTAAGATAACGTTTTCCTTTAATTTGTTTTTAATTTGGGTGATGTACCAGAGTCTATTACAGACAAGTTACAGAGAAAGAATGTTTGGGTTTTATGTAACATAAATAAAAAAGTTTCTTTTAGATCAAAACAGGATCTCAGATATGAGAGGGCGTGAAGGAGCAGATATTAGAGTATAAATTCAAAGCAGAACAGGGGCCCCCACAATACGCTTGGCCCAGGGCCCCCTAATTTCTTCAGATGTCTCTGACTGTAGATGGAAAAAAAAGGATAATAAAATAACTTCATTATGGTTTTACTTTTCACTGACAGCTGATGCTGTCGAGTCTAGAGCGAGGCGGGGCCGGGCTGTCCTCTATGGACAGTCAGCAGCACTGTAAATGCGCATATTCGGTTTGGCCTGGTTGTCTTGGGAACGGCCAAACAGACATGCGCACTTAGATTTCTCCAACCCAGCTGTATTGTAGAGCCGGGTTGAGAAATGGCACAGGCTCTCAGTCCCTTCGTGAGCGCCAACCAATCCTGGTGCTGTTCTCATAGCCTGAGAGCAGCATCTGGATTGGGCGGGGAGTCTGGGAACCTGTGCTGGCCCGTGGATGTTTTCCGGGAAGAGAGGAGCACCGAGGTGGCAGGCAGCGGGAGCGGCAGGTAATTGCTTTTATTTTTAATATTATTTGTCCTTCTGTCCCCACCACGTGTTTTGGCAGTAGCCACCTCTGTGTTATGCAGTAGATGAATGTATGTGTCTGTGCTCAATGCAGAGCCAGACTGAGACATAATATAGGCCCCGGCGCCATCTTAAAAGAGGTCCCACTTAGGGAGCCAGATAGGTAAGAAGGGTCCCACATTTCTATATCAAGGCAATCTTAAACTTGTAAAGAGAGGCTGTATGGGAGTTTTGCAGGGTATGGGAGATAGCATGCATTTCTGCTTACCGTAGGCAGTATTTTTCGTAACCGAGAAATCAGCAGTAAAAACCAGCAAACCAGTCCATAAGCCAGGCCCACACACTGCCAAAAAACCAGCCCAAGCACTGACTTGTCAGACCAGCCCCCCTTCGGGCACTGCCAAATACAGGCCAGTCTGACACCGGCTTGGTGTGAGCTAGGTGAGTTAGTTCCTCTATTTAGTTCTGTGTGTGTCTATGTGCTTATCTGTGTATGTGATGAGTATGTGATGTACATTGTTTTATTTACATGGATATGGTGTGATTGTGTGTGATAGGTGTGTGTATGTATCGTTCTCTATGTTTGTGTGTGCTATGTTGGTATGCATGTGTTTGTGACTGTGGGTTCCATTGTATGCATGGTGTTCATGTGTGTGACTTTGTGAGTGTGCTCTTTTGCTTCTATGCAATGTATGTATTGTATTGTATTGTAGCATTAAATAGTGCTTTGTCATCCTATGTATCTGTACGTGTTGTGAGGTTTTGTCTTTGTTTCGGTTTATGTGTGTTTGCATGTATTTGTGTCGTTAGAGTTCATGTGTGCATGTGTTATCCATCTGTGTTCAATTCTATGCATGAAGGATGAATGTGTTTATGTGGGACAGTGGTAGGTTTTATATATGTTTCTTTGTGTGTGGTATTTGTGTATGCATGAGTGCTGTGACTGTGGCATTATTGTACCCATATATGTGTGTGCCAACACTGTGTGACCATGTGCTACCATAGTGGCATACAATGTTTTCATGCTTCAGTGCCTGGTGCATATTTGTAGCTACGTTTATGTGTGTCTATGTGTCTGCGCATTAATGGTGTATGTATATGGTCTGTGTATGTTTATTGTGATGCATGAGGTGTGTATGTGTTAGTGTATGAAAGGTGCATTTCTTTGTATACATTTATGAGTGTGGTATGAGAGAATCCATGTGTGTTGTGACTGTAGGCTTGATTGTATTTGTGTGTCAGCACTGTGTGTTTGTGTGTTTCTTTGTATACATTTATGAGTGTGGTATGAGAGAATCCATGTGTGCTGTGACTGTAGGCTTGATTGTATTTGTGTGCCAGCACTGTGTGTTTGTGTGTTTCTTTGTATACATTTATGAGTGTGGTATGAGAGAATCCATGTGTGCTGTGACTGTAGGCTTGATTGTATTTGTGTGCCAGCACAGTGTGTTTGTGTGTTTCTTTGTATACATTTATGAGTGTGGTATGAGAGAATCCATGTGTGCTGTGACTGTAGGCTTGATTGTATTTGTGTGCCAGCACAGTGTGTTTGTGTGTTTCT
Organism: Triturus cristatus; assembly: GCF_964204655.1. Taxonomy (NCBI): domain Eukaryota; kingdom Metazoa; phylum Chordata; class Amphibia; order Caudata; family Salamandridae; genus Triturus; species Triturus cristatus. The sequence goes on from NC_140594.1 coordinate 1,172,799,506, forward strand.
TTGTATACATTTATGAGTGTGGTATGAGAGAATCCATGTGTGCTGTGACTGTAGGCTTGATTGTATTTGTGTGCCAGCACTGTGTGTGTGTGTGTTTCTTTGTATACATTTATGAGTGTGGTATGAGAGAATCCATGTGTGCTGTGACTGTAGGCTTGATTGTATTTGTGTGCCAGCACAGTGTGTTTGTGTGTTTCTTTGTATACATTTATGAGTGTGGTATGAGAGAATCCATGTGTGCTGTGACTGTAGGCTTGATTGTATTTGTGTGCCAGCACAGTGTGTTTGTGTGTTTCTTTGTATACATTTATGAGTGTGGTATGAGAGAATCCATGTGTGCTGTGACTGTAGGCTTGATTGTATTTGTGTGCCAGCACTGTGTGTGTGTGTGTTTCTTTGTGTGCAAGTTGAACTCCTCGGAGTCCCAAATCTTAATAAATAAACTGTTAAACTGTGCAAGTGATGTATGCATTCGGCTGGGCTTGGTGTGAGTTTTTGGTTCTGTTTATAGGTGCCTTTGTATGTGTGTGTGTATGCGTAGACAGATGTGTATCTGTTTTATACACAAATGCTTACTAGTATGCACGCAGATTATGCTTGTGAATGTGAGTTATGTGTCTTTGTATTTATTTATGTCTGTTCTTAGTGTGGTCTCTATTCTATGTACTTAGTACATGTGTGTCTGTACTGTGAGAGTGTGTTATTCTTTGTATGCATGTGATGTATGTGCACGTCTGTGCTTGGTGTGAGTTTGTGTTGATGTTAGTCTTTGTGTGTGTTCTTGTTTGCAAATTGGTGTATATTTAGAGCATGTATATATCTTATCAGTTTCTATAAGGAGTGTGTAAACAGGTTTCAGATGTGTGTCTTTGTACAAAATTCTCTTTATGTGTGGTATGTGTGCTGTGTGAATGGGTTTCATTGTATGCAAGTAGCGTATGCGTGTCTTTGTACGCACAAGTTGTGTGAGTGTCTTTCCCTGTGGTGTCAGCATGTAAATTAGGCCTGTGTGGAATTTTACCTACGCCAGAAGAATTGGAGTATTTTTGGTAATTCTACATTACTATTTGACACAGAAATACTGATAATTATGTTCTTCCTCCTCCTCGCGAAATTAAGAGTAATTTGGGAGGAGAGAATCCTAACGCAAGAGCTCATTTAGCGTGCACGAGCGACTGCTCGCGCTTTCTATTTGTGTTCTGCTGCCTTTAGTGTTGTTTCTTAGCACAAAATGCACCCTCACATTCATTTTGGATTTAAGGGCGCGTTTTGCGTTAAGAAAATAGTCAGCAATAAGTTGGGGGGTAGATCGTACCCCAAGTGCACATTTAGCGAGAGTGAGCACCTGATCGCTATTCGTGTTCAGTTGCTTTTAGCGGCATTTTTGCACTAAGAAATAGTGCTAAATGCTTAAGTACTCTTCTTGCACAGTTCAAGCATAATCTTTGGGAATTTTTAGGTAATTCCATGTGATTACGATACACTGAATTACGCGAACTATGCCCGCACCTTATATAAATATACCATAAACTGAGCGAGGCTACTGTCCATAACAAACCAATAGCAGACGTGATCAAACGGTGAGGGGATTTAAAACATAGGTATTTTCATCTGACAATGACACCGTCTATGACATTCAGCTTTACGCTTCACACGTGCACGTGCTTCCGAGGGACCGTGCTCAACTCCACCCTCTAATTGTAGCTCCAACCACCATCCTTAAAGATGGCAGCTCACTTTTAGGCTTCTGTGTGAGAGACAGCCCACCCTGTTTAAATTCACCTAAAAATGCAGGTCTCTTTTCTTTGCAGCTTCTATGCAAAGTGGTCTAGGTGTAACAGTCTCCCCCCAAAATACTGAGGGTTTCACTACAAGTCTTGCACAGTCACTCGAAAAATGGTCATTGCATAACTTTGGCCATAAAGGAAAGTCTGAAAAAAACTCAAAACGGTGTTGCTTCATCTACAAGAATTCAGCAATGCTGAACACCCTCAGAAAAAGAAATCTGTTCTTTTGTGGTGCATCTGTGTACATGAAACAAAACAACAGAGCATTTGGAAACAGTTAAAAAAAACTCCAATATGAGGATGTCACTGCCACAAGACTTTTTGTAAACTCTAGTTTCTTTTGATCTCTTAGTATTTCAATGAGTGTTTTCATGTTTTGTGTGAAGATGTCCTAATGAGTGAATGCCTAATAAAGAAAAGATCTTGCACAGAAAGGGAAGTCATGGTGATTTGAGATTGTATTTAAAGTACCTCAGAGAAGTGTATGAAATAGAGAACATTTCAGTATTGTAAGGAATTACGTCTTTTTGCTGTGGTCCCCACCCTTTTCAGATTGGTTTTGCTGGCATTAGGACTAGGGGAGCAGCGACATTACAGAATATGTGCTCTTCCCCATAAAACATAATGCAAAATTCGGATTCGCTCATTTAACTTTCCAGTAAGACCATGGTAATTTGGTGCAGAAAATGCACCACTGGCGTGGAAGCTAAATTACATGTGGGCTGCATTGTGCATTTATATCACCCACAACTAAAATATGTGGCTGCCGACTGGCTGACGCTTTAAAACCCCACCAGTAACACATTTAAGAGAACTGTGCTCTGTGATGTAGAAAATCTGTACAGTGGCTAAGTCAGTGCTTAATTTGAGCTGGTGTTTTCTGGTGCTCAGCACTGGTACTTAATTATTAATATCGGGATTTTTCATGAGCACCGGTTATGGACATTTATGGTAGGCGCTGGGAGATTAAGCGATTTGCCCAGAATCACAGAATGTTAAACCAACACCGAGACTCAAACCTGGTCCCCCAGCTCCGAAGTTGGCAGCTCTGGCCATTACACAACACCCTCTCCCCACTTTCATGGTTAGTAGTTGGTTCTTTTTGAGGTGGCACTAACAGGACAAACAGGGAGGTGCAAGCTGTCTCCTGACGAGAGCCCCAGCACTTATTTTTTTATACAAGTGAATCACTTGGCTAATTTACCCCTTAAGTGTGCTCTGAAAGCCCACATGGCTCAGTAATAAAAGTATAGAAGTGGGACATGATAAATATTAAAAGCAAACATTTCCTCACTGTGAACATTTGTCAAAAGCCATTTGTACCGTTTTAGACAATAGTACATTTTCCACTGAGCAGGCCTGATTGTGACTAATAGTCTATTTTCTTATTTCAGTTAGCGAAAATTGTTAATTTTCTTTGTTTCACTTTTTGTCAAAAATCTAATTCATTGGAGAAAGTAGATCGTTGATACCTGCACTGGACAAGTCATTTTGAAAAAGTTGACTTTGAGTTTGCTAAAAAGCCAAACAGGATTGAACCAGTTTGATTGACTTCCTTTTTTCCAGGGGCTGTGAAGGAAAGTGGGTTAGAAGTTGCCAAGAATGAGGCCCCTTCACAGGTAATAAGTCTGCAACCTTCCAACTATTGGGAACCGAGTACCCAATTACAGCCCTTCACTCTGTGTTAACTGCTGATGGGGCTCTGTTGTATGCACTGGAGGAACATTTCTCTTAGAATATCACATTTAAATATTATGCTAGAAAAATGTTGACATTCAAAATATTGTGAAAATATCTATCTATCTATCTATCTATCTATCTATCTATCTATCTATCTATCTATCTATCTATCTATCTATCTATCTATCTATCTATCTATCTATCTATCTATCTATCTATCTATCTATCTACCAGTATGTCAATAATTTGCAGTTTGCTATACATAACACGACATGTATGTTCCATGATTATTATATAAATCTTCAAAGTACAAAGAGATGTGGTTACGATTAGTGAATCTAATATTCTTCATTACATATACTTACATTCATGATATTTTGGTAGACCGTATCCTGTCAATTATATTTTTCTACTACAACAGTTTGTGCTCGATATTCTGAGCTAAACATGTTTCAAGCAATGCTTTTCAGCATTCACAGCTCAGCTCACCATGACAACAAACAAAGAATACCTGTGGACCAAAGTTGGGCACAGGTTTTCTAATAGAGTGAAATATATTTTAAATAACTCTATTACCCTGAGATTTAAGATTGGAGTGAATTCATTGAAGTCTGAAGTTTGTCTCCTATCGAGCTTCGTAACATTTTGTTAAGGTCTTCGCCTTGGCACTAATCAGAATCACATACAAAAACTCATGAATTCAGTCAACCATGCATATTCATTCAAGCCAGGTCCTCACTGGATGGCTGGGCTGCTAATATCTGGAGGTCGAAGATCAGATGTTATGTTCTGTAAAATGCTAAGGTCTTTACCTCCTTTCAACAGCGGTGACCCCACCACCCCACCCCCTGGGCGGACACTGCAGGGTCCCTCTGGACACAGTATGCAATATGATTAATGATGTGGCCAGGACTTTCATTCTTAGGAGGCTTGGAGAGATGCTATTGCTTGCTCCCCATGGTCTACTCTACACACATCTGTTGGGCCTGATGGTTTCGCTCCTTCTAGGAATAGTAGGGTGAGTTTAAGACTGCACCTCAGGGCCTGGTTGCCATTGTTCACAGGGAGAGTTTGAAGGTCAGGTGAAATTATGGGCGCACCCGAAATCTGTCTGGGCTGGAGTGCTCTGGTGAGAGTGAGTCTGAGTGTTGAAGAAGGCTTAAAGGTGCAAAAACCTCAGGAGAGTTTCTTCATGGTTGGTATTGACTTGAAAGTATCCCTCAAGGTTGAGACAGGAGCCAAAGAGCAGAAAACATACAGACACTACATCCTTCCTAAACTGGAGTGATGTGATCCCTCACTGATTCCTAGGATGAGGATGGCCTGGCTCTGGCCTTCAATACAAAATGGCAGAGGCCTGATAGGGAACAATTGGCTGATGTACAAAGATACTGATGTACAAAGATTCTGGTGTACAAAGATTCTGGTGTACAAAGATACTGATGTACAGAGATACTAATGTACAAAGATACTGATGTACAAAGATACCGATGTACAAAGATACTGATGTACAAAGATACTGATGTACAAAGATACTGATGTACAAAGATACTGATGTACAGAGATACTGGTGTACAGAGATACTGGTGTACAGAGATACTGGTGTACAGAGATACTGGTGTACAGAGATACTGGTGTACAGAGATACTGGTGTACAGAGATACTGGTGTACAGAGATACTGGTGTACAGAGATACTGGTGTATAAAGATGCTTATGTACAAAGATGCTTATGTACAAAGATGCTGATGTACAAAGATACTGATGTACGGAGGTACTGGTGTGCAAATATACTGATGTACAAAGATACCGATGTACAGAGATACTAATGTACAAAGATGCTAATGTACAAAGATACTGATGTACAAAGATACTGATGTGAAAAGATACTGATGTGAAAAGATACTGATGTGAAAAGATACTGATGTGAAAAGATACTGATGTGAAAAGATACTGATGTGAAAAGATACTGGTGTACAAAGATACTGGTGTACAAAGATACTGATGAACAAAGATACTGATGTACGGAGATAATGGTGTACAAAGATACTGATGTACAAAGATACTGATGTACAAAGATACTGATGTACAAAGATACTGATGTACAAAGATACTGATGTGAAAAGATACTGATGTGAAAAGATACTGATGTGAAAAGATACTGATGTGAAAAGATACTGATGTGAAAAGATACTGGTGTACAAAGATACTGGTGTACAAAGATACTGATGAACAAAGATACTGATGTACGGAGATAATGGTGTACAAAGATACTGATGTACAAAGATAATGGTGTACAAAGATACTGATGTACAAAGATACTGGTTTACAAAGATACTGATGTACGAAGATAATGGTGTACAAAGATACTGATGTACAAATATTCTGGTGTACAGGGATACTGGTGCACAAAGATACTGATGTACAGAGATACTGATGTACAGAGATACTGATGTACAGAGATACTGATGTACAAAGATACTGATGTACAAAGATACTGATGTACAAAGATAATGGTGTACAAAGATAATGGTGTACAAAGATAATGGTGTACAAAGATACTGGTGTACAAAGATGCTGGTGTACAGGGATACTGGTGAACAAAGATGCTGATGTACAAAGATGCTGATGTACAAAGATGCTGATGTACAAAGATGCTGATGTACAAAGATGCTGATGTACAAAGATGCTGATGTACAAAGACGCTGATGTACAAAGACGCTGATGTACAAAGACGCTGATGTACAAAGACGCTGATGTACAAAGACGCTGATGTACAAAGACGCTGATGTACAAAGACGCTGATGTACAAAGACGCTGAAGTACAAAGACGCTGATGTACAAAGATGCTGGTGTACAGGGATACTGGTGTACAGGGATACTGATGAACAAAGATGCTGATGTACAAAGATGCTGATGTACAAAGATGCTGATGTACAAAGATGCTGATGTACAAAGACGCTGATGTACAAAGACGCTGATGTACAAAGATGCTGATGTACAAAGATGCTGATGTACAAAGACGCTGATGTACAAAGACGCTGAAGTACAAAGACGCTGAAGTACAAAGACGCTGAAGTACAAAGACGCTGATGTACAAAGATGCTGATGTACAAAGATAATGGTGTACAAAGATACTGATGTACAAAGATACTGATGTACAAAGATACTGATGTACAAATATATTGATGTAAAAAGATACTGGTGTACAAAGATACTGATGTACAAAGATACTGATGTACAAAGATACTGGTGTACAAAGATACTGGTGTACAAAGATACTGGTGTACAAAGATACTGGTGTACAAAGATACTGGTGTACAAAGATACTGGTGTACAAAGATACTGATGTACAGAGAAACTGAGGTACAAAGATACTGATGTGCACAGATGCTGATGTATAAAGATACTGATGTACAAAGATACTGATGTACGGAGGTACTGGTGTGCAAATATACTGATGTACAAAGATACCGATGTACAGAGATACTAATGTACAAAGATACTAATGTACAAAGATACTAATGTACAAAGATACTGATGTACAAAGATACTGATGTACAAAGATACTGATGTGAAAAGATACTGATGTGAAAAGATACTGATGTGAAAAGATACTGATGTGAAAAGATACTGATGTGAAAAGATACTGGTGTACAAAGATACTGGTGTACAAAGATACTGATGAACAAAGATACTGATGTACGGAGATAATGGTGTACAAAGATACTGATGTACAAAGATACTGATGTACAAAGATACTGATGTACAAAGATACTGGTTTACAAAGATACTGATGTACGAAGATAATGGTGTACAAAGATACTGATGTACAAATATTCTGGTGTACAGGGATACTGGTGCACAAAGATACTGATGTACAGAGATACTGATGTACAGAGATACTGATGTACAGAGATACTGATGTACAAAGATACTGATGTACAAAGATACTGATGTACAAAGATACTGATGAACAAAGATAATGGTGTACAAAGATAATGGTGTACAAAGATACTGGTGTACAAACATACTGATGTACAAAGATACTGATGTACAAATATATTGACGTAAAAAGATACTGGTGTACAAAGATACTGGTGTACAAAGATACTGGTGTACAAAGATGCTGGTGTACAGGGATACTGGTGTACAGGGATACTGATGAACAAAGATGCTGATGTACAAAGATGCTGATGTACAAAGATGCTGATGTACAAAGATGCTGATGTACAAAGACGCTGATGTACAAAGACGCTGATGTACAAAGACGCTGATGTACAAAGACGCTGATGTACAAAGACGCTGAAGTACAAAGACGCTGAAGTACAAAGACGCTGATGTACAAAGATACTGATGTACAAAGATAATGGTGTACAAAGATACTGATGTACAAAGATACTGATGTACAAAGATACTGATGTACAAATATATTGATGTAAAAAGATACTGGTGTACAAAGATACTGATGTACAAAGATACTGATGTACAAAGATACTGGTGTACAAAGATACTGGTGTACAAAGATACTGGTGTACAAAGATACGTATGTACAAAGATACTGGTGTACAAAGATACTGATGTACAGAGAAACTGAGGTACAAAGATACTGATGTGCACAGATGCTGATGTATAAAGATACTGATGTACAAAGATACTGATGTACAAAGATACTGATGTACAAAGATACTGACGTACAGAGAAACTGACGTACAAAGATACTGATATACACAGATGCTGATGTATAAAGATACTGATGTACAAATATACTGGTGTACAAAGATACTGATGTACAGAGACAATGGCGTACAAAGATATTGATGTGCACAGATGCTGATGTACAAAGAAACTGATGTACAAAGAAACTGGTGTACAAAGAAACTGGTGTACAAAGGAACTGGTGTACAAAGAAACTGGTGTACAAAGATACTGACGTACAGAGAAACTGATGTACAAAGATACGGATGTACACAGATGCTGATTTACAAAGATACTGATGTACAAACATACTGGTGTACAAAGATACTGATGTACAGAGAAAATGACGTACAAAGATACTGATGTGCACAGATGCTGATTTACAAAGATACTGATGTACAAAGATACTGGTGTACATAGATGCTGATGTACAAAGATACTGATGTACAAAGATACTTGTGTACAAAGATACTTGTGTACAAAGATACTGGTGTACAAAGATACTGGTGTACAAAGATACTGGTGTACAAAGATACTGGTGTACAAAGATACTGATGTACAAAGATACTGATGTACAAAGATAGTGGTGTACAAAGATACTGGTGTACAAAGAAACTGACATACAAAGATACTGACATACACAGATGCTGATGTACAAAGATACTGATGTACAAAGATAATGGTGTACAGAGATGCGGATGTACAAAGATACTGGTGTACAAAGATACTGATGTACAGAGAAACTGGTGTACAAAGATACTTGTGTACAAAGATACTTGTGTACAAAGATACTGCTGTACAAAGATACTGATGTACAAATATTCTGGTGTACAGGGATACTGGTGCACAAAGATACTGATGTACAGAGATACTGATGTACAAACATACTGGTGTACAAAGATACTGATGTACAGAGAAAATGACGTACAAAGATACTGATGTGCACAGATGCTGATTTACAAAGATACTGATGTACAAAGATACTGGTGTACATCGATGCTGATGTACAAAGATACTGGTGTACAAAGATACTGGTGTACAAAGATACTGCTGTACAAAGATACTGCTGTACAAAGATACTGATGTACAAAGATACTGATGTACAAAGATAGTGGTGTACAAAGATACTGGTGTACAAAGAAACTGACGTACAAAGATACTGATGTACACAGATGCTGATGTACAAAGATACTGATGTACAAAGAAAATGGTGTACAGAGATGCGGATGTACAAAGATACTGGTGTACAAAGATACTGATGTACAGAGAAACTGTTGTACAAAGATACTGGTGTACATAGATGCTGATGTACAAAGATACTGGTGTACAAAGATACTTGTGTACAAAGATACTGGTGTACAAAGATACTGGTGTACAAAGATACTGATGTACAAAGATAGAGGTGTACAAAGATAGTGGTGTACAAAGATAGTGGTGTACAAAGATACTGGTGTACAAAGAAACTGACGTACACAGATGCTGATGTACAAAGATACTGATGTACAAAGATAATGGTGTACAGAGATGCGGATGTACAAAGATACTGGTGTACAAAGATACTGATGTACAGAGAAACTGTCTTACAAAGATACTGATGTACACAGTTGCTGATGTACAAAGATACTGATGTACAAATATACTGGTGTACAGAGATGCTGATGTACAAAGATACTGGTTTACAAAGATACTGATGTACAAATATACTGATGTACAGAGAAAATGACGTACAAAGATACTGATGTGCACAGATGCTGATTTACAAAGATACTGATGTACAAAGATACTGGTGTACATAGATGCTGATGTACAAAGATACTGGTGTACAAAGATACTTGTGTACAAAGATACTTGTGTACAAAGATACTGGTGTACAAAGATACTGGTGTACAAAGATACTGGTGTACAAAGATACTGATGTACAAAGATACTGATGTACAAAGATAGTGGTGTACAAAGATACTGGTGTACAAAGAAACTGACACACAAAGATACTGACATACACAGATGCTGATGTACAAAGATACTGATGTACAAAGATAATGGTGTACAGAGATGCGGATGTACAAAGATACTGGTGTACAAAGATACTGGTGTACAAAGATACTGATGAACAAAGATACTGATGTACGGAGATAATGGTGTACAAAGATACTGATGTACAAAGATAATGGTGTACAAAGATACTGATGTACAAAGATACTGGTTTACAAAGATACTGATGTACGAAGATAATGGTGTACAAAGATACTGATGTACAAATATTCTGGTGTACAGGGATACTGGTGCACAAAGATACTGATGTACAGAGATACTGATGTACAGAGATACTGATGTACAGAGATACTGATGTACAAAGATACTGATGTACAAAGATACTGATGTACAAAGATAATGGTGTACAAAGATAATGGTGTACAAAGATAATGGTGTACAAAGATACTGGTGTACAAAGATGCTGGTGTACAGGGATACTGGTGAACAAAGATGCTGATGTACAAAGATGCTGATGTACAAAGATGCTGATGTACAAAGATGCTGATGTACAAAGATGCTGATGTACAAAGATGCTGATGTACAAAGACGCTGATGTACAAAGACGCTGATGTACAAAGACGCTGATGTACAAAGACGCTGATGTACAAAGACGCTGATGTACAAAGACGCTGATGTACAAAGACGCTGAAGTACAAAGACGCTGATGTACAAAGATGCTGGTGTACAGGGATACTGGTGTACAGGGATACTGATGAACAAAGATGCTGATGTACAAAGATGCTGATGTACAAAGATGCTGATGTACAAAGATGCTGATGTACAAAGACGCTGATGTACAAAGACGCTGATGTACAAAGATGCTGATGTACAAAGATGCTGATGTACAAAGACGCTGATGTACAAAGACGCTGAAGTACAAAGACGCTGAAGTACAAAGACGCTGAAGTACAAAGACGCTGATGTACAAAGATGCTGATGTACAAAGATAATGGTGTACAAAGATACTGATGTACAAAGATACTGATGTACAAAGATACTGATGTACAAATATATTGATGTAAAAAGATACTGGTGTACAAAGATACTGATGTACAAAGATACTGATGTACAAAGATACTGGTGTACAAAGATACTGGTGTACAAAGATACTGGTGTACAAAGATACTGGTGTACAAAGATACTGGTGTACAAAGATACTGGTGTACAAAGATACTGATGTACAGAGAAACTGAGGTACAAAGATACTGATGTGCACAGATGCTGATGTATAAAGATACTGATGTACAAAGATACTGATGTACGGAGGTACTGGTGTGCAAATATACTGATGTACAAAGATACCGATGTACAGAGATACTAATGTACAAAGATACTAATGTACAAAGATACTAATGTACAAAGATACTGATGTACAAAGATACTGATGTACAAAGATACTGATGTGAAAAGATACTGATGTGAAAAGATACTGATGTGAAAAGATACTGATGTGAAAAGATACTGATGTGAAAAGATACTGGTGTACAAAGATACTGGTGTACAAAGATACTGATGAACAAAGATACTGATGTACGGAGATAATGGTGTACAAAGATACTGATGTACAAAGATACTGATGTACAAAGATACTGATGTACAAAGATACTGGTTTACAAAGATACTGATGTACGAAGATAATGGTGTACAAAGATACTGATGTACAAATATTCTGGTGTACAGGGATACTGGTGCACAAAGATACTGATGTACAGAGATACTGATGTACAGAGATACTGATGTACAGAGATACTGATGTACAAAGATACTGATGTACAAAGATACTGATGTACAAAGATACTGATGAACAAAGATAATGGTGTACAAAGATAATGGTGTACAAAGATACTGGTGTACAAACATACTGATGTACAAAGATACTGATGTACAAATATATTGACGTAAAAAGATACTGGTGTACAAAGATACTGGTGTACAAAGATACTGGTGTACAAAGATGCTGGTGTACAGGGATACTGGTGTACAGGGATACTGATGAACAAAGATGCTGATGTACAAAGATGCTGATGTACAAAGATGCTGATGTACAAAGATGCTGATGTACAAAGACGCTGATGTACAAAGACGCTGATGTACAAAGACGCTGATGTACAAAGACGCTGATGTACAAAGACGCTGAAGTACAAAGACGCTGAAGTACAAAGACGCTGATGTACAAAGATACTGATGTACAAAGATAATGGTGTACAAAGATACTGATGTACAAAGATACTGATGTACAAAGATACTGATGTACAAATATATTGATGTAAAAAGATACTGGTGTACAAAGATACTGATGTACAAAGATACTGATGTACAAAGATACTGGTGTACAAAGATACTGGTGTACAAAGATACTGGTGTACAAAGATACGTATGTACAAAGATACTGGTGTACAAAGATACTGATGTACAGAGAAACTGAGGTACAAAGATACTGATGTGCACAGATGCTGATGTATAAAGATACTGATGTACAAAGATACTGATGTACAAAGATACTGATGTACAAAGATACTGACGTACAGAGAAACTGACGTACAAAGATACTGATATACACAGATGCTGATGTATAAAGATACTGATGTACAAATATACTGGTGTACAAAGATACTGATGTACAGAGACAATGGCGTACAAAGATATTGATGTGCACAGATGCTGATGTACAAAGAAACTGATGTACAAAGAAACTGGTGTACAAAGAAACTGGTGTACAAAGGAACTGGTGTACAAAGAAACTGGTGTACAAAGATACTGACGTACAGAGAAACTGATGTACAAAGATACGGATGTACACAGATGCTGATTTACAAAGATACTGATGTACAAACATACTGGTGTACAAAGATACTGATGTACAGAGAAAATGACGTACAAAGATACTGATGTGCACAGATGCTGATTTACAAAGATACTGATGTACAAAGATACTGGTGTACATAGATGCTGATGTACAAAGATACTGATGTACAAAGATACTTGTGTACAAAGATACTTGTGTACAAAGATACTGGTGTACAAAGATACTGGTGTACAAAGATACTGGTGTACAAAGATACTGGTGTACAAAGATACTGATGTACAAAGATACTGATGTACAAAGATAGTGGTGTACAAAGATACTGGTGTACAAAGAAACTGACATACAAAGATACTGACATACACAGATGCTGATGTACAAAGATACTGATGTACAAAGATAATGGTGTACAGAGATGCGGATGTACAAAGATACTGGTGTACAAAGATACTGATGTACAGAGAAACTGGTGTACAAAGATACTTGTGTACAAAGATACTTGTGTACAAAGATACTGCTGTACAAAGATACTGATGTACAAATATTCTGGTGTACAGGGATACTGGTGCACAAAGATACTGATGTACAGAGATACTGATGTACAAACATACTGGTGTACAAAGATACTGATGTACAGAGAAAATGACGTACAAAGATACTGATGTGCACAGATGCTGATTTACAAAGATACTGATGTACAAAGATACTGGTGTACATCGATGCTGATGTACAAAGATACTGGTGTACAAAGATACTGGTGTACAAAGATACTGCTGTACAAAGATACTGCTGTACAAAGATACTGATGTACAAAGATACTGATGTACAAAGATAGTGGTGTACAAAGATACTGGTGTACAAAGAAACTGACGTACAAAGATACTGATGTACACAGATGCTGATGTACAAAGATACTGATGTACAAAGAAAATGGTGTACAGAGATGCGGATGTACAAAGATACTGGTGTACAAAGATACTGATGTACAGAGAAACTGTTGTACAAAGATACTGGTGTACATAGATGCTGATGTACAAAGATACTGGTGTACAAAGATACTTGTGTACAAAGATACTGGTGTACAAAGATACTGGTGTACAAAGATACTGATGTACAAAGATAGAGGTGTACAAAGATAGTGGTGTACAAAGATAGTGGTGTACAAAGATACTGGTGTACAAAGAAACTGACGTACACAGATGCTGATGTACAAAGATACTGATGTACAAAGATAATGGTGTACAGAGATGCGGATGTACAAAGATACTGGTGTACAAAGATACTGATGTACAGAGAAACTGTCTTACAAAGATACTGATGTACACAGTTGCTGATGTACAAAGATACTGATGTACAAATATACTGGTGTACAGAGATGCTGATGTACAAAGATACTGGTTTACAAAGATACTGATGTACAAATATACTGATGTACAGAGAAAATGACGTACAAAGATACTGATGTGCACAGATGCTGATTTACAAAGATACTGATGTACAAAGATACTGGTGTACATAGATGCTGATGTACAAAGATACTGGTGTACAAAGATACTTGTGTACAAAGATACTTGTGTACAAAGATACTGGTGTACAAAGATACTGGTGTACAAAGATACTGGTGTACAAAGATACTGATGTACAAAGATACTGATGTACAAAGATAGTGGTGTACAAAGATACTGGTGTACAAAGAAACTGACACACAAAGATACTGACATACACAGATGCTGATGTACAAAGATACTGATGTACAAAGATAATGGTGTACAGAGATGCGGATGTACAAAGATACTGGTGTACAAAGATACTGATGTACAAAAAACTGGTGTACAAAGATACTTGTGTACAAAGATACTTGTGTACAAAGATACTGCTGTACAAAGATACTGATGTACAAATATTCTGGTGTACAGGGATACTGGTGCACAAAGATACTGATGTACAAAGATACTGGTTTACAAAGATACTGATGTACAAATATACTGATGTACAGAGAAACTGTCGTACAAGGATACCGATCTAGACAGATGCTGATGTACAAAGATACTGATGTACAAAGATACTGGTGTACAGAGATGCTGATGTACAAATATACTGATGTAGAAAGATACTGATGTACAGAGAAACTGAGGAACAAAGATGCTGATATACACAGATGCTGATGTACAAAGATACAGGTGTACAGAGATGCTGATGTACAAATATATTGATGTAAAAATATACTGATGTACAAAGATACTGGTGTACAAAGATACTGGTGTACAAAGATATTGATGTACAAAGAGAAAGGTACACAAAGATACTGGTGTGCAAAGATACTGATGTACAAAGATACTGATGTACAAAGATACTGATGTGAAAAGATACTGATGTGAAAATATACAGGTGTACATAGATACTGATGAACAAAGATACTGATGTACGGAGATAATGGTGTACAAAGATACTGATGTACAAAGATACTGGTTTACAAAGATACTGATGAACAAAGATACTGATGTACGAAGATAATGGTGTACAAAGATACTGATGTACAAATATTCTGGTGTACAGGGATACTGGTGCACAAAAAAACTGATGTACAGAGATACTGATGTACAGAGATACTGATGTACAGAGATACTGATGTACAAAGATACTGATGTACAAAGATACTGATGTACAAAGATACTGATGTACAAAGATAATGGTGTACAAAGATAATGGTGTACAAAGATACTGGTGTACAAACATACTGATGTACAAAGATACTGATGTACAAATATATTGATGTAAAAATATACTGGTGTACAAAGATACTGGTGTGCAAAGATACTGGTGTACAAAGATACTGGTGTACAAAGATACTGGTGTACAGGGATACTGATGAACAAAGATGCTGATGTACAAAGATGCTGATGTACAAAGACACTGATGTACAAAGACGCTGATGTACAAAGACGCTGATGTACAAAGATGTTGAAGTACAAAGATGCTGAAGTACAAAGATGCTGATGTACAAAGATAATGGTGTACAAAGATACTGGTGTACAAACATACTGATGTACAAATATACTGATGTACAAATATATTGATGTAAAAAGATACTGGTGTACAAAGATACTGATGTACAAAGATACTGGTGTACAGGGATACTGATGAACAAAGAAAATGGTGTACAAAGATGCTGATGTACAAAGATGCTGATGTACAAAGATGCTGATGTACAAAGATGCTGGTGTACAAAAATGCTGGTGTACAAAGATACTTGTGTACAAAGATACTGGTGTACCAAGATACTGGTGTACAAAGATACTGTTGTACTAAGATACGTATGTACAAAGATACTGGTGTACAAAGATACTGATGTACAGAGAAACTGAGGTACAAAGATACTGATGTGCACAGATGCTGATGTATAAAGATACTGATGTACAAAGATACTGATGTACAAAGATACTGACGTACAGAGAAACTGACGTACAAAGATACTGATGTACACAGATGCTGATGTATAAAGATACTGATGTACAAATATACTGGTGTACAAAGATACTGATGTACAGAGACAATGGCGTACAAAGATACTGATGTGCACAGATGCTGATTTACAAAGATACTGATGTACAAAGAAACTGGTGTACAAAGAAACTGGTGTACAAAGAAACTGGTGTACAAAGAAACTGGTGTACAAAGATACTGGTGTACAAAGATACTGACGTACAGAGAAACTGATGTACAAAGATACGGATGTACACAGATGCTGATTTACAAACATACTGATGTACAAACATACTGGTGTACAAAGATACTGATGTACAGAGAAAATGACGTACAAAGATACTGATGTGCACAGATGCTGATTTACAAAGATACTGATGTACAAAGATACTGGTGTACATAGATGCTGATGTACAAAGATACTGGTGTACAAAGATACTTGTGTACAAAGACACTTGTGTACAAAGATACTTGTGTACAAAGATACTGGTGTACAAAGATACTGGTGTACAAAGATACTGGTGTACAAAGATACTGATGTACAAAGATACTGGTGTACAAAGATACTGGTGTACAAAGATAGTGGTGTACAAAGATACTGGTGTACAAAGAAACTGACATACAAAGATACTGACATACACAGATGCTGATGTACAAAGATACTGATGTACAAAGATAATGGTGTACAGAGATGCAGATGTACAAAGATACTGGTGTACAAAGATACTGATGTACAGAGAAACTGGTGTACAAAGATACTTGTGTACAAAGATACTGCTGTACAAAGATACTGATGTACAAATATTCTGGTGTACAGGGATACTGGTGCACAAAGATACTGATGTACAGAGATACTGATGTACAAACATACTGGTGTACAAAGATACTGATGTACAGAGAAAATGACGTACAAAGATACTGATGTGCACAGATGCTGATTTACAAAGATACTGATGTACAAAGATACTGGTGTACATCGATGCTGATGTACAAAGATACTGCTGTACAAAGATACTGCTGTACAAAGATACTGCTGTACAAAGATACTGCTGTACAAAGATACTGATGTACAAAGATAGTGGTGTACAAAGATACTGGTGTACAAAGAAACTGACGTACAAAGATACTGATGTACACAGATGCTGATGTACAAAGATACTGATGTACAAAGAAAATGGTGTACAGAGATGCGGATGTACAAAGATACTGGTGTATAAAGATACTGATGTACAGAGAAACTGTCGTACAAAGATACTGGTGTACATAGATGCTTATGTACAAAGATACTGGTGTACAAAGATACTTGTGTACAAAGATACTGGTGTACAAAGATACTGGTGTACAAAGATACTGATGTACAAAGATACTGATGTACAAAGATACTGATGTACAAAGATAGTGGTGTACAAAGATAGTGGTGTACAAAGATAGTGGTGTACAAAGATACTGGTGTACAAAGAAACTGACGTACAAAGAAACTGACGTACAAAGATACTGACGTACACAGATGCTGATGTACAAAGATACTGATGTACAAAGATAATGGTGTACAGAGATGCAGATGTACAAAGATACTGGTGTACAAAGATACTGATGTACACAGTTGCTGATGTACAAAGATACTGATGTACACAGTTGCTGATGTACAAAGATACTGATGTACAAATATACTGGTGTACAGAGATGCTGATGAACAAAGATACTGGTTTACAAAGATACTGCTGTACAAATATACTGATGTACAGAGAAACTGTCGTACAAGGATACCAATCTAGACAGATGCTGATGTACAAAGATACTGATGTACAAATATACTGGTGTACAGAGATGCTGATGAACAAAGATACTGGTTTACAAAGATACTGCTGTACAAATATACTGATGTACAGAGAAACTGTCGTACAAGGATACCGATCTAGACAGATGCTGATGTACAAAGATACTGATGTACAGAGATGCTGATGTACAAATATACTGATGTAGAAAGATACTGATGTACAGAGAAACTGAGGAACAAAGATGCTGATATACACAGATGCTGATGTACAAAGATACAGGTGTACAGAGATGCTGATGTACAAATATATTGATGTAAAAATATACTGATGTACAAAGATACTGGTGTACAAAGATACTGGTGTACAAAGATATTGATGTACAAAGAGAAAGGTACACAAAGATACTGGTGTGCAAAGATACTGATGTACAAAGATACTGATGTACACATATACTGATGTACAGAGAAACTGATGTACAAAGATACTGATGTCCGCAGTTGCTGATTGACAAAGATACTGATGTACAAAAATACTGGTGTAAACAGATACTGATGTACAAAGATGCTGGTGTACAAAGATACTAATGTACAAAGATACTGGTGTACAAAGATACTGGTGTACAAATATACTGGTGTACAAAGATGCTGATGTACCTAGAAACTGGTGTACAGAGATGCTGATGTGATGTACAAAGATACTGGTGTACAAAGATACTGGTTTACAAAGATACTGATGTACAAATATACTGATGTACAGAGAAACTGTCGTACAAGGATACCGATCTAGACAGATGCTGATGTACAAAGATACTGATGTACAAAGATACTGGTGTACAGAGATGCTGATGTACAAATATACTGATGTAGAAAGATACTGATGTACAGAGAAACTGAGGAACAAAGATGCTGATATACACAGATGCTGATGTACAAAGATACAGGTGTACAGAGATGCTGATGTACAAATATATTGATGTAAAAATATACTGATGTACAAAGATACTGGTGTACAAAGATACTGGTGTACAAAGATATTGATGTACAAAGAGAAAGGTACACAAAGATACTGGTGTGCAAAGATACTGATGTACAAAGATACTGATGTACAAAGATACTGATGTGAAAAGATACTGATGTGAAAAGATACTGATGTGAAAATATACTGGTGTACATAGATACTGATGAACAAAGATACTGATGTACGGAGATAATGGTGTACAAAGATACTGATGTACAAAGATACTGGTTTACAAAGATACTGATGAACAAAGATACTGATGTACGAAGATAATGTTGTACAAAGATACTGATGTACAAATATTCTGGTGCACAGGGATACTGGTGCACAAAAAAACTGATGTACAGAGATACTGATGTACAGAGATACTGATGTACAACGATACTGATGTACAAAGATACTGATGTACAAAGATACTGATGTACAAAGATAATGGTGTACAAAGATAATGGTGTACAAAGATACTGGTGTACAAACATACTGATGTACAAAGATACTGATGTACAAATATATTGATGTAAAAATATACTGGTGTACAAAGATACTGGTGTGCAAAGATACTGGTGTACAAAGATACTGGTGTACAGGGATACTGATGAACAAAGATGCTGATGTACAAAGATGCTGATGTACAAAGACACTGATGTACAAAGACGCTGATGTACAAAGACGCTGATGTACAAAGACGCTGAAGTACAAAGATGCTGAAGTACAAAGATAATGGTGTACAAAGATACTGGTGTACAAACATACTGGTGTACAAATATACTGATGTACAAATATATTGATGTAAAAAGATACTGGTGTACAAAGATACTGATGTACAAAGATACTGGTGTACAGGGATACTGATGAACAAAGAAACTGGTGTACAAAGATGCTGATGTACAAAGATGCTGATGTACAAAGATGCTGATGTACAAAAATGCTGGTGTACAAAGATACTTGTGTACAAAGATACTGGTGTACAAAGATACTGGTGTACAAAGATACTGTTGTACTAAGATACGTATGTACAAAGATACTGGTGTACAAAGATACTGATGTACAGAGAAACTGAGGTACAAAGATACTGATGTGCACAGATGCTGATGTATAAAGATACTGATGTACAAAGATACTGATATACAAAGATACTGACGTACAGAGAAACTGACGTACAAAGATACTGATGTACACAGATGCTGATGTATAAAGATACTGATGTACAAATATACTGGTGTACAAAGATACTGATGTACAGAGACAATGGCGTACAAAGATACTGATGTGCACAGATGCTGATTTACAAAGATACTGATGTACAAAGAAACTGGTGTACAAAGAAACTGGTGTACAAAGAAACTGGTGTACAAAGAAACTGGTGTACAAAGATACTGGTGTACAAAGATACTGACGTACAGAGAAACTGATGTACAAAGATACGGATGTACACAGATGCTGATTTACAAAGATACTGATGTACAAACATACTGGTGTACAAAGATACTGATGTACAGAGAAAATGACGTACAAAGATACTGATGTGCACAGATGCTGATTTACAAAGATACTGATGTACAAAGATACTGGTGTACATAGATGCTGATGTACAAAGATACTGGTGTACAAAGATACTTGTGTACAAAGACACTTGTGTACAAAGATACTTGTGTACAAAGATACTGGTGTACAAAGATACTGGTGTACAAAGATACTGGTGTACAAAGATACTGATGTACAAAGATACTGGTGTACAAAGATACTGGTGTACAAAGATAGTGGTGTACTAAGATACTGGTGTACAAAGAAACTGACATACAAAGATACTGACATACACAGATGCTGATGTACAAAGATACTGATGTACAAAGATAATGGTGTACAGAGATGCAGATGTACAAAGATACTGGTGTACAAAGATACTGATGTACAGAGAAACTGGTGTACAAAGATGCTTGTGTACAAAGATACTTGTGTACAAAGATACTGCTGTACAAAGATACTGATGTACAAATATTCTGGTGTACAGGGATACTGGTGCACAAAGATACTGATGTACAGAGATACTGATGTACAAACATACTGGTGTACAAAGATACTGATGTACAGAGAAAATGACGTACAAAGAAAATGACGTACAAAGATACTGATGTGCACAGATGCTGATTTACAAAGATACTGATGTACAAAGATACTGGTGTACATCGATGCTGATGTACAAAGATACTGCTGTACAAAGATACTGCTGTACAAAGATACTGCTGTACAAAGATACTGATGTACAAAGATAGTGGTGTACAAAGATACTGGTGTACAAAGAAACTGACGTACAAAGATACTGATGTACACAGATGCTGATGTACAAAGATACTGATGTACAAAGAAAATGGTGTACAGAGATGCGGATGTACAAAGATACTGGTGTATAAAGATACTGATGTACAGAGAAACTGTCGTACAAAGATACTGGTGTACATAGATGCTTATGTACAAAGATACTGGTGTACAAAGATACTTGTGTACAAAGATACTGGTGTACAAAGATACTGGTGTACAAAGATACTGATGTACAAAGATACTGATGTACAAAGATACTGATGTACAAAGATACTGATGTACAAAGATAGTGGTGTACAAAGATAGTGGTGTACAAAGATAGTGGTGTACAAAGATACTGGTGTACAAAGATACTGACGTACACAGATGCTGATGTACAAAGATACTGATGTACAAAGATAATGGTGTACAGAGATGCAGATGTACAAAGATACTGGTGTACAAAGATACTGATGTACAGAGAAACTGTCTTACAAAGATACTGATGTACACAGTTGCTGATGTACAAAGATACTGATGTACAAATATACTGGTGTACAGAGATGCTGATGAACAAAGATACTGGTTTACAAAGATACTGCTGTACAAATATACTGATGTACAGAGAAACTGTCGTACAAGGATACCGATCTAGACAGATGCTGATGTACAAAGATACTGATGTACAAAGATACTGGTGTACAGAGATGCTGATGTACAAATATACTGATGTAGAAAGATACTGATGTACAGAGAAACTGAGGAACAAAGATGCTGATATACACAGATGCTGATGTACAAAGATCATTCTGTCTCTCGACTGGTACGAGCTAAATCATACAGACGGTGTTCAAAGAGTACCACGTGATCTGGGACTCGACTGGTCATGATCCAAGATGGCCGCAGTATGGTTTTTCGGCCCTTTCTATCATACAAGACACGAAGAGCAAATGGGCCATCTTATAAAGCAGTTCTCGATGCATATAGAGTACAGATACAGCCCAAGATACATTATGCTAACTTCACATACTGACTTGAATCCCACAGAACGGCCCTTTTTAGCATAATGTAGCTATTCATCAGACTACTCCTCGACAATACCCTCGTCTATCTGCATTATGTCATGTATCTCTTTCTGGACTAGTTGGGCACTCACCCTGACAGAGTTTGTTTCAGGTTTAGGTAAAGCAAGACGAACTTGGGCAGCACAGTAGGAGCAGCAGGCGGGCCCACATTGGATACAGATACAACAAGTAAAAAGGAAGCCCCCTATTCCTAGGAGGACCATAAATATTTTCCAACCCCAGGTGGTAAGGATACCCCAGAACCACCCCGAAATGGACCAGGTACCGGTCTCCGTATGTATTTCAGATGCTAATCGATGCAACTTCTGAATGGCCAGATGAACCGGAGGGGCGGAGTCAGGTATATATACGCAGCAGGAGCTGCCGATCACTCTACATGCTCCCCCGCGATCAGCGAGGATAACATCTAAAACAAGGCGGTTTTGGAGGGTCACAAGTCTGGTCGCTTGAAGCTCAACAGTTATATTAGTCAGTATCCCCGCGGTGGTATTTACTACTCCCTCCACTACTCTGGACAATCTTAGAACCTCCTTACTGGTTATAATGGGCCCCCATATTGGCAGGACTCCTTTTATAACATCGACAAAATGCTGGGCAGGAGTATCAGTCTGGTCTGTGGCATCCCTATCAGCATCTCCTGATTCTAAACTCCGTTGGTTCAATGAGTGAGATCTATGATAATCGGAAGGGGCTATATAGACCGGAGGGTATAGGAAGGATAAGTAACATTTACCTGACCACCCTCTAGGGAGCCAGGTATAAGCGTTTTCTCCGCACACAAAATATACATTTGGAGGAGTGAGTATAGGCGGGCTGCTAAAGGTTTGCAATCTATAGGTATAGTTACATTTTTTAAATCCAACAGGTAGGTGGCCAGTACCATGTATGCAAAAGGAGGACAAAGTGTTCAATACAGGGACCGGAATAATACTATCATTTGATACATTTAGTTCCTGGAAATATCTGAAATACTCGGTAAAATTGAAGGACACAAAATCTAGCACTTCGTCCCTCAACCAGGTGTCATTCTCATGTTCCGTATACACATTCATACAGGCGGTAGGATCCAGGGTACCATCCGTGCCTTCAGCATTAGGGGTAAATCCCTGGTGCCGTTCTATATAGGCCAGAATCAGTTCGTAATCTTTCTCTGAAAATCGGTGCTCATCAACAGTATAATGTTCGTACATCATCGACAACAATTTGAACCAAGATTCACAACTGCCTAAATATGACAACGGCATCGAAATGAATAGATCATGCTTGTGCATTACAGAAGGAAGGAGGCCACATACCCAGCAATTTGTAACATTCGTTGAACTATGGGTCTGGTGTAACATTTCAATAAAAGCATTATTCACATAGGTCTGACGATGCCTCTCTTTATGGGGGGCAAAAGTCTGAAAACGGTGCTCCTCGGGAGCGGGAGTGGTAGCTATCAGGGTGTGCACAGGATGGCGAAATTCTAAATAGATGAACATTCCCAAACATAACATTAATGAAATGATTATTATGACAATAAAAACAATCTTGGCACGCAAACTCCAAGCAGAAAACATTGGCAAATGCGAATACAAAGGGCGGTGTACTATGGGGCGTTCCTCTTCAGGGACAAAACGAGCAAAAGGGTACATTCTCACTAAAAGTCCAGGTATAATCTCGGGAAAAGGGAATCTACAAGCAGTCCAATCTGGCGGAGGGTGCTTCTTTCCTGTGTCCGTATTAGAGCCTCACAGGCAGACTCCTATTGTTCCATGCAATACAAAAAAAAAAGCACAAAAAACTTCTTGCGTCGGAGTTGCACTTGTCACAACTCTTGCTGAGAGGAAACTCTACCTGGGCCCCCCACTAGCTGATCAATGTCTCTATCTTCTTTCTGAACAGAGCGTTATCAAAAAGTTCCAAGCTCTCAACGAGTTCAGTCCAGTGTTTTTACCTTTCCCAGGGTTTTGCTCAGACCTTCACTCTCCTTCTTTAGGCTGAACCTGGGATCTCTACTCTCTGTCGGGGCAGCAGGTTGTAACGAGCATGACCCGGTATTTCGGGATTCATGAAAAGAACAGGCACAGTGGGGGCAGGTAAAGGACTGGGTATGTGACTTTCCTTGTCAGGTATTGCATCCCCAGGTGTCAGATTACCTGTCGCAGAGGTCGCCGAACTCACGTCACCCTCCACTCGCCCATCCGTTTCTCCTTGGGCTTCTGGGGAAGGTGACTTTTCGGTATGCTCACCACTTTCGTACCTTAATGCTTCGCTCTGATCCTGTTGATCATCCGGCAAGGGAAGTGGAACCCTCTTCAGATGCGAAACGTGGATCCAATGCCGCTTCCCTTCAACTTTCACAGCCGTCCTCGTAACCAAGAGTACTTGAAAGGGCTTGGTCCAGCGTGGGTCTAGACTCGATTTCCGTTGATAGTTCCGAACCAGGACCCACTGTCCAGGCTCCAGGCTGTGTCCAGGACCCTCCGGCAGAGGCTGCAGTACTGCTGATATCTGTTGGTGAATAGAACGAAGATCTTTAGTCAACGCATAAAGGTAGTCTGCCAACATAGGGTACTCAATGTCTCTAAGGGATTGTGGTCGTGGCACACCCCATACATTAGCGGGCCTACCAAATATCACCTCATACGGTGATATCCCACTGCGGGAGTGGGGAGTGGTTCTTACAGACAGCAAGGCCAGGGGTAAGAGATCGGGCCATTTCAGTCCTGTAACTTTGCTAATTTCAATTTTAAGATCCCATTATATTTTTCCACCAGCCCCGCTGACTGAGGGTGACGGGCAGCATGGAACTTCTGCTGTATTGACAGGCCCTTGCAAACATGTCCAACAAGGTCAGCATTGAAATGTTTCCCATTATCACTCCAGATCACCCGTGGTAACCCATAGCGGGGAAAGAACTCCTTTACTAGGGCCTTCGCGGTAGCTAGGGCAGTATTCTCCTTGGAAGGGTACGCATCCACCCACTTGCTGAACGTACAAACCACCACCAAGACATATTTGAGATTGTTAACCCGCTCAAGCTGAATGAAATCCATTTGTAATACCTCAAAGGGTAGGGTGGGGGGCACGAAGTTACCGGTCAGAACAGGGATGCTACCTCCCGGATTATGCTGTAGACAAATCATGCAATTTTGGACCAGTTGCTTTGCAGTCCTATGGATGTTGGTATTATACCATACGGGATCTAGTATTGCGCAAATACTTTGAACCCCCACATGCCATCTACATCTTTCCGATAGATCAATCCAACATCCATTGTCATCCAGCTTCCCTATCTGTTCTTGCCAATATTTTAGTTCTTCAGGGGTTACTTCCGATTGCAATTCTTTCACACTGTCTATAGTACTATTGAATGTCTCTGTTTCTACCATCCCCCTATGCAGACTCGCTACAAACATGGAGGTGGTGTTGGATTGGGCAGTTTCTTTAGCGATTCTGTCCGGAAAGGAATTTCCCTTACCTACATCATCAACTACTGCTTTATGGGCACTACATTTTACAACGGCTATGGCTTGAGGCAAGGTCAGGGCAGCCAATAATCTCAAAACCAACTGACCATTCTTTATTTTCTGACCATGGGAGGTGAGGAAACCTCTCTCTGACCATAACCTCCCAAAGCTATGTGCTACGCCAAAAGCATACTGGCTATCGGTGTAGACGTTTATCCTTAACCCTTCACCCAATTCACAAGCCCTTAGTAGTGCGACTAACTCGGCAGCCTGGGCCGATCGATAAGGTACCTTCGCTGTCTCAACTACTGTCTGCAATGTGGTGATCGCATAAGCAGCGGCCGTAGTGCCGTTAGGTAACTTAAAACATGAGCCATCGACATACAGTTCCCCTTGCGGGTCAGATAGAGGAATGTCTGTCAAATCTATTCGCCCCTTTGTTTCTTCATCAGTCCGAAATATGCAATCATGTATGTCTTGACTATGGTCTTCCAGAGGAAGAGGTAGTAACGTAGCAGGGTTCAAGGTGATACATCGTTTGATGGTGATGTGTGGTGCAAACAGGGTCAATTCGTACCCCGTAAGACGCGCACTAGTTAAGTGCTGGGTCTGCGTCCTGTTCAATAATACGTCCACAGCGTGAGGCACCATCACTGTCATGTTCGTATTCAGGACGAGCCCTTCCGATTGTCGGATCGCCACTGCAACCGCAGCCGTGGCTCTCAGACAACTGGGAAGCCCTGGCGACATTATCCAATACCGACGAGAAGTATGCACAAGGTCTTTGCTTACCACCAAATCCTTGTGTTAACACTGAAAGCGAGGAACCGTCCACCTCATGCACGTAGAGTACAAAAGGCTTCCGGTAATCAGAGGTGCTAAGCATGGGAGCAGAGCAAAGAGCAGATTTCAAAGAAACAAAAGCTTTCTGACATTCAGCTGTCCAAGGTAAAGGCTCATGCACATCTTTAGTCGTTAGGTGCAAGAAAGGTTTAGTCAGTAGGGAATAGTTAGGGATCTACTGGCGACAGTAAGAAGTTATGCCAAGCAAAGCGCGAACATCACGTTGCGAGCGAGGAACAGGCATGTTAGATATAGTTATGATGCGATCAGGAGTCAGTCGTCTTCCCTCCTTCGACAGGAGATGACCTAGATAGGTCACCTCCGGTCGACAATATTGAAATTTAGACAACGAAACCTTATTACCATGGTCTGCCAAATGCTGTAATAATGCGGTCGTCGCTGCTCGGCAACCGTGTTCGGTATCTGAGGCCACAAGGAGATCGTCTACATACTGCACCAGAACGTTACCGGGTGGCAAAATCAGTGTATCCAATAACGTTTTAAGTGCTTGACTGTAAATACTCGGACTTTCTGTATAGCCCTGTGGGGCGCGACAAAATCTGAAGCTGCGGCCTCCTAATGAGAAGCCGAAAAGATAACGGCTATCTTGATGTATGGGAATACTAAAGAAAGCATTTTTTAAATCAATGACAGAGAAAAACCTAGCAGTCGGGGGAATCATCGTTAAAATAGTAGTAATGTCAG
Source organism: Triturus cristatus (assembly GCF_964204655.1). Taxonomy (NCBI): domain Eukaryota; kingdom Metazoa; phylum Chordata; class Amphibia; order Caudata; family Salamandridae; genus Triturus; species Triturus cristatus. The sequence continues at coordinate 1,172,827,167 of NC_140594.1, forward strand.
GTACCACGGGATATTGGGGCACTACAATCTTGTTTATTTCGCGCAGGTCAATCACAAAACGATATGTGTCAGCATAATCAGGGCTTTGATCTATCGGGGCTCGTTTAAGAATAGGAAGAATAGGGCTGTTGCATGTATTGGAGACTGTCTCCTCCACTACACCGGTGCGGATCAAATCATGCACAATGGATAATAATGCCCGCTTGCCTGCAGGAGCAATTTTATACTGCGGGACTCTAGGTAACCGGGCATTTTGTTTCAGGGTGATCGAAATGGGTGGAATGTGCAACAAACCCACATCAGTGTCTCCGGTAGCCCAAAGACTCTGGGGAATCTTTGCAAGTTCAGGGGGCAGGGTGTCTGTTTTGGAAAAACATTGCGCTGAAGGAGGAAAGGGTTTCTTAATAGTCAAATAAATACCATCTGGAGAGCAATAGATGCGGGCATATAGCCTCTTCAGTATATCCATTCCCAATAGATTCTCACCACACTGTGAAGTTAGAAGGAAGGGTGAATCAATTGAGATCGGTCCCAAAGTAAGAGAAAGGGGTTGGGAGATGGGGCTTACCACCGGAGTTCCAGAGAATCCTACAGACACATTATTCTGGCCGGACAGAGCAGCCCCAGGGACGAGGGCATGTGAAACAGAACTATTCATAGCCCCTGTGTCAACTAAAAACTTACCCGGTGTATCCATTAAACGGGCACGCTCATAAGGTCCGTTTTGATCTACTGGAATTGACACACGTCCCCCACTCCGTCCTCGGCTCTCCTATGCCTCTGAATAGCCTGCCAAGTCCACCACACGTCCTTCATTGTAATACTGTTTCCCCTGACCATGGTCGAAATAATTCTGACTATTCTCACCTTGCCCGACACCTTCCTGTCTCGTATACCCACCTCGATGACCACCAGCGCGACCTCTCCCTTGGCCTCTCGGAACGCTGTTCTGTGCCTGTAACAACGGACACTGAGCTCGCCAATGCCCTTCCTGCTTACAGAATGCACACTGATTTATTCCCAAATCTGTTCGTCCTCCACCCTGCCCGGAACCCGCCCCCTGTGGGGCGAAGTTCTGTGTTCCCCGACCCCTCCCTCGGCCTCTTTCAACTTGCTGTAACAGGACCTCTAGTCTTCAAATCCTTCGATCTCTTTTCTGTTTTCTCCTTACTTTCGTTTTCCAGATGCTCATAGTATTGAGCCATACTTAAGATAGTTGAAGGGGTAGATGTAGTCCAGGTACTCTCCGCAGCCTGAAGTCGGGCTGATATCTCGGGTAATAGGTTAGTTACAAACCTATTAACAAACAGACGGATGCCACCCTCCTTGGACAGATCTTGCCCGCTGAAATCAATGAAAACCCCTTCAAACCTCGTAAAGAAATCAGACACACTCTCATCCTTCTTTTGTTTACACGCGGTCAGTTTATCCCAATCTACTTTCCTGGGCGGGATTAGTGAGTGCATGTAAGTTATGATTTTCTCCGGCAGAGTCAATATTTCAGTTCTGGGCTTATCTCCTGGTTTACGATACCTATCCCAGTCCCTCAATTGCTCCCAGGTTCCCCCAAACTCCGTCGCATGATCCTGGTCATGCACCTGTCGCCATATGTCCACCGGCACCAATAGAGCAAAAAACAGCTCGATATCAGTGTCATTACCGCTGAGGAAGCGGCTTCCGTGAGTTCCTTATAGTATGCCGTAGGATTCTTTCTGGGGTCAGGCAACTGGGTTTTCAATGAAAGTACCTCACTGCGTTTCCACGGGGTGTATACCCATTGTTCTTGGAAGCAGGCGTCTGCTCTTGGGCGGGTAACCGTCCCCTGTGCATCTACTAACTCGGTTACTTCTGGTGGATAGATGGGGTCCACCTCACGCATTGGGAACTGCTGTACCCCTGCGGGACCAGCTGCTTGTAGGCGTGTTCTGTAACTGACCAGAGTTTTCATGTTCCCATATACCTCGTCTGGACTTAACCGAGACTTATGTGCCTGGGTATGAATGTCATATAATATAGTCGAAGCTGTTTACCTGTTATAAGCTTGCTCCCACAATGATATGAGGCGTCCAGCCATGTGTGCTAATGCATGCTGCTGCATCACCGGTTCATAGTCTTTCATGGTGCTCCATATGTCAGGCAGGGTATAAATAGATTGCCGCATCCATTGGATGCCTGTACTGCAATGGTCTCCTTTTCCTCTGTTCCCAAAGCTGATCGAGTGAACAGCTTTTTGCCATCTAATGAACCGGCCGGATGCATTGGGGTTGAAGCAGCTGCAAAAGGAGTCACACTCGTGGAAGAGGAGGTCAAGGCAGAGGGAGAATGTATGACCCCCGGTGACAACTGGGGAGCTTCAGCTGCTGTGGCTGACAACAAATTGGGCAATAAAGCCATAACTTCCGAGACAGAGGAAGTCAGCCGAGAGAGATTAGTGACAGGCGTGAGGGAGGGAGGCTGAAGCGCCGATGCGATTGGAGTTGCTGTGGAGGCAACTAAAGCCGGCGTAGGGGCGACTGTCCCTGCCCCCGCCGGTACACTAGCTGCGGATGCCTCCGGATATAATCGTGGCGGGACATAAGGGGGCGGTGGCCGCATGTCCAGCAGATCTTCTATTTCATCCTCCACATAAGGTCGAGCCACATAACTTTTATCGACTTTCAATCTAAACTCCCGATTCATACAATCGATTCCTTTCTCTACCCTAGCTCTATCATAGGCTACAGCTTTCTGAGTTATGGTCTGCCCAGCCTTCGCTCTTGCTAGTTTCTCCCCCCTCATCCGTCTTTGCTTGGCTTCTTTCTGCCAGGCATTTAAGGCATCAAACATAGATTGTCTACTGCGCCTAGAAAATAGTTGGTCCTGTAAAAAGGCAGTTTTCTTTTCATCAAATGAACCCGTCTTTGGCCACTGTAATTCTTCATTACCTTTAGTATACTTATGCCACAAGGTATTGAACAATATGGGGGTAATTCCATGCTTCACATACATGAAATGGCTAGGGCTGCCCTCCGGTGGGGCAGGCTGACTCTCGGCCAACCGAGAGTCGCTGGTCCGACAACAACAACCAAAACAATTCAATTTGCTGAAACACGACATGTTGGTTAGTAGACAGACACAAATAACATATAACAGACTCTATGCCACAGATAACATGTATGTCGACATTACTCTCTGCAGTTCAACCTATCCAAATTTGATGCATCCAAATAAACAAACGGAGCCCGTCGACTCCCGTTCGTGGACAATTATTCAAAAGGATCAACAGACTCACAACAAGCAGTCTCCCAACAGACTGGCAAGAGGCTGTCAGACAGGGGTAACCACGAACTGGACTACGGACCATTCCATGACCTCCCTGGTTCACCACTGAGACTGTTCTGATGTAGTCCAAGCTGTACTTCAGATATGTCTCATGGCTACCCAGTTACAGCCACAGGCTTATCCGAGTGCAATCCGGCCGTGCATTACTCACAGGTAACGACTAGGCATCTGATCAGTATCTCAAAATATCACAAAAGATCCACGGAGTCTCTACAGTCAGTCCCTACCGGACCATCCTGCAAGACCTCCGTAATTCTCCTAGGGTACTCACGACCCCTCAAATCAAATACAGTTAACTGTTCCAGATGCACCGCTCAACAGCACGTGCTTCAAACAAATGCACCGCTCAACAGCGCATGTTTCAGACAAACAAATTACTCACCGGGTGCACCCAGGTACGAATGTCCGTTCTCCGTTGCCAACTTCCTACAATCAACACGGTCAGCTCCTGGGTTTAAGCCCGTAGGACCCTGGTGAAGGGCGACAAGCAGCAGAGGGCACCCCGATCGGGAGCACGGAGTGGACGTAAAACTCCCCTCTGCCCGCCCGGCCAAGACGCCCTCGATCCTACCACCCGAGTACGGGGGAGGAAAGACCCTATCACGGGGTCCCTTCGTGGTCACCAACTGAAGTAATCTAAATAGTAATCCCAAGGGCCACACTTACCAGTGGCCCGCAATATCAAGTCAATAATAAGCAGTTGGCAACGTAGAAGGTTAAAGCGTTTATTGGCCACAACAGAACTCTACATAGAGGAGCCTCATCGACCCTCACCCATCAGGTGCACCGAGGAAGACTGTTGGCCCCTTGACAGAATCACACTTATATACATGACAGACTCAGTATACAAAGCATTGTAAGTGGAAAAACACCAGTTAGCCCTAGAGCTCCTAAATGAGCTCATACCATCTGCACACATAAGGTTACTATCTTCTACAGAGAAGGTCGGCAGGGTGACTCCCTTTCGTCTCGGGCACAGAGGAATTTCGCTTGATACTCCCTACTGCAGATGTGACCTTGGGCCTCGGCCGTAAATACAATTTGTTCTGTCTCTCGACTGGTACGAGCTAAATCATACAGACGGTGTTCAAAGAGTACCACGTGATCTGGGACTCGACTGGTCATGATCCAAGATGGCCGCAGTATGGTTTTTCGGCCCTTTCTATCATACAAGACACGAAGAGCAAATGGGCCATCTTATAAAGCAGTTCTCGATGCATATAGAGTACAGATACAGCCCAAGATACATTATGCTAACTTCACATACTGACTTGAATCCCACACTTTCAATAACTTCCAACAAGTCTGCTCCTCTCCTAGGATAAATAGTTTTTTAGCTACTTCTATTCTGCCTCCATCATTCAGACTACGCCACAAGACCAGTACCTCTGAATGATCAACAGTGCCCCCTCGTGTCCAGAAGGAAAACACTGCACCACATAGCACAATGGCGAAACCCCTGCTTTAAGTGCCGCAAAGGGAGTATTAAGAGCTAAACAGTGATAGAGGGCACTTCAACTAGAAGTCAGTACAGTGTGCAGGCGGGCGTAATGCAGGGACCAGTCTCCATGGGCCGCCTGTACTCTCACCACCAGTGTGCACCAGGGAGAGAGCGTGCACAAAAGATTTCCACATGCAAATGCTGGCACAGCTCTTTTATTCTGAGAGCAAATCAGATGTATTTAGGTCTTGCCTAAGATAGAGCACGCTCTGTCTCTTGCAAGACTTTTGTTTCCATCAGAGAGCTTAGGGAACGCCCATTGCTTTCCATTGGTTGGCTTCATTGTCACTCTAATTTGTTTGCTTCTTTTTGGACAGTTGCTGTAGCCTCCTTCCTCTTCATTGTTTGTCGTTCCCTTGAAGCATGGATGCATTACTATGTCTTTCCACTATGAGTTGTTTTAGGCACTACTGTTTTCTTCATGTTTAAGCCGCTGTCCATTGGCTTGCCCCAGCACCTTTCTCCCACCCTTAGTTGTCTGGCTGCTTGCCCCAGGGCCTTCCTCCCACACTCTTTTCCGAGTGCTTCCTCCCAGCCACTCCCTCCTACCCTCTGTTGTGTGCTTACTTGCCCCAGTCCCTCCCATCCTCCCTCAATTGTCCAAATCGCCCCCACCAACCTTCACTCCATTGTCCGTATTGCGCCCCCAACCACCCTCCCTCTGTTGTCCATTGTGTAACTCCAGTCACAAGCAAAATTCCCCTTCTTGGCACACTAAATTTCTATAGACTCACACACACATTCTGGCACCAGAACAAGACACCCAAATTAGAACCTAATCCAATATTCATATGCAGAATTTTAAAGCATAAGTCTCTCAAAAATTCTTTTAGACTGACACGTCAATATCCGTGCGACTTCATCTAGTGTCGTCTGTGGTGCAAGACAAGGCGGCAAGGACCCCTAAGTAGTCACCACATCCTAACGTATTATCCAAAATTATAAGGTACATACATACAGGATTTATTATTAACCTGTTGCGTTGTAATAGAATGTAAAAAGGATGGCATTGTTTGCAGTGTTTTGTGATCTTATCGGATCTAATTGAATGAGTTGCATGGAGTCACCAGGAGAACAACACTTTTGTCAATATGTAGTATAGTTCTGTTTCTGTGAATGTAATCAATGTAATTGGACAGAGATGCCCATGTATAGAAGAATAGTGTTTTATTTAATATTTTTTGATGTGTAAATTGCTGGATATATTTGTAATGTTGATATTTTGTTATTTGATTTAGATTGCACTTATACTGCATGGGAGAATATTATATTTGTCCTGAAGAAGGTGGTCTTTTATGTTTTGAGTCCCACCGAAACGCGTCGACGCAAGTCTAGAAGGAAGACTATAGATTTTACCGACATCTGCTTTCCGAACTATTAAGTGGCATTACCACCTAGGAAAGGAGTTGATCTTGATCATATGTCTTCCATCTTTGCTGATAAGAAAACATTGTTTCTTACGACTTCTCCCCATGTCTTTGTTGTCGAGTATCCATGATTATGTACATTTAATTATGTTTTTAATTTTTTAATCTTTGTGATATATGAATTTGTTATTGTATAAAGCTATATGATTAGTTTTTAAAAAAATACATTGATTTTCTGCATATGAATATTGGATTAGGTTCTAATTTGGATGTCTTGTTCTGGTGACAGAATGTGTGTGTGAGTCTATAGAAATTTAGTGTGCCAAGAAGGGGAATTTTGCTTGTGACTAGTGTCTTTTGGTGCTCTACCCCTTTCTTGTGGTACGGAGCCCCTCTCTTCTCTTTTTTAACATTTTGTAACTCCATCCATCCTCCCTCTAATTTCTGTGTAACTAATCCATTGTCTGTGTTGAGCGCCCACCCGCCCTCCTCCATTGTCCTTGTTGTCCCGCTCTGTTGTCCAAGTACAGCATCTGTGTTGCAGTACAACACGGATAGAAAGCATTGACAAAGCCAATAGCTCTCGTAGACGCGATCTGGTGTCTTTACCAATGCTTGTTATCAATGTGCTTGATACCTCACCATTTTGACGCTAGACTCACTAAATACAGAGAGGGAGCGATGGTGTGTGCGTTTTTGTCAGTATTTGTGTAAATAATTATTGGTGAAGTCCGGCAGACGCCTCACCATATTCAACTGAGAGCACCTGTACCCAACTAATTACCAGAAAATAGGTTTATTAGGTTGGTGTAACACCCCCCCCCCCTCCCACCACCTCCTTGAGTCTACGCCCCTGCCGGCCTGAAATATTCAAACCTTTACAACTCCTTGGTCCTATCTTTGTGAGCATTATTGCTTTCCGGGTCAGTCCACAACAATGTGCAACTTTCAGGGAGTAAACACAGCCGGCTGCAGTAAAGTACTCCAAGATGGCGGCCCCCACAGCCTGTCAGACCCCTGGATCCTTGTGCAGCATCCAGCTCACAGTGTAGATACCAGGAGCTCGTTAGAATGAAACTAAGGAATGACTGATGCTGCCCCGGGCCAGCAAGCCTTTCTCCTCCAATATAGGTTGGACAGCAGATGTAGAGAGATGCTAATGAGCGCAGTGTCAGTGGGGCGGGGGTAGCATCACATCTTATAAGGCTCCGCTCCCTGAAAGGAAGAAACCCTCAAAGACATGTTTTCATTTTTTGCTAGTTTGTTCCCTGGTAATTTGCCTGCATCCTTCAAAACAGGAGATGCCCTTGACATCCACAGGAATTAATGGCATCTTTTCTGTTCCTGAGCGTCCCCGACCGGGCAGGGGAGGCTGGGGGTGGGGATGGCTTTAAGCCATGGTTTATGGAATTGAATAAATTGATTTGTGCTTTTTAATTGGTGTATGAGGCATGTAAGGTGGTCTTGAAAAACAGCTTTGAGTCGTATCAAGGATTTCTTTATAATGTTTGTATGTGTATCAGTTGATCAGGCATGTTTTTCATATGGCTGTTTCAGAGATGTGTACTACCCCACACATTCAATGAATTATTAGAGGTGTGAGAGACCCCATGAGAACTTGGCAGCCTTCTCTCCTACCTTTGATGCTGAAGCCCCCCCCCCCCCCCACCTGCCTGGTCACCCACCCGGATCCCACAAACTCAGACCACACCAATCGTGTACCTTTATGGAAGAAGCGAGGCTGAAGGCTATTAGGCAATAGTTTACAAGCTCATAAGAGGTTAAATCGCCATTAATTTTCTTTTTCAATGTGCCCGTGCCCCCCTTACCATGCTCACAAGCACTGTACCCTACATTCAGAACAGTATGCTCAGACCTCGTCCCACCGATTGTATGACATAATTTCGAAAGACAAAAATTCGACCTACAAAAATATCGCAACAAAAATATCGTGGTCAAGAATATCGACATCCTATCTACAACATGGTAAGTACAAAAATATCGAAAATTTAATATCGATGTCAAAAATATCGTAATTCAAAAATATCGGTTTTTTTTTAGTTTAAAAATATATGTAAAATAAACCAAATAATACTTATAAATCAAAGAAAAATAATTAAATATATTGTATAATATGTAAAATTTATAATAAATATATATAATTAAATGAAACTTTAATTAAACATATATATAATATATACACTTACTTAATAATTACTTTTAATAATAATTTCTATAACATATAAATTATTAAATATTTATTTAAATTACCAATACATCTATACACATAAAACAATAACATTAATAAATATTAAATAATTACATATAGCAAATAATAATCAATAATCAAATTATATATTACAATAGCTAAAATATTACAAAACATATTTAATATCAGACACAATAAAACTACTAGTCCAACTTCAACAAAAACAACAGTAAGGAAAATGTTGGATAGCGTAGGGGTAAAAATTACTATTCCAACTCCAGAGAGTGCAATAGTAGGGAAAGTGTTGGATAGCGTAAGCGTAAAATTTACTATTCCCACTCCAGAGAGTGCAATAGTAGGGAAAGTGTTGGATAGCGTAAGGGTAAAAATTACTATTCCCACTCCAGACAGTGCAACAGTAGGGAAAACGTTGGATAGCGTAGGGGTACAAATAACTATTCCAACTCCAAAGAGTGCAACAGTAGGGAAAACGTTGGATAGCGTAGGGGTAAAAATTACTATTCCAACTCCAGAGAGTGCAATAGTAGGGAAAGTGTTGGATAGCGTAAGCGTAAAATTTACTATTCCCACTCCAGAGAGTGCAATAGTAGGGAAAGTGTTGGATAGCGTAAGGGTAACATTTACTATTCCCACTCCAGAGAGTGCAACAGTATAGAAAACGTTGGATAGCGTAGGGGTAAAAATAACTATTCCAACTCCAAAGAGTGCAACAGTAGGGAAAACATTGGATAGCGTAGGGGTAAAAATTACTATTCCAACTCCAGAGAGTGCAATAGTAGGGAAAGTGTTGGATAGCGTAAGGGTCAAATTTACTATTCCCACTCCAGATAATGCAATAGTAGGGAAAGTGTTGGATAGCGTAAGGGTAAAAATTACTATTCCAACTCCAGAGAGTGCAATAGTAGGGAAAGTGTTGGATAGCGTTAGGGGTAAAATTCACTATTCCCACTCCAGACAGTGCAACAGTAGAGAAAAGGTTGGATAGCGTAGGGGTAAAAATTACTATTCCAACTCCAAAGAGTGCAACAGTAGGGAAAGCGCTGGATAGCGTAGGGGTAAAAATTACTATTCCAACTCCAGAGAGTGCAACAGTAGGGAAAGCGCTGGATAGCGTAGGGGTAAAAATTACTATTCCCACTCCAGATAGTAAAACAGTTGGGAAAGCACTAGATAGCATAGTGATTCTATTAACATTATAACCAATTCAATAATTTCTTATAAAAAAATTGCATGTTAACAATGTTTTAAAAAAAAAATATTATTAAATACCAATTATGTAAAATAAATATTTAAATAAATAAATTTTAATTACATCCCACACTATTCCCCCTTTAACACACAACACACTACACATAAAAATTCACATAATTAATTTAATTATGAATTAATCACTTAATAAAATTAAATCACCAATTAATTACTAATTAACAATTAATTAATTAACTATAACAATAAAGAAATATTATTAATAAACTAATTATAATGTATATAATTAACAAAATAATAAAGTAATTTTACAATTAATAATTAATTAAAAATTAATTAATCTATTAATCACATTAATTACCAATTATTAATTGATTACAAATTAATTAATCATAAATACCAATGAAACAATACATATTAATTCATTAATTATCATTACATTACTTCCCACCCTATTCCCCTATAAACCCACAACCCACTACACATTAAAATTCACATAATTAATTTAATTATCAATTAATCACTTAATAAAATTAAATCACCAATTAATTACTAATTCACAATTAATTAATTAACAATAAATAAATATTAATAATAAACTAATTATAATGTATATAATTAACCAATTAATAAAATAATTGTACAATTAATAATTAATTAACAATTAATTGATCAATTAATTACCAATTATTAATTAATTACCAATTAATTAATCATAAATACCAATTAAACAATACATATTAATTCATTAATTATAATTAAATTACTTCCCACCCTATTCCCCTATAAACCCACAACCCGCTCTGATACTAAAACGCTAAATTAAATGTAAAATAATTATAAATCTCTAAACATTTATTTTTAAATGTATTAAAATACATTACAATAATCTTTAACATACAAATAAAATACATATTAAATAACATTACACTAAATAAATATCGATATTATTAACGTCGAAATTTTTACTTACGATATTACTTGCATCGATATTAATTACTTCGATATTATTAACTTCGATATTACTTACCTTGGGATCGATATTCTGTCCATCGATATTCTTGACTTCGATATTCTGTACCTACGATATTAAAAACACGATATTATTGTAGGTCGAAATTTAAAACTCGATATTTTGGCTAACCACCGTCCCACCAAACCTTCTGCCCACTTTCCAGGCTTTTAGCATTTAATCAATGTTTTTTTAATCTCTACAGGCAAGTGCCTGCCTCCCATTCACCCAGGTGACCTTTCACCTTACGTGCAACTTTTCTTTACACTTCCAGGGTGAACATTCACTTCTGGTTCAACATTTGCTTTTATCTTTAGGGCGGCCCAGGAAAGAATATCTGTATCCTTGGTGAAATTCTTCACCCTAAACTCTCCAGGCGACCCTGTCATCTACCCAATAACTTCTTCCGGGTCACATGCTCTGCCATGGAGGGCTTCCTTCTGGATCAACATTCGAGGCCATTGCGGAAGCCTGCCTGTGCCCCTGTGTTCTGACCACCACTGTGCTAGTATCAATGCGGCCCTCGGTCACATCACAATCCAAGCTTTGTGGCCCCTGGTACATGTTTGTGAGTACCCTTATTCTACGCCATTGTGGAAGCCCGCCTGTACCCCTGCATTCTGACCGCCACCTGCAGCAGGCAGGTTCCCCTTTGGCAGCTTGCCACTTTTATATAGGGTCGTATTTTCCGTTCCCCATGCCTTGCAGGCGGCTTTCACTGTCAGGAAGGCTCCTGCCCCCCAAGGCTGCACCTTAAATCTTCCAGTGCCTACCAACATGCCTTTGCATCCAATACCGCCCTTACATTTTGTTGAAATGTCTTAATGCCGATGTCCGAAAGGCGCACTCCATTTGAGTCATAAAAAGCTGGGTGACGCAAGTGAATCGTGCTATGCTTAATCCCAGCTAAGTCTGCAGCCAACAGGAATTTGGCCACGAGGCCGTTCAGCCTCCTTCTTGACCACTCTACACCCCCTGGGACCGAGACTCTATCCATGACCTCCTGGGAATGACCTACGATCATACCGCGTCTGTGGCCTCCACGCTCCTATCCAAGGCAGGGAGGGGTACCTTCAAAGTTGAAACAAGCCCCCCCACCCATAGGTGGGAGCTCATTCGCACACAGTGGATGATCAAGATGTCTGAGATGTTTTACCGGGTTTGCAACAACTGAATGATGCCTTCCAATGCCCCTCACTGGACCCTGCTAACCCCTCCACCCTGCACCTTAAAATAGGACTATTGATTCCCCCCCATTCTTGCCAGCTATTTCTGTCACTCACAAGGTGCTGAACTCTGGGAAGTAGAAACACCAAAGAGGGATGCTGAGGCGATATGCCTCACCTTCGACCCCTGCCGTTCATTCATGTACACTGCCAGGAGCCCAACCAGGCAAAATGGACTCCACCCCGTCTGGCGTAATGTGATCAGTTGACCGATGCTGGTTGGAGCTCCCATCCTCACCGAGAAGACCCGGCCGCTCTTATCACCCTAGGCTCGGGCAACCAGCTCACTAACCCAGAAAGCCCCAAGTAAGGAAAGTGAGAGAGCTGTGCTAAACAGTGAAGTTTCGGATGGCGCGTTGCTCACTGAGAGCAGGCGGTCACTGAGGACATTCAGAGCTGGAAAAATGATTGGTGACCTAGCATCTTGTTTTTTTCTTTTCAAATGTGGACCCTTTCAGTGCCTCCCTGAGAACAAATACCTTTCTTGGGTCTTTGCATTATATGTCGTCACCTAAAGATGCTCCGGCTCCCAAAACCTACATTTCCCTGTGTGCTTAGCCTAGACAGCACGTGTTTCACCCGTACAACCAGTGCATCACAATCCGCCCCTGCACTACTGTCCCCTGGGGCAATGTTCGCTAACGTTGCCTTCTTCCCGATGCCAGAGCCATGGCTCCTATACCCTGTGGATGCCGCTCTAGTGAATCGGTTCCCAGCCCTCCTCCTTGAAGAGCATCGTCTCCTCCTCGGCCTCTGGCTACTCTGCCCCCAACGCTTGCCACTGCAAGCCACAAGGAGCTTCAGCTGCCTGATTCCACAAACCCTGCACCAGTGGCGGCTCCTCAGCTAAGGCGGAGGAACGTCGCCCCACTGTTCTCTGAGCAGGGTAGGAAAGGAACAATAAACTGATAATAACACAATGTTATTATCATTTTATTTTTAGTACGGGCTGTGGGGCCAGGTTATGGCGGGGATGGGGTCACAGGGAGGAGTGGTTGGTGCACCATAAGTGCGTCTCTGTTTGAGGCGTGCGCACTCAGCCTTGCTCCACCTGGCTGTGTTGCACAGCCGGTCGGAGAACTGTCCCAGGCTCTGCCTGAGTAGCCAAACAGGTTGCTCAGACCAATCACGATGTTGCTGTCATGCTGGTGAATGCAGCGTTTTAATTGGCTTAGGTGAGTCTGGGGACCTGTGTTCTTCCATGCTGCGGAGAGTCAGGAAGAGAAGAGGACAGAGGAGAGGTTGCAGCCATTCACAGGTAGGTGGTCTTTTTACATTTTTTCAACACCCCTGCCTCACTACCCCGTTGTGTAGCAGCCGCCACTGCTTGCATGTACTTTGCTGTTACTTCGATATTATGCTGGAGGCAGGTGTAAAACAGATGCCTTTACATGCCCCATACTTTGCTTGCACATGAATGTCATTGACAGCTGCCATGTTGTCGGACCAAATGGCCAATTTCTTTTCGGCCATGAGACTCATCACAGCAACAAGGACACCAAAAATGGGAAAGACCTCTAAAGCTGTGAATTTCAATGGCAGGCATGATTTGTGCCAAGGAGGTGCCATACCCAATCACACCATTACGCAGCCATTATCGCTCCTAAAATGTTACCACTGGATGCATCTGTGAACAGTCGTAACTCCTCATGTGTTGTCCATGGTCCTTGCCGTATTCTAATTCCACTCAATCCTCGTAGAATATACAGCCACATCCGCAGGTCCCCCTTCAGCCCGCCTCCAATCTTACAAAATGATGCCTTCGAGTAATGCCCGCTGTTGCACCCCGGAGTAAAAGGTCTCCTCTCCCGATGTCTGTAGTTTCATCCATGCTTTGCACCTCAAGCCCAAATTTCACTCGTTACATTTATGAGTGGAACGGACTCAGTGTCCCGCACAAAAGACAAGGTACCTTCCCGGTGTTCCTCTATCCATGGCATTACCCCTGACCGGTCTGGGCTCTGCGCCCTGGGGACAGCCTCTCTTAAGGCCATTGGTCCAGCATCATCTCCAGCCCTTCGTGAAGCTGGATCGGGGTGCAGGCGACCGTGAGTTACAGCAGAAGGGAGTGAACTCTAGCCCTCTAGACTTGTGCTTGGATGTCCTGTGAGATGTCTGGTGCAATGAAGTTCAAGGTGAAAGAAACACATTGATTTAGAGAATAAAGTGTTCCCATGATACTGCTGTCGTTGCATCTGAGGTTTTATGTTCATCAGCCGTTGAGAGATTAAATGATTCGACGACACATCTAGCTGAATATATTCTTGCACACCTCACCCTTCTCTGGCTGAGCGTGCTCTGTGTGATTTCAAAGAGACATGATTAAATGGAATACCATTGCTCAGAAACCATTTCATATAACTGGTTTAAAGGGAACTTTCCGGAGGATTGACATTTGCCATTTCATAGAAACCAATTAACAGAAAGTCTTTTTTTTTTCGAAATTGGCTTCTGCATACTTATTTTTAGTGTGTAAATGAAATGTTAGCAGGTCTTACTTTCAGGGACATATTTGTTGAAGATATTTATTTTCATCTTTTACATCAGTTGACATTATTTCGGATTTAAATCTTTTACAAACAATTATTTTGGATGCTTTTAAATTGCTAAACCTTCACTACCCCTAAACACCATCCATCTTTTCCCTCTAAAAATGCCTCCCACTATAAACTACACCCATCTCTGACCCCTAAACTTCAACCATCCCTGAGCTCCTAAACTCCTTTATACTCTTAAACTCTACCCTTCTCTTAACCTAAATCTCCTCGCTTCCACCAAATTCCACCTATTCCTGGATCCTAAAAACCTTTTCTATGCCGAACTCCCCAATCCTTGATGCCTTAAAATCCTGCACCACCCCTAAACTCCACTCATCTCTGAACACTAAAAACCTTACTACCCCTGAAAACCAACCATTCACGACCGTAAAACCTCTCACAACCCTGAAATCTTGCATTCTTGAAGCCTAAAACTCTTTCTACATATAAATCCCTAAACCCCTTAAAAACCCACACCACCCTAAAATCTATCCATTCCCGAACACTAAAAAACCCTCACTCCACAAAACTCTACCTATCACTGAACCTTAAAAACACCACCCAGTCCTAAACTCCACCCAGTCAAAAAACCTAAAAAACCTCAACACCTCATCCCTGAACCCTGAAAACCTCTCACCATCCTTAAACTCCACTCATCCATGAACCCTAAAATACCCTCACCACCCCTAAGCTCCACCCATCCATGAACTCTTAAAGCACTAAAATCTCTTAATCGCCATTAAACACCACCCATCCGTGAACCCCCAAACCCCTCACTACCTCTACAAACTGTGAACTATTTAAACATGCAACCTGAACTTTTCTAAGATTGTGAGAGTGTCACTGTCACTTACGTTTATCCTGCGATGAAACAGGAAGGAGTCTTAAGTTATAAGTATGGTGCAAATGTTATGCACATAAGATGAAACATACGTCATTCAGAGTTTTTATAGTAGTTACCAAATTAGGAATTAGAGGGTGTTCATGTGTTTGAATTATCTTTAAATGTCAGACAAGACCAATAGAAATAATAACTCATCTTTCATAAGAAATTGTGTAATGGGAAAAGCTTGAAGTGTTGTTACCCCCCAATTTATTGCTTTAACATCTGGTAGATCCTCTAAACCCCAAAAGGCTGATAATGGGTCTGAAGAGAAAATGAGAACAGGCATCGAGCTGTCTCTCCCTCCTCCCTCACACAGTTAAGGTCAGCTGGAAAGGAGTGTGTAGAGTCAGAGAAACCTGTCATTGAATCTCTCTTCACTGGTGGTCGGGTGAAAGCCCAGTCCCGTATCCCGGAAACGAGTATGCACACTCACTAACTGGAATTTTACTGTATGCTGGTTTATTCTACACTATTCTTCTACAGATCATGAGCACTAGAATTGTTGAAAATAGTATAAAAGCTTGAAGGCACTTACGCAGATTCTGTTTATGTTTAAGGAATTTATAGCACGCACAGCTACTCAAAAGTGTGTCCCGGTGCAAACCTGGTGGGAGGAAGGCAGAAAGAAACTATTTAGATTAAGAGAAAAGTCTTGAGCCTTTTTCTGAAGAGCAAGGGATCCTGAATTCTATGGAGTTCAAAGGGGAGAAGGTTCCAGGCAGAAGCTGCTCTGAAGGCGAGAGAACTCCCTCTAACTCTCTTAGGCAAAATCTTGGAACGTGGGCGAGAAGTTGCGTGGCTGAACACAGCCGCCTGTTAGGCACATAAAACCTGAAGCAATTTCTCTAGTAAGCAGGGCCGTGTCCACAAGGGGCAGAATGTGCCAGGACAAGAGATTTAAACTTTACCCTTTCAATTACAGGTAGCCAGTGTAGATCGCGCAAGTGTTGTCTTACGCTGGTCTTTGTGGGAATGTTTAGGAGAGTTCCGGCTGCGGCATTCTGTACCACCTGTCGTTTGTTCAAAAGATAGCTGGGTAGGCCTAAGTACAAGGCTTTAGCGTAGTTGAGGCGTGATGACACCAGCGCACAGGTAGCAGTTTCCCTAGCCGACCTCGGAAGGAACCTTTTTTGGGATTTAAGTGTGCCCAAGCACTGCCCTGAACGCTTCTTGATCCGAGTAGAGAAGTTCAACTTCTCGTCAAACCAAATTCCTAAATAGTTTGTGGGCTGGTCCTCGGAGGACAGCATTGGAGATTCGTGTGGCCAAAGTGCTTTCCAGAACTGAGGGGGGAGGTTCCCGAATAGAGGGATTTCCGAGCGGCAAAGAGCCATCGAAAGACGGCTGACAGACAGGATTTAGCTAGGGAGGTAGAGGCGTCATTTGTCTTCCATGTGAAGAGGAGCTGAGATTCATCAGCGTAAGCGATGATCTTGGATGAGGATTGGGACAATGGTCATTTATGGCCCGATCATGTTTTGATTTCCATCCCTTCACTACCAGTGTTACTGATATTGGCTGTAGCCAGCCTCCTAATGGCATGGTTGAGTATGCTTTAGTTATTCACAAATAGGCTAATGTGCCCAGTCGTTCGATGCCTCCTGACGTACCTGTTGGTGCCCTCGGGTTCAAAGTGCGGGATCTATGGTCCAGCACTCCCCGCCAGCCAACCAGTCGAGGGCCTCACCCGCCGGTACCCTACTTGGCATACCTTTTCAAGGCATGGTGTTCATTAAAGTGAGGGGTCGCCTCGCGCTTAGCTCCTGGGCCATTGTACGTGATAATACAGCGATACATTTGTTCAAAAGTGTAGGCGGAAGCTTTTTGCTGCTTTCCTTCCTTCAGGACTGAACACAAGGTCATCTCTCTCATAACCATCGCTTCACAAACAATGACTGCACCAGAGAATTGAGCTGTTCCTTCTAGGTCTTGTTAGCAAGAGTTAGGAAACATGACATTCCGCGCACACAGTCAGTAGCTGTCAAAAATCCAACAATTTGCTGCGCGTCCTGATTCCAGGCCTTTTGCTTGCACAGCATCTGAATGCAAAACACAACGTTAAGTGAGCTGGGATTACAGGCAGTCAGAGGGAGTTAATCAATTCACAGAGAGTGCCTAGGAAATGTGCATTTCTGATACTCATCTGTTGTTTAGTTTGCGTCAGGAGGAACGCGTTCCACATCAAAGCACAGAAAGTTGGGTACATAGAGCTATCATTAACTTGTATCCGATTACTCCTGCAGTTTAGTGCATTTTTATTGTGGCCACTTACTAAAGATATCTCTCATTGCCTTTAAACTATCCACCAGTAGCGGCTGGTGTCAGGGGAAAGTGGTGGGTAGCGTGGGAGGCAGTAACAAAGCAAACAAACAAAGAAAATGTATGTGCCGCTCTACTGCTCCTCTAGTCACAGGCTGGAGGCTCGCAGGCTCCCCTACGGCCAATCCAGACACTGCTCTCATGGGGGTAATACCCATGAGAGCAGCATTGGGACTGGGCGGGACATGCTGGGTTTGTGTCCATCGGGGGCTGGGCTGCCTGCTGTGGTTCTCCATCCAAGAACGCAGCTTGTTTGGGGAGATGTCGGTGCGCATGTCGGTTTGGCCGTCCTAAGACGGCCAGCCAAACCGACAGGCGCACTGACAGCCGTGCCCACCACTCCTCCACCTTCTCCTCCCTGCTGCTGTCGTCATGATGGCCCCGCCCCTAAGACTCGGCACCCGCTGAGAAGAAAAATAAAATGATAATAAAACTGGGTTATTGTCATTTTAGTTTTCATTTTCCTCTGCAGGCAGGGTGGGCGACACTCCTCCGCCACAGTGGAGTAGCCGCTACTGCAATCCACCATGTTTTGCAGAACCCACTGCCCAGCAGAAGTGTGGAGTCAGAGTGCTGGAAGTCGCTGCCTCTTTTTTCGTTCATATCCTTCCACCATCCCTGGTTTCCACCATTGGCCCTCATTGTCTTGTGCGTGAGGTCCTCGACGGATGCTGTGAGAGACAAAAAGAGTCCATCCCTCGCGTTCGATCTGGAGTAGAAGCTTAGGCTCTCTGACACCTCTAAGCAGAAAGACCCGCTGCAAGAACAAAAAGAAAATATTTTGGTAGTTATGACTTATTAATTTAATGGGCCCATGATAATGTCCTCTAAGCCTAAGTTTACATAAATGCTGCATATTCATTAAAATACACCTGTTATTGTCATACACAATATACTTGGCTACAATTCATCCTTTAAACTCCATAGTTTTTTTGTAAAGCAGAGTATTTAAATAAATATTGACATATTTCACCTATATGCTTTGGTCCTGAAAGACAAGGGAATCATACATTATCTCTATATCACTTGCTAGGACTTATTAACACCTTCCCTCCCTTCTGATAGTTTGGACATAATTGTCATATGTAGAAGCCTGTACTTTCCATAAAGACGCCCATCTTTTATGGCTTATTACAAGCGACTTCTGGCGTTAAAAGACACTAGTTGCCTGTAATAATGTATTACAGTTGAGTAATGACGTTACAATAGGCCCCAGCACTGCACACAGCTCTGGCCTGCTTTGTGTCTCACTGGCTGCCTAGGAAGGCAGATGACAGGCTTGTTGCACCATCCGTCGCTTAGTGTTGCTTTTACCTTAATCGTGTTAGAGCATAAACATCCTTTGGAGTGAATAAATGCACTCTAAAAGGAAAAAAATATGCAATTGATATCAATAAGACAAATCTCAGAAACGCCACTGCCCCATTAGAAGGAGGATTCTTTGTCAACCTGAAAAGGAATTATTTGGGCTTCCCGCCTCTTTTCCTATCTCCAAGTATTCCTCTGCTTTCGAGTCCTAGTACTTCCAGCCAGTTTCTCCAGTTAACCAAATTGTTCTTGGTAAAGCATTTCTGACATTTCCTTTTCAGCAACAAGATAGAAAGTGAGCCCTATAATAACCGGCTTTTAAAATGATTACACCCTAACAGTTTTTTTTTTTTAATAAGTAATTTACCTCGTCAAACAGGAATAATTGACCGTCTTGATGTGTGTGAGGGTGTTTGTGTAGGGGGGGAGCTGAAAGATATAACTGGTATCATGAGAGACACGGGATCAAACCCAAACACCCCTCTAGCTGTATTCTCTCTAGTTTGTAGCCCCATTGAATATTAAAGTCCGTGGCTGCAGCTTCGTTACAGTGCCCACACATGGCCACAAGAGGCCGCCAGATTGCATGAAATGACCAACAATGGCCCGGCTGTTAGAGGAAAGAGGATTGAACTGTCGGGCATTGGTTTGACTAAGGCTTCGAAAACCTTAGCACAGGAAATGCTAGTTTGTACCTGCTTCTGAAAGAGGGTTGTTTCTAGTCTTTCTTTTTGCTTGTCCTGTTATGGAGGTTTTGAGAGAATTTAAATTGCTTTTTTACATCATGGCCGGATTTTGCTTCTCTGTCTGTAAGTAATATATTCACGTAGTTACTGTAATAGTCACGCATATTAAACTGGCACTCATTAGTAACGAAGAGATGATAGTATAGACACATTTTTATTTTCTTGATTATTTTTGTAAAAATAAAAGTCTCACAAACAAATCAAAAGCACAAGGCAGTTGTTTTGAAGAATTATAGTTTCTGGGACGACTTACAGAACTGTATTTTCTGATTGTTTGCCTGACCCTGGAGGTGGCTTTACTTCTGTGAAGTGAAGCTGACCCAGGGCCCTCCAGCTTTGACAGCAGGAGGCAGAGCTGCCCAGCAGTGACTGTTCATCACCCAGGGGGCTTCAGACTTCTAAGCTGCCTGCCCTCTGCTGAATCTGTCTGCTGCTCGTAATGATGCTGAGGCTGAGGCCTGCTGGACAGGAGGGTCCTGGGCGCCTGTTAGTGGAAAGGCAGAGTGACCCCAGACCCTTGCCCTGAGGTACCACTCTGCTCCAGATGACAGGCGAGAGGGGAGGCTCTGACCCTGAAGATGCTGGTGCTGAGGCAGTATGGTACTTGTAAGAAATCGGATTGTTAATCGGGGTTGGTGACGACCCACCTCAAGGCACTATCACACGGTGAACTTTTAAAGTCACTAAATTAACTTGCGCTCAACTCCCTGGTAGGTAAGGCACAGAACAGAAAGGCTTAACATAAGGCCTCGTGTAAAGCATTTATGCAGCATTATACCAGCGATGCATGCAAGATAGAAAACAATGAAAATCCCAAACCGAATTAGAAAACTAGAGTAACATTTTATAAGCAAAATTGCACAAAAGTAACAAAAAATACAATAAGGGAAAGCAGATCTATGAATGTTTAAAGTTTTAAGTAGTCGTTTTAAGGAGCATGAAGTGCCAATGAGAGTTGATGCTGACAGTAGACTAGGCGGAATTAGATGCAAACTTTGATGAGCGCAGGTGGGATACTCCAGACTGGTACGTCTTGGTCAAATATTTTACCTTCTGGCATTATACCTACGAGTCCAACACAGAAGCACACTTTTAAACCCCCATACCTCATGGGAGGCCCTTAGAGACTCAAAGGGTAGTGCCAGGCAGAGGCCAACAGCAGGGTCCAGTCCAGGCCCAGTTGCCAGTTGTCAGCTGGGCAGTTGCAGCAAAGGCCTCTTGTTGTGTCACTGTAGCTTGAACAGTTCAACTTTATGACCCTTGAGGTCCACTTCTTTGTCCTGGGTACAGGTAGCAGGTTCAGTTCTTCAGGGCTCTTCTCGGGTCACAGACAAGAGGTTCTGTCCTCTTCTGGTCTTCTTCAGGTCCAGGAGTGTTCTGAAGTCAGTCTAGCATGAGCTACTGGGTGGGAATGACTACCGAGCACACTCTAACCAATGGGTTAAATGTTTCCCGGGTCCACCATACCCAATTTTGTCATTTTCACGGCCAAACTATTCTGCCTTACTAAACTTCGGCTCAGAGGGCTGCTGTGTGTGTGGGAGCTTACTATGGTGTCCTCCCACATCTAAAACCAAAATCCCATTTGAAACACCCACTGTACTCTCAATAAACCCAGAGACAAAAGTCTGGAAGAACAAAAGTATGGTTTTCCAGCAACAGAACAGGAGATACACAAGAAGTGTTTGGGCATCCTGTCCCCTTCTTGACCCCTTCTGTTCAAGTGGTTCAAGTGGGCCCCAAGGGCTATATCCAAGAGGCCACAGGAATTATGCAGCAGTGGTGCCTAAATTATACAGCAAGAACAAGTAAATTACTCAGCATAAAGCAGCACATTTATTCTTACTACTACTTCGTCATCATTATTTTGTAAATTTTACACATGGTAATACTGTCTGGGCAAAGATTTCACCTCGTTAATACCAGTTTAACAACCAAATACAGAAAAAAGCAATCAAAAGATGAGCAGTTAACTTTTGCAAAGGGCCTTCCATTGAGCGTGAACACATTTCGCCACGCTTACTTTTTAGTAATTTTTGTTCCATTTGACCAAGAAACAACTTACTATTAATACATGCAGATTATGCAAGAGATGATGCATTCAGTGGTAAATGCAGGAAACCCATAACTGTATGGGAAAAAAAGCCACGGCCGCAGAGTATCATCATTTCAGGGGGACTGGTTATATGTAACACAGAGATAGATGTTTGGTGGGTCAAAGTAGGACCTTCAGCAACCAGATGGTGACACACAGGAATGATCTTGGCATCTTCTTCTCTGATTTTCACATACACCACAAAGTGTCAAAAGTAAACTCAACAGACCTGTAAAGCAGAATTTGACATTCAAGCAGGATTTGCGCTGTGATGTTAAAAGGTTGCTCAAAGCCCGCAAGCTGCACATTCGGTGAGCTTCAGAGGAGGCAACTCTGACCATTCAGGTCAGCCTATTGGTTGTTTCTCAGAGACATTTCAAATCCTTTTCACATTTATTGAAGTGCTAATTACTTGCTAGCAGAAGTGGGAGAGCAAATACAAATTTAGCCTCCAGGAACTTCAGGCAGGGAAAAGATAACTTTCTAAGAGCTACTTTTCCATAATATTTATTCAAAATCAGCCTTCACAATTAAATCAGATTTTTTATTAACTATTACACATAGTTGTTTAATTATTTTTATACCTAGTCCCATTCCTGAGATACATTATTAGTTACTCTTGTTTTCCACATAAGACAATTAGGCCTACCTTAATGAAAAATAGGTTTTGTGTGCTGGTCAATGTAAGGATATGCTAATGTTATGTTTCTACATGTCCTACTTTTAAGTACCACGCATCCTACCTTTGTGAGCGGAAGGACTACTTAGGGGTAACGTATTAGCATTTAAAACGGAGGTTTTGACGTGTCAATGGGGCTTATTTTGACAGGATGCGTTTCAGTGTTGACACTGCTGCAGTCGTCAGGCTACAATAGTAGGCCTGAATCCATGCTGACATTTCGACTGTAATGGTATACACAATGTGTGCTGCAGTCCAATAGTGACATTTAACACCCAGGCTATGGGTACATCTTGTACCATATATTTGAGACTTATAGGTAAGTTAAATAAACTAATTAGGAATTTGTCGATTCGCCCATGTTTAAAGGAGCTGCACAGCCATTTTAGCACTTGTAAGCAGGATTAAAGTCCACAGAGTTCTAAATTCTGCAGAAAAATGGGTTCAGTGAAAGGCAACACAATATGGGGTGAGCACGCAGAAAAGGCAGATTTCCTAAAGTACTCATGTAGTCTGTGATGACGGTTGCTGTTGATGGCATCTGCTTGGGCTAGGATGCATGTGTCTCTGTTGTGGAAACTAGTAAAGAGTCATCACGCAATAGAACTTGGGGCGCACAAGCCCCCACAGAACAGTGACATGGTGGTATGCTATTGCAGTGGCGAGGACCTGCATCTTAGGCAGGTTAGAGGGCATGGGTTCCTTAGAACAAGACAAAGACCCTCATTATGTGATTGTCAGATGTGTACAACAGCACGGTAATTGAAGACCATTGCAAATCTGCCTCTTGTTCTGGGTCAAAGTCTGATGAGGGAAAAAGTGCTGGTCCCCAAAAATCAGTGTTGGTGGCCCCTCCTGCAACCACAGGCACTGGCTGCAAGCACCATCAAAAAACGGTTGCTAACACCACACCTTTGTATGTGGAAAATACATGAGAAACATCCGTTCTGCTGGTTTGTCCTCATTTAAAGTAAATTTATGGTAATACCGCAATTATCAATTGTCGTAATACATGCAATAGAACAATGGTTGTTCTGCAATTTGAAAAATGAAGGAACTTACCGCACTCTGGGTTTAAGATCAAAATGAAAACCATACCCTACTGTGTTAGTTTAGTTCCGTATAATTTACTTTTTTATGGATGGCACAGTGTTCGCAAAATACAGTTGCAAAGGTGAGTTCCAAGGAATTCGCTGGATATTAGAGCCCTAAAAGCTTTCTCAGGATAAGTGAATAGTCTTGAAATTGTGAGATTGCCTAAAGGGGTGTTCCCTTTTAAGTAGGTTGATGAACCAATATGCCCTGCCTCTCCGCCAGCTAATTAGCATAAAGTGCTGATTACTTTCTATATTACCATCGACTTCAAATGATGAGGCACAGATTTGAACTTGAACAGTTTTACTGAGCAGAAAAGGAGAAGACAGACTTTCAAACATGCCAAAGAATATGGAGAATTGTTGAGGTACAGTTATGTTATGTTAAGAAATATTTGTAAAGCGCACATATACCCAGAGGTGTCTTGGCGTTTCTTCGAAACTGCTAAGATCGGACAACTAAGACTAATAGGTGACTTCCCTAATAGCCTTGTTTTCAGAGCTTTCTGGAAGGTAAGAGGTCTGAGATTGATCTAATATTTGGTGGGAGATCATTCCACAGCCTAGATGCCTTCTTTTTGAATCTTCGTCCGCCCCAAGAAGCAGGTCTAAAGTTGGGAACCATGACATTATTGCCACTGAGCGAGCGCACTTGTCTGGTTGGGCGATACCAGGTGAAACGTCATTGCAGGTGTTTCGGGTCTGTACCTTGGAGAGCCTTATGGGTGGCAGGTCTTTGAGGATAATGTGATTTCCAAGATTGTGCCTTTGAAGAGTGGAGTGCCTCAGGGCTCCTCACTAAGCCCCACTCTTTTTAATATTTATATGAGCCCGTTGGCAAATATAGTGGAATTGTTTGGCATACAAATTGTTACATATGCCGATGACACCCAGCTGATAGTCTCCCTCAAAGATCCTGGACAGCCTGGAAGTAACCTTTCCAGATGTCTGGAAGAAATCTCAGTGTGGATGAATAAATCTTGCCTTCAGTTAAATGGAACTAAAACTGACCTCATGCTGCTCGGTAGGCCCCTGCTTCCAGGCCTGCCTCTTGCATGGCCTGGTTGTATGGGAAACGCTCCTACCCCAAAAAATCACATCAAGAGTCTAGGAGTTTGGCTGGACACCAAACTTGATATGAAGACCCAGGCTAGAAAAGTAGCGGGATGCTGTTTTGGAATACTCAAAACAGCTCGGAAAATTCTGCCCCTTCTTCCGTTCAAGGCAAAAAAACAGCTTCTCCAAGCATTAAGTCTGTCGCATCTGGATTATGCTAATGCCCTCTGTGAGAAGTTGGCCTGGTATATGCTGTTCACTAGTTCTAGTGACCACCTTGTACCATGCCAAGCAACCCTTATGGTGTGGTTGTAAGTCAACCTTTTCGGACTAGCTGCCCTAGTGGTAGCGTAGGCTAAGCAGTCTTTGAGGCTAAACTCGTGATGCGTGTTAAGCAAGCTGTTTTACCAATAGTAACCCCCTTTTATACCAATGAAAGGACACCACACAGATATATATTCAAAATATATATGTATTTATTTCTCAAAGTAACCCCTAGTCTCTTTATGAGCACAGGAGCACAAATCGTCAAACAAGATTATCACAGAATACACAGAAGTTGCACTTTATATGGATAGGCCCTGGTGGCCACTCGAACCATATACTAAAATAGTGGTATAAGTACCACGAACAGAAAAGGGAAAAGGCCTAGGGCCTCTAGAATCGCTGGGCCTACAAGGAGCTAACGTCAGTTAGTGACCAGGAGGTCCACGGGTGGCGTGTGCAGAGCAAATAGTCACACGCGTGCTCCCATAGGTTTCAATGGGTGCGTAAAAAGTACAAAGTTACTGCAAAAGGAATCTTCCGGATGACCTAGGAACTTAAGATTTGGAACACAGGCACTAGAGATGTAATACTACACTTGGGCACAGGTGTGCCAGCTTTACCTCACCCACAGGAAGCGGGTGCATAGGCCTCGAAGTGCGTCGGGTTTCTTCTATCTGTTCCGTGGGGCCTGTAGACAAAAGTGCTGCAGGCGGTCGGTCGGGAAGAGATGCAGTGGATCCAAGAGTGGATCGGAGATGTTGAAGACCTGTAAGCAGAGGGGACAGTGTTCACAGTCACTAGCCAGTGACCAGCGTGGCACCAGGTGGGTACCAGGCGATGTCGGGTGCAAACAGGAAGGAAGGTGTAGCTTGACCCTGCAGCCACGTGGTCCCTGAAGGTCGACGACGTCCAGGAGTCGAGTCACGAGCTGTCCCACGCAGGTTCTCGCTGTCGGCGGTGTCGGCGACTTGATCGAAGCAAACAAGCCTTGGCAAAAGCAATTGTTGTAGGCAAGGAGTTTAAGCTGATGGTTCTGACCAGCAAGGTCAGAGGAACTGCTCCTTTGGAGGGGAGCAAGGGCCAGTCTGGAGCAACCAGACCAGTGGCGTTTGTTGTAGATTTCGTCGCCAAGATGGCCACTAGCCAGCGGGCCAGCAACCGGTTAGGCGCGTCGAGTGGCAAAATGCAGAAGGGCCCCACGCAGATCGTGGAGATGCTGGAGGGCTCACCTTTGGTGCAGATGCTGCTCGAGGGTTGGGCTTCTCAGGACCCAAAGCACAACTTGGAGGGAGCCTCGGTTGTTGCACTGGTCAGCTTGTCGTAGTCGTTTCAAGATGGCTGGCTCCACGTGTCTCGGTGCCTCCACGGGTCTCCTCTTTGCAGGGACTGTGGATCGGGCGGTGAGAGGTCTGGAGGTCCAGGTCTTGTCAGTCTCTGGGCTCGGGCTCCGGCGGGAGGCGGCGGCAAAGCAGACGTTGATTCGCTGGATGGTGCTTGCGTTAGCAAGGTGGTCACTCCCTGACCACAGGGGAGATTTTCTTCAGTCTTCTGTGCAGCAGAATGTCGAAGTTCCCGTCTTCTTCTTAGTTTCAAGTTGATTCCAGGATGTCTGAAGTCTTAGGACACAGCTCCTACCTTTATTCGGATTCTAGGGGCCGGACTACCTGCTAGGTCCCTCCCTATGGGTGGGACCAGGAAGGGGGGTGGTTACACCCCCAATCCTTTGTCCAGCTCGCCCCAGGCCCGGGACTGGTGTGCCCCAGGACCGGTTTGAACTGGCATATGCACCGAGGCTCCTTGTGAGCCACAGGCATGTCTGGTTTCTTTCAAGCCCTACCTGACCAATGCACAAAATCCTGTCTGGGGTGGTGCATGCACCTCCCCTGGCAGGAAACCCTTTGTCCACACCTCCCAAGCTGGAAGGACTCCCAGCAGCAGGAGGGCAGACTTGTGTCTGTGGTGGCAGCATCCATTTTGTGGAGCTGAGGCTATGTCTGATTTTACCCGGGTTTCAGGTACTGTACATGTCGTGTCCCTCTAGAAGGGTGGAATGCTAACCCCGTCGCCAGAATTGGCGAGGGGTTAGTATTCCAATTCGTATGACACCTTACTCGACATGTTTTGATAAAGCCAAACCAAAGATAGCATTTAACCGCGAGGTTCATAATGCACTTAAGAGTATATGGTATGACGATATCTGGAAACAGTAGAAGGAAGTTGTTCCGACCACTGCAGACAGGCTCAGCTCATGCCAGAGCACCATCTCACATGGAACCAAGCACTCTGCCTTCAGGATTGTTAAGGCCTGCCATAGGAGTGACTTATAGGTTACCAGGTGTCCCATTTAAGGTTAGGTATAGGTATACTACACCTAAGTAAGAGGTGATTACACCAACTTACCCCAGCTGAGTGATCAGCCAGTTGTGTCAGATTGTTAGGCCAAGCCTGGGGTGGCATAATACATGCTGCAGCCCTTGGCAGGCCTTGGGTACACCAATGCCCTGGGTACCTAGTGTACACTGGTACAGGGGCTGACAGGGTGATCCACTTCCAATTGGTTATGCACCTAGGGTGCATAGTTTTAATTTAGTAGAGAGAACAGCAGGCTGGGGGTCTGATTGGCAGGCCCACAGCCTCAATATGTCAAAAACCAGTGAAGCAAAAAGCAAAAATTTGGGGTGACCATAGGATAGCAGACCCTACTCTCCTACACAACCCCCCCCCAAACGCTGGGACATTAAACTAGCCTTGACCAGTCTCGTCTTCATGTCCTAAGTGGAAGTACCTGGAGAGACCATCTGCATTCCCATGGTCAGTACCTGGCCGGTGCTCCACTGTAAAGTCCATCCCCTGTAGGGAAATGGACCACCTAAGCAGTTTGGGGTTTTCACCCTTCATCTGATTTAGCCACAAGAGGGGCTTATGGTCGGTCTGAATCTTGAAGTGAGTGCCAAACAAGTATGGCCTCAGCTTCTTCAGGGCCCACACCACAGCAAAGGCCTCCCTCTCAATAGCTGACCAATTCTTCTCTCTGGGGGTCAACCTTCTGCTAATAAAAGCAATGGGTTGGTCTTGACCATCTACATTAAGTTGTGACAGCACAGCTCCCACACCCAACTCAGAAGCATCTGTTTGGACAATAAACTCTTTGGAGTAGTCAGGACTTTTCAGGATAGGTGCAGAGCACATGGCCTCCTTCAGGTCATCAAATGCCTTTTGACAGCTTACTGTCCACTGAACCTTTTTGGGCATCTTCTTGGATGTCAGATCATTAAGAGGAGTCACAATGGACCCATAGTTCTTAACAAACTTCCTGTAATACCCAGTCAAGCCCAAGAAAGCTCGAACTTGAGTCTGGGTGGTTGGAGGGGACCAATCCTTGATGGACTGTATCTTACTCTCCAGTGGTTGAACTTGGCCCCCACCTACAAGGTGGCCCAAATACACAACCTTACTCTGCCCTATCTGGCACTTAGTAGCCTTGATAGTGAGGCCTGCCCTTTGCAGAGCCTCAAGAGCCTTCTTCAGGTGGATCAGGTGATCCTCCCAGGTGGAACTAAAGACAGCAATGTCATCAAGATATGCTGCGCAAAAGTCATCCAACCCAGTAAGGACTTGGTTCACCAGCCTTTGGAAGGTGGCAGGTGCATTCTTCAGACCAAAGGGCATCACCACAAACTGATAATGCCCACCTGGGGTTGAGAATGCTGTTTTGGCCTTAGACTCCTCAGCTAATCTGATTTGCCAATAGCCAGCTGTCAAGTCAAATGTGCTCAAAAACTTTGCAGAAGCTAGTTTGTCTATGAGCTCATCTGCCCTTGGAATAGGGTGTGCATCTGTCCTGGTGACAGCATTGAGTCCTCTGTAGTCCACACAGAACCTCATCTCTCTCTTGCCATCTTTGGTGTGAGGTTTGGGGACCAGAACCACTGGGCTAGCCCAGGGGCTCTCTGAGGGTTCAATGACACCTAATTCCAGCATTTTATGTACCTCAGCCTTTATACAGTCCCTGACGTGGTCAGGTTGTCTGTAAAGTTTGTTCTTTACAGGCAGACTGTCACCAGTGTCCACAACATGGGTACACCAGTCAGTTTGACTAGGTATCAAGGAAAACATATGTGAAAATGATTGTAGAACCTGTCTACATTCAGTCTGCTGATGGGCAGTGAGGTTGCCTCCAAGGGTCACTCCTTCAACTGAGCCATCTTCAGGGTTCTGAGACAACAGGTCTGGGAGAGGGTCACTCTCTTCCTCCTGTCCCTCATCTGTAGCCATGAGCAAGCCCATGTCTGCCCTGTCAACATATGCTTTAAGCCTGTTAACATGGAGTACCCTGTGGGGACTCCTGGGAGTTCCTAGGTCCACCAAGTAGGTGACCTCTCCCTTCTTTTCCAGGATTGTATGGGGTCCAGACCATTTGTCTTGGAGTGCTGCTGGGGCCACTGGCTCCAACACCCATACCTTCTGTCCTGGCTGATACTCAACCAAGACAGCCTTTTGGTCATGCCAAGCTTTCTGTAAGGCCTGGCTTGCCTCAAGGTTTTTGGATGCCTTCTCCATATACTCAGCCATCCTGGAGCGGAGACCAAGTACATAGTCCACTATGTCTAGCTTAGGCTTTTTGAGAGGTAACTCCCATCCTTCCTTCACCAAACACAGTGGGCCTCTCACAGGGTGCCCAAACAACAATTCAAAGGGGCTGTAGCCAACTCCTTTTTGTGGGACCTCTCTGTAAGCAAACAGAAGGCAGGGTAGAAGGATATCCCATCTTCGCCTGAGCTTTTCAGGTAATCCTTTGATCATACCCTTTAGGGTCTTGTTGAATCTCTCAACAAGCCCATTGCATTGTGGGTGATAAGGGGTGGTGAACTTGTAGTTGACACCACATTCCTTCCACATAGCTGTCAAGTATCCTGACATAAAGTTGGTACCTCTGTCAGATACTACCTCCTTAGGAAACCCCACTCTGGAGAATACTCCCAGCAGGGCCCTGGCCACAACAGGTGCTGTAGTGGTCCTAAGGGGAATTGCCTCTGGATACCTGGTGGCATGATCCACTACCACCAGTATAAATCTGTGCCCAGATGCAGTGGGAGGATCCATGGGACCCACTATGTCTATTCCCACTCTTTCAAAGGGGACCCCCACCACAGGTAGTGGTATTAGGGGGGCCTTTGTTGTGCCACCTGATTTGCCACTGGCTTGGCAGGTAACACAGGAGCGACAAAACTCCTTTGTATCTTCATTCATATGAGGCCAGTGAAAGTGAGGGACAAGCCTGTCCCAAGTCTTGTTCTGGCCTAAGTGTCCTGCTAAAGGAATGTCATGGGCCAAGGTAAGAAGGAAGCCCCTAAATTGCAGAGGTATGACCAACCTCCTGGTTGCACCAGGCTTGGGGTCTCTAGCCTCTGAATAAAGGAGCCCTTCATCCCAATACACTTTATGGGTACCTTGAGCATTCCCAGCAGCCTCAGCAGCAGCCAGCTGTCTGAGGGGTTCAAGAGAGGGACAGGATAACTGAGCCTGCCTCAAGTCAGCCCTTGAAGGTCCCCCTGTCCCCAGAAACTCAACCTGATCAGGTTCAAGCTCTTCAGGGACAGTTCCTTCAGGGTCCTCTAGATCAGCTTCCTGGGAAGGCTGATCATCACTCTGAGGCAGGGGGGAAGGCACAGCCTTGACCCTCCTGTTCTTCTTCTTGGTAGGTGCTTGGTCCATTGTTCCAGGATCCAAGACCTGAGGTTCAGTGAGGCACTTTTTGGCCTGTGACCTGGTCACAGCAAGGACATGTGATGATATACCTAACATCTCTGCATGAGTCCTGTACTCCACTTCTGACCATAGAGAACTCTCTAGGTCATTGCCCAACAAACATTCTACTGGGAGGTCTGCACTAACCACAACCCTTTTGAGGCCAGTTACCCCTCCCCATGAGAAGTTAACAACTGCCACACTGTGTGAAGTAGTGGCATTGCTGGCATTGGTCACCAGGTAGTTCTCACCTGGTATGTACTGTCCAGGGTCCACAAAGCCTGGTGTCACCATAGTGACACTGGCACATGTGTCCCTGTAGGCTTGAGCCACTTTGTCATTAATTAAAGGAGTCTGTCTGTACTTGCCCAGGTTACTGGGGCTCACAGTCAGGGACAAATCAATGTCCCCATCACAGATCAAGACTGCCTGTGTCAGGGTTCTGTCTAAGTCAGAATCTCCTTCAGTTCCCATAGTGATTCCCACTACACCCTTTGTCTGGGGACCAACACTGCTAACAGTAGTACTGGGAGCAGGTGCCTTAGGGGCAACAGTGTTGGGGGCTCCACCCTTTTTGCAATCACTAGTCCAGTGAGTTGTATTTTTACAATGATTGCACCAGGGTTTCTTCTGACCTTCTTTCTTCTTCTTGGACTGTTGGGACCCACCCTCCTTAGCAGTAGTTTGGGGCCCTGTTGAAGACTTCTGGTCTTTAGGTTTCTGATCTCCACCCTTTTGGTCTGTTTTCTTCTGATCACCCCCTTGGCCCTGGTTCTGGTTCTTTTGCTTAACCCTGGTTCTGACCCATTTGTCTGCCTTCTTTCCCAATCCTTGGGGAGAGGTCAGATCAGAGTCAACCAAGTGTTGATGCAGTTGCTGGTTTTGACAGTTATTTAAAATCTGTTCTCTCATCATCAAATTATACAATCCTGTAAAATCAGATACCTTACTTCCCAGCAACCAACCCTCCAAAGCCTTAGTGGCACATTCAATGTATTCAGACCAGTCCTGAGTCTGTGTCTTTTGGGTGTCTCTGAACATTAACCTGTACTGTTCAGTGGTTAAGCCTAACCCATCAACTAGAACACTCTTCAGGACTCTGTAGTTTCTGACATCCTCTTCTCTAACAGTGAGGAGTCTGTCTCTGCCTCTTCCCTCAAAGGAGAGCCAGAGGATTGCTGCCCACTGATCTTCAGGAACCTGCTGTACTTTGCAGGCTCTCTCAAGAGCAGTTATCCACTTGTGGATGTCATCCCCACTTTTGTAGGGGGGCACAACCTTAGACAGGTTTCTATTGTCGAAAACCCTATCTTTGTCCTTAGGGACAATGCTGCCACCAGTGGGTATAGACCCACTCTCTTTATGCTGTCTAGCCTTGCTAAGTTTCTCTTCCATCAGGGCTACTTCTAGCTCCTGCTTCCTGATCCTCAGCTGGGCCTCTTGCATCTTGGCCTCATGTTCCCTCCTCTGAGGGGTGGTCATCCTTCTCCTGGAGTGACCTTGAGAGCCTCTAGAGCCATGGGAAGCATTGGAGTCACCTGAGCGATTCCTTTGCCTTCCCAGCCCTGTGTTAAGTCCACTGGGGAGATCCAGTGGGTTGAACCCACTGTCAGTCCCCAATAGCCTTGGTTTAGCTGGGCCAAGTATAACACTTGGCACTGGGCTAGTTCTCCCTTCATCCTCACTACTGTCAGTATCCTTTTCACTCTCATCCTCTGTGGTAGGCATCCCATCTAAGGGGTGACTATTGGGAAGGGGTACTTCAGTGGCATCTTTAGAAGGGGGGCCTCCTGTTCCTGTCCCTAAGGGGACTAACTGGGAAGCTTTCTTGAGTGCTCTCTGATTCTCATCATTCTGTAAGAGCTCTCTGAGCTCAGCAGAGTTTGGGTTCTTGGGCTGTTTAAGGCCTCTAAGAGTTGCCAAATGCCTGAGCTCATTCTGATTAAGGGTAGCAAAGCTGGATGGTGCCCTCTGGGGGTCACTCTCAACAGAGATGGGTACAGTGGACCCCTCTGCCCCGGCCATTGCTCTTAAGTGTGGGTGGATGTGTTGCAATCTACCTACACTTGGGTTTACCTACTAAACCTATCTAGTAGTTGTAGTCAGGGTGTGCTACTCCCTTTGCTCTACAACAACTAAGTTCAGTAGAACTTATGTATATCTAATCTTGTTTTATATGTACCTACAGGTACCTATGTGATCTTTCAATTGGTAACCAAGAGATTACAATGGTAAAACACAGCAAGCTCAAATCCAACCGCTGCTCACCAATGTGAGAAGTTGGCCTGGTATATGCTGTTCACTAGTTCTAGTGACCACCTTGTACCATGCCAAGCAACCCTTATGGTGTGGTTGTAAGTCAACCTTTTCGGACTAGCTGCCCTAGTGGTAGCGTAGGCTAAGCAGTCTTTGAGGCTAAACTCGTGATGCGTGTTAAGCAAGCTGTTTTACCAATAGTAACCCCCTTTTATACCAATGAAAGGACACCACACAGATATATATTCAAAATATATATGTATTTATTTCTCAAAGTAACCCCTAGTCTCTTTATGAGCACAGGAGCACAAATCGTCAAACAAGATTATCACAGAATACACAGAAGTTGCACTTTATATGGATAGGCCCTGGTGGCCACTCGAACCATATACTAAAATAGTGGTATAAGTACCACGAACAGAAAAGGGAAAAGGCCTAGGGCCTCTAGAATCGCTGGGCCTACAAGGAGCTAACGTCAGTTAGTGACCAGGAGGTCCACGGGTGGCGTGTGCAGAGCAAATAGTCACACGCGTGCTCCCATAGGTTTCAATGGGTGCGTAAAAAGTACAAAGTTACTGCAAAAGGAATCTTCCGGATGACCTAGGAACTTAAGATTTGGAACACAGGCACTAGAGATGTAATACTACACTTGGGCACAGGTGTGCCAGCTTTACCTCACCCACAGGAAGCGGGTGCATAGGCCTCGAAGTGCGTCGGGTTTCTTCTATCTGTTCCGTGGGGCCTGTAGACAAAAGTGCTGCAGGCGGTCGGTCGGGAAGAGATGCAGTGGATCCAAGAGTGGATCGGAGATGTTGAAGACCTGTAAGCAGAGGGGACAGTGTTCACAGTCACTAGCCAGTGACCAGCGTGGCACCAGGTGGGTACCAGGCGATGTCGGGTGCAAACAGGAAGGAAGGTGTAGCTTGACCCTGCAGCCACGTGGTCCCTGAAGGTCGACGACGTCCAGGAGTCGAGTCACGAGCTGTCCCACGCAGGCTCTCGCTGTCGGCGGTGTCGGCGACTTGATCGAAGCAAACAAGCCTTGGCAAAAGCAATTGTTGTAGGCAAGGAGTTTAAGCTGATGGTTCTGACCAGCAAGGTCAGAGGAACTGCTCCTTTGGAGGGGAGCAAGGGCCAGTCTGGAGCAACCAGACCAGCGGCGTTTGTCGTAGATTTCGTCGCCAAGATGGCCACTAGCCAGCGGGCCAGCAACCGGTTAGGCGCGTCGAGTGGCAAAATGCAGAAGGGCCCCACGCAGATCGTGGAGATGCTGGAGGGCTCACCTTTGGTGCAGATGCTGCTCGAGGGTTGGGCTTCTCAGGACCCAAAGCACAACTTGGAGGGAGCCTCGGTTGTTGCACTGGTCAGCTTGTCGTAGTCGTTTCAAGATGGCTGGCTCCACGTGTCTCGGTGCCTCCACGGGTCTCCTCTTTGCAGGGACTGTGGATCGGGCGGTGAGAGGTCTGGAGGTCCAGGTCTTGTCAGTCTCTGGGCTCGGGCTCCGGCGGGAGGCGGCGGCAAAGCAGACGTTGATTCGCTGGATGGTGCTTGCGTTAGCAAGGTGGTCACTCCCTGACCACAGGGGAGATTTTCTTCAGTCTTCTGTGCAGCAGAATGTCGAAGTTCCCGTCTTCTTCTTAGTTTCAAGTTGATTCCAGGATGTCTGAAGTCTTAGGACACAGCTCCTACCTTTATTCGGATTCTAGGGGCCGGACTACCTGCTAGGTCCCTCCCTATGGGTGGGACCAGGAAGGGGGGTGGTTACACCCCCAATCCTTTGTCCAGCTCGCCCCAGGCCCGGGACTGGTGTGCCCCAGGACCGGTTTGAACTGGCATATGCACCGAGGCTCCTTGTGAGCCACAGGCATGTCTGGTTTCTTTCAAGCCCTACCTGACCAATACACAAAATCCTGTCTGGGGTGGTGCATGCACCTCCCCTGGCAGGAAACCCTTTGTCCACACCTCCCAAGCTGGAAGGACTCCCAGCAGCAGGAGGGCAGACTTGTGTCTGTGGTGGCAGCATCCATTTTGTGGAGCTGAGGCTATGTCTGATTTTACCCGGGTTTCAGGTACTGTACATGTCGTGTCCCTCTAGAAGGGTGGAATGCTAACCCCGTCGCCAGAATTGGCGAGGGGTTAGTATTCCAATTCGTATGACACCTTACTCGACATGTTTTGATAAAGCCAAACCAAAGATAGCATTTAACCGCGAGGTTCATAATGCACTTAAAAGTATATGGTATGACGATATCTGGAAACAGTAGAAGGAAGTTGTTCCGACCACTGCAGACAGGCTCAGCTCATGCCAGAGCACCATCTCACATGGAACCAAGCACTCTGCCTTCAGGATTGTTAAGGCCTGCCATAGGAGTGACTTATAGGTTACCAGGTGTCCCATTTAAGGTTAGGTATAGGTATACTACACCTAAGTAAGAGGTGATTACACCAACTTACCCCAGCTGAGTGATCAGCCAGTTGTGTCAGATTGTTAGGCCAAGCCTGGGGTGGCATAATACATGCTGCAGCCCTTGGCAGGCCTTGGGTACACCAATGCCCTGGGTACCTAGTGTACACTGGTACAGGGGCTGACAGGGTGATCCACTTCCAATTGGTTATGCACCTAGGGTGCATAGTTTTAATTTAGTAGAGAGAACAGCAGGCTGGGGGTCTGATTGGCAGGCCCACAGCCTCAATATGTCAAAAACCAGTGAAGCAAAAAGCAAAAATTTGGGGTGACCATAGGATAGCAGACCCTACTCTCCTACACCCTCTATTTGGGAGTCCCTCAATCTACAATAAGCATACTTCAGAAGGCCCAGAACTGTGCAGCAAGAATTCTCCTGCAAATTCCGCGGAGAGAATCAGCGAGAGGAGCAATTAGACAGCTGCATTGGCTTCCCATCGCAGAGAGGATCAAATTTAAGGCCCTTTGTGTTACTCACAAGATCATGGCCGGCAAGGGTCCCCCAATTCTTCAGAGGATTGTCTCTCCATACTGTCCCAGAAGAGCTCTTCACTCCGGAAATAAACGCCTGGCCACGGTCCCGAGAATTTTCAGGTCCAAAAGCGGAGGTCGTTGTTTCTCCTATGTAGCCTCCAGAGCTTGGAATGCCCTCCCAGAAGCCATCCGCATGGAGGAGGACCATCTTTCCTTTCGGAGACTCTTGAAGACCTATCTATTCCCAACTGATTAATCAGTGTTCTCTTCTTTTGATTTGGTTCTTAGCGCTGGGAGGCCTATGGGTAGCCATGCGCTTCATAAATGTCTCTTTCATTTCATTTCATTTCACATAAGGCATTGAAAGTAACGAGTCAACAAGATTTGAACATAGAAGAATAAGAATCAGGGTTTTAATGACCTAACCGTTTGCCAGAGTCCATATTTGGTGAATACCAAGCAGGGCGGCCAACTTTCCACTAGCACTTGTCGTGTGTCAAGTCATTTTGTGTGTTTGAGGACACTTTTCACACATGGACCCATCAGAAGACATTTGATGAGGAGCTGGAGGATTAAGAGTCATGGACTATATATTTGGGGTTTAATTCCATAAGTTCCTCCACTAAATCATGCCTCGTTATAAGAGGAAGTTGTCAAGGGGAAAAATAAAGGTTGCCACTGGGAGAAGGGGCATGGGTGGTTCAAGGGAAAATAAGCTTTTATGTTAGGGGGGTCAAGGTGCTCAGAGAGTAAAGT
This sequence comes from Triturus cristatus, assembly GCF_964204655.1. Taxonomy (NCBI): domain Eukaryota; kingdom Metazoa; phylum Chordata; class Amphibia; order Caudata; family Salamandridae; genus Triturus; species Triturus cristatus. The sequence continues at coordinate 1,172,863,715 of NC_140594.1, forward strand.
CCTGTAGTTGATGGAAGCAGAGCACCCGAAGTCTGTGTTCCACCGTCATTGCTTATCTGGTGGTTGTCGGAATGGATACATTGAATTACCTGTCCACAGGATTACCTCAGGACAAGACCTGAGCCAGGCGTCTAGGCTGGTACCGACCTTGTGGCTGCATCTTGTATGCGGCTGACATGGCTCATACCCTCACGAGGCTGGTTGTATTTGCACCAGTTCCAGAGGTTTTCCACCAAGTTATATGATGCGTGCAGGAGACACCGTCGTCTTCGAGCAGACCCCTAATGACTGCAAAGATTGCTGGATGTCTGAAAGAGTACATTGAGAAAAGTGATGTCACAATGAACACCAGCAAAACGTAAACTATTTCGTTGGATTGGATCATACCATCTTTAGGGGGTACTGGGAACCTGCAGCTGCTCACAGCTAGAGCACATGCTTATTCGCTAGATAGAGGTTGATCTATATTTCTGCCGGCCTGTTTTAATATTTTGTAAAACTGAGTGTTCATGGAGAAGGGTCTCTTTATTATGGCCTGGCTCGACAGTGCGGCTGTTGCCAGACAATTATGTGAGAATCACTAAAGAGGGGCTTTGGCTCTGCCCGCATTTTGGGAGTCAGGAGCACTTGTTTTGATTGACCCCAAGTTGTGTGTTCCCCCCCAAAAAAGTAAACTTCGAGCTTGAACTTTCAGGGGCACACACAATACATTGTAATGCCATTTAAGAGTCTTAGATATCTGGATAATTTTTTGTGTTTTTTTCTCTAGCAGCTGTGCTGATGGGAGGAGGGCAGGCATTCACCTACACGAATGTCTAGGTCTGGCTTGAAGATGCATCTATCACCTGACACTTTGACCTCAACCAATGTTATTCTACTGTTCTTTGCTTCCACAGAAATACATATCCATTCCCATGCTATTTACCTGTACTGTCTCACAATACCATACAAAATTCCTTTCAAGCCGGACTTATTGGCATTGCCAATGCTTGTTTGTCTACTGTACGGCGTTCATTCAGTTCATGACGAACTGTCATGAAAGCCTATCTGTAAAAGCAACGCGCACTTGGATATAATCCTGAGTGATATACTGCAGAAGTAAGACAGCTGACTGACCCCCAAGCTGTAGTCCACTTGGAGCTGGGAGTAATGTCCGTGCTCTGAAGAGAGGACCCTTCTGTACCCTGGACCCACAGAGGTACACATGCATCACTACCTTACACCCAGCAGCAAGGGATGGTGCGTGTTGCACTGATTGTCTCTGTTCCGACTGCACAAACTCAGACAGAGTTGGGAGACCTTGAAAGGTGACTCATTAAAATGCAAATTATGCTCTAGCGCAGGCGAAACCTTGTTTACTTTAATTTGATTACTCTATGGCTGCTAAACATGCTGCAACCATAAGACAGGTTTGTCAGGAGGCCTTTCTTGTTCTAAATGGATGGTCAGGCGCGCTTTGTCCTGCATAGTCGGTGCATAGTGGGGCTGCTTTCAAAATATGCCCTGCAGGGTTAGGAGGCGCCATTTTGAAATGTAATGTTGGGCTTGAATTCCATATTCCCTTCAGAGCTCAGCAGCCGCGTGTATCTTCATTAATATTCGGATTGTTACTCCGGAATCCAAAGGTGGTGAATTAGTACAGGGAGATATGAAATTATTTTGAGCGGTGGACATGTGAGTTTGTTATTTGGATTGAAAAAAGCTAGTGGAGGGATAGAAGAGGGAAGGGTTTGCATTTATATAGCGCTTGGTAACCCTGATAGGATGTCAAAGCGCTTTTCGGAGGGTAGCATGCTACTCCAGAACCCAAACAGGGTCAGTGGAGAATTAGTATAGGGAAATATGAAATTAATTTCAGGGGTGGACATGTGAGTCTGTTATTAGGATTGAAAAGGATAGCGGAGGAATAAAAGAAGGAAGGGTCTAGAACGTGTTTATCTAAAGATCATAGCAGTAGGAGGAGGTTTGGGATGAGTAAAAGTGAGGTGGAGGGGGAAGAGTCAGAGAGAAGGGTTTAGAAAGGCTTGTTTGGGAGATCTGGATAGTAAAATAAGTTTGAGATGATGCAAGGAGGGGTAGAGGAGGGAATACTCTAGGAAGGGTTATTTTGGGGATCAAAGTAGTAGAATGGGGTTTGGGATGAGTCAGAAAGTGGAGGGAGAGGAGTTATTGAGAGAGGCATAGAGTGAGATATAGGTTAGTGCATTGGAGATGCTGAATTAGAAGTAAAGTCGTAAATATAATGTTGCAGAAGTGCATGGAAGTTATATATTATAAAGAAGGTAATATATAGATTTAAGTTGTATTTAATAAACTAAGATTTTCGAGTGTTGCTGTACTTTAAGCTAATTTGTAATATTTTATATTTTATTTTTATGTAATTCAATAGTGAAGCAATTGTAGATAAATAGTTAGGATAAAAGATTACTTATTTATGCAGTGACCTACATACATGTCAACCACATCAAATAATATAATCATCAGTAATATGTACATTTGTTAAGCAGAGCCAACGAATATTTATAAACAAAATTACTATGCAAGTTTATATCAAAGAATACACATATGTAGGTACACATATATAGTCCAAATAAATTCCAATACACACATGGATATGCTGTATATTTATGTTTGGGTATGGTTGTTATGTGGGGAAGAACCAACTCCTTACTGAGTAGTCTTCTGAAGATAAGGCAGTTTTCCGTGGATCTTATGCTTGGGGTTAAAGAGTTCCATAGTTTGGCTACTAGAATGGAGAAGGATGTGCCACCCATGGTTTTTTCTTGTATCTTTGGATTTTGAGGCGAGGTGCCACTCTAGAGAGGAGGTTCCTATGTTGAATGTATTTGGTGATTTTAATCCGGATGAAAAGGGGTCCCGTTCCATGTATCGCTTTGTGGGTGATACAAAGCCGCTTGAACATGGATCTTCTGGCTACAGGCAACCAATGTAGGCCCTTCAAGGCCGGAGAGATGTGAGCTTGTGGCTTTATATGTAAGAGTAGTCTGGCAGCAGAGTTCTGAATCCGTTTAAGTCTTTTCATGGTTGTTAAAGGTGATCCGTGGTAGAGGCTATTGATGTAATCTAGTTTAGACAGAACAAGAGAGATGGTAGCCTGGACCTTGTGTGGAAATCCAGGTCGGGGAAGTGCATCCCAGAGTTTTTATACTTGGGCATTTATTGATAGCTTGGAGTCCATGGTAATTCCGAGGTCTTTTACTTGCTTTGGGAGGTGTTCCCAGATCATTAGGCCAGATGGCAAGTGGGTCATAATTTTTCCAATTGCCACATGTGAGTATTTCCGTTTTGGAAGCATTCAATTTGAGGTGACTCCAAGTCATCCACTGATCATCGGCTCTGAGACAACTGAACATTTTTGAGTTTCCAATGTCTTCGGGGCATTCCAGTTGAAGGAGTATTTGTGTGTCATCTGCATAGTTATAGCACGTGAGGTGAAATTGATTGATCGGTGCTGATAATGACTTCATGTAGATGTTGAAAAGCATGGGTGAGATGGTAGAGCCTTGAGGGACCCCTGCTTTTGTGAAGTACGGTTTGGATGAGAAAGGGGGGTATGGATGACATTAGTTCTGTTTTGAAGGAAGGGTGTGATCCAGTCAAGAGCAGTTCCCTCCATGCCGGCTCCGTAGAGTGTTTGTATTAAAGTGTCATGGTCAACCATGTCAAAGGCAGCTGAAAGGTCCAACAGAAATAGTGCAGCAACTCTGTTCCAGTCCACTGTGTGCTTAAGGTCATCCCAGATGGCAATGAGGGCAGATTCTATACCTTGTCCTGGACGGAATCCTGTTTGGAAGTCAGAAAGTATGGAGTTATCATCAATGAATTATGACATCTGGGCGAATCCTGCTCTTTGCATTAGTTTGCCCAGAAAAGGTCCATTTGTAATTGGTCTATAGCTGTTGGGGTTAAGCAGGCCCAGGTTTGTTTTCTTTAGTAATGGGCGTATGTATGACTTTTTTAGGTCTTCTGGAAATATTCCCATAGTTAAGGAATTGTTGATGATTCTTCTTACAGGTGTTGCAGTAGAGGTAGTTAGAAGAATTTTCTTGAAGGTTTGTGGTGGACAGGGGTCAGAAGGGATGCCGGAAGGCCTGCTTGCTATGACCAGGTTCATACATTCATTGTGTAGTATTTGTTGGAAGGAATGCAGAGGCTGGGTTAGCCTACACTTGGAGGGTTTTTTTTTTTGTAAAAGGGTCGATGCTGGTGTTTTTTCTTTGTTTTAAATAGGAGCCCAACGTGTCTGCTTTGGTCGTGTAATGATCTGCCAATTTGTCTGTGAATTCTTGAGTAACGGGATGAGCTTCTTCTAGACAATTTGATTTTCAAACTTTGATTAGAATTTTATAGAATCCTTTATTTGCACATTTGGGGCCAGATGTACGACCATTTATTTTTGCGAGTAGCAAAATGTGACAAATTGTGACTCGCAATTTGCGACTCGTGAAAATTAATGTACAACAGTGTCTCTGCCACTGTTTGCGATTCCCAGTAGGGTCGCAAATTGCATACCTCATTCAATATTCAAATTTTTGCAATTTGTGAACCTATTGGGAATAGCTAGCACTCACAGGGATGGTAGCCTGCTGGGGTCAGCAGACCACCATGTCTGTGACTGCTTTTTAAATAAAGCAGTTTTCTTTAAATGCAGCCCATTTTTCTTAAAGGAAAACGGGATGCATTTAAAAAAGAAAAATTATACTTTTCAGTTACATTTTTTAAGGGCAGGCAGTGGTCCCTGGGACCACCAGCCGCTCTTAAAAAATATTTGTGCACCCTTTCACAAAGGGGGAAGATGTCCCCTGGGGACCCCTTTCTATTTGCGAGTGGCTTACCACCCTTTTAAGCTGTGAGTGTTTTGTGAAAAACAATCATACATAGGTTATGGACTCACTATTAGGAAGGGACGCTCTTTGCACGCCCGGTCCTAATAGCAAGTCGCACAGCATATTTTGCGAGTCTCTAATAGGTTAGCAACTCGCAAAATATGGTTTGTACATGGAGCTGACCTATTTTGCGGTCGCAAACTGGCCAAATTCCCATTTGTGACTGTAAAAAACGGTCGTACATCTGCCCCTTAGCATTTTGAATTCTGTCTAAATGGTAATCTTTCTTAGCTGTTTTGATTGCTGACTTGAATAATCTGTTAGGTTTCTGTAGATTAAATTTGTCTTTATTGGTTTTGTTTTGAACGAGGTGCGTTGCAGCTTTCTAATTTGCTGTTTTATCTCTTTTATCTCTGTATTTCTCAAAGGGGCCTGTTTACTTTTGTTCTGTTGTGTTGTTCTTAGTGGTATTAGGATATCAAAAGTTTCCTGCAGCCACTCATATAGTTTTTTAAACGGAATTTATTGTGTCTAGATCTATACTGGATGTTAGTTGTGCTTCTAAGTTTTCAAAATGTAGTTTGTTCCAAGATCGATAGGTGGATGCATGTAAGGTGGTTTTAGGTGCATCGGTTAGTGTTGTTTTATGTTGGAAGGAAAGCAAACGGTGGTCTGACCATGTGACTGGAGTAATTGATTGAAAGGTAACTAGTTCTGGATTTGCAAAAAATGACATCTAGGATGTGTCCAGCAATATGCGTGTGTTTGTGGAGGGTCTGATGTAGGTTCAGTGCGTTTAGACTAGCGATGATTGTTTTTGGATGGGTCATACTGGTTTTGTCAAACCAAATGTTTAGGTCACCGAGAATGCATAGGTTGGATTGTAGTGTGATAAGGTTTGAAACTGTGTATAGAAGTGTGTCTTGGAATGTTGCATTGCTATATGGAGGTCTGTAAAGGAGTAGGAAGTTACAGGAGGAAGATGGTGTAGGGTTGCATCTGGCGAAGAGGGCCTCACAAACTTGTATGGAGACGTCGTCCGCTTTAGTGATATTTAACGTTTGCTTGAACACAACAGCTGGGCCACCTCCTCTTTTGCCAATACAATTTTATGTGATAGTTTGACAGCCTAGAGCATGGGTACTCACAAACTTTCTCTCGGTGGCCAAATTTACATTGTGGTTTCTGGCTGAGGGCCGCACCGGTGGGGGCAGGGCCAGTGGGGGAGGGGCGGGGCTAGAGCAAAATAAAACTATGACCATGGGGTTGAACACAGGCCCCTGCAGTGGACTCCTTCATCCACTAAGCCACCAGACCCGGTATGCACACATTATCTATCTATCTATCTATCTATCTATCTATCTATCTATCTATCTATCTATCTATCTATCTATCTATCTATCTATCTATCTATCTATCTATCTATCTATCTATCTATCTATCTATCTATCTATCTATCTATCTATCTATCTATCTATCTATCTATCTATCTATCTATCTATCTATCTATCTATCTATCTATCTCTATCTATCTATCTATCTCTATCTATCTCTATCTATCTATCTATCTATCTATCTATCTATCTATCTATCTATCTATCTATCTATCTATCTATCTATCTATCTATCTATCTATCTATCTATCTATCTATCTATCTATCTATCTATCTATCTATCTATCTATCTATCTATCTATCTATCTATCTATCTCTCACTCTGTCTCCCTCCCGCCCTCTCTCTGTTTCCCTCTCTCTCTCCCTCTCTTTATTACTCTCCCTCTCTCTCGCTCCGTCTCCCTCCCTCTATCTCTCTCTCCCTCCATCACTGTTTGTCTCCCTTTCTCTCTGTCTCCCTCCCTCTTTGTCTCACTCACTCTGTCTCACTCATTCTGTGTCTCCCTCTCGCTCCCTTTGTCTCACTCACTGTTTGTCTCCCTTTCCCTCTGTCTCCCTCCCTCTCTGTCTCACTCACTCTGTCTCACTCATTCTGTGTCTCCCTCTCGCTCCCTTTGTCTCACTCACTGTTTGTCTCCCTTTCTCTCTGTCTCCCTCCCTCTCTGTCTCCCTCTCACTCCGTCTCCCTCCCTCTCTCTCTCTCCCTCTCGCTCCCTCTGTCTCACTCACTGTTTGTCTCCCTTTTGCTCTGTCCCCTCTCTCTCTCTCTCCGTCTCCCTCCCTCTCCCTCTCTCTCTCTGTCTCCCTCCCTCCCTATCCCTCCCTCTGTCTCCGTCTCCCTCCCTCTGTCTCCGTCTCCCTCCCTCTGTCTCCGTCTCCCTCTGTCTCCCTCCCTCCCTCTGTCTCCCTCCCTCCCTTTGTCCTCTCTTCCTCCCTCTGTCTCCCTGCCTCTCTCTTCCTCCCTCTCTCTGTCTCCCTCTCTCCCTCCCTTCCTCTCCGTCTCCCTCCCTCTCTCTCTCCCTCTGTCTCACTCACTGTTTGTCTCCCTTTCTTTCTGTCCCCCTCCCTCTCTCTCTCCGTCTCCCTCCCTCTCTCCGTCTCCCTCCCTCTCTCTATTGCTCTCTCTCTCCCTCTGTCTCCCTCCCTCTGTCTCCCTCCCTCCTCCGTTCTCCCTCTGTCTCCCTCCCTCTCCCTCACTCCCTCCCTCTGTCTCCCTCTCTCTCTCTCCCTCTCTCTGTCTTCCCCCCTCTCCCTGTCTTCCTCCTCTCCCTGTCTTCCTCCTCTCCCTGTCTTCCTCCTCTCCCTCTCTCTCCCTCCCTCTTCCTCCCTCTGTCGCACTCTGTCTTCCTCCCGCTGTCACCTCACCCCCTGCTCTCACTCCCTGCTGCCCTCGATCACCTCACCCTGCTGTCCTCTGTCACCTCACCCCGCGCTGAGACAGCTTCCAGGGAACGCACACGGCCGCCGCACCCAAGTACTTCACAGGTCTTTTAAAGACCATTCACTTGTTAATGAGACTTTGTTGTATTTCACCTCTTCTTAGTGCCCCTGCATCTCCACTCAATGATTTGATTTGATTGATTTGATTTTGGGTTTTGTAGAGCGCACAGCTACCCTTAGGCATCCCGGCGCTAGTGAACACAGTCCTGTAGGGTGGGAAGTCATGTGGGGGAGTGCTCAGGGGAAGAGTAGGGTCTTCAGTCTTTTCCTAAATCTGAGGTGGTTTTGTTCCTGCCTCAGGGAGAGTGGGAGGGCATTCCATAGTCTGGGGGCATTGTACGAAAACAGGCGACCACCTGTTCTGGCCTTCCTAATTCTGGGGACTTTTGCCAGGGAGAGGGAGTTGGATCTAAGTTGTCTGCTTGATTGTTGATGGGACACAAGAGGCCTGAGGATGGGAGGGCCTTCATTGTGCAGTATTCTATGGGCAATGCACAGGGTCTTGAAGTTGACCCGTTCCTTGACTGGCAGCCAGTGCAGACTTCTGAGGGCTGGCTTGGCTGAGTTCCTTGCTGCGGTTCCTGTGAGTATTCTTGCCGCCGCATTTTGTGCGCATTGAAGTCTGTGGGCTACAGAGACTGGGGCCCCCAGATATAGGACATTCCCATAGTCCAATCTGGAGTTCACCAGCCCCTGCATCAAGAGCTTCCTGGATTGAGGGGGGAGTAGATGGAGGATCTTTCGTGCCATCTTCATAAGGCCGAAGCACGTTCCTGGTCCAGCCATATCCCTAGGCTTTTTACTTCGGATTTTGGGGATGGTGGAGATCCCATGCATGGTGGCCAGGGAAGAGGTGTGGGGATTTTATTTGGGTTTCCTAGGAGGAGTATTTCTGATTTTTCCCCGTTCAGTTTCAACCGGGACTCGCACATCCATTGGTGCACTTTTTCCAGACAGCTAAATAAATTGGTGAGGGCGTTGTCTGATTGGTTGAGGGAAACGACGAGCTGAGTGTCATCGGCGTACATTATTGATTTAATCCCAAAAGGTTTGACAACATCCTCGAGGGGAGCCATGTACACGTTAAAAAGTGTGGGGCTCAGGGAGGACCCCTGGGGCACCCCACACTTGAGTGCCTGAGCCTTGGAGATGGAGTGCCCATCTGTCACTTGAAAAGACCTGTCTTCAAGGAAGGATGAGATCCAGGCTAAAGCGGAATCCGCCACTCCTATCAGTTCAAGACGGTGAACAAGGGTTGCGTGGTCCACCGTGTCGAAGGCGGCACTCAGATCGAGGAGGATCACTGCCACTGATCCTCCTATGTCTAGTATGCCCCTAGCTTCTTCGACCACGGCTAACAATGCGGTATCCGTCCCTTGTCCTGGTCTGAAACCTGTCTGGGTTTGGCGGAGGAGATGGTTGGTCTCTAGGAACTCAGAAAGGTGTTGATTCGCTACTCTCTCGGCGATTTTGCTCATCGCCGATAGCAGTGAGATCGGTCTAAAGTTTGATGGGTCTGTGGGGTCAAGATGCGGTTTTTTTATGAGAGCCTTCACAGTGGCTTTTTTCCAGTTTGCTGGGACTGTGCCATGTTTGAAAGAGGCGTTGATCAGGTTGGTGAGAGGAGGGGCTATAGTGGAAGCAACTTACTTCAATTTACTGATCGGAGCTGGATCTGACGGGGCGCCGCTTTTGACTTTGTGCAGGACGTTGAGAAACGTTTCGGTGGTGATTTGGGGAAAGGAGAGCAACCTCGGGGTGTCTTGGGAGGCCGGGTGGTAAGGGCCTCTTAGTGCCATTGGCGCCGCCGGGAGGGAGTTGAGGATTTTTTCGATTTTTTCCGAAAAGAATTCGGCCATCTGGTTGCATTTTGTGCCATCCAGGTCTGGCGGTGGAGGGGCTTCCTGTATTTTGGAGAGGAGTTTGACTATCCGATAGGTCTCTTTTGCGGAGTTGGTCGCGGCTGCTATTTGATCCTCAAAGTAGGCGGCCTGTGCCGCTTTTAATGCATTTTTGTAGAGCCTAACGTGGGCTTTGTATCCACTTCTGTCTTCTGTGGTCCAGTGCTTTCTCCATTGGCGTTCAAGCCTTTTGCCTTTCCGTCTTAATTCACGAAGTTCCTCAGTGAACCACGGTAGTTTGGAGGATTTCCTGTTGGGAGGGAGGGCTTTGAGTGGCAGGACTGTATTGAGAGAGTCGCTAATCCAATTATGTAATTGAATTTCGGCTTTGGAGGGGTCGGGGTCGATTGTGAGTAAAGTGGAGGACAGAGAGCGTTCCCATAGGCTAGTGTCTAGTTTTTTCCATGGGCGTGACGGGGCCCGGGGGCGAGGAGTATCCGAGATCTTCCCTGGAAGTTGGTATTTGAGAGGAACCAAGAAGTGGTCAGACCAGGGGAGAGGGAGAGGAGTTTGAACAGAGAGTTTGGAGAGGTTAGAGAAGATGGGATCCAATAGGTGTCCTTTCATGTGGGTGGGATCATTACTGAGTAGTTGTAGATTCAGGGAATTTAGATCAGTTTTTAAGTCTGTGGCAAGTTTATTGCCTTGATCATCGAAGTGGAGATTTAAGTCCCCGAGGATTGTAAAGTTTGGCGTCCCGCACGCCAGGGAGGAGATGGCATCAATGAGTGAGTTTATGAAACTCCCTACCTGTCCTGGCGGACGGTAGATTAACACCTCAGTTAGTGTAGTAGAAGGTGGCAGGTGTAAAGAAAAGAGGACATTTTCACTGTCGAGAATGGGGCTGTCTTTGAATTGACATGCGAGGTTGTCACGATAGATAATCGCGATGCCCCCTCCCGTTCCTGTCGGTCTATTGAGGGTTTTAATGAGGTACCCAGGAGGTAGTGCTTGGATGATGTCCGGGTCGGAGCTCTCGGACAGCCAAGTTTCTGTTAAAAACAGAACGTCCAAGTTTGACTCTGTTAATAGTAGGTTAATTTCAGTGTGGTGTTTAGGGAGTGACCTGCAATTCAGCAGGGCCATCTCCAGGCAGGCAGGTTCAGAGTGGGATAAGGGCGTAGCCCTGTAGGCGCAAATAGGGCATCTAAGAAGCTCCTGTTCCGGGGTAATAAGTCCGTTACATCTAGTGTTTAACGGATCTCTGAGTTGGTACAGAGTTTCTTGTGAGTATTTGATTCGGGGCGCATCAGAACCGGCCAGGGGTGTGGGCTCTAGGCTCGGCAGAGGGGAGATGCAGGGGCGCTAAGAAGAGGTGAAATACAACAAAGCCTCATTAACAAGTAAATGGCCTTTAAAAGAATCGCCCGGCCTCACAGTTCCGCGCTGCTGCAACCGGCGGTGTTCGTTGACAAGCACAGGCACTATGTCTGCAAGGTCCGCGGGCCGCCAAGGAAGGCTTACCGGGCCGCTGGCGGCCCGCGGGCCGTGCTATGAGTACCCGTGGCCTAGAGGAACAGCTTCATGCAACACTGGAGCCATGTCATCTCCCAACCATGATTCAGTTATGAAGAGTAAGTCAGGTTGTGTGTCCGTGAGAACTTCGTAGATGTGAAGCTTGTTTTTATGACAGTGATCCAGAATTTATTAGTTGGCAGTTTAGAGATTGTGTTTTGGTGATGGTGTGACTTTGTTTTGTAGAAGAGCTAGCAGTGTTTTGTGCACTTGTAGCAGGTGTGTCCTTAGTGCTGGTATTAGCTGTTTTTGTAGAGTAGCCTTGTTATGCAATAGACATGGAGATGCAAAGTTCTGAAGAGTGGCATGTTGCAAATTATGTTTGTGCTTGTTTAGGGTGGAAGGTGTATGAGTTAGGGGTGGTGGTGCAATAAGTGGGTCATGTTGTAAGATTCTAAACTGTCCAATGGATGAGAGGTGGTTAAAAGAGAGTGGCTGTGTTGCTGTGTGTGTGTTAGGTGTTGGAGAAGGGAGAAAGCTTGGCAGTGGAGTTAGTTTATGGTTTAGGGTATGTATTATTTGTATAGTCAGGAGGGTGGGAGTGTATGTATGTTTCTAGTTTGTGACAGAAAGTATTTTGATGTTTTGTGTGTGAGGTTTTGTTGCGCTGGTGTGTGTGTTTTGTTTTTGCGGAGTAGTGAGAGGAGGTGAAGATGTATTTGTTTTCTGAGAAGTATTTGCATGTAAACTATTGTTGGGGAGAGGAAGTTGCGAGATAAAGGAGGTGTTGATGTGTTTTGAAAAAGAGTGAATGTGGTGCATGAGACAGAATGAACCAGAGTGCTTGTGATAGATTTGATTGTTAAAATAGGTAATATGTGTGGTGCAGCGGAGTGTAATGGTTGTGTTAGTGGTTTTTCGGTGTATAGGTTTGTTGGTGACAGAAAGAGGTCAGTTAGGAGTAATTAGAGTAGGGAGTGTTTATCTGGATGGGATATAGTTACATATGGTGTGGATTTGGGTTGTGTTGGTGATGAGTGGATTGGTTAGTGGTACAGGATAGAGTGGTGTTTTGTAAATGAGTGAAGGTGTAAATGTGTGGTAGTTGGGGGTAGAAGAGTGTGTAGGTGTAGTTTGTGGGATTTTGTAGTGGGTGTTGAGACATTGAAATGGGTGAATGTAGTAAATGAGTAGAGTACATTTCCTATGAGGGTGTGTATTTGGTTGTGGAAATGGATGGGTTAAGCTGAGTGCTGGTGAGTGGGAATGAGAGTAACATTTCTGGCCCTAAGTCCGACCTGTCCTGAACAGGCAACTGCCCTTGTCCTCTCCGCCCTTAGCCTCGATGCCCAGGCTGAAATGCCCTGAACCCTGACCTTAAATAACCCTAGTGATCAGGTGACCCTTTCGGCCAATGGGAGCCCTAACCAGTCACACCACTAACCTTAAGCCCCAGGGCTAATAGGAGACCATGCCCTTACAGCCAATCACAACGCTGGTCCTAGCAGCCAATCAAACACTAAACCCGAAGTCCAATCAAACCCGAAGTCCAATCAAAACTATAACCTCAGGAACCAATCAAAAACCCAAGACCTATCCGCTAATCAGAACACTTACTCCAAGCCCTACATCCAATAGAATCCCTAACCCAGGGACTAATCAGAACCCTAGACCTATCAGCCAATCACTAATCCTAAACCCAATAGAAACAGCTGCTAAACCCAATCAGAGCACAGATGTAACTTCCAATAGCAAACTTACATAAGGACCATGAGACCTCAAGCACAGGCTGATCGCCAGGGGGCAGGGGGAGCTGCTCTTGAATTCAGAATCTCCTTGGATACAGACAGGCTCAATCCACACTTTTCAGGTCCTGTTTTAGCCAGCAGGTAAGGCCCAACCCTAAATCTAAACCACTGAAAATACTGTTTTTCTCACACTTAAACAAAATCACTTTTTTTTTAGCCAAAAACGAGCGCTACATACACTTTCCAAACACAGTTTAAACCATAAAGCAGATTAAGCAGCCTCTTAAGCACACTCTGCTTAGCCTCTGAGAGTGTAATTTGTCTTTTTTTTTTTTTACTTTTAAAGACACAAGGGGGGACTGGGGGTTTGCCCCTGCTGCCCTATGCACAGTGCAGGGAGGACTAAGAGAAAGTCAACAGTCACTGGTAGAAACACCAGCACTTTTAAAAGTACAGATTGCACAGAAACAAACAATTCAATGTAAGCAGTCATGGAGAGAGAAAACAAAGCAGTTTTAAAGTATCAAGAATACACAGTACAAGTCTCTGTTTGCACCACCTTTTCTGTAGTTAGCTCACTGGGGTGTTTAGGGCACAGAGATGCTGGGCTACAAGATGTAGGTGGCTGTCCTGGAGTTCCCTGCACTGTGCCCGGTGGTGCCCCCTCTGGTGTCCTGTGGTAACACCTCTTTGGAGTGTGACTCTTCCCGTGGAGTGCAGCCTGCTAGCGCCCCCTTGTGCTTATTTTATACAGCACCATAAATAGTGCCAACACTCGCGATGGAGGTGGGTGGGCGGCACCCCAAGTGAGCAAATAATTGTTATTTACCTTTCTCCTTCTTAAAATTGCAGGTTAATGGAGACATTAAAGTGCTCAGGTTCTTGCATATAGTTTCAACACCTCATTGGCAGCTGTAGTACACAGGCTTGTAATTGGGCAAAAAAACGTTACTTTGGAAACCCTTGTGTTGGGGTAAAAGTGTAGCAACAAAAAGAGAGTGAAGCCATGGAAAGCAGTCTGACATTCAACTTATACATCTATTTTTTAAAACTCTGCCACAAAGAAATTGTAAATAACAAGAAATGTAACAGTAAGTCTGGTCTGGCTTAATTGGTTGCAAAGGCTGCATTTTAAAAGATGCTACAGGATTAAAGCAGCTGCTGAAGAGAGCTTTATGTGCCTGGTAAATCTCAGGGAATTATCATAACCAGTAGCGGCTCTCCTTCATAACAAGTGATAGGGGGTGGGGTGTGGGGGTATGTGTGGGAGGTAGGGGGTACATGATTTTTTTATTAAAGCACTTGCGTGCTGCTGCGCTGCCTGCTGCCAGCTCGGGGTTCTTCAGCTGCCGTCTCAGGGTTCTTCTGCTGCCGTCTCGGGGTTCTTCTGCTCCTGTCCCTCGTCTCGGGGTTCTTCGGGGTTCTTCTGCTCCTGCCCCTGCACACAGCCCAGGCTCCTGGATGCCAAGCAAGACACGGCTCTCATGAGAGCAGCACCATGATTGCCTGAGCGGGCTTACTTAACGCTTGCTCAGGTCCTAGGAGCCTGTGCCTCAACTCCACCCTGCTGTACAACACAGCTTCGGTGGAGAGAGATCAAAGTGCGCATGATGCTTTGGCCATCTTTAGACAGCTATACAAAAACCGTCATGTGTACTTACAGTGTGCACTACTTCTCCCCTCTGCCCTCGTCATGGCCCGCTCTGTCCAGACTTGGCGCTCTTTAGCAGAAAGATAAATAAAATGTATTTATTTTTCCCATTTCCCTCAGCTGCCTGGCTTTCAGCAGGGTTGGGCGATGCTTCTCCGCCATAGCAGAGGAGCCGCCACTGATAATAACTGTAAGATAACTCTGGTGGTTAAGGCACTTTCTGGAGAGATCTGTGTTTTTTCTAGTCCCAGTTGTGAATCATAAAGTAGGGTTAATGTGTCTCCTGCAAAACACATTGTGCAACATGCAGATGACAGATTTTTTTAATGTAGACAGATAAGTGGGTCAGGGCTTTGGAAACAGAGATCTTTTTATTACTTACAGATCATAAATTGCAACCCTTCTAATAAAGCACAGTGAGCTACGAACCAGCATCCATGACTTGCATGCAAACTGCAAGGCATGGGTTATTGCTTTTCTCAATCTGTTGTTATTATAAGCTGCTAAAACTGTTTCTTTTGGTAGTAATGAACTTATGAGGGCATAAAACCCCAACATTTGTGTTACATTTTAATTCCTGACTTTGAGTGTCTCCCCATCATGCAGTCTTAACAGGCAATCCCTTCCAATAAACACGATGTGTGGCTCCTAGACCTAGAAAGGCTCATTGTCTTATGTAACATTCTGTACATTGATTAGCACACTTGCATGATTTATTGTCAATGAATAACGTTGGCATGTGATCTAAAGCGTTAGGACACCGTACAGTCAGATGAGTATTGTCATAAAAGAAATACAGATATTAGTAAGTATTATTCAATCAATCAATCAATCATAGCATTTGTATAGCGCGCTACTCACCCGGAAGGGTCTCAAGGCGCTTGGGGGAAAGGGTCCGCTACTGCTCGAACAGCCAGGGCTTGAGTTGTCTCCTGAAGGCGAGGTGGTCCTGGGTCAACCAGAGGTGGATGGGGAGGGAGTTCCATGTCTTGGCCGCCAGGTAGGAGAAGGATCTGCCTCCGGCGGTGGCTCTTCGGATGCGTGGTACGGTTGCGAGGGCGAGGCGGTAGACCGTAGCTGGCGGGTGGGCTTGTAGAAGGTCAGGCGGTCGTTGAGGTACTTGGGGCCCAGGTCGTGGAGAGACTTGTGTGCGTGGGTGAGGAGCCTGACCGTGATCCTCTTGTCAACGGGGAGCCAGTGCAGGTCCCTCAGGTGGCCGGAGATGTGGCTGCGTCGGGGGATGTCCAGAATGAGTCGGGCGGAGGCGTTCTGGATGCGTTGGAGTCTTTTCTGTAGCTTGGCTGTGGTTCCGGCATAGAGGGTGTTTCCGTAGTCCAGAAGGCTGGTGACGAGGGCCTGCGTGACCGTCTTCCTGGTTTCGGTCGGGATCCATCGGAAGATCTTGCGAAGCATGCGAAGGGTGTGAAAGCATGATGAGGATACGGCGTTGACTTGTCTGGTCATCGAGAGGGAGGAGTCCAGGATGAAGCCCAGGTTGCGTGCGTGGTCTGTTGGCTTGGGGGCGGTGCCCAGGGCTGGGGGCCACCAGGAGTCGTTCCAGGCGGAGGGTGATGGTCCCAGGATGAGGACTTCCGTCTTGTCTGAGTTCAGTTTCAGGCGGCTGTTCTTCATCCACTCGGCGACGTCTTTCATCCCTTCGTGTAGGCTGGTTCTGGCGGTGTCGGGGTCTCTGGTGAGGGAGAGGATCAGCTGGGTGTCGTCGGCGTAGGAGATGATGTTGAGGTTGTGTTGGCGTGCGATAGCGGCTAGAGGTCTCATGTAGACGTTGAAGAGGGTGGGGCTGAGTGATGATCCTTGCGGGACTCCACAGATGATTTCGGTGGCCTCGGATCGAAACGGGGGGAGGCGGACTCTCTGTGTTCTTCCGGCGAGGAATGAGATGATCCACTTCAGTGCCTTCTCTTGGATGCCGGTGTTGTCGAGGCGTTGGACTAGGGTGCGGTGGCAGACAGTGTTGAATGCTGCGGAGTCCAGGAGGATGAGTGCCGCTGTTTCCCCGTTGTCGAGCAGGGCTCGGATGTCGTCGGTGGCTGCGATGAGGGCGGTCTCGGTGCTGTGGTTGGCTCTGAAACCGGACTACGAGGGGTCGAGGGATCCGTTCGTCTCGAGGAAGGCGGCAAGCTGTTTGTTGATGATCTTCTCGATGACTTTGGCGGGAAAAGGGATGAGCGAGATGGGTCGGAAGTTTTTGAGGTCGGTGGGGTCCGCTGTTGGTTTCTTCAGTAGGGCGCTGAGCTCGGCATGCTTCCAGCTCTCTGGGAAGGTGGCGGTGTTGAAGGAGGTGTTGATGATGTCCCGGAGTTGGGGTGCGATGGTTGGAGAGCCGGAGTGGATGGTGTTCATCGTGCGGGCTGTGTCTTCGGTGGTCACCGTGGTCCAGGTGCGGAGGGTGGCGGTGGGGTTCGGTGGTTGGGTGCGTGGATGGTGCGCCGAAACTGTTGTGGATGTCGGCAATCTTGCGGTGGAAGAACGAGGCGAGGGAGTCGCAGAGATCTTGTGAAGGGGTGATGTCATTGTTGCCAGTGCTGGGGTTGGAGAACTCCTTGACGATGCTGAAGAGTTCCTTGCTGTCGTGGGCGTTGTTGTCCAGTCGCTCCTTCAGTGATTTCTTCTTGGTGGTGTGGATGAGCTGGTGGTGCTTGCGGGTGGCGTGTTTGAGGGCGGTCATGTTGCCAGTGGTCCAGTCGTGGAGCCAGGCTTTCTCGAGGGTGCGGCAGGTCTTCTTGGAGTCCTTGAGTTCGTCGGTGAACCAGGGGGCTTTCTTGCTTCTGGGTCTGCTGGGAGGGTTCTTCAATGGTGCAAGGTCATCGGCGCAGGCGGTCAGCCACTGCGTGAAGTTGCGGGATGCTTCGTTGGCGTCTGATGTGCTGGCAGGTGGGTTCTGACTGAGGGAGGTGGTGAGCTGGTCGGCGGTGATCTTGCTCCAGCTCCTGTGAGGAACCTGTTGCGGGTGGTGGTGGGTTGTGGTTTTTCTGAATCTGAAGTGGACGCAGCTGTGGTCGGTCCAGTGAAGTTCGGTGGAGTGGCTGAAGCTGATGTGCTTGCTGGATGAGAAGACGGGATCAAGCGTGTGGCCGGCGTAGTGAGTGGGGGTGTTGACCAGTTGCCTGAGGCTGAGGTTGGTGAGTTTGTCCAGCAGGGTGGCGGTGTTGCGGTCCTTGTTGTTCTCCAGGTGGAAGTTGAGGTCCCCTAGGAGGATGTAGTCGGCGGAGGGGAGGGTGTGTGGGCTGATGAAGTCCGTGATGTCTTCGCCAAATTGCGTGCGTGGTCCCGGGGGTCAGTAGATGAGGGTGCCTCTGAGGGTCGTCTTAGGGTCGGTGTGAATCTGGAAGTGGAGGTGTTCGGTGGTGGCGAGGGTGTCGTCGGCGTCGGTCGTGATGCGGATGGTGTTCTTGTGGACGATGGCGATACCTCCTCCGGTCTGGTTGACGCGGTCCCTCCTGATGATCTTGTATCCATCCGGGATGGCGATGGCGATGTCGGGGGCTGAGGAGGCGTTCATCCATGTTTCAGTGAGGAAGGCGATGTCTGGTGATGTTGTGTCGAGGAGGTTCCAGAGTTCTACGGCGTGTCTGTGGACGGAGCGGGTGTTGAGCAGGATGCACTTGAGGTCGCTGCTGGAGTTTGGCTTGGCGGGCGTGGTGCAGGTTCGGAGGCAGGAGAACTTGCATGTTGTGCAGGTGAAGGGTCCGTGAATGCGTCTTGGGGCGGCTCGGCAGCAGGTGGGGTTTCGGCCGGCATTGAGTGCGTTGAGGGCCGCGGCGTCGTAGGTCTGTCGGGTCGACTTGCATCGCTGGGGACCAGGGGTCCTGGCACTGGGCGCGGTCCAGGCGCGGACGGGCGCAGACGGGCTTGCCTTTGACGCACAATCGGCGCGCCCGCTGTGCGTGACCGCTGCGCGTACGCGCGGTCACCATTTATGGCGAAGTGGGAGGGAGGGAGGAGCAGCTGGGAGGCGGGAGCGGGGAGGGCACAAAACGAAAAGGGGGCGTCGCCGCTTGGACGGCGGCGGGAAGCGGGGAGCGGGGCGGGCAGGCACAGGGGGACTGAATAACAAGCAACAAAGCCAATACAACAACGATCAGGGGACAGCAGTGACAACAGTCAAAAGGCAAAAAACAATTAGGAAACGAAACGGTTAAACACACACGCAAAATACGGCGGAGGGGCAGGGAACAGCGAGGCAGGCACAACGAGGCTGCGGGCAGCAGCGAGGCGAGGGGCACACACACAGCTGGTGGCCGTGCAGCGCGGGGGTGTCCTGAGAACAGGTCACACTCACCTGCGCCGCGCGGTCGCCATTTATGGCCAAGTGGGAGGGAGGGAGGAGCAGCAGGGAGGCGGGAGCGGGGAGGGCACAAAACGAAAAGGGGGCGTGGCCGCTTGGACGGCGGCGGGAAGCGGGGAGCGGCGCGGGCAGGCACAGGGGGACTGAATAACAAGCAACAAAGCCAATACAACAACCATCAGGGGACAGCAGTGACAGCAGTCAAAAGGCAAAAAACAATTAGGAAACGAAACGGTTAAACACACACGCAAAATACGGCGGAGGGGCAGGGAACAGCGAGGCAGGCACAACGAGGCTGCGGGCAGCAGCGAGGCGAGGGGCACACACACAGCTGGTGGCCGTGCGGCGCGGGGGTGTCCTGAGAACAGGTCACACTCACCTGCGCTGCGCGGTCGCCATTTATGGCCAAGTGGGAGGGAGGGAGGAGCAGCTGGGAGGCGGGAGCGGGGAGGGCACACAACGAAAAGGGGGCGTGGCTGCTTGGACGGCGGCGGGAAGCGGGGAGCGGGGCGGGCAGGCACAGGGGGACTGAATAACAAGCAACAAAGCCAATACAACAATGATCAGGGGACAGCAGTGACAACAGTCAAAAGGCAAAAAACAATTATGAAACGAAACGGTTAAACACACACACGCAAAATACGGCGGAGGGGCAGGGAACAGCGAGGCAGGCACAACGAGGCTGCGGGCAGCAGCGAGGCGAGGGGCACACACACAGCTGGTGGCCGTGCGGCGCGGGGGTGTCCTGAGAACAGGTCACCATTTCAATTTGTTAATCATATAAACACTTGTACTGATAGATCCATCTTACAGTACATGCATGTCTCTTATATGCAGGGATTGAACAAAGTAAATTCATAGTTTCTCTTAAGTACCTGTGAAGTGATAACAAGCTGTGTGCCTTTGTTTACCCAGAGAGAACTGACAGAACAGAGTGACAGATGGAGAGTAAACTACTTCTGGGAAGGTGGTGGGTTAAGTGTGTGTGGGTGTGTGTATGTGCGTGAGCTGCTGTGAATGAGTGCTACCACAATCTGTGTTTATATCCTCGATAGTCTGTCATAGCAAAGACACAACAGATGGTTGATGCTGACCACAAGCGGAGTGCGTGGAATTGGGCACAGTGAACACCTAGTAGAGGTTGTACATGCATGCACCAGTACTAGATCTGGTTTTGTATGATAGTTGCACATGCATTCAGCAGTACTGACTGTGGCATCATGTGAACATTGCACATGCATGCAGCAGTACTGACGGTGGCATCATGTGAACATTGCACATGCGTGCAGCAGTACCAGATGTGGCTTCCTTTGATAGCTGCCTACTAGTACTCAATGTGGCTTTGTGTGTTGTGTGCCCACACATGCAGAGGTACTTGATATGGGTTCATGTGGTAGGTGTCCACGCATGTAGCAGTCCCAGATGTGGTTTCATATGGTAGGTGCCCACTTGTATAGCAGTGGTTTCATGTGGTAGATGCTCACCTGTGTAGCAGTACTGGATGTGGTTTTGCGTGGTATGTGCCCACCCATGTAGCAGTACCGGATGTGGTTATATGTGGTAGGTGCCTACTCATCTAGCAGTACTGGATGTGGTTTTGTGTGGCAAGTGCCGACCCATGCAGTGGTACTACAGTGGTTTCTAGCGGTAGGAGTCCACACATGTAGCATTACTTAATGTGGTTTCATTAGTAGGTGCTCATGTGATAAGTGCCCACTTGTGTACAATTACAGGATATGGGTTCATATGAAAGGTACTCACACAAGTCGCATTATTGGATGTGGTTTAATGTGAACCATGCTCATACGTCTAGTAGTACTGAACATGGTTTCATGTAAATAGGACGCACATGCGTAGCAGTACCAGATAAGGTTTCATGTGATAGTTGGTCATGCGAATAGCAGAAATGGATGTAGTTTCATGTGGTAGATGCCCACCCATGTAGCAGTACCCGATGAGGTTTGACTTGGTAGGTGCCCACTTGTGCAGAAGTACGGGAATTGTTTTATGTGGTAGGTGTGCAGCAGAACTGGGTATGATTTCATGTGGCAGATACCCACTTGTGTAGCATTACTGAATTTGGTTTTATTAGTAGGTGCTCATGCGTGTAGCAGTACCGTATGTGGTTTCATGAGATAGATCCTCACTTATGCAGCAATGCTGGGTGCCGTTTCATATGATAGGTGCTCAGTCATGTAGCAGTACTGGATGTGGTTTCATGTAATAGGTGTACATGCATGTAGCAGTATTAGATGTGGTTTCATGTGGTAGGCACCCACATGGATAACAGTACTATAAGTACTTTCATGTGATGGGTGCCCACAGGTGCACCAGTACTAGATGTGGAATCATGTGGCAGGCACCCATACATGCAGCAGTACTAGATGTGGTTTTATGTGCTAGGTGCTCACACGTGTAGCAGTGCTGGATGTGATTTTAAGTGAATTATTCTCACATGTTTAGCAGTACCACATGTGGTTTCATGTGAGAGATACTTATGCATGTATCAGTACAGGATGTGGTTTCATGTGGTAGGTGCCCACCCATGTAGCATTACCAGCGGTGATTTTATGTCATAGTTCCCCACTTGTGTAGCATTACCAAATGTGGTTTCATATGGTAGGAGCTCATGGGTATACCAGTACCGGATGTGGTTGTGTATCTTGGGTGCCCACTCGGCTAGCATTAATGAATGTGGTTTCATGTCGTAGGTCCCCACTTGTGTAGCATTATTGAATGTGGTTTTAATGTGGCAAGTGCTCACACATGAAGCAGTACCAGATGTGGTTTACTGTAAACTGTGCTCACACATTTAGAAGAACCATATGTGGTATCATGTAAAAGGTGCACATGCTTGTAGCAGTACTGAATGGGGTTTTATGTGCTAGGTACCACCACATGTAGCAGTACTAGCTGTGATTTCATGTGGTAGGCACCCATGCATATGGCGCCACTAGATGTGGTTTCTTGTGATTGGTGCTCATGTGATTGGTGCTCATGTGTGTAGCAGTATCAGATGTGGTTTAATGTGAACAAGGTGCTCAGGCATGTAGCAGTACTGGATGTGGTTTGATATGAACAAGGTGCTCACGCAGTACTAGATACGGATTCATGTGATAGATTCTCACATGCTTAGCAATGCTGGATATGGTTTTATATGATAGGTGCTCACGTGTGTAGCCATACTGGATGCTGTTTCATATGATAGGTACTCACGTGTGTAGCAATACTGGACATAGTTTCATGTGCTAGGGCTCGCACGTGTAGGAGTGCTAGATGTAGTTTCATGTGATAGGTGCTCATGTGTGTAGTAAGACCACATATGGTTGCATGTGATAGGTGCTTTCACATTTAGCAGTGCTGAATGTGGTTTCAAATGAACAATGCTTATGCATGTAGCAGTACCAGATGTGGTTTCTGTAAAAGGTACTCAAGTGTGTAGCAGTACCAGATGTGGTTTCATGTGAACAAGGTGCTTTCGCATGTAGCAGTATCGGATGTGGCTTCATGTGAACAAGGTGCTCACATGTGTAGCAGTACCAAATATGGGCTCAAATGTTTAGCAATGCTGGATGTGGTTTCATATGATAGGTGATCACGCCTGTGTAGCAGTACTGGATGTGGTTTCATATGATAGGTGCTCACACGTGTAGCAGTGCTGGATGTGGCTTCATTTGGTAGATGCTCATGTGAAAAGCTGTGTTGGATGTGGTTTCATATGATAGGTGCTCACGCGTGTGTAGCAGTGCTGGATGTGGTTTCATTTGGTAGATGTTCATGTGCAAAGCTGTGTTGGATGTAGTTTCATGTGATAGGTGCTCACACGTGTAGCAGTGCTGGATGTGGCTTCATTTGGTAGATGCTCATGTGAAAAGCTGTGTTGGATGTGGTTTCATATGATAGGTGCTCACGCGTGTGTAGCAGTGCTGGATGTGGTTTCATTTGGTAGATGCTCATGTGCAAAGCTGTGCTGGATGTGGTTTCATGTGAACAGTGTTCAAGAACGTAACAGTAACAAATGTGGTTTCATGTAAAAGGTGCTCATGTGTGTAGCCGTGCTCAATCAATCAGGGGTTTATGAAGCACAGCTACTCACCCGTGTGGGTCTCAAGGCGCTAGGTGGGGGGCGGCTCCGTTGGGTGCTGGGGTCATCTGGAGAGCCAGGTCTTTAGGTCCTTCCTGAACTGGAGCAGTGTAGGGCTTTGCCGGAGGTGGAGGTTGTTCCCCGTCTTGGCTGCGAGGTACAAAAAGAACTTTCCAAATGTTCTGGTCTTGTAGATGCGTGGATGGTGGCCAGAGAGAGGTCAGCTGATCGAAGGTTGCGTGGAAGGAGAGGCGGTTGTTTAGATACGCTGGTCTGATGTTGTGGAGGGTTTGTATGCGTGTGTGAGGAGCTTGAAGGTTATTCCTCTTCCGATGGGGAGCCAGTGGAGATCACGGAGGTGTTAGGTGATGTGATTGTGATGGGGGATGTCTAGGATCAGTCTGGCAGCGGCGCTCAAGATGATCTGGAGCTTGCAAAGGAGTTTTTTGTTGATTTCGGCCCAGAGGGTGTTCCCATAGTCCAGTCTGCTAGTGATGAGGGCGTGCATGACCATTTTTCTAGATTCAGAGGAGATCCATCTGAACGTTTTTCAGAGTATGTGGATGGTGTTGAAGCAGGACGAGGATACGGCGGTTCATAGTGAGCGATGAGTCCAGTATGATGCCGAGGTTTTGTGCATGGTCTGTCAGGGTGGGGGGGTTTCCGAGGGCGGGGGTCCACCAGGTGACGTCCCATGCTGAGGGGCTGGAGCCAAGGATGAGGACTTATGTTTTCCCTGAGTTGAGTTTCAGGCAGCTCTTCTTCATTCAGTTGGTGACAGCTTTCATACCTTCTTCAAAATTGTGCCTGGTGATGTTGGGTTCCTTGGTGAGGGAGAGGATGAGCTGGGTGTCGTTGGCATAGGAGAAAATGTTGAGCCGGTGGTTTCTGATGATGGTTGCGAGAGGGGCCATGTAGATGTTGAAGAGGGTGGGGCCGAGGGAGGATCCCTGGGCTACTCCACATCTGGTCTCTGTTGTTTCTGAGAGGTACAGTGGGAGCCTGTGAGAAATGAGCATATGCAGTCAAGGGCTTATCCTTGGATGTCGGTGTTGTGGAGTCTGGTGGCTAGTGTGCGGTGGGAGACGGTGTTGAAGGCTGCTGAGAGTTCTAGGAGGATGAGGGCTGCTGTGCGGCCCTGGTCGTGGAGGGCTCGGATGTCGTTGGTAGCAGTGAGTATGGAAGTCTCGTGCTGTGGTTGCTGCGTAAATCGGATTGGGAGATGTCCGGGACGTTGTTGGCTTTGTGGAAGTTTACTAGATGGGTGTTGATGGCCTTTTTGATGTCCTTGGCTGCAAAAGAAAGCAGTGAGATGCGTCAGAATTTCTCAAGTTCTATTCGGCGTGTTTCCAGTAGTCTGGGAATGTGGCGGTCTCAAGGGAGCAGTTGATTGTCTGGCATAGTTTGGGTGCGATGGCTGCGGCGGCTCTGTGGAAGATGTGGGGGGACAGGGGACTGAGGGTGCTCTGGAGTAGATGCTATTCGTGGTCTTTAAGGTGTCTTCTTTTGTGAGCGGGCTCCAAGTGAGTAGCGTCTGTTGTGTTGCTGGGGGTGGGCGCTGAAGCAATGCAGAGGTCTTGGTTGTCGAAGTTGTCCTAGAGCGTCTTGATATTGAGGTGAAAAAAGGTGCTGAGTATGTTGCAGAGGTCTTGGCAGGGTGGGATGTCAGTTGTTTCGCTGCCCGGTTTGGCAAATTTCTGGATGATAGGAGTTGTGGGCGTTGGTGAGGATTCTGTCTTAGCGGAATTTCTTCTTTGTGGATTTGATGAGTTGGTGGTGTGCTGTGGTGGCTGTTCTGTAGGCGGTGCATGTTGCTGGGGTTTTGCTGTCCCTCCATGTCTTTTTGAGTCGTTGGCAGCAGCGCTTGGATTGTTGGAGTGCAGGGGTGAACCAGCTTGCTTTCTTGTAGTGTCATCCTGTAGTTTTCTTGATGGGGGCGAGTGTGTCGGTGCAGTTAGTGATCCATCGGTGGAGGTTGCGTGTCGCGGTGTTAGAGTTTACATAACATATCATGTGTATTTGTAAAGCGCACATTCACCGATGGGTCTCTTGGCGCTGAATAACAGGTGTTTAATGTTACCCAACTCAATGGTACTCATTTTATCGACCTCAGATGGATAAAAGGCTGAGTGGACCCACCGGGATTTCAACTTGTGACCATGAGGTCGACCACAGGCCCCTGCGGTGGATGCATTAGTCCACTGAGCCACCAGACCCGGCTATTTGCATTTGCCGTTATTGGAGGTGGAGTGCTGGTGAGGGCCAAGGCGAGCTGTTCTTCAGGGACTTTTTTCCAGCTTCTGTGGGGGAGGTGGTGTGCATGGCTGTGTATGGTGGGTTTTCTGAAGGAGAAATGGATGCAGCGGTGGTCTGTCCATAGAAGTTCCGTGCTGCGGCTGTAGGAAAAGTTGTTTCCTCCTGTGAAGACTGGTTCAAGTGTGTGTCCTGCTGTGTGCGTGGGGGCGGTGACAAGTTGTTTCAGTCCTATGTTGGCAAGGTTCTCTAGGAGGGCGATGGTGTTGGGGTCATCATAGTTGTCCAGGTGGAAGTTTAGATCGCCAAGAAGTATGTAGTCTATGGAGGCGAGGGGGTAGGGTGCGATGAGGTAGGCAGTGGTGTCGGTGAAAGGAGCATTGGGGCCAAGCAGCCTGTAGATGAGGGTGCAGTAGAGAGTCGTTTTTGGGTTGGTCTGGATCAGGAAGTGGAGATGTTCCATGGGGGTCGTAGCATCGTCCGGGTCAGTGGTTTGTCATGTGGAAGGAGTTTTGTGGATGATGGCGATGCCTCCTCCTGGGCGGGTGGGGCGGTCTTTTCTCAGGATCTTGTATCCGTCGGGAATGGCAGTTGTGATGTAGGGCGCAGAGTTTTCTTCGGTCCAGGTTTCTGTCAGGAAGGCGATGTCGAGTGTGTGGATGTTGAGGGAGTCCCGGATTTCTATTGCGGGCCTGTGTTGGGAGCGCACGTTGAGGAGGATTCTGTTTAGTGGTTTGTGTGCAATGACGTCCAATAGGCTTGGGGCTGCTGCTGGGGTCCAGTGGTGGGTGAAGGTGCAGCTTCAATGTCCGCAGGAGATCGGGCCTTGGGTGTCATTTGGCGTTGAAATCTGGCAGTTGTTGCTGCATCCAGGGTTGAGAGGGAGGAGGGTGCTGGAGTCGTTACGAGTCTGTTACAGAGGCAGGTCAGGGGACCAGGGTCCCTGGCACTGGTCGGGTCATGAATGGGCGCAGACAGGCTTTCCTTTGAAGTGCCTTCGGCATGCCCGCTGCGTGCGGCCGCTATTAAGTAGGGTTCGGGGGAGGGCGGTCAGCTGGGAGGCGGTAGCGGGAAGGACATGCTGGAGGGGGAGGGGACCGTGGGGCAGCAGCAGCCAGGAACAAAAAATGGAAAAGAGAGAGCAAAAGGAAGAAAAGAGAGAGCAAAAAGAGAAGAGAGCAGAAAGAGAAAAGAGGGCACAGAAAAAAGCCAAGAGAGGCGGAACAGCAGAAGAGCAGAGTGCTCTCCCACTAGACCACCATGGATGAGGTGCAGGCAGGAGCCTGACGGGGAAGAGGGTGTCAAACCTACGGAACAAAATGGAGGGCACAAGGCTCACAGGGCAGCACTTAGTGGTGGAGCTGCACTGTGGGATAAAAGTCACACTGACCAGGTCAGTGGTCTAGCTCTTCTTTCCACGCAGCGGCTGCCATTAAGTAGGGGACGGGGAGGGTGGTCAGCTGGGAGGCTGGAGCAGGAAGGACACCCTGGAGGATGGAGGGGCTGCGGGGGCAGCAGCGGCGGGGAGCTCGAAAAATGAAGTTTAGGAGTGCTGAATGTAGTTTCATATGAAAGGTTCTGACACGTGTAGCAGTACTGGATGTGGTTTCATGTGGTAGTTGCTCATGCACTTAGTTTTGATGGATGGGATTTCATGTGGTAGGCACCCACGGCTGAGGCAGCAGTAGATGCAGTTTCATGTGATAGATGCTCACACAAGCAGCAGTCCCGGATGGATGCTCACACAAGCAGCAGTCCCGGATGGATGCTCACACAAGCAGCAGTACCGGATGTGGTTTCATGTGATAGGTGCTCACACGTTTAGCAGTGTTGGATGTGATTTCATGTGATAGATGCTCACACATGTAGCAGCAGTAGATGTAGTTTCATGTGATAGATGCTCATGCGTATAACAGTACCAAATGTGGTTTCATGTAAAAGGTGCTCACATGTGTAGCAGTTCCAGATGTGGTTTCATGTGAACAAGGAGCTCATGCATGTAGCAGTAACAGATGTAGTTTCATGAGAACGAGGTGCTCACCTATGTAGCAGTACCGGATGTGGTTTGATGTGAACAAGGTGCTCACAGGTGTAGCAGGTGGTTTGATGTGATAGGGGCTCAC
Organism: Triturus cristatus; assembly: GCF_964204655.1. NCBI lineage: Eukaryota > Metazoa > Chordata > Amphibia > Caudata > Salamandridae > Triturus > Triturus cristatus. The sequence continues at coordinate 1,172,890,920 of NC_140594.1, forward strand.
ATTTTTGGCAATGCTGGATATGGTTTCATTTGATAGGTGCTCACGCGTGTAGCAGTACCAGACGTGGTTTCATATGATAGGTGCTCACGTGTGTATCAGTACCGGACGTACTTTCATATGATAGGTGCTCATGCGTGTAGCAGTACCGGACGTGGTTTCATGTGATAGGTGCTCTCAAGTGTAGCAGTACCAGACGTGGTTTCATGTGATAGGTGCTCACAAGTGTAGCAGTACCGGACGTAGTTTCATGTGATAGGTGCTCACAAGTGTAGCAGTACCGGACATGGTTTCATGTGAAAGGTGCTCACGCATGTAGCAGTACCAGATGTGGTTTCATGTGCTAGGTGCTCAGTCATGTAGCAGTACCGGATGTGGTTTCATGTGACAGGTGCTCAGTCATGTAGCAGTACCGGAAGTGGCTTCATGTGATAGGTACTCACAAGAGTAGCAGTACCAGACGTGGTTTCATGTGATAGGTACTCACAAGTGTAGCAGTACCGGACGTGGTTTCATGTGATAGGTGCTCACATATGTAGCAGTACCGGTCGTGGTTTCATGTGATAGGTGCTCACGCTTGTAGCAGTACCGGACGTGGCTTCATATGATAGGTGCTCACGTGTGAAGCAGTACCGAACGTACTTTCATGTTATAGGTGCTCACGCTTGAAGCAGTACCGGACGTGGTTTCATATGATAGGTGCTCACGTGTGAAGCAGTACCGGACATACTTTCATGTTATAGGTGCACACGCTTGTAGCAGTACCGGACGTGGTTTCATGTGATAGGTGCTCACGCGTGTAGCAGTACCGGACGTTGTTTTATGTGATAGGTGCTCACGCATGTAGCAGTACCGGACGTGGTTTCATGTAATAGGTGCTCACGCGTGTAACAGTTCCGGATGTGGTTTCATGTGATAGGTGCTCAAGAGCGTAACAGTACCGGACGTGATTTCATGTGATAGGGGCTCACGCGTGTAGCAGTACCGGACGTGGTTTCATGTGATAGGTGCTCACAAGAGTAGCAGTACCAGACGTGGTTTCATGTGATAGGTACTCACAAGAGTAGCAGTACCAGACGTGGTTTCATGTGATAGGTACTCACAAGTGTAGCAGTACCGGACGTGGTTTCATGTGATAGGTGCTCACATATGTAGCAGTACCGGTCGTGGTTTCATGTGATAGGTGCTCACGCTTGTAGCAGTACCGGACGTGGCTTCATATGATAGGTGCTCACGTGTGAAGCAGTACCGAACGTACTTTCATGTTATAGGTGCTCACGCTTGAAGCAGTACCGGACGTGGTTTCATATGATAGGTGCTCACGTGTGATGTAGTACCGGACATACTTTCATGGTATAGGTGCTCACGCTTGTAGCAGTACCGGACGTGGTTTCATGTGATAGGTGCTCACGCGTGTAGCAGTACCGGCCGTTGTTTCATGTGATAGGTGCTCACGCATGTAGCAGTACCGGACGTGGTTTCATGTAATAGGTGCTCACGCGTGTAACAGTTCCGGATGTGGTTTCATGTGATAGGTGCTCAAGAGCGTAACAGTACCGGACGTGATTTCATGTGATAGGGGCTCACACGTGTAGCAGTACCGGATGTGGTTTCATGTGATAGGTGCTCACAAGAGTAGCAGTACCAGACGTGGTTTCATGTGATAGGTGCTCACAAGAGTAGCAGTACCAGACGTGGTTTCATGTGATAGGTACTCACAAGTGTAGCAGTACCGGACGTGGTTTCATGTGATAGGTGCTCACATGTGTAGCAGTACCGGACGTGGTTTCATGTGATAGGTGCTCACGTGTGAAGCAGTACCGGACGTACTTTCATGTGATAGGTGCTCACGCTTGTAGCAGTACCGGACGTGGCTTCCTATGATAGGTGCTCACGTGTGAAGCAGTATCGAACGTACTTTCATGTTATAGGTGCTCACGCTTGTAGCAGTACCGGACGTGGTTTCATATGATAGGTGCTCACGTGTGAAGCAGTACCGGACATACTTTCATGTTATAGGTGCTCACGCTTGTAGCAGTACCGGACGTGGTTTCATGTGATAGGTGCTCACGCGTGTAGCAGTACCGGACGTGGTTTCATGTGATAGGTACTCACGCATGTAGCAGTACCGGACGTGGTTTCATGTAATAGGTGCTCACACGTGTAACAGTTCCGGATGTGGTTTCATGTGATAGGTGCTCAAGAGCGTAACAGTACCGGACGTGGTTTCATGTGATAGGGGCTCACGCGTGTAGCAGTACCGGACGTGGTTTCATGTGATAGGTGCTCACGCGTGTAGCAGTACCGGAGATGGTTTCATGTGATAGGTGCTCACGCATGTAGCAGAACCAGATGTGGTTTCTTGTAAACGAGGTACTCACGTGTGTAGCAGTACCAGATGTAGATTCATGTGAACGAGGTGCTCACGTGTGTAGCAGTACCGGATGTAGTTTCATGAGGTAGGTGCTCACGCGTGTAGCAGTACCGGATGTGGTTTCATGTGATAGGTGCTCTCAAGTGTAGCAGTACCGGACGTGGTTTCATGTGATAGATGCTCACGCATGTAGTAGTATCGGACGTGGTTTCATGTGATAGGTGCTCACACGTGTAGCAGTACCGGACGTGGTTTCATGTGATAGGTGCTCACGTGTGTAGCAGTACCGGACGTGGTTTCATGTGATAGGTGCTCACGTGTGTAGTAGTATCGGACGTGGTTTCATGTGATAGGTGCTCACGCGTGTAGCAGTACCGGACATGGTTTCATGTGATAGGTGCTCACGCGTGTAGCAGAACCAGACATGGTTTCATGTGATAGGTGCTCACGCGTGTAGCAGTAGCGGATGTGGTTTCAAGGGATAGGTGCTCACACATGTAGCAGTACCGGTGGTAATTTCATGTGATAGGTGCTGAAGAGCGTAGTGTGGTTGAAGGTCTCGGCTGAGTTTTCTTTCATGTCTTATTGTCTAGATTCTGCCCTCGAGCCCTTTCGGCCAATTGATAGAATAAGAGAGTGGACCCAGTGTTTCCCCTTCTCACTCATTACCCTGGGTGTTCTGGCCTTTGTTTCTGCACAGTCATTCTTCTGCCCCTGCGTCCTCCCCCCATGTCACCTAAAATATCCCCCAGTTCCCTCAGAGCGTCCCCTGAGGGGCACTTCTGATTCCACTCACTCTAAATGGCTGGAAATGTGCCCAGTTTATTGCTTTATAGGGAAGACATTTTAATGATGGCACAAAGAGGCCTGTTTATGGGCTTTCAATTCTTTCCAAATTTGTCATTACTGGGCCATTTAAGGCACTTTATGGCTTTTATTGAAAGAAATCTCGTTCAGATGTATCTCTTGTTTCACGCCTCAGTGCAAATGAGTTTCAAGGCTCGCGGGGGTTTGTGTCACCAGAGCGCGTGAAGGGCAATAGAGCAGCGCCCCCGCAGTCACAAGTAATCTGGGGACTGAAGTGGCAGACATCCCTCTATGTGACATGTTCTGTGTACCCTTTCATTGAGGCCCCCCTGTGTGCCTCGAGAAGCCCCGCACCAGAGAGAGGAGAAGAGGCATAGTCCGAATAAGAGACACAAGGAGAAAAAGAAAAAACAAGCATTGAAAATGCAATAGGTCTCGCCTTCGTTTAAGTTAACGCAATTCTGTTTGTAAATAGTTTGCTTTTTAGCTTTGCTTTTATTACCGTTTTTCAAACTTCCATGTACATAACATGCCTATGTTGACATATATGTATATATATAGGTATATGTATGCATGCATAGATTTGTATTTATGAGAGGTAGAGGTAGAGAGGTAGAGAGTAGAGTAGTAGAGAGAGGTAGAGAGAGAGGTAGAGAGTTGAGAGTAGTAGTATAGAGTGAGTATTTGAGAGTGAGTAGTAGAGGGTGAGTATTAGGTAGTAGAGAGTGAGTAGTAGAGATTGAGTATTAGTAGTAGAAAGTGAGTATTAGAGTAATAGAGAGTGAATAGTAGAAAGTGAATAGTACAGAGTATTAGAGAGTTAGTAGAGAGTAGAGTAGCAGAGAGTGAGTAATAGAGAGTGAGTAGTAGAGAGTGAGTGGTACGGAGTAATGGTGAGTAATAGAGAGTGATTAGTAGTCAGTAGTAGAGTGAGTAGTAGAGAATGAGTAGTAGAAAGTAGAGTGAGTAGTAGTTAGTAGTAGTGTGAGTAGTAGAGAATAAGTAGTAGAAAATAGAGAGTGAGTAGTGGAGAGTGAGTAGTTGAGAGTGATTAGAGAGAAGTAGAGTGAGTATTAGAGAGTGAGTAGTAGTGATTGAGTAGTAGAGAGTAGTAGAGAGCAAGTAGTAGAGATTGAGTAGTAGAAAGTGAGTAGTTGAGAGTTAGTAGTGAGTAGTAGAGAGTAGTAGAGATTGAGTAGTATAGAATGAGTAGTAGAGATTAGTAGAGAGTGAGTAGAGGGTAGTGACTAGTCAGAGGGTAGTGAGTAGTTGAGAATGAGTAGTAGAGGTGAGTAGTAGAGAGTGTGTAGTAGAGAGTAAAGAGTAGAGAATAGAGAGTAGTAGAGAGTGAGTATTTGAGACTGAGTAGAAGAGTTAGTAGTGAGTAGTAGAGAGTAAGTAGTAGAGAGTGAATAGTATAGTGTGACTAGTAGAGAGTAGTAGAGTGTGAGTAGTATAGAGTATTAGAGAGTGAGTAGTAGAGAATGCGTTTTAGAGAGGAGAGTGTGTAGTAAAGAGTAGAAGAGAGTGAGTAGTAGAGAGTTGAGGGTAGAGAGTGAGTAGAAGAGTTAGTAGTGAGTAGTAGATAGTAGAGAGTAGTAGAGAGCGAGTAGCATAGAATGAGTAGTAGAGATTAGTAGAGAGTGAGTAGAGGGTAGAGAGTAGTTGAGAGTGAGTAGTAAAGAGTGAGTAGTAAAGAGTGAGTAGTAGAGAGTGAATAGTAGAGAGTGAGTATTAGCGTTAGTAGTGAGTAGTAGATAGTAGAGAGTAGTAGAGAGCGAGTAGTATAGAATGAGTAGTAGGGATTAGTAGAGAGTGAGTAGAGGGTAGAGAGTAGTTGAGAGTGAGTAGTAGAGGTGAGTAGTAGAGAGTATGTAGTAGAAAGTGAGTAGTAGAGAGTAAAGAGTAGAGAATAGAGAGTGGTAGAGAGTAAGTATTTGAGAGTGAGTATTAGAGTTTGTAGTGAGAAGTAGAGAGTAGTAGAGAGTGAGTAGTAGAGTGAATAGTAGAGTGTGATTAGTAGAGAGTAGTAGAGAGTGAGTAGTATAGAGTATTAGAGAGTGAGTAGTAGAGAATGAGTTTTAGAGAGTAGAGAGAAGAAGAGAGTGAGTAGTAGAGAGTAGAGGGTAGTAGAGAGTGAGTAGTTGAGTGAGTAGTAGAGAGTTGAAAGAGAGTAGTATAGTGTGATTAGTAGAGAGTGAGTAGTAGAGAGTAGTAGAGCATGAGTAGTATAAAGTAGCAGAGAGTGAATAGTAGAGAGTGAGTAGTAGAGAGTAGTAGAGTGAGTAGTGGAGTAGTAGAGAGTGAGTAGTAGAGAGTGAGTAGTGGAGAGCGAGTAGTATAAAGAAGCAGAGTGAGTAGTAGAGTGAGTAGTATAGAGTAACAGAGTGAGTAGTAGAGAGTGAGTAGTAGAGAGTGAGTAATAGAGAGTGAGTAGTAGAGAGTGAGTGGTACAGAGTGATAGTGAGTGAGTAGTAGAGAGTGAGTATTAGTAGTAGAAAGTGAGTATTAGAGTAATAGAGAGTGAATAGTAGAAAGTGAATAGTACAGAGTATTAGAGTTAGTAGAGAGTAGAGTAGCAGAGAGTGAGTAATAGAGAGTGAGTAGTAGAGAGTGAGTAGTACGGAGTAATAGTGAGTGAGTAATAGAGAGTGATTAGTAGTCAGTAGTAGAGTGAGTAGTAGAGAATGAGTAGTAGAAAGTAGAGTGAGTAGTAGTGTGAGTAGTAGAGAATAAGTAGTAGAAAGTAGAGAGTGAGTAGTGGAGAGTGAGTAGATAGCAGTAGAGAGTGAGTAGTTGAGAGTGATTAGAGAGTAGTATAGAGAAGTAGAGTGAGTATTAGAGAGTGAGTAGTAGTGATTGAGTAGTAGAGAGTAGTAGAGAGCAAGTAGTAGAGATTGAGTAGTAGAAAGTGAGTAGTTGAGAGTTAGTAGTGAGTAGTAGAGAGTAGTAGAGATTGAGTAGTATAGAATGAGTAGTAGAGATTAGTAGAGAGTGAGTAGAGGGTAGTGAGTAGTAGAGAGTGTGTAGTAGAGAGTAAAGAGTAGATAGTAGTAGAGAGTGAGTATTTGAGACTTAGTAGAAGAGTTAGTAGTGAGTAGTAGAGAGTAGTAGAGAGTGAGTAGTAGAGAGTGAATAGTAGAGTGTGACTAGTAGAGAGTAGTAGAGTGTGAGTAGTATAGAGTATTAAAGAGTGAGTAGTAGAGAATGAGTTTTAGAGAGGAGAGTGTGTAGTAAAGAGTAGAAGAGAGTGTGTAGTAGAGAGTAGAGGGTAGAGAGTGAGTAGTAGAGTTAGTAGTGAGTAGTAGATAGTAGAGAGTAGTAGAGAGCGAGTAGCATAGAATGAGTAGTAGAGATTAGTAGAGAGTGAGTAGAGGGTAGAGAGTAGTTGAGAGTGAGTAGTAAAGAGCGAGTAGTAAAGATTGAGTAGTAGAGAGTGAATAGTAGAGAGTGAGTAGTAGCATTAGTAGTCAGTAGTAGATAGTAGAGAGTAGTAGAGAGTGAGTAGTTTATAATGAGTAGTAGAGATTAGTAGAGAGTGAGTAGAGGGTAGAGAGCAGTTGAGAGTGAGTAGTAGAGGTGAGTAGTAGAGAGTATGTAGTAGAGAGTGAGTAGTAGAGAGTAAAGAGTAGAGAATAGAGAGTGGTAGAGAGTAAGTATTTGAGAGTGAGTAGTAGAGTTTGTAGTGAGAAGTAGAGAGTAGTAGAGAGTGAGTAGTAGAGTGAATAGTAGAGTGTGACTAGTAGAGAGTAGTAGAGAGTGAGTAGTATAGAGTATTAGAGAGTGAGTAGTAGAGAATGAGTTTTAGAGAGTAGAGAGAAGAAGAGAGTGAGTAGTAGAGAGTAGAGGGTAGTAGAGAGTGAGTAGTTGAGTGAGTAGTAGAGAGTTGAAAGAGAGTAGTATAGTGTGATTAGTAGAGAGTGAGTAGTAGAGAGTAGTAGAGCGTGAGTAGTATAAAGTAGCAGAGAGTGAATAGTAGAGAGTGAGTAGTAGAGTGAGTAGTGGAGTAGTAGAGAGTGAGTAGTAGAGAGTGAGCAGAGAGTGAGTAGTAGAGAGTGAGTAGGTGAGTAGTAGAGAGTGAGTAGTAGAGAGTGAGTATTAGAGAGTGAGTAGTAGAGAGTGAGTAGTATAAAGAAGCAGAGTGAGTAGTAGAGTGAGTAGTATAGAGTAGCAGAGTGAGTAGTAGAGAGTGAGTAGTAGAGAGTGAGTAATAGATAGTGAGTAGTAGAGAGTGAGTGGGACAGAGTGATAGTGAGTGAGTAGTAGAGAGTGAGTAGTAGTTAGTAGTAGAGTTAGTAGTAGAGAATGAGTAGTAGAAAGTAGAGAGTGAGTAGTAGAGGGTGAGTAGATAGCAGTAGAGAGTGAGTAGGTGAGAGCGATTAGAGAGTAGTAGAGAGAAGTAGAGTGAGTAGTAGAGAGTAGTAGAGAGTGAGTAGTATAAAGAAGCAGAGTGAGTAGTAGAGTGAGTAGTATAGAGTAGCAGAGTGAGTAGTAGAATAGTAGAGAGTGAGCATATAGTTAGTAGCGAGTGAGTAGCTGAGAGTGAGTAGTAGAGAGTTAGCAGATAGTAGAGAGTAGTAGTAGAGAGTGAGCATTAGAGAGTGAGTAGTAGAGAGTGAGTAGTAGAGCATTAGAGAGTAAGTAATATAGAGTATTAGAGAGTGAGTAGTAGAGAGTGAGTAGTAGAGTTAGTAGTAGAGAGTAGTATAGAGCGAGTAATAGAGAGTGAGCAGTAGATAGTAGTAAAGAGTGAGTAGTAGAGTGGGGCTGACTTTAGAGCAGTCTGTGGCCGCTGTGCTGCACTAAGCCGTCGCTCAAGCAAGACACGGTGCAAAAGAACCCCCAAAATAACACACCTTTGTTCTGTAAACTTACCTGCGTACTGAAAGGAGCATTGTTAAGAAACGGCAAAATATAACGGCTCAAACACTCATCTGGATCCCTCACTGCACTTGCTGCACCCCTGACTGCGCTCTAGCGGGGCTGACTTTAGAGCAGTCTGTGGCCGCTGTGCTGCAATAAGCTGTTGCTCAAGCAAGACGCTAGGCCATTGCTCAAGCAAGGACAGCTGAGCAGCTCAGAGGCCGGAAGCAGAAAGTAAAGGCAGGTTGCATATGTAGGAAAATATCAAAAGCTCCAGACTGCACTCGAAGCAAGTGCTCCAGCGGGAAAGCGCAAATTTACATATCCTCCCTGCGTCACAGACCTTACATCACGCTTACTCATTTACGCACGCATTTATTGGTGAGGCCCATAACACCAACACTCATACGTCTCACTTCGAATCTGCGCACAGGAGGAAAGAAGCGCTGGACATGTGGGGGTACCTTATTACCCATAAAAGAAAATCTTTATATTATACACAGTATTTACATCAGTATCTATAGAATCCTAACTTTAACATCAAGGCACTCCATCACTTGGTCGATGGGCCAATTAGTTGGACTGGTTGATGGTGATTTAGAACCAGCTAAAACACATATAACTTCGGAATCTTTAATCAATACCTTACTTAAAGAATCACAAACTCATTTTCTGTTAATTTATGTTTAGTTTATCAAATCAATTTGCTTTCATTTGCATAATCAGCATTTCGGTCAACACAGAGTTCAAATTTGATTATTCAGCACAATTTAGCATGACATTTATATTGACCTAATTCTTGATATCGGGGACCCTTTCTCAAACCCTGTTGCTCTGCATAGATCAAATCCCTTCGGGTGAAATTGTCCCAATCGAATGCAGGCTAAAATCCAAATAAGTCCGGAAAAAGTTTTTTTCGCTCGGCACGACTCAGTCTCAAAGATATCCAAAGGACCAGCAATCATGCAAGCAAATCGATCACGCAAGTTCGGGACTCCCTTCTGGAACGCACTAGTCTACACCCTCTTCTATAGTTCCCCTTTTATAGTAATTTCTAACGTAATTGGCAACAATTTCTAAAATCTAAATACTCTGATTGGCTAAGCCCCTCAAATTTGCAATATGGTCCTTCATTCTCACGTTCCTGGGTACTCAGGGAAACGGCTTATGTCATTCTTTTGGCTTATAAAGTGAGTAGTATAGAGTAGCAGAGTGAGTAGTAGAGAGTGAGTAGTAGAGAGTGAGTAATAGATAGTGAGTAGTAGAGAGTGAGTGGGACAGAGTGATAGTGAGTGAGTAGTAGAGAGTGAGTAGTAGTTAGTAGTAGAGTTAGTAGTAGAGAATGAGTAGTAGAAAGTAGATAGTGAGTAGTAGTTAGTAGTGGAGTGAGTAGTAGAGAATAAGTAGTAGAAAGTAGAGAGTGAGTAGTAGAGGGTGAGTAGATAGCAGTAGAGAGTGAGTAGGTGAGAGCGATTAGAGAGTAGTAGAGAGAAGTAGAGTGAGTAGTAGAGAGTAGTAGAGAGTGAGTAGTATAAAGAAGCAGAGTGAGTAGTAGAGTGAGTAGTATAGTGTAGCAGAGTGAGTAGTAGAATAGTAGAGAGTGAGCATATAGTTAGTAGCGAGTGAGTAGCTGAGAGTGAGTAGTAGAGAGTTAGCAGATAGTAGAGAGTAGTAGTAGAGAGTGAGCATTAGAGAGTGAGTAGTAGAGAGTGAGTAGTAGAGCATTAGAGAGTAAGTAATATAGAGTATTAGAGAGTGAGTAGTAGAGAGTGAGTAGTAGAGTTAGTAGTAGAGAGTAGTATAGAGCGAGTAATAGAGAGTGAGCAGTAGATAGTAGTAAAGAGTGAGTAGTAGAGTGGGACTGAGGAAAGAAGCGCTGGACATGTGGGGGTACCTTATTACCCATAAAAGAAAATCTTTATATTATACACAGTATTTACATCAGTATCTATAGAATCCTAACTTTAACATCAAGGCACTCCATCACTTGGTCGATGGGCCAATTAGTTGGACTGGTTGATGGTGATTTAGAACCAGCTAAAACACATATAACTTCGGAATCTTTAATCAATACCTTACTTAAAGAATCACAAACTCATTTTCTGTTAATTTATGTTTAGTTTATCAAATCAATTTGCTTTCATTTGCATAATCAGCATTTCGGTCAACACAGAGTTCAAATTTGATTATTCAGCACAATTTAGCATGACATTTATATTGACCTAATTCTTGATATCGGGGACCCTTTCTCAAACCCTGTTGCTCTGCATAGATCAAATCCCTTTGGGTGAAATTGTCCCAATCGAATGCAGGCTAAAATCCAAATAAGTCCGGAAAAAGTTTTTTTCGCTCGGCACGACTCAGTCTCAAAGATATCCAAAGGACCAGCAATCGTGCAAGCAAATCGATCACGCAAGTTCGGGACTCCCTTCTGGAACGCACTAGTCTACACCCTCTTCTATAGTTCCCCTTTTATAGTAATTTCTAACGTAATTGGCAACAATTTCTAAAATCTAAATACTCTGATTGGCTAAGCCCCTCAAATTTGCAATATGGTCCTTCATTCTCACGTTCCTGGGTACTCAGGGAAACGGCTTATGTCATTCTTTTGGCTTATAAAGTTCTCTTGCGAAAAGGTCCGAAGTATCAACATGTTGACCTCCAAGCATAGGTGCTTATTGTTTTCCTCTGTCATTCACACTAGCTGAATTCTGGCAGCCCTCCACGTTCCTATCCTTGACGAGGAACACTGTGCTCTGATCTGAGGACGCCTGGAGCTCTTCAGAGCCATCCGAGTCTGCGCAGTAGACATCGCGCTCACACGACGGTGGCCACTTCCGAACTCCATTTTGAATATCATGGCCTAGTAGGCCCGAATGCCAACTTAAGCAAAACAAACATAAAGGGTAATTAACCCCTTGCATGCCCGCCCCTTTCCCCGCCCAGTGCCGCGCCTTTCATTAGCGGGCGGAGTTCATGACGAGCTGGACTCGTCATGGGCACAGCGCCACCGCAGCCCATGACGAGTCCAGCTCGTCATGGGCATTGAAGGGGTTAATATACGAAAATGAAGATTCTAATGTTTAAACCCACACTAATCCCATTATATATTAGTGTTCTCCTAGCTTATAGCAACATTTAAAGCAATAATACTCACCATTTCGTCCTATCAGGAACGCAAAACATTACAAAAGCAATATAAATCATGCAATTTTCTATATCAACACAATCTACCGTTAATATGCGTACCATAGTTATTCATTAGGATTATTTGCCATGCAATTTGCATTTAGTCCCGCGTGAAATTTGTGTTTATTAATGTGAGAGGTTGATTAATTAGACCACAGCAAACAATTAATACACGTTAATAATTAGAAAGTTATGTAGTTAGTATTTTATCATGCAAAATAGAGAAGGTATACAAAATTTTGTTTTACCTGCTCCACCAATCCCCCCTTAGCTGCATACTGAAAGCGGCATTTCAAAATAAGAAAGAACGGCAATTAATAACGGCAAGCTGCGTACTGAAAGCGGCATTTTAAAATAAGAACAGCGTAGTGACACCTTCAAAGCTTCCGTTGCTAGGACACCAAAATGCAACAAGCAAAATGGCGTTGGGCTGTCCACAGTCCCTACGGACTACGGACATGGACATGCGCATGCTGTTGCTTGCTATGGACACATGGCAAGAGCAGCCATGTTTGTCCATGCAGACGCGCGCATACAAGCCCTCCGCTGAATTGATTCCAAAAGGTGCGCCTCATTACGAGGGCAGCGCATGCGCTGCTTTCGCCAGGTGAGACCTAAAAATCAATAGTGACATATGGCAGGGGATAGGACAGGAAGGAGGGGTGGTAGGAACATAGCTAAAGGGAAGGGATAAAAAAAGGGGGGAGGAAGCACGTATGAGTGGAAGGAAGAGACGAAACAAAAAAACAATGAATGGATGAAGGAAGAAAGGGATGGAGGGAGGATGCACATATGGGACCGAGGGAGCAAGGAACGGAAACAAAAACAAAGAGAAGGATGGAGAAGAAAGGAGAAAAGGAAGAGAAGAGGGAAGCGTGTAACGGAGGAAGGAAGAGTCAAGCAAAAAAACAAAGGTGAGGATGGGGAAGAAAGGAACAGAGGAAGGAAGAGAAGAAGGAAGCATGGGAGGTAGGAAGGATGGAAGGGAAAGTATAGGAAGGGATGGAGCAAGAAAGGAACAGAGGAATGAAGAGAAGAAGGAAGCATGGGAGGTAGGAAGGATGGAAGAAAAAGTATAGGAAGGAAAAGAGGAAGAGAGGGAGAAAGAGAGAAAGAGAAGAAGGAAAAGCGTTTGAGAGGAAGGAAGCGGCAAACATCAAAACAAAGTAAAGATTGGGAAAATAAAGGAACAGAGGAAGGAAGAGAAGAAGGAAGCATGGCAGGTAGGAAGGACGGATGAAAGGAAAAGTATAGGCAGGGATAGCAGAAGAAAGGAAGAGAAGAAGCATGGAAGGTAGGAAGGATGGAAGGAAAAGTATAGGAAGGAATAGAGGAAGAAAGGAAGAGCAGAAGAGAGTAAGGAAGAGAAGAAGGAAGTGCGTATGGGAGGGAGTAAGAGGCAAATGAGAAAACACAGGAAAGGATGGGGAAGAAAGGAACAGAGAAAGGAAAAGAAGAAGGAAGCATGGGAGGTTGGAAGGGTGGAACAAAAACATAGGAAGAGATGGAGGAAGAAAGGAAACAAGGAAAGAAGAGTAGAAGGGAGGATGTATAGGGGAGCAAGACAAAAGAAAGGATGGAGCATGAAAAGGACACAGGAAGGAAGCATACATGGAAGAAAAGTAGAAAGAGATAAAAGAAAAAACATGGGGAGAGCTAGAGAAAAAAAAAGACTGGAAGGAAGCACATATAGGAGGGAAGAAGAGACTTTAAAAAAAGGAAGGGATGGAGGAAGAAAAAACAGAGGATGGAAGAAGCACATATGGGAGGGGGAAAGAAAGAGAAAAAAGAAGGGATGTAGAAAGAAAGGAACCGATAATGGAAGCACATATGGAAGAAAAGGAGGAAGAGAGAAAAGAAGAAACAAAGGAAGGGAAGAAGGAAGAGAGGAATAGAAGAACAGAGGAAGGAAGCAAGCAAGAGGGAAAAAGGAAGAGACAAATGAGGAAGCAAAGGAAGGGATGGAGGAAGAAAAGAACAGAGCAAGGAAGACATGAATGAGGGAATAAAAGAAAAGAAAGTAAAAACAAAAAAAGGAATTGGAGAAAGGATGACAAGAAGAGAGGAAAAAATAAAGACCAATATGTGGGACCGGACATATTCCCGTAATCAGTCTGCTTCCAAACGGAGTCGCGGCAACCTTACAAGAAGAAAAGGATGGAGGAATATCTCTTACACAAATAATCGTATATGCCATTTTATGAGCTCACCGCACTCCCCCCCCCCCCATGGGGTGCCCAATCATTTCTTTAAGGAGTCAGAAATTTGCTCTGCGTTTGGAGTAAATTGTTGTTGTTGTTTTAATTTAGAAAGCATTTCAGGAGTACACTTGGGACCTTGGAGCTGTGACAAAGTTCCAGCAGAACTTGTATGTAAATATGTTACCTTTTCCTCTTTTCACAGGGAACATATTTTCCATGTGGAGAAACAATTTCCCCCACACCCAAACAAATCTTGGGTGCTCCCACACCTTTCCCATCCTGACATTTCCCTCACCCCTGTCCCTGCAGGAGTAAATCGAGGGGAGTCCGCGTGGAAATGGAGTGTGAGTACACACAACACTTGGGGTTGTGGGTGTGCACCAGCTCCTGCAGTGACCCTGTCCTCAGACGGCCACTACTTGCTGTGTGAGGAGATTCACTCACATGCAAAACTGCATTTGATTAATTTAATTTCATATGTAAATCCACTAAAAATTGGAAATTCACATTTTGTGGATCCCAAACGCAGTCATTGAAGCTGTTTGCTATTCTGAGAATCCCTTTCAGCTGAAAAAAATAGTTTTAAAGTTATGGCCCTAGGTTGTGCTATGTGATGCTATGTTAGGCCATTGCCTTGGTTTGAGCTATACAAAAAACCCATACATACATGCAAGCATACAGGGGTATTTATATCACACATGTTCATCATCTCAAATGCACAATATTAGTTGCAGAGTCTGGACTCCCTCCACTCTCGGTCCTGGATGCTCCTTGGCCAAAGTCCATGTGACCTAGTATCATCAGTTGTTCATGTCGGTTATTGGGGGAGGAGTGTGATCCTTTCGGGATCTCAGTAAAGTACTGTGTGATTGTGTGTGTACAAACGGACCTCACATTCTTACAAACATGAACAGAGGCAACAGTCTTAAAGAGAGTTGAGACAGAAACAATTCTTGAGCCTTCAAGGTTGAAGTCAAATCTTTTAATCCTTTGCAACTGTGGAATCTTGTAACTGTGCTGTTCAATTTTTCTCAATAAAGGTTTTTGAAAAAAAAAGAAAAAGGTTGAAGTCAAATCTTTCTTTATTGTGTCAGTTCGTGCAAGCGCAGCCAACGCGTTTCACCTTCAAAAAGGCTTCATCAGGACCCTGATAGACTCCATATGTTTCCTGCCAAAGTCTTCTTACCTTCTTTTAGGTAATGCAGAATCACAAATAAAGAAACCTTTTGAATCACATAGCCCCACCCACTATCCCAGTGTTTGGCTTAAATGCTGTGTGGACGTGTTCCAGTATTGCACAGTTCTGTTAGGAGGCAGTAGTCGATTCGCCACACAAGGACACCACTACTATCCCTATATTCAGAGAGAGGCGGACGCATGAAAAGGCTGTGTAATGGCTCGGAGACTTTGCTTACTTCTCCTCTGCGTCCGGCATGCCGACTGGACCTGTTTGTTGTAGTTGGCAACTACAACAAACAGGTGTTCTAAACGGCTATGAAGTCTCTCAGGGCTTCCACATCCTGCGAACACCAGACGAACAATCACCCAGGCTCTTGTCACACGTAGACTTGATTTCAGAAATGCCCTCTACATCGGAATCAAATCCCATGTTCTACTCCGACTCAAAACTACCCAGAACGCTGCCGCCAGACTCATCCTGAACATCCAGGTAAATAAGCACATCTCTCCACACCCCAACAATCTCCACTGGCTCCCAGTCCAGGGAAGCTACCCACCCACGCCTACAAAGATCTCCACAACACTGCTCCAGCTTACCTCAACCACTGCGTCCACTTCTACCAGCCCATCAGACACCTTTGATCTGCATCCCACGCAAGAGCACACCTCCCTCGCATCAAGAAGACCAGAAGCGGAGGACACTCCTTCTCATATCTTGCAGCCGGGAACGGCCTCCAGAATCGCATCAGAGCCTCCCCCTCCTTCATGGACTTCCGAAGGAACCTCGAGACATAGCTCTTCCAGAGGAAACAGGCATGACCTCTTCCTCCACCCTGAAGCCTGCCCTACTCAGCGCCTGGATACCCTCTCGGGTGATTAGCCACCGTCTACAAATTCACATAACAACATAACCTCAAACAATCTTACATTTGTATCTCAAAGCAAATCATAATGTTTAATCTCAATTTTACGTTGATAAAGGAGTGTGCCTTAGCCACTTTATACTTACCTGTAAACACAGATAAGATAGGAATCAATGAATTATAAGAACGCATGGGATAAGGGACGTTTATACATTTTTACCAGTCCTTTTACGGGAGGAAAGAGAAGGTGAGATAAGGGTTTAGGTCTGACATTTGCATCTGACATCTGCCATCTGCCATTCACAGGTCTGCATCCGGCACCGCTCTCGTGAACATTATATATGGACCAGCCAATTTAAGGCCCGTGACAGGACCGACTTGGGCTGTTGGAGAGAACCCACCAGGTGGACTGGGTGAACATAGAGGGCACCACAAGATCAGAAGAGCACACGTAAGTGATAACAATCTTATAGGCTTACAATGGAAAGCAGAGCTGTCTCTCAGGTTACTCAAAGTTTTGGTTTAGTCCTCAGCTCCAATAGTTGTCCTGGCCATGAACCAGAACCCACGAGAAAGGACCTTGGCTATCTGAAGCGTTACATGTGCAAGCACAGGAGCTCAGTGTGCAATGATCCAGTGCTAAGACCCACATCTGACTCCGCCCACCTGGCTGCGCATTCCTTATAGTCAAGGCCCAGACCGGCTCAGCCTACCGCCAGCTTGTTGTTACCCTCCACCCTGCCCAGACTGCGCCGCTCCACAATGCCTTGACTCTGAGTATAAGGCCGACAGAAAGTTACAAGCCACCCTGGTATCCATCAGTCACCGCGGCCATCTTGTTCTCTGCTCAGACCCCCCTCCCCAAACATTTCACCGTAAGGGCCAGATGGCACTGATGTACATCCCCTCCTGACAGGCCCAGATACTCCCCAGTGGAATCCATGATCTCCTTTTCCCACCAAAAAGAGGGTCAGCTGGTTCCTCACCACCTAGCCAGCTTCCACATCAAGCCCACTGAGAGACATCACAATTCCTGCCGCCACATTCATCTCATCTTAGGAGACTAATTCCCAAACAACACCAAGGACGCCATGGGAGCACGGTCTAAAACCACTGGAGCCGCGACATACCCCCATCCCAAAAGAGCGAACATCTGGGGAGACCATTCAGCAACTCTTAGAGTTGGACCACAAGAATGGGTCACCACTAGTAGGTCAGGTAACCGGACACCATCATCATCATGGTTTGGTACCAGAATTTCATGTTTCATGTGCAGGGGGGTGGATGGCTCTCCAGGTACAGAAGCTGGCTACAGAGCCGGGCCCACCCCATACCCTATGGATTAATATATTCCCAGTTTGGAATGACCATTTCTTTCTTCCATGTATGCAAGTCTGGATTACAGTGTGCATGTTTTCTTTCTGTTAAAAAATCCACAATCTGGGAATCTCTAGTGGATTCCTTGTATATTGTTTAGGGATGTTTATGGTCCTGACGAAGGCCTGCATGGTCAGGTCAATGATGGTGGAAACATGTAGACTGAAAGGAGTGATGCAGAGATGATTAGCAGTCTCAGGCGTCCATCAACAATACTACTACACTATGCATAATTTTAACGTTATTAGGGTGGTCGCCATTATATGCTTTGTATAGTTACACCCTGGATAATTTATCTCTTTCTCATATCTACAATATCAAAGATCTCCCAGATTTCGGGTTGAGCTCGCCCATATGTCGCATCGTTCTAGGGGTGTGTCCAATGATGAAGCATGCCACGACAAGTCATGGGTGAGGACCCCTTTGTAACCTTATACTGCTATTTATGCAGGGCCACAGAAACAGTTTGTTGACCTTTCCCACTCTGGGGAACACTACCCCAGTTGAAAAGGGACCAGAATCTCATAACCAAAATATTGTCTGACAGAAATATTGTGTCCTAAGCCTCATTCACAGATCCAGCACCAGTGGCGTTAATAAGAGAAACTTTAGACCGAATGGAGCGCTACCTTTGTAAACGATTGTAAAGGATATTCTGACATATAATCCTCATTACCTTGAAGCATTTATTTATTTAGTTCCTGATATAGGGCGATCATATCCCTGATGCTGGGCTGCCCGAGCACTCTTCTGGGGCCATGAGAAAGAAAATAATGTCTACATTCTCCATGTAAACTGCTTAACTGTCTTAATTAATTAACTACATGGATCATTAGTCCATTTATTTAATGAGATAATAATTCATATTTCTTGATTGTGACAAACCGTTGCATTGTTGCACGGCTCTTCGGTGGTGTGCAGCCGAGGCGAGCAGTAGTGCGTGATAGCGTGAGTTTAGAGGGTGCCCTTGTTTCTCCAATATGAATGCTCTGGGCCATGTATTTACAACTGTCGGAGCCATATAAACCCTTTCCATTCTGCCTCTGTCTTCTGTGCCTGGGCAGCAGGTCTGGGGCGTGTTAACAGGGAGCCTTCCAGGTTGCCTTTCCTGGGATGGTGTTCGACTGTGATCTCATATTGTTGGAGACGCAGAATCCTCTTGTCGATCCGGGACAGTGGGCGGGACACCATCACTTGTATAAATGCCCAAGTGGAAATACTTGCAATGGCTTCTCTCTCGATCTGGGAATATCTCTGCTCTGTAGGAGGTAGAGCCCAAGATGGCATCGGCCGCAAGGAGCGATGGCCTTCGTCTGACACTATACCTCAACAAGGTAAGTGCTTGGTGCCTTCCTCAGTGTGAGCTGCAGGTCATTTGTTCAAGTTCCAGCAAGGCCCAATCAGACAGGCTTCCATTGCCAATGAACTGAAAGCCATTATTTTGTTGAATAGTAACATCTGCAATGTACAGTAAAAGTGCTTTTAGGGCTATCTAAAACCAGGTTTTCATTTTCTATTGACAACTCTATAGCCCAAGATCACATGGGCAGCAGACCACCACTATGTTCCACAAGCCACACTGGCTCATAGAGGTCATTATTGTGTCAGCCAGAAGGGCACAGTTGATTAAAACGCACCCTGATCAATTCTGATCTGTGCTTGACTTTAGAGGGACCCCTGAGAGGGAAATGATGAACTTTCTAGAATATCCCACAATATGCAAGTACATCCCCATCTCTGTTTCATTTGGGGTGAAGGTGCTGATTGGATGTCCTGCTGGTCCTTCCTGGGGTCACCCACGACCGTTGCAGCCAAGAGGATGTCGCTGGAGAATTCCAGACGGTGCTTCATGAAGTCGCATGTCTCTTTTTGGGGAGTGAGTCGCCCGCCACACTCCAGTCCCCTTGGCACCGTCATTAGCTGCATGCTGCACTCTCTTCCCCAAGAGTAAGAGATGATGATGTCTTTGTTACATCAAGCACACCTGGGAGGCCAGGTAGGATCTCTCTTATGGTGTTATGGAATACTTCAGCTACTGAGGAGACACCAAAGTCCACTCTCTTGTATCTCTGTAGTCTCACATGAGAGAGGGAGGCAGCGCTATACCTCTCCTCTTCAAGGAGCTTGAACTAGTGGTATCCTGCATTCAAACTCAATCTGAAGTTCCATGGGGCCACAGTGAGTTCAGTCATGACGTCATTAATGAAGTACGGCCAGGAGACCTCTTACGGGTGAAAATTTGTGCTATATCAATGATCATACAGATTTAAACAGATGTGGTGGGTGATATAGTGTTCTTGCGTGATGACCTTTTGGGGAGTCTCGTGTCTACACAAATTATCACCTGTTCCCATTTGTTTGCTTTTAACATTGTAAGTTGCATGAATATACCAGTCCTTGAGGTTTTGAAATCGGAAGACAGATTATGTTTTTATTTCTTTAAGGCAATCTCCAAAGATGGACGTGCTGAAAAACCCACAGAGGTGAGAATGAGGACAGGAAAAGGAAGGGCAAAGATTTGAATACAGAAATTACAGGAAATGAATGCAGCTTAAAATAAAATAGGAGTGATTAACTTTCCACTGATGAAAGTCGCTTCAGGAAGGGTATGAATAGCTGATAGATGCAAATGTTAATTTTAGGAGCTTCTCGCTTCCACAGGTGCCATCCTGTCTTCCCGCAGGTGCCTTTGATCATCAAGCATTTCTGCATTCAGGGAGAGCATGTAGAGCTGGGAACAGACCGTCCAGGTTCCTGCTCTCCAGTAGCACCGAGTGCCTTGAGCAGGTACCTCACCTGGTCGAGTCCTCGCTGTAGATATGAAACTATGATTTTCAAGTCATAGTTTCAGGTCCTGACGTGGCTCGCCATTTCATCTCTATTAGATCCTAAAATGAGTATCAGAGGGTGAGGGCACGAAGAGAACAAGGTCGGATACAGTTGTCATCTACTCGTGCCCTTAGCTCTCTCAGGCGCAAGAGAACAAACCGATCCTTGCAATAAGTAATCCCTGAAACATTAGGAACCAGATAATTAGGCTGTCCTATTTTCAGTGTTTATTTTTTCATGGATTTCAGTGGTGTTTTCTCAGTGTTTTCCAAATGTTTTTAAAATCAGTGCTTATCAGTGTTTATTCAGTTGCCTAATGCCAAAATAGACAACAACTGCGTATTTCCTGTGTTTATAAGACATTATTCCTTTGCAACGTTTGTTATAAAACCCATATTAAATTTAAAGCAAAAGTAATGCACAGTATGTACTGTCTTCCCATTGGCAGTGTATCAATGGACTTATGTTAGGGTGTTTTAAGCATAGAAAGTCTCTGTATTGCACTCTTACTCTCACCTCATTGCACTCTTTCACACCTCTTTGCCTCTCTCACTCACTCTGCCAGGACTCTGCATGGTTTACAGTACTAATAATGGATTCAAATTTAAGAGTGCTATATTCAAATGTTTTAATAAACAAATTCATGAACATAGCTAGTGATCATTCCCTTACACTTTACCGAACATTATGACATTGTAGGGATTGCCAAAAGCATAATAACTTGCAAAATCTTTAAAAATGTGAATTACGCCACTCTACATTGTAGCCATGCATTCTAAGGCCCATGAAACTTTACGCGTTAAGCATGCTGGCCACCGAGTTTCTGCAATCTTTGTCTTACTACATTAAGGCAGTGATGCTGTTAAGTGGACCCATGGCAAATGTCTCAGTTTAAGTCAGTCCTGAACTTTAACAGACATCACATTGTATTCTGGGACATGAAAGCTTGCTGTTAACATTGCAACTACCTACTCAGAAACCCCAGCAGCCGTTGGGTAAAAAGTCAGGATTAGCTGAAGGTATCACATGTACTGATGTGGCACATGGCAGCCATTAATTGTGTTGGTATGTAGAAAATCCTGGCCGTATTTTCACCAGTATCTCATGCTACGTGCAGAGGCACTCTTTTCACAGGTACCTGCCACTACACCTTGCAGAGAATGTTTAGTTTAAACCCTGGGGTGTTTGGTAGTTAACCTACTATCAATACTGACTTGATACAAAAGGGGGTGATGCATCAAAGTGTTTCACCCACTCCGTGTCTGTGGGTAAATGTGATATTAAATATTGGCCAAGATTCATATGCGCCAACCATTTAACAGATCTGTGAAAGAATTAAACACTGACAAATGAGAAAATAGGATTTTAATATTCCCAGATTCTCTACAGTTCTCTACAGTGAGTAAAAATTTGATCAGACCTAAAAGGTGCTTCTAAACCCTGCACCTTTAATTTAAGCACACAAAACTGGAAGAAACAAATTAAAGAGGAAGCAATATTTTAGTGAAATCCCTAAACAACAAAACTCAAATAGAATAATTTTAGAAGAGTCCTTCCTGCTGCTACCATGTATAACAGAGTTACAGTGTATTAACCCCTTCAGGAAGAAACAAAATTGACTTTTCACTTTATTTTCTTTGAATTGTATTTTAGTTTGTGGTTTTGCAGGTGTTTATCAGCATTAATATGTTTGTACTGATAACAGATGTTTCCATTTTGGTGGGGTTTTATCAGTTATAACACGTTTAAACCTAAAACAGGATAGCCTACATATAACTGAGTGAGCTTGGTGAAGAAGGGCATAACCATCATTTTAAGCTTTGACTCTCATGGGGTATCCTGGTCGAGCAATCAAGGCTGACGTAGAGAGTCCTCAGGTTGAGAAACTCAGATAGAGCACTCACTCATATAATCATCAATCAATTGGACTCTTCACTCGGTTTTATTACTTTTGAAAATAAATAAAACGTTTCTCTCAGCATTCATCACTTCATAAAGGAAGTAACTTGGCAGTTAAAGCAAACTTATTCTGGCTGAGGAATAGACTGGCTTCCTTAAAATCACGCAGTGCATGTTAAGTGCGTGTTGTGTGGAGCACATGTCCTGTGACAGTTCTGCAGTGGGAACAAGTTGGAGCCTCGTGCTGCAGCATGGCGGGTTCACTGTAAGAATATTCAGTGCATTCTACAAGATAGACAGCATTTGTATGTGCACGGGTCGCTTTAAGGAACACCAAGATCATTGGAGAAGGACCATGATGGGACTGGAAGTCCTATAAATAACACCCCAGTGTCATTTGTAAGCAGTTAGCCTTTGAAGAAGGGTGTATGCCCGAAACGCGTCAGGCCCCTGCTGATGCTGGAAGTAGCCGGGCTCTTACCTGACCTGATTAACGCCGACCATGAGTGCGCCCCGCCTTGTGGGTGCTTGTGGACTTTGATATACATATATATATATATATATTTATTTTTTTAATGGGATCTTAAAATTAGGCTGATATTTCACTCGTTCAAAACCAGTAAATTCAGCAGTTATAGTTACCTGAGCTGCCTCTAACTAACTCCCCTGCAAAGTACTCCTTTTTACCTCACATATTACATCACTCATGACATGGTCAGTGACATCACTGAAGACATCACTGATAACATCTCAAATGACATCACTGATGACATCATCCCATGAGTGTAAGTATTTCCTAAAAGTTTCTGAGACTTAAAGATATATACTAAGCTACAGCATAAGTTAAATTACTATTCTTTCTGTACTAGTAATTAGTTATACTATGTTTACATATCTTATCTGAATGACTGTGTGACTGTATCAGTGTGTGAGTGGATGTCTAAATGGCTGTAGCGGTGTGTGAGTGGAAAACAACCTTTACAACTCAGTCATTACATCACACTACCTTTACAACGCAGTCATTACAACGCAACATCCTTTACATCGCCTGCCATTACAATGCAGCCATTACATCGCATGCCACTACAACGTATGTCATTACAACGCATGTCAATACAATGCATACCATTACAATGCATACATTGCAAAGCATAGCTTTTGCCCTTACACTATCCGACACTTACCCTACTGTTGCACTCACTGGAGTGGGAATAGTAATTTTTACTCCTACACTATCCAACACTTACCCTACTGTTGCACTCAGTGGAGTAGGAATAGTAATTTTTGCCCCTGCACTATCCAACACTTACCTTAAATGCAATGTAATGGTATGCGTTGTAATTGTATAATGCGATGTAATGGAATGCGTTGTAAATGTAGGTTCTAAAAATGGGTTATGATGGCATGCGATGTAAAATTATGCATTGTAATGGATGTTGTGATGTAAAAACTGCATTGTAAAGGCATGTGTTGTAAATGTTTGCATTGTAACGTCATACATTAATGTGAGTGGATGTGTGAGTGGCTTTATGGATATGTTAGTAGGTATGTGAGTAGCTGTATGGCCCAGTGAGTGGCTGTCTGAGTGGCTGTATTGGAGAGTGATTGGGCATGTCAGTGGCTGTATGGGTGAGTTAATGGGTGTGTGAGTGGCTGTATGGGTGAGGAAGTGGGTGTGTGAGTGGTTGTATTGATGTGTGAATGGGTATGTAAGGGGTTCTGTGGGTGTGTGAGTGGTTGTATGGGTGAGTGAGTGGGTATGTGAGTGGCTGTATGGGTGAGTGTGTGAGTACCTGTATGGGTGAATGAGTGGCTAAGTGAGGTTCTGTATGGGTGATTGAGTGGATGTATGAGTGGCTGTAAGGGTATATAAGTGACTGTGCAAGCACCTGTATGTCCTTATGATTGAGTGTGTGAATGGCTATAGTGGTGAGTAAGTGGGTGCATGAGTGGCTGTATGGGTGAAGTAATGGGTGTGTGAGTGGCTATATGAATGAGTGGATATGTGAGTAGCTCTATGGATAAGTGATTGGTTGCATGGGTACTGGTATGGATCTGTGAATGGGTATGTGAGGGGTTGTGTGGGAGTGGAGTGGATGTATGAGAGGTTCTATGGGTATGTGAGTGGGTATTTGTGGTTCTGTGGATAATGTAATCAGTGATATCATTTGAGATGCCATCAGTGATGTCACTGACCATGTCATGAGTGATGTAATATGTGAGGTAATAAGCAGTGCATTGCGGGGTGTAAGTTATAGTTAGCCCAGGCAACTATAACTGCTGAATTTCACTGGTTTTGTATGGGTTCAATCAGAGCCCAACTATACCATCCCTGTAGCCTTTGTTTTTTTAAGTGAATCGCTAAGGTTTTAATTTTATTTCCTAACTGTAACCTCTAACCTTTCAGAGTGGGTGTGTGAGTGGCTGTAGAGGTCGGTGAGTGGATGTGTGAGTGGTTATGTGGGATCTGAGTGGGTGTGTGAGTGGCTGTATGGGTTTGTGAGTAGGGGTGTGAGTGGCTGTTTGGGTCTGTGAGTGGGTTTGTGAGTAGCTGTGTGGGTGTGTGAGTGGCTTTTTGAGTGGCTTTATGGGTGTGTGAGTGGATGTGTGAGTGGTTGGATGGGTCTGTACAGTGAGTGGATAAAAAGGGTGTGGCCTCCGATGAGCCCTCAGCTATCCTGCTGTGTGGGACTTACTGGTGGTAACAAGAGGGCCCCATTGAACCTCAGCATCCAAGGGGACTTTATCACCCAACTAGTAGTGCACCAGTAGGCGTGTTTACAGAGGGCTGGACAAATGGTGTGGAGCCTCCGGTGACCTCTCAGCAATTCCACGGTGTGGGACTTACTGTTCAGTAACAGGAGGGGTTCTTGGCCCCCAAGGACCCTCAGCATCAAAAGGGACTTCATACCCCAACCAGTAGTGCACCAGGAGGAGCATTTGCAGAGAGGTGGAGAAATGGGGTGGGATTTCCGACCAGCTCTCAGCAATCCTACTGTGTGGGACTTACTTGTAGTAACAGGAGGAGTTATTCAATCAATCAATCAAAGACATTTATAAAGCGCACTACTCACCCGGAGGGTCTCAAGGCGCTTGGGGGGGGGGGGGGTGCCGCTACTGCTCGAACAGCCAGGTCTTGAGCTTCTTCCTGAAGGAGAGGTGGTCTTGGGTCAGGCGCAGGTCAGTCGGGAGGGAGTTCCAGGTCTTGGCGGCTAGGTAGGAGAAGGACCTTCCTCCTGTTGTCGCTCTTCGGATGCGGGGGACGGCGGCGAGGGCGTGGCTGGTTGATCGGAGATGGCGTTTGGGAGCGTAGAAGTTGAGGCGGTTGTTGAGGTAGCTCGGGCCTTGGTCGTGTAGGGCTTTGTGTGCGTGGGTGAGGAGACGGAAGGTGATTCTCTTGTTGACGGGGAGCCAGTGCAGGTCTCTCAGATGTCCAGAGATGTGGCTGCTTCGGGGGATGTCGAGGATGAGTCTGGCTGAGGCGTTCTGTATCCGCTGGAGTCTCTTCTGGAGCTTGGCGGTGGTTCCGGCGTAGAGGGCGTTGCCGTAGTCCAGTCGGCTGGTGACGAGGGCCTGGGTGACCGTCTTCCTGGTCTCGGTGGGGATCCACCGGAAGATCTTCCGTAGCATGCGCAGGATGTTGAAACAGGACGAGGAGACGGCGTTGACTTGTCTGGTCATGGAGAGGGAGGAGTCCAGGATGAAGCCCAGGTTTCGTGCGTGGTCTGTCGGTTTGGGTGCGGTGCCCAGGGCGGGGGGCCACCAGGAGTCGTCCCAGGCGGAGGGCGAGGAGCCCAGGATGAGGACTTCCATCTTGTCTGAGTTCAGTTTCAGGCGGCTGGTCGTCATGCACTCGGCTACATCTTTCATCCCTTCGTGGAGGTTGGCTCTGGCGGCGGCGGGGTCGTTGGTCAGGGAGAGGATCAGCTGGGTGTCGTCGGCGTAGGAGATGATGTTGAGGTTGTGTTGGCGTGCGATGGCCGCAAGGGGGCTCATGTAGACGTTGAAGAGGGTGGGGCTGAGCGAGGATCCTTGAGGGACGCCGCAGATGACTTCGGTGGCCTCTGACTTGTACGGTGGTAGTCAGACTCTCTGTGTCCTTCCGTCTAGGAAGGAGATGATCCATTCCAGTGCCTTCTCCTGGATTCCGACGTTGCTGAGGCGCTGCACTAGGGTGTGGTGGCAGACCGTGTCGAATGCTGCGGAGAGGTCTAGGAGGATGAGGGCCGCTGTTTCTCCGTTGTCCAGCAGGGCTCGGATGTCATCGGTGGCAGCGATGAGGGCGGTCTCGGTGCTGTGGTTGGCTCGGAAGCCAGACTGTGAGGAGTCGAGGGATCCATTTGTCTCGAGGAAGGCGGCCAGCTGCTTGTTGACGGTCTTCTCGATGACTTTGGCTGGAAATGGGAGGAGCGAGATGGGGCGGTAATTCTTGAGTTCGGTGGGGTCCGCTGTTGGTTTCTTTAGTAGAGCGCTGAGTTCGGCGTGCTTCCAGCTCTCAGGGAAGGTGGCGGTGTCGAAGGAGGTGTTGATGATGTCCCGCAGGTGGGGTGCGATGACAGCGTCGGCCTTGTTGAATACGTGGTGAGGGCAGGGGTCGGTCGGAGATCCGGAGTGGATAGAGTTCATCGTGCGGATGGTGTCTTCTGTGTTGATCGGGGTCCAGGCGCTGAGGGTGGTGGTGGGGGGCATTGGTGCGGTCGTGGGGGGCGTTGTTTGTGGGATGAAGCTGTTGTGTATGTCAGCGATCTTGTTGTGGAAGTAGGAGGCGAGGGAGTTGCAGAGGTCTTGCGATGGGGTGATGTCGTTGTTTCCGGCGTTGGGGTTGGAGAGCTCTTTCACGATGTTGAAGAGTTCCTTGCAGTTGTGTGCGTTGTTGTCCAGCCGGTCCTTGAATGCTGTTTTCTTGGTGGCGTGGATCAGTTGATGGTGCTTCCGGGTGGCGAGCTTGAGGGTGGTCATGTTGTCCGGTGTTGGCTCCCTTCTCCAGGCTTTCTCGAGGGCTCGGCAGTTCTTCTTGGAGCTCTTGAGTTCGTTGGTGAACCATGGGGCCTTCTTGCTGCCGGGTCTGCTGGGCGGGGTCCTCAGTGGGGCGAGTTCGTCCGCGCAGGTGCTGATCCACTTCGTGAGGTTGTCGGCGGCCTGGCTAGGGTTCGCTGAGCTGGCTGGAGGGTGCTGGCTCAGGGAAGCGGCGAGCTGGTCGGCTGTGATCTTGTTCCAGCTTCTTCGAGCATCCTGTTGCTGGTGGTGGTGGATCATGGTTCTTCTGAAGGTGAAGTGGACGCAGCTGTGGTCCGTCCAGTGGAGTCCGGTGGCGTGGCTGAAGGCGATGTCTTTGCTGGATGAGAAGACGGCGTCGAGTGTGTGTCCGGCAAGGTGGGTGGGGGTGGACACCAGCTGCTTGAGTCCGAGGTTGGCGAGGTTGTCAAGCAGGGTGGTGGTGTTGCGGTCGTTGTTGTTCTCCAGGTGGAAGTTGATGTCCCCCAGGAGGATGTAGTCAGCGGAGGGGAGGGCGTGCGGGCTGATGAAGTCGGCGATGTCTTCGCTGAATGGTGTGCGTGGTCCCGGGGGTCGGTAGATCAGGGTGCCTCTGAGGGTGGTCTTAGGGTCGGTGTGGATCTGGAAGTGTAGGTGTTCGGCGGTAGTCAGGGTGTCGTCGGTGTTGGTCGTGATGCGGATGGTGTCCCTGTGGATGATGGCGATGCCTCCTCCAGTCTGGTTTTCGTGATCCCTCCGGATGATCTTGTATCCCTCTGGGATGGCGATGGCGATGTCGGGCGCTGAGGAGTCGTTCATCCAGGTTTCCGTGAGAAAGGCAACGTCTGGAGATGTGGTGTCGAGGAGGTTCCAGAGTTCGATGGCGTGTCTGTGGACGGAGCGGGTGTTGAGCAGGATGCACTTGAGGTGGTTGCTGCTGGTGTTCGGCTTGGCGGTTGCTGGTGCGGGGCAGGTCCGGATGCAGGTGAACTTGCAGGCGTGGCAGCTGAAGGGTCCGTGGGTGCGTCTCGGGGTGGCTTGGTAGCATCCCGGGATTCGGCCGGTGTGGAGTGCGTTGAGGGTGGCGGCGTCGTACGTCTGGCGGGTGGGCTGGGGTCCTCAGGAGCCAGGGGTTCGGGCGCTGGGCGCGGTCCAGGCACGGACGGGCGCAGACGGGCTTACCTTTGGCGCGCCTTCGGCGCACAATCGGCGCGCCCGCTGCGCGTGCACGCTGCGCGTTGGCCACTCTGCCATATGAGGAGAGTGGGGGGGGCGGAGCGAGGGAGGGGCAGCTGGGAGGGGGAGCGGGGTGGCGAATGGGGAGGGCGAGCGAGGGAAGGGGGCGGGGCCGCAGGGGGGCAGCGGCGGGGAGGTGGCGGGAAACGCGGCCGGGGCTGGGCGAGGGAGGGGGAGCACAGGGGGCTAGGGCAAAACGGCGGGAGAGACGAAACAGGCGGCGAAGCAAGCTGGTGGCAGGGGGCACAGGAGATCCGCAGACCAAGCGGATCCGGCGGTCGGGGCACAGCAGAGAAGCGCAGGGCACAGCTCAGGGCAGAGGTGGCACCAGGGGACGGGCTCACTCACGGGGAGTGTGCTCGGGGGTGACCTGTCCGGAGGGACAGAGGTCACTGCACCTCACTGGCAGCAACGGACTCTAAATAGTCTCGTGGGAGGGAGGGGCAGGTGGGAGGGGGAGCGGGGTGGCGAATGGGGAGGGCGAGGGAAGGGGGCGGGGCCGCAGGGGGGCAGCGGTGGGGAGGTGGCGGGAAACGCGGCCGGGGCTGGGCGAGTGAGGGGGGGAGCACAGGGGGCTAGGGCAAAACGGCGGGAGAGACGAAACAGGCGGCGAAGCAAGCTGGTGGCAGGGGGCACAGGAGATCCACAGACCAAGCGGATCCGGCGGTCGGGGCACAGCAGAGAAGCGCAGGGCACAGCTCAGGGCAGAGGTGGCACCAGGGGACGGGCTCACTCACGGGGAGTGTGTTCGGGGGGTGACCTGTCCGGAGGGACAGAGGTCACTGCACCTCACTGGCAGCAACGGACTCTAAATAGTCTCGTGGGAGGGAGGGGCAGCTGGGAGGGGGAGCGGGGTGGCGAATGGGGAGGGCGAGCGAGGGAAGGGGGCGGTGCCGCAGGGGGGCAGCAGCGGGGAGGTGGCGGGAAACGCGGCCGGGGCTGGGCGAGGGAGGGGGGAGCACAGGGGGCTAGGGAAAAACGGCGGGAGAGACGAAACAGGCGGCGAAGCAAGCTGGTGGCAGGGGGCACAGGAGATCCGCAGACCAAGCGGATCCGGCGGTCGGGGCACAGCAGAGAAGCGCAGGGCACAGCTCAGGGCAGAGGTGGCACCAGGGGACGGGCTCACTCACGGGGAGTGTGCTCGGGGGGTGACCTGTCCGGAGGGTTATTGGCCCCCGACAATAAGTAGCATCCAAGGGGCCTTCACCCCCCAACCAGTAGTGCACCAGGAGGTGTGTTTGCAATGTGCTGGACAAAGGGTTGTGGGACATACTGGTGGTAACAGGAGGGGTTCTTGGCCCTAAGGACCATCAGCATCCAATTGACTTCATCCCCCAATCAGTAGTGCACCAGGCGGTGCACTTGCAGAGTGTTGGAGAAAGGGGGTGGGCCTCTTACGAGCTCTCATAAATCCCATTGTGTAGACTTACTGGAGGTAACAGGAGGGGTCCTTGGCCTCCAAGGACCCTCAGCATCCAAGGGGACTTTATCCCCCAGCCAGTAGTGCACCAGGAGGCGCCTTTGCAGAGTGGTGGAGAAAGGGAGCGGGGCCTCTGATGAGCTCTCAGGAATCCTTCTATGTGGGACTTACTGGAGGTAACAGGAGTGGCTCTTGGCCCCCAAGTATCCTCACAATCCAAGGGGACTTTATTTCCCATCATGTAGTGCACCAGTATGCGTGTTTGCAGATGGTGGACAATGTGGGTGGGGCCTCTGATGAGCTGTGTCAGGAATCACGGTTCCACAGGGGATGGAGCTCGTGCTGAACACTGCAGGTGGATCAGCAGATTTTGGAAAACGTCTACCAGAGCATGATTTACAAAGAGCACATCTCCTTTTGCACAGGTGGTATAAGCAGCAGTGTCGATAACCACAGACGATGTTAAGTATCCCTTCATCCTGGCCAGAGACTGATCTGTCCATTATTACTTGATCTAGTGCCATCTCAGCACACATTGGTATTCAGCATTCCTGTCATTTGATAGCACAGACTTAGGGCATCTGAGCAAAACTTTGCACCCCCGCAATACAGCAGGACAGATGACTTGCTCCACAGATGCCCTTGAGCACAGCAGGACAAATGTTATGTGCTCCACTGATGCCCGACAACAGAGCAGGACAAATGATGTGTGCTCCAAAGCCAGACAAATATCACGTGCTTCACTGATGCCCAAGAACACAGCAAGACAAATGACATCAGGACAAAAGAAATATGCATCGCAGAAGACACACAGATGATGGATGGAATGCAGAGCCAATCAAACATGCACCCCCAGTCAAAATCTTTTGCTCACCATGTCACCCCAGTTCAGACCCGGCCATATGCAAATCAGTCTTGACCCTGTGCCTCATGGGAACTGTCCATCCCAAACTGCCAAGCCATGTCCTCCCTGGACCGGAAACAAGAATACTGGGACCAGTTTTGGGCCATCACTCCTCATCAGCCAGGCTAGCTTGAATCCAGTGACACAGTGCGCCCGGGACCCACATCTGCGCATACCCGGCGTACTTAGGATGAGAAAACAGAAGACACACAAATTAGGGACGAAATACAGAGCAAATCAAAACATTCACACCCAGTCAAGAGATCTGGGTTAAATCCGGGTTAAATCCATTGTTCTTTTGCTCACTTCGCTACCCCAGTTCAGACTCGGCCATATGCAAATCAGTCTTGACCCTGTGCCTCATGGGAACAGTCCAGCCTGAACTGTCAGGCCAGGTCCTCCCTGGACCGGAAACAAGCAGCTTGGGACACATGACGGGCATTAAGAAAAATGATGATACTTTATCAATACATCAGCCTGGCAGGCGGCTGCCACTGCGTCCATGGGGAGATTATGAATCAAGCAGACACTGCCATAAATACACAGCAAGAGACTGCCAAGAAGTCTGGACATTAGATCATCGCTGGCCTGAAGGGAGCTTCGAGTATATATGAAGTACCATTGTACTCATGAAGGCGAGTCCGCCTTGTCCAGAACAGTACATTATTCTTAAGCAAATAACAGAAATGGACAAAAAATTGGAAATATAAGCTGTACCTACAAAAAAGTTCAACTTCCTTTATGATGGCATAAAATCAGCCCTGCCTCACTGTTAGTAATGTACAACAGCTGCCTACAGATACAACATGGTAATACGCAGAAGACAGCACAAACCACTTACTCATGGTTTATAGATATGAAATAAAGCCCAACTAATATAGGGAAGGGGCAAGGACAAAGGAAACAGAGGATTTAATTACACGATTCGCATCCATGTTTTCCTCCAACCATGCTGTGCCATAAAAGTACAAACATTAATACATATTTTGTGAAATGTTGCCAAGAAGCTTTTTTACATTTGAAGTAAAAGCTATCTCCAAGAGCAGGAGTAGGCGGGCTTTGTACCATGAAAAGGCCTCTAGGTTTTCTTTCCTCCTCAAATAAGACAAAACCGCTTTTTTTCATACCTTTTAATGCACAAACAATCTTTGTTCGTTTACTTGAGGTTTGTAAGTCCTCTTGGGTCAAGTATTCAACATAATATATGTTTTTTTCAGCAGAGCAATCTACTGTTCACAGTTATTGTTCCAAAGATTTCATTTCACACTTGTGAGACTATAGTACTGTTTTTTCAGGCATAGATTGCAAGGTTTTTTGTAGTTCTCTCATTATCAGCTTAAACCCTCCACATGTTATCATTTTGAACATAAGGTGCAAGTGGATGCCAGGCTTTTGCTCCTCAAGTAAGAATGTGTTTTGTTGTTGTTGTTTTTGTAAAAGACCAGAAGAGGCATCGTTGTCGGTTTGACTTAATTAATGACAAGCTGTTCCAGGCGGTTGCCAGGGAAAACAACCTATCGTTGCTATGTGGGGAAGGGAAAAACTCTGCAGCAATTGCATACAAATAAAAGTGTCCTTCGCATAGGCGCTGGAAGTCGGGGCACAGGGGGTGTGCAGCACCCCCAGAAATATGCTGCGGCAACAAATGATGGACGGAATTCTGAATGAATCAAGCATTCACCCCCAGTCAAGAGATCTAGGTTAAATCCATCGTTCTTTTGCTCGCCACACCACCCCAGTCTGAACCTTGCCATATGCAAATCAGTCTTGACCCGGCTCCTCATAGGAACAGTCCAGCCAGAACTGCCAAGCTGGGTCCTCCCTGGACTGGAAACAAGCATCCTGGGACCGGTTTCGGGGTAACACCTCATCAGCCAGGCTAGCTTGAATCCAGTGACACAGCAAGCAAGGGCTCCACGTCTGGACAGACCCATCCCACTTAGGTCAAAAAGTGTTGCAGCAACAAAATGATGGATGGAATGCTGAATGAATAAAACATTCACCCCCAGTGAAGAGATCTGGGTTAATTCCATCGTTTTTTAGCTCACTACGTCACCCCAGTTTGGACCCAGCCATATGCAGATCAATTTTTGACCCTGCTCCTCATGGGAACAGTGCAGCCCGCACGACCAAGCCAGGTCCTCCTTGACTTTGTGTGTTTCATGTAGCACCCCCAGAAATAACCATGCTGGAGTTCAGAACGTAAATGAGCAATAAAGAGGCTTTTACAGTTTGTGTTTGTCTTATCATGTGTGCTGTGTGTTCAAAGACAAAGGTCAAATGGCAGGTGCTGTCTTCTGACAAATTCCTGCCTATTTATAACCTGGAGGGCACTTTCATTTTTCTGACCGCAAGGTGAGAGGATTTGGTAAAAGCAGCACATGTAGAAGGAGGAAAATCCTCAAAGGATTGTTTTTGTGCAAGAAGGTCTCCTTTCCTACGCAAAGACAATCCTGCCTGCCACGCTAGCACCCTTGCACCATAGTGCAAGGGCACCTGCGTTGGTGCTGGGCAGGCAAAGTGCGCCAGCACATGGAGAGAGCAGGAATGCGCCGTATATTGATTGATCTGGCTCATTCCCGGCCGGTCCGTTTCACGCAGCACAGCGCAGCAAGGGTTTTCCTTGTCTCGCTGAGTCGAGTTGCGTGAAACAATAATAAATATGGTCCAAAGATTTTAAAATAGGATCAAAACGGACCTGGACACTTTACTTGGTGATGCGCAAGTGACAAATATTCACTGAAACCGGATTTCCACACATTATCGTTTTCCGCTATATCTTTTTACCAGAAAAACTGCATGTCTGTTCGATTTTGTGGCCATTTCAATGAGAGATGCACCGTCTGTAAATAGCAGTGTGCTACCTCAACAGTGCTCTGCAATGCACCACCAACTGCATACCGCACTCTTACCGCTGGCCATTGCCCCTTTTCGACGCTTGTTTCTCTGTATGACGCTTGGAGTTTTCACAGTCCCTTTGACTTCGGTGATATAACATTAATGGCAGCACCCCCACTCTGCAAACTGTTCCAGGATCACTGGTCCCTCTGCATTGTAGCATAGTGAAACAAGCACTGGCAAATCCAGTAGGTCTCGCCCTTGGAACCTAATGGCTGGGCCGTTGGTTTGTCCCCCAAAAGAGCAGGGTGGGGGAATAAAAACCTATGATGTGGCTAGCCACATGATTTTATAGGTGCACACTATGCATGTGCATACCAACAAAATGAGGCATAAGCTTTTCTTTCCCATCAGAGTTGGATCAGCAGATAAAAAAGAAAATAATTGTGTGAAAACATTTTTTAAGGAGCTGAGGGGAAGCAACAGGGAGGATGCGGGTTAGAGGCAACACAGGGGAGGTGGGTGTGGAAAGCAACACACAGGGGGAGTGTGGGGAAGAAGCAACACAGAGAGCTGGAGGCTGCAACCAACATTGAGGGCAGGGGTGGAAGCAACACAGACAGCAGGGTAAGAAGCAACATTGAGTACGTGAGGTGGAAGCAACACAGAGAGCGAAGGGTGAGTATACAACAGCCGTGGCCGGTCCATTGGGGCTGAGGGGCCTCCCCCCCCCACCTTTTGTCCCTGATGAACAGTGTCTTTCAGGCTGAACACAGGTCGGCCTGACAGACACTGTTCATTTTCAGGTCAGGCAGCCAGGAGCCAGACATGTGCTAAATGCGCAGGCTCCTGGCTGCCTGAGCTGAAGTTTGCTGGGCTGAGGAAGTCACAGCTTCTGTGGGCATGATCTCCTCAGCTCAGCAAAGGTCCCTGAGGCCCTCTCCTCAGTGATGAAGGGTAGTGCCGCTGATTGCCTAGCACCTAGGTGCTTCGGTTTTAAGCCCTGAAGCACCCAGGGTCGAGTGTCAATCAGTGACACTTAATCACAGAGTAGGGTGGGGTCAGCAGTCTCACAGACCCCATCCCACTCTGTGATGACCTTAGGTCAGCCAATGAGGGAAGGTAGCAGTCGCAAGCTACATGTAAGTATGTGTTTTTTTTTTATTAATGTTTGATGCATGCGTGAGTGCGTGTATGTATGAATGTTTGGTAATGAGTGTTGTGAATGGATGTGTTTGTGTGCGCATGTGTGAATGCATGGCTGTGAGTGTGTATGTGTATGTGTGCATGTGTGTTCCGGCCGCCCTCTCCCTCCTAAACTTACCGCCCACCACTGAGCGAGCAACACGATGCTTGGTAGGAGAAGCCCAGAGCTGAGAACGTGCCTGGGAGTAGGACTCGAGGGCGAACGTGACACAAAGGGATGCACGGGAAACAGTAGCAGCTCCTCGAGGGAGTGCTGCGGGGTGGTGGGGCGGGGGAGGGGCAGGGTGGGGTGTGGTAAACTCCGGAATACAGGCGAACGGAGTTGAGTGAATAAATAAATAAGTAAAACAAATTACATTGTGCACGTTGCATCGCCAAATCAGCTTTGCAGAGCGCAATGTAATTCGTTTAATTTCTTTATTTGCTCAACTCCGTTTGCCCGTATTCCGGAGTTTACTACCCACCAACCCGCACCAACGCCCCACAGCACTCCCTCAAGGAGCCACCACTAACGGGAAAGCCCATGGAGAAGAGAAAGCAACAGCAGGGGGGAAGTGAAGTATACTAAGAGACAGCCAAAAAACACATTTACTCTCATGGAGTGCTTTAGCAAAAAAGAAAGAAGTAGACTTGAAAAGTAAGCAGTAGAAGAACATGAGTGATAAGGCCATGCTGAATGAGAGAGACAAATGCAAGAAGAAGAAAGAAAGTCCACACAAGCTGACAAATGAAATGCAAGTAAATGAGAGTGACATTAAGGCCAACCAGTGGTTAGTAATGGGCAGGGTCTAAGCCCGCTATAACCTGCCAATAGATCTTTTCACAAAGAGACAGATTGTACAATCCGATAGGCAAGACCTAACATGTGGAAAACATTATCCTTTTGCCAGTATCATGAGGGGAAGCAGCCAAAAGAGTCAGACACCCACAGATGCCCCGCTGTGAGCAGAAGGATTGCCTTGCAGCAGAATGTGCCCACTCCTCTTTCCAGTGGACTTGTACTTCTCAACCCACATAACTCCACCCAGAGAGCTCCCACTGATTTGCACTTACACACTGACAGAGCTTAATTTGTAAAAGAAAGAGTGCTGGTGCCCAAAGCTCTGCTCAGACGCTCTTGGTGCACTGGATACCTAGGCTGGTTGTCTTGAACCCACCTCATGCCTCTTTCATCCACCACCGGACACTCTCTGTCCCTTAATCTCACTCTTGCAAGTTCCTGCTTTCTCTCTTTGTGATGATTTTTCCATGTTTCTCATCCTCTTCTTTCTGCTTTGTGTGTGTGTTCCTCTCTTTCTCGCTGTAAATATCTAATGGGGGAAAAGTGCAAGTCACCCAAAATAAGTGCTAGTGGTCCCCACCATCAACCACGTGCTCAAATTAAGCACTCCCCACCCAACCTCTCCAGCCCACAGAGAGCACCCACTTGCATTCACCAACCCTCCCAATCATGGACCCCACACCTTTGCTCGCCCAGGAAGCAAGTGAGAAATAACTCACGGGTGTGGTTTGCACTCCCACAGGTTGCGCCAGACCACCTGAAACAGGTTACAGTAGATGCCTTTCTGTTTACTCTCATCAGTTTATTATGGACTCAGTCATACTGTAAATCTCCTGCTGCAACAGTTTCATGGTGTTTGTCACTCTCCAGAGGAGAATGTCTCTTCCCTTCTGGGTCACTTACCTGCTGCTTTTATAATCCTATGGCACTGAACAACCAAAGAGAGTAACAACTCAGAGAGGCAATATAGGACCCCCTTTCTCTCTTCCTGCTGCAGAATTGTATCCTATATGTAAAGTTACCTGTCCGCGCACTGCCAGTAAGGCGTGCACACCTGTTTCTAGCACCTCCATCCTCCCTGGCATCATGCACATGACAGATCCCTCCCCCTGATCACCCCCTGCCCACTCTTCCCCACCAGACTGGCAGCCCTGCCTCCTCTGAGTTCAATGAATGCCCCCTGTGTGTGGTATGTGTCTTCTTTGCTGTGCTGCTTGAGGGGCATGTTCAAGCCTAGTGTGATGTGGACTAAAGGAAGCTAATAATCTAAAGAAGAAATGCATTGAGGCAACCTCAGGCACATATCAGGTATGCAGAAAGATTCATGCTTTAGATAAAAACTATAATTTTGCCCATAAATGTGCCTGACTCTGCTGTATGGGGCCATCAAGCTGACAGCAGTAACTACTTTGATTTAACCTTGCCTGAGTATCCTGAATTCTAACACATTTAATCGGAGACATCGCTAAAGAGAACAGAGAGAGAGACTTCTTCTCACTTCACAGTTTCTGATTGGCCCTCGCCGCAGGAAGACCACGTGCCTCACAACGAAAGCAGGTCTGTATTCCTGAGGGAGCAGAAATCCCTCTGGTGACTCGATATTGATTCACCAGTTATTGTGTGAGGCCATCAGAACGGATTCTGTACGTAGTGTCTTGTGTATTATAGAGTGCGGGACCCCTGTGGTCCCTAACAGACTCCGTAGTCTAGTGACGTCAGTGATTGGGGGTGGTTAATAAAATTCATGGCGTAGTATGTGTCAGTTAACGGTTACACTCTGAGAAATAAAGATGTGTAATACCGAGCTCCGTGTGTGGCGTGATTCATTGACATGCTGCCTGGCACGGGAGGGCGCTGCACTGTGTGGGGGGGCCATTAATGCTAGTTACTGTGCCGGGCCATTCAGGTTCATTACTGCGTGAAACTGTCAATGCAGGCCTCTATCTCCTGTTAATAAATGAGGCAATTAAATCTGGTTACTAGGTGGGCTATTAATGCCCGTTACTGTGTGAGGTCATTAATGTTCATTACTGTGGGAAGCACTAATGGGGGCTATTATTGCTTGTTATTGAGTGAGGCAGTTAGAAACAGTTACTATGTGGAACAATGACCACGTGTGTGGAACCATCAATGCTCATTCTGTGTGTGAGAGTAAATATTTATTATTGGTAGAAGCCAGTCATTTGAAACATTAAAGTTTGTTATTGATTGAGGCAAATCAAACTGCCCGGGGTCATTAATGCACCTGATTATTGTTTTAAAAATATCTTCAGACATAAAAAATGTGCCCTAAATATCTCTTATATAAGATATCTCTTAAAGATTGGAGACAATCATTGAAAGGTTATACCCTAAGGGAAAACATTTTTTAAAACAATCTTTAGGACATGTATTTGTTGGTTTTTCTGGCATGCCACCCAATTAAAATGTTACTTTTGAGTCTTTGCTTATAAAAAAAAATTGTGAAACATAATTTGATGTTTAATATGAATGTCACATGATAAAGGGTATTGAATGAGAACTTCAAATGACAATGTTTGTTCTCTCGCCCACTGCTCCTGGATGAGGGAGTATTCTAGAAAACATCCAGAGTGTGAAGAAATGGCATGAACTACATTTCAATACATGGCATACAGTAGAAAATAAAGAACGTCCCTAGGAGGCATCCATGCGATACAGGAAGAGTATTTCTTCAGGTAATGAAACAACGTATAAAATATATGTTTATTACATAATAAAAGGAATTATTTTCAGTAGGATGGAGTAGAGCATAAAACAGAAACATTTCTAGGGAGGTCTGTAATAAAGGGTGTGAAGGGTGAATGTTTCTAGACGTGATGGAAATAAGGAACAGAATATAGACATTTTTGGAGGCAGAAAAGTGAATGTCAAGGGACAGAAGTGTTTTTAAAATAAAACAGATTGAAGGGCGGCATCAACTCCCTCTGATCTGTATGTCAACAACAGTGTGCCCAGGTGAACGCAGAGGTAAACAAATTGCCCCACTTTGTATTTTGTACTTAGAGGATCTTTGGGGTTAATTTGCAATCTCATTTTTTTGAGAAATGGGAAGCCGGTCCACTTATCGTCACCACTAAAACAACAGCTCCTCCATGTACTGCAGAGAAGTCATTCCCTGGGTATATATGTGGCTAAGAAATTCAGAAATATTAAAAAATGACAAGAATGAAAATGACATGGAAGATAATGAGAAAAGGCATATGCTGGCGTGTGTAAGCTCGTGCCAGAACAAAGGGGCTTATTTACTAGAAACTGGCGGAGCGCGGGGTTACGCCAAAATTGGTAACACCGCGCTCCCTCAGTTTCAAAATGCAGGGATGCGCCGTATTTATAAGAATTCGGTGCACCCCTGTGTTTCCCCTAGCGCTAAATAAGCTGCCTTGCGCCAGTGCAGGCACGCTTGCGCCATATTGCTCAGTTAATTGTCTATGTGCAGGAAGGGACACTTTCCTGCACATAAACAATCTTTACAGGCGATTTGCTGTTTCTATCTGTGCTGCACAATTGGAAAGAGCAAAATAAGAGAAGAAATGAAACATTTCCCCTCACAGCGATATTTTTGGCGCTGCCCCAAACCATGTTAACATGGGGCAGCATCAACAAGCAATGGGTGTTGTGGCGGAACGCCCATCTGCAACACCCTCTGCACGGCCCTTTCAAGCTGCATGAAGAGGGGCATTATTTACAAGGCTGTGCTAAGCCACGTTAACGTGGCTTAATGCTACCTTACAAATAAGGCGTAGGAATTAACGTGACAAGAATGTAAAAACAAATGAAGTTCTGGTGGTGTTAACTCCTTGTAAATATGCCCCACAGTGTCATGCAAGTAACATTCTCTGGATCCCAGCTCGGCTCCCGAACAGGCGCTAGAACCCCAGTGGCGACTGATTGTGGAAATGTTACTTTCTTAATCATGTACTCTCATAGGTGACAATACAGAATCTTAATAGGAACGCAGAACATAGAAAGTTTGAGTTTCAGGAATATAGTGTAACAACAGTGAGGGCTTTGATGCTGGTTGCTTGAAGGGTGAGCTGCCATCTCAACTTGTCAAGAATTAAGAGTTTTATTCAAGAACTGTCCTTGACTTTCTTCACATATCTGTACCCACTGACATATCTGGTGGGAGCCTTACTTGAACGATAAAAGGCGGTAAATCATGTCTACCCGATCTCCCTTGGGATCCCAACCTGAGCATCACGCCAGACTGGGCTCAGATGAGGCAGCCCCTCTTTGTCAGGTAGACACCCCCAAGATGCTCCTCCCACACATGACGTCTATCGCATGGAGGAAACGGCTGTATGACATCAACCACACAATATTGTGGTGCGTGACTATTGTGCTATAAACATCAAGCACAAAGATATCAACTATATATAATTATAATGCAAAGTACAAACTATTTTGATCAAAGATATCAACATTATTATGGTATGTATATTTAATTGTAATTTAAATAATTAACATTTAAAATAAAAGTTCAATTACATTTTACAAAAATAATATAATTAAATATACATGTATATCCAAAAGAAAAATAACATGACCTTAATGAAACTTAAAAATAAAATATATCTTTATAAAACATGTATAATTAATTGATAACATTTAGTATTAAATTATGAATGGAAATAAATGTATTATTCACACAAGCATAATTATAAAATAAAATATATAAAGCTTGTAGTTTGTAATTAAAATAAAAAACATTTTAATATAATAATTGTTAATTATCGAAAAACTATTAAAAATACATTTTAATTTATTGAACCGTTCTAAATAATGTTAAAAAATATATAAAAATAATAAGTATTTTTAAAATACTATGAAAATAAATAATAAAGTAAATAATTTAGACAAGCAAAAGAAAATAACAAACACACTGAAGCAATAAAATATTTACAAAAATGTACCATTTTAAATTAAATTTGCTCAAAATATCTTTACAAAATTCAAAATAATATAATATACTGTAACTTAACTTCAATCCAAAATTTAAAAAACAATAACTTAAAATCAATGCATTATTTGAACAAATTCTATAAAAACATGTCAAAAGGCATAAATTAGGGAGTTGGGAGTTTAAATGTACTATTCTAATTCAAATCTAACACACATTAGGGAAGTGCATGCCTGTTCAGGGGACATACTTTCTATTCTAATTCCGGTCTAACCAACTTTGGGCAGAGTGCATACATTAGGGAGTTGTGTTTACTATATTAACTCCACCCTAACAATTCCTACAGAAAGTACATATATTGGGTTAGGGCTCAAATTTACTATTTTAACTCCAGTCTAACATCCATTGGGGAAAACGCATACATGAGAGCGCGTCCGATTTAAATTCCAGTTCAACGTTGCCAGAAGTTGGATTGATCATGGACCAGAGACGAGACCACTGGCCCGATGTGGATGAAACCTGCTCCCGGTGCTTGGTCTGTGTCGGTAATGTAGATGGCGGTCACTGGTCTGCATGTGGATGAAACATGGCCCCAGTCATAGTCTGTGTCGGTAATGTAGATGGCGGTCACTGGTGCTGCATTTCGAGGACCAGGGCTTATTTTCTTCATCAGGATATAACGAAGAGCAAGAGAAGGAAAAGCAGGAAACAGAAAAAGAAGGCGGAAAAGAAAGATAGGAAACGCAGGAAAGAGAGAAAAAAGGAATAAAAATATATTGCAGGAGCGAGGTAAAGAGACAGGAAGTGTAGGCGGTGGAGCAAAGAAGGACTAGGAAGTCTTCATTTTGGGCTCCCCTGGATGTGCCCGGCCCGTGATACTGAAAACCTCTGGGCCTGTGCTTGTATTTTTCTTCACAAATGAAGCACTGCCCTGTTCGCTTTGGCAAAACACCACGAGTGCTGACATAAAATACTTTGAATATTTTAATAAAACACATGCATTGAAACTTAATTGTTACGTCTACGTCCCCTATAAGCAGGATAGATTGACTTAAATAAAGAAATGAGTCTGGGGGCCAGCAGTTTACTGAACTTTTTGCAAGAGGAAGCCATGAAACAACTTTGAAAGTGAATCCAATTTTTTAAAGTCTATATATGTCCACGCTGGATATATTAGGTAGTTCTTGTTGTCCTGACCAAGAAACGGCATAGAATAGTGAAGTGGGCGCTAGGAGTAATTGTTACACCATACTTTTTTCGATGCAAAATTGAAAGCAGAGTGACCAACTGGATATGTAAGAGTCCCAAACTGAGAAGAAGGAACAGAGTGGGGGGAAGAAAAAAGAAATAAAACTGGACGTCAATCAGTGACGAAGAATTCTGAAGGTACAGAGCTGAAGTCATATTTAAACACAATGCAGTTTTTGGAAGTGTCAGACATCCTTGCTCATATATTACTGTTAATTTTGTTTTTTTCTAAGTCTAAATGTTCTGTGTGCTTCATCACGTGGGACAACCAGAGTCCAGTCCTGGCTGTGCCCGGGCAGCAACACTGAGGCCCTGGCGGAGTTGCAGGAGGAGTAGGGATATCACTGTCTGTTCCCACAGGACATATTTGGCCAAATTCACAAAGAGTAGTGAATCGGCACCTTTAGAAGTACTCCCATGAACACGTTCAAATTCACTACTTTTTTTGAATTCCCAAATATTCCCACTAATACGCCTGGAACGCTGCAGTAGGCAATGTCACGTGACACCCCCTGGACTCCCATTCCCCAATGCGCAACATTGTGCACCATGGGAATGGAGCCCGCTTTGCATGGAGAAAACATCTATCCTCTTTGAGAAACCGTTTCCCCTCTAACTCCTCCAAATTCGAAGGTTGTCTCCCCATCATGAAGAGAAGTCATCCGTCCCTCTGAGGGCTTTCACAAGCCTGCAAGGCTAACCAGGACTTGCTCCACTCACTTCCCAACCAGGATTCCCTGAGGGCACTTAAAGACGTAAATGTTTGTTTACGGCCAAAATGCCTTTGCGATTTACGTCCTTTCTTTCTGTCCATTAGCTCTGATGATCCTGTCAAGAGTACGTCTGCAAAAACCTTCAGTGTACTTCCTTTACTCTACTCCCTCTCTGCTGACCTCATAGGGCAATTTTAAATCCAGAAAATGCTTTAAAAAATTCCAGAACTATGTTAAAGGAAGTCAAAGGCTTCCATGATCAATCCTGAGGGGCATATTTACAAGCCCCTATCGCCACGGGGATGTCACTTTTAGTGACATTTCCATGGAGAAAGGGGCTTAGTCTTATGTACCAGGCAGCATGGCTTAACGCTGCCTTGTAAATAAGGCCGCCTTTCACGCTATGCTTAGCGTGAAAGGGGTGGGCAGTGGGTGTTTCGGTGCGCGTTCCACCGCAACACCCATTGTTTTTGATGCTTCCCCCTATTTACAAGGGCAGCGTAAATAGGAGGCAGCGCCAGAATTAAGACCAGGGAAGCTTCATTTCTCATAATTTTTGCTTTTTCCATGTGTGCTGCGTTGTGCAGTACATATGGGAAAAGCAAAACACCTTGGATTGTTTATGTGCAGGAAGGTCCCCCTTTCTGCACATAAACAATATTTTTTTTTTAATGAAATTTTGTAACTACACATAGAAGTGACAAAATGGCATTTCAAGATTGTTTATGTGCAGGAAGGGGGACCTTCCTGAACATAAACTATCCTCCCTTGCATGCAGACGCCCTTGCTCTGTGGCGCAAGGGTGCCTGCGTTGGCACTACAATGCTAAGTGTAGCGCCAGCGCCGGGGGAAACGCAGAGCTGCACCATATTCTTGTTAATTTGGTGCAGCCTTGTGTTTCTGAAGTGGCGGAGTGAGGCATTAAGCCATGATGCCTAACGCCTCTCCCTACAACTTCTTTGTAAATATCCCCGAGTTTGAAATTTGACTCTTAGATTTGGAGTTCGAACAAACTTCTTTCCAGATCCTTTTTTTCCTTCTTCCGTGTGTTCAGAACAGGCCTCGCCGTGGTCCTCTGTTTTGTTCTCAGAATTGCAAACCAGAAATCAGTAGATACCTCTGCCTGACCTTGGGCTTCCATCACTATTGTCTTGGCGACCTGGTACTTCTAAAGTGCTGTCCAATTTCCTAAAATGGAAAGTGGCTAGACACAGAAATGTATGACTTCATCTTCAAAAAATGTAACTCACTCTCAGGGGCGAGGCCTCCGCTATACCTGAAGAGGGTCGCCCCACTGATGAAGCGCAGCAGGCCGCAGAAAAATAAATTGACAATAAAACCATTTTATTGTCTTTTTATTTTGACTTTTAATCCACAAGTTTAGGGCGGGTGGGGCCACGTCGCATCAGCAGTAGGGGTGGAGTGGTGCTATGCACTGAAAGTGCACATTTCGGTTTGGCCGCCATTCACAGTATGGGTGGGCGTAATTTGCGTAAGGGACCTACGCGGAGAGGCAAGGAGATGGAACCAATCTCCGCACTCTCCGCATAGCTCCGTTACGAGCTGCCTGCCTCCTGCCCGCCTCCCGCCCGCAGAAATAAAAAACTTTAAAAAGCATTATAAATAACATTTTAAATAACCTTACCTTATCGGCGGCATCCCCGGGCTTCCACGTCTCCATCGCG
Organism: Triturus cristatus; assembly: GCF_964204655.1. Lineage (NCBI taxonomy): Eukaryota > Metazoa > Chordata > Amphibia > Caudata > Salamandridae > Triturus > Triturus cristatus. The sequence goes on from NC_140594.1 coordinate 1,172,934,424, forward strand.
TCTTCTTCTGGGAACTGCGCATGTGCGGGCGCCCGCGCATGAGCAGTTCCCAGAAGAAGACGCGATGGAGATGGATGGAAGCCCGGGGACGCCGCCGATAAGGTAAGGTTATTTAAAATGTTATTTATAATGCTTTTTAAAGTGTTAATACTGCGGGCAGGAGGTGGATGGGAGGCGGGCGGTCGGCCAACTCATTTCCGCCCGAGTGTGCAGAGATTTGCCTTGTTTCTCCGCCTACTTCGCGGAAGGCGGAAGGGGCAAATCTCCGCACATTCCGTGGGCGGAACAGAGTTGTCCGCCTACCCCTAGTTCACAGCCGGCCAAACCAACATGGGCACTTGGATGTCCCCAGGCTGTTTCCTTGGAGATATTCCCAGTGCTCAAGACACAGGTTCTCAGACTCTGCTGGAGCGTGACACTGGCCTGCTCTGCCCAATAACAGCGCTGCTCTCATGCTGGGAGTAATAGCATGAGAGCAGCGTTGGGATTGCGTGGGGAGTCTGGGAGCCTGTGCTCCTGGATATTGGAGTGCCGGGAGCAGAGGAGTAGTGCAGGACAGGAAGATTGCGGCAGCCAGACGCGAAAGGTAAGTATATATATTGTTTTTTTTCTCCGCACTGCCCTCCAGGTCGGATTGGCAGAAGCCGCCGCTGCTGACTCTCTGACCCTGCGCTAAACCTGCCTGCCTGCCTGCTTGGCCATTCTTGGGCTAATTTACTACCTTTGAAAAGCTGGTCCTATGAAGATTCGGGACTTTGCGTAGGTCAATTGTGCCCCTTGATGTACCGGTCAGCTTGCTGGCTACTGAGGGGCATATTTACAGCCTGGGGCATCAGAAAAAGTGACTCCCCAGAAGCGCAGATTACAATATCATATCTATGAGGCCAATGCACAGCCACTTTGTGTTGCTATGAATGGCCTTATAGATATTGAGTAAGGCAAGGTAAAGCAAATCTCTGTTTTGCCTAACTGCACTCAGGAGGCGCGTCATGGGCGTGGATTTTCCCACACAACACCCATGGATTTTGATGCTGCCCCAGATTTACAAACTCATGTAAGCCGTGGGGATGCGCCAAATCCTTGCGCCTCGCTTTTTCCTCTTTCCATGTGTGCTGCAGAAACACGGAAATGCCTCTTAGGACTGTTTTTGTGCAGGAAGGTGCTCCTTCCTTCACAAAAACAATCCTGCCGACAACACAGACGCCCTTGCTTCATGGTGCAAGGGTGCCTGCATTGGCGCTAGGTTGCCGAAAGGGCGCCAGCGCAGGGGGAAAGGAAGGAATGCGCCGTATTGCATAAGTCCCTGCCCTCTTACTTTGGCGTACGGCAGCGCAGTAAGGTGACCTGCTGCGCTGCCCTTTGCCAAATCCCCATAAATGAGGGCCTAAGTGCCGCCATAAGGTGACGCAGAGCTCAAGAAGATGGATGTAAATGTCCCTTATATTAGTGGACAGGGAGTGCTCAAGCAGCAAAGTGAGATTTTGTCTTATAAGTGAAATATCCGTGCACTTTTCTTGTTGTGGAATAAATGCTCTTAAAACCCTTTGAAATTGTTTCTCAGCAAGGAGCGAACTTGGGACGAGTGCAGATGGTGCTAGAAATAGGATGATATTACCAGGGAGTGGGAGGCTGCCGCGGGGAGCCGAGCATCGGTTTCTGTAGCTCACAGAGAACTGGAGGCGGGGGCTGTATTTGAATTTGCGTGTCCTCTGGTACAGATCTTTCTGGGATTATGGTATATTATAATAATATGATTGCATTAGATGCTTGTTATTTTGGCAAGGGGCTGACTAGCAGGTTTTTGGCTCTTGGCCCATTTACACTATAAAATCTTGGTCTCTGACACTGCAGTCTGTTTCCTCCCACTCTGGGCCATTTAAATTCTGTATTATAGGAACTGTTTCTTGGTTTTGTCCCTGTGAGGAAAGTGGTTTATTATATGGTGTGGTTGTGAGATCTCACTGTGCAATAAACTCACTCATCCATTATGGGTAAAAAAGGTGAATGTTGGATTGACTTATACCCAATTGGCATAAGTTAACTTTCTGATTAGTCCCTAGTATATTGTATTGTATTGTAATTGCATTTATATAGCGCTTACTACCCCTGACGAGGCGTCAAAGTGCTTTTTTGGCAAGTAGCACACCACCCCGGGACCCATAAAGGATTAGTGGTGAACTAGTATAGTGAAATATGAAAGTAATTTGAATGGTGGATCAGTTAGCCAGTTATTTGGATAGAGAAGGGTAGTGAAGGGATAGAAGAGGGGAAAAACAGTTTGCATTTATATAGCGCTTGCTACCCCTGATGGGGTGTTGAAGTGTTTTTTTGTGAGTAGCACGCTAATCCTGAACCCATAAAGGATTAGTGGTGAATTAGTATAGTGAAATTGGAAAGTAATTTGAGAGGTGTATATGTTAGTTTGTTATTTGGATGAAAAAGGGTAGTGGAGGGATAGAAGAGGGAAGGATTTGTGTAAATATATATTTTTTCTTTTTTTCTGTTTGTTTGTTTTGGAGCTCATAGCAGCAGGAGGAGGCTCGGGATTAGTAAAAGGGAGGTGGAGGGGCACGAGTCAGAGGGAAGGGTTTAGAAAGACTTGCTTTGGGGGATCGGAATAGTGAAAGAGGTGTGAGATGATGCAAGGAGGGGTAGAGAAGGGACAGGTCTAGAAAGTGATATTTTTGGGATCATACTAGTGGTATTGATAAGGTTTGGGATGAATGAGAGAGCAGAGGTAGAGGATATTTTGATAGCGGTATGGAGTGAGGAATAGAGTAGTGCATTGGAAAGAGTAGTAGAAAGAGGTTTGAGATGCGTCAGAGAGTTGAGGAAGGAGATATACTGAGAGCGGTATAGGGAGAGAAATAGGGAAGTGCGTTGAATATGCTGAATTAGAAGAAAAGTAGTAAATATATAGATCCGTAAGTATATGGAAGGTATATAGCTGCATAAAGGAAGGTGGTATATGTAGATTAAAGATGCATTAAATAAACTCCGGCTTTCAAGTGTTGTTTTTTTGTTGTTGTAAATCAATAGTGAAGCAATTGTAGATAAATAGTTATGCTAAAAGATGTACTTATTTATGCAGTCAATTATATATGTTAAAAATATAGAATAATGTAGCTGTCAGTAATATGTACATTTGTTAAGCAGAACTAATGAATATCTATACATTTGTTTTAAAAAACATAATTAGTCTACACATTTATACAAAGCAATACACATATATAAGTACATATCTATAGTACAAATAGCGTATATACAGAGCGATATGCTGTATATTTCTGTTTGCGTATGGTGGTTGTGCCACTTGTAAAAGATTTGTGTCGGCAAGAGATTGTCTGAATCTTTGTTCTGCACGTTGAAGTGAGTTACAAACTCTGAATTCTCTTTAACTGTCTGTAATAAGAGGGCAGTTCTGAAGGATGGCAGCTCCAGATGAACCTACACACTGAGCCACACTAGAGCAGTGGTGGCCACCATAGCCCTAAGGGGTTTTCTGGGCTATCCACATAAAATGCAGATCGATGTCATTATTCAAAATTGTATTTGCTCATTTACTCCGAGTTAATCCTACAATTACGTCACCAGGGGTACCCAGGGTCTGTAAGTTAAAGTGTCCCTCATAGACTGCAGCTCTCATTGTGCCACCACAAGTGTTCCAAAGCAAGGCTCCCAGCCCGCCATTGCTGGCTGGTAGAGCAGTTTTCGAACTACTAACTCGTCTTTGCCATTTAAACTAATGACAAAGTTCAGACCTTCCTTTCTAATATATATATATCATCCCAGAGGTATGAAACTAACTGCTAACCATGGTAGTTGCCAATGCTTATTTGCGATTTGAGTGAAAAGCAGTATTTGAGATTTGATTGATAATTGATATCTCTGAAATGCTCAGGTGGATTATGTTCATGTTGGCATCTAAAAATTCATAAAAATAGGATCTATTTTTATAAATTGATGTTGGATTTCTTTGTGTTGTGTTTTTTTTCTTTTCCAGCTGTTGTGGTATTTCTAAATGCTTTGCACTTGTATCTCTGCAAAAACCTGACTTCTCAAAACCACAGCTACCCAGGGTTAAGGTAAGGTTATATAAATGAGCATGACTGGACCCATGACGGTTTTGTGAATGTATTATATGGTGAGGTCGAACAATCTCACCATATAATACACCAGAATCCTCACATGTGGCAGTCTGAGTGCAAGGTTGTCTGCAGGCCTGTTGCTCGTTGTGTGCTACAGGCCTCTACGTAACTTACTCTGGCTGCATGTGTGAATGTATGCATTTTCCAAGTGTACCTGAATGCTGTATGTCACAGAATGTATATTCTATACATTAGCCAAAATAATGTTCAGCCTCTTGTCAATGCGAAAGAAGTCTTGCATAGAGTTCAGTCTTCAGGGGTTGTCTGAATAGGAGGCAGCTAAGCTCTGTCTTCAGGTTGAGGCTGAAGGCATTCTAGGGTGTGAGACACTGGACATCTGGGGGACGGTATGTTTTAGTCGTTTGACAGCTGGTTGCTAGATGCAGAACAGATTTGTCAATCAAAGTTTCCTGGCCAGATTGTCATGCGGGCCTAGGTACTGATGGTAACTAGGTGCCAGGTTGAGAGTTTCGCCCTTGATGGCTACAGAAGCCAATGGAGAGCTATCCAGGTGGACTTTGCATGGTCGTGTTTGTAGTAGTTAAAGCAGAGTTTGGCTTCTTTCAAAATCTGTCATGAGCTTTTTGGAAGTTCTGTATAGATAGCATGATGGTCGTCCGACTGACCCATAGCAAGGGCGCTTCTCAGCTTCCGTCTTCGACTGGTCTGCATTACTGGACGGATATTCCTTGAGCATGTACGATGGAAGTTTAACATCATAAGCCACATCATTGACTGGTGGAGCTGGATGGAAAAGTATTCTGAGGTCTTTTACTTTTGGAGATAGATGTGGATGTTGAGGAACCCGGGGTCATTCAAAAGGAAGCCTGGACTATGGTTTACTTCCACTTAGACACATAAATGTTCTTTCATCAAGTATAAGGAGTGGTCTAGGCATTCTGTGATGTTTATCTGAGTTATTTGCCACCTGGAGGTGGATTTGGGTACCACCAGCTTACATCTGGAAGCATGTCCCGTGGTCTTCTACCATGTGTGTCGGTGGAAGGGTGGAAACGTTGAATAGCAGAGGCGAGACTCTGAGAACTCCGCAAGTGTCTGCTCACCTCGTCAGAGGTTGTGTTCGGATGTGCCCCCGATGCCTTCTATCATCGAGAACAGAATGGAGCCATTGCAGACCTGTGCCAGAGAGTCTCGCCAATGTATTGAGTTTTTTCAAAAGTTTCTACCTGCCCACAATGTTGTAGGCAGTGGCAAGATCAAGAGGAATTAAGTCCACTTCCTCCACTTCATCCAGGGTGGAGGTGGAGAAGGGGTCACCCCTGATGGTAGCAAGGGTGGTCTCTTCCTGTGAGAGCCCGGGGTCTGTCGTGGAGACCACATAATCACGAAGGAGATGACTGGATTCTGTGGATTCCTCTCGTTGGTTAGTGGAACCTTTCTCCAGGATTCTTCTGAGTGCTTCGGGGTATCTGGAGAATAAACCCCAGGGCACATGGACCCCCCCCCCCTAGTTTATACCCGATACCCCACGGTGCAGATAAAAAAAGGACTCTGGGGGCTGATCTGTAATGTTCTCTAGTAGCCTTAGAAAGAGTCTTTACAAAGTTCTTGATGAAATTTTTATTCCCCAACATATTAATATCAGGCCTCAATCCTTTTAATATCAGGCCTCAATCCTATTAATATCCGGCCTCAATCCTCTCGATTTTAGTAAGAATATTTGGGTAACTTCTGACTCACAAATTACTTTTGCTTCCCTAAGGCTTGAACACAGTACGAAACAGTCAGAAACCAGGGTAAAAGGAGAAAGAAATACACCTATTCTTTACCAGACATTTGTTGGCCAAAGAAAAATGAATTCTGACACTAAAAGCTAATGCCTTTGTCGTTGCACTACAGTAGCTTAGAAAGAGGAGGTGCAAGTTGTTAAAACCCTCAATTTCGTGCCCGCGTGCTCGCCTCGCTGACTGTTTGATCTAAAGGTGCATGCACACACACGCACGCACACACACACACGCACACACACACATATCTCACTCTCCGCGAGAGACACACACATATCTCACGCCCCACGAGATGTGCGGTGCCAGTAAACAGCATAAACCTAGGTGCGGATAAAAACGCCTGCAGCCCACAACCATTTAAGCATCTCTCATCAAGTGTTAGTGGTGTCATGGCTCGGTCATGGGAATGGTCAAAAGGTGGATTGTTAAAAAGTAAGTGCCCGGGCCCTTCTTACTAGGCCACTGAAGCCCTCTGCCAGCAATGCCAATGACAGTACCAACACAACTACTAACTATCACACAAGTGCGATAATTCGGTCTATTCCGGGGTTCCAAAGCCATGAGAATGGCCTTGAATAATCTGAATTGTCATTTTTGATGTCAATGGAATTAATAAATACTGTTGTTGTACTCATCTCAAAATTAGACAAACAGTGCCACCATGTGGTGGAATGTCGTTAGTGCCAGTGCTGAGAATTAAGTGCCGGTGCTCAACACTGGAAACCACTGGCTCAAATTAAGCACTGGTTGTACCCCCACCAAAGAGTTTGTGACACGAGCCTCCTGCACATGAAAGCATACAAGTCAGTCAGATGTGTTGAAATGTGGAGCAGGGCGGCAGAGGGCTTCAGCACCAGGGGCATTATGATGGTGTTGCTTCGTTACATAAGTGCTTATAATGCATTTGTGATGTGGTAATGTCCTTTCGCACAAAGAGCGACCAGTGCCTGTTAGCAACAAGCACCCGGCAAAAAGCACATGTTAACTCTGCGTCAGTAAATGAGGGAGAACGAACGTAAACACCATTTCCGCCAGTTACTTCCTATTAGAGGTAAATGCCCTGTAATACGACTCCTCCGGTGCGGTAATGCAATTACCGCCTGTGACTGCTACTTTTGTAGTTTGTAAAGTTCTTTACAGCCATGTATTTACATTTAATGAGCGAGCGCCGGCTTTTATCACCCGCTTCCTATGAATATATTTCCAGATCCATTTGTCTCTCTCTGAAGGAACATCATGAAATTTATGAAAACATATTTATTCCGGTTCCTCTGCGCTCTCTCAGCCGCCAATCTGTTGCCTTTTAGTGTCTGGAGTCAGGCTCCTTCACACCCCGGTTATGGCCCTCCATAAATAAATTAGTTTCCGACATTAAGCCTATTTCTCACCAGGCAACAGCACACTCCAGGCAGGAGAAGCGAGGGGGGCTTGTTTCTGCGGAGTGTGCCCTGAAGAGGGCGGAAGTGAGTGACATAAAACTGGCCACGGGCATTGCGCGGACTGTAGGAGACACAGCAGGGCCGTCTGCTGCACCCTAAGTTTATTCAGGGACTTTAGGTCCTGACCTGGGTTGCGCGCAGTGCTTAATTTGAGCCGGTGGTTACCGGTGGGGCTCATTGGCACTCATTTTTGGAGATCGGCACTTATCAGACAATGTTTGAAATTGCCAAATAGGAGCGCAGGAACCCTGTGCAAGAGTAGCTGTTAGTTTCTGAGAAGTGCCGGTACTCTCCGATCAAAAGTGTTGCACCTCCCTTGGCGGCAGCTGCTCTTTTGTTAAGGTGGAGGAGCGTCGCCCCGGCTGCTGCGTGCACAGCAGGTACACACAGAATAATACAATGATCATTGGAATATTATAATTCTATGTGCTGCCGACAGCCGCGAGTGAATGGTGGGGGCGCGGCAGAATCCTGCAGATTACAGGATGGCGTTTTAGGTGCTCAGTGGGCATGTCTGATTGGCCAGCTGTCTACAGCCGGCCAATCAGTCATGCGCACTTCAGCCGGCACAATCCCAGTGCTGTAAAAAAACCAAGGGATTGAAGGCACAGGCATCCTGATGCAATATGAGCGCTGGGTTAGCCTGCTCCATCCAGAGCAGCTCAAGGATTGGTTGGAATCGAATCCAGGAAATGAACTACCTTCCTTTCCTGCTCGTCGTCCAAGAGGGAGTAAATAGCGGTAAGTTTTATGGCACTCTGCATCCCACTGATTTTTAGGTCTCGCCGGAAGCGAGACTATTGTAAAAGGGCATTTCAAAGTGCTCCCAAAAAGCGGATTGCATTGCTAGCACGCGCACAATCACAAGCTTGGTGCCGCCATGCACTCCGCTTTTTGGAAGCACTTCAAAGGGTCCGCTCCCCCGCCTGGAATGCGCTTCCCCGCCCCCGCCAAACGCGCGCGCCAAATTTGATTTCACATTCGCGCCGCGAGCAGAAACGCCAAATTTGCTTTCACTTTCGCGCCGCGAAACGCAAATCATAACTAAGCAAATCATTTAATATCACCGCGCCTCAAAATGAATGGGTCTGTAATGCAACTGGTGCCCATGTAAAGCGCTGTTATACCTTCGGGTCGCGTTCGCGCTATATAAAACTTCAACAACAAAAAAACTCGGAAAAAATGAAAACCATCGGAAGCAGAGCTTCCAGTATTTTAAACGATTCATTTCGAAACCACGAGGGGCTTTCGAGGCTCTTCCTCCGGAGGGGTGTAGACGAGTATGCACATGAGAAACATATTGCCCGTTAACATGTCTAAATAGGGGTGTGGGTGGGTACGAACAGTAAGGGACAGTGCAGATGACTTCGAGCCAGGCGCGCAACGCACATTGGGATCAAAGGGCTTCAGCCCCACTACCCTCACGTCGTGTGTGGCAACCCAGGCTGAGTTTCCGGCACCAAAGTCGGCAGTTTAGCCGACGGACCACATCCTCTTCCCCAAGAAACTTAACGAACCCCAAATCCTAACTAAACAAATCATTTAATATCACCGCGCCTCTAAATGAATGGGTCTGTAATGCAACTGGTGCCCATGTAAAGCGCTGTTATACCTTCGGGTCGCGTTCACGCTATATAAAACTTCAAACACAAAAAAACTCGGAAAAAATGAAAACCATCCGAAGCAGTGCTTCCAGTATTTTAAACGATTCATTTCGAAACCACGAGGGGCTTTCGAGGCTCTTCCTCCGGAGGGGTGTAGACGAGTATGCACATAAGAAACATATTGCCCGTTAACATGTCTAAATAGGGGTGTGGGTGGGTACGAACAGTAAGGGACAGTGCAGATGACTTCGAGCCAGGCGCGCAACGCACATTGGGATCAAAGGGCTTCAGCCCCACTCCCCTCACGTCGTGTGTGGCAACCCAGGCTGAGACGGCTTCCTGGGCACCCGAGTACTTCACAGGTCTTTAAAAGACCATTTGCTTGTGAATGAGGCTTTGCTGTTTTTCACCCCTTCTCAGAGCCCCTGCACCTCCACTCTTAACTACTGCTGGAAGAGTCAGCCCCCCACCCGAAATTTTTTCTTAGCCCCCTCGAAATTCGGCTCTAGTTGCGCCCCTGCTACGAGTGTTTCAAAGGGTGATGGTGACCAAGCGTGCACCACTGAGCGCCGCTCCTCTAGATGTGTGCACGAGGGTGCTGCTGCTCATGTCTGTGTAAACAAGTCTGGTGCCCGCCCAGCGCGGGCTCAACAACCGTCCTTTGTGGAGGGTGCCGAAGCCACCCGAGTCTGCGCACATCAGTAGTCCAAGTGTGTGTGTGTGTGTGTGGGGAGGGAGGGGTCTGATGGGCACGACGTGCCCATAATTGTAACAAGCACTGGCATAGCCAATAGGTCTCGCTTTTTTGGACCTTATAAGTATTTAGTTTTGCAGCACAATATCTTTTGCGCAACACCATCAGCTGTTGAATGGCTAAACCTTGTTATTTATAGGTGTTTAGCCATGCAACAGTTGATGTTGTTGCACCAACGATATTGTGCTGCATAACTAAATACTTATAAGGTCCCAAAAGCGAGACCTATTGGCAATGCCAATGCTTGTTAAAGTTGCAAGCCGTCTCTGCTCTCTTGAGTCGTGTGGGTACCCTCCCTCTCAAAATTAAAGTACCTGCAAGTATCGGCCCATTTAAAGTGCTCGCATCAGATATTGAGGGAGAGCAAGAGTGGGAAAAACACTCAAAGGGGAAAGAAGGAGGAATGAGACAGAAAAACTGCCACAAAGTGAGAAAGCGGGAATCTGCAAGAGTGAGAGAAAGGGGCAGGAAGTGTCTGGAGGTCGATGAAGAGGTGCTGAATACGCTGCCCTCCTATTTGGCATGCGGACATTTAATAGCACATGCTACAGGCTTCTGTGCAGAGCTTTGGGCACATAAGATACGTATAGCTTAAGATACATATATGTAAAGTTGGGAATGAAAAATATTGTATGAGACTTATAACTTTAGTTGCTACAACAATCTAAGGATACTGGTGGGGTCAATTTTCCAAACTTTCAGAAATTCCAACACTTAAACAAATTTGGCTTTCACTTGCAAAAGATTCACAACGCAGTCCAAGCATTGGCATCAATAGAAATACTCTCTAATCACGCCGTTTTCCATACGAGATTTGGTTTTCACTTCACAACACCCCCAAGTCATTTTTTACACCAATACTTACCCATTCAGCTAAGTTGGCCAAACCCATACTTGCCCCTTCTTCCTTTAATTTAGTTTTTTTTTATTCTTCTCCATATCTTATAATATACAACAAACCCAGCTGCGCAACAGAGCGCTCATATGGGAAGACTGGGCTCAAAAAGGGATTTCAACCATAGGTCAGCTTCTCTCGCACAGGGTCCTTCTTATGTACCAAGACCTAAAATTAAACTATATACAAAATAGCCCTGCACTCTTTTATATATTCAACATTATGGTTTGTGTCAATTCAATAAGTTCCACGAACAAAAAAAGTGTTATCGGCGAATGTTGCGCCCGTCCTCATGTGGTCATCTGGTTCGGCAAGGTTTCACAGCAACCTTCGCCGATAACACTTTTTTATGTTTGTGGAACTTATTGAATTGACACAAACCATAATGTTGAATATATAAATTTCAAATCGATTGCGTTTTATCTTTTGGCAACAACTAAATGAATTAATATCCTTTACATTTTAAGCCCTGAAGAAGTCCGATTGAGGACGAAACGCGTTGGCTGTTTTGAACTCTTTTTAAAGAAACATGAATAAAGAATAACTTTTAACATTGCAAGATTTGATCAACTTCTTTCATTTGGGAAAATGACCATCTACTGAAAACCACCTACATTATGGATATAGATCGCAAAAAATGACTTATATGCTTATTTAATTATTATAAGAGTGCAGGGCTATTTTGTATATATTGTTGTAGAGTGTACAATAACTTTTTTCTGTCTCTCTAGTTTGGACCGAGGGGATTGTGTCCTAAGCCTTTTTGCACCAACTTTGTTGTATACTATTATGTGGGACGTCAGGACTGGTGAGACACCAATGCTTTGATCCCCATCTCTGTGTGATATAAAATTAAAGTATAACCTTCCATCTGATCATGTCACCCAATATGAAAACCTCAAGGGGATTATTTTAGGTATTTTCTCTACATCTCCACTTACATCACACAACCTTTCCGGCCTTTAATTTTTTCTCAGAAGTACATGCCTCCTACATATACAAAATCTTGAACAATCCCTGAGATGTAAGATCAAAAACTAAAGTTTAATTATAATGCGAGAATGATTTTCACTTCTCCCTTTCAATCTGGGAAAGTATTTCATCCAAAATCCATTTAACGTCCGGTTCAGCCAGTACAACATAAACATTCTTCTTCTTGTACAACAGATTATTTTAACTCTTACATCTCTTAGCAGGTTTAAACTCCCCACTAATAATAGTTGATGATCTTGTCAGAAAGAGGGAAGCAACATTTTCCATATGTTTTTCAAATGTCCCCATGTACATACCTTTTGGTTAAAAGTATGGGCAAAGATATCTGGTATTTGTTCCAGTCAGTAAAATTGGGCATTAAAACGTCCCGGCGCAAAATAGATATGTGCAAGGCGTGTGATGTGTTTAGCATTCAGTTTACAAATCTGTGCAAATAATGCTAAAACAGACAAACGCTGTTTCCATCCGTGTTGTATGTTCGTTCAACCCGTACTCCTGTGTCATATGTGCGGTACCCACTACCTCCATGGCTAAAAAGACGGTGGGCCATATGTATCAAAGTTTTAAATTGCCCATGCGACACACAAGGCAATGCAAGGGTGCAGCGAAACCTAGATTAGATTTACCGAGCCACACAGGCCACCTTGCATGGCAATCAGGAGTAGGCCTGGGCGAAGCACTACGCTACGCTCGCGTAGTTTGCGAAGTTCGCGCTACTTCGCACTACGCGAACTGCACGTAGCACAGTGCGAACACGCGTAGCGTAGTGTTGCGTAGTGCTGCGGTCATTTTTTGCTTGCTCGCGGTCCTCAACGTCAAGTTGGCGACCGCGAGCAAGCAAAATGACATCCTGGCGAGACTTTTTCCTTGTTCGCGATCGCGAGCATGGAAAATAAACCTCCCGGCGAGATTCCCAACGCGAGAAGGTCAGGTTTCTCATTGCGAGGGGTCGCGTATGCTCGCGACCGCTCGCGATGAGAAACTACCAGTTCGCGTTGAGAAAGCTGCAGCTCGAGTAAAAATCTACTCGAGCAGCAGAAAACTACAGCTCGCACTGTGCAAGATGCCATTTTCAATGATTGCACAGTGCCGGTTGCTTGTCCGCACTGTGCAATCATTGAAAACAACATCTTGCACAGTGCGAACATGTTACTTCGCAGTTCGCGAAGTGCTACGCGTAGCTCGCGTAGTGCGAACTTCACTTTGCGTAGCTTCGCGAAGTGCTACTTCGCGAACTACGCCCACCCTTAATCAGGAGTAACGCAAGGTGGCGCAAATCACTGCATTGCGTAACTTTGCCCCAGGGCGGAGTTCAATAGGTGGATCGTGGGTGTTTCCCTGCAACAACTGTGGATTTTGGCTCATTCCAAGATTCACCACCACTGGGAAACCTAGGAATGCGTCAAATTGCAACAGGGGGGCGTAACAGGGAGAAATATCTTTATTTCTCCTTGTCCTTCCTCTTCCTACGTGTGTGTGCCGCATTCTGCAACGCGCACTGAAAGAGGAAAAGCCTCTCCGGATTGGTTTTGTGCAGGAAGGTGCCCCTTCCTGCACAAAACAATCCTGCTTACAATACAGACACCGTTGCAGCATGAGGAAAGCGTGCCCGCACTGGTGCTATGCAGCACATAGTGCACCAGCACAATAGGAGGACAGAATTGTGTCATATAATGTTAAATATGGCGCGTTCCTGCCCCTCCCTGTCATGGAAAGCAGCTCAGCAAGGTGGCTTGTTGCGCTGCGTGACAGCTTGATAAATATGCCCCTTGCTTTTAAGCCAGTCCACTTGATTTATAAAAGCAAAGTCATAAATTGGAATTTACAAATCCATACTTCCATAAAGGACTTTAGTCTCCGAAAGGAAGTCCAGAATGTACCAGAGGTAACTGGCGTTCTTTTACTGAGATGTTTGCAGTAATTCCCAGTCTGGAAGGTCAAGCAGCTTTACATACCGTCAGCCACGGCCAAATGCGATGCAGCGCGCGCAACAAAATTAGGTTTTTTTTTCCGTTACTTACCTGAAATCGGCTGTATGCCGCATTTTACAACCCCCCACCCTGCCCCTCTGCCGCCCCACGTCACCGCCACGGTAGCACGCCCTATACGGGCCGTGGCTGCATACCGTTGAATTATGCGGCAATAGAGATGTTGCTTGAAAAATGATTGCTCCTCGTGCAATTAACAGCTCTTTGATGGGTAACCAAGTCTTCCAGGCTCCCTGCACTTAGGAAGGGTAACGCTTGCCACCGAACACGCCCTGTTAAAAACTATTCTTACTTAAATTGAAACATTGCTGAAATAAAAAAAAACAACTTCAGAAAATAGCCCCATCACGTTGAGTAACAGCAACACGAAGATACAAGACCTTTTTCAACAGGTTGTACGCTCTGCCACTGCCTCTGCACCTAGTGCCGGTGGGCCACCAAGAATCAAAGACAAGTTCGGGGAGAAGATGCAACCTTACGGCTAGAGCGGTCGACCTCGAACCGGGGGAACTGGGTTCGAGTCTCGGCAACGATGCTCAACATCCTGTGATTCTGGGCAAATTACTTAATCTCCCTGTGCCTAACAAAACAAGCATTTACAATGCAATGGTCTCGGCATTGTTAAAGTTAGAGCTATTGGCATTGCTCATAACCCCCACCACAAATCTTCAACACAACACTTAACCAGCACTCTGAACTGCCACCCAAGACAGCACAGATATTCCACATGGGATTGGATTATGCCGCGCCTATGTTTTTTTACCAATAGTATGCAGCATAGCCGATGCTGTGCAGCATGGCAAAAGGGAAAAAATGCAGTGACAGTCATGTACATGCATCACCTGTTAGCTGAGTAAAGTTGCCTCTTTAAAGATGAACATATTATCCTGCCTTTTATATTTACTCCAAGCACTTCCTGTATTACTTCCCGCAAAAAAACATTGCGTCATTGCAGACAGTGGTCAAACATTTACCCATTTACCTGGCTGGGCAGTAAATCTTGAGTCTCTAAATCAATCTTGCGAGCAGAGTTTTGGGTGGTGTTAACCAGCAGTATTAACCCAATATCATCAAGGTCAACACCCACATAATGTCTTTGAATGGTCACTTCATGAGATCACATGGAAGCCGCTCTTTTGGGAAAAGCCCAATAGGATATAATTTGGCTACCTAAATGGTCGAGGTCGTCGGTGGGCTATATGCGGGACCAGTGGAATTAAGTGATTTTGCAGCTGTGGCATTTTTTGCATATTTATGGATTTTTCGTATTTGCCGCATAATCCACCATCTGCTGAATAATCTGCAGATTTTAACAAAAAAAATAGTTTCTAGCTCAAACTGATCAAATTTACTAAACATGTAGCGACACGTGCTGCATCACAGTGGAAGGCCCTTTCCAAAGGTTGACTGGTCCTGTTTCTGTTGCTTATTACTGTATTGGGTGTTAGACTGGTACTAATGATATTAAACTTTTGCCCAGATAGGGTGAACCCGAGTCAAAATGACAAAATAATGAAGCAATATTATCACAAAATGTGTGTGCATTATGCTTTATAGTTAGCTTTTTCTTACCACATAATTTAGTCAACCCAGCCGCATAGTTTGGTCCTCCCCTGCTGTATAATTCCAGTGGCACTGCTTATAGTGAAAACATGACGCATCAAGTACTTACAGCAATTTACAATGGTGAGGTGAAACAAGAACGTGGGAAACCTCTAAAGAAGATGTAATACATTAGGGGCCTCATTTACTGGGATTTGGCGTAGGGCAGTGCATAAAGCCACCTTGCTTCTCTGCCCTATGTCAAAGTGAAATGGCAGAAATGCACCGTATTTATCCAATATGGTGCATTCCTGTCCTTTCCCCCTGCATTGGCGCCATTTTGCCAGCCTAGCGCCAACGCAGTCACTCTTGCACCATGGTGCAAGGGTGCCTGTGTTGTTGGCAGGATGGTTTTGTGCAGGAAGGGGCACCTTCCTCCACAAACAGAATCCTGGGAGACTTTTTCCTTTTTCTATGTGTGTCGCAGAATATAGCACACATGGAAAGAGTCAAAACTGAGGAGAACTAAAGTTTTCTCCTCATTGTGCGCCCCCCCCTGGGGAGGAGTAAGGTTTTCATGGTTTTGTAAATCTGGGGAAGCGTAAAAATCCATGGGTGTTGAGTGGGAACAATAACTGCAATGCCCTTGGAACGCCTACCTAACGCAGAGTAAGGCAACGCAACCGTTTGCGCTGCCTTGTTTTATTCCATATCTATGAGGCCCTTCAAAACCACACAAAGTGGCTTTGCGTGACCTCATAAATATGATTTTTTGGTTTGCGCAGACAAAGCGTCATAAAAAGTGATGCCACGGCAGTGCAAGGGGCTCATAAATGTGCATCTAGAGGTACCTGAGGGGGCCTGCCCTAGAGAAGTGGTGCAGAAGATGTGCCTGGTATGACTGTTAGTTAAGGTGGGATGTGAGGTGCCTGGGGTGACAGGAGGGTACATCAGGAGAGGTGGCTGGGGAGGCTGGCGCTGGAGTGGTTCAGGAGGAGCTTTGCTAAGATAGCGCCCTGGGCCTGGGCGGAGAGGCATTTGGCGCCCTTGCTGATGGAAGTGAATTAAATGAGGCAGCAGGGGTCCCTTTTGTGGTCACTGGTCAGTACCTGGATGAGCAGGCACTGGCCCCTGAACACAAACATCCCTGGACTCCCCCAGCTCACCTAAATCAAGGATGGCTTAGCTACCTCACGCAGATGATGGTTTTGTTGATAGGTGCCAGCAGGGGCCAGAGGGTTAAGGGATGGCAAGGAAGGGGGGTCAGGGGTGTTAAAAACATCACCGGCTGTATGATAATGAAGGACTAAAACCACTTTAAACTGGCAAATCACACGGAAGCGAACAAGCAGGGACAAGGACAAGGCTGGAGCAAGACGAGAAGGGCGCTGCTGCGGGCGTAACCTCAATGCACACAGCTCCAGGCACCCTCAGAAAACTGCAACGAGAGTTGTGTGAGGAGATGACCTGTGGAGAGGAAATAAACGCATGGGGTCTGTACAGATGACTCTCGAGGGAGGTAAAACAATGGAGGTGCCTGGGAGGAGAGAGAAGTGACGCACGAGGTGCCCCGTATGACTGAGTTATGACGGAGCGCCTGGGGTGACTTGTAGTGGAGATGTACAGCATGAGGGGGGTTGGCGACAGGGAGGTAAAACAATAGCGCTGCCTGGGGAATGCGTACCGTGAAGAGGTGGCGCAGACCTGCGTGTGGTCACTCCTGCAGCGCAGTCACTGGTGCTTCGAGACGCCCGAATTTACACGAAAGGTCATTACATTTGCCGCTCGCCCCCCGCACATCTCTCTGGGAGGATCCATGGTCTCCGGCACTGAAGGCATCCGTACCACACGCACGCTTGTTTTAGGCACCGGTTTTAGGTTCCCTTCTCAGATTCTCTGCCCAGTGACCTCTGCCAGGTCTGCTAGAAATAGCCCGGGGTGTCTGGGTCGGGCGTAGCATTAGGAGAGCGCACAGGCATTGCATTCATTTACCCCACATGCCCCAGCCCTCCAGCCCTCTCCCCCCTCCCGCGACACTCTCTGTGTAAACTGAGCTTTCCTCGGGCGCAGCTGTCCTAACAAAGGCCGAGCAGCTGAGGGTACACAGGGCGGAGGGCCTGAAGGTAGAGGCGGTAGGGGCTGGCCCTGCTGCCGGGCGCCTACGGCAGCTGAGGTCCAGGTGTCAATGACTCTCAGACAGCTTCAGATGAAAGAGGGAAGACGAATACATGGCGCAGGCATTGCTGCCCCGGGACGCAAGTCTACAGATAGTCATCTGCCGGTGACATCATCGGCGGCGCCCGCTTGACAAATGGCTGCTTTCTGCAGCACGCAGCGGAAGGATTTACACTAGAGGTATACTCTACAGTACAAATCCCTACACGTAGCGCCGGAAGAAAAGTCAAACATTAAAATGAGCGACAGACTCTAGCGCTGCGAAGACGCTGAGGAGCTAAGCACGCGCCTGTTGACGTGAATGACGAGGTAGCGGGCGCCCGGAGGGAGAGACTTCAAGGGGCAGGTGAGGAGAGGCGCTGGCTCGGTCGAGTGGTTGGTTCTGTTGTAGTACGAATCTAGGGGTCCAAGGTTTGATCCTCGGTCAGGGTAGATGCGCGTCATTGTGTGTGCATTAAATAACAAGCACACCACCGCCTTTCTCCAAGGCGAAGCAGAAATGCCTCGGAGAAAGGCAGCGGCGGTTCCGGATTCGGGGGCGTGTTTTTCTTTTCTCTCCTCTTGCCATTGGCTGGAGGAGATAATTAGAAAAGTTGCAAAAAACACGCCCCCGAATCCGAAAAGGACAGGGCTTGTTCGGAGTGACGAACCTCTTCTCCAATGGCTGGCCAGCATTCAAGAGGCCAGCCAATGGAGAAGAGGGGAGAAGAGGGGCGAGTTCAAGCCCCTCTTCTCCAAGTCATTATATCTCGCGAGCGAGACTGCGCAAGCGCAGCCTTCGCTAGCCGAGACCTAAAAAGGAATATGTCCTTGTGTAACGGAACTGGTGCTCATGTAAAGCTCTCTGATACCGGATGTCTCGGATCTAGTTCGCACTATATAAAACCCTAAAATAAATAAAAAGTTATCATAGTGGGATGATGAGGTGGAGAAGGTCAGCATCTTCCATTGATAATCAGACAGGTAGAGCTCTGTCTGTACTGACGCATTCCGTCCTTAGTTAGACATCCTTTTTCAGATCCGTCATGATCAGAGTTTGTCCGTTCCATTCTGAGGCAACGTGAAGGTCCCGCGTTAGTCACATTTACTTGACAGGAATAGCAATTACATAATTGTGATTTTTGTGTGAATTGCAATTAGGAGATCGCTATTCCAAACATATGAAACTCTTGATTTTTATTAGTGATTCATAGTGGGTCGCAAATAGACCTGCCTCATGAATATTAATGACATTGTTCGCAACTTGTGACCCAGTGGGATTCATTACAATCACAGAGATGGTGGCCTGCTGGGGACAGCAGACCACCATGTGTGTGACGGATTTTAAATAAAGCAATCTTTTCTTTGTAACACAGCTCATGTTCCTGAAAGGATAATGGAATGCGTTTATAAAGATAGAAACGAAACTTTGAAGTTTCATTTGTTATGAGTAGACATTGCTCCATTGGTCCACTGCCTGCTCTCAAAAAATACATTCTTCCCACGATTCTCAAATGGGATGGGGCCCGTGGGGAACCCCTTCCCATATGCAAATAGGTTATTGCCATCTTTGAGTTGGTGGTAAACTGTGATTTCGTATGAGGAAGGGACACACTCAACACACTCCTACCAAATACGAATCTTGAACACCCAGACTGCGATTCGGAATCGCAAAAACAAACTGCAATTTGGTAACAAGTTACCAAATCACAATTTGGGCTTTGTACATCAGAAAAAGCATTTCTGCGGTGTCGAACTGCCCGATTCTGCAAATCAGGCTGTTTGTGAATGCATTCATGCTTCCTACATCTAGCCCCAATTGGTTTATCTGTTAGCCCTACCAAAATTCTAAGATGGTCTTCGAGAACATAATGATTCCTGAAAGCGCATGTGTCCCCACTGTGCAGACCCTCTTGTGTTCTCACTTAGGGGTCACCGATGATTCAAAGACAGGAGGACATCACTGGTTGTGCTAAGATCCTTCTGGAAGATTGAAGAAGTGTTGGTTTTTGATGATTGGTTAATGTTCCATACAGTTATTCTCCACTCTTAATCCTATATTCCCATCAGTGGACAATCTTCATCATTGTAATAAATTAACTTTTCAGAGTTTTGCTGTAGTCCCTGTAGCCGGGGGTTCCAGATCCCCTCACACATTAACATGAGGCGGACGCTTGCAAGAGGAAGCAGACCAGCAGTCCAACTTTCAAAAATAAAAGTTAGTTTAGGTAATGGCATTGGGGAGAGCATGCAGTGGGTACCTTACTGCTGTCTGCATCTTCCAATTCTGAAAGCCGCCACTCACAAGGTGGAAATAGCCCCTAAGGGACTGCTTCCGCTTTGCAAATCTGTTCCCACCTCTTTTCAGGCTTTAGGAACTGATCAATAGTTTGCAAACGCAATTGCAGCCCCAAACCATTGATACATTGCATGCTAACAAACAAGCTGGGGGAGTCTGATTACAAACCCCTTTTCTTTGCAAGGAAGTATTGGTCACAAAGTCAATTGTGTGAGCTGCAATGACATCTCTTGAAACATATACAAAAAATCCCACTTCTTCAACTCCTGCCCAGGAGTCTCATAATCCACTCATGATGTCAAATCACATCTTTACAGAGAGGAAGTTACCACTTCCCCACTCCTCCAACAAGGGCCCTAGGTGCCAGGCCATCACTGGGGGAGGGCACCGGCAGTGCTTAATTTGAGCCGGTGTTTGCCAGTGGGGCTCACTGGCACTCATTTGTGGAACCAGCCCTTATTTTGTCTCATCAGATATTGACCGCCCACAAGAGAGGTAAAAACACACAATCGTGAAAGGAAGAGAAATACGGAAACAATGGTCCAGAGCGATAAAACAGGGACCTACGACATTGACGTAAAGGTGCAACAGCGCTTGGCAGTGGATTAAGGAGGCCTGAGGTGAATTCAAGACTACGCAGCCTTGGCATTTTCAATAGCAGCGCGGAATCCGTGCTTTGGGCACCGGCACTCGTACTTTTACTAATTAAGCACTGGGCAGCTGAAGCCCTTTCTCTCATTGATGACTGTGTTGCAGGCAGGATTGTTCCATGCTCATGCACAGCATGCACTTCTTGTCAATACAGCTGTTGATGCAACCACCACTAGGTGGTGCTATAAACTGGTTTCTATTTCTCCTGTGTACTTGTTTCCTTAATTACATGCTGCAGCTTTGATAAAACCAATTGAAGTCCGGAAAACTTTCCGCCCTTGGCCCCCACAAAAGTGTCAGACATGCATTCCCCACAGTCAGGGCCACTGGAATTATGCGATTCTGTGTTTTCTGTATAATTATCGATTTGCTGCATTTGACTAATAATCCATCATCTGCTGCATAATCTGCAGATTTTAACAAATACAATTTGTTTCCAGCTCAGTCGGATCCAAGGTTACTAAAATTGAAGCGGCCCATGTGGCAGTGCGTTGGAAGGCCCTATGCAAAGGTTGTCGGGTCATCTTTGAGTTGCTTCTTACTGTATTTGGATGTTAAACAGGTACTAATGAGAGAAAAAATGTACACAGTGTTAACATGAACACATTCACAGAATTCTGAAGCAGTACTATCACAAAAGGTGCTGCATTAGGTCTCATAATTTGCCTTTTGTGCCACATAATTTAGTGAACCCTGCAACATAATTTGAAGCTCAACTGCCGCATAATTCCAGTGGCCCTGCCTGTAGTACAGTATGCCTGTTCATGAAAGAATGCTCATTACGCAAAGAGCTTCAGGGCCTTGGGAGTGTCCTGTAGGGAGAAGACTATTCTAAATGCATGGGATAGTAGAATTATAGCAGACTTATCCTACCCAGGGTCACGATTCTACATTTTATTCGGTTGTGAATTACTTTGTAGAAGTTTGTTTTGTGGTGGGTGTGTTAAACACGCTTTGGTATGG
This sequence comes from Triturus cristatus, assembly GCF_964204655.1. Lineage (NCBI taxonomy): Eukaryota > Metazoa > Chordata > Amphibia > Caudata > Salamandridae > Triturus > Triturus cristatus. Next base: position 1,172,955,599 of record NC_140594.1, read on the forward strand.
TTTGATTTTGTACATGTTCACATCATTGTGTGCGAGTACAGTTCAGATAGGGTATTTTCGGCCATTTATTTTTTGCTCGAATGCTGTGATCACTGTTTGGGCTATGCATGGTTGTGCAAATGTACTGCAGGACAAGGAATTCCAGTTTTGGAGAAGATATGGCCTCCCTTGATTAGGCCCAAACTGTCCACTGTTTTCATTAAAGTATATCTTCTTCGGACAGCTCTTCAACCAAGGACAGATGTAAGTACCTTTTACACCTATAGATGAAATAACCAATCACTGTTGTTGCAGGGATTCTGCGGAGTCACAGAACTATGCTTGGGATCATAGAACCTTAGTAGGCAGGGACTGAGTCATCCTAGCACCTGCGAATACCCATGAGCCTGGTACGGACTAGCTATAGTGTCTCTCTTGGCCTCCTACTCACTCACAGAGGAACAAGTGATTGGATACCCCAGAACACAACACTCCTGAATCTCTCGGGAATCGCGGTTGCAAGACACACACTTTTGCTCTCACTCTCGTACCAGTCCACAATAAGATCTGACAGAGACACAAGAAAAGTTTAAAATGTTTATTTTAACCATCGTTCTCTAGTATGTAATATACGTTCCAGAATAAGTAAGAAAATGGCTGCCTAACACAAATAAGTCAGCATAGTAAGTAGCCCGTAAATCATAAAAGGAGCTGCCATTGTATAAGACAGTGTAGCCTAACTTCTCTCCCCTTTAACAGCAGCAAAATGATCATATATCAGAAGATCTCTGGGTGTCTGTATCGGACCCCGTACCTTAGCATATACGGACGGAGGAAAGTTCTACATCTCAGGTGCTGTCCCGATCTCTTCTCTGGAAAGATCTCTCTCCAAGTGTGTGTTACCTATTCTGTGCATACCTATATGACAAAAGTATGTGTTCCCAAACGACAGCGTCATTTGCGTGTTTTGTCTAGGTGCTAAGGCCTGACCAGAAGAAAATAACAAGGGCATTGTTGCTTGACCTTGTCTACAGTGTGCAGACTGAACCCGGGGAAAAGACAGAATGCAGAAACAACAGCAGGCTCTGTGTGAATGTAGAGTGTGGCACAAAGCAAAATAAGATTGTATAGTAACGTGCACAAAGCAGAGGACAGTCTGCAACTTACTCATGCTAACATAGGGAAACCGACAATGGGCCTGCATGAGGCATAAGACACTGCCACTGTGTCATCTGAGGACCTCACATCTGCACTTCCCCCCCCCCAAAAAAATCACCCACTTCAGCTCCTTTCTGCAAAGTTTCGAGGTGATCCATCAATTGGGGGCTAAGAAAAAGAAGTGTTTCAAATGTATTGTTTGCCCATGTTACTTTCAATAGGAACATCTTGGGAAGTGATACAGAAAGAATGACTGAATGGAATTACTCCAAATTTGGTAAAATATGTCAACTTTACACAGAACGCACGAGTTTCAGTAATTTGTGTAAATTAATTCAGTCACATTTAAAGAGGTATTTGTGGTGGTCACAATGGGGTTAGAAATGTAGTGATATCTAGACTGTTGATCCCTTGGGATTCCCGCAGGATCATCTTTTTAAAATATTGGGACATCGGATTGGCCCAGGGAGCATTTTCTATCTTGAGCCATTTTGGTATCAGGGACCTACACTGTGTTAGAATCGAGGGTCTCTGGTTGGCACAGGTAAATACTTGCGACAAGCAGGGACCCTCTCCTCCAGTCAGGGCAAGGGACTCACTCCTTAAAATAACCCCTGCTCACCCTCTAGGTTGCGTGGCGCGAGCAGACAGGGCTAATCTCAGAGCGTTATGGGTTAAGCATTTGTAAATACACACAGAAACTCAGTGACAACATCACACATGAACACCACACCAGGGTTGTATAAAAATAAGTATTCTTTATATAAAAAGGCTTAGTACAAGACCCAAATAACGTTTCTTAACAGGAGGCCACAATACTATTTTAGGAAGGAGCGTTTCTGGTCAATGATATACGTATCTTTGTGTATCGTGCGCTTCGCACTGACTGTGCGGTTCGTTTCGGGGAAGATCGTATCCCAAAAGAGTTAGTGAACGTTGCGGACACGCGGGTCCGATGCGCACATAGTCAAGGCGACTCTCACAGTACCTTTGCAGTTCGTAGGGGTCGACGCGGATGAGGCTGCAGGTGAAGGGCTCCAGGAGCGTGTGTTGGCTCTCCTCCGGTGCGGCCCGGCTTGGTTAGATACCCTGGTTCGGGGCATCTGGGCAGGGCTGCGGAGCGGACGGTCCGGGTTGTAGCGGCTTCACGGTGCGGCGCGGAATGCGCGTCTTGCCTTGGAGCGGGGATGCCAATTCGAACCCAGCTGCGCAGTACGGGGCAGTCGGTACGCTTCGGCGTACGGGGCAGACTCTCCCTGGTCCTTAGCTGCCAGCGAGCAAGCAGTGCGGCTCATGGGGGGAGGGTGCAGCGGGGTGAGGGCGGCCCGGCAGTGGACAGTGCGGGTACGGCTCGTGCAGAGCAGAACCACACGGTGCGGGGCGGCCACGGACACGGCTGCAGAACGAACAGGGTTTCGGGTCGCACTTCGATCGCGGCTCCAGCGGCGAGGCAAGTTTCAAGGCAATGTCCAGCGGCTCTTGAGGCAGGAGGAGTCCAATATTCCTGGGACTCCGTTCAGGGGGCAAGCTCACCCACAATCCCTTGGAGATTTAGGTTGAAGCACAAGTTCTACAAAGTCTCTTTCAGTCTTTTCCTCTCCTTTCTCAGCAAGGCACCCACTGCAGGCCAATCCCCCAGGTCAGGGACAGTACTCCTCCTTCAGCTTTCCCAGGTCCTTCTAGTCGGGCAGAGGTTCTTCGTGGTTCAAGCAGGATCTGATTTCTTATGAGCAGGACTCCTATATTTATACTACATTTCTTTTGTTCCTTGCGGCCGGAGTCCGGTTTCTGAGCACTTTGTTGTGGTGACTCTGGGTTGTCTATTCAGTGTGCAGGGCAGAGACATCAGACGCTCTACAGGAGGGGGAGCCAGCATTGTGGTGGCAGAGCACAGCCGTATTCAGAGTCCAGGTGTACTCCTCCCACCCATCCTGGTGTAATCTTTCTGTTCACCACCTAGCTGCCCAGACTGTCTCCTGGAATCCCCCAGCCCTGTCACTCACACAAACCAGACAGCAAATACACATCTGAGCAGAGGCGGGCTGAAATGGTTAAGCAAGCAAATACCAACTTTCTAAAAGTGGTATTTGCAAACACAGAACATTAAAATAAACTTTGCTACAAGATGTATTTTATTATTCTGAGTTCAGGCATATCAAACTCGAGTTTCTACCATGTTCCCTGAGTCTGCTGGAATTATAGAGTGTAATAATTCCAGCAGCCCATTCTGGCCTATGAGAACAGGTAGCCTTACAATAGTGAAAACGAAAATGGCTGTAATTCACTATTAGGACATGCCACACACATCAGGGCATGTCCTACCTTATGCCTACAATGCACCCTGCCCTTGGGCCTACCAGAGGGGTGACTAATATGAAGTTAAGGGAAGGTTTAAGGGACTGGCAAGGGGGTGCCCTTGCCCAGTCAGCATGACAGTACCAGACTGCACGCAGGTTCTGCAGTGGCAGACCTAGACACATTTTACCAGGCCGCTTCTGTGGGTGGCACAACCGGTGCTGCAGGCCCACTAGCAGTATTTGGATTTACAAGCCCTGGGCACTCCTGGTGCACTTTACTGGGGTCTGACAGTAAACCAAATAAGCCAAACATGGGATTCAATCAATGGATACATTTTATCAAGGGAGCACTTGCACTGTGGCACTGATTGGCAGTGGCACAGTGCCCTGAGCGGCTAACACCACCAAAACACATGAGGCAACAGCAACAAAAAGTGGAAGGGAGACCCACGCCAAGGTGCCAGGTCTAACACACTGCTTTCACAGTACAAAAAGATGTGATTGGCTGGCCCCAGCAAGAAACTAAGGGCCTCATTTACAAGCCTGTTGTGCCGTCGGTTCGTCATATTTACAAGGCCACGTAAAGTCACCCTGCGTCGCTTTTCATGGCAATGTAAATATGGGCCCCTTTCACGCATTACTCTGCGTGAAAGGGGCGTTCCATGGGTGTTGCTGTGGGTGTTCCCACACAACATCCATGGAACCTGACACATTCCCAGATTTGCAAAGTGTCGTAATCCTGGGAATATGTCAAAATCCTACGCCTCCCCGGGGGCGTAGGAGGGGCGCAACGACCAGAAATACATTCATTTCTCTTTGTTTTTTCCTCTTTCTCTGCGTGCTGCAGTCTTCAGCACACATTGAAAGAGGAAAATGCCATCAATTACTGTTTTTGTGCAGAAATGTGTCCCTTTCTGCACAATTACTATCATCCTTGCAATGCAGGCACCCTTGCAAAATGATGCAAGAGTCCCTGTGCTGGCGCATGGCAGCCAATTGTGCGCCATCACAGGGGAAAGCACACAGATGCATCATATTGTTAATATGACACAACACTGTGCTTTTATAATGACGCAGCGTGGTGCAGCACAGTGGTGTAGCTAGAGCATTTGCTGCCCGGGCATTTACTGAGTTTGCTGACCAGTGATGGATGAAGGAAGTAAGAGGGGGGGGTGCTGGCGGCAGACGACGGGGAGCAGGGCGTTCTGGCGACAGACGACGTGGGAAGATTAAAAAAAAAAAGTATCTAGCGCTCGCTGCCGCACCCAATAAAGTGCCGCCTCCCCTGTTATATTTCATATCGGTACCCTGACATATCAATCAATGATAGCATTTGTAAAGCGCACTACTTACCCGTGAGGGTCTCAAGGCGCTAGGGTTGAGGAGTGCTGCTACTGTTCGAAAAGCCGGGTTTTGCGGAGTCCTCTGAAGGTCAGTAGGTCTTCAGTCTGCCGTAGGCGGATGGGGAGGGTGTTCCATGTCTTGGCGGCAAGGTGGGAGAATGATCTGCCGCCGGCGGTCACTCATCGGATGCGGGGGACAGAGGCGAGGGCGCAGTCAGCGGAGCGGAGCTGGCGGGTGGGGCTGTAGAAGCTGAGTCGGCTGTTGAGGTACTCTGGTCCGGTGTTGTGGAGTGCCTTGTGTGCGTGGGTGAGGAGCTTGAAGGTTATCCTCTTGTTGACGGGGAGCCAGTGCAGGTCTCTCAGGTGGGGTGTGATGTGGCTGCGTCGAGGGATGTCGAGGATCAGGCGTGCGGATGCGTTCTGGATGCGTTGGAGCCATTTCAGGAGTTTGGCCGATGCTCCTGCGTAGAGGGCGTTTCCATAGTCCAGTCTACTGCTGACGAGAGCCTGGGTGACCGTCGTTCTCTTTTCGGTGGGGATCCACTTGTAGATCCTGCGGAGCATGCGGAGGGTGTTGAAGCAGGAGGAAGAGACGGCGTTGACCTGCTTCGTCATGGAGAGGGTGGGGTGGAGGATGACCCCCTAGGTTGCGTGCGTGGTCGGTGGGTGTTGGAACTGTTCCCAGTGCAGTCGGCCACCAGGAGTCGTCCCAGGCCGAGGGGGTGGATCCAAGGATGAGGACCTCCGTCTTGTCCGAGTTTAGCTTCAGTCGGCTGTTCCTCATCCATTCGGCGACGGCCTTCATTCCTTCGTGGAGATTGGTTTTGGCGGTTTGGGGGTCCTTGGTGAGGGAGAGGATCAGCTGGGTGTCGTCGGCGTAAGAGATGATGTTGAGGTCATGCAGTCGGGCGATGTGGGCGAACGGTGCCACGTAGATGTTGAACATCGTTGGGCTGAGGGATGAGCCCTGGGGTACGCCACAGATAATCTTGGTGGCTTTGGAGCAGAAGGGGGGGGGAGGCGGACGCTCTGTGTTCTGCCGGAGAGGAAGGAGGTGGTCCAGTCCAGGGCCTTCTCTTGGATCCCGGCGTCTTGGAGGCGTGTTTGTAGTGTGCGGTGGCAGACCGTGTCGAAGGTGGCTGACAGGTCCATGAGGATGAGGGCCGTGGTTTCTCCGTTGTCTAGCAGGGTCATGATGTCATCGGTGGCAGCGATGAGGGCAGTTTTGGTGCTGTGGTTGCTGCAGAACACGGACTGGGACCGGTCCAGGATGCTGTTCTCCTCGAGGTAACTGGTCAGTTGTTTGTTGACGGCCTTCTCGATGGCCTTCACCGGGAACGGGAGCAGGGAGATGGGCCGGAAGTTCTTGAGGTCCTTGGGGTCCGCCTTGGGTTTCTTGAGTAAGGCGTTGATCTCGGTGTGCTTCCAGCTCTCCGGGAAGGTTGCTGTCTCGAAGGAGATGTTGATGGTTTTCCGGAGATGGGGTGCGATGGTGGTGCTGGCTTTGTTGAAGATGTGGTGTGGGCATGGGTCTGACGGGGATCCGGAGTGGATGGTGTTCATGATCTTGATTGTGTCGTCGTCGTTAATGTTGGTCCAGGATAGCAGGCGGTTGGTGCGGATGGTGGTCATGGGGGTGGGGCTCTCAGTGGTTGCTGGATCGGTCATGGCATTGAAGCTGTCATGGATGTCTGCGATCTTGCGGTGGAAGAATGTGGCCAGTGAGTCGCACAAGTCTTGCGAAGGTGGGATGTCATTTGTGTTGGATCTGGGGTTGGAGAGTTCCTTCACAATGTTGAAGAGCTCTTTGCTGTTGTGTGCGTTGTTGTCTAGGCGGTTTTTGAAGGAGGCCCTTTTGGCGGCTCTGATGAGATGGTGGTGTCTGCGTGTGGCGTTCTTGTGGGCTGTGTAGCTTTCAGGAGTTCGTTCACGGAGCCAGTTCTTCTCAAGCTTTTGGCAGGTTTGCTTGGAGGCCTGGAGGTCTTCAGTGAACCAATTGGCTTTCTCTGATGTGGCTGTTGGAGGGTTTCTTGAGCGGGGCGAGGGTGTTGGCGCAGTCGTCGATCCACTGTCTGAGGTTGCGGACGGCGGCGCCGGGGTCAGTGGGGTCTGCGGGTGAGCTCTGGGCGAGGGTGGTGGATAGCTAGTCTTCGGTGACTTTGCTCTAGCGGCGGCGGGGCATCTGTTGGGTGTGGTGGTGTGTGGCGTGTTTCCGGAAGGTGAAGTGGATGGCTTGATGCTGAGCGATCAAGGTTGTTGTGGGATGCTCCTTGGCATCGCATATCTGGTCACTGCGAACACCAGGTTTACTTGCTGTTTGCAAGTATTGTTTCCTCTGAGAAATACAGTCAGGGAGGTGTCATTATGGCCTTCACTGAATGTTTCTTTTATACAGTTTGATACTTTGAGCAGAATGAAAGCCATGCTTTTACAGCAAACCATGCCGTTAACCTCCGCTCGAGAAACCTTTGAACTCCAAGTTGCAAGGACCTCGACGGAGATAAAAGCACTAATTTGGAACCAACTTCCCCCTACATTTAGTAGAAATGGTGGGTTGTATCTTTAACATATCAGATACGAGTGGCATTGTACAGCTATTTAAGACCATAGGGTCAAGATTCCTTCACACCTTCCAGACGATCCTCGGAGTTATACCTAACATTATACACTCCGTATTTGGAAGCAATTTTGGGGGTCTACCTCTGATCCTTCTCTCTGTAGCTGGAATCCTGATTATCGTCTACCTGCTGCGCAATGGACGAACCATACGCCAGCGAGATTGAAAAAGCTCTCCTGGAGAGATATTACTGAGAGCGCATGGTACAGCATCTGGGTGCACCTCGCCTACAAGAACTATAGTGCTTCTTGGTTCTTATCCTTCAGACCATTCTTTGATGACTGCATCTTACCTGTCTTCCGATGCCTGTTCTGTGGAGGAGAATGCGAGTTAGACATCTGTCTGACATCTGACACGGAGACGCCAGCGGACTTAGACTCCAGGCTGGAACCCTTGTGGTCCCAAGCATGACTCTGTCCCCAGCGTATTCCCATCTTGACGCATGCCTTCCTCGAGGAAACCCAGGTGCCTTTCACGACTGAATTGAATTTCAGCTCCAGCATTGGCACCGAGGTATGGAATTCAGCACCATCTACCTCCACAACAGCTGTTGACAGCGAGGAGTTTCATCTATGCACACTTGATGTGCTATGCGCGATATTGCAGTGTTTGTCCCCTGCTGTAGAAGGCAGCGATAATGTTATGTCTCCGAGCCAGGACTTCTAATCTAAATCTGGCTCACCGTGTGCTGGGAACTCATTCAGACATTTTCTCTCCCCTTCTTCAAAATAACTTTGCAAATTGACACTTTCAAAGAGCATGGCCTTCTAAGTACGCTTGCCGTAGTTCAACTTGTGTGATCGAACTCATTTAGAACTATGATTTGCGGAACTTTGCAACAAGATGTCAAAATATTACCAAAGTACATTTATCGCCTCGTTTTTAAACTGTTTTTAAATGAATCTTTTAAACATTTTTAGAAACATTTTAAATGACTTCTTGACAATGTTTATGCACTGACACCGTTATAAATGTGTATCTCAAAATGTGTATTATTATTGTTAAGTATAAGGTGGAGTGGCTGTAATATTTCATATCGGTACCCTGACATAGGTTTAGAGAACATCGTACTCTTTCCCTACATCAGCTCCCTCTTTATTTTATATGAACGAGCCTTATAAGGGCATCACTCCAAATAAGGACAGAATGCCTTATAGGGACTGAACGCCTTATAAGGACTGACGCCTTTTAAGGACTAAACCTTTGACCTAGTTTCATGACGAGGGTGGGTTCCCCGATCAATATTGCTAAGACGTCATCCTTAGCACATATGAATATTTTATGAGTACACTCTCCAGAGGGGCATACTTCACCTCTCCTATCTACGCACAAAGGTTTAATCCCCCAACGTCATCCTCGTACTGAACAATGGGTAACACACATACATAGACTGTATAAATGCAGCACCTCTTGCTATCAGTAAGCAGGAGGGAACCGAGACTTCAAGGTCGACACACTGACCAGAGACGCTGCGGCTCCGGCATGCCATCTCTCCAGCTGACAGTGGTCTAACCATCCCTTGCAGGGTGTCCAACTCAAGTCCAGGACGAAGTCCCACACTCTCACTATTCAGGTATGGGGGTTCGCCTAAATCCTAGCGGGATTCTTGGCTCTTAGATTCTAGGCTAGTAGACTGTAAGGCTCTAGGCTTATTAGCTCTTTAGCACCTACTCACATGCTAGGTACACTCAGGTACATCTGGACAGGCATCTTAGGAGTACGCACTTTATTTTATAAATTAATTTTATACTCATGTACAGGTTCATGACTATCGAAAAATGGTAGAGCTGTACTATTCCTTTTTATTCACTGTACTGCTTATACTATATCTCTGCTAATGTATTACAATTGTAGCAGCACATATATTTTACACGAGAAGAACAACGGTACAATAAATTCTTATTGTAAACACGCTCGACTGTTTCTTCTGTGTATCTCTCTGAGAGCAAAACGAGCAAGCACGAGTGACTGGGTAAAAAGTAGTATATTGTTTCCACGCGTCTGAGGTTATTATGTTCTAAAAGTTGCACAAACTAATCTCTCTGATAACAGGAAGATTCTAGCAGCACTGCGAGCTAGCTAATGCAAAAACATAGGCTGACATATTCGGTGGGGGTGTACAGAGTCAGTTTGCCACCAAGCCCACAGTATATGTTATCCATAAACAGCGTAGGTCCTGCATGAAAGGGTGCTATTGAGACTACACTAGACCCCCAGCTGCGCCACTGGCACAGTAAAATGGCTTGCAGAGACACGCTGCATCATTTTGTAGTAAACGAGCCCCTAAAAGCTACAGCCTGCATTATCAACTCGAGGGATTTAGTCGCCGAGTCTTGAAAAATATTTGTGAAAAGCCCATAAGGGGGCATAGTGGGCACACTCTAGCACCCACAGCCATGTGGGGGTCTCTCAAAGGGAACCCCCCCTCATTACCTTAAAAGAATGTAAAAAAATGTTTGGGCATCGATTATCATGGTATCAAGCAGTTGGTACTGGTGTACACAGTACAGACCCCGTGTGGGACTGTGGTAATGGCACCGGTACTGCAGTACCATGAATACTTTTTAAAAAAGCACAAACCATCCACACCTGGTCCACGTCCAGCAACGATCAATCGGCGATGATCGTTTCATCGCTCATCCCTCCGCTGACATGCAGAACAACATCAAAATATTCATTGCACATCTGGACAACCTAGATTACACATTAGCAATTTAAATGTTTTCATTATACAAACAGTTTCAGTAATTAAGTCTATTTGTGGGATTAGCATCTTTTTCCAGGCTGGATAATAAGGCACCTCCAGCTCATCTTGGAGCATAATCAAACCCCCCTGAGAAGGTGGCTGGCTCGCTGTGCCATCGCTCTGACAGATGGAAATGGAACACAGGTTTGGACAGAGGCAATGGGGCACGTCAATCACCGGATGACGTCCCATAGAGCTCCGCCCACTAACACTGTTCATGGTCAAAGAAACAAACAGATGTTTGGATACACTGCTACACACAGGTTGCAAAACGGCCTGAGCTGTCAGTCACAAACAGCTGGAGAAAGATTAATGAGCAGAGCCCAACATAAGAATCAAGCAATGACCGTAAATATGGTAATAGCTTCATCCGCAAGCACCCTGGCATTGCTAGACGAATCAAAAGGTGGTATCATGGAAATGGGTTAGGGAACTGCTTGCTGCATGGAACCTCCAAAAATGCTAAACACTGAAGAATTGAGCATGGAGATATGAAAATATTTTCATGAAAATAAACTTGCGAAGCCCCTCTGCTGAAGGCAAGGAATGACTGCTGAGCTGTGACCAGTTGCTCTAGTTCACTAATTGGAATATAAATTAGTGATGCATGACGTGTATTTATGTGTGGTCCCTTTCACCCTGCTGCCCTTCATCAATGTCAGTGTCAAAACCAGTAAAAAGTTAAAAGCCAGGTAAATATTCAACACCCCATGCAATAGAAAACAAAACTTCCATACAATCTTTCACCCCCAATTCCAGACAGAAGTGGAAGGTGGGGTGGGCACATTTTGAATGAAGATGGTTCACAATTGTTAGGCAAATGTTGAAAGAAAACACTCAGAGGTGTGCAAGGGTGTGCGACGCTGTGTTACGTGTTGCTTGAAAAGCGCTACAGTTCGAGGTGGATATTTAAGCACTAGGAGATGCGTTGAAGTCAGTCGTATGTGGCAGTCTATTAGAGCAGTACCTCAAGATTGCGCATCGCACTGCCCATATACCGCGGTTTTGAAGAGTTTATGGGGCAGATTTACTCTGCGTGGCTTTGCATGGTTTAGTAAAAAACAGAGTAACGCAAGCTCTGCCTTGCAATCCCTTGCGTTGGGATTTGGTCCATGAGTGGACATGGTTAGTTTCCATTGGAAATTGTAAACAAAGCTACTGCCCGAACTGCTGAATGGAATTACACCAAATTTGGCAGAAAGGTAGCTGTTGGTCTAGAATGTGAACTTTTTGTGAAATGGTGTAAATCCATTCAGTAGTTTTGGAGTTATTTAAAGAAATTTCAAGTTGTATATATCGGGATGCTGTGGATCTCTGACCCCTCCTAATCTCAGGCTGAGATCTGATTGGTTGCCAACACTTCAAACCAGTAAGTGTTGGCAGCCATCTTGTGACTCGGTTGAACTGAGTCCCAGAATGTTTTTGTATTTTTGAAAAGGGGGCAGGTTAGAAATACCCTGGAACCCTTGGCTTCTTGGGGGGGGTCCTACAGGGACCCTCCAGTGCCAAAAAAGCATTCTTTTAAAAAAGTTTGGCGGGAATCTTGCTGGGTCCACGACTAAAGCTGGAAAAAAAACAAAGTGCTGGCTCCTGCGCTTCGTTCATAATTAGCCCCAGATTGGGCCATATCCTTGCTTTAAAAGAAGGAGGGGAGTGCATGGGGATCCTCCTTGGGCTTAAAGAAGCCCCAGGGACTGCCATCTCCCTGGGGCACAGTGTAAAAATATAGCAGGGGTGCGCCGACCCCCCATTCAGCCTCGGGGACTGCTACCTTCCTGGGGCTTTGTATAAAATGAATGCAGGGGGCCACACGCCACCCTCCGCTGCTCCGGGGACCGCCACCTCTCCGAGGCACAGTTAAAAAAAATAGCAGGGGCCAAATGGACCCCTCCCAAGCCCCTGGGAACACCACCTCCCCAGGGCACTGCTAGGCCACACAGCCTTCCCCCACAACCGCAGGGACCGCCACCTCCCCCTCCCCGGGGCAATTCAAAACAAAAGAGGGGGGTCAGGTGTCCCCACTCCAGCACCCTATATTGGCCCTGGGGATAGCAACCCCCCCCCCTCCCGGGCCGGCTCCTGAAATGTACCGGGGTGCCCACCCCCAGGACATTGCAGTTTGCAATGGCTTGACGGGAGCCATAGCAAACGCTGCTCTGTTTCGAGTAAGCAAGAGCATGTAAAATACTCCTGCTTACTCGAAGGAGAGCAGAATTGCTTTTGGAAAGAGGAAGCTGCATGGTAATTAGCTCCTTCTGTCCAAAAGCAATGCTGGCTTCCGCAGGAGGGGGGGAGCTGGCAGGGACTGCAGGAGCCTTCAGGCTCCCCCACGGCCCCCAACAAAAACAACTGGGTGCCCTGGGCGGGACCAGGGCACCCAGTATAGAGGCCAGGCCCCTGGGGATGGGGTCCACGGGACCAAAATCGGGTTGGGGTCCCCTTTGGGATGTCAGGAGATTGGGTCTCCCTGTCCAAAATAGGCCTGGGAGGGGGGCCAAGTGCTGGGGGCCAACTACCCCTCCTGTTACCTTCAGTAGGTCCCACACTGCAGGATTCCTGAGAGGTCTTCGCGGCCTCACCCCCTTTCTCCACCACGCTGCAAACATGCCCCTGGCGCTCTACTAGTTGGGGGGATAATGTCGCCTTGGCTGCTGAGGGTTTTTGGGAGTCAACAAGACCTCCTGTCACCTCCAGTAAGTCGTACACAGTGGGATCGCTGAGAGGTGTTCGGAGGCCATGCTTCCTTTCTCCACCACTCTGCAAACACCCTCTTGGCGCACTGTTGCTGGAGGGATGAAGTCCACGTGGATGCTGAAGGTCCTTGTGGACCAACACACCTCCTGTTACCTCCAGTAAGTCCCAAAGAGCACGATTGTTGAGAGGACTTTGCAGGCCACACCTTCTTTCTCCATCACTCTGCAAATGCACCTCCTGGTGCACTGCTGGTTGGGGGATGAAATCCTCTTGATGCTGAGGGTTCTTTCCCTCCAGTAAGTCCGACAGAGCAGGATTCCTGAGAGCTGGTCAGAGGCCCGTCACCTTTGTCCACCACTCTGCAAACATGACTACTCGTTAAAAAAACATAAAAAATCCTTTAATAAAACAAAGGTTACAGGGATGTTGTAGTTAGGAAATAGATTTTGAATGACCTTAGAAATTCACTTAAAAAAACAAAGGTTACATGGACGTTGTAGTTAGGCTTAGATTTCACTCATACAAAACCATTGAAATTTGGCTGTTATAATTACCTGAGCTAACTATAACTTACGCCCCCGCAATGCGCTGCTTATGACCTCACATATTATATCACTCATGACATGGTCAGTGACATCACTGATGACACCATTCACAGAACCACTCACACCCCATACAACCACTTGTACGCCCACTCACACACCTGCACACCCACTGACATACCCATTCACAGACCCAGGTTTGGCTCTAGGGCAGTGCGACCGGTGCGACCGCACTGGGCGCTGACTTCGGGTGAGGCGTCGTATTTGAAAGTATTGTGTGGTTTTCAAAGCACCTGCTGCCGCATTCCTGGTCAAGGTCAAGATAACTGCAGTGATTAATGTGCTTCTTAGAGAGGGATGGGAGGTTTGTCTTTGGCATTTTTGACTCGTGGTAAGGTAGCGCAGGGGGTTAATATGCCTGCTGCAAAGAACATGTACCATGCAGATCACAAAGCGCATATAATACAAATAGGTCAGTGGGTTACTGTTTTTTTTCCAGAGAGATCCTTTTGGGACTTAGTTTATAAGTTATAATCCTAACATAAAACAGTGAGCTCTTAACTGTCCCCAAAGAGCTGCATAAAATCTGCAAGGCAGAGATTAAAGTGTTATGATTTTATCTCGTCTTTCATTATCCTAATGTTGGAAAAACGGGTTCATTTGGATAGAAATCAGTTCTGATTATTAAAAAGAACGCCCAACCATGGTGTTGAGTTTAAATTCAGAGTTTGTGCTCCTCCAGACCAAGCAATGTTAAACTATACTGTCTACCAGAATGGATGACATGACACCTGTACCTTGTAGTCCTCTGTTTTATGTAACATTTCCTATACACTAATCTACACACCTATGATTGATTGTCTCTGTGTAGTGCGTGTGATGTAAAGTGCTCTGACAACCTACACTAGTATGAGTGGCAACGGTGCTATAAAACAAATTAAACATATCTGAGAGAGAGTGGTTATGGAGACTTGAGGGGCACTGTTAAAGGGCGGTAGTGAGGAAATCCGTAACGGAGATGGTTATTGGGAGGCGCCAACAAACAATGTTGCACAGGGCACCACTAACGCTAAAGCCGGCCCTGCACATACATATACCAGTACTCAGACATCAACTCACTTCTCCATAGAGCCACTCACACACCCACTTACTTGCTCACACAGCCACTGACACAAACCTTCACTCACCCATACAGCCACTCATACAGCCAGTTACTCACCCATACAGCCAGTCACATAACTACACACTCATCCATACAGCTACTAACACACCCACTTATTTACCTACAAAGTCACTCAGACACCCAGTCACTCACTGAATCAGCCTATCAACACAGCCTCTCACACACCCCTACAAGCACTCACACACTTACTCACACATCCATTTACATTCTTATTTACACATCCATGCAAGCACCCACACATCCCCGTACTCACACATACAGCCATTCACACAAACACTCTCTCTCCACTACAGCCACTCACACATGAACTCACTTAACAAAACACCCACTCTAATAGCCACTTACTCACCCATACAGCCACTTACACACCCAGTCCTTCACTCATACAGCCATTCAGATACCCACTCACTCATTCCTACAGTCTCAAAATACACACTTAACCACCCATGGAGCCACTTACACTGCCACTCATTCACCCATACCGCCACTGACACACCCACTCACTCACCGATACATCCACTCACATACCCACATGTACACCCATACAGCCACTCAGACACCCATACACACAAGGATACATATAATCAAACAGTCACTCACATGGTGTATATGAAAAGTAGTATCACTCATTAGAAGTACACCTAGTATACTACTTTAACTTTTGTAGTACCTTAGTAAATATGTTTAACAATCATAAACTCTTACAAAATACTTACACTCATTTGATGGTGTCCTAAGTGGTGTCATCAGTGATGTCATTTGAGATGTGAGATTTGAGATATATATATATATAACACGGAGCCCCCTGTGGATCAACAGCGGTTGGAAGTTTGCCTGATATGAGCGGGATAGCGCCGAGCCGGAGGTCTCGAGTGGATTACTGTCCAGCGAGGAGGTGACGGCGGTATGTGTTGCTAACAAAGCAGGTACGGAACCGCGTTGTAACTAAGCACAAGTGGGGAGGCGTGCACCCGGGGAACCTGCTCCTGACTAAAATCTAAAAAGGGAAGGCTCCATTACGGGTCAATTTATAGGATCACGTATTACAAGCATCTCATGTCCACCGCAGCGCTACGCAGTAGAGAATCGGCTGCAAAAGGGATGTTTTCAGACACACCCTCGACATCACAGTCCCAAACATTCAGGGGGACCAACAAGGAAACAACTAGTGAACAAGGAATAAAAGACAAATATCGTATACTGGAGAAACTTATGCGGCAAGAACAGTCAAAATGGTGGGAATCAAAATCCCTGCAGGGATATTTGGATGTGGGCAGAATACCGAGGGGATTGCGCGTCATGATAGCCCCCAGCTATGATACCCCGAATCCCCTAATGATGGCCGAGTGGGCAGAAACCAACTTGGAATCATCAAGGAGATTGGTCCAAATATTGGTTAAATACGCTGTCATAGATCGTGAGGCTTTACAACTAAAAATAGACGCCCTGGAATCAGAAATAAAAGCATTAGGGGATCCCCACCAAACTAAATTACACGAGGAAATGGTTAACAGACTTGGAAAGGAGGAAGACAAAATCAAACAACGCAAGGCTTTCAAGTTCCGAAGGGACAAAGATGACTATACAAGCGGACAGATCTTTACTTTCTCACGCAAATTTGATGTATATAGATCAACTGCGGCAGGTCAACATGGACAATCTCAGAAGACCGCCATAGCATCCAATATCCATGATGAAACAGCTTCTGATCTAAGCTCGGCTGTGGAGAGCGAGTCAGAAGCAGAAGGAAGAATAGATCGAACACATTCAAATGCCATCAAACCAACCTTGGGGGAGGAACTCGACTACATGAGGAGAAGCAGACGGGAAACACTAAGGCCACGCAACCAACCGGCAAAAAACGACGAACAGCGTCTAGAAGACAAAGGAGAAAAGCAAGGGAACGCCACTTACAACAAACATCCAAACAGGGGGAGAGGACGGCGGGGAGGATGGAGAAACAGGCAGTAAACAATCCTCCTTCTATTACATCGACGGCCAAAACAATAATCAATCTGGCTGATATCAATCTGACCCAGGCCGAAAAGCAATTACTATCCCTAGGATTATCATACTGTCCTCAGTCTGACTTTGATTATCCGACGACCCGTGTGGATGTTTATAAATTTATCCGCAAGCTGAAACTCAAAAAGTTTCATGAACTAAAACCTCGGTCTAGAGGGGAAAGCACGGATATGGCGATCAACACAAGTGACACCTGTGAGCTCCTGGTTGCAGACTTAGAGGCCCTGAGAAATCTGCAGGAATTGGCAAAGGAATCAGATACATCCTTAAACAGGTCAAGCCAAAGCCTTTCTTCTGAATCTATTACCAAAGATCGATCATTGGAAATTAATATCAACACAAAACCTACTACTCCCTTTAAGGCTAAGTCTAAATTTATGCCCATCATGCCTCGTGATTCCATCGATGTCTTCAACAAACAGGTCGTGGCACAAATTAAGAAATTTAACATTAACATCAACAAACAAAAAAGGAAAGTAACCAATCATGAAAGGCAATACAACAAACTGATGACAAAATTAAAAAAAGAAAACAAAATTGTTATCAGAAACTCCGATAAAGGGGGAAATATTGTACTATGGCCAATGAAAGAATACTTGGAAGAAGCCTACTTGCAACTAAATGATGTGCAATGCTACCGTAGAAGCACGGTATTGAAGTATAAAGCCATGATAAATCAATTCTATTCCAAATTACTGGCCTGGAAGAGTGTGGGACTTCTGAGTATGGAAGAGTTCAAATATTTAAATACAGCTTAAAGCTCTAAAATTGGACCTTAGACGTTCTGAGCGCCATTGGAGACGTAACTACTGCCCGGTTCTCCGGGCTAAATACAAACTTCTCCTCAATGAATATAAGAGAGCTGTCCTTGCGGCAAAAACCAAGTATTTCTCTGAGCAAGTTGCCCTCTCCGCCAACAAATCCAAAGAGATTTTCTCTCTGGTTAACAACTTGGCGATTTCTGATCGCGCCGATCCCAATCTCATTCCTTCCCAGGCTCTCTGTTCTTCACTAAACGACTTTTTCATCGAGAAGATCGTTAAGATTAAATCCAATATCCCTTCTGTTTCTTCTTCCTTTTCCTCTCCTCCTCTTCCTGTACCCCGCTCTTTTCTCGACTCTTTTTCTTCTATTTCTCTTGACTCTTTTCTTACTTTGCTCACAAAAATCAAGTCTGGCTCTCCGGCCGACTGCGCCCCGGCACGTATCTTGAGAGCTCTATTTTCTAACTGTCCTGTCCCCCCTCTTTCTTTTCTTAATGCTTCTCTCTCCCAGGGCATAGTCCCTTTATCTTTCAAATCTGCCATCGTGCTGCCTATCCTTAAAAAATCTGGCTTAGATTCTTCTCTTCCCTCCAACTTTAGGCCTATCTCTCTTCTTCCTTTTTTGGGCAAGATGCTGGAAAGCCACGTCACTTCTTGCCTCTCCTCTTACATCGAGGAGAACCATCTTTTGGCTTCCCATCAAACAGGCTTTCGCTCGGGCCACTCTACGGAGTCGGTGGTCCTCGCAGTCCTTGACGAGTTGAAATCAAAAGCCGACTCCTCTCTTCCTCAAGCTCTGGTCCTCCTCCATCTGTCCGCTGCGTTTGACACGGTTGACCATTCCATTCTTCTCGACCGTGTCAGCGCAGCGGGCATTCGAGGATCCGCATTCTCCTGGCTTGCGTCCTTTCTTTCGGGTCGCTCCCAAGCGGTTCATCTCTCCGGATTCTCTACTCCCGCTCGTCCAGTTTCCTGTGGAGTTCCCCAAGGCTCCTCTCTTTCTCCTCTTCTTTTTAATCTTTACATCTATCCTCTTATTACTTCTCTTCTCGATCTGGGGGTCTCAGTGTATAACTACGCAGATGACCTCCAGCTCGTTTTTGATCTTTCCTCCTCTTCTATGTCTTTTCCTAAGTTCCGTTCTACTTTGGTTTTCATTTCTGAGTGGATGAGCGCAAATCATCTCAAGCTAAACCCGGATAAGACCGAGTTGGTCTTGACGGGTGGCTCATCCAGTCCGTGGTCCTCTGCTTTTTGGCCCCCTGCCTTAGGTCCCTCTCCCACACCAGTTTCTTCTGTTAGGACCTTAGGCATTAAGGTTAGTCAGGATCTTTCAATGCACGCCCAAGTTAGTTCTGTTGTTTCTTCCTGTTTTCTTTCTCTTCGGCTTATCCGAAAAATATCTCGTTTTTTTTCTTTTGAAGCTCTTAAAATCATTATCTCGGCTCTGATTACCTCCCGTCTTGATTACGGGAACAGCCTGTATGTGGGCATACCAGCCTATGAAACACGTCGCCTACAAGCAATTCAGAATCAGGCTGCCCGTCTTATTCTTCATTTTCCTCGCACTCATCACATTTCCCCTGTACTTAAGTCCCTCCACTGGCTCCCTGTTCATCAGCGATCCCTTTTTAAGCTGGGTTGCTTGGTTTTCCTGGCTCTTGCTCGTTCCGCTCCGGTCTTTATCTGCTCTCTCATTTCTTCTTATAGTTCTGCCCGCCCTCTTCGTTCTTCCTCCTTGGCCCTCCTCAATGTTCCCCGGTTTCGCAAGTCCAGAACGGGAGGCACCTGATTCTCTGTTCTGGCCCCCCGCTTTTGGAACAGTCTTCCTATGTCTTTGCGTGCTATCCCTATCTACTCTCATTTCCGCAAAGCTCTGAAAACCCTCTTGTTTTCTCAGGCTTACTCCTGTTAATCTCTCTGGGTTATTTCTGTGATTGCTGGCCGGAGCTCTCAGCGCCAGGAAGCCGCGTGGCCACAGTGCGCTTTATTAAATACTTTTTTCATTCATTCATTCATTCATTCATCCAAAAACACCATCTATGTACTTTATCCCCAAGGTTCATATAAACATTCACAAGCCCCCCGGGAGACCAATAATAGCTGCCATCAATGGGCCACTAGAGAACATGTCACGTTACATTGACTTTTTCCTTCAAGAACATGTGAAAAAATTGAAATCATTTGTGCAGGACACTGGGGATTTCATCAGGAAAATCGCTAATATCCAATGGCAAGAAGGGTATTTTCTCCTGGCTTTAGATGTATCCTCATTATACACATGTATCAGGAATCAGGATGGACTAAAAGCAGTTGATTATTTTTTGGCAAATAGAACATTACATTATGCACAGCATAACAAGATGATAATGGATATGTTGGGTTTCTGCCTTGAGAATAATTTCTTTATGTTCAAACACCAGATGTTCCAGCAAATTCAAGGCGTAGCTATGGGGGCCAGCTTCTCCCCCAGCTACGCTTGTCTGTTCATGGGCTGGTGGGAGGAGCTGGTCCTCATGAAAACTTATGAGCAGATATACAAAGAGAATATTGTATGCTGGTTACGTTATATAGATGACTTATTCATTGTATGGCAGGGAACCCAGGATAAAGCCATTGAATTTGTTAAATCATTGAATGACAATGATGTAAACTTACAGTTCACTTCTAGCATAAGTAACACAAGTATAACCTTCCTAGATGTTCAGGCCAACATAACAAATAACAGCATGAATACTTCACTACAACGTAAGGAAACAGCAGGCAACACTCTATTACATGCTTCGAGTGCGCACCCTCCACATTTGATACACAGCATTCCCTATGGGGAAATGCTTCGAATCCATAGAATTTGTAGTGAGGAAGAGGACTGCAACATGAAACAACAAGAATGTAGACAGCGATTCCTTGATAGGGGGTATACAAATGCATCTATTGAAACTGCGATTGACAAATCAAAAAGACTTCTGAGACATGAGCTCATACTAAATGTGAAAAAGAGCAAGGATAAGGAGGAGACTCTAGCTGAGCCTACCAGACTTATCCTCACCTATTCAAAGCAGGAGCAACAGCTAAGAACTATAATAAGAAGGAATTGGCCAATAGTTCATGATGACCCAATAATTGGTACACTTTTGCCCAAACAACCTGCCATCACATACAGAAGAGCGGCCACAATGGCGAATTCTCTAGTGAAGAAAAAACCTGAGGAAAGTGAGAAAGTTGGTTGGTTGGTGGCCAGGAAGGGTTTCTTTAAATGCTCTGTCTGTAAAGCATGTAACTATGCTTCAAACAGAACTACTTATCAGAGAGCGTTTAATGGCACGACACGAGAAATTAAACAACACTTGACTTGTCGTACTGACTTTGCAGTATATGTGTTACAGTGCTCCTGTAACCTATTGTATATAGGTAGCACTAAGCTACAAGTCCATAAGCGCATATTGCAGCACATTAGAGCCATCACCAATGGCAACCCAAACTATCCTGTAGCGAGGCATTTCAAGATGCAACATGACAATAATTTAAAACATCTTCAGTACTATGTCATTGATACGATACCTCCACTTGGCAGAGGTGGGGATCGGGAACAAAAACTCCGGCGCCTTGAAACACGTTACATCCTAGAGCTAGATACCAAACATCCAGGGGGTCTCAATACTAGCGAGGATCTGCATACATACCTTGACTAGAGATACCTGCATCAGTTAAATTGTCATTTCTCTCTCTTTTTATAGCCATTGCTAGGAATATACAGGATTCAACAACATGGTAGTATTGTATGTTAGGATTGTATTTTCATATGGAAGATTTTTTTAATATCGTATATTTTAATATTTATGTACAAAAAATCTCTCCCTTCAGCCAAATTGTTCAAATGTCCCACGATCTAAGGCCTTTTTAACTGATTTATTTTGCACAGACAATGATGATATGTCACAATGTTGGTATTTTACCTACTTTGCTAGGGGAGGTTTTTACAAATAATATGTGTGTGTTTTAAGAATTTATCTATTTATCTTTATTTATATATTTATGTATTTAATATATTCTATACATGTACTTATGAATGTTTGTTAGCCACCTATACTCATAAAAGAGCTAGGAACGACCGGCTGCTATCTAACCCCCTATATTACATATATAGTCTGTGCATGAGATAATTGTTGATATGACATTTGAACATACGGTATAGAAGTAACTTTAGTCTGCGATATCTATAGTCAGAATATATAGCTCAGACAATTATAGTCTGTGACACTAGAAAATATCCTTGTTATTATTATAATTACATACACTGGGAGGTTACATATTAACAACCAGTCCCTTAATACACTTTTTTATATACTTATTATGCACTGACAATTTAATTTTTAAACACCGGTTCTCTTACTACTTCTTAAACTTTCTTTCAACATTTATTGGATACACAGGTATATTTACTTTTTATCACATAGGTCCTATGCAAAACAATTTCAGCAATGTACGTTAACAAATGGAAAACACGTAGGTCTCCGGCATTCAAGCCATTACTTAACTTCCGTGTAAGCGCTGTCATGTGATCAAGGCAGAGGAGCTGCCGAAACGCGTCATGGTGGAGTGTTGCTTGTAAAATAATCTAATCAAGCACCTATCTGGGTCCTTTCTCGCTTTGTTCCAGCGGAGTGGCATGGAGGCGTAGAGCGAGCATTCGTTGATATATGTATATATATATATATATATATATATATATATATATATATATATATACATATTCTAAGCTTAAAGTGCCGGCTGTAGTAAATAGGTATTCAGAAAAACCTTATGAATTCACACCAAGTTTTAAAGGGACAATATAGTTAAATTAAGTAAATGCAAGTCATAGTTACTTTGGGGCATGTGTTACAGTTATGTGAGATAAATACAACTAGTGAATTACAGTGGTTTTGTTTGTTTAATGCACCTAACTATAAAGCACCTTTAACCTTTATTTTTTTTAATGAATTTCCAAGGTTATTTTAAATACTTACCTATAACCTTTGTTTTTTCCTTAAATTTGTAGGGTGTTCTGTAATGTCAGTTACTGTATTATATATAAAAGACAAAGCTATTGGTTTTGTCAATAAAAATTAAATTAAGCATTTTTTAATAAAGGAAACA
Source organism: Triturus cristatus (assembly GCF_964204655.1). Taxonomy (NCBI): domain Eukaryota; kingdom Metazoa; phylum Chordata; class Amphibia; order Caudata; family Salamandridae; genus Triturus; species Triturus cristatus. The sequence goes on from NC_140594.1 coordinate 1,172,978,086, forward strand.
TAAAATATGTGTCAGTCTTTTTTCTTTCCACCCATCGGGCCACAAACTGCAGCCATTAAACCAACCAAGGGGTCCCTGGATTCCCAAGCTAAAGTGCAAAAGCTTCAACTCTGTGCTTGAAAAAAATGGATACTTTTCCTGGGGTCCTTTACTAAAGCACCAAGGAAACATAGTTAATATTTGTAATTATTTGTTGGGGGGCCGCTGAACTCTCTGCAGCCTCCCACAACACTTAAAAAACATGCTGGTAGTGCCCCAGCCCAGATTGAGGGCACCACCAGCAGTAAAAAATATATGTAAAATTCTCCATGAAGGGCACTTTGGGGTGCTCCTTGCTAGAGGAAGTCAATAATAAATTAGCGGCTCCAGCCGCTAGATTATTATTGACTTTTTTACATGTATGCATTTTGTGTAGGTGTCCTAGTCCCACCTGGGACATTCACAGATTTAATTTGTGCTGGGGGCTGCAGGGAGAGTCCCAGCCCCCCCCCCCCCCCCAGGGATGCCCTGGTGCTCAGCAGGGGTAACCCATCATTTTATTTACTTTAAGGCGGTGGGGGGAACTCAAGGGCCCAAACAACCCCATTCTAATGAACCATGCAGAAGCCAGACACTTTTTTTGTATTATTCTGGGGTGCCATTGTGCCCACCTATGGAACCCCATAGCATCATTCTCATTGGGTCTGCTGTGGGATCCTCAAAGCCCCCGTGGGCCCGCAAACTGCCCTACCAGCACCCATTACTGGTGCTTGCTCCCATCTGGTGGGAGCAGCTTTTGTTTTGGCTCCCATCAGGCTGGAGTAATTTTGTGTTTCCCTGCCTGTGAAAGTGCAGGCAGAGAGGAAGTTTTGTGCTCCCACCGTGCTGGAGCAGCTTTGTGCTTCTTCTGCATGAGACCACATAAGACTTCCATGCCTGTGCTCTCCCAGGCAGGGAAAACACGGTGACCCAGGGGATGGGGTCTCCCGGACACCGTCATAGAGCCAGACCCAGAGATCGGGTCCCCTGGACCATAGCCAATGCCATGCACTGCTAATGACCTAACATATTACATCATTCATGGCATGTTCAATGACACCATTGATAACATCAATGCAACATTTGAAATGACATCATTGATGACATCACTATGTCTGTGGGGGTGCAAGTTATAGTTACTTTAGGCACAAATATAGTTACTTGAGACAACTATAACTGGTGAACTTCACTGGTTCTGGTAGTTTAAAATGGTATATTTTAACTGACATTTTTACCTGACCATAATAGTTCTTTACCCTTTCGTTTTTTTCTGTGAATTTCTTTGGGGTTTTTTAATGTCAAGTAAGATATTCTTAAAATCCCTAACTATAATGTCACTTTATCCTTTGTTTTTATTCAGTGAAAATAGACCGACAGACAAGACAGGCAGGCATGTAGGCAGGCAGCCGGATGGATGGATGCCTCAGCGATAGAGTCTCCTTCCACGTTCCCAAGAGGAGCCTCGGCTCCGCTGACCTCGCCCTGGCAGAGGTCCCCCGCATCCACAGGAACAGAGCAGGCAGGAGAGCTTTCTCTTACACCGCAGCCAAGACCTGGAACAAGCTCCCTGTGAACATCAGACGCTCCCCGACCCTACACACGTTCAGGAAGGACCTCAAGACCTGGCTCTTCAACTGATCCGCAGCTGCTCACCCCCGCCACTGGCGCCTTGAGACCCTCACGGGTGAGAAGAGCACTTTATAAACCCCCTGATTGATTGATTGATGGATGGATAGACGGATGGAAGGATGGATGGAAGGAAAGAGGAAGGAAGAGGAAGGAAGGAAGGAAGGAAGGAAGGAAGGAAGGATGGATGGAAGGAAGGAAGGAAGGAAGGATGGAAGGATGGAAGGAAGGAAGGAAGGAAGGAAGGAAGGAAGGAAGGAAGGAAGGAAGGAAGGAAGGAAGGAAGGAAGGAAGGAAGGAAGGAAGGAAGGAAGGAAGGAAGGAAGGAAGGAAGGCAGGCAGGCAGGCAGGCAGGCAGGCAGGCAGGCAGGCAGATAGATAGATAGATAGATAGATAGATAGATAGATAGATAGATAGATAGATAGATAGATAGATAGATAGATAGATAGATAGATAGATAGATAGATCACTGACATAATATCGACTACAAAAATATAGACTTACAAAAATATCGATGCCAAAATATAGAATACCAAAATATCGAAGTCCTATCTCCAAACAGGAACTTACAAAAATATCGAATCCAAAATATCGTTGTAAATAATATAGTTAGTCAAAATATCGAATTTTTAAAATGTTTTAAAAGTAATGTTAAATTAATGAAATAATACATATAATTAACTGACACATACTTAAAAATACTTAAATAACATTCAAATTAATGAATAATTAAAGTAAGTAAAAAAAAAAAATAATACATATATCTTAACGTGATATTAATTAAAAATATTCAATATTTTCTGTGTAGGATAGCGGGCGCGTAAAATTTACTATTACCACTACAGTAAGTGCAATAGTAGGGAAAGCGTTGGATAGCGGGAGGGTAACATTTACTATTCCCACTCCAGTGAGTGCAACAGTAGGGAAAGCGTTGGATAGCGTAGGGGTAAAAATTACTATTCCCACTCCAGAGAGTGCAACAGTAGGGAAAGCGTTGGATAGCGGGAGGGTAACATTTACTATTCCCACTCCAGTGAGTGCAACAGTAGGGAAAGCGCTGGATAGCGTAGGGGTAAAAATTACTATTCCAACTCCAGAGAGTGGAACAGTAGGAAAAGCGCTGGATAGCGTAGGGGTAAAAACTACTATTCCCACTCCAGAGAGTGCAACAGTAGGGAAAGCGTTGGATAGCGGGAGGGTAAAAATTACTATTCCCACTCCAGAGAGTGCAACAGTAGGGAAAGTGTTGGATAGCGGGAGGGTAACATTTACTATTCCCACTCCAGTGAGTGCAACAGTAGGGAAAGCGTTGGATAGCGTAGGGGTAAAAATTACTATTCCCACTCCAGAGAGTGCAACAGTAGGGAAAGCGTTGGATAGCGGGAGGGTAACATTTACTATTCCCACTCCAGTGAGTGCAACAGTAGGGAAAGTGTTGGATAGCGTAGGGGTAAAAATTACTATTCCCACTCCAGAGAGTGCAACAGTAGGGAAAGCGTTGGATAGCGGGAGTGTCAAATTTACTATTCCCACTCCAGAGAGTGCAACAGTAGGGAAAGCATTGGATAGCGGGAGTGTCAAATTTACTATTCCCACTCCAGTGACTGCAACAGTAGGGAAAGCGTTGGATAGCGGTAGGGTAAAAATTACTATTCCCACTCCAGAGAGTGCAACAGTAGGGAAAGCGTTGGATAGCGTAGGGGTGAAAATTACTATTCCCACTCCAGAGAGTGCAACAGTAGGGAAAGGGTTGGATAGCGGGAGGGTCAAATTTACTATTCCCACTCCAGTGAGTGCAACACTAGAGAAAGCGTTGGATAGCGGTAGGGTAAAAATTACTATTCCCACTCCAGAGAATGCAACAGTAGGGAAAGTGTTGGATAGCGGGAGGGTAAAAATTACTATTCACACTCCAGAGAGTGCAATAATAGGGAAAGCATTGGATAGCGTAGTGGTAAAAATTACTATTCCCACTCAAGTAAGTGCAATAGTAGAGAAAATAATAAATGTATATTTTTTTAAATTAATTAATTATTAATACAAAAACAAGTATTACAATTAATTACCAATCACACAAGAATTAATTATTTATAAATACCAATACATTTTCGTTTAATTAATTAACTATTAATAATTAATTAACAAACAATTGTTTTTAAATAACAAACCTTAATAAATGCAAATAATACCAATTAATAATTAATTTATAATATATTAATTAAGGATATACACAAATTATTTAAATAATTATTTTTTTCAAATTATATTACTTCCCACCATATTCCCCTATAAACACAATACCCGCTACAAATATTAATTGAATACAATTAACATAATTATCAATTAAACTATTAATACAAATTAATTACCAATTAATACTAATTATTTACCAATTAATAATTAATCAACAACCAATTAATTTGCAATACCAATTAATAATTAACTAATAACAATTAAATTACTTCCCACCCTATTCCCCTATAAACCCACAACCCGCTACAGAAGTAAAACGCTAAATTAAATTAAAGATATATTAATTAACAATATACACAAATAAATTACATAATTATTTATTTACAATTATATTACTTCCCACCATATTCCCCTATAAACACACTGCCCGCTACAAATATTAAATGAATACAATTAACATAATTATTAATTAAACAATTAATACAAATTAATTACCAATTAATACTAATTATTTACCAATTAATAATTCATCAACAACCAATTAATTTTCAATACCAATTAATAATTAACTAATAACAATTAAATTACTTCCCACCCTATTCCCCTATAAACCCACAACCCGCTACAGAAGTAAAACGCAAAATTAAATTAAAAATAATTAATAATTCCAATAAATTATTATTTAATAATCTATAATTAAATTACTTCCCACCCTATTCCCCTATAAACCCACAACCCGCTGCAGAAGTAAAACGCAAAATTAAATTAAAAATAATTAATAATTCCTATAAATTATTATTTAATGTACTATAATTAAATTACTTCCCACCCTACTCCCCTACAAACCCACAACCCGCTACGGAATTAAATTACAAAAAAACAAAAAAACATAAAATTCAATAATTTAAAAATATTCTAACATACATTCCAATATTAATACATACTTTTAACACATATACTAACACTTAAAACACTATAAAAAATTCGATATTTTTAACAACTATATTATGACTGTCGATATTACTTACTTCTATATTATTGCAATCGATATTTCTTACCTGTTTTTCGATATTCTTCACCACTATATTTTTGCAAGTCGATATTCTGTCCATTCGATATTAAAAACTCGATATTCTGGCTACTCGATATTTTTTTTTCGATATTATGTCTAGTTACCCTATAGATCTGCTTGTGTTAATGTAAGTACCTGCTCGCCAGACTTGGCTTGACAAACAGAATGGTTTTAAGAGCGGCTCAACACCTCACTGAGCACAAGTAAATAATAAAAAAAAAAAAAGACAGCAAAGAGGTCGTGCAGCCCCCACAGCCTTCGCCTTCGGATAACAGCTCTTCGAGGAGGCGCTGGTGAATAGCAGCGCTTCCGATCTCCGGTTTCTATAGAAACATTCCAGAAAGGAACGATTTTAAATCTTATGACTACACTTTTCTCTGCTGCAGGCTGGCAATTTTTGTCAATAAAAACTGCATGAGGTCAGAGTCAGAGGGCAGATCCTGGGTGCTTGGCTCTCCCCTGTGATGAGGCCGAGCCAGACACGTGGCTTGAGCCAGGCTCGAGCCTTGCTTGGCTTTCCCAATTCGTATCGCTATAACCCCCCCTCAATCCAATGGTACGTTTACCATCCTTTGCTTTTAACCCTAAGAGCGAGAGTCCCACTTCACGAGTAGGTGATGATTGTCGGTGTTTGTTTTTGTAGCGGTCACAGAGGGGAGATGAAATGCACTTCCGGTCGCTCATGTGTGTATTGATTCTGGCGCAAACTCTTGGCACCGCTGGTGAGTGAAGAAAGGGCTCTGCTTGTAAAGCTCGCGCTGGGGGCTGTTGCCTTTGTAATGCCCTCTGGCCTGCCACGTGCTGTAGTAGCAGAAAACTCTCTTATGAAAAAAAGGAGATTTTGGCTGCCACGTGTACATGCTAATGAACCCATTACCCCCAAACCCAGCGGGGAGAAAGAAGTCTTTGCCAGGGCCTGGGGTTTGGAGAGAGTGCTGGGCACCGCCAAACCTGCTGCATTTGTAAGTGCTTGTTGGCTGTTCTTTAATTGCTTGTGGTCACTGTGTGGACACTCTATCAGTGGGATGTTGTACCACCTGTTACCACCTGGTGTCACCGTTGTTCCACTGAGTATTCCTTCAACGTTTTAAAGCCCCCGGAGTCCCCCTCAGCACAATACCCTCCGAACCACACGCCCTGCATGTTACAGCTTACAACCCAGCGGCTAAGCGCTATACAAATGGCACAGTGCCGGCTAAGCGCTATACAAATGGCACAGTGCAATGAAATAAACATGTCCCATTGCATGTATTTTTTGCAAAGTGAACGCTCCCTGCCCCCCCACCTTTCTCCCTCGCCCCATCACCACATATGTTGCTGATCGGAATTCTTACATGCATGTTTTCACATTTCCTTTACAAGTCATGAAAAACACCCTGAATGATTATGGGGGATAAAACAGGGGTGGGGGCCCAAAGATAACCTAAATGTGTAGTGTTAGAACCCGGATCTCCTTTAGCCAGAAGTATGCACCCTGTCCAAGTAGGGTCCGCCATCCTAGTCAGGGTAAGTCACAATCCTAAATTATCCTGTGCTCACCCCCTGGTAGCGTGGCTACCAGCGGGCAGGCTTAACTTAGAAGGTAATGTGTAAAGTATTCGTACAATATCCCATACAACACAGTAAATGCACCACAAATTGAGACTCCACACCAGGTTAGAACAAGCATTGGCATAGCCAATAGGTCTCGCCTTTGGGACCTTATAAGTGTTTAGCCATGCAACAGTTGCATAACTAAATACTTATAAGGTCCCAAAAGCGAGACCGATTGGCTATGCCAAGCGGCCGCGAAAGTGAAAGTGATCGCGATCACGATCAAACATCAAGTGCGGCCGCGAAAGTGAAAGTAATCGCGGTAAAGCACGACGTGCGCGCCCGCGCACATGCACTGTAGCTCTAGGCTGGCCTAGTAGCACTTTTTGGAGCCCTCTCAATAAGTCTCGCCAGACCAGCGCATGCGCTGGGTCAGGCGAGACCTAAAAATGAAGAATCTTTATCTGGCCGGGGTGAAACCAAGACGACCTAAAGCTAGCGAAACGGGTACCGAAAAATGGAAGGAGGCAGGTAAAAAAACTGGGGGGGGGGGAGGCGTGGTCACCGCCCTAAGGATGTCAGGTCTTACAAGTAGCAAATCTACCAAAGTGAGTGTACATTAAGCTGGCAAAAATACATATTTGTAATTCCTCCGGTTTATATTTTCACAGATACCGATTCCAGTTTTTTTATAAGCAATCGCACACTTTAAAGGTCATAGGCCCAGGTGTACGAAAACGTTTGCATTTCTTAACAGGCCGAATCGCAATTTCAGCCTGTTAAGAAATGCAAAAAAGGCCAAAAAACAGCTGGAATGTGCGATGTCTACCCCGTAGAAATCACAAATTGCGACCACGATATAGGAAACGCATATAGGAATGACCTATTTTCTGTTCCAAAAGCACATGTACAGAGCATTTCCTAAATGCAAATTGGGCTTTCAGGAAATGCTATTACCATCGACTCAAAGTCAATGGTACCCATGTGCAAAATAAAAAATTGCATTTAAGAATGCATTTTTGTTGTGGCATAAAGCGCACATCTGCCCCCAGGGCATAAGTGCACTTACATGTGCACTACGAATTTCTGGGTGCCTCCAGGGGGGCCTTAAGCCCATCGGCACGCTTCGATTTGGATTTCCTAAATTGTGATTTTCTATTAGGACAGCCCAACTTAGGAAATGCAAACCATTTCCTATTTGGCCCCTAGGTGGGAATGTAATAGTATTTCCTATTTGTGAATTTTCTAATAGTATTTCCTACTCTGTAGGAATTGCTATTAGGGAATCGCACATTTTGTAGGGTTTGCTCCTCCATTTGATCAGAGGAACGTCCCCCACAAGCCCCAGAGCTGAAAAATAACATGGTTAGAGAAAGTTTATTTATTACCATTTTATTTTTCAGCAACCTGTCCCAAACTAAGTGTTACGACGGGGCGGGGCCAGCACTGCCGAGTGGCAGCAGCAGGGAGCTGTGCGCTTTTAAAATGTGCATGTCTCATGTCTCTTTGGCTGTCTGTCCCATGTGCATGTTAAAGTTCCGTAACCTAGCTGTCTTGGACAGCTAGGTTAGAGGAAGCGCAGGCCTCTAGTGCTCTTGGGAGCACTGGTAGAGCCTGCTCTATCCAATCCTGGTGCTGATTTCATGCTGTGAGAGCAGCGCCAGGATTGGGTAGTGCAGTTTCCTGCATCGGGAGCTCTGGCAAACACCACGGCCGGCCCCTGGGTGGCGGGTGCCAGTCGAAAGCACCACTCCTGTCTCACCACTGCCGCTTTTGTTGCAGGGTGCCGATATTGAAGCTATGCTGAAAACCAGCCCCCCCGGGGGTCCAAAACCGGCTCCCACTCTGGTGGCTTACCGGGGAAACGCACGGTGCCTGCTACGGCTAGTCCGGCCCTGGAGTAGGACATAGCGCTGCGAAGGTGAGGGAAATTATTTATATATTTATTTGTGCCTCACCCTCCTGCCTCACTACTCTCCGTAAAAGCCAGCCGCCACTGAAATTTTGCACATACCATTTTGCAAAGAATTTGGTACATCTGGCCCTATAACTTTATTCTCATATTCATCTAAAATCTTTTTGGCTGACTCTTAGCAGTGTTCTCACAAGACGTGGCCCTCTCAATGAAAACTGGGAAAGATAACTTTACAAAAGAGCTTCTGAAAGGGAGGCTGGGCTCCTGCCAGCAGCCAGCATGCAGATCCAGAACTTGCTGTCCCTAAAACACCCCGTCCAGATCTCCGAGAGACAAATGGCCCTTCAAATGCAAACTCTGTCTCCGCGACAAATCACATTATGTCTGCAGAGCCGCGTGTGTGTTCTGGAGTGCGACGCTCCCTCACGTCTGACTTTTATTACAAAGAGACTATTTGTAAATGTTTGAAATTCGAAATGAGTTCGGTGATGGACGGCGCCTTTGGGCTGCGCAACGGGCTTCCAAAAGTCCCACCGCGCGCGGGCAGAAGGGATAGACCCGAGGCCGGGGAAATCAATACTTAATATGGAATGAAATGTTCTGCTGTTTGACGGGAGCGGTGGAAACGTGCGGTGTGGTCACTTTTATCAATAAATATGTTTTTATCCATAAATTGTTGGTACGGTTATGATAAAGACGTGATTCACCCTGGATGGAGACATTGAAAGAGTGATGAGCACCAGCTCGAGGCTAGTACCCCCCCCCAACCCTTTTCCACTCTCTCGCTCCTCCTCCCCCGCCCAAAGGACGTGAAAGGGGCAGCTACTGAAGGACTGGGTTATTCTAAGACCCAGCGGTGCCAGGGGGCAACACCTGAAACCTTCGTGGGTTACCTGTTCTGGCGTACAAAACACAGAGACACGGGACACTTCCAGCGACGTCAAAGATCAGCGTTTATTTACTGCAGGGATACAGAAATCGCAAGAAGTACACAACGTGTAGGTTCTCGGAGACTGCTTCGAATTGCAAAAGTGGATCGCTCCTTTTATACACGTTTTTGCCATTGCACAACACGGCAAACAAAGGTTACAACTCAGTTCCCACAATAAACTTCAAAAGAGTCGCGTTCATGTTTCAGGAGGCCGGAACATAATTACAGCAGCATTGCCGGTTCCCAACTGTAAAAACATATCATCCCCACAGTTAAACACATTCCATTCTGACTGTAAACACATTAAGAGAAGGGACAGAAACAGATGCAAAGAAAAAACAAGGATGCACGACAGATTGAAAAAGAGTGTTGGGAGTAATAACGGGAACTTGATTACAGGATCAAAGACCTCGTGCCCAATGCATGCACGACTGAAACAATAGACCAGCACGGTAAGATGAGCCTCGAGCGGGGCCATCTGCCTTTGCCGTGTCATTTCCCTATCATAAAAGTCACCCTCAAGGAAACTCGTGTCCTTCGTGTAAGCTTGGGAATCCCAGGGTCACAGAGCGGACAAAGTCCGTTCGCTGGCTACTTGAGAGCAAGAGACAAGATGGATGCCGCATCTAAAATGGAACCCGAGGGTTCGGACGGACAAACCCAAAAATGAGACGAACCATACGTGGTTGCGTAGCGAAACTGCGTACACCCACTAAACTCGTCATTTGCGGTTCGTAGACACCAAACTCATCCATATTTGACAACACCCAAAAAGTGTCGTTCCGTCTCGCACGGAACCTCAGACGCTCCTTTTGCCCTCATGTAGGCAAGCACTAGTCAAAATCGGAATCAATTTCGATACTCATCAGATCGTTCAACTGTTGCTGAAACATCATTCTAAGCAAAACCAAAGGAAATGATGGACGGAGTGTTGAACATTGCAAGCACTCACCCCCAGTCAACTGATCTGGGTTTAATCCACCACCGTTCTTTAGCCCACTCTGCCACCCCAGTTCAAACATGGCCATATGCAAATCAGTCTGACCCTGTGCCTCATGGGAACAGTCCAGCCCGAACTGCCAAGCCATGTCTTCCCTGGACCGGAAACAAGCTTCCTAGGACCGGTTTCTGGCATTTCAGCCGTTTTCAGCCAGGCTTGCTTGAATCCAGTGGCAAAGTGAGCAAGGGACTCACGTCTGAGCATACCCTGCCAACTTATGGCGAACAAAGCAAAACCAAAGGAAATGATGGACGGAGTGTTGAACATTGCAAGCACTCACCCCCAGTCAACTGATCTGGGTTTAATCCACCACCGTTCTTTAGCCCACTCTGCCACCCCAGTTCAAACATGGCCATATGCAAATCAGTCTGACCCTGTGCCTCATGGGAACAGTCCAGCCCGAACTGCCAAGCCATGTCTTCCCTGGACCGGAAACAAGCTTCCTAGGACCGGTTTCTGGCATTTCAGCCGTCTTCAGCCAGGCTTGCTTGAATCCAGTGGCAAAGTGAGCAAGGGACTCACGTCTGAGCATACCCTGCCAACTTATGGCGAACAAAGCAAAACCAAAGGAAATGATGGACGGAGTGTTGAACATTGCAAGCACTCACCCCCAGTCAACTGATCTGGGTTTAATCCACCACCGTTCTTTAGCCCACTCTGCCACCCCAGTTCAAACATGGCCATATGCAAATCAGTCTGACCCTGTGCCTCATGGGAACAGTCCAGCCCGAACTGCCAGATCTGTGACTGGGGGTGAATGTTTTGCCATTGTGCAACATTCTGTCCATCATCTTGTGTGTTTTGCTGTTCACCCTATGTGGGAAGGGTATGCCCAGACGTGGGTCCCGTGCTCACTACGCCACTGGAATCAAGCTATCCTGGCTGATGACGGCTGATAGCCAGAAACCGGTCCTAGGATCCTTGATTCCGGTCCAAGGAAGTCATGGCTTGGCAGTTCGGGCTGGACTGTTCCCATGAGGCACAGGGTCAAGACTGATTTGCATATGGCCATGTCTGAACTGGGGTGGCGTGGTGAGCAAAATAACGATGGATTAAACCCAGATCTGTGACTGGGGGTGAATGTTTTGCCATTGTGCAATATTCTGTCCATCATCTTGTGTGTTTTGCGAAACATCATTCTATCCATCAATGTCTCCTTGGTAACAGATGGCCGTCTTATACACGTTGTAGCACAAAGGCCACATAAGGCAGGACCACACTGTACACAAAGAAAACACGTGAATAGAAACGTTACAACAACCCCTACGATCATCAGAATCTTCCAACCCCAAGTGGATATCAAACCCCAAAACCATCCTAGAAGTGTCCAATTGCCTTTGTCCACGTGTATGGACTCGGAAATCTTGTGCAACTTCGAGATGGCTTGGTAAACAGTTGGAGCATTGTCAGGAATAAAAATGCAACAGCTCGAATGGATAACTTTACACACACCACCTCTATCTGCAAGAACAACGTCTAGAACCATACGGTTCTGCAACGTCATGAGTCTATCCGCCTGAAGTTCAGCTGTTAAATTACCAAGGGCACTCGCAGTTATATTAGCAGTCGACTCAACTACACGGGTCAACTGTCTTAGGTTCCTACTATTAACCATAGGTCCCCAAAATGGCAAGAAACCCTTAAAGAAGTCTCCTGCTTCTTGACCGGCAGTGTCCTCTTTGCTAATAACGCCTCTCACAATTCTAGTCTTGTGATAGTCTGAGGCAACTGTAAAAGTCGGTGGTAAAAGATTCGCAATATAACAGGTACCCGAGAAGTCACGGGGTAACCATGTATATGCACGTTCATAACATACGAAATAAGTGCCCTTAGCAGTCAGAAAAACAGGGGAAGAGAGCATCGGTAGGACATACGTGTCAGTACAAGCACTGTTCCCAAGTTGTGCTCTCGGATTTCGACCCAAACCCTTCAAGCAGAAATTACCGAGGTGGGGTACGATCCATATTGGGGACGAACTCTTGAGCTGTCTATCACCCACTGACGTACTATACTCGGCCTCACTCAAATTATTATTATTATTATTATTATTAGGAGCTTATAAAGCGCGCTTATACCCAAAGGTGTCCTGGCGCTGAGAAACTGATCATCCCTGGAGAGCGAGTGTCTAATCCCTAAACAACCAAGTCTTCAAGCCCTTTCTGAAAGAGAGTAGTTCCTCCATTTTTCTCATATGTGCTGGCAGACCGTTCCATGCAGTAGCAGCACCATATGAAAACAGCTTTCCTCACCAGCTGGCCTTTTTTATCCTAGGCACCACTACTAGATTGCCCTCCTTATAGGCTTGCACCTCTTCATCTGGAATAAGCGATGCATCAAAGACATCTCTATCTAAATCAGAAATCGCTATCGCCAAAGGCTTGTGGTACGGACCAGGACCAAAGCTTGCAGAGCGTGGCTCTCGACTGGGGTAGGAATCTAGTGCACTACGGAACATAGTTTGGAATGCTCGAGCTGACCCTTGGGAGCTATAAGGAAGAACCAGATACGGAATACCCCTATCCATGGTATGTGGCATTAACCCACACACCCAACAGTTGGTAGTATTCATGACCAACTGATGCTGATGTAGGAGTTGAACGAAGGAGTTATTCATGAATTCCGCACGTCTAACCTGTTCGTGTTGAGGCAGGGGATGAAAAGAATGTGGGGAAACAGTGGTAATGGAGCTTAGTTTAGCAGAAAGAGTAGGTGAAACAGAAGGTAATAACGACTGTATTCCAAAATACACTCCGCCCACCAATAGCATAGACACAGTCAGAAACAGTAGGAATACCTGAAACAGAAAACATTTTGTTCGTACAATCGTATGCAATTTTGATCCTTGCGCCGACATCCTTTCTACTTCCAACAGCTTAGAGAATGCCATCCTCTAAAACCGTCCGTGACGTACTTGACGCACTTCGTTCTGAGTAGCGATTATCAATTCCCAGGAGTCGACAAAAGTAACCGACCTAGTGTCAGAAACCTGCTAAACAGAAAGGAGTACCCGCACGGCCCTACGGTTAACCCGGATGATAGGTTTTCTTAAACACTCTGCTTTAATACAAATCTTTTAGCAGTGAAAAGCACATAAAAGAAACTCAAAAAGAAAGGATGTAATTGTTCATAATGTTCGTAGCACCAGAAAGAAATCAAACAAAATTTTATTAGTCCTTGCTACGTGGACGAAGAAAGTATCGATTTCTTCCAGGTTGAGTCTGCTCTACAAACAATTGTTCAGCTGGTAAAACAGTGTTCGGTGGAGTGGACGACGATTCAGACCTTGAGTTCTCTACGACTGATGACTCCACAGGTGTGTCTGGCAGCGACGAATTGTCTCCTACAGGTTGAGCATCACTAAACGGCACAAAGCATAAAGGGGTCTCAGTTTCCGTTGCCGCAATCCCAGTTCTCACCCAACCATCTGTTGGTGAGGGGATTGGTACTTTTTTCGTGTGGCCAGCGTGTACCCAGTTCTTTCTGCCTTCCAACCGAACTGCAGTCCTCGTTGTTAATAAGACTTGAAAGGGTCCCACAAATCTCGGCTCCAAGTTACGTTTTCGGCCAAAATTTCGGGTAACGACCCAATCGCCTGGCCGGAGCTGATGTCCAGGACCCTCTGTCTGTGCTGGTAGAGCTTCAAAGACCTGTTGGTGAATTAACCTCAATTTAGTGGTCAAATCATGAAGATAATCAATTAGCATTGGATACTCAAGACTATCAAAGGCCTTAGGTCTCGGGACTCGCCAAATGTTCGCAGGGCGGCCGAACACAATCTCATATGGGCTAAGCCCTACTCGAGAGTGTACAGTCGCTCTGGTTGACAGGAGAGCCAGAGGCAAGGCATCAGGCCATGATAGACCAGTCGTAGCTTGTATCTTTGCAAGTTTCAGCTTCAGGGTACCATTGTACCCTTCAACTAAACCCGCTGCCTGAGGATGATTAGCGCTATGGAATTTCTGACGAATTCCAAGGCCCTTACATACACTCTGCATCACACTTCCCACGAACTCACTTCCATTATCTGACCACACGATCTGTGGCATTCCATACCGAGGAAAGTATTCCTTCAGTAGGACTTTCGCTGTGGACAGGGCAGTGTTATTCTTAAGGGGATAGGCCTCAATCCATCTGGAGAACGCACAAACCACAACCAAAACATATTTTAGATTATTGCATCTCTCCATATGGATGAAGTCCAGTTGGATAACCTCAAAGGGACAAACAGGGGGAGCAAAATGACCAGGTGGAGTGGGGGTGCCCTTGCCAGGATTATGCATCAAACACACCATGCAATTCTTAACCACTCTCTCAGCACATTTAGCAATACCATCATTCTTCCATACAGGGGACAAAAACTTGCATATCCCTTTCGCACTAATATGTGATAACCCATGAGCCATCGTCACGACAGCTAATACATACGCATCCGGTAACATCCACCTCTGACGTTCCGACAAGTCAACCCAACATCCATGCATATCCAACTTTCCCGTACTTTCTTTCCACTTGGTCTTTTCAGCTTCAGTGGCCTCGTTCTGAATGGCTTTCACACTCTCAACAGTGTCTTCACACATACCAGTTTCCGTCGACCATCTCGCTGAACTTGTCACATACATTCAGGTTGCAAGATTCTTAGCCGTTTCCTTAGCAATCTCGTCCGCAAATGCATTACCACGACCAACATCATCCGTCACTTTCCGATGTGCACTACATTTAACGATCGCCACCTGTTTAGGCAATGTAAGTGCATCCAAAAGATCATTCACGAGCTGCCCGTGTTGGATCTTCGTGCCATGCGATGTCATAAATCCTCTTTCTCTCCACAATCGTCCAAAACTGTGCGCAACGCCGAATGCATACTGACTGTCGGTAAACACATTCACTCGCTTTCCTTTAGACAAAACACATGCTCTTGTCAATGCAATCAACTCTGCCGCTTGCGCTGAATTCTGATTCAATCTCGCGGTCTCCACAACCGTGCTCAACGTCACTACAGCATACGCAGTCGTCACATCGCCATTCGGCAATTTAAAACAGGAACCATCAACATACAAAGTACCATCGGGATCTGTCAATGGAGTGTTTTTCAGGTCCACACGACCCTTTGTTTCTTCCTCAGTTCGTAAATAACAATCATGTGGTGGTACATCATCTGATTCCATATTAGTCGGCAACAATGTCGCCGGATTCAATACATTACAACGCTTGATCTGTATATGACTTGCCAAGAGGGTCAACTCATACCCAGACAACCTTGCACTCGTCAGATGTTGAGTTTTTGTCCGATTCAGAAGAGTGTCAACTGCATGCGGAACCATCACTATGAGCATATTATCCATGACCAGACCTGCGGATTGTCGAATAGACGCCGCAGCTGCCGCCGTCGCCCTCAAGCAACTCGGCAACGCTCTAGCTACCGGGTCTAGGGTCGAGGAAAAATATGCACACGGACGCTGCTTGCCACCAAATTGTTGCGTTAAAACGCTCAACGCACAACCTTCCCTCTCGTGGACATATAGTGTAAATGGCTTACTGTAATCAGGAGTACCTAACACAGGAGCCGAACACAACGCATCACGCAGTTCAGAAAAACTTTTCTGACATTCTTCCGTCCATGGCAGAGGAGTCGAAACATCCTTGCACGTGAGCGCTATCAATGGCTTCGCTAACAGTGAAAAATTTGGAATCCACTGTCTGCAGTATGACGTGATACCTAGAAAGGCACGCACATCTCTCTGAGTTGTTGGCACAGTCATTCGAGCAATTGCTGCAATTCTTTCGGGGGTCAACCTTCTTCCCGCCTTTGACAATAAGTGACCTAGGTAGGTTACTTCTTGACAACAATATTGCAGTTTAGAAGGTGACACTTTGTGATGTAAGGCACAAAGATGCTGTAACAGTGACACTGTAGCAGTCTTGCAAATCTGTTCAGTGTCTGCAACTACCAACAGATCGTCAACGTACTGAATCAAGGCCGCACCAGTTGGCAGCACGAACGCATCAAGCTGACTCTTAAGAGCTTGGCTGTAGATCGATGGACTCTCACAGTAGCCCTGAGGTGCACGTTTGAACCTGAAGCTACGACCACCTAATGAGAAACCGAATAAATCTCTGCTTTCCTCAGCAATCGGAATGCTGAAGAACGCATTTTTCAGATCGATTACCGAGAACCATGATGCAGAGGCTGGAATCAGAGTCAGCAAAGCTGTAATGTCAGGTACCACAGGAAACTGTGGAACAACAATTGTATTTACCTCCCTTAAATCAATAACTAGACGGTACACAGGAGGCTTGGAGGGATCAGTTCGCTTCAAAATAGGCAACACAGGACTATTACACACGTTACCTCGTGTTTCCTCAATGACATCTTTATCGATCAAATCGTAAATGATCGCTAATAGTGCTCGTTCACCATCAAGGGAGATACGATACTGAGGTATGCGCGGCAATCGCGCGTTGAATTTCAATTGAACAACATAAGGGGGTATATCCAGCAGGCCCACATCATTAGGACCTGTCGCCCACAAAGAAGCCGGAAGAGAACTCAATTCCGGTGGGAGCTTATCAATCGACAAATACATAGGAGAGATCACTCTCTGACCCAATGTAAGCTCCACTCCCGCGGGAGAGCAATACAAAGTCGCATGTAACCGTTTCAACAGATCCAAGCCCAAAAGATTCTCACCACAACCAGTAGTCAAAATCAACGGAGCTTCTAACTCAGAAGACCCAATTGTAAGGGGCAAAGGGCTAGAAACTGGATTGCTAACGGGGGCGCCAGAGAATCCAACGGAAACATTTGTTAAGCCAGACAAAGGCGCGCCAGGGAGTTTCGAATGCATGATGGAACTTTTCGCTGCACCAGTGTCCAACAGAAAAGGCTCAACTACGCCCAATGTGGCAACTGCGACATAAGGCCCTCTCTGATCAACCGGAACTGATACTTCTCCCTTCCTCTGTCTACAGCTGTCCTAGTAGATACCATCCGCGTCAACATCATGCTCAACATAATAGTCATCCACATGATACTGTGCAGATCTACCAGACGAGAGATCGCGTCGATCGAAACAATTTTGCGAGTCTGAGGAAGTGGCAAGACGCTCGGTCTGATTCTGAGTAACACCGCGACCTCTACCACGTGAAGCTTGTTGAGGACCACTACGACCTCCTCGAGCCGAAACACCATTGTTCCTGTCACGTAAAACTGGACAATTAAACTTCAAATGGCCCTCACCCCGACAATACGCACATTGATTATACCCCAACACAAAGCGAGGTGCAGAAGGGTCATTACGCAACTGTGATCTAGAAAACTGCGATTGCGATCGATTTGGCTGTTGCGAGTCATTGTAATTCGAGCGCGGAGGATACGCTTGCTGCAATAAGACCTTAGTTTTAAGATCCTTCGTTTTCTTGTCTGCGCGTTCGCTTTCTTCCTTCTCTCTGTTTTCATAGTACTGGGCTGTAGCTAATATCTGAGCAGTGGTAGAAACAGCCCACAAACTTTCAGAATTCTTCAGCTTGTTGCTGAGTTCAGGCAACAAATTCGATACGAATTTATCAACGAACAACCGCTGACCACCCTCGGAGCTCATGTCCTGACCACTATGATCAATAAATGCCTCCTCAAATCTCGTAAAGAAATCAGGGACACTCTCATCCCTCTTTTGTTTGCACGCAGACAACTTGTCCCAATTAACGCGTATTGCTGGCATAAGTGTCTTCATAAGGGTAATTATCCTCTGGGGCAAATCCGCAATAAGCTGTTCAGGTTTAGCCCCACCAACTTGCTGGGCGTCTGCCACCGCAAGAGCAGCCCAATCACCGCCTAACTCGGCCGCGTGATTCTCATGACGGATTTTCGCCCAAATCGGCTGAGGCACTACATTGCCAAACAACATGTCAATATCGGCAAGGTTCATAACGGTAGCATCCACTAGTTGGGACAACTCCTTATAATAACCTGCAGGATTTTTACGGGGATCGGGCAAGGTTTGCTTTACCTGCAAAACTTCCGATCGCTTCCAAGGGAGGTGTATCCAAACTCTCTGAAAACGTGCTGGAATAGCGGGATTAGCATTAGGATCACCTGGCGTCCATACTGGGGGAACTTCCTGCATAGGATACTGACCAGGTTTTGCCATCCACTCTTCAGTCTCGTCCTTAAACAATGCTCGAGGTTGCACTGTACATCGAAAAGATAACAAACGCTCCAGAGCACATCGAACATTATCACCTACAATCACACCAGTCGAAAATTGATTCTGGAGCTCAGAGACCTCGGGCGGTACATTATCAACCGCATCATTATCCCACTCTTCTCTCAAAGCTTTACACATTTCCTCGAACACGAGTCTTTGCGTGGGCGCATTAAACTGGGAAAATGTCTCGAACACTATACGCGAAGTGTACTTCGCAGGATGGCGAATCCATCTACGCGCCGTTTTTACCAACGACTCACGTTCCCTACCATCAGGAATCTGACTGCGCCTCTGAGCAACATCAGAAAGAGTCGATCCGAGTATTGGCCCAAAAAGCGGAGAATAGAGAGTAGCAACAGCGTTAAAGAGACGACTACGAACAGAAGGAGAAGAAGAAGAAGGTACAGGAGCAACAACAGTAGGAGTAGAAACAGTAGTAGTAGACGGGGTAACAGGAACAGTGGTGACAATAGGCTGACGAGGGACTGGCAGAGGAGCAGTAGGAAGAAGAACTGGTAAAGGAGGATGAACAATCTGCGGCACAAGAGGATTCGGGAGAGCAGGAGTAACAACGGGCTGACCAGCAGCCGCCAGAACAGCAGGTTGAGGAATAGGAAGAATCATAGGACCCACAGTATCTGGAGCATAGGGAGGTGGTGATTTCAATAGATAAGACAATAACGAATCTTCTATCACTTCCTCTCCCGTCTTATCAGAATTAGGCGGTAACGCCGGATAACACTTATCCACCGCCATGTGATGAAGTCGAGCACTGACTTCCTGCTCCTTCTCATCTTTGTCTCGCTGATACTGTTCTGCATTTCGCATCACCGTAATAACACCTTCTCTCTTATTTTTCTTAATCTGTTTGATTTCTTTCTGCTTGGCCTCTTTGCGCCATAACCGGAAGGAATCAAACATGGCCGGCCTAGCCTTCCTTTTAAACAGTTTAGCTTCAAGATTGTCTAAGACGGCAGTTTCGAAACTACCATGTGATGGCCAACTAAGAACGCCATCATTTTTAGTGTAACGAACCCAATATTCATTATATACGATAGGACCTACGCCATGGCGACTATAGAGCTCATAAATTGGAGTTCCAACCGGAGGTATCGGACATGAATCCTCCAGCCGGGAATCCGTGCTGCAATATTTAAGGAAACCAAACAAAGTACTACGGCCAGGCATCGTGCACACTAACCGAGTTTACAAACTTCGAGGGCTATCGAATTATGATGTTCTCGCACAAAAAATGCAAGACCCTCGGTTTTTGGCAATTGCAATCGTCAAATAAAACCCAACAACTAAGAACCAACAACTAAGAACCACAAATGCAATGGAACCATGCAAACAACAAAGTAACTCTGGGAGCGACCCACAAATACTTAACTGAAAGAGCAATGGCGTCACCAGGAAGGCCCGTCTATCGTCTCGCCGTACAAAGGACTACGCCAGGCGCCAAAACAGGTCGACAGTCAGGGCATCAGTCCATCGCAGCCATCCGGAAGCGGGAATCTTCGCGGGAAAAGACTTCGGGCCACTTATTTCGACAACTGGATCGATGAAGCGGGGTGCACCTTCCCTCGGAGATTTCACACGAAGTTCCTCACGATCGTCGGGCTTTGGACCGGTACCGCTGATGTCGCCCCACGTTGGGCGCCAACTGAAGGACTGGGTTATTCTAAGACCCAGCGGTGCCAGGGGACAACACCTGAAACCTTCGTGGGTTACCTGTTCTGGCGTACAAAACACAGAGACACGGGACACTTCCAGCGACGTCAAAGATCAGCGTTTATTTACTGCAGGGATACAGAAATCGCAAGAAGTACACAATGTGTAGGTTCTCGGAGACTGCTTCGAATTGCAAAAGTGGATCGCTCCTTTTATACACGTTTTTGCCATTGCACAACATGGCAAACAAAGGTTACAACTCAGTTCCCACAATAAACTTCAAAAGAGTCGCGTTCATGTTTCAGGAGGCCGGAACATAATTACAGCAGCATTGCCGGTTCCCAACTGTAAAAACATATCATCCCCACAGTTAAACACATTCCATTCTGACTGTAAACACATTAAGAGAAGGGACAGAAACAGATGCAAAGAAAAAACAAGGATGCACGACAGATTGAAAAAGAGTGTTGGGAGTAATAACGGGAACTTGATTACAGGATCAAAGACCTCGTGCCCAATGCATGCACGACTGAAACAATAGACCAGCACGGTAAGATGAGCCTCGAGCGGGGCCATCTGCCTTTGCCGTGTCATTTCCCTATCATAAAAGTCACCCTCAAGGAAACTCGTGTCCTTCGTGTAAGCTTGGGAATCCCAGGGTCACAGAGCGGACAAAGTCCGTTCGCTGGCTACTTGAGGGCAAGAGACAAGATGGATGCCGCATCTAAAATGGAACCCGAGGGTTCGGACGGACAAACCCAAAAATGAGACGAACCATACGTGGTTGCGTAGCGAAACTGTGTACACCCACTAAACTCGTCATTTGTGGTTTGTAGACACCAAACTCATCCATATTTGACAACACCCAAAAAGTGTCGTTCCGTCTCGCACGGAACCTCACTTCCGCAGGAGCCCAGAGCCACCAGAAACTGCCCTCTCTCCTGAGCGCACAGGAGCCTCGTGACCCTGGCACGTGCCTGCATCTTTTACCACACCTCGCTGTCCAGCTGTGTACGTCATTCTTCTCCAGGTGGGGTTCGGCCAGCTTGAACCGTCTTTTAACGTGGGTGACGGCGGCCCCCATGGCTTGGCCATGGCATGACTACCAGCTGATGGATAACTGAGGGGCACAGGCCTTCTTACCATCACCCCAGTGCGCACAGGCCTTCTTACCATCACCGCAGTGCGCACAGGCCGTCTCCTGCCCCTTCGGGGTCCTCTGTTTAGTCAAGGCTGATGTGCAGAGCAGGATTTAGGCATGGGAGAGCTGGGTCCCGGGCCCAGGGCGCCACTCATCAGAGGGGCGGAAAGAACTGTCTGCAAAAGGGTCCTGCAGCGCCCCCTACCTTGGCTCCAGTGATTCCGCTTACAGTGCTTTTAATGAATTTTAACGTGCTGCAGTCTCTGGGGCAGATTTACATGCCCCGTGCGCCACTTTTGCGTCACTTTTAACATGGGAAAAGTGACGCAAAAGTGGCGCAAGGGGCTTGTAAATCTGCCCCTCTGTTTTTAGCATCCCTGTCCTGCCCTCCCATCTACTTCTTACCCCCTGCCACCACACATCAACACCCCCTCCTCTCCCCAACATATAACTTAGAACCAGTCCGAGGGAGCTAAGTTGTGGGAGATTCAGGTGAGTTCGGGTAGGTGTGGAGATGTGTGTAGAGGCAAGCCGCTGCCTTGATGTAGGCAGCCAAGGAGTGACCTGTGAAAAGCGATTGCGCCTCATTTTTTAAAATTCACCAGCAGTAGGGAAAGCGGAGAATTTCACAAAAATTTCCAACGGGCACTTTTTATATACCACAGCGGTGAGGCTATGGTTGATTGAAAAACCTTTTGCCACCGTATTACAAAAACAGGTGTGTGGAGGTGCTAAAGTTTGGTAACAATGTCTGTGCATTTTTGTTGTGTGGCACTTTATTGGGATGGTGATGTGTTTTGTTGTTGTATCATGCCGTTGTGTTTTCTGCTGCATTATTACAATGTGATATTGTTGTGTTGTCATGTTGCATTCACTTTGTTATTTTGCTGTGACCTGGTTTTTTAATTGTATGGTTCTGTTTCTTTGTGTATGGTTATTGTTATTTCCAGTTGTTTACTCTAGTGATGTCAACACAAGCTCCTACATTTGCAGCTTTGTACAGTGGTAAACTAGCAATGCTCCAGATCACCTATTTCAGATACGGGTCAGTCCCAAAACTGTGGTAACGGCGTGTCTTAAATGACCACTTCCACGATTCATGGAAGTGCAGCCTTAGGGCTGGGTGCATGTTGTTTGATGTGACTGCAGCAATCTGAAACCCTATACCTGCCATATGATCACCCAGAGAAAAGCAGGTAATCACAAGCAGGTGTGCATAAGTATAGTGACAGCAAAGAGGCCCAGGAAGGAATGAGCACCCAGACTGCACAGTTTCAAAGAGGGAACGGAATAAATGGGCGGGCAGAGTATTCTGCATCGTTACGTAAATAAGAGCTTTGGAAAGGGGACAGGATTGGATGATGAGCAAGCAGCGAACACTACATTGTTACTTAAAGGTGATCTTTGGAAAGAGGGCAAGGATTGGATGGGCAAGAAGTCTGATGTTTTCCATCGCCCAACAGAACTGATTTTTCAAGTAGATCAGAGACCAAATTAAATAGATTTTGTAATGTTTGTTTACCCTGAATGTTATCTCATTTGCAGGCGAGTAAAGTATTACCTGAACACAGGAGCTGAATATTCCCTTCTCCAGTTAAGTGTCTCACCTTCAATCTGTACTATTTTTTAATCACTTAGGTCCGTCTACAAATCTGAAAAAACTGACAATTTTATTTGCTCCTTTTCTACCTTGTCAGCTGCGACTCTACAATCATTTGAATCCCCTTTTTGTGAGCACAAATTACAACTTTACCCCAAATTCTCCCCACTGTGTATTCATATTGTACCTAGTTTTAGGAATCATGGGCTAGATGTACAGAGAATTCTGTTTGCAATTTCTTAGTAGCAAATTTTTACAATTCGCTATTAGGAAATCACAAACAGCTATGTAGAACAGTGTGTTTTACGCTGTTTGTGATTCTCATTGGGTTGCAAGTGACCTTCCTCATTAATATTCATGAGGCATGTCACAATTTGCGACCCATTGGGAATGGCCGGCACTCACAGGGATGGTGGCCTGTCAGGGTCAGAAGACCATCATGTCTGTGACTGCTTTTTAAATATAGCGGTACCACCCCCTTTTGTACTGCTTTTTAAATATAGCAGTTTTTTATTTTGAAAAGCAGCCCATTTTCCTTAAAGGACAACGGGATGCATTTAAAATAAAAAATGAAAAGTTTCCTTTACATTTTTTAGGATAAGACAGTGGTCCGTGGGACTACTGCCTGCTCTTAAAAAATGTTGGCGCCCACATTCGTAAACGGAAAGGGGTCCCTTGGGCACCCCTTCCCGTTTGCACATGGGTTACCATCTCCTTCACAGAGTTGGTAAAGTTGAAATGTTTTGAGACCGCATTCCATTTGCAAAGCATGCATACATGCCCCTGCAACTCGCCATTAGGAAGAGACGCCCTTGGCACCCCCCTTCCTCATAGCAACTTTCAAACCCAATATGTGATTCAGTAATAGTTCACCGAATCGCAAATAGGGCTTTGTACCTTCAAACATGCTTTTTTCTACGTCTCAAATGGCTTGATTCTGCAAATTGGGCCATGTGCCGGCTAAAAAAAGTTTTGTACATCTGGCCCAATATTCCTGTAGCTTATATGGTCTGTCAATCACTCTGTATAAATCATCATTGTAACTTTCCTTAATTACTTCTCAGCCATTCCAAATGTCAACAAGTCATCCAGAAAGGCATTCGAAGATTTGCCACACATCACTTGTTTTTGTGGCATGTGCTGTTTCATGCCACCTATCACTTGGTATCTGTGGCACATGCTGAGTTTGGCCACCCTTAACTGGGTGTTTGTGGCACATGCAGAGTTTGGCCACCCTTCACTCGGTATTCATGGCACATGCTGAGTTTGGCCACCCTTCACTCGGTATTCGTGGCACATGCTGAGTTTGGCCACCCTTCACTCGGTATTCATGGCACATGATGAGTTTGGCCACCCTTCACTTGGTATGCATGGCACATGTTGAGTTTGGCCACTCTTCACTGGTATTTGTGACACATGCTGAGTTTGGCCACTCTTCACTTGTATTTGTGCCACATGCTGAGCTTGGTTACCCTTCACTTGGTATTTGTGGCACGTGCTTAGTTTGGCCACCCATCACTTGTATTTGTGGCACATGCTGAGTTTGGCGACCCATCACTTGGTATCTGTGGCACATGTTGAGTTTGGCCATCCTTAACTCGATATTCATGGCACATGCTGAATTTGGCCACCGTTCATTTGTTATCTGTGGCACATGCTGAATTTGGCTACCCTTCACTTGGTATCCGTGGAACATGCTGAGTTTGACAACCTTCACTTTGTATATGCGGCACATGCTTAGTTTGGCCACCAATCACTTGGTATCTGTGGCACATGCTTTGTTTGGCCACCCATCGCTTGTATTTGTGACACATGCTGAGTTTGGCCACACTTCACTTGGTATCTGTGGCACATGCTGAGTTTGGCCACCCTTCACTTGGTATTTGTGGCACATGCTGAGTTTGGCCACCCATCACATGTATTTGTGGCACATGCTGAGTTTGGCCACCCATCACATGTATTTGTGTCACATGCTGAGTTTGGCCACCCTTCACTTACTAACTGTGGCACATGTTGAGTTTGGCAACCCATCAATTGGTATCTGTGGCACATGCTGAGTTTGGCCAAACTTCACTTGGTATCTGTGGCACATACTAACTTGGGGCACCATTCACTTGGTATTTGTGGCACATGCTGAGTTTG
Source organism: Triturus cristatus (assembly GCF_964204655.1). Taxonomy (NCBI): domain Eukaryota; kingdom Metazoa; phylum Chordata; class Amphibia; order Caudata; family Salamandridae; genus Triturus; species Triturus cristatus. The sequence goes on from NC_140594.1 coordinate 1,173,003,133, forward strand.
GCCACCCTTCATGTGTATTTGTGGCACATGCTGAGTTCGGCCACCCTTCACATGGTATCTATGGCACATGCTGAGTTTGGCCACTCATCACTTGTGTTTGTGACACGTGCTGAGTTTAGCCACCCATCACTTGGTATTTGTGGCACGTGCTGAGTCTGGGCACCTATCACTTGGTATCTGAGGCACATGCTGAGTTTGGCCACCCATCACTTTATATTCATGGCACATGCTGAGTTTGGCCCCCCTTCACATGTATTTGTGGCACATGCTGAGTTTGGCCACCCTTCACTTGGTATATGTGGCACATGCTGATTTTGTCTACCCTTCACTTGGTATCTGTGGCACCTGTTTAGTTTGGCCACCCTTAACTTGGTATCTGTGGCACATTCTGAGTTTGGCCACCCATCATTTGTATTTGTGGCACATGCTGAGTTTGGCCACCCTTCACTTGTATTTGTGGCGCATGCTGAATTTGGCCACCCTTCAGTTGGTATCTGTGGCACATGCTGAGTTTTGCCACCCTTCACTTGGTATCTGTGGCACATGCTGAGTTTGGCCACCCATCACTTGTATTTGTGGCGCATGCTGAATTTGGCCACCCTTCAGTTGGTATCTGTGGCACATGATGAGTTTTGCACCCTTCACTTGGAATTTGTGGCCCATGCTGAGTTTGGCCACCCTTCACTTGGAATTTGTGGCCCATGCTGAGTTTGGCCACCCTTCACTTGGAATTTGTGGCCCATGCTGAGTTTGGCCACTCTTCACTTGGAATTTGTGGCCCATGCTGAGTTTGGCCACCCTTCACTTGGAATTTGTGGCCCATGCTGAGTTTGGCCACCCTTCACTTGGAATTTGTGGCCCATGCTGAGTTTGGCCACTCTTCACTTGGAATTTGTGGCCCATGCTGAGTTTGGCCACTCTTCACTTGGAATTTGTGGCACATGCTGAGTTTGGCCATCCATTGCTTGGTAGTTCCATCCAGGCATGAGGGGGTGAGGTGCTGCGAGCCTGGCTACCTGCATCCGTGTATTTAGACTGATGTCCATGTGTACCTTTCTCTCTGGTTCTCTGTTTGTGGTGGTTTATGTAAGTGTGTGGTCTGTGTGTACATGGTTTTCTTTTTTTAAATAATGATTATGTATTTATTGAATATCCTTGAACATAAATCAAGAACAGCAATGGTTGTGACATGCATTCATAAAGTGTTCAGTGCATCCAATTGCCCCAAGCCCACCCACCCTGCAGCCCACCCAAATGAGCAGATAAACAAACACCCAACCCACAAGGTAAACACATGGACAGATGTGGGAGCAGAGCACCAACCCACAAGGGGAGAGGAGGAGACCAGGTGAGAGCCACCCGGAAGCAGAGAATAGAATGGCTGAGGGCGCAGTGTCACCCAGGGAGCTCTACAGGACGTCTGCAGGTGGATGACGGGGGGTCTGCAGCCAGGTCAGGGGGGTGCGCGGGTCAGCAGGTAAGTCTGTAAAGGAAGACAGATATCTCTAGGGAGGGGAGTAGGGGGTAATAATTCAGCGCACAATGTCATCTGTTCCTTTCAATAGATGAAGTCCGTAAGCCAGTTCTTGAATGTGGGGGCCGTCCCGCCCCCATGGACAAGCAACCTGCGCTATCGCCATACACCTCTTGAAGGCAATATTCAAGTCTTTGACATGCCCAAGAGCCACAGGGGGTAATAGGGGGTGGGGGAGTCAGCAAAAGATCTTTGTCTATCAGAATGGACAGGGCGGCCGCACTTCCTGGCTCACAAGACCAGCCGGTGAAGGAAGTCAGCGCCGGCCATCCCGCATCTGGCCCCCTATCATCCGGCCGAAGTGCAACCCTATGCACTTCATGCACAATCATTATCTGTGACTTGTCACACCTGCCTTGTGAATGCATATGCTGTCTAACTGACCTCCTGTTGTGCTCCTTTGAATGATTTCAGTGTGCAAAAGCCAAAGCTATTGGGTTTATCAGTGCTTGTTTTTCTTAGGTCCACGTGCCACTTCCCTTGCACAGACATGCACTGGTGCTCACTTATCCGTGCTATGAGCCTAGAGAGCATCCTTGGAAAGAGGCGCTCATTGAGTGAATATCTCTGCTCCACCTCACCCTCAAGAACCAGAGATGAGTCCAGACCACCATCAACCTCACATCTCCCTCCCAAAACAAGAATCCTCAGGGTACAGCCCCCCACAATGAAACTCATTTACACCCAATGCCACCCTTGTCACCCCATCTCTAAGCACTACGTCAAGAGCCTGCTACCCAGCGTGGAGGGGTGCAAGATCAACGCTCAGTCTATCCCCTCCCTGCAGCACTGAAATCTCAACTCATCAACACAAGATCAGAGGAGGGATGGATGGATGAATGAATGAAAACAGACTTACAAAGTGCACTCCTACCCGCAGGCATCTTGGAACTCAGGCTGCCCTCAACCCATCACCTTAGGAGCAGAGAGCCCAATTCACAAACAATGAGCTACTACAGTGGTGCCCAGACATACTCCTACCATTGTCGTAGATTTACACATTTTTTGTGGTTCACCAATGGGGAAGGTGAACTTTGGGGATATAAAGGAAATGTGTAATGTCCCTGGTGCACGTCTGTCAGCACCCTACAAATATGGAATGTCTGCATAGCAGAAACTCCGCAGGCATAGGGTTGGAATAAATGTACAATTTACGCACTTTCTTCTCTAACTTTCTGCACGTGCACATTCGTGTCTCTGAATACTGGGACGCCGTGTCCTCCACATGCTTCAACACCCTCTGCATACTACGCAAGACCTTCAAATGGATACCCCCCAACTCCAGGAAGACCGTCACCCACGCACTCATCACCAGCAGGCTGGACTACAGAAACGATCTCTACGCCGGAATCAAACAAAAACTCCTCCGTAAACTCCAGAGCGTCCAGAACGCTGCAGCCAGACTTGTCCTCAGCTTCCCACGACACAACCACATCACCCAACACCTCCGCCACGTTCACTGCCTCTCCCTCGAAAAGAAAGTTACCTTAAAGCTGCTCTCTCACGCCTACAAAGCCCTCCACAACACAGGACCCCAATACCTCAACGAAGGAATCTCCTTCCACGTACCCAAAAGGAACCTGCGCTCCGCTGACCCAGCCCTTGACGATATCCCTCACATCACAGAGCCAGAACGAGGGGCCGATCATTCTCCTACATCGCGACCAAGACCTGGAAGGAACTCCCCTTCAACATCAGATGTAGCCCCACAATGCAATCCTTCAGGAAAGACCTCAAGCCCTGGCTCTTCAGTTGACCTCGGAGTTGCCCCAACCCACCACCCCCCAGCGCCTTGAGACCCTCACAGATGAGTAGCACACTCGATAAATCCTTGATTGATTGATTGTTGCATTTCCTACTCTTATTGCGACACTGACGCCTGCTTCGGCTAAGTGCAGGTTTAGTAGTGAAGTAAAACTAAAAAAAGGCATTAAGGAAGACCATGAGAGAGATTCATATAGCAACATTTATATTCCAGGGGCTTCTAGTCGCTACGGAATGAAACTGCCAGATTATACATCTCAGCATTAAAACAGCCAGGCTTTGAACTTTTCACAGAAAGTGCAGGGACATGTAATATTGCATGAAGGGGAGAGAGGTCCCCGCCCTCGTTGCCAGATGTGTGAAGGATGAACAGTCGGGTCCTGTCGATGCTCAGACCGGCAGTTCTAAAAAGCAGGTTCTGCGAAGGGTCCCTATCGAGCTCTCCATTTTTGCCCTCATCCCCAGGGTGAAAACATGAAATCTTATCTCTGCAGCTGTGCCACCCTCCACTGCCTTTGATGTAACTTCAAAGAGACTCGTTATATAATTCTTTGAGTCTCATCATATCAGAACTGAAGCCTTTTTGATATTATATACAAGGAAGCAATGGTTGTTGCTTATTTATCTTATGCAATGGACTGCCATTGGCAAAGCCAATAGCCCTGGCTTGTTGTAGGTGTAATGTTACTTGTTGTATTATATATCTATATGCAATGACAGAGGCAGCAAATTCCCATTCGGGCGGCATACTATGCTAAGCACAGATTTTTAGTTTACTTGTTTTTAAGCCACGCTATGAATTACGTCGGCCGTGCCCCTTTGAGAGACCCCCTAGTTTTTTTCACCTCACTTAAAGCCCTGTATGAACCTGTGAGGTGTCTGTACAAGTGCGACCCGATTTATAGTTTGCTCACAACGCAGGGGCGTTCCAAAGTCCCCCGCAGACCCTGCGGTGCGGGGGGCACCAGGCTTATCCATACTGGAGGGGCCCCCTCAGCCCCTACTGAGGTGAGTTTGAGGGGCCCCATCAGCACATCTTGCAGGGGGGCCCTCTCACCTTTTGTTACGCCACTGTCACAACGCAGCAACAATGCCGAGGTTGCTGCGCTGCATTGATGAAAGAAAGACGGCAGGACCGCGCCATATCAACCCAAATGTGTCGATGCTGCCGTGCGCTCCCTGCCCTGGGATACTTTGGGCTGTCAGCTCCACATTCACACCCTGGCACCACAGTACAAGGGTGTTTATGTGACGTATAGCATAGGGGTGCCTCTGTGAGTCTAGCATAGGTTTTGTACTGGAATGGGGCCCTTTCTGTAAACAATTGTATGGTTGACACAGTTTAAAACGTGTCTACGTTTGTATGTGATGTGTACAGTACAGCACACACAAATGGAAACATTTGGAGAAAGGACACTTTTCTACCACGTTACGTCTACCTCCAGGAGGTAAACAGTTTTGGCACACCATACTGTCGAACTTTCTCTGTAGATGCAGCTTGGCATCACAACTATGAGTGGTTGTAGGAATGCCCCTGCACCACCCTTGGTATAACCCTCGGTGCAAAGTTGCACGACTTTGAGTTACTTTATGGCTGCTATTCCGCACCAAAGATGGTTTGCGCTCACAAGTAAATCCCAATTAAACACTTTGCTCGGATGGTGTTACTCTTATGATGCAAACTTGGTGCAAAGTGTTATTAATTCTGGACCTCGGGGTCTGCGCCACGGAGATCTGTCTAACCTGACGAACAGACCGACTCCCTGCTGACTGAGATTAAGGGATCTGTGTAAAGTTGTGTATTCCGACGCCATCCCCGAAGTACATCCTCTGTCATTGGGCGGGGGAAGTATTTGGAAGGTGCAAACTGGGGAAATGAAAGGAAGTGGCAGGCGGAAGTGACGACAACTCTGAAAACAGGTTGAAGAACTGGAAGATTACGTGAGCCTTACCTTGGAAGAGTTTGCAAAACCCATAACTGTTTAATCGGTTTATTTATTATTTATTGCAGTAAAGTGCACCTCTCCGTGAACCAACACAGGGTAACAACACACCTCGCCTCAAGGGAACACAGAATCCTCATTAAAGCTGCCCCCCCCCCCCCACACACACACACACAAAGAGGCCCGCGCCATACTACACCAGCCATTCACTCATTTTCATGTGTGGAGTTTGTCAAACAGGTTAAGGTCACGTGAGACTGGAGGCAAGACGGTAGCACTCTTCTCGTGGGTCCTGAAAACAGCACTAGAGGGCGTTAGGCGCTATACGAGTGTTACAACAGAATGTAGCAAGTGCACTCTGGATGCCTGGAGACCGTAGACTCGTCGGCTGCCCTCTCCTGATGACATTTCACCTCTGTTTGTCCGGCGTCGGGGTGTATTGTGGCGGGTCGAGTAAGTACAGTTGTGTATTGGGGATGAAAGTGCCGTGGACATGAGCACCTTTGTACACTTTGCTAAACAGCCGAGCAGAAATTAAACTTCAACTCCTATGAAGCCTACAGCGCCACGAAGCCACGCTGCAGATGAGCGCTACAAATACGCTGAAATGAACAAGCAGAACTAAAAACAACTGCGCGCAACTTTCTGTTACGACTTCTGCTCTTCACAATAACCTAGTGTGGCCTTGTTTCTCTTTTGCACTCAAAGTAAGGGTGGATTTAATTTGCATATCAAGCACATAAATCAACCTTTTAAATATCTATCGACTCTTCCTAAAAATCATTACAAATTAAATCAGATCTGTATGAGAGTCTTGGCGTCGGCTCATCTCATCCTGTGATTCTAGGCAAATCACTCATCTCCCCGTGTGTACCGAAGAAACCCGAAAGTGAAGAACGTGTCCTCGTGTAAAGTAACTGGTGGTCATGTTAAGGGCCCCAATATCTTCGTGTTGAGTTAGAGCTATACAAAAATGCTAAAAAATAAAAAAAAAATACGAGATTGGCATTCCTGCCTATCTGATCTGAAGCAAACCTCAGAGAACTCTCGAGTGACGCCCTGTCTGGAATCCGCTCCATTCGTGTTCCCAGTAGCTGGAAGGGACGTTGCCCGTTGGCAATCATTAACCATTCAAGGGCCATTAATGGAAATATTTAACCTTACATTATGGCTCAGCAAATTCACAGCAACACCTTCTGTGTTCAAACTGCAGAGCCCCGGATTAATGGCGCGCTGCAAACACGGCGTGATGGCTGGTACCAGCTAGTAATGTGTGTACCCACATGGCACCGGTGCCCAGCGCTTACTCCCTGGCACACGTGATCTTGGGACGAGCAGCGCTAAGGAACGCGGAGCTGGCCAACCGAATGTCACTTTTGGGATGTACAACCTTACGCAACTTTGTGTCGTTTTATGTTTTGTAACTTCGTCAACTTATGAAGTTTTAAAAGCAGGGAAAGTGGTCTTGGGTGACAGCAGGAAACTTAACTTTCCCACTGCTTCTCGGGACAGCGTTTGGACAGTCCCAAATGTGCAACGATGTTATGTATGTTGAATAAACTGTGACCTTTTTGGGCACCAAATCACGTTGTAAGTGGTGTAATTGAAAGGTAAAGGGACGCAGTTAAATGGGCAAGGGGGGAGAGGGTGACTGGCCCATGAGAGTGGTTTTGACATAGGCAGCCAGTCTTTGCAGCTCATATCCCACCCAGTCTTAGCCTGGAAAGCACAACTTTGCTTCTGCAATGTAGAGAAACTTGACTGTAGTAGAGAACATCGAACTCCACAGTACGGGAGAGATACCCCTCTAACAAAAAGGGACCGGGTCAAACACTAATAAGAACAAGAAAGGATCCCTTTTGTGTCTCACACTCTGACCGTCACCACTGTATATTCATTTATATCATCAAAGGGAAGAACTCCGACATTCATTTGCGTCCACTCAATTGTCTTGACACTGAACACTGTTTCATGTAAAAATGTCTAATTTATTTAATATATTCAATTCCTTGTCAACCCACAATTATTATCAGAATTAAAACATACTGTATCTAGCATTGCCTTCATATACTACAGAATTGTATCAACTCTAAAACTTGTTTAAAACGTTGTTCTTACTTTATTCAACATTTCTTCACTATAAAATATCTCCTTAATACAGTTATCTAATATTTTATTATAAGAATGTATTCCTGGTTCGGGGCAAGCCCGGGGCAGGGGGTAGAATTTGGGGTCAGTGGAACACCTACCGAGGTAACATCTGTACGCCCCCTTTTGTAGATACTCCGGACATTTCTCTGTCCCCCTGATCCTGAGGTTCCTGGAATACTGTACCCCTTTTTGGTGATTGTTCTACTTCCCAGTTGCCTCCCCCCCCCTGGCCATCTCTATTGTCCTCCTGATTCTCTACTTGGTATGGTGGGGTCCCCCTATCGGCGCTCGACACCGTCTAGACTGTTTCTCGCCTTGAGTTTTGTTTCATTGTTTCTTTGTTTGTTCTTTTCTTTTAAAATTTAAAATATTTGTATCCTGTCTAACTTCTGAGTTGCCGAGAATATCTCCTGTAAACCGGCTGAACCTCTGGAGATCAGTCGCTGCTTCGTGACGTCAAGCAATTGACATGCATATACTAGCGGCCGGCCCTGGTGGTTGTAGGCCCATATTTGAAATGATGTTGTTTGCACAATAAAGTTTAAAAAAAAAAAAAAGAATGTATTCCTCTGATCTACACAACCAAAGAGCTGACCAATACCATAATAGTCAAAGAAAAACAAATATCATCACAAGTTGCCAACGCGGCGTTTCGGTGGTATTGAGATGATTCGCCCCACCTTCTTCAGCACAAAGCATTAAACGATATAAGATTTTCTAAAAAGATGGAGAACAGTTTTCCAACATACAGTCTGAATATCATAAAAGGCAAGTTTACTTAAACAGGCTCAGGGTATAACTCTCCACTCTTCTGCTCCTCTTTCATAGACTCACAGCTTTACAAACTTGCCCTCTCCTGCCATCCTTCCCGTGTCCACACTCATATATTCGCTTGTCACTTACAGTAGTTGACCATTACTTCCTCACAAAGTCTTCCCTTATTATTTGCCAAAAGCTGTGGGTTCCTCCTTAATCACCACCTCATGGGCAATTGTTCTTCATGTGTCACTGTATTCTTATTTTCTTTTTGTTATATCTATTATTATTGTCGGGATTCTAAGAGCTAGTCACTCATAATTAGTAACCTCCTTTGATTAATGGTTCATATATATTTGATATTTTTTTAGCATACCGTAAAACCCAAGGGACGTGTATCAATTCTCTTCCCGTTCTCTATCAATATCCCACACGTACTGCGGGGATCACATTAGTTTTTCCTCTGCAAGAAAAAATAACTGTATTCATTTAAAACTCACTATAATAGCGGCCCTTCACAATCTGTGGCGAGTTACCAAGTCAAACTTACTTCAGGTCTGTGGGGTAATCTCTTTGTATTCCAAGGTATATTTATAGAGGAACCGTCCCAGAGGTTTAAAAGGGAAGATCGCTTTTTGTTCCTTGATGGCCCGCTTATTGTCAGGACCATATTCTACATAGAAATAAAAAATGTCTTTCTTATCTTGTGGAAAGTCACATCTCGCTTTGTTCTGTTTAGTTATCATTACTCCCTTATTTACTCACCCCAATTTCTCACTAGTAGAAAGCATAGGAGAAGCTCTCCTCTCTGCTTGTTGACAAAGAATTGATTATGTTTTAAAAATTGGCCATTTTCTTTCCTACTCTCTGCTACATCACAGGGAATCCAGGACACTGTGACAGGGCTCTCTGAGGGTTGTCAGTGGGGCGCCGGCCTCTGCTCCTGTGGAGAGCAGAGAGCTCTGCTTTGTGTGAGGACGGGGAGGGAAGGCACTGAAGGTGATGGGGTGGGTGGCAGGAGGCTGGGTACTTGTGTTATGTACATTTGGGGCACAGAAGAGAGGCCATGTTATGCATCGCTCCTCCATTGTTCCTCAGCCCCTCTGTAGCAGCTAAAAGCAGGGCCGGATGATTTTGGGAGCCAAATATAAAATAAAAATATAGATGGGTAAAAACAACTTCACTTTCATTGTCAATTTGATGTCACTCAGAATCCCTCATTTAAAACTTCCCAGTTATTTACTGTTACCAAAGTATACTTCCGTATGTTCAGTGGAATGTTTGGTGTCCACTTCATTCCTGTTTTCTCTTAAAAGGAAACAGTTTAGCCCATGTACCAGATCCATTTGCAGGCTGTGCAGAAGGGCTTGGGGACAGATGATGCGGTGGGTACCACTGTGGATCAATTCAGCAGCTGAGAAGGTTCTCAACTGGTCCCCGCTCAGGCACCGGCAGTTCTCTCTTCTCCATCACTGGTCCATCGCGGGCCCTTCTGCCACCATAGTCGAGATGCCCTGCCTGGACACCGCTTGGTACCAGACACTAACATTCTTGAGGATCCTGACTGGTGGAGAAAAGTAAACGTTATAGTCAGTGTGAAGAAGGTACGAACCTCTAGAACTGCCCAGGTCACGGTCACGCTTTGTAAATGGAAATCGCCCATCGTGACCATGTGACCTTCGAGAGTTCGGCATGACCTCATCCAGTGGATCTGTCTGTATGGTCCCATCAGGGTGGCAGCTGTTTGAGTAGAGTACTTTGGAAGAATACATTCAGCGCGTCGAACAAAGCCAAGGGTGCACGGTCGCAAACATCTCTCAGGGTCAGAAGTTGCTCAGTGACCGGAGTGAATGAAAGTGGCCCTGCGTAGAGCTGGAGTCCTGTTTTCGAATAACGACAAACAGGCACATATTCTTGCATGTCTTTCCTTATATTGGTGAATTGCTTCATGCACGCCATTGGAGTCTATCCTGGAAACTACATGGGATTACTTTAGTCTGTGTCTCAACAAGCCTAGCTCTAGTAGCAATGCCATGGATAGACAAACAGCAGGACTGGAAATCTCTTAAATTCAATGCCATGGACAGTCAAATACCAGGACAGGAAATCTCTTAGATGCGATGCCATGGACAGTCAAATACGAGGACTGGAAATCTCCTAGATACAATGCCATGGATAGACAAACACCAGGAGTGGAAATCTCCTAGACAAGATGCCTTGACAGAGAAACAACAGGACTGGAAAAATCCTAAATGCGATGCGTCAGACAAACACCAGGGCTGGAAATCTCCAAGTTGTGATGCCCTGGAGAGACAAACACCAGGACTGGAAATCTCCTAGAGGTGATACCATGAACAGACAAACACCAGGACTGGAAATCTCCTAGAGGTGATACCATGAACAGACAAACACCAGGACTGGAAATCTCCTAGAGGTGATACCATGAACAGACAAACACCAGGACTGGAAATCTCCTAGAGGTGATACCATAGGGAGACAAACACCAGGACTGGAAATCACTGAGATGCGATGCTCTGGACAGACAAACACCAGGACTGGAAATCTCCTAGATGTGATGCCATGAACAGACAAACACCAGGACTGGAAATTTCCTAGACGCGATGGCTGTACAGCCATACACCAGGACTGGAAATCTCTTTAATGCGATGCAGTGGACATACAAACACCAGAACTGGAAATCTCCAAGACGCGATGTCCTGGAGAGACAAACACCAGTACTGGAAATCTCCAAGATGCAATGCTCTGGACAGACAAACACCATGACTGGAATTCTTCCAGGCACAATAGTGTGGACAGACAAACATCAGGACTGGAAATCCCCTATTCCGCCGAACAACTGCTTGAATTGCGTGGTAAGATAGGGACTGATTGCAACACACTTTGTCTTTTAGAGGAGAACACTGCATGTGTGTGTTGCAAGTACTGTTTTAGTACTTTGGAGCAGAGGAGTTACAGTAGCTCTACTAATGATTGTCCCAACCTCCAGCGTAAAGCCGGTCACGCCTCAAGCAAAACTAAAAGCTATCATTTTTGGAATATTATTTGCCGTTCCCTCCCTAAACATAAGGAGGATATATTTGATTTGTTGAGCTGTGAAAAGCCGGATGCAATATTTTTAACAGAAACCTGGCTAAATGAAAGTTCTGGGCCAGATGTGGCTATTGCCCTACCAGATAATTATGCTATAATTTTAAAAGATAGAACTATTAGGAAAGGAGGAGGAATAGCTATAATTTTTTTTAAAAAAGTTATTCCTGTAAATTTGAGGATTTACCTCTGGCTGATTGTGAAGCTGCGCTCTTCAAACTTACTCCAACAGCCCAGTTCACTTTTTCTGGGGTATTTATTTATCGACCCCCGAGCCCAGCTGGTCCCTGGGTGTCTTTACTCTCTGATTTGATAGCTCCTTTCTTACTTAAAATGGCAATTTTTCAGTATTGGGTGATTTAAATCTTCACCTGGAAAATAATGATTGCATTGCAAGCGGGACACTGATTACAGATTTCTCTGCAATGAATTGACTTCTCTGTAACAATGGCCCCACTCATACAGCCGGGCATTTACTGGACCCCATTTTTTCGAATCTATCACACATTAATTGCCCTCCTGCACTCCCCTTATGTTGGTCAGACCATTTTGCTGTTAAATTTGAATTTACAACTTTAGTATTCCCAAACACACCTCCAATAGGCACAAATGGCCAATCTAGGAACTGGGGTAAACGGGACATTGAAAAATTTAATTTAATATTGTCTAATAGCGCCCCTCACTCTGATTCTATATCACTTTCCTCTGTGGAAAATGTTTATAATTGGATTATAGAGGCAGCTAACGCCTGTCTTCCACCTTCTATTAAAAAAATAAAAAAACATTGTTCCCCGACTCCTTGGTTTACTGAGCTATTGAAAATGGAAAAAAGTAAGTGCAAGGTCATGGAAAGACAGTGGAGGAAGAATTACTCCCCTGCATCTAAAGGCACTTATAAAATTGCATTAAAAAGATATCGAACTCTATGCAAAACTGCTCGAGCAGAGTATGTTGCCTCTTCTATTTCGAGGGCACAGAATTGCCCTCGTACCTTGTTCTCTATGGTTAAGAAGCTAGCAGGCTCGGATACGCAACCTTGCTCTCCTGTTCTGGATGAATTGCAATGTAACACTCTTGCTAACTTCTTTATAAATAAAGTGTAACAAATTTACCTGACGCTAGAGGGAACTAAGCCTACGTCACTTATTCAGGACATTCCTGTTTCGGGTCCCTTTGTTGAGGATGTTCCCTATATAAATCTAGAAAAATGGGCGCCTCTTAATATAAGCTCTTTTAAAAACATTTTAGCCAATATTAAATCGGGCTCTCCCTCTGACCCTCTTCCGGCGTCGGTGCTTCTGCAATTCGAACAGCCATCTTTGAACCTTATTATGGAATTACTTAATGCCTCACTTGGCGAGGCATTGATGCCATCAATTTGGAAACGTGCAATGGTCCTTCCCCTGCTAAAAAAGGCTAATGCAGATCCTTAACAGCCTACCAATTTTAGGCCTATTTCTCTTCTTCCAGTATTCTCTAAAGTACTGGAAAAACATGTAAACACCCAACTGTCGCTGATCGTTGAAGCATCGAAATTTTTACACCCTTCTCAGTCTGGTTTTAGAGCAGGGTTCTCAATGGAGACAACGCTTCTCGGCGTAACAGAAAGGCTGCATCAACGTTTGGATGCAGGTAATACAGTGGCATTGATATTGCTTGATCTAAGTGCCGCATCTGATACGGTTTCCCACACCGTGTTAATTAAGTTTTTACGGTCCCTAAGTATCTCGGGATTGGCACTTGGCTGATTGTCTTCTTTTTTGGACAATCGCACTTTTCAAGTATTTTCCTCTAGGGCTGCCTCTAAGATTTATCCCTCGTCCTATGGGGTACCACAAGGCTCAGTCTTAAGCCCACTTCTTTTCAATATCTACGTACAACCTCTGGCAGTGATTGCGGCAGAAGCGGGGCTGTCGCTCTTTTCCTATGCCGATGGCACTCAGATCATCTTTTCCTTATCGGCTGAAAAGAGTTCTGGACCGTCTACCCTGCAAGCGGGCCTGCATAATATTGCATCTTGGATGCAATTGAATCTGCTCAAACTCAATGAGGAAAAAATGGAGGTCCTCATTCTGGGAAAAAACACAGATCTCTGGGGCTCGCAACATTGGCCTGTTGAAATGGGGCCTCTACCTGTGCCCTCTTCTCAGGTTCGCAATCTTGGCTTCATCATAGATGATAAGTTGTCAATTAGACAACATGCAGTAAAAACTGCAGCCACCTGTTTTACTATTCTCTGATGGTAATAAAAATCATCTGGATACTTCCTGCAGGTTCCCAAAAGACTGTGGTCCAGGCACTGGTAACTTCACGACTGGATTACGGTAACATAATTTTTTTTGGTATTAACAAGGACGTAATGCGTAAGCTTCAGTTGGTACAGAATTCTGCAGCTAGACTTCTTTGCAGTACTCCTAGAATGTCTTCTATTTCGAATGCCGTGAGAGATCTGCACTGGCTCAGGGTGGAAAATCGAACAAAGTTCAAGGCCCTGAGATACATGTTTAAAATCAAGAATGGCACTGCACCCGAATATCTGCAAAATCTGGTACGTCTTTATCAACCCACCCGTGCATTGCGCTCGTCTACTCAGGAAGTCTTCCTAGAATCAGATTGGTAAGAATGGGTGGCCATGCATTCTCCTATCTCGGCCCACGACTGTGGAATTCTCTCCCCCTTTTGATGCGAAAAGAATCAGTGTATTTAAACTTTCGTAAACAACTAAAAACTTGGCTATTTAACCAATAACATCTCTTACTCCGTTATGTTTTCTCTTTAGAGTCTCCTTTTAGCTCTGCACTGCGAAACCCTTTTTGGGTAGCTGTGCGCATTACAAAAACAAAATAACATAACGTGTTGCACTGGAGAGAAAAACACCAGGACTGGAAATCTCCTAGACACGATGCCATGGAGAGACAAACACCAGAACTGGAAATTTCCTGGATGTGATGCCTCGGCAGACAAACATCAGGACTGGAAATCTCCTAGATGCGATTCCGTGGACAGACAAACACCAGGATTGAAAATATCAAAAACACAATGCCCTGGCAACACAAACACCAAGACTAGAAATGTCCTATATGCGATGCTGTGGACAGATAAACACAAGGACTGGAAATCTCTTAGACACAATGCCATGGACCGACAGACCCCAGGACTGGCAGTCACCTAGACATAATGCCATGGACAGACAAACACCAGGACTGGAAATCTCCTAGACACTATGCCGTGGAGAGACAAACAAATGTACTGGAAATCTCCAAGATGAGATGCCCTGGAGGGACAAACACCAGGACTTGAAATCTCCAAGACATGATGCTGTGGACAGACAAACACCAGAACTGTACTCTCCTAGATGCGATGCAATGGAGACAAAAACACCAGGACTGGAAATTTCCTAGACGCTATGCCGTTGACAGACAAACAGCAGGACTGGAAATCTCCAAGATGCGTTGCTTTGGACAGAAAAACACCATGACTGAAAATCGCCTAGGCACAATAGTGTGGACAGACAAACATCAGGACTGGAAATCCCCTAGACGCGATGCACTCGAGAGAAAAACACCAGGACTGGAAATCTCCTAGACACGATGCCATGGAGAGACAAACACCAGAACTGGAAATTTCCTGGATGTGATGCCTCGGCAGACAAACATCAGGACTGGAAATCTCCTAGATGCGATTCCGTGGACAGACAAACACCAGGATTGAAAATATCAAAAACACAATGCCCTGGCAACACAAACACCAAGACTAGAAATGTCCTATATGCGATGCTGTGGACAGATAAACACAAGGACTGGAAATCTCCTAGACACAATGCCATGGACCGACAGACCCCAGGACTGGCAGTCACCTAGACATAATGCCATGGACAGACAAACACCAGGACTGGAAATCTCCTAGACACTATGCCGTGGAGAGACAAACAAATGTACTGGAAATCTCCAAGATGAGATGCCCTGGAGGGACAAACACCAGGACTTGAAATCTCCAAGACATGATGCTGTGGACAGACAAACACCAGAACTGTACTCTCCTAGATGCGATGCAATGGAGACAAAAACACCAGGACTGGAAATTTCCTAGACGCTATGCCGTTGACAGACAAACAGCAGGACTGGAAATCTCCAAGATGCGTTGCTTTGGACAGAAAAACACCATGACTGAAAATCGCCTAGGCACAATAGTGTGGACAGACAAACATCAGGACTGGAAATCCCCTAGACGCGATGCACTCGAGAGAAAAACACCAGGACTGGAAATCTCCTAGACACGATGCCATGGAGAGACAAACACCAGGATTGGAAATCTCCTGGATGTGATGCCTCGGCAGACAAACACCAGGACTGGAAATCTCCTAGATGTGATTCCGTGGACAGACAAACACCAGGACTGGAAATCTCAAAAACACAATACCCTGGCGAGACAAAGACCAAGACTAGAAATATCCTAGATGCGATGCTGTGGACAGACAAACACAAGGACTGGAAATCTCCTAGACACAATGCCTTGGACAAACACCGGGACTGGAAGTCACCTAGACGCCATGCCGTGGACCGACAAACACCAGGACTGGAAGTCACCTAGACACTAAGCCGTGGAGAGACAAACAAATGTACTAGAAATCTCCTAGATGAGATGCCCCGGAGAGACAAACACCAGGACTTGAAATCTCCTAGACATGATGCTGTGGACCAGGGCCGGACTGGGAACAGAAACCAGCCCTGGCAAACTGCTCAGCCGGCCCCCCCTGGGGTGAGTGCAGCCGAGCAGTGTGTGAGGGCCGGTTTTGGATGATTTTGTTACAGGGGGGCGATATTGCTGACCCCGGTAACAAAAACGGCCCCCAGGGGACCAAAACCAGCCCCCACCCAAGTGGCATACTGGGGAAACGCCTGGTGCCCTCTATGGCCAGTCCGGCCCGACTGTGGACAGACAAACACCAGAACTGTACTCTCTTAGACGCGATGCCCTGGAGACAAAAACACCGGGACTGGAAATTTCCTAGACGCGATGTCCTGGAGAGACAAACACCAGTACTGGAAATCTCCAAGATGCGTTGCTCTGGACAGAAAAACACCATGACTGGAAATCTCCTAGGCACAATAGTGTGGACAGACAAACATCAGGACTGGAAATCTCCTAGATGCGATTCCGTGGACAGACAAACACCAGGACTGGAAATCTCAAAAACACAATGCCCTGGCAACACAAACACCAAGACTAGAAATCTCCTAGATGCGATGCAGTGGACAGCCAAAAACCAGGACTGGAAATTTGCACCTTTAGGCGCTGGACAGCAAACCTACGTCAAAAATCAACCCACCCCAGCTGTGCGAGCCTCTCAGGGGCTCTGCCGCTGTTCACCTGCTCCTCAATCATGGACACCATGGTGTTAGAACAGCCACAGTTTATTCACATCATTGGCTGGCACAGCAGTTATCACTACGGCATCTGTCATTAATATGCTCAGCTCTTGTTTAACTTGCATTTTGAGTCACGCATACAGTTCATACTGGCCCACAGTGTAATCATCTTATCTTAATTGCATATTAATAAACATAGTAATCTACATATCCACTCATCATCAGCCATGAATCATCTTTCAAATCATAAGACTCTTTGACGGATGTCATAAATCATTGTTTGTCCGCTCTCTTTCTGCCGGTATCTTGGTACATCGGATCCCGGCTTCGAGGCTTCCCTTGCTACCGAATGTCTGGGGTTCGTGTCCCTGTGGCCATACCTGGGCTGCAAGCGTTGTGCCCACCCAGCGCTGACCATTTCTTACCACTTCTGTTTGCCCTCAAGTGTCCCTGCCCTGGGATATCCCAAGGACCTTGTTCAGGCAATTGTCCTTTTATGTCGTTGTGTCAGGATATTTCTGTGTAGTTCCCCGCCACGCCGCCCTCCAACAGCTCCCCCCAAGACTACTAGAAGCCCAGAGGTTCCAACGCCCCCACCATGTCCAGGAGAAACATGCCGACCCCTACGCCAGACAGGGAGGTGTCCCCCCTTGTCGTCTGCGTAATAACGAGGCTGGGACGGTCGCTGCGCCTCCCGCTCGGGTGGGACAACTCGCATTGTACTAAAGGGACATTACAAGGTGCAAATGGATATTGATCTTAAATTACCCGCGTGCGATTTCTAGGGAAAGGGAGTATGAAGACGTTATTCCCCATTCATTGAAACTCACCAGATATGTATAACTGGTTTGGGATCGTCTACTGTGGTTGCAAACCATTGATGGGGTTCAACATCCAGAAGGGGTGATATCTATTAACAAAGTGTAAGCTGCCCGTGAGGTGCAAGGTGCCCTATTTAAAGAGGATGGCAGGATATGGAGGGGCATGCACAGATGCAGGGGAGCACTGCGTGCCCCCTGTGATAGAACTTCACAGCATGCCAGTCATATTTGATTGTCACCTCTGCCCTCTTATGGCGCAGAAGATTCATAGAAAAGATTCATATATTAAGCTCCCAATCAGTAACATTGTTCTCTCTGAAAATATCCAGATGTGGTGCCAATGCCCTCCAATCTATAAATGAACTCCTTCAACTAACTTTGCAATTTGCAAGCTGCCAAATGTACAGGAGATTGCACGCCGCGCTGTTATTTACAGCGCAATAGATATTTCTGAGTGAGAACAGACATGTTTCTGTATTTGAATGATTTTTCTGGGTAGTATAATGGAACAACGCAGGGAAATACTCTGCATGCCTTTACCACACATTTTTTACCCCGCATTTTTTAGATCACATATTCTTTTACATGTCTTATGTATATATATATATATATATATATATATATATATATATATATATATATATATATATATATTACCTACTGGCGGTCGCCAGTAGGTAGTTATAGTTAGGACCACGTTTCCATAGGAAATCCGCAACATTCTATTTTGAATAACTTTGGCGCCGGTCGACGAATCCTCGCGAATATTTCAAAATAGGTGGGGCGCTACGCTCCGCTCCTACCCTGAAAGTCTCGGGGGGATTCGTCAAGCGGGGGCTGAGATAAAAGGGGGGTCCCAAAACGCGTTTTTCCCATGCATTTTTCCATAGGACCTTTAGACAGGGCTACAGCCCGAACGGCTGAACAGAATTACTAGAAATTTGGCAGAGAGGTAGTCCTCAGGTCAAGGAAGTGCCTTTTGTAGGTTTGGTGTAAATCTGTTCAGTAGATTCTGAGAAAATAGCCTTTAAATCAATATATATATCTGAGCCAGCTTACGGTGCGCTTACGGTACGCTTACCGTACGCGTACGGTGGCGTGCGCGAGCGCGATTCTGATTGGCTCTTAGATCTAAGTAAACATTCGAATCGGCCGAAACCAGGAAGCGGCGGCCGCCATTTTCTCTCTCGCACTGAGAGTGATTTTTAAAATATAAAGCCCCAAAACATGTAAAGGGGCTGTTTAGACAGCTCCCACACACATAGCCATGTTGAGGGAGTCCCCAAAGATCCCCCAAGGCCAAAAACGGATTTTTTTTTTTTCGGTAATTTCGCCGATTACGCTTACCGTACGCGTACGGTAAAAAAAAAAAAAAAAAAAAAAATTATCCACACTCTCTCCACCCCGTGTGCAATTGGTGCCTGAAGGGCACCAATTGTGCATGGCTTATTACGTTTGAGATAAACTAAAATATTTTAAAAAAAAAATAATAAAAAAAAAAATTATCCACACTCTCTCCACCCCGTGTGCAAATGGTGCCCGAAGGGCACCATTTGTGCATGGCTTATAAAATATACGAAAAATTAAAATATTACCTTTCAAAACGAAGTGCATCATATGTCCTCCATGTGCGCACGGTGCGCGAAGCGCATCGTGCGTACATGGCCCATCTAGCGTAACGTGGGCACATGGTGCGCTTAGCGCACCGTGTGTCCACCGTGCGTGCACGGCACTAACTGCGTAAAGTGGGCGCACGGTGCGCGAAGCGCACCGCGCGCACGGAACGAACTGCGTTAAGTGGGCGCGCACGCCACGAATGGCGTAAAGTAACTTAGCATTTAAAAAAACGGACAAATTCACTGAAAAAACCATAGGTTTCACACACGTTATAGTTAGGAATTAGCATTTAAAAAACCTTGCAAATTCACTGAAAAAACCATAGGTTTCACACATGTTATAGTTAGCGGAAATTTTACTGATAAAAAACCAATGAAATTCCCCCGTTATAGTTAGTGCAGGCAACTATAACTCACGCGACCGCAATCTTCTGCTGATGACATATGTGTCTTTATGAAAAAAAAATATTTGTAATATATGTATAGCTAAAAATGTATGGAAGAAGACATGGGCAAATAAGTGTCTAAATACAGTATTAGCATCAGCAAAGGATTGCGGTCGCGTGAGTTATAGTTGCCTGCACTAACTATAACGGGGGAATTTCATTGGTTTTTTATCAGTAAAATTTCCGCTAACTATAACATGTGTGAAACCTATGGTTTTTTCAGTGAATATATATATATATATATGTATATATTATCTACTGGCGGTCGCCAGTAGATAGTTATAGTTAGGATCGTTTCCAAATCTGAAAATTCTATTTTGAATAACTTTTGCGCCGGTTGACGAATCCTCGCGAAATTTTCAAAACTAATGGGGCGCTCCGTTCAGCTCCTACCCTGAAAGTCTCGGGGTGATTCGTCAAGTAGGGGCCGAGAAAAAAGGGGGGTCCCAAAACGCGTTTTCCCCATGCATTTTCCCATAGGACCTTTAGACACAGCTACAACCCGAACGGCTGAACAGAATTAATTGAAATTTGGCAGAGAGGTAGCCATAAGGTCAAGGAAGTGCCTTTTGCAGGTCTGGTGTAAATCTGTTCAGTATTTCCTGAGAAAATAGCATTTAAAAGTATATCAATATCTATACGCGCTCAGGGTGCGCGCACCGTGCGTGCACCGTGCTAGCACCGTGCGAGCACCCTAACGTGCGCGAGCATAATTCTGATTGGTGGTTACATGTTAGTCAACGTTCGAATCGGTTGAAATCAGGAAGTGTCGGCCGCCATTTTGTTTGTTTTCAGTGCGAGAGTGAAAAAGGAAGGTGGCGAACGTGAAAAGGGGGCAGGGTAGAGAGTTCCTGACCCCCTAGCCTTTGTCAGGGGGTCCCTGAAGGACCCCGAAGGCAGAAAAATTATTATTATTTTTTTTTTTAAATCGCGGGGGTGCGCGCACCGTGCGCGCACGGTGAAACCCAAAAAATTTCTTTTTTTATTTTTAATACGTAGTTTATTGTAAAATAAATATATAAAAAAATAATAACACATAAATAAATTAGCATTTAAAAAAACTTACAAATTCACTGAAAAAACCATAGGTTTCACACACGTTATAGTTAGGAATTAGCATTTAAAAAACCTTGCAAATTCACTTAAAAAACCGTAGGTTTCACACATGTTATAGTTAAGTGGATATTTCACTCGTAAAAAACCAATGAAATTCCCCCGTTATAGTTAGTTCAGAAAACTATAACTCGCGCGACCGCCACTCTATCACAAGGATGATGTCATCAGTGATGTCATGAGTGATGCCACTGACCATGTCATGAGTGATGTAATATGTGACGTCATGAGCAGTGGATTGCGGGCGCGCGAGTTATAGTTATCTGAACTAACTATAACGGGGGAATTTCATTTGTTTTTTACAAGTGAAATATCCACCTAACTATAACATGTGTGAAACCCATGGTTTTTTAAGTGAATATATATATATATACAGTGCATTTGTGGGAGGAGACCCCCCACACACCCAAACTTACCGTAAATGTGTGGTAAAAGCATAAGTTGTAAAAGCGTGTGCGTTCTAGAAACATGCGTGGTAAAAAATGTGTGGTAAAGGTACAACATGGTAAAAACCTTGCTGTAAAGGCTGTTTCCCATTTCCCTGCTGTGCCATCAGGTCCGACTTTAATGCACTCTGTCATGTGGCCTGTTTAACCAAGAAGTCCTCTTTCTGCGACATGGAATTGTTTTTGGCATTTGCCCATTTTATTTGACCTGTAAGTTGTCTTACTGCTTTTGGTTAACCGAGTTGCATTTAAGCAATCCTCTGTGTTCCTTAAATATCACATTTTATTTGACCCCATAAAAGCAGCAATTATCTGTGTTCCTTGTAAATTGCACCTGAGTAAAGCTTTTCGGATTCTCCAAGGAACTGACTATGCGTTTCTGTAAGTGGCATCTGTGCCCAGCTCATAAATATATTCTGAGGTGTGCAGTTATTCTGTATTCAGGAGTGGGACACACACCCCTGCGTCCCCTGTGATGCAGGGCTGCCCCCGACACTTCATGGGCTGGGGCTGGTGGTTTAGTGGACTAAGGCGTCCACTGTAGGCGCCTATGATTGACCTCATGATCACAGCTCAAAACCCGGCGGGTCCACTCAGCTTTTCATCCTTCTGAGATCAATAAAAATGAGTACTGTTGGGTAACAATAAACATCTGTTATTAAGCGCCAAGATGCCTACGGGTGGCAATGTGCTTTGAAATACATATGTTATGTTATTCCACCCTAGACCAATGGAGATATGAGAGATTCAGGGGCCGCTCTTCATCTTCTGCAGGGGCCCCATCAATTTTAGTAGCACTGTCTCTACATCCCACATAAATTGCATGTAGGTCCACCCTGGTAGCTTTTCTAGCCAACATGTTCATAGAACACCCCACATTTTTCCTGCTAGTTTTGTGTTTCCTACAAGAGTTCATCTGGGAGCTCTCCATTCTTGCATCCTGGTTACACCAACATTTACAAGTCATAAAGCAATGACCACCTGAAATGCAATGACTTCTCCTTTCCCTTCCCTCGGGTCTGCGAGTGATCATTTCTGTATGCCACGTACATATCTTTATGCCTGGGCGAAATGTAAATTATGCTGGCACGAGCCACATAATTTCAAGAATTTTGAGCTACACATGTTATGCAAAGTTCCAGAAATGATGGAACTTCACGTAATTATACACCATTTGAGGTAACAATTTACCATGAATGACGCCGTTCACTTTAAAAATTTTGAGTGAACGCACAAGAACAATAGAATGAAAGCAGCTGTTTCCAGTGCTTTGTTCAAATGGGCGCATTTTACACTAAAATACAGCTCAAAGTGACAGATTTTTATTTATTGTAACTATGCATAATTTCACATAATTTTGCCAGAATTTTGTGTAATTACGCAATAGCAAATTAGGCAAATTTCACACTCCAGTAAATATACCCCCTTCATTTGCATCATTAAACAAACAATTTTGCTGCACCAAGCTGCGTCATTTAAAAAATGCAGGTGTGTGCCGTATTTACAAAAATACGGTGCACCCCTGTGTTCTCCCCTGCGCTAGCGCTAAAACAGCAGCCTAGTCCCAACGCAGGCACCCTTGCATCATGGTGCACGGGAGCCAGTGCTGTAGGGATGAGTGTGTTTGTGCAGGAAGGGACACATTCCTGCACAAAAACAATAACTAATGGCGTTTTTCTCCTTCTGTGTGTGCTGCAGAATGCAACGCACATAGAAAGAGCAAAACTTGAGGAGAAATACAAGTATTTCTCCTCGTTGTCCCACTCTAACGTCTCCCCTGAAAAGGCGTTAGTTTTTGGCGCTGCCTCAAATTTCCAAATCCTTGTAAACCTGGGGCAGTGTTAAAAAGCCATGTTTGTTGCTCTGAGAACACTCACAGCAACACCCATGACACGCCCCTTTGACGCAGAGTACTGTGAGAAAGAGGGCCATATTTACAAGGCCGTGTGCAGCCGCGCAAATTGGCGTTGCGCAGCCTAGTAAATATGGCCCCACACACAATGCCACCGGAGTATCAAAAACAGTGATGCTCTGAGGGCGCCAGGGGCTTGTAAATATGCCCCTCAATGTGATCTGGCAAATAGAGCATGATGTTATAATTCACTCTGTAGGAACTGGGGTCACCAGTCTCCCTGGGGGTAGCTTGGCGCGAGCAGGTAGGCACCCAAAGGCTGAAGTGTAAAGTGACTATACAGCACACACATCCACTGAGACAGGAAACGCACGCAATGACTGACACCACACCAGTGAGGTTCAGTAAAAATCAAATAGTTTTATCTAGATCAGAGTTAGGTTCTCATCAAAGCATTTCATTAGACCGTTTCATTAGAATTAAACCTGGCATTCCATTAAAGAATTTCACTAAAGCGCTAAACATTTCATGAGAGGCCTAAATATGGCATCGGCATTAAAGCGCTAAACATCGCATTGACTCAAAACGCTAAACATGGCATTGGCATTAGAGCGCTAAACATAGCATTGACTCAAAAGCGCTAAACATGGCATTGGCATTAGAGCGCTAAACATAGCATTGACATTAGAGCGCTAAACATAGCATTGACTCAAAAGCGCTAAACATGGCCTTGGCATTAGAGCGCTAAACATAGCATTGACTCAAAACGCTAAACATGGCATTGGCATTAGAGCGCTAAACATAGCATTGGCATTAGAGCGCTAAACATAGCATTGACTCAAAAGCGCTAAACATGGCATTGGCATTAGAGCGCTAAACATAGCATTGACATTAGCGCGCTAAACATAGCATTGACTCAAAAGCGCTAAACATGGCATTGGCATTAGAGCGCTAAACATAGCATTGACTCAAAAGCGCTAAACATGGCATTGGCATTAGAGCGCTAAGCATGGCATTCCTTCAGGGCATTAACTTGGCATTTCCTTAAAGCATACAGCAGGGCCTTCCAGGCCGATTTTCACCAGTTAAGCAGGAATAACCAGTTTCTCAGCCCGGAGTAACTTGGGCGGTAACCTTCTGCCCCAAAGTATTCTGCGCGTGAAGCAATCACTAAGCCCTTCAGGGGGCGAGAATTCCTGGGGCCGAGGGCCGGTTCCTTTCCCGGTTCCTGGGCAGTGAGGGGGCCAACAGGGCCCAACGATAACCTTCCCCGGGGGAGGGGCGAGCTCCGGGCCTCTCAATGGCCTCCCGCCCTCCTCCCCGGGGGTTACCTGGCTTTTCGGCCTATCGCAGGGCCTGGCGGCGGTTTTCCGGCAGGGAGGGGGCTCTCTCCTTCCTTCAAGCCCCTCCTGCCAACTGTGACGCTTCCCAGCGCTGTCCAGGACAAGAGGGGGCCTCGTGGCGGTGCCTGAGGGGCTGCAGCAGCAGCGCGGTGTTGCGGGGCCTCCGGCGGGCCTCCCGGCCGGCCGGTGAGCCCCGCGCTGACTGGAGGCCAGTACCGGGCCCTCCGAGGGCTCCTGGGACCCGGGGACCGGCGGTGAGTGCTGACGTGGAGGTGCACCCGCAGCCGCTAAACACAGCGCGGCCTGCGGGGGCGCGGCCTCCTCCACCAATCCGCAGATGGCGGGGGCGGCGTTCGGCAGTCCGCCCCCGTCATGTGTTCCGAGGGAACGGCTTCTAGGCCCAGCGAGGCCTGCTCGGAATTCCGGCGGCCCTCTCCTCGCGGAGGGCCGTCGCGGGGCTCAGATAGCGCCGGGCCCACAGCGGTGAGTTGCTTAGGTGCCCCGGCAGGGGTGGGGGCTACACAGTCCAGGACTCAGTTTGGGGGCAATGTCGATAGTGCCCAGTGCTCCCCTATGCCCAGCGGGGGGAAAGCGCAACAGCTCTGGGCAGTACAGGCTGGAGGGGGGGCAGGCCACACAACCGTGGCAGTTTAGTGAAGGGGGTCCCAGGTGGAGTCAGGGAGCACAGGGGTGTCACAGCGCTGGTACCTGGTTGATCCCCCAGCAGTCCTGTGGTAACTTTAGGCGATCTTCTTCGGCGCTTGCTGGTTTCGGCGCCCTTAGTAAGGGGGGGGGGGGTGGGTTAGGTTGAGTTGGTGACTGCAGGTAGGTTAGTCAGTCTCTGCAGGTCATCCCTGGGTTCCCCTCCCGCCGGGCCAGATCAGTGG
Source organism: Triturus cristatus (assembly GCF_964204655.1). Taxonomy (NCBI): domain Eukaryota; kingdom Metazoa; phylum Chordata; class Amphibia; order Caudata; family Salamandridae; genus Triturus; species Triturus cristatus. The sequence continues at coordinate 1,173,028,282 of NC_140594.1, forward strand.
GCTAGTCCAGTGTCCCTCACACAGCTTGGAAGGCAGCACCTAAGCCCTGTCACTCCCAGTGGTATAGATCCCTGACTAGGCCCTACCGCCTAAAACTCCTGCGTAGGTTCCCCCAGGTCAGCGTCGCCCCAACTGACTAAAAAGTTTCCCTCCTTTCCTTAAGTATGCCCAGGTCAGGTGACCACTCTCTAAGGCGGCAAAACCAGACTCCGCCCTTATTCTAGAAGGTTCCAGGAGCTTCTAGCTATGGGAGAAAAAGGCAGCTGGTGTGGCAACAATGTTGTAGGGTCCCAGCCAGCTCCTGGCAACTAGGGTACTACTAAAAAGACCACTCCGCAGTAGCAGGGGCCTGTGGCAGCCATGTTGGGAGAAGAGAGCACCTGCACCTTAGCATTGATTAGCAATGGGAAGGCGCTTGGAGACCTAAGGCCAACAAAAAAGTGGGTGGAAAAAATGAGGCAAGGGCAAAAACACAGGGAAAGACCACCCTAGGGTTGACAGGTCTAACACGCGTTCCCCCAGCCGAAAGAGGGGAGAGCTACCCAACCTCTAGGGAGTTCTCGTCACTAAGGCGGAAAAACCGGGAGAGACCGTCAGCATTGGCGTGGTCAACTCCGGGCCGATGTTCCACCCGAAAGTCCATCCCCTGTAGGGAAATGGACCACCTTAGCAACTTGGGATTTTCGCCTCTCATCTGCATGAGCCAGCGAAGGGGTCGGTGGTCTGTCTGAATCAGGAAGTGAGAGCCAAAAAGGTATGGCCTCAACTTCTTCAAAGCCCAGACCACCGCGAAGGCTTCTCGCTCGATGGTGCTCCACCGTTGTTCCCTAGGGAGGAGTCTTCTAGAGATAAAGGCCAGAGGTTGGTCTTGCTGTCGTTGTTCAGTTGCGAGAGCACAGCACCTATGCCGTGCTCAGAGGCATCTGTCTGCACGATGAATTCTTTCGTAAAGTCCGGTGTTGCAAGCACCTCGTGCTTCAAGGTCTCGAATGCCTCTTGGCAAGCAGCCGTCCAGATTACTTTTCGTGGCTGCTTTTTGGACGTCAATTCCGTCAAGGGGGCTACGATGGTACCATAGCCCTTGACAAACTGGCGGTAATATTCAGTGAGGCCGAGGAAAGCTCGAACCTCAGTTTGGGTTTTGGGGGGCTCCCAGGCCATGATGGTCTGAATCTTGGCCTGGAGGGGTTGCACCTTACCCCCGCCCACCAGGTGTCCCAGGTAGACGACAGATCCCTGTCCAATCTGGCACTTGCTAGCCTTGATAGTCAGACCAGCACGTTGCAGAGCCTGCAGCACCTCCTGGAGGTGCTTCAGATGGTCCTCCCAGGTGCTACTGAAGACAGCTATGTCATCCAGATATGCCGCTGAGAAGGACTCCAGGCCAGACAGCACCTGGTTCACCAACCGCTGGAAGGTGGCCGGAGCATTCTTGAGCCCGAAGGGCATCACCCTAAATTGAAAGTGGCCCTCGGGGGTGGAGAACGCTGTTTTCTCCTTTGCTCCATCGGCCATGGCAATCTGCCAGTACCCTGATGTTAAGTCGATGGTGCTGAGGTACCGGGCTGCTCCCAGCCGGTCCACCAACTCATCTGCCCGTGGGATCGGGTGAGCGTCTGTTTTGGTGACAAAGTCCAATCCCCGGTAATCCACACAGAACCGGAGTTCCGGTGTGGTGCCCGGTGGGGCCGCTTTCGGCACCAACACTACCGGGCTAGCCCACGGGCTGCTGGAAGGTTCGATCACCCCCAGCTCCAGCATTTTAGCCACCTCACCCTGGATGCTGTTCTTCACTCTATCTGATAGCCGGTAAGACTTGGTTTTTACCGGTGGGCTGTCCCCTGTGTTCACATCATGAGTACACAGATGAGTGATTCCAGGCGTGAGGGAGAACAACGAGGCGTACTGCCCCAACACCTGGCGGCAGTCCCTTTGTTGCTCTGGCGTCAAGGATGGGGAGAGGATCACGCCCTCCACCGATCCATCCTTCTCCTGGGCCGCCAGAAGGTCAGGAAGAGTCTCACTCTCTTCCTCCTCGCTCCCATCCGTCACCATGAGGAGAGCAAGCTCAGATCGCTCATGGTGTGGCTTCAGGCGGTTGACGTGGAGCACCTGATGGGGCTGTCGGGGGGTCTTCAAGTCAACAACATAGGTGGTCTGGCCTCGTCGCTCCACAATCTCGTAAGGAACAGTCCACCGATCCTGGAGGGCACTAAGCTCCCCAGGCTCCATGACCCACACCTTCTGTTCTGTCCAGCGTCCAACTCCACCGTCTGAGCGTTGCGGTCATACCACTCCTTCATGACGGCTTGGCTAGCCTCTAAGTTGTCTGAGGCTTCCTTCCACAGCTTGGCCATCTGGCTGCAGAATGCCAGCATGTAGCTGACGACATCACGGGGAAGCTTCTTCGAAGTCTTCTCCCACCCCTCCTTCACCAGGCTGAGGGGCCCCCTAACGGGGTGGCCATAGAGCAGCTCAAAAGGGCTGAACCCGACTCCCTTCTGCGGCACCTCACGGTATGAAAACAGCAGACAAGGGAGGAGGACGTCCCACTTCCGCCTCAAGTCCTCTGGTAGGCTCCGGATCATCCCCTTTAAAGTCTTATTAAAGCGCTCTACGAGCCCGTTAGTCTGGGGGTGGTAAGGGGTGGAGAACCGATATGTCGCCCCACACTCCTTCCACATGGCCTGCATGTAGGCCGACATGAAATTTGTGCCCCTGTCTGACACCACGACCTTGGGGAATCCCACTCGGGTAAAAATCCCCAACAGGGCCCGCGCCACCACCGGTGCAGTGATGGTCCTCAGAGGAATAGCCTCCGGGTACCGAGTGGCGTGGTCCACTAACACCAGAATGAACCGGTGTCCCGCAGAGGTCGGAGGGTCCAACAGCCCAACAATGTCTATTCCGACCCGCTCAAAAGGGGTCCCGACCACCGGGAGCGGTTCCAAGGGGACCTTCAACTTATTCCCAGTCTTGCCACTCGCCTGGCAAGTCTTACAGGTCTTGCAGTAGGTGTCAGAGGCAACTCTCATCCTGGGCCAATAAAAATGCGGGACCAACCGTGTAAAGGTTTTGTCCTGACCCAGGTGTCCAGCTAAGGGTATTTCATGTGCCAATTCCAATAGGAAGGCCCGGTAGCATTGGGGGACCACTAAGGCCCTCGAGGATCCATACACTGGAACCTTAGGCTCACTGTAAAGGAGGCCATCCTCCCAATACACATGTTAACTGCCAGTCTCCTGATTGGTCGCTTGGGCTTCGGCCTGCCGCCGCATGCCATCAAGCGTGGGGCACTCCCTCTGCGCTCGACAGAATTCCTCCCGGGCAGGTCCCCCTTCCACATGCCACTCGGCAAGGGTCGGTAAGTCCCCCACGGGAACAACATCCACCTCCGCGGACTCCGGGGGACCTCCACGGGCTCCCCATCCATCACACGGGGCATGTCCTCCACAACATTCTTGTGAGAAGTTGGCCTGGTATATGATGCTCACTAGTTAAAGTGATCACCTTGTACCATGCCAAGCAACCCTTATGGTGTGGTTGTAAGTCAACCTTTTCGGACTAGCTGCCCTAGTGGTAGCGTAGGCTAAGCAGTCTTTGAGGCTAAACTCGTGAAGCGTGTTAAGCCAGCTGTTTTACCAAATGTAACCCCCTTTTATACCAATGAAAGGACACCACACAGATATATATTCAAAATATATATGTATTTATTTCTCAAAGTAACCCCTAGTCTCTTTATGAGCACAGGAGCACAAATCGTCAAACAAGATTATCACAGAATACACAGAAGTTGCACGTTATATGGATAGGCCCTGGTGGCCACTCAAACCATATACTAAAATAGTGGTATAAGTACCACGAACAGAAAAGGGAAAAGGCCTAGGGCCTCTAGAATCGCTGGGCCTACAAGGAGCTAACGTCAGTTAGTGACCAGGAGGTCCACGGGTGGCGTGTGCAGAGCAAATAGTCACACGCGTGCTCCCATAGGTTTCAATGGGTGCGTAAAAAGTACAACGTTACTGCAAAGAGGATCTTCCGGATGGACTAGGAACTCAAGATTTGGAACACAGGCACTAGAGATGTAATACTACACTTGGGCACAGGTGTGCCAGCTTTACCTCACCCACAGGAAGCGGGTGCATAGGCCTCGAAGTGCGTCGGGTTTCTTCTATCTGTTCCGTGGAGCTTGAAGACAAAGATGCTGCAGGCGGTCGGTCCGGGAGAGATGCAGTGGATCCAAGAGTGGATCGGAGATGTTGAAGACCTGTAAGCAGAGGGGACAGTGTTCACAGTCACTAGCCAGTGACCAGCATGGCACCAGGTGGGTACCAGGCGATGTCGGGTGCAAACAGGTGATGAGGGGTAGCTTGTCTCCGCAGCCACGTGGTCCCTGAAGGTCGACGACGTCCAGGAGTCGGCTCACGAGCTGTCCCACGCAGGCTCTCGCTGTCGGCGGTGTCGGCGACTTGATCGAAGCAAACAAGCCTTGGCAAAAGCAATTGTAGAAGGATTCGGAAATCAGCTGTTGGTTCTGACCAGCAAGGTCAGAGGGATTGCTCCTTTAGAGGGGAGCAAGGGCCAGTCTGGAGCAACCAGACCAGCGGTGTTTGTCGTAGATTTCGTCGCCAAGATGGCCACTAGCCAGCGGGCCAGCAACCGGTTAGGCGCGTCGAGTGGCAAAATGCAGAAGGGCCCCACGCAGATCGTGGAGATGCTGGAGGGCTCACCTTTGGTGCAGATGCTGCTCGAGGGTTGGGCTTCTCAGGACCCAAAGCACAACTTGGAGGGAGCCTCGGTTGTTGCACTTGTCAGCTTGTCGTAGTCGTTCCAAGATGGCTGGCTCCACGTGTCTCGGTGCCTCCACGGGTCTCCTCTTTTCAGGGACTGTGGATCGGGCGGTGAGAGGTCTGGAGGTCCAGGTCTTGTCAGTCTCTGGGCTCGGGCTCCGGCGGGAGGCGGCGGCAAAGCAGACGGTGATTCGCTGGATGGTGCTTGCGTTAGCAAGGTGGTCACTCCCTGACCACAGGGGAGATTTTCTTCAGTCTTCTGTGCAGCAGAATGTCGAAGTTCCCGTCGTCTTCTTAGTTTCAAGTTGGTTCCAGGATGTCTGAAGTCTTAGGACACAGCTCCTACCTTTAAGCGGATTCTAGGGGCCGGACTACCTGCTAGGTCCCTCCCTAAGGGTGGGACCAGGAAGGGGGGTGGTTACACCCCCAATCCTTTGTCCAGCTCGCCCCAGGCCCGGGACTGGTGTGCCCCAGGACCGGTTTGAACTGGCATATGCACCGAGGCTCCTTGTGAGCCACAGGCATGTCTGGTTTCTTTCAAGCCCTACCTGACCAATACACAAAATCCTGTCTGGGGTGGTGCACGCACCTCCCCTGGCAGGAAACCCTTTGTCCACACCTCCCAAGCTGGAAGGACTCCCAGCAGCAGGAGGGCAGACTTGTGTCTGTGGTGGCAGCATCCATTTTGTGGAGCTGAGGCTATGTCTGATTTTACCCGGGTTTCAGGTACTGTACATGTCGTGTCCCTCTAGAAGGGTGGAATGCTAACCCCGTCGCCAGAATTGGCGAGGGGTTAGTATTCCAATTCGTATGACACCTTACTCGACATGTTTTGATAAAGCCAAACCAAAGTTAGCATTTAACCGCGAGGTTCATAATGCACTTAAGAGTATATGGTATGACGATATCTGGAAACAGTAGAAGGAAGTTGTTCCGACCACTGCAGACAGGCTCAGCTCATGCCAGAGCACCATCTCACATGGAACCAAGCACTCTGCCTTCAGGATTGTTAAGGCCTGCCATAGGAGTGACTTATAGGTTACCAGGTGTCCCATTTAAGGTTAGGTATAGGTATACTACACCTAAGTAAGAGGTGATTACACCAACTTACCCCAGCTGAGTGATCAGCCAGTTGTGTCAGATTGTTAGGCCAAGCCTGGGGTGGCATAATACATGCTGCAGCCCTTGGCAGGCCTTGGGTACACCAATGCCCTGGGTACCTAGTGTACACTGGTACAGGGGCTGACAGGGTGATCCACTTCCAATTGGTTATGCACCTAGGGTGCATAGTTTTAATTTAGTAGAGAGAACAGCAGGCTGGGGGTCTGATTGGCAGGCCCACAGCCTCAATATGTCAAAAACCAGTGAAGCAAAAAGCAAAAATTTGGGGTGACCATAGGATAGCAGACCCTACTCTCCTACACAACCCCCCCCCCAAACGCTGGGACATTAAACTAGCCTTGACCAGTCTCGTCTTCATGTCCTAAGTGGAAGTACCTGGAGAGACCATCTGCATTCCCATGGTCAGTACCTGGCCGGTGCTCCACTGTAAAGTCCATCCCCTGTAGGGAAATGGACCACCTAAGCAGTTTGGGGTTTTCACCCTTCATCTGATTTAGCCACAAGAGGGGCTTATGGTCGGTCTGAATCTTGAAGTGAGTGCCAAACAAGTATGGCCTCAGCTTCTTCAGGGCCCACACCACAGCAAAGGCCTCCCTCTCAATAGCTGACCAATTCTTCTCTCTGGGGGTCAACCTTCTGCTAATAAAAGCAATGGGTTGGTCTTGACCATCTACATTAAGTTGTGACAGCACAGCTCCCACACCCAACTCAGAAGCATCTGTTTGGACAATAAACTCTTTGGAGTAGTCAGGACTTTTCAGGATAGGTGCAGAGCACATGGCCTCCTTCAGGTCATCAAATGCCTTTTGACAGCTTACTGTCCACTGAACCTTTTTGGGCATCTTCTTGGATGTCAGATCATTAAGAGGGGTCACAATGGACCCATAGTTCTTAACAAACTTCCTGTAGTACCCAGTCAAGCCCAAGAAAGCTCGAACTTGAGTCTGGGTGGTTGGAGGGGACCAGTCCTTGATGGATTGTATCTTACTCTCCAGTGGTTGAACTTGGCCTCCACCTACAAGGTGGCCCAAATATACAACCTTACTCTGCCCTATCTGGCACTTAGTAGCCTTGATAGTGAGGCCTGCTCTCTGCAGGGCCTCAAGAGCCTTCTTCAGGTGGATCAGGTGATCCTCCCAGGTGGAGCTAAAGACAGCAATGTCATCAAGATATGCTGCACAAAAGTCATCCAACCCAGTAAGGACTTGGTTCACCAGCCTTTGGAAGGTGGCAGGTGCATTCTTCAGACCAAAGGGCATCACCACAAACTGATAATGCCCACCTGGGGTTGAGAATGCTGTTTTGGCCTTAGACTCCTCAGCTAATCTGATTTGCCAATAGCCAGCTGTTAAGTCAAATGTGCTCAAAAACTTTGCAGAAGCTAGTTTGTCTATGAGCTCATCTGCCCTTGGAATAGGGTGTGCATCTGTCCTGGTGACAGCATTGAGTCCTCTGTAATCCACACAGAACCTCATCTCTCTCTTGCCATCTTTGGTGTGAGGTTTGGGGACCAGAACCACTGGGCTAGCCCAGGGGCTCTCTGAGGGTTCAATGACACCTAATTCCAGCATTTTATGTACCTCAGCCTTTATACAGTCCCTGACGTGGTCAGGTTGTCTGTAAAGTTTGTTCTTTACAGGCAGACTGTCACCAGTGTCCACAACATGGGTACACCAGTCAGTTTGACTAGGTATCAAGGAAAACATATGTGAAAATGATTGTAGAACCTGTCTACATTCAGTCTGCTGATGGGCAGTGAGGTTGCCTCCAAGGGTCACTCCTTCAACTGAGCCATCTTCAGGGTTCTGAGACAACAGGTCTGGGAGAGGGTCACTCTCTTCCTCCTGTCCCTCATCTGTAGCCATGAGCAAGCCCATGTCTGCCCTGTCAACATATGCTTTAAGCCTGTTAACATGGAGTACCCTGTGGGGACTCCTGGGAGTTCCTAGGTCCACCAAGTAGGTGACCTCTCCCTTCTTTTCCAGGATTGTATGGGGTCCAGACCATTTGTCTTGGAGTGCTGCTGGGGCCACTGGCTCCAACACCCATACCTTCTGTCCTGGCTGATACTCAACCAAGACAGCCTTTTGGTCATGCCAAGCTTTCTGTAAGGCCTGGCTTGCCTCAAGGTTTTTGGATGCCTTCTCCATATACTCAGCCATCCTGGAGCGGAGACCAAGTACATAGTCCACTATGTCTAGCTTAGGCTTTTTGAGAGGTAACTCCCATCCTTCCTTCACCAAACACAGTGGGCCTCTCACAGGGTGCCCAAACAACAATTCAAAGGGGCTGTAGCCAACTCCTTTTTGTGGGACCTCTCTGTAAGCAAACAGAAGGCAGGGTAGAAGGATGTCCCATCTTCGCCTGAGCTTTTCAGGTAATCCTTTGATCATACCCTTTAGGGTCTTGTTGAATCTCTCAACAAGCCCATTGCATTGTGGGTGATAAGGGGTGGTGAACTTGTAGTTGACACCACATTCCTTCCACATAGCTGTCAAGTATCCTGACATAAAGTTGGTACCTCTGTCAGATACTACCTCCTTAGGAAACCCCACTCTGGAGAATACTCCCAGCAGGGCCCTGGCCACAACAGGTGCTGTAGTGGTCCTAAGGGGAATTGCCTCTGGGTACCTGGTGGCATGATCCACTACCACCAGTATAAATCTGTGCCCAGATGCAGTGGGAGGATCCATGGGACCCACTATGTCTATTCCCACTCTTTCAAAGGGGACCCCCACCACAGGTAGTGGTATTAGGGGGGCCTTTGTTGTGCCACCTGATTTGCCACTGGCTTGGCAGGTGACACAGGAGCGACAAAACTCCTTTGTATCTTCATTCATATGAGGCCAGTGAAAGTGAGGGACAAGCCTGTCCCAAGTCTTGTTCTGGCCTAAGTGTCCTGCTAAAGGAATGTCATGGGCCAAGGTAAGAAGGAAGCCCCTAAATTGCAGAGGTATGACCAACCTCCTGGTAGCACCAGGCTTGGGGTCTCTAGCCTCTGAATAAAGGAGCCCTTCATCCCAATACACTTTATGGGTACCTTGAGCATTCCCAGCAGCCTCAGCAGCAGCCTGCTGTCTGAGGGGTTCAAGAGAGGGACAGGATAACTGAGCCTGCCTCAAGTCAGCCCTTGAAGGTCCCCCTGTCCCCAGAAACTCAACCTGGTCAGGTTCAAGCTCTTCAGGGACAGTTCCTTCAGGGTCCTCTAGATCAGCTTCCTGGGAAGGCTGATCATCACTCTGAGGCAGGGGGGAAGGCACAGCCTTGACCCTCCTGTTCTTCTTCTTGGTAGGTGCTTGGTCCATTGTTCCAGGATCCAAGACCTGTGGTTCAGTGAGGCACTTTTTGGCCTGTGACCTGGTCACAGCAAGGACATGTGATGATATACCTAACATCTCTGCATGAGTCCTGTACTCCACTTCTGACCATAGAGAACTCTCTAGGTCATTGCCCAACAAACATTCTACTGGGAGGTCTGCACTAACCACAACCCTTTTGAGGCCAGTTACCCCTCCCCATGAGAAGTTAACAACTGCCACACTATGTGAAGTAGTGGCATTGCTGGCATTGGTCACCAGGTAGTTCTCACCTGGTATGTACTGTCCAGGGTCCACAAAGCCTGGTGTCACCATAGTGACACTGGCACATGTGTCCCTGTAGGCTTGAGCCACTTTGTCATTAATTAAAGGAGTCTGTCTGTACTTGCCCAGGTTACTGGGGCTCACAGTCAGGGACAAATCAATGTCCCCATCACAGATCAAGACTGCCTGTGTAAGGGTTCTGTATAAGTCAGAATCTCCTTCAGTTCCCATAGTGATTCCCACTACACCCTTTGTCTGGGGACCAACACTGCTAACAGTAGTACTGGGAGCAGGTGCCTTAGGGGCAACAGTGTTGGGGGCTCCACCCTTTTTGCAATCACTAGTCCAGTGAGTTGTATTTTTACAATGATTGCACCAGGGTTTCTTCTGACCTTCTTTCTTCTTCTTGGACTGTTGGGACCCACCCTCCTTAGCAGTAGTTTGGGGCCCTGTTGAAGACTTCTGGCCTTTAGGTTTCTGATCTCCACCCTTTTGGTCTGTTTTCTTCTGATCACCCCCTTGGCCCTGGTTCTGGTTCTTTTGCTTAACCCTGGTTCTGACCCATTTGTCTGCCTTCTTTCCCAATTCTTGGGGAGAGGTCAGATCAGAGTCAACCAAGTGTTGATGCAGTTGCTGGTTTTGACAGTTATTTAAAATCTGTTCTCTCATCATCAAATTATACAATCCTGTAAAATCAGATACCTTACTTCCCAGCAACCAACCCTCCAAAGCCTTAGTGGCACATTCAACATATTCAGACCAGTCCTGAGTCTGTGTCTTTTGGGTGTCTCTGAACATTAACCTGTACTGTTCAGTGGTTAAGCCTAACCCATCTACCAGAACACTCTTCAGGACTCTGTAATTTCTGACATCCTCTTCTCTAACAGTGAGGAGTCTGTCTCTGCCTCTTCCTTCAAAGGAGAGCCAGAGGATTGCTGCCCACTGGTCTTCAGGAACCTGCTGTACTTTGCAGGCTCTCTCAAGAGCAGTTATCCACTTGTGGATGTCATCCCCACTTTTGTAGGGGGGCACAACCTTAGACAGGTTCCTATTATCAAAGACCCTATCTTTGTCCTTAGGGACAATGCTGCCACCAGTGGGTATAGACCCACTCTCTTTATGCTGTCTAGCCTTGCTCAGTTTCTCTTCCATCAGGGCTACTTCTAGCTCCTGCTTCCTGATCCTCAGCTGGGCTTCTTGCATCTTGGCCTCATGTTCCCTCCTCTGAGGGGTGGTCATCCTTCTCCTGGAGTGACCTTGAGAGCCTCTAGAGCCAGGGGAAGCATTGGAGTCACCTGAGCGATTCCTTTGCCTTCCAAGCCCTGTGTTAAGTCCACTGGGGAGATCCAGTGGGGTGAACCCACTGTCAGTCCCCAATAGCCTTGGTTTAGCTGGGCCAAGTATAATACTTGGCACTGGGCTAGTTCTCCCTTCATCATCACTACTTTCTGTATCCTCACCACTTTCCTCCCCTGTAGTATGATTCTCATCTAAGGGATGGCTATTGGAACTGGGTACCTCTGTAGTATCTTCAGAAGGGGGGCCTCCTGTTCCTGACCCTAAGGGGGCTAACTGGGAAGCTTTCTTGAGTGCTCTCTGATTCTCATCATTCTGTAAGAGCTCTCTGAGCTCAGCAGAGTTTGGGTTCTTGGGCTGTTTAAGGCCTCTAAGAGTTGCCAAATGCCTGAGCTCATTCTGATTAAGGGTAGCAAAGCTGGATGGTGCCCTCTGGGGGTCACTCTCAACAGAGATGGGTACAGTGGACCCCTCTGCCCCGGCCATTGCTCTTAAGTGTGGGTGGATGTGTTGCAATCTACCTACACTTGGGTTTACCTACTAAACCTATCTAGTAGTTGTAGTCAGGGTGTGCTACTCCCTTTGCTCTACAACAACTAAGTTCAGTAGAACTTGTGTATATCTAATCTTGTTTTAATATGTACCTACAGGTACCTATGTGATCTTTCAATTGGTAACCAAGAGATTACAATGGTAAAACACAGCAAGCTCAAATCCAACCGCTGCTCACCAATGTGAGAAGTTGGCCTGGTATATGATGCTCACTAGTTAAAGTGATCACCTTGTACCAATGCAAGCAACCCTTATGGTGTGGTTGTAAGTCAACCTTTTCGGACTAGCTGCCCTAGTGGTAGCGTAGGCTAAGCAGTCTTTGAGGCTAAACTCGTGAAGCGTGTTAAGCCAGCTGTTTTACCAAATGTAACCCCCTTTTATACCAATGAAAGGACACCACACAGATATATATTCAAAATATATATGTATTTATTTCTCAAAGTAACCCCTAGTCTCTTTATGAGCACAGGAGCACAAATCGTCAAACAAGATTATCACAGAATACACAGAAGTTGCACGTTATATGGATAGGCCCTGGTGGCCACTCAAACCATATACTAAAATAGTGGTATAAGTACCACGAACAGAAAAGGGAAAAGGCCTAGGGCCTCTAGAATCGCTGGGCCTACAAGGAGCTAACGTCAGTTAGTGACCAGGAGGTCCACGGGTGGCGTGTGCAGAGCAAATAGTCACACGCGTGCTCCCATAGGTTTCAATGGGTGCGTAAAAAGTACAAAGTTACTGCAAAGAGGATCTTCCGGATGGACTAGGAACTCAAGATTTGGAACACAGGCACTAGAGATGTAATACTACACTTGGGCACAGGTGTGCCAGCTTTACCTCACCCACAGGAAGCGGGTGCATAGGCCTCGAAGTGCGTCGGGTTTCTTCTATCTGTTCCGTGGAGCTTGAAGACAAAGATGCTGCAGGCGGTCGGTCCGGGAGAGATGCAGTGGATCCAAGAGTGGATCGGAGATGTTGAAGACCTGTAAGCAGAGGGGACAGTGTTCACAGTCACTAGCCAGTGACCAGCGTGGCACCAGGTGGGTACCAGGCGATGTCGGGTGCAAACAGGTGATGAGGGGTAGCTTGTCTCCGCAGCCACGTGGTCCCTGAAGGTCGACGACGTCCAGGAGTCGGCTCACGAGCTGTCCCACGCAGGCTCTCGCTGTCGGCGGTGTCGGCGACTTGATCGAAGCAAACAAGCCTTGGCAAAAGCAATTGTAGAAGGATTCGGAAATCAGCTGTTGGTTCTGACCAGCAAGGTCAGAGGGATTGCTCCTTTGGAGGGGAGCAAGGGCCAGTCTGGAGCAACCAGACCAGCGGTGTTTGTTGTAGATTTCGTCGCCAAGATGGCCACTAGCCAGCGGGCCAGCAACCGGTTAGGCGCGTCGAGTGGCAAAATGCAGAAGGGCCCCACGCTGATCATGGAGATGCTCGAGGGCTCACCTTTGGTGCAGATGCTGCTCGAGGGTTGGGCTTCTCAGGACCCAAAGCACAACTTGGAGGGAGCCTCGGTTGTTGCACTTGTCAGCTTGTCGTAGTCGTTCCAAGATGGCTGGCTCCACGTGTCTCGGTGCCTCCACGGGTCTCCTCTTTTCAGGGACTGTGGATCGGGCGGTGAGAGGTCTGGAGGTCCAGGTCTTGTCAGTCTCTGGGCTCGGGCTCCGGCGGGAGGCGGCGGCAAAGCAGACGGTGATTCGCTGGATGGTGCTTGCGTTAGCAAGGTGGTCACTCCCTGACCACAGGGGAGATTTTCTTCAGTCTTCTGTGCAGCAGAATGTCGAAGTTCCCGTCGTCTTCTTAGTTTCAAGTTGGTTCCAGGATGTCTGAAGTCTTAGGACACAGCTCCTACCTTTAAGCGGATTCTAGGGGCCGGACTACCTGCTAGGTCCCTCCCTAAGGGTGGGACCAGGAAGGGGGGTGGTTACACCCCCAATCCTTTGTCCAGCTCGCCCCAGGCCCGGGACTGGTGTGCCCCAGGACCGGTTTGAACTGGCATATGCACCGAGGCTCCTTGTGAGCCACAGGCATGTCTGGTTTCTTTCAAGCCCTACCTGACCAATACACAAAATCCTGTCTGGGGTGGTGCACGCACCTCCCCTGGCAGGAAACCCTTTGTCCACACCTCCCAAGCTGGAAGGACTCCCAGCAGCAGGAGGGCAGACTTGTGTCTGTGGTGGCAGCATCCATTTTGTGGAGCTGAGGCTATGTCTGATTTTACCCGGGTTTCAGGTACTGTACATGTCGTGTCCCTCTAGAAGGGTGGAATGCTAACCCCGTCGCCAGAATTGGCGAGGGGTTAGTATTCCAATTCGTATGACACCTTACTCGACATGTTTTGATAAAGCCAAACCAAAGTTAGCATTTAACCGCGAGGTTCATAATGCACTTAAGAGTATATGGTATGACGATATCTGGAAACAGTAGAAGGAAGTTGTTCCGACCACTGCAGACAGGCTCAGCTCATGCCAGAGCACCATCTCACATGGAACCAAGCACTCTGCCTTCAGGATTGTTAAGGCCTGCCATAGGAGTGACTTATAGGTTACCAGGTGTCCCATTTAAGGTTAGGTATAGGTATACTACACCTAAGTAAGAGGTGATTACACCAACTTACCCCAGCTGAGTGATCAGCCAGTTGTGTCAGATTGTTAGGCCAAGCCTGGGGTGGCATAATACATGCTGCAGCCCTTGGCAGGCCTTGGGTACACCAATGCCCTGGGTACCTAGTGTACACTGGTACAGGGGCTGACAGGGTGATCCACTTCCAATTGGTTATGCACCTAGGGTGCATAGTTTTAATTTAGTAGAGAGAACAGCAGGCTGGGGGTCTGATTGGCAGGCCCACAGCCTCAATATGTCAAAAACCAGTGAAGCAAAAAGCAAAAATTTGGGGTGACCATAGGATAGCAGACCCTACTCTCCTACAATTCTCCTCTCCATGACCGGCATTGGGTTGGGCCATTGTCCCAGGCTCCAACACGGTTTGAGTTCCTTGCCGGGCAGCCATGGACCTCGTGACTACGCAAGTCCATCCTGGTAACCCCAGCATCTCAATGTGGGCTCTAAACTCCACTTCTTTTCAGACGGTGTGTTCTAGATCATTTCCTAGTAAACACTCCACAGGCAAGGCAGGGCTCACAGCAACTCTCAGCGGGCCTTTGACTCCTCCCCACTCAAAGGGAACTTGAGCCACAGGATAGTGACTCACACTGCCATCAGCCAATATGGCCGGATGGAACTCATCAGGGATCACCTGCTCAGGGGACACCAGCCGCCTCACTATGGTGGTCATGCTGGCACCTGTGTACCTCAGAGCCTCCACCTCCTCCCCGTTAACCTTCACCCTCTGCTGGTACTTAGCAGTGTTAGTGGGTAGGGACGCCACTGGGACCATCTCTCTATCCTCGAGTGAAACCAGGGTCAGGCCTGTCCACTCCCCTTCCCTATCTAGGGGCAGCTCCATCCCAAGCGCTACACTAGCCACCCTGGGGCTCTTCCCTCCCGTGGCGGCTGGGGGTCTCTTGCGACACTTGGGATCTCCTTTGTAGTGTCCAATCTCCCCACACTCATAGCACCGGACAGTTCTTGGCTGCTGACTCTTGTCAGGGTAAGTGGGCTTTGGGGAACTGGACTGAGGTGGGGTACCTTCTCCTTTCCCAAACTGTCTAGTTTGTGGACCTCGTGAGAACTCCGTCTTTTTATCACCCCCCTCCTTCTTCTGGGGGCAACCCTGTCCGCCTTTCGGGCCACCTCCCCCGGGGCCCTTGTGAGACACCCGGGTGCTAACCCAAATGTCTGCCTCCTCCGCAAGCTCACGGGGATCAGTCAGCTTGCGGTCCACCAGATGTTGGCGCAGCTCCGGAAAACACTTATCCAAGAGGTGCTCTCTCAAAAATAAATTGTACAGGCCCTCATAATCATGCACCTCGCTGCCAAGCACCCAACCATCCAGAGCCTTACGGGCATAGTCAAAAAATTCTACCCAGTTTTGCGTGCACAGCTTATGGCTGCCACGGAACTTCTGGCGATACCTTTCAGGGTTGAGGCCAAACTTCTTAAGTAGCGCCTCCTTCATGGGGATAAACTTGACTTGGTCTGCCTTCGCTAGGTACAAGAGGGTGTCCCTGACATTGGGAGGTATATATCGATACAGGCCACCCCCTCAGTTGCTTTCAGGCACCCCATGGGCTGTCAAGGCCACCTCATACGCCTCCAGCCACTTGGCGATGTCATCCCCAACAGTGTAACTCGCGATCACATCTTTGGGTAGATAAAACTTAGGCTCATGTAGAGCCTTCGGTAAGCTGCCACCATTAGCATTTCCTGGCACACCTAATTTGTAATGCTCGTAGCTCCAACTCTTTAAGTTGAAGCTCGTGCGCCAGCTTCTTTTCCTCCATCGCAAATCTACTACCTTCCCTTTCTCTCTCCCTTTCGTGATCCAGCTTGGCAAGCTCCCACTTCAATTGCCTCTCCTCCCTCCTGTCCTCATATTCTTCTGGTGACGCACTCCTCCTAGACCCTACACTACTGCCTGCCCCGGAACATCTCCCTGGTAGCAAGTTTTCAGTGACATCAATCTGCAGTAGGTCTAGCTCTTCCTGTGCGCCTGCCTCCTGCATGGCCTTCCGCCCTCCTCCCCGGGGGTTACCTGGCTCTTCGGCCTTTCGCAGGCCCTTGCGGCGGTTTCCCAGCAGGGAGGAGGCTCTCTCCTTCCTTCGAGTCCCTCCTGCCAACTGTGACGCTTCCCGGCGCTGTCCAGGACAAGAGGGGGCCTCGTGGCGGTGCCTGAGGGGCTGCAGCAGGAGCGCGGTGTTGCGGGGCCTCCGGGCCGGCCGGTGAGCCACGCGCTGACTGGAGGCCGGTCCCGGGCCCTCCGAGGGCTCCTGGGACCCGGGGACCGGCGGTGAGTGCTGACGTAGAGGCGCGCCCGCAGCCGCTAACCACAGCGCAGCCTGCGGGGGCGCAGCCTCCTCCACCAATCCGCAGACGGCGGGGGCGGCGTTCGGCAGTCCGCCCCCGTCACGTGTTCCGAGGGAACGGCTTCTAGGCCCAGCGAGGCCTGCTTGGAATTCCGGTGGCCCTCTCCTCGCGGAGGGCCGTCGCAGGGCTCAGATAGCGCCGGGCCCACAGCGGTGAGTTGCTTAGGCGCCCCGGCAGGGGTGGGGGCTACATGGTCCAGGACTCAGTTTGGGGGCAATGTCGATAGTGCCCAGTGCTCCCCTATGCCCAGCGGGGGGAAAGCGCGACAGCTCTGGGCAGTACAGGCTGGAGGGGGGGCAGGCCACACGACCGTGGCAGTTTAGTGAAGGGGGTCCCAGGTGGAGTCAGGGAGCGCAGGGGTGTCAGAGCGCTGGTACCTGGTTGATCCCCCAGCAGTTCTGTGGTAACTTTAGGCGATCTTCTTTGGCGCTTGCTGGTTTCGGCGCCCTTAGTAATTAGTTTCTTGAGAGGGGGGGGGGGGTGGGTTAGGTTGAGTTGGTGACTGCAGGTAGGTTAGTCAGTCTCTGCAGGTCGTCCCTGGGTTCCCCTCCCGCCGGGCCAGATCAGTGGGCTAGTCCAGTGTCCCTCACACAGCTTGGAAGGCAGCACCTAAGCCCTGTCACTCCCAGTGGTATAGGTCCCTGACTAGGCCCTACCGCCTAAATCTCCTGCGTAGGTTCCCCCAGGTCAGCGTCGCCCCAACTGACTAAAAAGTTTCCCTCCTTTCCTTAAGTATGCCCAGGTCAGGTGACCACTCTCTAAGGCGGCAAAACCAGACCCCGCCCTTATTCTAGAAGGTTCCAGGAGCTTCCCTACTCTAGCTATGGGAGAAAAAGGCGGCTGGTGTGGCAACAATGTTGTAGGGTCCCAGCCAGCTCCTGGCAACTAGGGTGCTACTAAAAAGACCACTCCGCAGTAGCAGGGGCCTGTGGCAGCCATGTTGGGAGAAGAGAGCACCTGCACCTTAGCATTGATTAGCAATGGGAAGGCGCTCGGAGACCTAAGGCCAACGAAAAAGAGGGTGGAAAAAATGAGGCAAGGGCAAAAACACAGGGAAAGACCACCCTAGGGCTGACAGGTCGAACACACTCATTTTTAGTTACAGCTCTCTATTAGCCTTTACTAGAACATTCCCACCTCTCCTGGACAATTTAGATGTTCTGACAGAACCCCAGAAGGAAGTACAGAATTGATTCAATTCCACAGAGACTGTCTGGAGAGATCATTTCCATACTGCCAGGACTACAAGGAACATGCAACATGTAGTCACAAGATCGACTCAACACTTAAGACACGGCTAAGCAGGGAACGCCTTTGGTGGTATCTTTGGTGGACCGGCTTGTGGCAGCTGAAGCAGACGGCGTAGTGTTGTTTAGCGTCCAGATCAAGGGGTGGGCCTTCTGGTCACAAAAGCACTTACAACCAGTAATGGCATATATTGGCACCTAACATCACTTTACATTGCGTGATTGTCCACTTTCATGCCAGATCGGTCCCCTTTCATGCCAAGGAGATGGAGAGGGAGAGGGGAGGGGGAGATGGGGAGGGGAGGGGGAAGTAGAGGGGAAGGGGAAGGAGAGGGTGAGGGGTAAGAGAGGGAGGAGGAACGAGAGAGAGAGGGTGAGGGGAGGAGGAAGGAGAGGGGGGAGGAAAGGGGGAGGTGGAACGAGAGGGAGAGGGGGAGGGGAAAGAGGGAGAGTGGGAGGGGGAGGGGGAAGGAGAGGGGGAAGGAGAGGGAGAGGGGGGACTAGAGGGAGAGTGGGAGTGACAGTGGGAGGAGAAGGGGAGGGAAAAGGAGATGGTGAGGGAAAGGGAGGGGAGGGCGAGGTAGAGGGAGGGGGAGGGGGAGGGTTAAGAGAGGGAGAGGGAGAGGGGAGCGAAGGGGAAAAGAGAGGGAGAGGGGGAGGCGGAAAGAGAGGGGAGGGGGAGAGGGAGATTGAGAGGAAGATGGAAGGGAGAGGAATATATAAAACCCATCCCATCTCCCTTTCCCTCTCCTCCCCCTCCCCTCACTCTCTCTCACTACTCCTCCCCTCACTATCTCTCTCCCTCTCCTTCTCCCCTCTCCCTCCCCATCTCCTTGTACTTCTCCCTCTCTCGCCCTCTTCCTCCCCACCCCACGCCTTCTCTCTCTCTCTCTCTCTCTCTCTCTCTCTCTCTCTCTCTCTCTCTCTCTCTCTCTCCCTCACTCTCCCTCCCCCTCCCCTTTCTCCTCCCCCTTCCCCTCCCCCTCTTCTCTCTCTATCTTTCTCTCTCTCTCCCTCCCACTAATTTTTTGGCTCAGTGCCACTGTACTTGCTGAACCATTTAAATCAAGTCCCCTTTAACTGCAAGGTAACTGCAATTACTGTTTAATAGTAAAATATAGCAATATTAGGTGTTTAGAGGAGCTCTGACAACTTCTGGGCCCGGAGCTACTGCTCCTGCCCACCATTCAAATCATGACCCTAGCGCTTGGTAAATAACTGCACTTGTGACTCCCTGTTTAGTTGTAAAACTTAGAAATAATAATTGGTGTTTAGTGGGGTGCCTGTAGCTTTTGGTCCCGGTGCCACTGCACCTGCAGCACTATTGAAATTATGACCCTATCGTTTGTTAGATAACTTCACTTGTGACTGCCTGTAAAATATAGCAATATTAGGTGTTTAGGAGGAGTTCTGACAACTTTTGGGCCCGGAGCTACTGCACCTGCTGCACCATTCAAATCATGACTCTGTAGTCTGCGAGGTAACTGCACTTGTGGCTGCCTGTTTAGTAATAATATATAGCATAGCTCTTGTATATTAACTTTATTTAGAACATTTTGAATTTGATCATAATGACCGAATAGATTAAATTGAAAACATCAATCCGATAATGCCACAAAGTGCAAAAAAAGGTACTGAGGCATGAATGCCACACACGTTCTAAGGCTAAAGCATCTGCTTTACACAACTAAGTAATAAAAAGCAAGCATTCCAGCATACTGTTAGAAGCTGTCTTCCTTTTCCGTGGGACAAGATCTTATTTGGACAGTGAATGGGGCTAAAACAGTGTGAACAGCTACAGTAGGAGTATCGTAAATGCGTTCAGCCAGTGGAAGTTAACAAAAAAAAAAGTTTCTCATAAAAGTGAATGAACACAGTAATTTGGCAATGGGAACTGATAAAATATATTAAATACAAGTGATATAATCACAAGCAAAGCACAAGTGCTGTGCAGGCAAAACCAAAAAAATACGAAATAATTAAGTATTATTATCAATAAATGTGCCACATTACGCTGTATACTTTGCCTTTATTGCAGCATAATTTACTCAACCCTGTCACATAATGTGGCCTTCCCGTGCTGCATAATTCCAGTGGCCCTCATTAAGACGTTTCTCGGGGGTACCTTTCCACAAGTGTTGGGTGGGTTCAGTTGCTCCTTGAACAAGATTTTTCCCAAATTGCAAAATAGGTTTAGAAATAATTGGCAAATTGGAATGTATGTGTTTTGGGGGTTCCCCTCAGTATATATGGTTTGCCAACGTGCATCCGTTCGCAAAGCATTGATCGTCAAGTTTGGGCGGTGACTAGCAGAGGGTAAAGGTCATCTTTGGATGTGTTCCTCTTTGTGAATCAGCGAGGCAATTTCAAGGGTAGATGTTAGTGGTCTGGGGGACCCCTGCATAATTTCACCTGAGTATTGTGGAATAGAAACGTTTTTTGTTTGAGGCAGACCAGTTTCTTTTAAGGAAATCCGGCTGCTGTAAAAACATCTGTTTTGAAATGCAATCACAGAGATGGTGGTCTGCTGTCCCTTGCAGGCCGCCGTGCATGTCTTAATACAACCAATCAGAGCAGGTCAGAAATTGCGACTCGTCCTGTTAGACCTGAGCAATTCCTGTTTTTGGAACTGACCTACGGGTACACAGGTAGGCTCTGAAAATGAAATGCTGGTCGCAAAAAGTGCACAATTTGCAGGCTCTTTTTGTGACTTGTACATCTGAAGCTCAGTGCCAGGGGGCCCTGCTCAGAATGTGGCTTTAAAGGAGTGTCTGGTTGTTGAGACGAGGTCATGGTTGCGCATCTCTGTGTCTGACGCCTTGTGGGGGGTCTCCATTGATGGGCGTGGCGGGGGCACTGAACATCTGAACACAGTGGGCGTGGCACATGAACGCAGCTCATCTACTGAGCCCTTGGGGTGGCCTTTGATGCAAAACCTAACAAGGACACCAGCCTACAGGCAACAGCAAACAGCATCACTCACCACCTCGGAATCACAGAAAGCGTCATTCAGAAAAAACTAATTCAAGCCACGGTCATTCACAACAACAAAGCTCCCAAGACGCAACCATCGGCGATGGCTTCCCTCTGCTCCACTGCCCAGGTCCTCCTGAGAATAAGAACATGAATTCACAGCACGCCAGTCCCGCATCACTGAACCTGCCGCTTCTATAAGCACGAAGCGCCTACACCACTACCTATATCACACTCAAGGCGCTATATATGGATACCACAAAACACCAGGCAAGCAACCTGACATTAAATGGAAGAAGCCGAGATCTGGAGGGGTGGGGGTCGCCCAGTGCCCTGGCCTCACAACGTTCAACAAATGTTCCACCTTGATGCCCCCTTTTTCAGGAAAGAATCCAAAATTGTGGAATTTCCTGTATACTAAAATGTACACTGTGGTCTCCTTCGCAATGAGATGTCACCTACTTCCCGCTGATTCAAGCTTTAACTGTAGGTGTCAAGCATCTGGGGGAGCAGTTGAGGTCTGACCTACCGCATAACTGCAACCAGGGTTTCTCGTCACCTACCTGGATACATCCTCAATGGAATGCTGAAAATATGTGGGTTTTAAGACATGTTTATCTAATATGTCAAGTGCCCTGGCCAAGGAAGATCCTGATGTACAAAGCCAAATACGAACATGAAAGCTGGGCGGGCTCTACCTGGATTGCGTCTCAGATTAGGAGAGGTGAAACAGGGTTCAGGAGGCCTTTCCACTTGGAAAAGAATTTAGTTTACAATTTTGGCTTGTCAAGCACTCATTTTCCTTGGTCCAGTTTTACTCCAGCTGTTGTGGGGGCGTCTCGTTAGTCCATCACCTTTGGACAACGAATTTAGGTAAATGTTTTGATATTTGTGTTGTGCGCACAGTTTCCCACAGAGCTCAGAGCTGCATTCGTAGAGGTGCCATTAAGGCCTGGGAACGCCGGTTCTTGACCTCATATAATTATCTACAAGAACCTACTCAGGTCGCCAGGATCTTTTTACTTGCAGAATAGCGTAGAGGGAAGAAGCACAATTATCAGGTCGTATCTACCACAATTGGACATCTCAGGAAAGAAGACTCATAATCTGGGAGGTTGACCTTTTATTATCAGCAAAAACATCTGAATATATAGGCACCTCAATACCAAACACAAAAGATATATGGGGATTAATACAAAAGCTAGTCTGCGAAGCATTCGCATGCGACTAAAGATAAACAGAATTACAGCTTCCAAGAGCATCAGATACCCTATGGCAATCGTAATATCAAAATTTAAAGTCATCAATCAAATCAATTCTATCCCTACTCTACTCTAAGGTGACATACCTACTTAGCATTCCTTTCCAGGTAAGGATCTCATATAAGGTGTCAGCAGTGAAACTTCCTGAGAAGTCTTCACCATTTGAGAGCTCGATCTAAATCGCTCCTATCCGTCCCTCTCCTACGTCTCGTCTGCTCTACCCACGGGGCTCTGTCCCTAGTACAAAACCCCAAAATACTGTATACGCCCTTCAACACACCCCTTCAGGCAGGTTCTTCTTTCAGTATAATTCCATTTGGATCGACTCTTCTTTCTTTCACGAATTCGACCTTGGGTCCCAGGCCTTCTCTGTACCAGGAGTTGCAATTTTACATTCCGATCCACTCCCTTCAGGTCTACTCCTTCTTTCTCCTTTCCATCGAACAAAGACTCTTTCTACTAACGAGCTACATGACCTTGTACCTGCCGCCAAAATGCTGAATAGGAAAAACCCCTAACATCTTGAGATTTCACAATTCACTGTATTACAAACTTTGCTAAAATCCTGCCACCTCAATAAAACATGGCTAATATAAACGAAGGCCTTCACTTTACATACACCGTTTTAGGCCTTAAACTAAACATACTATTATTATCACAACCTACATAATCATCTACTACTAAATTAGTTACCTTCTTTATCCTTATAACATGACTTAATGTCTCTTTATTCACGACATATTTATCCTAAACATCACATGTTTCACTACATTTCAAAATAACTGATGGCCTTTCCCTGTTCTCGAGGCCTGTTAAATTTCTACTTTTCTATTTCACATTAATACATTTCTATTATTCTCAAATAACACGTTCCTTTATATGCGGGTGCTGTCTAACAAGGAATATGGTGCACCCCTACAATTTTCGCATCTGTAACGCTCTATCAGGCCCCTGTCAGGAAGTGTAAAAATTGTTTTCCCGCCAGTTGACTTGTATGAAGTTCACAACTGTGCAACTTGGTGATGATTCAGCACGTATGGATTATGCACAGTTTCACTGGAGAATGAAGTTTCCCTCAAAAATGTGCCACAAAACTGCTTTTTGCAACAGATTAGTCAAATTTAATTTAGGCTTTTTGGAGGGGTTGGGGGATAAGTTAGCAAAATTCTACTTTTCACGTTTTCTTCACCTGCATTTTTTGTAAACTTCATCTATCTATGTTTTTTTCACCTGCATTTTTTGTAAACTTCATCCATCTATGTTTTTTTCTGCATTTTTTGCAAACTTCACCCATCTATGTATATGCAGCTCCCAGGGACCGTGGCCGACTGATGTCGCAATAATGCTGAACCTCATGGTTGCGCTGCAGGTTCCCGCTCCGTCACACGCGTCCGCCCCCTAGTACCTGGCCATGTAAATGATGTTGCTACAAGCATGAGAACTGGATCTCAGCTCTGAATGTTGACCTCGAGGTAATGTTCAATTAATTGTTAAACTGCCCCTACACTGCTGTTCATGCTCACCTATAATTCGCCCGCTCACACGGAAAGAGCGATAATGTATTCAGCCGCTCAAGCGGACTTGCCAGACAGGCAGTCGCAGTTCTGAAGGAAAGAATCTATAAATGCGCCCCGCGAGGAGGGAGCGCTGGGAAGGATCCGCCATGCGTCCAGCAAGACCAGCCCAGCACTGTGTCTTCAGTACTAGCACGGCTCTCACCTTTGTTGGACTACTACAGGTAACCTGCCTTTCCAGTATCACGGGATTGTGTATAAATTCAGGTCTTTGTGAGAATTGGCTTCCTGTGCATGTAACTCATAGATCATATTTGCCAAAGAGAGGAACCCGAGGGCAAATTTACCACTATTTCATACAGCGCAGGAAGTCACCTTGCTGCCCTGCATGAAAGGGAAAGGGCAGGAGTGCACCGCATTTAATAGCATATGGCACATGTGTGCCCTTTCCTTGCACTGGCGCACAATGTGCGGCTTTGCACCAATGCAGTCCCCGCTGTGCCATGGGGCAAGGGTGCCTCCATTGCAGGCTGGCTTGCTTTTCTGGACGAAGGGACGCCTTCCTGCACAAAACTATCCTCTTTGGCATTTTCCGTTTTGTATGTGTTGTGCAGAACGCAGCATTCGTAGGAAGAGGGGAAACAAGGAGAAATAAAGATATTTCTCCTCGTTACACATCACCTGGGAGGCGAAGCATTTTGACGCATTCCCAGGTCTACCAGCAATGGTAAATCTCAGAATGCGCCAAAAACCATAGGTGGATGCGTGGGAACAGCCACTCTTCACTCATGGAACGCCGCCCTGGGGCAGAGTAACGCAACGCAGCAATTTGCACTGCGTTGCTTTACTGTAGATTTATCCAGCCACACAAATCTGACTGGGTAGTTGGGTCACCCTTGTGCACCCTGCGTGGTGCGAGGGCACACGCACCTCATTGATACATCTGCCCTCTGACATCTAGTTACAGATTTAACACCGATGCTCTCGAAGTAGCAGTTACGTTAAGAGGGTACAAGACTTTTTGGGAGTCTTAGGTCAAATGTTGTCAGCGGCTCTTCTCCCTGTGCAATGGGGCGGAGACATTTAGGGCTTCAAGTAGAAATCTGTCTCTCCGTGCAACCAGCGGTGGAAGCCACCAGATAGTATTGTTTTATTTTGTTTAAAACGTGTATTGATGTTAAGAACAAATTAACATTACAGTTCAGTAACTTGTCCCATCCCCTCCCCCCCCCCTTACACCAACAGAGAGGTTCGAGTTACACCTATAAATCCATACAGGACATGGGGTCACTTAAACAGCATCATTGGTTCTATCGCATCAAAGTACAGCAGGTTGGCATCACGGATACATCTAAAGGGTATTGGTCAACTGCCCCCCCCCACACACATCCTGTCCCGGTTCAGGGTCTGCCATTCCCTGTTGTAGCCGGACTTCTACCGAGCCCCACCCCATCCTTGCTCCTTGCTCCTCTCTTACAAACCAGCCTGCGGCCACCTGGTATTGTGACACCTGCTTGTACCTCCACAAAGTGAGTTGTTGACGGGCCTCAGCAGCCCCTCCCTGAACTGGATGTTGACCTCCTATTAAACTTGGCTAGAAGTTCATTGCTGTGACATCACTTCCTTCTGTGTGTGTGTGTGGTGGGGGGGGGGCTTTTTCCAATGGAAAATGAACAACCACACTTCACTTACTTGTTTTTTCATGTTTCCTTTCTACTTCCTGTTTTACTTCTATTTTATTACTATATATGATCAAAGAAGCTTCTCGAATCGAGTTTTTTAGTTGAGAAATATGTTAGTCTGGTCTGCAATAACTGGGATCACATCGACTTCAGCGAAATTGCCCACTTTTCTCGAGACTTCTCTTTCACGTATTGGCACTTTAACAACCTCTGACAAATGTCTCAAGTAGAGGTTTTCTTGGTAATGGCCCTGGACTGCTGGCCTTCGAGAGACGAGTTGTGTCTAAAGGCCACGTGTTAATGACAAGGCTGTGCATTTGGAACGCCCATTAAACGGCTCCGATAGATTGTAGTCTGAGGGGCAGAGACCCTCCTTGCGAATAATGAGTCTGAAACCGGAAATGAGCCCTTTCAAGAAAGGTCAAAGCCTGGGGCGCTCTGACTCCCCTGGCAACTTCTGAGGCCTCGCACAAGAGCTGGGCATGTACCAGGAAAGGATTGATAACAGCTTTTCCAACAATACCTCAAGACCTCATAATTGTATAGCATAGTTTTAAGGGCATCTTTGATGCTAAACATAGCTTGCTCTGCAGATCTTGGCAATGCTTGACTTACAGATTTGTGACTGTATTTTCTGTTTGTAAAGTACTTACCAACAAACGCCTTCAGGCTGCCTTCTTTCCTGCCTGCATCAAAACTTGCTAAAATAAGTGCTTAATTTGAGCCGGTGATTTCCAGTGATCAGCAGATGCACCTAATTCTTAGCACTGGCGTTTGCGATAGTCTGTCACATGGTGGCGCTGTCTGCCAAATTTGGGCATGAGTACAAGAAAAGCTGTTTATTAATGTAATATACAATAGCAATCACTAAGACGTGCCACCCAAGCCATTCTTATAGCTTTGGGAACTTCGAAAAGTCTGAACTGTCTCACTTGTAGGAGTGTGATGGTTAGTGGCTGTGCTGGTTCTGTAATCTGCAGAGCTGGCAGGGGCTCTGGATGGTGCAAGCTGCCGTGTCCTCCTGACGATGGCCCTGGCTCTTATATTTTTACAAATGCAGCACTGGCTAAAATGCACAAAAAGTGATGGATGGAATGCTTGAATTAATCTCAGTCACTGGTAAATGCTCTGGGCCACATCCCAGAACCATCTGTGCTAAACTTGGACTAGTCACACCCGGAATGCCAGGCCACCACTAAAAAAGGTTTTAATTATTATTATTCCGAACTTTAATCATATCTGCGATACCCAGTAATAAAGGGAAATTCCGGGGTATATCTCAGGATATTTGTAAGATTATTTGGGATCCCTACAGTTATCCAACAATGACTCATTTGAGAACTTCCAGCAATGGTTGAGTCCGCCATGGTGGCGTTCACCTGCCTGGGTGTGAAACGGCGCCGGTAATGAAGCATGCCACGAAACGTCATGGGCGAGGCAATTTGTCAAACTCCTGTAGGCCAATCCCGAATAATATTAATAAAAACCCGTTTTTTGGTGGTTACCCGGCATTCTTTGTGTGAGTATGTTGTGATGTGGAGGACATGTCCAGGTTACTTCCCTCTTCCTCTCCAGGAGTGAGAGACGGAGTCACTCATCTATGTGTGCAGCTGATCACCACTGTGGCGTGCAAATGACATCACTTACGAATTAAATTCAAGTCTGTGATTCACCATATTGTGGTTTTATTCAAACTTATGGTTAAAAGTGAATGTCCTCACATCGGCTGCTCTATGGAAGCGTGATGGTGGGGACGCAAGCAAAATGGGCAAACACGACAAGCTCACACGTTTGAGGGTGTTCACTAAAACTTTGAGGAGAGGGTGCACCCCTGAAAAAGGTCTCAAACATAATTCTATCAATGATATGAGTGGATTCGATTTCAGGCAGTAAATAAAGTGGTAACAAACTTAAAATTGGTGGATGGGGCTGTTACGTATGACATCTCTCCACAGGAACCAATACACATATATATTGTCAGGGGCATATTTGATTTTCTGCATTTCCAAATGTGTGAGCGAAAGTGGCTATGACTTGTGCACTGCAATATTCACTGCTTCCCGGAATACTCCTGGAATTGTTTGTGAACCCAACAAAGTTGCAAATGTGCTTCAGACGTACGAGTGGTGCTAGGGTGGCAGGGTTTGGACTCTTCATGAAACAGGCCCTTATCGATTGGATCAGCATCTAACTGTGTGTAGTCATCTGTCAAAAATCACTCAGGAGGGTTCAAGTGACAAAGATTGACTCTCCGCACTCACTGCCACGTCAGGCTGCTCCATCATCCAAGAGGCTTCAAGTGACAAAGATTGACTCTCCGCGCTCACTGTCACATCAGGCTGCTCCATCATCCAAGAGACTTCAAGTGACAAAGATTGACTCTCCGCGCTCACTGTCACATCAGGCTGCTCCATCATCCAAGAGGCTTCAAGTGACAAAGATTGACTCTCCGCGGTCACTGCCACGTCAGGCTGCTCCATCATCCAAGAGGCTTCAAGTGACAAAGATTGACTCTCCGCGCTCACTGTCACATCAGGCTGCTCCATCATCCAAGAGACTTCAAGTGACAAAGATTGACTCTCCGCGCTCACTGCCATGTCAGGCTGCTCCATCATCCAAGAGGCTTCAAGTGACAAAGATTGACTCTCCGCGGTCACTGCCACGTCAGGCTGCTCCATCATCCAAGAGGCTTCAAGTGACAAGATTGACTCTCTGCGCTCACTGCCACGTCAGGCTGCTCCATCATCCAAGAGGCTTCAAGTGACAAAGATTGACTCTCTGCGCTCACTGCCACGTCAGGCTGCTCCCTCATCCAAGAGGCTTCAAGTGACAAAGATTGACTCTCCGCGCTCACTGCCACGTCAGACTGCTCCATCATCCAAGAGGCTTCAAGTGACAAAGATTGACTCTCCGCTCTCACTGCCACGTCAGGCTGTTCCATCATCCAAGAGGCTTCAAGTGACAAAGATTGATCCTCCGCGCTCACTGCCACGTCAGGCTGCTCCATCATCAAGAGGCTTCAAGTGACAAAGATTGATCCTCCGCGCTCACTGCCACGTCAGGCTGCTCCATCATCCAAGAGGCTTCAAGTGACAAAGATTGACTCTCCGCGCTCACTGCCACGTCAGACTGCTCCATCATCCAAGAGGCTTCAAGTGACAAGATTGACTCTCCGCGCTCACTGCCACGTCAGACTGCTCCATCATCCAAGTGGCTTAAAGTGACAAAGATTGACTCTCCGCGCTCACTGCCACATCAGACTGCTCCATCATCCAAGAGGCTTCAAGTGACAAGATTGACTCTCCGCGCTTGCTGCCACATCAGACTGCTCCATCATCCAAGAGGCTTCAAGTGACAAAGATTGACTCTCCGCGCTCAGTGCCACGTCAGGCTGCTCCATCATCCAAGAGGCTTCAAGTGACAAAGATTGATCCTCCGCGCTCACTGCCACGTCAGGCTGCTCCATCATCCAAGAGGCTTCAAGTGACAAAGATTGACTCTCCGCGCTCACTGCCACGTCAGACTGCTCCATCATCCAAGAGGCTTCAAGTGACAAGATTGACTCTCCGCGCTCACTGCCACGTCAGACTGCTCCATCATCCAAGAGGCTTCACGTGACAAAGATTGACTCTCCATGCTCACTGCCACGTCAGGCTGCTCCATCATTCAAGAGGGTTCAAGCGAGAAAGATCGACTCTCCGCACTCACTGACCCCTCAGACTGGCTCATCGTTCAAGTGGGTTCAAGTGACAAAGATTGACTCTCCGCACTCACTGACCCCTCAGACTGGCTCATCATTCAAGAGGGTTCAAGTGAGAAAGATTGACTCTCCGCACTCACTGACCCCTCAGACTGGCTCATCATTCAAGAGGGTTCAAGTGGAAAAGATTAACTCAGGCTGCCTGAGAGACACCTAGTGTGTAGAAAAGCACACGAGCCACCCTAGGAGGGGCAGCTCTAAGTAAGGAACAACAAAGCCCGAACAGGTGTCAGTGGTAACAAGAAGTTTATATACTTAAGGATAGTTTTCACTACTATCTGCCAGCAGAAAATGGCGATAGTAATCAAATTATTTCAAGGACACCATGTATGAAGTGAGACCATTGCATAAACATATATGCAAAATTTACATAGAACATTACTATAAGGTATATATGAGGTCTGCAGGGGGGGCAGTGCTGTGGCGTGGGTGTCCACTCGGTGCAAGTGAGGCAAACAAAACCAAGCACTTGATAAAGGTAATAATTTAAAAATGACAATGACACAAAAGGCAAACAAGTCTATTAAGGTTATTCCAAAGCAGCATCATAATATGGTCTCAGTGCACATGCTATCCACTTGGAGTACTCTGCATATTATCAGCATTATTTGCAACAGTTCATAGTTACAACTATCCTTAAATATAAGAATTTCTTGTTTTCAGTGAGACCTGGTCGCACGTTGTAGTTCCTTACTTCAGAGACATCCAGGTCACCCACTTAGAGAAGACATTTGCATTCCTGCTGTCTCCTGCCTTGCCTCTCTGGCTTCCAAATGTCCATCGGGCACTGCCTCCTTGAGCTCTGGGGGTGAAGTTCAATGCCTGGCCACCCACGGGATCTCTGGCTTCCAAATGTCCATCGGGCACTGCCTGCTTGAGCTTTGGGGTGATGTTCAATGCCTGGCTACCCCTCGGGATCTCTGGCTTCCAAATGTCCATCTGGCACTGCCTGCTTGAGCTCTGGGGTGATGTTCAATGCCTGGCTACCCCTCGGGATCTCTGGCTTCCAAATATCCATCTGGCACTGCCTGCTTGAGCTCTGGGGGTGAAGTTCAATGCCTGGCTACCCCTCGGGATCTCTGGCTTCCAAATGTCCATCGGGCACTGCCTGCTTGAGCTCTGGGGGTGAAGTTCAATGCCTGGCTACCCCTCGGGATCTCTGGCTTCCAAATGTCCATCTGGCACTGCCTGCTTGAGCTTTGGGGTGATGTTCAATGCCTGGCTACCCCTCGGGATCTCTGGCTTCCAAATGTCCATCTAGCACTGCCTGCTTGAGCTTTGGGGTGATGTTCAATGCCTGGCTACCCCTCGGGATCTCTGGCTTCCAAATGTCCATCTGGCACTGCCTGCTTGAGCTCTGGAGTGATGTTCAATGCCTGGCTACCCCTCGGGATCTCTGGCTTCCAAATGTCCATCTGGCACTGCCTGCTTGAGCTCTGGGGGTGAAGTTCAATGCCTGGCTACCCCTCGGGATCTCTGGCTTCCAAATGTCCATCTGGCACTGCCTGCTTGAGCTTTGGGGGTGAAGTTCAATGCCTGGCTACCCCTCGGGATCTCTGGCTTCCAAGTGTCAAGACACTCTAGACAACATAACATGTATTTGTAAAGTTCACATTCACCCGGAAGGGTATCTTGGTGCTGAATAACAGATGTCTATTGTTATCCAACTCAATAGTACTCATTTTATCGACCTCAGAAGGATGGAAGACTCGAGCCTGTGACCATGAGGTCAAACGCATGCCCTACATTGGACGCATTAGTCCATTAAGCCACCAGACCCAGCTGGAGTTACACTATTTGCCGGCATTGCCTGCTGGGGACCAGGTATTGTTGCTCTAGTCTATATCAATCCGTGCTGCCTTCAACGACCAGCATAGGCTGCAGATGCAAGCCTGCATAGCTTGGCACCTCCAGGCATGAGCCACCAGTCTCCACCTGTGAATGACAGAAGCAAGGAGGCCGCAGCATCTCTCTGTTGGCACTGGCACACTGGAACTTCCTCCTGGTGAGCCTCCTTGAAGAACCCGGACCCTGCTCCTCCCTGCCTCTCCCCCCACGCCCTCCAGGCCTCCTTGAAGAACTCCTTCTTGCCCCTCTCCTGCCCCATGCCTCCATGAAGAAACTGGTCCATCCTGCTCCCCACCCCTGCGCCCCAGGCTTCCTTGCTGCGCCCTCAAAAGCAGCTGTTCCACCTGCAAGCCTGAAACTGGTCCCCAATGATAAAATGAATACAGAAAGAACAAGCATTTGCAATGCAATAGGTCTCGCATTTACGCGAGTTTGACCTATTGGCATTGTAAATGACAATGGCTTTTATTTATGTTTCAAAAACCAAAACATAAATAAAAGGCAATGTCATTTACAATAAAAATAGCTCAAACTCTCGCAAATGCGAGTCCTATTGCATTGCTAATGCTTGTTATTCATCATAGTCTGACCCAGAGGCAGGAAGGAAAAGAAAGCAAAGGGGGAAAGAATAAGAAAGAGAAATATGGAAAAATAGCGAGAAAGCGGTAAAGCGGGGATGAAAAAGGGGCAAGGATTAAAGAGGTACGAGGTGAAATTAAGTTTAAACATCATTTGTATTCGGCAACCCAACATATGACAGCGTCATCAGCAGGTTTTCAGAGAAATTTGGATCCTTGAACTTTCTCTTTTACAAATTAAGCACGGTGTGTGACTTTCCTGTGCCTTCTTTGTATAGAGATCACCTGTTTCACACTTCGGCACATCATGAGTAGCTTATATAGGCCAGGTTTCTTTTGCTGCATGCTGGGATTTGTAGTCATGTTTAACCCATTATAATACCAGGACTACAAGTGCTAGAATAAAAAAATTAAAAAATAACGACTCCATGAGCTTCTCACGCATGAACCGGGAAAACATGAGAGGACTGGGGTGACACTTTAATTTGCACGCTCTCCAATAAAGCCAAAGGATGAAGTCGGTGTAATGAGAAAACTATTAGCAAGTACCCGTATTTGTAGTGAGAAACTATACAGACGTGGCCCTGAAAGACTCGCCACACCCCGGAGGTGCTTATATAAGGTCACTAAACTATAACCTAACCCTATTGTAGTGGAAACAACTGTGACACCCTGAAATGAATCAGGCATTTTGATCCAATCTCATGGTCTGAGGCAACTTTCTGAAGGCCACCTACATGTCCTTACAGTACATACGATAGAATTGTTGTAACGCAGCTGGTATGTATTTAGTGATAATTTTAGGGAGGAATTGTATATCTGTTAAGAAGGCACACCGTATTCTAACTTCTCCAGCCACTGGCTTTGGAAGTGTCCACCAACTTACATTTGTACACAGTCTCGAAATGCCTCCGCTTACCTCTCCCCCTTAGTTAACCCAAGCCACATCCACAAAGTACTGAAGGTTCGCTCTTCCACCACAAGGCGCACAACAGCAGCACAGCTTTCTATTCACACCTGCTTTTCAGGCGTGATTGTTCAATTAGTTGTAAACAAATAGTCTCAGCATGCACTGAAGTGAGTGTTGTTGACGTTGTCCTCCTACAAGAGTGCTTCAAAGTGCGCTGGTTCTGCAGATTAGGTGCTAAGAGGGGGAGGATTGGGTGTCACAGTTTAGAAAGTTAGCCTCAGATTTTAGGAATCGGTGCCGACAGCTTGAAACCAGTCACGGGCAGACTAACACATGGGGGACCTGAAGCCAGTGTGTGCATGATGCAGAGGAAATAGTGATGGTAGGGAAGGGTGGCCGCCCGGCCTCACACTCCCCACTGCGTCATACAGAGCAACACACAACCAGTTCCGGTACCCTCCGGTGGCCTTTGGGTGTACAGATAATTAATTCCCAGACCCCTCGAAACAGGCGGCTGCGCTGACCCACAGGTAGGAGTGGGGACTGGGCACAGCAGTCTGAGCTCTTTCGGAGCAGGCGGTGCTGGTGGCACATTGTCCGCAGTCACCGCCCTGCTAGTAGGTCCGAGGCACAGCGCTGCAAAGAACAGGGGAAGCGTCCACCACCAGCCCCTGGAGGCAGGAGAACCAACTTCCGAATTTCACAGGGTGGTGGTGGGGGCGGGCTATCTGAGCTATAGGGCACAACCTTTGACCTCTGTGACATCATCGAAAGTCATCGGACGACAAGGAAAAGGATATATTTAAATAAAGCAATATACCAAATTTCCTTCAACACCAGTATGGAACAAGCGTCGGGCTGCACTGAAGTGTCCGTCTGTTGATGTCAGGAAGGACAGTCTCAAACTCCGGTCGGTGGTAGCAATTCCAGGGGGCCCCGATCCATTGGCAGGCAATAACAAGGGAAAGTGAAAGAGCGCCATGCGCGCGTTGTAGGGACGCTGTGAGCGTGCACATCGGTGTGGCCTGTGGCTCGTGCCCAGTGGCGGCGCCTACGGACTTAGCCGTACTTGAATAAGTGCTGCGGGGCTCGTGCGAACCAGGGAGGGGGCCGCCAAAGCGCCCAAAGCAACAAAAAAAAAAGCCCCTGCATGCCATGCTGCACGGCCGAGGAACCTGCCTGCCCGAGAAGAGCTACCTGGAGGCGACCAAGGCGGGTGAGTGACGGCACTGCCGTGCCTGTGAGCGCCGCGCCGCGCTGCTCCGACTCAGTGCACTGAAGCAAAGCACCTCACCAGGCTGTGAGTTTGAGAGACGCGACACTGCTAAACACAGAACCGTGTGCAGTACCCAAGTTTCTAGTGCAGTGCGAGCTTAACTTTCATGCGCCGGGTGTGACGTCACTGCCGTGTGATAAACAGAGAAGGAGCGAGCCAGAGCAGTGTCACTAGTGTGTTTAAACACTGTTTCTATTCCCTGTGTGCCACTGTCTCACCCCGCATTAAAAAAAATTGCATGAGGCTTGCGAGGACGGAAGTGGGACAGGAAATGTGCACATCGCGTGTGTGGACGTGCGTGTTCACGGGCGCGTTCACAACCTCAAATCCACCCTGCGCGTGCCCATCTCCTGTCTTCCTTCCGAGGCAAGTCAGCAACAATAGATCTCGCTGGCAACAGCACTTTCGCGCTGTGTCGCCAGGCGAGACTTAATAAAAGGAGAAGGTCTAGGATGCTATCTTATGTAAATCTCTTCTTTAAATCTTTTTAAAGAAATAAGATTTTATTTCTTTAAATCTGAAATACTATGGCCTCAAATCACAGCATGTCTCCACAGACCTGTGCTGCGGACTGCACTGCACGGATTAGTACAAAAGGCATCTCAGTTACCAAGCAGTTAACAAGCATTGGCAAAGCCAACAGGTCTTGGCAATGCGAGAGTTATTTCCATTGTCAATGTCTTTCAGCCACGTATACACACAATTTCATATCAAATACTCACTTTTCAATTTTGATATACATATAGTAATTCAACCAAACAAAAGCTTCTAATTTAGTTGGCTGGACTGCATGCAGGAGGGCGACCAGTAGCTCACAACCAACTCATTGGAGAAGTCTGAAACTGACTGTTTCT
This sequence comes from Triturus cristatus, assembly GCF_964204655.1. Lineage (NCBI taxonomy): Eukaryota > Metazoa > Chordata > Amphibia > Caudata > Salamandridae > Triturus > Triturus cristatus. Next base: position 1,173,062,516 of record NC_140594.1, read on the forward strand.
CACAAAAGAAGCACACAGCACTGTGCAACGCATTGGAAAACGGATGTTGCGCAATGCTTTCATGGTTAGAAATCACTTTCAATCAATCAATAACAAAAAGTAGTCTCCTAGTCAAAGACCGGCTCACCCGGTGATATTACCATGTCCTCTTGCACATCTGGTCACTGAAGAACACGTTACTTTCGGCCCTTCTAAGGCAAATAACATAAAATGCATGGAACACCATGCACAGATAGGCACAGGGTGTGACTCAGTCGCCCCAGATACTCTGCAACAACTGATCTCCAACATAAGAGACGCGCAGACAAAAGCAATGCGGGAAACAGCGACAGGGATCATAACGCGACGTCCAGAACTCCACACAGCAGCCGCACGCCTGCTGGGCCAAGGCTGCATCCAGCACAAATCTCTCGGCACCACCGACACCCAAATCAGGGTGCAAGGAAAGGACCTTCCTCCCCATGGTAGTCAACACTACAACTCTGCACCCTAACAGGCGACTTATGCGAGGCTATGCCACGTGACGTCCATTTACGCGTCCCTTTACAAAATAAAGGATGCGCGCAGCTAGTTGTTCACTGTAAACAGAACGGCCACCTTGATTTTCCACAACTAATAGGTCAAACAACTAAGTTACACTGAGTTTGTTCTTGAGTTTCAGCGCATGATACAAATGATGGATTGAAATCATTGTGTGCTATGACATAGAACAAAGAATAATAGGTCGTCTCATACCAGAAAAGACAGCATTAGTAGAATTTTTTTTTAAATGTATTTTTTAGGGGATGTGCACTTTGCTATAGGTCAGTAAATTGTAAGTAGCTCTATAGCTGCCATTTTGCCCAGTATTTTGAATATCAACGTATCGTCTTTTTATAAAAATTGCCATACCAGCGGAACACTGGTCGTGTATTAACACAAGAAATGATACGTCGTGCCTTTTTGAGCTTCCCACAGTGCACTGCGGTGGGTGGGGCATGAATGATAGTCCAAGTGAACGATATACCAAACATTCCCTATAATGGTCCCCATTCCAGAGCAGACACTTTTTGAAATAGAAGGTCTGTTAGAACAGTTTTCATCGAACCCGGCACATCATATTCCACTCACTATATAATGTACGTAACAATTTTAGTAATTGCCATTCCATTCTCACTAAAATTATTTAAAAATTTGACAAACTGTGGATGCCTGCGTTATATCACAATCCTTGATCGACTCAACAGGTCATTAAGTACTAGTTATCCTTGTCGTTTTTTATACCTTCACAAGGTTTCCAACGTTAAATGCTTGTTTTGTCCTCGCTCGAGGTTTCATTTGAAGTAGAAATGACCTGCCCTAGCGTGACAGCTGTGCTAAGAGGCTGGGTGTGGGCAGAATCACCACGACGCAGCTCTAAGCCATCTCACTGCAATCAGTATTTTCTGAGTTATTGGAAGCAGTTTTTGTACCTTCTCAGAGATTGAACACGGTACAGAAAGAGGAACCCTCAACAGCACCTAAGACATGGGAAGTATTACGGTGTAGAAGCAAAGGTATTTGGACATGGACACATTGATTATTTTGTTAGACACAACAACGACACGACTTACACAAAAGTGCGACCTAGAAAATGTAAATATTCATCTTCAGAGCAGCAGCGTTTGTGATGAGATAAGAACAAGATCTACAGCTCGGTTTACTGAAACAGAGCAATGAAGCTCAGAGTGAGTGAAAAAACGAATGCTTGTGTAAAGTGCTCCAAATCAAAGAGAAAAGTAGGTCTGAAAACATTTGTAAAAATAGGAGCTGGGGATGGATAGTAGTAATTGGTCCATGCTCCCAGGGAGGGCTCATGAAAACAAACCAACTGCCAATACCGATGAACATTTATGGATCTTAGTTAACCTGGCGCAAGATCAATAAATCAATGCAACCTTCCACTACTCAATAGCATTTATTTCAATCGCACCTGTTCTTTTATATTTCTCATTTTTTTAAAAAGAACAATAGTACTTCATATACAAAATTTCTTTTCAAAAATCACCACGATACAAAATACCGAACAAAAAAGAATTGTAGAACAAAGAAAAATTTACGACACAATCCCAAACTCATTTCACTCCCAGTTACACTCAATCATTCATTCCACAATCCTCATTCACCCACAACTAACAACCTACACACAATCGTATGCCCGCTCCTTGGGTCCCTGGATTTAAATCTTAAACTGGTGGACCAAGGTGTTAAAATCAAACAAAGTAATATTTGATATCCTCCTTGGTTGTGCACAACATCTACTCTCAGCAGATTCCCAGTTCCAACCAAAAAATTATTTAAAAGTGCACAACATGAGCGTCCTAATTTAAACAGACAATTGTTTGATAAAAAAAGTAGAACAAGGGTCTACGCATTTCGAACCCATGTATTTCCGGCGTTCTCTTCAGGACCAAAGACACTGTAGGACAAAAAGAAAGAAAAAGGATTTGTACTTTTTTTTAAAAAGCCTTCTCATTATCGAGCGCTATCATCAAAATTCACTTCCTCCCACCAAGCTCTTACCAATTTGACTCTCACCAATGATGGAAGTTTCTACAGGGATATGTGCTGTGAAGCCACTACAGAGAGGAGAAGAAATGCACAAAAAAGTCCTGTCAGAAAATGGGTATGGCTCGTAATCTACAGGAAAAAACGCCTCAATGGCAGAAACTTACTTTCATTAATTCAATACTAGGTCGTGGTGTAAATAACCGCCATTGCCGAAGCATGTATCTTGTTGTAAAATAATTTTCACTTACGTCCAAATCTGCAACAGAGAGCGCAGATGGCTATAGTTTGTGTATGAAAACAGAGCCTCCTTTCGTGGCCTTTGTATCAGTTAACATTACACGTACCTTTAAAGGCGCTGGGTGGGATGCGAGCAGCGATTATTCAGCGATTCGATTCATTTCCAGCCTTTTGCCACTAGAAAGAAACATAAAAGCCGGTTAGTTGGCTGACGGAGCCGCGGATCTGGATTAATTTTCCCGCGTCTGAACTGCTCCAAACCTTAGCGCAGTGACTACTTCCGCAATCGTCTCAATGACTCTCTCTATTCCTGCACCTACGGCGGCATGTGAATTGCGCTAGTCTCTGTTTCCCCTTACATGTGGAGCATTCGCTCTGCATTCTGGGGGATTCAACATAGGATTGTGTGAAATGTAGTTCATTTGACAGGGCGAGCAAAATTCTCAGTACCAAACTGAAAAAAAATATCAGGCATCTCTGCTCAAAATCCAGGGAATTATGGGGGATGTAGACTATTTACAACGACGGACAAAATTCCTCTATATTACCAACGGTGCCAATGGAAGCTTTGTCAGGAATATCCAAAAAGTTATCCTGTGGAGCTGTGGTCCACCTTAAACGACCACCTACAGTTTATATAGTTCCAATAGTTTGTTTAGCCCTGACACAGCAGTGTCGAATTTAAAAATAAGCATTGCTTCTCTTTGGGATAATTTTGAATCCATATCCCCTCCTCTCGGATCACGTTTGATCTTTGAAATAATTGTCCACCGCAAATCTCTTTCCAGATGTGATTTTTTGTTCCAATGGTTCACCAATGGAGCAGTTTCCACATTTCTTCTAATACGAGGTTTGTGTTGTGTGATCCTTTGACGCGCTTCTTGGTTTGTTTTTCCGATGTACAACAGTGAGCATGGACATGTGATCCATAAATGACGCATTTCGTTTTACAGTTGGTAAATGCATCCTGCTGCCATTGTGAGTAAACAGTGCTCCTTCCATCGTTTGTTCACAGCATAAGCATGTGCCACACTTATGATGTCCTGTTACAGCTGTTAGCCCCATCAGTTCTCTCAAAGATGGTTTAGGGGTCTTTTTTACAGCTGCCTTAACTATATGGTTTGATTTGCTTCTTTCCTTTTTTAATGCAAACAACGGGCCATTTGAAAAAGCTGGATCCAGGTTCTTTGTTAGGTGCCAGTTCTGGTTAATAACTTTTTTTAAATTATTTGAATTTGGACAGAAGGTTGTGACACTGACATGACGTTGCATTGGAGGTTTTTCATGTTCGTTTAGCAGTGTCTCCCTGGGTGTCCACCATGCTCGCTTCATAGCTGATTTTACTAGTTTTTTTGGATACCCGCGGTCCCGTAATTTCTCAACCAGGTTGTTGGCATGCAAGGTATATTCGTCCTTGTAAAAAAAATTAAGACGAAACCTTAAAAACTGTCCATGTGGTAAATCTTCTCTCAAACTTCTAGGGTGATTACTGGAGAACAAAAGGGCCTTATTTCTATCTGTAGATTTTTTGTACAATGTTGCAACTAGTCCACCCTCTGCTGGATACACTTCTACATCTAGGAAAGGCATTTTATATGCTGAATGATTTATGCTGAACTTGATATCTGATGTTCTTTGATTTAACCACTCATAGAAGTCCATTAGTTGTTCCACACTTCCTGTCCAAACCATGAAAATATCGTTGATGAAACGTAACCATGTTGTTATGTACTGTTTAAATGGATTATTGTTATAGACAAACTTGTCTTCGTACATCGACATGAACAGTACTGCTAATTCCGGGGCGAAGGGGCACCCCATCGCTAGTCCTTTTATCTGGAAAAAGAACTCCTCTCCAAAGGCGAAGTAATTTTTCTTGAGAGCAAATGCGGCCAGTTCAAGAATAAATTCTGTTGGAACTCTAGCTGGTTTAGGTCTTTTTTCCAGAAAATATGCCAGGACCGCCACAGCTTCATCCTGTGGATTTGGGGTATATAAAGAAGTGACATTAAGTGTCACCATTATATCTTTGTCAGTTTCAAAGGAACATCCTTGAGTTTATTAATGAAATCCGTCGTGTCTTGAAGATAAGATACAACTTCATCCATATAGGCCTTCAAAAAGTAATCTACGTATTTTGAAATTGGCTCAACCAGGGACTCGCAACCGGAGACTATTGGTCTCCCTGGAGGACTAGTCTTGTTCTTGTGGACTTTAGGCAAAAGACTCAGGCATGCTGCATGCATGCCATGGACAAATGGGGGAAAGGAATAGAAGAGTGGCGAAGGGGCCTGCACAAGGTATCCATGTCTCTTTCAAGACAGCACATGCGCTATCTAGAACTGAGACCTAAAAAGTGCATGAGAGTTGCTCAGTGGCAAAATAACCTGTATTTCCCACATATCACATTGTCGCCTTTGTTGTGATCTAAATTTGTATGTACGTCAAATATGAATTTTGTCAATTACAGTATATGAGCAAATTTCATTTACACAAAAATCTTGTGCAAGCAGCATCACTTGCACAAGATTTTTGTGAACTGAGCTATTGAGCAAATACATAAAATGTTTCGCAACTTAGTAAAACAAAAGAAAAATAATCAGATATATATAGCCTGATATGCCTGGCTTGACATGATCAATATACCCTCCCCTTCTCCATCCTCTGTACCATGAAAATTCGTCATGGTCATTCCAGTGGCGGTCCGTCCATTGGGGGCGTTGGGGCGTTGCCCCCCCGCCCGCTCCCCGTGCCCGCAGCTTCCTCGGCGTCTGCCGCGTCTCTGAATTTAAGTAAACTCTCAGTTTACTTACGTTCAGAGACGCTGAGGGAGGGAGAACTGTCAGTCAGAATGACGTTGGACCGCCCACCCCCTTCAGAGTCTGAAGGGGTGGGCGGTCTGGCGTCATGTTGACTGACAGGCAGCCAGCAGCACACAAGTGCGCATGAGTGGGGACGGAGGGCGATTTTTGCACCGTGCCCAGTCATGCGCACTCGTGTTTACAAAGGCTGGCGCATGCCCATTAGGAGAGCGAGGGTTGAGCCAAGGCTCAAACCTCGGTCTCCAATGGGTAGGCGGGCGGAGCGTAAGCCTGCTCTAAGCCAATCCTGGTGCTGCTCCAGCACCAGGATTGGCTGAGAGGGGGCTTGCAATGCATGCCAGCACTGATGGGCTGTTCCAGTGAGTAGGCGCCAGAAGTAACGGAAACGGACCCGAGGCGGCGCGGACGGTGGACCCGGACCTGCTCAGGACAGGTAGGATTTAATTTAAAAAAACGTCCCACCCCCCCCCCCCCCACACGACACGAGGCGCGGCTGCAAAGGAATTGAATAGTTCTCGTTTTTGTTATAGTATTTCTTAAGGTCATAATCTATTTAGCAGGTTATTTCGTAGTACAGCACAAGTTCTTAGTCCCAAAGTTCTTATTTGCAAATAGATGATGACATTCAATTATTTATTCGGAGGGGGCAAGATTAAAACCTTTTACGCTACATGCCCACTCTACATCTGGGGGGCTTTCAACTTCCTTCTATGTGTAATTTCGACCTGGCCCTTCATCTTTCACAATTAGTGTACCTCCTAGCACAACCTGGTCTATCTCCGCTGTGGGTATCTCTGTAAAACGAAGCACATGAGCGCTCCAGGTTATTGGGCAGTGCGATATGCACACAAAGGGTTAATGAAGACGTCCACTGATGAAGTATCTAAAGCAATATTTGTCCATTGGAATTCTGAAAAAGATTTGCTACTCTCGGTGCAAACTTTGCAATTTCATTTTATGTTTAATCACATGAAATTAAAGCCAGACGATGTACTTCTCCAAAGTTTCAGGGATTGAAAGGAGTTCACAAACTGAAGAACAGCTAAAGAAAAATGCTTAGGGGTCAATCTGCATTTACTCACTGGCGACCCAATCTGGCACTGGACTACATTACACCAGCCACGATATAGAGATTCCTCAGAGACGCGATGCTGAAATGTTGATAGTTTAAAATTTGACACAATTGGTATTGGTCCCCTTTGTATCTACAAAGATCAAGGATGTTTCCCTACTCTCAGTGCTGCTGGTGTAAAAGCAAACATCTCTGTATTTTCAGTTTTTCACTTTGTCCTTTCCCCACGTTTTAGTTGTTTTGACACAGGGTAAAATAGCCTACTGGTTCCATGTAATCTTTTGTTTCACACAACTGTGTCCCTCTGTAAATAAGAGTATTAGGAAACTTTGCATTACATTTTCTTAGTAATGACGTCGACTCCAGGAGAAAAGTTACTTTTCTATACCAACGTCTGTTTTCCTTTAGCACTGCCGCTTTAAAATAGTGTGAGGCCGGAGAAATAAGTAACTGCTCGCTCCACTTAAACGTTATATGAATGTTGGAAATACAGCAAGAATTGACAGAAAGAGGTGACCCATATTGGAACAATGACTCTGTGTCTTTTCCTGGAAAACTGTTTTCTGCTATTGAATGTGTTTTTGTTTGCCTTGATTGTGTGAACCAGCACATTGATCCTCCACAAGGTTGATATCTGGAAGCAAGAAGGGTTCATGTGTGTTGCTTTTTTCTGAGGTTGCTGAGTACTAAGAAGAATTTTGCATTTTGAATGATGAACCTCGATCTGAAACTCTATGGTATAGCATGTAATTCGATTTGCGTCTGTCCTGGTTTATTGCACAGCTTGACCTGATTGGTGGTAATTTTCAGGTCACACTGTGAAAGTGGCCGCTCTGGCATTTCATAACTATGTGCCCTCGAAAAAAAAAAGTGCTTTGTGAGTTTGTCACCAATGTGATGATATATGTCAGACTTGCGTGTCGCGGCATCTTTTTCATTCCTTTTACCGTTCCGGTTAGCAGGGAAAGTGCGTAGTTTGATGCCAATGTATCCGGCACATTCCTTACTTACATAGTGTTAACATGTGCAGGAAGTGACCTAATAATGAAATACTCCCCTGCATTACACTGTAAAATGTAGTCAACCCTGCTGCATAATTTGGTACTTCCTGTTGCATAATTCCAGAGGACCTGATTAAAGTGCTGCTGCTCTTCCGGTCCTTGAGAGAGGTGGAGAGAAGCAAAGGAGAGAGATGGGAGGGTAATAGGGGTCATAAGGAGGAGGCTGGGGCATTGCTGTGTGTATTGCATTAATAACCTTCCTGCTTCCTCATATTTGCTTGAAAATGCTCCATTTATCCTCTATTTTTTCAAAATTTTCTCGGGGGAGAACCCCCGATCCCCCCGATCCCCCCGAAGGTTGTTTAGGCTTGCTCGCTAGGCTCGCTCGCCTCAGTGCAGAACTGTCATAATTTAACGCCTCACCACTTTCAAATGTCACCAGCCGCCACTGGGTCATTCTCTCTTTCTGAGATATCCCCAGGAATACCCTGCAAAGGAAGTCCTTGGCTCTGAAACACCCTCCAGCAGCCATCACATGCCGACGAAATCAACAAAGCCCTGAAAATAATTGTCACTTTTTCTCCAAGAAGATAAACAAAATCAGTACCTACATCAACAAAACAAAAATACATCTGCTCTACCTACAGTCCCTAAATACTCCATCCATAAGTGGTCAGCCTTCAACCTCCTCTTGCTTGCCAAAATATCTTGACATTCTATATGCATTCAAGGCCTCCTTCCATGAAGACAATATTCTAAGACCTTCCATGGAGAATGCTTTCACACCTGTCATGGACCTCGTCAATACTTCCATCAGCCAACAAACCTTCCCAGACAACCCTCAACACATGAGTCTTCCTCCTGCTTCTCCTCTCTGCAGCCTTTGACCCTCGTGACCACCATGCTTGGGTCGACACCCTGACAATACAGAAGGTTTCCTGTGACCCGGCTCTGTAATGGTTCAAGGTGCACTTCGCCAGTTGCCATCAGCTCATTCATATGGCCATCTCAAGATGTGAGAAACTGCTCATGCCCTTCGGGGTACTCAAGACTTCCATCCTGTCTCCAGTCATTTCAACCTTTGTATGGAGACTGATAGAGCGCGATGGTGCTCTTAATTTGTAGGGGCGCATTATAATCATGGGCTGTTCGCACCTACACAATTAATCCTTTGTCATGTTAACATTTGATCATTAGAATGTGCAATGTAATAACGTGTAAAGTGAAGTAATAGGGGGATTTCTGTACAACATGAAGAAATTAACATTTGAAATCGTGATCTATAAAATGAAGCCTTAAGGTTTTGATTTTCAAGAGACTAATGAGGAATTAATTCCTTGTTATGTAACACGCTTATTTAAATGTGCACAGTAATAATGTTCATGTATACGTGTGCTTAATGGTGTTTCATATAACCCTGGACGTAGTTCGCGAAGTAGCGCTACGCGTAGCTACGCAAAGTACACTTCGCACTACGCGAGCTACGCGTAGCACTTCGCGAACTGCGTAGTACCCTGTTCGCACTGTACAAGATGCAGTTTTCAATGATTGCACAGTGCGGACAAGCATCCGGCACTGTGCAATCATTGAAAACGGCATCTTGCACAGTGCGAGCTGTAGTTTTCTGCAGCTCGAGTAGATTTTTACTCGAGCTGCAGCTTTCTCAACGCGGACTGGTAGTTTCTCATCGCGAGCGGTTGCGAGCATACGCGACCACTCGCAATGAGAAACCTGACCTCCCCGCGTTGAGAATCTCGCCAAGAGGTTTATTTTCCACGCTCGCGATCGCCAACTTGATGTTGCTGATCGCGAACGAGGAAAAAGTCTCGCCGGGATGTCGTTTTGCTTGCTCGCGGTCGCCAACTTGACGTTGAGGACCGCGAGCAAGCAAAAAATTACCGCTGCACCACGCAACGCTACACTATGCGTGTTTGCACTGTGCTACGTGCAATTTGCGTAGTGCGAAGTAGTGCAAACTTCGCAAACTACGCGAGCGTAGCCTAGTGCTTTGCCCAGGCTTAGTTTCATACTGATACTTATGTTAACCGAATTTGTAGGCCTCATGTGTATTTCTCCCTGGCTCTTTCTTTGAGCCTGTAAGTAAGATTCATGTGCATGCAGAATCTTTTCTTTATCATGTTCCTGTTGCAGGTGGAGAAATTCATCTTTGTTAGTTAGAATAACGCTTTTGTTTTAGGAGCTAGGCTTAGGGAGGGGTGGATACATTGGAACAAGTGGTACTGATAAAGTGGAACGGTGTTCACTCTCACTGGAGAAGGCCTGGGAATCAAGGTTATCGAGCACGAGCCTGGGAGCACCGCTACCGCGTGGAAAGTTACCTACGAGGAGGTGTCCATCTGGATGGGAACATTGCTTGATGTGCTGATAGGTGTGTCTTACGAATGTTGTGCTTGGATTAGGGACAGAGTCCAGGGCACTAAGGCCAGAACTGCAGAGAGGAAGACGCATCTTAGAACGAGCTCTGTGCCTTTCTGCTACTTGACCCATTCAACGTGAGTGCACTTCTTAGGAAGCCGTCTCGTGCTGACACATTTCCTGTGCTTGCCTGGGGATGCGAAGTAGGAATGTCTTGTTAGTGGTAGTGTAGGGACAGATTAATGCTTTTCACTTACGAACCTCCAATGAAGAAGAATCTTGATGTTGGCGCACTAATCTTTTGCGTAATGCTGCTAGAATTTTTTATTCTATGCGTGTTACCTCGTTTAAACTTTGCACGTAGGTTTGGTTTTGCATTAGTGCCCATGCATTTCTACACCCTCATTTTGAGGTGCCTGTATGTCTAGTGGTTCTTGGCTTTGTAATAAACTAACTAAACTTTGTACGAGAGTCTGTGATTCTGAGGAGTCATAGTTCATTGGAATATTAAATTAACAGCTGTCAATGATTTTCCTCCCTTCTACACTCTTACGCAGGCACCAACAATCCATCGGCCGGGGGATCCAGAGTAAGTCTAGAATGCTGAACCCGGCTCCTTCAAACCCTTTGTGTCCTTCCTCACCAATATAAAGACCCCACAATATGCAGATGATGCACAAACCTACCCCTAACTAAATCTTAGGGGCTTCATGTCCGAGGGTCAGACCAGCCATACTGCCCCTCTCGCATTTTCTAGTTGGGCTACAGGATGGGGGGGCACCTTCAGAGTACAATAAGCTGCCACGACCCAACTATGCCCTGAATGTCCGATTCTTATCACAGTTTCCGCAATTGAGGGACTGGGCTGAACATCTTTCCAAAAGCCTATTTGGGTTTCCAGTCCTTGATGGAAACACCATGTGAAATAACTTGGACACAGACCCCTCCTTCCCAGGGCTTAACTTGTAAAAAAAAATAAGTGTCAGGGCCCTCGTCAGGAGGCCACTGCAGTTTGCTCCACCCATTCCCCCTGCCAGCGCCGCCAATGGCAATTCAGAGTATTCCAGGCCCCCTAATTTATAAAAATGGTTTGGGAGGCAGCTATTAGTCATTTTTAATATATATTATATTATTAATAAACTGTTGTTCTCCTCATCTCTAAATTAGATAGACAGCGCCACCATGTGGCAGCTGTCATAAGTGCCGGTGTTGACAATTACATGCGGTCGGTGCCGAGTACCGGAAACCACGGGCTCAAATTAGGCAACGCTTCTTCCAAGAACACATCCCTAAGAAAACAAGGAACAGAAGGCGCCAGCTTCCGTACGCCCCTGAGAAAAGCAAACCCTTCCTTCCGGAACATGTCGTGGGGTCAGCAAGCCAAATGCTTTCCCGTTCCTAATTCAATAGAGGCTATGCCCGGCTCCACGACCTCCCGACTCCACTGTGGCACCCCCAGTATCATCTTAAGGATTTGGGGGGCCCCTGGCAAAAAATATATTTTGGGGACCCCTCTGCCATACATATTTGACTTTTATTATCCATTTCAATCCCACATGATGCCAAACAATGTTAAATTGTATGTTAAATGTTAACACTGTCATTCAAAAACAGTTGAAAAAAATCTTGTCTCTGGAACCCAAAAATCATTTCAATGACACTAGAGACAGAGTTAGAGGTTACAGTAGGCAGAGAGGAGATTAGATAGAGAAATAAAATAGACAGAGGTCACAAACAGAAGGTTCATTTTCTCAGGAGGCCCCAGACTCCTGCAATCCAGAACAAACTGAGGACTCAATCCAGAAGGCAAACTGATGGAGTCACACAAAGGAAATTGGCAGTCAGTCTGCACTCCAAGGGCCACCTTTGGGAGGGAAAACATGAGTCACAGGGCCCCCCAGTATCCCTCTGCAGGTGGGTGTATTGGCACCCCGCCGCCTCTTTAACATCACGGTAGCAGCCGTGCTTCAGCGAAGGATGGCAGGGCCAGCTGTAGGGCAGTGCGACCCGTGCGGCCGCACTGGGCGCTGACCTGGAAAGGGGGGGGGGGGGTGGGGGGGGGGGGCACTGACCTCAGGAGGGGGGTGGGCTGAGTGTCAACAAGGCGCATGTTCCTGTCTGCGCCTTTACAACTTATAGGGGCTCTATATATATATAGAGCCCCTGACCCTTCAGAGCGGCCTCTCAACAAAAGGCACGGAGAAGCCTGTCAATTCACTACAGGTGAGCACAGAAAACAGAGGCCCATTTCCAGAGTTGGTTCCTTTATTCAAAGTAGAATGAACCGTCAGCTTCTCTTTCCCGACATGTTTCGGCTCTCGGCCTTGATCACGGGAAGAAGGCACAGCAAAGTGCTTAAGTGCATGCATTTTTATAAAAAGTCTTGGGTCACATGACTGGTAAAAAATACATCTCCCACAGTGCATCGGGAATTTCAGTTACATGCTGGTATTTTACTGAAAGTTCTCATTTAAAAGGCACAGTTCCCAATTTGCTCTTTTCATCCTCCGATGCATTTTAATGTAATATATATATCTTCTGCCTCAGTGTGACTCCCAAATTTGTTTGTGTGCACTCAACCACAATCACAAATAAAAAAAAACAATCACCAGCCAAGGAAAACTCACAGTGCTGGCTGCATGGCATACAGCCAAGAACGCTGTATTCAAATCCCGGCGTGCCGCCGACGCCCTGGGTGATGCTAGAACACGCGCCATGTGAACTATGACGGAGTCAATTGGGCTCCGTTTGGCGAATGCTTCAAGCTGCTTCTGAGACCCCGGGCCCTGCCCACGATGTTCAATTGATTTAATTAACTCTCTGAAATGTAATTTGTTTTGAGTTCAAGCTGTTTTGTCCCTGGGGCGGGGGACCCTTTGGAGAAAGTCATATCCGCGAGCTGTCGCTTCTGAGGAATATAAATCCGGCCTGACACCACTCCGGCAACGCGTCCCTGGAGGAGCGACATCCCGCGCTCAGTCGCACCTCACCGACTCCATTTTCTATGTGACTGACTACGTGCATACCCCCGGGGCGGAGGGGCAGGGGAGGGGGGGGGGGGGTAGCTAGGAAAGGGCCTCTAGCTGTCGTCATGCTCGGTCGGCATCATTCGTTAGAAGGCCTGTTCCTGTCTTTAATAACGGATGGACTGCTTACTGCTTTCGGAGCGTCTCTTTAAGAGACAAGCTTCGTATTAATTTGAACCAGGCTCGGCTATAGCACTGGTGACACCCGGTGCACAATAGTTTTTGCACCCCCACGAACTCTTTCTCTCCTGACTTCCTCACTCCCACCCTCCACCATTGCCCCCTCATCTCTCCCCAGCCCCTCTCTCACAAGCATTTCATGTCCACAGAGGTTGGCTTGACTTTTCTGTAGGAATTTATTTCAACGCAAACAGACCATGTTTTTAAATTTTAGCAACATTTGGATAATTAAAGATTCGGGGGGAAAACACAGAATGTTTTGCTTCCATCATGCAGGCTTCATGCAGCGCTTAGTTGACAGTTAATAGCTCACTGTGCTATATCAGGATGGAAAATTGTGAACTGCAAGTAACAAAGGGACATCCTTGCCACAGCGCAAACCCACTAAGATGTCCACATAAAGAAACTCTTTTGTGAGCTGCATGGCACACATTCTCTGCAGCAGGCACATTACCCATCTACGCTACAGTCAAAACTGCCACCAGACAAAACTCCATCTCTTTCCAGCAGGAACATTAATCACCAAAATTATCTTGACATTTTTATTGGTGCCTGCAAACTGCTGGACACACAAGGATCTCTACAGCAGGTGCTTTTAAAACTAGAATTCATTTATAACATTTTCAAACCCAATGCCCACTCCAGAGATCAGGACCAGGTGCGGCTGCACCAGTCGCACCTCCTTAAAGCCAGCCCTGATTTGAGCCCTGCAATAGATGCCCCCTTCGAGCTCTGCGCGGCATCAAAAGCTATTAATATGGTTCTGCCTCTTGAAATCCTGCTTTACCTTCATCTAATTAATGGTTATAGAAAATAAAATTCTGTTACGAGGTCCTATGAAATCAATGTACTAAATAAATAAAATCTGGTGAACATTTGGGGTACCATTTTATTGTAAGAAGTGTGGGAAAGGTGAGTGGTAGGACCTTTCTAGATCCGCACAGGTTTGGCATTTTCCTTCACAGAAATACGAGGAAAATCTGTGACTTAGGCAAAGTTTCATGTTTGCAGGACATTCTGGACAAAAAAAATAATAGTGGGATCCACGTAAGCCACACCATCCCGGACCACCCTAGCATCTTATCATAGAGCGGGTTCCTAGATACAACCCGTGAAACCACCACTCAGGGCCTTACAGGCAGAGCTGCGCCTGTCTATTTATGGCCCCTTTAGCTGAAAATGGTGCAATTGTCCTCAGACAGGCCACAGGCCTCAGATGGACCCATCCGGCACTCACACAAGCACCTGTCCTATAACATGCCTACCTGTCTTGTTAGCCATGTCTGACAAAAGTTTCCTTTTATACTGCACCTTTTGCACAACTTGCTTGTAACTGTGAGGGGTGTATGCCAATGTCAAAGCCTTGCTCATGTCCACGCGGTCTTGACGAGAGCTTTTGATCAAATGTAATTGATCTATCCATCTATTGTCATTACATGCACTGAAATTCATTGTGGGACCTTCCCAACTTCCCCTGTCCAGTGACATTTCAATTCTTTTGAGCTGTCCCAATTGTTGCAGCCCTAAAATGTTTAAAACACATTGTTTGCCATTATTTCCCCAAGTTATTCTTGACGGATATGCTCCAAGCTCTCTGTAAATTTATTTGAAACTAGTGGCGAGTTAAATTAAAACATCACTTATAAAGTTGGGCAGAATTAGAAAACGTCACATGATGCAGATTCAGTTTCCTCACTTTACTTGAGGTAAGGTTTATTCATATCGGCTGTCAAGTGAGAAGCTGCGGAATGTCCCGGGTATGACGTCTCCCAGTAAAACAAATGTTGTGTGTGGTGACTGGGCGTCCACCGCCTCAGGTGAGAGATGTGGGGCTGAGGACTCTGAGCTGAGGCCACCTTATTTGTTTAAAAAAAAAACAGAATTTCGTAAGCTTTGCTTTTAACAAAGCTTTAACAGTTTAGAAAATACACTAAATTGCAAGTCTGTTGACATTATATATAGAAGGTACGTAGATGTGGAGTTCGGAATGGTAAATCTAAATCTATACTTCCCTATGTGCACTCACCTTTCGATACTCTGCCGTTGATGTTGTTGCACAGTGATATTCTGGGTCGGGGGGGGGGAGGGGTCGATATTTAGTAGTGCCACCAATCCCACGAATAATAAAAAAGCAACAACAAGCATTGTGTGTTTTATAACTTTGCGTACTACACCTTTTCCCTACAAATATTTGGGGACGATCGCACCCGTAGTGCACAGCTTTTAATGTATGCTCATAGACAAGGGCCATGCGCCGGTAAAAAATATACTCCTGGCTATGGGTCTGCTGAGACAATGGTGCGCAAAGGGAAGCTGGAGTGTTACAGCTGCGCTGACCAGGCCCCTGCCAGCTCTTCCAACCCCATTCCCTGCTCGACCGCCTCATATCAACCTCGCTTATTTACTGCCTCACGCCACCAGATCCCCTTTCTGAGCCCAGATCTGTCCCTGATCCTCACCCTCTTTTCTCATAAGTGGTAGCTTCCTTTGGGCTCAGAATAGATCGCCGCGCTCTACGCCCACAACTCATTTTCCATATCCAAGTAGTATTGCCTCCACTAGAGACCACTCAGCCCTTGCTCAATGGCGCCACCCATCTAGCCACCTTCAAAGTAGCCCTCATCAACAAACATTTTCCATTTCTATAGCCCCATCTCACTCCTCACAGGGGTCTCCAACGTCGGTTCTGGAGAACCGGATCCATGCCATATTTTTAAGATAACTACATTTCTCTAATTGTGGATATCCTAAAAATCTGGCATGGATCCGCCCCTCCAGGACCGACGTTGGAGAATTCTGCTTGATGTCACATACACACAATGCATCATAATCCCCCCTGGACACTCATGTATAATGTTAATTGTAAGCTCAGTTATAATACATGTGGCCCTCCTATCCCAGTGAAAGCCGGTCTCTAATTTCCTTATAATGCACGGGAACCAGCTATCCCTGAATAGAAGCCGGTCTCTTCCTTTTTACAGGCGACTAGTGACACCCTAGCCACATGTAATAACAAAATGACATAACTGCTCAGCTGTAAGAAGTTATTACAGTGGAGTTGTGACTTGAGGGCTGCTGTCAGAGACAGCAGCAAGGTGTTCTGTTACAGCAGGGGTGTGAGTCCCTGAACTGCTGAGAATGCTGAAACACCCAGATTATATGAAATGTTATCAACAGGGCTATTTTCATCCAGTTTAATCTGCTTTTTAAATTATGTCTGAATAAACAATTTCTTCACCCAGTGGTTGACACATATGTGATAGTTGATCTTATTAACCTACTCCTTCCAATAACCCTCTGCTTCTGTATGTATTTCCACCCCTGCAGGTGGTGTTCTCTGACCCACGGTGTAGTGACGGTGAAACGTAAGTTAGAAACTTTTGGCGATCCCTCTTACTGGGCTGCTGTGTGTTTTTGCTCTGGTCCGTGTATTAAATGCTGTTTCCCTTGGTCTCCACAGGTGTGTTGGTTACAATGATGAACACTTCAGTGTGTGGTATGTGTGGTGAGTACACAACATACTTCAAGAATGGAAGTCCAGTCCATGGAGTTATCGCCTTCGAACAATGCGGCTTTAAAGATTGGACATGTTTGGGGATACAATTCTGGATGTATTTACATTAACTTATGTGCCCCTGTCTGTCTGAGCTGCTGTCTGCATTACTGACAGTGGGATACAGAGAGTGAATCATGCAATAGGATGTTGGTGTGTGGTGTGGAGTGGGAGCTGGGAGAGGGGGCAGTTTGAGAGAGGATGGAGACCGACTGGACCCACCTGCTGATGCTGTAACCTAAGGGCCTAAGATGAAATGAAGAACTTGACTTCACCTTGAGTGGCCCCAGACTGACCCATGGAAACCCTGCCCCCACCTTCAACAATTCCTTACAATAGGAAAGTTGTGTTGAGCAGTAACATGTTTAGTGCTGGTGCCTTCACTTCATGAGAATGAGAACTGTCTGCTGGGGCTTTGCTGCTGCTAATATTGGGTGAGAGGTTAGTTTCGCTTTTATGTGCCTGGGGCAAACGAGGCAGGTTGGGAATTAGCTTAAATCCCAAATAATTGACACACTCAATCTCATCTATTCCCACTTTTATTGGAATCTTCGGAACTTGTAAGGATTGAAAACCATAAATCTGTTTTAATTGCTATTAAATTCCACACCTCTTTCACTACAAAACCTTGAAAATCTATCAAGTAATCGTTGATGCCCAGAAGGCGTTTCAGATATAAAGAGAGTGCTGAGAAAATAAGAGGGACGGGACTCTCTACCCTATTTTTGGTGAATCGCTGCCATCACTATCTTTGTGCCGTACTGCGTCGTTCATATATAAGGAAAACAGGGTGGAGAATATTTGACAAACTCTTTTTTGAAAAACACTCTGTAACAAAAACCTAAGTCCCTCAGTTGAATTAATCTTTCAAATGTTCTTTTAAGTAGATAAAAGATACAACAAGCTCAGGGATAGATACCTGGTACAAGTTTACACAAACAAATCAAAACACATGTATCATAACTAGGGTAGGGGGGAAATATTTCATTCTGCCAGTGGATCCGGTAGAATTTGGCGACTCCATGATCGGCCAGATCACGGCAATAACTGCTTGGCAGAATTTGTTCCTGCGAGGTTCCAGACATTCGAGCGAGATTTGGCATCCCCTGGCGCCATTTTCTAACCCAGGTGGTAGCGAGCAGTCGCGATCAGAGGGCTGCAGCTCGAGTAGATTTGCTGTCGCTCGAGTACATTTTCGACTCGAGCCGCAGCAAAATCATCTCAAATGGCCATGCTCTCTTGCACAACGCATGATGCGATTCACACAGATTCTTTAATGCTGCTCACGCTACTGGTGCTGCCAAATTGCAGTGCAAGCAGTGTGACATGCGTATTTCCGCCCTTTGGCAGAACGCCATGGATTCTCACGGAGTGTTTATGTAACTCTGTGGAGTTCTGCAGAGTGAACCTCTACGAGTTCCGCCTACCCCTAATCATAACTCACTTAAATTTGACTTTGTTGGGTTATATATGTGGAATTCCTTATTGGGTTGGTTAAAGGCGGACTTAGTTACATGCTACTTCCCAGTACAGATGGTCCAGAATGGAGCCTGGACGATGGTCTCACCCTGGCCTTAGAATGTACCAAATCCAGGTAGGGTTTAGGCTGGCTTTTCTTGGAGATTGCTGCTTTGTGAGGGCACCTTCCAGGTAAGCTTGACAGGACACAACTCGCATCAATTGGCAGCACACTCAGCCAGCAGGAGGGAGCAGGGCACAGCATTAGCCTTGCTCGGAGTATCTCTGTTTTACAAGTCAATCAATCAGGGGGTTTGTAGAGCGCGCTACTCACCCGTGAGGGTCTCAAGGCGCTGGGGGGGGGGGGAGCAGCTCCGGATCAGTCGAAGAGCCATGTCTTGAGGTCCTTCCTGAATGTGTGTAGGGTCGGGGAGCATCTGATGTTCACTGGGAGCTTGTTCCACAGCTTGGCTGCGATGTAGGAGAAAGCTCACACGCCTGCTCTGTTTCTGCGGATGCGGGGGACTTCTGCCAGGGCGAGGTCGGCGGAGCGGAGGTTCCTCTTGGGTACGTGGAAGGAGACTCTCTTGTTGAGGTATTTGGGTCCGATGTTGTAGAGGGATTTGTAGGTGTGGGTGAGGAGTTTGAAGGTGATCATCTTCTCGACGGGGAGCCAGTGGAGGTCTCGTAGGTGTTGGGTCATGTGTTTGTGACGCGGTGTCCCGAGGACGAGTCTGGCTGCGGCCTTCTGGATGGCTTGGAGTTTGTGTAGAAGAGTTCTGTTGATTCCGGCGTATAGGGCGTTGCCGTAGTCAAGTCTGCTGGTTATGAGCGCGTGGGTGACGGTCCTTCTGAAATCGGGGGGATTCATTTGAAGGTCTTGCGGAGGATGCGCATGGCAGTGGAAACTGGTGGAGGCAACGGCATTGATCTGGCAGTTCATGGAGAGGGAGGAGTCGAGGATGACGCCAAGGTTTCGTGCGAGGTCTGTAGGGGGGGTGGATTCCCGAGGGTGGTGGGCCAACAGGTGTTGTCCCAGGCGGAGGTGCAGGGTCCGATGATGAGGACCTCGGTTTTTTCTGAGTTGAGCTTCAGGCAGCTGTTCTTCATCCAGGCTGCGACGTCCTTCATTCCATCCTGGAAGCAGAGTCTGGTGTCTTCGGAATTCTTAGTGAGTGAGAGGATGAGCTGGGTGCCGTCGGTATAGGATACTATGCTGAGCCCATGCTGTCTGATGATGACGGCGAGTGGGGCCATGTAGATGTTGAAGAGCATGAGGCTGAGTGATGAATCCAGGGGTACTCCGCAATTGATATCGGTGGGTTCGGAGAGGAAGGGAGGGAGTCTGATCCTCTGGGTTCTGCGGGAGAGAAAGGATTGGATCCAGTCGAGGGCGGCTCCTTGTATCCCCGTATCATGATATCTGGCTGCGAGCGTGCAGTGTGAGATGGTGTCGAAGGCTGCAGAGAGGTCTAGAAGGTTGAGGGCCACAGTGTGTCCCTGATCGAGTAGTATGTGGATGCCGTCAGTGGCCACGAGGAGGGCGGTCTCGGTGCTGTGATTGCTGCGGAATCCAGACAGGGAGGCGTCTAGGATGGAGTTCTCTTCGATGAAAGAGGTCAGTTGGGCATTTACGAGTATCTCAGTGACTTTGGCCACAAAGGGGAGGAGATAGATGGGCGGGTAGTTTTTCAGGTCCGTTGGTTCGGCCGTTGGCTTCTTGAGGAGGGGGTTGACCTCCGCCCGCTTCCAGTCATCTGGGAAGACACCGGATCCGAAGGAGGCGTTGATGATCTGTCCTAGTTCGGGTGCGATAGCGGCGACGGCCCTGTGGAATATGTGCGGTGGGCAGGGGTCCGTTGGGGCTCCTGAGTGGGTTTTCTTTATGGTCGCGTGGATGAGCTTGATGGTGGCGGAATTCCAGGTCATGGCGGTTGGCTTATCGGTGGCTGTAGGGAGAGGGGTGGTGTCCGGCGTCTGTTCGCTGAAGTTGTCGTAGAGGACTTTGATCTTCAGAAAAAGGAGCTGAGCTTGTCGCAGAGTTCTTGGGAGAGTGTGAGGTCTGTGGATTCGCTGGGGGGTTTGGCAAACTGCTGTATGACGTTGAACAGTTCCTTGCCGTTGGTTGCGTTGGTCTGGACTTTGTCTCTTATGAAGGTCCGTTTAGTGTCTCTTATGCGCTGGTGTTATTCCTTCAGGGCGCTCATGGAGTCTTTGATTGTCGGGAGCAGAACTCTGGTTGAGTTTAACTAATCTGGAACAGAGCTATCAGTGAGGGTGTAATCTAAAGTAGAAGTCTAAGTATGTGCGTTATCAGGAGTTCAGCCTTGAGTTATTGTAGCATTAGGAGTACAGCTCCAAGTGAACCTGGGCATCATTACAAGCAAAGCTTGGAGTGGAGCTGTATTACCAGTAGCAGAGCTGTGAAAGTGTTTGGGGATTACCAACAGCAAAACATTGAATTTGGGTATCTTAAAAAATAGACCTCTGAGTAAAACTGTACTACCACAAACTAAGCTATGAGTGAATATTAATAGAAGCTGCTCTCTGAGTGACTCTGAGTATTATGACAAATAAAGCTATAAGTCAGTTGATAAGGAGCTAACCTCTGAGTGCTTCGGCTTTACTAGAAGCAGAACACTGAGTAAGTCGTGGTATTATCAAGGACAGCATATTGAGAGCGAGTGCTATACAAGGAGAAATCGGAGTAAGTCTTTCTTCTGAATGGAAGAGTTCTGTGTAAGCTTTGACTGATTCTGAATAAGTTTAAGAGCAGATCTTTAGGAAAATCTGAATATTAGCAAAAGCAGAGCTCTGAGAAAGAATGTGTATGAACAGACTCAGAGCTCTGAGAAAGAATGTGTAATAACAGACTCAGAGCTCTGAGAAAGAATGTGTGTTAACAGACTCAGAGCTCTGAGTGAGTCTGCTAATTATGTGGAGCGCGGAGCAGAGCTATCAGTATTATCATAAGCAGAATTCTGAGTGAGTATAATCATTACTGAAGGCAGAGCGCATATTATGTATATTATTATATAAATATTATGAATATATAAATATTATGAATATTATCTGCCATAGCGGCTGCTACCAAATGGGCATCGGGGTGGGAGGAAGCACACAACCTCCCAGACTTCCCTGACCAATCACTACGCTGTCTTACTGCAGCATTGTGAATGGTCTGAGCACCGTGGTTCAACGCTCAGACAGGGGCTAGAAGGCTGTACATGTTCTCAACCCAGGCTGTAATGCAGCCTGGGTGGAGAACATGAAAAGTGCACATGACTGTTTCGCCAGCCCGAGATGGCCAGCCAAAATTTAATGCACACTTAGGAAGTGCCTACAACTCCTCCCTCAGCTCTAAACAGCCCAGCACCGCCCGCCCCAAACCAACGGAGGCAGTACAGTTGAATAAAATTATAATAACCTTGAGATATATTCATTTTATTTTTCTGTTTTGAATTACTCAGTGAGCAGTAGGGCTGCATTCCTCCGCCTTAGCTGAGGAGCCGCCACTGATTATCAGTGGTTCTTGGGAGAATCCTGGCTATTTCCAGGAGCAGAGTTCTGAGTAATGATTAGAGCGGCAGACCCTGATGCAGAGGTCCGGCCCGAGACCAGGGTTCAATTCCCGCTTCGGCGGGTCTTGGGCTTAATTTCCTCAGACCTGATATTTCTCGCCTCGGTGCCTATTCTAATCATGGGTCCCACTCTGCAACTCTAGGCAATAGCTTGCTTAATCTCCACAATGGCCCCAACAGCGCAGGGGATGCCTGGCTGCACCTTGGGGGTGCCCAGGAGTGGACACTTCACAGGGAAAGCCAGGATGGGTTCCTCTGTGGTATAAGTTCAGCGCCGGGACACCTCTGTTGGTAGGTAGCTGCACGCTTTACAAATGCCAGATTATTATTTAAATATGAAAGAAATATAACTATTATACACAACACATTTCAACCATACCTGTTTGGGATGTCATGGTGGTGATGAAACGTGATTTTCACATGACTCATTAGGTTAAAGGCATTGAGTGTGAGCCCAACTTATTTTGAGCAACCCATGGCGGAGAGCCTATGGAGGACGCGACCACTGAGACAAACTTCCCCGCGTAGGACAATACAAACCCCAGACCAAAGCAGTCTCAAAGGGTGAACTCTTGCAGTATTGATAGTTTTCTGCTCCTCCAAGTGTAGGGTCTGAGAATCCTACAAGTCACCAGCATCTGGAGAAAGTAATCATGCATGAGCGACTTGACTTTAGATGTTGGAGGCCTGGGAGGCCAGACTGAGGTAAGGCTGAGGATGTGTCCTACTCTGGAGGACATGTTCAGAAAGGTGAGTCTGTCCAGGTGCCACAAGATGTGTGTACCAGCTGGTCGTGCTCTAAGAAGAATAACTACTACATCGCCTGCCACTCAAAGAGACATGGAGGCGGCCAAAGCCCTGATTATGTTGGTGAGTGAGCAATGCCCGAGGACCCGCTGGCACTGGGAAGTTCATATCCTTTTAATTCAACCTAAGAAAGTCCCAAAGGCTTTACTCATTCCTCCGTCTCACCTTGGTTTGTGTCCAGTAGGGAAAGTTTGAAAGGACAATGTGAAACATCTCCCTATAATTTACAGTTCCAGATACAGAGTGATTTATAGTTCAGGTGGACCGTTGCTATAAACAATGGATGCTTCGGCTACTGGTGTGAACCAGTGCCTGCCATGGCTGCTCCAGTTTGGGACATTGTCCTCAGCAGCAGGAGGTTTGGAACACAACGTACCAGTTAGTAGGCCTGTTATGCTAGAGTTGAGTCATTCCTGGTAGCCCACTGTTACTGCAACTCTGGTTTACAGCAAAAGTGCCCTCTGGCATACATTACTTATGACCATTGTGGCATAGATGGCTGCATAGGAAATCAGTTACAATAAACGCCATCAGTGGAGAAAAATGAAAAAAAATCTAAGAAAAATGCTAAGTCCCACCTGTGCAGCAAATCAGAAAGAAATTGGGCCGCAAACATAGTAGAACCCAAAAGATTCTGGCTCACCCCCAAATTCGAGGGATTATATAAGAAATGCTCTCATCAGAATATAGTTAAAGTGCAGATTCCTCATGGTGTGAGCAAGTGAATACATTTTCAACACATCAATTCACAGACTCATAGTGCATCGTAGAGCGGTGGGCTGTGAGCACCGACCCACTACTGAATGTTCCTTCAGACCCTCTGACCTAAAGCTGTCTGGAGATGTCAGAATAAAGAAGTTACAAAAACAACAGTGACCCATTGTGAATGAATGTAATACTGATGCAAGCGGGAATTCCTGGGGGTAGGGTGCGATACCGTCCCACGATGGAGAGCTCTCTTCGAGACGAGTGTCCTACAACATAGACACATATGACTTTGCTGACTGCGTGCAGGAGAATTATCAGCAGGGAATGGTTCCCGAAGCCCAGTTAGCACATACCAAGAAGCGCATGTTAACAGGTTATATCAACATTGTTTAAAAGGCGGTAGCATCATGTCAGTGTGCAAATATGAATGAAGGAATAAGCAATCTAGGAGTCGGCCGGCTGTTGACACAGATGCACATCTGAATTAAAGAGCAAATCCATATTCTGCACTTTTTTAATGATACACAAATAATATTAAATGCACAAGAACATTTTCAATTTCATGGTCATGACATGTTGGTCAATATTTTGACCAGGATAATGAGGACATGACTGGTCCTCTTGAACTGAACCTGGTTGCCACCCAGTGCTAATTGGTTGCCCAAGGACTGAGAGAAAGGCCTGGTCTTCTTGAGCGGAACCTGGTTGCCACCCAGTGCTAATTGGTTGCCCAAGGACTGAGAGAAAGGCCTGGTCTTCTTGAACTGAACCTGGTTGCCACCCAGTGCTAATTGGTTGCCCAAGGACTGAGAGAAAGGCCTGGTCTTCTTGAACTGAACCTGGTTGCCACCCAGTGCTAATTGGTTGCCCAAGGACTGAGAGAAAGGCCTGGTCTTCTTGAACGGAACCTGGTTGCCACCCAGTGCTAATTGGTTGCCCAAGGACTGAGAGAAAGGCCTGGTCTTCTTGAGCGGAACCTTATTTGCCACCCAGTGCTGATTGGTTGCCCAAGGACTGAGAGAAGGCCTGGTCCTCTTGAATGAACCTGGTTGCCACCCAGTGCTAATTGGTTGCCCAAGGACTGAGAGAAAGGCCTGGTCTTCTTGAACTGAACCTGGTTGCCACCCAGTGCTAATTGGTTGCCCAAGGACTGAGAGAAAGTCCTGGTCTTCTTGAACGGAACCTGGTTGCCACCCAGTGCTAATTGGTTGCCCAAGGACTGAGAGAAAGGCCTGGTCTTCTTGAACGGAACCTGGTTGCCACCCAGTGCTGATTGGTTGCCCAAGGGCTGAGAGAAAGGCCGCACACTAGCCTCACATGGTCGGTGGTTCTTGACTGCAAGAGCGCATGTCCCAAGCACGCGCCGTTGCAGAGAGGCTTCTGTGTCTAGCAGGTCCAGAGGGCTGCCAGCCTTACACTTCCGGCCCTATATCCGAGCCCAGCCGCCAACGCCTTGAGGTGCTTGGCCGCTTCAAGAGATGGGTGTAGTGAGGACAGCTGGTGGCCCTACAACACTTGCCCTGGGGGAAGCTTTTTAGTCTACATAGCAGCATCCCTCTGCAGAAGATATGTTTTTTGGCACAGGAGCAATTGTCACCTTCGTATCACTGCACCGACTGTGCAACACTACACCGCAGCCATACAGGGAGGCTTTGATAGTGCCGGGCGAGGGTAACAGGCGCTGGACACTACAGAAGCCCATCCTCGCCTCAGACTGCTCCCTGCCAGTGCTTGTTGTCGTCCAGTCAGTCTTTGATGTTCCAGCTGCTTTTAAACTGTGTGTTTCACATTTAGGACACCATATTTCTGTCAAACTATAGTTTCCTGAATATTTTTCTGACCCACAACCTTCTTCTGGGCTGTGATTCATATGTTTTAGGTTCTGCTTGTGTGTGATTTTACTGGTAGTTTCAGGTTGTGCTTACTCCATATGTTTCTCCTGACTGCCTCGGGTATTAGATTCTGCTGGCCTTGTCCGCTATTTGTAACTATACTTTATTTTTGGCTTTCATAAGGTCTTCCTTCCTGTGATTCAATGCACGGATTTTGGTTCTCTTTGATGCGTGGGCTCTTAGCAATTGTAGCTCGAGTCTTAGGGACAGATGTACAAAGAATAGTGTGGCTAGAAGGGGTCGCAAATTCGGCACTGACTTTTACCAAATGCATTCTGTTTTTGTGAACCGTCCCAGGCACTAATAGGTCAGTTTTTTTTCAACCCGTTTCTCTTAAAGGAAAACTGGATGCATAAAAAATAAAGTAACTAACAGTTTTGAAAGAGAAGGCAGGGTCCTTGCGACTACTGTCTACTTAAAAAATATTTTTTTTATACTTTCTCATAGGAGAAGGGGTCCTGTGGGGACCTCTTCCTGTTTATGAATAGCTCCTCACTACATTTGTGTAGATGAAAAACACTAAAGTTGTGAGGTCAGAATTCGGTCACAAAACATGAATATATCCCATTCTGAATTGGTATTGGGAAGTAATGCCCTAAACATACAAATTTAGTTGCAAACCTAAATTACGAATCAGTAATATGTTTCTGAATCGCACTTTGAGTTTCATACTTACCAAAAACCCTGTTTCCGGTCATAAACGGCTCGATGATTCTTGTGAATCGGACCTTTTGTGAATGCAGAAAAGCTTTGCACATCTGGTTCCAAGATTCAGCTTTCTATACCTGTTATTTGTAATCCTCTCCCATATTCTAGGTTTCCTGTTTCCTGTACTCAGAGGGACTTCCTAGTATACATGTTGTGTAAGATTCCCACTTCTCTTTATTGTTCTGCCTGCATGATTGGTTATTTGTCATTGATTATGGGTTGTTTTTGTGATCCTGGTTGATATGTTTGTTCTGTATGATTGCTTCTACCTTGGGTTTCATGTTCTGCTGTCTATATTTGTTGTTTGTGATTGCTTCTACCTTGTGTTTCATGTTCTGCTTTCTATACTTGTTGTTTGTGATTGCTTCTACCTTGTGTTTCATGTTCTGCTTTCTATATTTGTTGTTTGCGATTGCTTCTGCCTTATGTTTCATGTTCTGCTGTCTATATTTGTTGTTTGTGATTGCTTCTACCTTGTGTTTCATGTTCTGCTGTCTATATTTGTTGTTTGTGATTGCTTCTACCTTGTGTTTCATGTTCTGCTTTCTATATTTGTTGTGTGTGATTGCTTCTACCTTGTGTTTCATGTTCTGCTTTCTATATTTGTTGTTTGTGATTGCTTCTACCTTGTGTTTCATGTTCTGCTTTCTATATTTGTTGTTTGTGATTGCTTCTGCCTTGTGTTTCATGTTCTGCTTTCTATATTTGTTGTGTGTCATTGCTTCTACCTTGTGTTTCATGTTCTGCTTTCTATATTTGTTGTGTGTCATTGCTTCTACCTTGTGTTTCATGTTCTGCTTTCTATATTTGTTGTTTGTGATTGCTTCTGCCTTGTGTTTCATGTTCTGCTTTCTATATTTGTTGTTTGTGATTGCTTCTACCTTGTGTTTCATGTTCTGCTTTCTATATTTGTTGTTTGTGATTGCTTCTACCTTGTGTTTCATGTTCTGCTTTCTATATTTGTTGTGTGTCATTGCTTCTACCTTGTGTTTCATGTTCTGCTTTCTATATTTGTTGTTTGTGATTGCTTCTGCCTTGTGTTTCATGTTCTGCTTTCTATATTTGTTGTTTGTGATTGCTTCTACCTTGTGTTTCATGTTCTGCTTTCTATATTTGTTGTGTGTCATTGCTTCTACCTTGTGTTTCATGTTCTGCTTTCTATATTTGCTGTTTGTTATTGCTCCTACCTTATGTTTCATGTTCTGCTTTCTATATTTGTTGTGTGTGATTGCTTCTACCTTGTGTTTCATGTTCTGCTTTCTATATTTGTTGTTTGTGATTGCTTCTGCCTTGTGTTTCATGTTCTGCTTTCTATATTTGTTGTTTGTGATTGCTTCTACCTTGTGTTTCATGTTCTGCTGTCTATATTTGTTGTGTGTGATTGCTTCTGCCTTGTGTTTCATGTTCTGCTTTCTATATTTGTTGTTTGTGATTGCTTCTACCTTGTGTTTCATGTTCTGCTTTCTATATTTGCTGTTTGTTATTGCTCCTACCTTATGTTTCATGTTCTGCTTTCTATATTTGTTGCGTGTCATTGCTCCTACCTTATGTTTCATGTTCTGCTGTCTATATTTGTTGTGTGTGATTGCTTCTACCTTGTGTTTCATGTTCTGCTGTCTATATTTGTTGTTTGTGATTGCTTCTACCTTGTGTTTCATGTTCTGCTGTCTATATTTGTTGTTTGTGATTGCTTCTACCTTGTGTTTCATGTTCTGCTTTCTATATTTGTTGTTTGTGATTGCTTCTATCTTGTGTTTCATGTTCTGCTTTCTATATTTGTTGTTTGTGATTGCTTCTACCTTGTGTTTCATGTTCTGCTGTCTATATTTGTTGTGTGTGATTGCTTCTGCCTTGTGTTTCATGTTCTGCTTTCTATATTTGTTGTTTGTGATTGCTTCTACCTTGTGTTTCATGTTCTGCTTTCTATATTTGCTGTTTGTTATTGCTCCTACCTTATGTTTCATGTTCTGCTTTCTATATTTGTTGCGTGTCATTGCTCCTACCTTATGTTTCATGTTCTGCTGTCTATATTTGTTGTGTGTGATTGCTTCTACCTTGTGTTTCATGTTCTGCTGTCTATATTTGTTGTTTGTGATTGCTTCTACCTTATGTTTCATGTTCTGCTGTCTATATTTGTTGTGTGTGATTGCTTCTACCTTGTGTTTCATGTTCTGCTGTCTATATTTGTTGTTTGTGATTGCTTCTACCTTGTGTTTCATGTTCTGCTTTCTATATTTGTTGTTTGTGATTGCTTCTACCTTGTGTTTCATGTTCTGCTGTCTATATTTGTTGTGTGTGATTGCTTCTGCCTTGTGTTTCATGTTCTGCTTTCTATATTTGTTGTTTGTGATTGCTTCTACCTTGTGTTTCATGTTCTGCTTTCTATATTTGCTGTTTGTTATTGCTCCTACCTTATGTTTCATGTTCTGCTTTCTATATTTGTTGCGTGTCATTGCTCCTACCTTATGTTTCATGTTCTGCTGTCTATATTTGTTGTGTGTGATTGCTTCTACCTTGTGTTTCATGTTCTGCTGTCTATATTTGTTGTTTGTGATTGCTTCTACCTTGTGTTTCATGTTCTGCTGTCTATATTTGTTGTTTGTGATTGCTTCTACCTTGTGTTTCATGTTCTGCTTTCTATATTTGTTGTTTGTGATTGCTTCTATCTTGTGTTTCATGTTCTGCTTTCTATATTTGTTGTTTGTGATTGCTTCTACCTTGTGTTTCATGTTCTGCTGTCTATATTTGTTGTGTGTGATTGCTTCTGCCTTGTGTTTCATGTTCTGCTTTCTATATTTGTTGTTTGTGATTGCTTCTACCTTGTGTTTCATGTTCTGCTGTCTATATTTGTTGTGTGTGATTGCTTCTGCCTTGTGTTTCATGTTCTGCTTTCTATATTTGTTGTTTGTGATTGCTTCTACCTTGTGTTTCATGTTCTGCTTTCTATATTTGTTGTTTGTGATTGCTCCTACCTTGTGTTTCATGTTCTGCTTTCTATATTTGTTGTGTGTGATTGCTTCTACCTTATGTTTCATGTTCTGCTGTCTATATTTGTTGTGTGTGATTGCTTCTACCTTGTGTTTCATGTTCTGCTGTCTATATTTGTTGTTTGTGATTGCTTCTACCTTGTGTTTCATGTTCTGCTTTCTATATTTGTTGTTTGTGATTGCTTCTACCTTGTGTTTCATGTTCTGCTTTCTATATTTGTTGTTTGTGATTGCTTCTACCTTGTGTTTCATGTTCTGCTTTCTATATTTGTTGTTTGTGATTGCTTCTGCCTTGTGTTTCATGTTCTGCTTTCTATATTTGTTGTGTGTCATTGCTTCTACCTTGTGTTTCATGTTCTGCTTTCTATATTTGTTGTGTGTCATTGCTTCTACCTTGTGTTTCATGTTCTGCTTTCTATATTTGTTGTTTGTGATTGCTTCTGCCTTGTGTTTCATGTTCTGCTTTCTATATTTGTTGTTTGTGATTGCTTCTACCTTGTGTTTCATGTTCTGCTTTCTATATTTGTTGTGTGTCATTGCTTCTACCTTGTGTTTCATGTTCTGCTTTCTATATTTGTTGTTTGTGATTGCTTCTACCTTGTGTTTCATGTTCTGCTTTCTATATTTGTTGTGTGTCATTGCTTCTACCTTGTGTTTCATGTTCTGCTTTCTATATTTGTTGTTTGTGATTGCTTCTGCCTTGTGTTTCATGTTCTGCTTTCTATATTTGTTGTTTGTGATTGCTTCTACCTTGTGTTTCATGTTCTGCTTTCTATATTTGTTGTGTGTCATTGCTTCTACCTTGTGTTTCATGTTCTGCTTTCTATATTTGCTGTTTGTTATTGCTCCTACCTTATGTTTCATGTTCTGCTTTCTATATTTGTTGTGTGTGATTGCTTCTACCTTATGTTTCATGTTCTGCTGTCTATATTTGTTGTGTGTGATTGCTTCTACCTTGTGTTTCATGTTCTGCTGTCTATATTTGTTGTTTGTGATTGCTTCTACCTTGTGTTTCATGTTCTGCTTTCTATATTTGTTGTTTGTGATTGCTTCTACCTTGTGTTTCATGTTCTGCTGTCTATATTTGTTGTGTGTGATTGCTTCTGCCTTGTGTTTCATGTTCTGCTTTCTATATTTGTTGTTTGTGATTGCTTCTACCTTGTGTTTCATGTTCTGCTTTCTATATTTGCTGTTTGTTATTGCTCCTACCTTATGTTTCATGTTCTGCTTTCTATATTTGTTGCGTGTCATTGCTCCTACCTTGTGTTTCATGTTCTGCTTTCTATATTTGTTGTGTGTGATTGCTTCTACCTTATGTTTCATGTTCTGCTGTCTATATTTGTTGTGTGTGATTGCTTCTACCTTGTGTTTCATGTTCTGCTGTCTATATTTGTTGTTTGTGATTGCTTCTACCTTGTGTTTCATGTTCTGCTGTCTATATTTGTTGTTTGTGATTGCTTCTACCTTGTGTTTCATGTTCTGCTTTCTATATTTGTTGTTTGTGATTGCTTCTATCTTGTGTTTCATGTTCTGCTTTCTATATTTGTTGTTTGTGATTGCTTCTACCTTGTGTTTCATGTTCTGCTGTCTATATTTGTTGTGTGTGATTGCTTCTGCCTTGTGTTTCATGTTCTGCTTTCTATATTTGTTGTTTGTGATTGCTTCTACCTTGTGTTTCATGTTCTGCTGTCTATATTTGTTGTGTGTGATTGCTTCTGCCTTGTGTTTCATGTTCTGCTTTCTATATTTGTTGTTTGTGATTGCTTCTACCTTGTGTTTCATGTTCTGCTTTCTATATTTGTTGTTTGTGATTGCTCCTACCTTGTGTTTCATGTTCTGCTTTCTATATTTGTTGTGTGTGATTGCTTCTACCTTATGTTTCATGTTCTGCTGTCTATATTTGTTGTGTGTGATTGCTTCTACCTTGTGTTTCATGTTCTGCTGTCTATATTTGTTGTTTGTGATTGCTTCTACCTTGTGTTTCATGTTCTGCTTTCTATATTTGTTGTTTGTGATTGCTTCTACCTTGTGTTTCATGTTCTGCTTTCTATATTTGTTGTTTGTGATTGCTTCTACCTTGTGTTTCATGTTCTGCTGTCTATATTTGTTGTGTGTGATTGCTTCTGCCTTGTGTTTCATGTTCTGCTTTCTATATTTGTTGTTTGTGATTGCTTCTACCTTGTGTTTCATGTTCTGCTGTCTATATTTGTTGTGTGTGATTGCTTCTGCCTTGTGTTTCATGTTCTGCTTTCTATATTTGTTGTTTGTGATTGCTTCTACCTTGTGTTTCATGTTCTGCTTTCTATATTTGTTGTTTGTGATTGCTTCTACCTTGTGTTTCATGTTCTGCTTTCTATATTTGTTGTGTGTCATTGCTTCTGCCTTGTGTTTCATGTTCTGCTTTCTATATTTGTTGTTTGTGATTGCTTCTACCTTGTGTTTCATGTTCTGCTTTCTATATTTGTTGTTTGTGATTGCTTCTACCTTGTGTTTCATGTTCTGCTTTCTATATTTGTTGTTTGTGATTGCTTCTACCTTGTGTTTCATGTTCTGCTTTCTATATTTGTTGTGTGTCATTGCTTCTGCCTTGTGTTTCATGTTCTGCTTTCTATATTTGTTGTTTGTGATTGCTTCTACCTTGGGTTTCATGTTCTGCTTTCTATATTTGTTTTTTGTGATTGCTCCTACCTTGTGTTTCATGTTCTGCTTTCTATATCTGTTGTTTGTGATTGCTTCTACCTTGTGTTTCATGTTCTGCTTTCTATATTTGTTGTTTGTGATTGCTTCTACCTTGTGTTTCATGTTCTGCTTTCTATATTTGTTGTTTGTGATTGCTTCTGCCTTGTGTTTCATGTTCTGCTTTCTATATTTGTTGTTTGTGATTGCTTCTACCTTGTGTTTCATGTTCTGCTTTCTATATTTGTTGTTTGTGATTGCTTCTACCTTGTGTTTCATGTTCTGCTTTCTATATTTGTTGTGTGTCATTGCTTCTGCCTTGTGTTTCATGTTCTTCTTTCTATATTTGTTGTTTGTGATTGCTTCTGCCTTGTGTTTCATGTTCTGCTTTCTATATTTGTTGTTTGTTATTGCTCCTACCTTGTGTTTCATGTTCTGCTTTCTATATTTGTTGTTTGTGATTGCTTCTACCTTGTGTTTCATGTTCTGCTGTCTATATTTGTTGTGTGTGATTGCTTCTACCTTGTGTTTCATGTTCTGCTTTCTATATTTGTTGTTTGTGATTGCTTCTGCCTTGTGTTTCATGTTCTGCTTTCTATATTTGTTGTGTGTGATTGCTTCTACCTTGTGTTTCATGTTCTGCTTTCTATATTTGTTGTTTGTGATTGCTTCTGCCTTGTGTTTCATGTTCTGCTTTCTATATTTGTTGTTTGTGATTGCTTCTACCTTGTGTTTCATGTTCTGCTTTCTATATTTGTTGTTTGTGATTGCTTCTGCCTTGTGTTTCATGTTCTGCTTTCTATATTTGTTGTTTGTGATTGCTTCTGCCTTGTGTTTCATGTTCTGCTTTCTATATTTGTTGTTTGTGATTGCTTCTACCTTGTGTTTCATGTTCTGCTGTCTATATTTGTTGTGTGTCATTGCTTCTGCCTTGTGTTTTATGTTCTGCTTTCTATATTTGTTGTGTGTCATTGCTTCTGCCTTGTGTTTCATGTTCTGCTTTCTATATTTGCTGTTTGTTATTGCTCCTACCTTGTGTTTCATGTTCTGCTTTCTATATTTGTTGTGTGTGATTGCTTCTACCTTATGTTTCATGTTCTGCTTTCTATATTTGTTGTGTGTGATTGCTTCTACCTTGTGTTTCATGTTCTGCTGTCTATATTTGTTGTTTGTGATTGCTCCTACCTTGTGTTTCATGTTCTGCTTTCTATATTTGTTGTGTGTGATTGCTTCTACCTTGTGTTTCATGTTCTGCTGTCTATATTTGTTGTTTGTGATTGCTTCTACCTTGTGTTTCATGTTCTGCTTTCTATATTTGTTGTTTGTGATTGCTTCTGCCTTGTGTTTCATGTTCTGCTTTCTATATGTGTTGTTTGTGATTGCTTCTACCTTGTGTTTCATGTTCTGCTTTCTATATTTGTTGTTTGTGATTGCTTCTGCCTTGTGTTTCATGTTCTGCTTTCTATATTTGTTGTTTGTGATTGCTTCTGCCTTGTGTTTCATGTTCTGCTTTCTATATTTGTTGCGTGTCATTGCTTCTACCTTGTGTTTCATGTTCTGCTTTCTATATTTGTTGTTTGTGATTGCTCCCACCTTGTGTTTCATGTTCTGCTTTCTATATTTGTTGTTTGTGATTGCTTCTACCTTGTGTTTCATGTTCTGCTTTCTATATTTGTTGTTTGTGATTGCTTCTACCTTGTGTTTCATGTTCTGCTTTCTATATTTGTTGTTTGTGATTGCTTCTACATTGCTATCATGCACATTTCTGCTATCGCTGTTCGTTTGTTCCACTTCATGTGTTTGTTTTTTGTCATTGCTTGTATCGTGTGTTTCGGGTTGTGCTTGCTATGGCTGTTGTTTGTGATTGCTCCTATTTAATATTTTAGGTTCTGTTGATCATCGTCCTTTTCCTGCTCTTCAGGTTCACTTTGGCCTCAGCTGATTATCATGTTCCAGTTTTATGCTTCTGGGGCTCCTGTGCATCTCCTGTGCTTGAGGGGTTCTTCCTCAATGTGTTGCTGTTGATTCTCTCTTGTGTTCCAGGTTCTGCCTGCTGCTCCTTCTGCTTCTCATCTTCTGTTGCCTGGTCCTCATCTGCCTGCAGTGCTGGCTGAAACGACACAGCGCCTTTGCGGCTCGGCGCACTCTCACAGTTGTGGCGGTCAATGATTCGGACCCAATTTATGGTGAGTAGATGGTTATTTTTTTATTCTGTTTCATGGACCATCCTGTGGACCACCTTGTCGTAATGCTCCCCTAACCTCCGCTGACCTTGCTAAGGAAATCTCGCTGGTGCTATAGCGACCGGCCAGAAAGGTCATGAAAGACCAGGTCACTAGAGTTGGACAGAGTAAGCGACAAGTAATGTGCAAGTGCTCTATGACTGACTGACTGCCACCTCTTGCACCCTCTCCCAGGACCCATCCTTTATTTCACTAACCCCTTTTACACCAGTTGCCAACAACGTTAATGAAATAGAACATAGTTATGTAGTATAACATAGATATATGCAAAGTTAAATACATATATCATAATACATACATGTGCAGCAGGGTCTGACTGCATGCTGCAAGATGGATGCAGGGCCTGAAAATAGCCTCCGCTAAGCATGGCTGAAGTCCATGTGCACAAGGGATTGGCTTCCTTGGGGGGTTGTGAGCTGAGTCTGGTCGAAAGCCAAGAGTTGCAATCCACCCGCTATGCACGAGCAATGGTCGTTGACAGTGAGGGTTGCCTGCCAGCCAGTGCTTTAAATGGGTGGGTACTCACCGGTACTAAGTACCGGCACTTCTAAATTTTCTGCGCTTGAGTACCAGAACTTCTTCTTGTCCAAAGAGAGTACCAGTACCCACGGACCAGCAAGCCAACTCGGTGAAATTTAGCGTGAACAAAAAGAAGGGTGACACAGCTGACGAGCCGGTCCGTCCGTTTCTCGTGAAGCACTCTGATGATCGAGTGCTCATCTCCCCTTACCAGGAGCTATTTGAGCAGCGGCCTGTATGCATCAATGTAGAGCTGGCAGTGAGATGGGAGGGCCGAGTCACACTGTGATTATTGGCACAGTGTCCACTCAGGCTCTGTGGAGACAATAGCATTAAAGGTATGTGAGCAGGGGTGCTAACAGGCACATCTTGTGACTCGGGGAAACCCAAGAGAAGGCTTCCTGCTGGCATAGCAGAGTAGGGCAACACTTGTTTGGAGCCAGATCGAGGAGGGCGGTGGTGATGTTGATGCTTTACCCTGGGGCATGGGGGGGTCGGGGAGTCAAGGTTTAGTAATGTGGACGTCGGTGAAGGTATGTATTTCAAAAACACATTAAACAAATACTCTGTCGGCGTGCACAAGTGCTTCTATGTCCCTGTGTGTGTTCTTGTATGAGTGAGTGTTGTCTGCAGTGTGCATATCCGCACACCAATTAAACCTCAATCATATTAAATGTGTGTCTCTGGCCCGGTCCCTTAGCACTGCCCGTAGCCCGCCCCCATAGCCCTGCCCCCTCTAACCCCGCCCCCTAGTCCACATCTCAATTTGGTGAGTACCTGCACTTATTGATAAGTATTGCCCGGCGGTAATCGCCTCTCATACCATTCGATAATTATCAAACAAAGAGGCAGGCGCTGGAGACTGGAAGGCAGGAAACAAAGGTTTTATTCCGATGGAGCAGAACACGTCAGATCGGACAGCAAGGTATCATTTCGAGGTGCTCCGTCTGCGTCTCTGAGACCTGGTCTCTTATACACAATTTTATTACTTTATTACAGGTTTATTATACATGGCACATTCCTGAGATTGCTTTGATACATGAAAGGACATCCTCAGAGTCCCCGCCTCAGGCCCGATCCCACACATAGCTACAGTAGAAGTCCCCACCCCACCCACAGTAGGAGATGGCTATCACACAGCTGGACATCCCGCCGATTCCCGGAATGTGTGCGACTGGTCGGGTCTCATGGGGTGGGGGCCTTGATCAACTGTAACTCCTTTGAAGAGGGGTGATTCTTTACAGTGGGAGCAATAAACTGCATCCGCAGGGCTAGGTGATGGCCTGGGATCGGCTCAGACAATCGGGCACAGAGGAAGGGGGTTATCAAAAGGGTGTGTGATCATGTAAGGGATGAAGGGAGGTGTTGGTCAGGCACGGGATGTGGTTCCAAGGCAGAGTCGCGCAGGAGGAGAGGTTTTATGGCCCGTGCATGAGAGAGCGGGGGTGGTCAGCGCGTGGGGGGATGTTCGCAGCGCCAGAGGGACGCGCTGGCGATCGGCAATGAACAGGGAGAGAGGCCATGGTGCCTAAAATGGCTGCCGTGTGTTTTTGCGTGCGGTGCTGGGGAAGAGGCAAGATGGCGCAGATAATGTTCAGTTACGAATTAAATTTCGACAGTCCTCCCTTTTAACATATCTCGCCAGCTTGTTAGTTCGGATCTATCCCCATAATATTACGTATTTCTACCTTATACAGAGCTTTCATACGTTTGGTTTCAAAGTCCAGAGTCTTAGGGCAGATACAGTTTGCAAAAAGTGAACACAGAGGTGGCAAGCATTGAATACCCAGGCAGCATCCACATAGTATCACGATTGGTATTAGGATAAACGTAAACAACCTCCACCCCCAGTTTTTCATAGTGTCCCAGAACCAGCTCCCAAGCGACCATCCTTCTTGTTCCTGATGAACCTATGAGGAAAGTCTGTGGAGGTGTTCAATTGCTTTGTAGACTGAGGGTGAGTTATCCGGTACGTAGGTACAACAGCTGGATCCAATGATGCGGCATGCTCCTCCACGGTCAGCCAGAACCACATCTAGAACGAGGCGGTTCTGAAGAGCCACCAGGCGGACGGCCTGAAGCTCGGCGGTGTTGTTGGTGAGGATGCCAGCTGTAATGTTCATTGTTGTCTCAACTGCCTGGGTCAAGTGTCGGATGGCACGGCTGTTCGCCATCGGACCCCAAAGTGGAACAAGTCCCTTTACTGCATCCAGGAACTGTGCTCCGGTGGAGTCGGCTCGCTCAATGTCCCTTGCACGCTTCTGCCGGTGGTGGTTTGCTGGAGCCACATACGTCGGAGGAAGGATAAAAGCGATATAACAGGTGCTCCCCAGCCTTTTGGAAGCCAGGTGTAGGCCTTAGTACCACAGACGAAGTACATGTTTGGGGAGGTAACAAAAGAGGGTGGATCCACTGAGTCTAATGTTCGGGTGATGTGGCAGGAACTGTGGCCCACCAACTGCGTTCCCAGGCCTTCGATGCATACAAGGCCTGAGACGTTGACGACAGACATTGCCACTGTCAGGGTGGCGGCTGTTCGTTTCCGGAGGTAAGAGAAGGTGGGTCTGGCTGGATTGTTGAACACCTGCATTTCAACTCGTTCTTTGGCAGGGATGTCCATATGAAAAGAGGTGTTTAATGTCAGAGGGCAAAAGGGAGCAGAAGTTCTTCCTGTTTTGTTCAGCCAGAACCCATGATAGAAGTGTGACACAGTTTTGCTGGAAGTGGCATTATCCTTGTAACTCTCTTGTAAGAGGATCAACCAAGCGAGGCAGGAACCATGGACAGAGAAAGGCGAAGGGATGAAAGGGATAGAGTGTCCAGTGGCATGTGGTAGCAATCCACAGATCCAGCAATTCGTGACATTAGCGGCAAGATTGTGTTGGTGTAGCAGCTGCACAAAAGAGTTATTCCAGAACTCCTTACGCCTTTCTCGGAGTTGAGGTGAAAGTGAGATCAGATGGTGTTCTTTCATGGTGGTAGGCTGAGCAGTGGTTAGCAATGTCTTATGAGCGGGTGCGCTCTCTTCCTCAATCCAGAAGGTGGCCATGAGGAGGAGGCAAAAGAGAAGGGCGATGAAAAGTGCAATAGTCTTTGAGCTGTGCATTTTGTCAGTCTTTGGGTCTTTGTAGTGGATCTTCGGATGTCCGATTGCTTCCATCATCTTCGTATCGGGCGCTTCCATCATCTTCAAAGGACTCGGTAGCGGGCAGAACCACAGACTTCGTTTAGCTTCTCTCCTAGAGGCCTTTGTTCTGTTTAGGCTACCGCTCTGAGATTTAACTTAGTCAGTGGTCTGCTTAGCCGAAATTCCCTCCTTTTGACGCAGATTATACCCTTCTTTGGATGGCACAGTGGGATCGGGAAATTTTGCCAATTCAAGTGTCTCTGTATCAGGGTAACAGCTCAGGGATGGTCGGTCTTTGTCCAGGAGCTCCTCTTGGGTGGTGACGTTTTCAGTTGTCGTCAGAGTCGAGGATATCTTCTTGCAGTAATGTGCATGCAGCCAGTTATGCTTCCCCTCCACTCGAAGAGCTGTTCGGGTGGTGATCAAGACTTGACAGGGGCCCGTCCACCGGGGCTCCAGACTCTTTGCGAGCTGGAAATTTCGCACTAGGACGAAATCACCGGGTTGGATGTCGTGTCCGGGGCCCCTGGAAGCATCGGGGATCGCCTGCAGCACCTGTTGATGGATAACAGACAGCGTTTTAGTCAAATTATACAAATAGTCAGACATGAGGACGTCCGGGACGTCGTGAATGGATGTCGGTTTCGGTGCAGTCCAGAGGTTCATGGGTCGCTCGAGGACGACCTCGTAGGGGGTTAAGTGGTGTTTGGTAGGGGTGGAACGCATTCATAGTAATGCCAGTGGGAGAGCGTCTGGCCATTTCAGTCCCGTGGTGGCTACTATTTTTGCTAGTTTGAGCTTCAGTGTGGCATTGTGTCGCTCAACCAAGCCTGCAGATTGGGGGTGGAAGACCGCATGAAACTTTTGCTTTACACCCAACCCCTTCAAGATGAGTTGGATAACTTCGGCTACGAAGTGGGGGCCGTTGTCGCCCCACAAAATTCGACAAAGGCCGTAACGAGGGAAGAATTCCTTCAGTAGTACCTTTGCGGTAGTCATGGCAGTGTTGTCACGGGTTGGATAGGCCTCCACCCACTTGCTAAATGCGCACACAACAACAAGCACGTATTTCAGGCCTTGGCACCTTTCTAATTGGATGTAGTCCATTTGAAGGACTTCAAAGGGATGGTCAGGGACCCCAAACACTCCCCGGGGTACAACAGTTCCTTTCCCAGGGTTGTGTTGCAGACATATTAGACATTGTTGAACCAGGCGTTTAGCTGAGTCTGGGATCCTGTCATTGTGCCAAACTTTGGAGATGAGTTCGATCATGGGGGCAGATCCTATGTGTGCGGGGGAGTGTGCCATGGTCAGTATGGGAATCAGGTATGAGTCGGGTAGCAACCATTTGTTCGTGTCTTTAGTCCGCCAGCAGCCTTCATCGTCTTTCAATCCCACCCGTGCCCATTCAGTCAATTTGTGTGGTGAGCTGGCCAATTGGATGTCCCTAATGGTTTCCCTAGCATCCTTCCATTTTTCAGCTTGTGACCTAGTCACGTACATGCGTGTCGTCGTCCTATTCTCGGCTGTGGTTCGGGCAGTGATGTCAGCCAGCGCATTTCCCTGTCCAATAATGTCCGTCACCCTTTTGTGTGCCTGGCATTTGATCACAGCTAGCCGTTTGGGGAGGAGGACTGCTTCGGTCAGAGCGGAGACTAGATCTCCATGCAGGATGGGTGTGCCATGAGAAGTCAGGAATCCCCTCTCTTTCCACAAGAGCCCGAAATGATGAACCACCCCGAAGGCATACTGGCTGTCTGTGTAAATGTTTGCGGTCGTCCCTGCTGCTAGAGTGCACGCTCGTGTGAGAGCAATCAGTTCTGCCGCCTGTGCGGATCGCTGTGTGATGCGGACTGTCTCAATTACCGTTCGGGCCGTGGTGACTGCATAGGCAGCTGAGGTGGTGCCGTCGGGGAGCTTGATGCAAGAGCCGTCTACCCATAGCTCTCCGTCAGGGTCTGGGAAGGCAGTGTCTCGGAGGTCAACCCTACTCCTAGTCTGTTCGTCCGTGAGGGATGTATGTCGTTACAACGCACACTTTTACAACGCATGCACTTACAACGCATTTTTTACAACGCAACATCCATTACAACGCATTCCATTACATAGCATGACACTACAACGCATTTTTAAAAACTACCTTTACAACGCATTCCATTACATCGCATACTACCTTTACAACGCATACCATTACAACGCATAATATTACATTGCATTTAAGGTAAGTATTAGATAGTATAGGGGTAAAAATTACTTTTCTAACTCCAGGGGATGCAACAGTAGGGTAAGTGTTGGATAGTATAGGGGTAAAAATTACTATTCTAACTCCAGGGGGTGCAACAGTAGGGAAAGTGTTGGATAGTATAGGGGTAAAAATTGCTATTCTAACTCCACGGGGTGCAACAGTAGGGTAAGTGTTGGATAGTATAGGGGTAAAAATTACTATTCTAACTCCAGGGGGTGCAACAGTAGGGAAAGTGTTGGATAGTATAGGGGTAAAAATTACTATTCTAACTCCAGGGGGTGCAACAGTAGGGTAAGTGTTGGATAGTATAGGGGTAAAAATTACTATTCTAACTCCAGGGGGTGCAACAGTAGGGAAAGTGTTGGATAGTATAGGGGTAAAAATTACTATTCTAACTCCAGGGGGTGCAACAGTAGGGTAAGTGTTGGATAGTATAGGGGTAAAAATTACTATTCTAACTCCAGGGGGTGCAACAGTAGGGTAAGTGTTGGATAGTATAGGGGTAAAAATTACTATTCTAACTCCAGGGGGTGCAACAGTAGGGTAAGTGTTGGATAGTATAGGGGTAAAAATTACTATTCTAACTCCAGGGGGTGCAACAGTAGGGAAAGTGTTGGATAGTATAGGGGTAAAAATTACTATTCTAACTCCAGGGGGTGCAACAGTAGGGTAAGTGTTGGATAGTATAGGGGTAAAAATTACTATTCTAACTTCAGGGGGTGCAACAGTAGGGTAAGTGTTGGATAGTGTAGTGTAATATTATGCGTTGTAATGGTATGCGTTGTAAAGGTAGTATGCGATGTAATGAAATGCGTTGTAAAGGTAGTTTTTAAAAATGCGTTGTAGTGTCATGCTATGTAATGGAATGTGTTGTAATGGATGTTGCATTGTAAAAAATGCGTTGTAAGTGTAGTGCGTTATAAAAGTTGCGTTGTAAATGTTGTTCCCCGTCCGTGAGGGTCACACAGTCATGTATAGGGGACACATTGGGATCAGTGTCAGGGAGAGGTAACAGAGTGGCTGGGTTCAGAGTGGTACATCGTTTCAGTGTGATGTGGGGTGCAAGCAGAGTCAGTTCGTAACCAGTCAGTCGTGCGCTAGTCAGGTGTTGAGATTTAGTCTGGTTCAGGAGGGTGTCAACCGCATGGGGTACTAACACTGTGAGGGAGTTCGAAAGTACGATCCCCTCACTTTGTCGGATAGAGACAGCAGCGGCGGCTACTGCTCGAAGGCAGGCAGGCAAAGCTCTGGCTACGGGGTCAAGAGTGGCGGAGAAGTAGGCACAAGGGCGTTGCTTGGGGCCTATGGATTGAGTTAGAACAGACAACGCGCATCCCTCCCTTTCGTGGGTGAAGAGGGAGAAAGGCTTAGTGTAGTCTGGGGTTCCTAGGACTGGGGCCGAGCAGAGGGCATCTCGCAATTCTTTGAAGGAGGATTGGCATTCGGGGGTCCAGGGGAGTGGGAAGGGGACATCTTTAGCCAGCAGGGAAAGCAGAGGTTTTACGATAAGGCTGAAGTTTGGCAACCACTGTCGACAGAAGGAGGTGAGGCCTACCAGAGAGCGAACTTGCTTCTGAGTTTTGGGAACAGGGGTTTCCAGAATGGTCTGAATTCGGTCAGGCGTAAGCTTCCTCCCGTCTTTGGACAGGAGGTGGCCTAGGTATGTCACTTGGGGTTGGCAGAATTGCAACTTCTTCCTGGAGACCTTGTGACCGTTCTCCGCGAGGAAGTGGAGGAGTTGGATGGTGGCTGTGACTGCAAGCGGAGTGGTGTCGGCCGCCAAAAGAATATCATCGACGTACTGTATTAACACCACTCCATCCGGTAGCTGGACAGCGTCCAGCTGTCTCTTGAGGGCCTGGCTATAGATGCTGGGACTTTCAGTGTAGCCTTGGGGTGCTCTACAAAATCTGTACGAACGGGCTTTTAAGGTGAAGCCACAGAGGTAGCGGCTGTCTGGGTGGATGGGGATGGAGAAGAATGCGTTCTTGAGATCGATAACAGAAAAGGTGGTGGCAGTGGACGGAATCAGGGTCAGAATGGTGGTGATATCTGAGACTACGGGATACTGAGGCACAACCACTTTGTTAACCTCTCGTAGGTCAATGATGAAGCGGTACGCTTTCTCATCTCCCTCGCCTTGTTTCTTTACAATGGGTAGGATAGGGCTGTTACAAACATTACTACTTCTTCTACCACTCCTGCATCGGCTAGGGACTGGATAATCTTTACCAATGCCTTCTCACCCTCGGGCGATATCCGATACTGTGGAAGTTTTGGGAGCACTGCGTCCTGTCGAACAGTTATATGTACAGGGTCGATCATCATGCGTCCTACGTCTGAGTCAGTTTTGGCCCATAGGTACGAGGGTAAAGTGTCGAGTAGGGACAAGTCAGCATCGGTCATGGAGAACATACGTCGTGCAAGACAAGGCCCAAACAGATTTGGGTTATCATACAGTATGACTCGAACTCCGTCTGGGGAACACCTAATGGTAGCTCGGAAATGTTTTAGCAAGTCAAGACCCATAATGGCGTCGGGGGTGTTGGAGGAGAGCAGAAATGTCGTGTCAGTGGTGTTATTTTCCAAATCAAAGGAGATCGGTGTGGACAAGGGATTAGTGGAGGGCGTTCCATCAAAACCTATTGATGTTACATGTGAGCCAGACAAGGGTACCCTTGGAATCAGTCGTTTAGATAACGCACTACGTGCCGCCCCAGTGTCTACCAAAAATGGAGACTTCGTGCCCAGGACCTTAGCGGTGACGTAAGGACCTTGCTGGTCAACACAGAGCTCGACTGGATCTCTCCCTTGCCCCTGGTGGTCCTATGCAAAGTCATGGGTGTTCTCGTAGTCAGACTGTTGGTACTGGTTCTGTCGGGGACGGTCAAATGTGTTTGGTCTACCTGGCCTGTTGTTGTTGGTGTCATTCGTGTACCCTCGTCCCTGTCCTCTATTTCTGGGGCCATTCGCTACGTCTCTTGCTTCTCTATTTTTGTTCATTTCCAGAAGGACCGGGCACTGAGATTTCCAATGTCCGAATCCCTTGCAGAACGCACACTGATTCTCATCTAAGTCCTTACGTCCAGCATAGGGTGCGGGTGTATGGTCTCTAGGGGGTAGTTTTCTAGGAGCAGTTGGTTGATAATTTCCCTTGGAAGGTTGCCTTCCTATTGTCACCCCTTGCAACTGTGCGATCATTACTCTTTCCTTCAGGTCCTTTTTCTTTCTCTCGGACGCCCTATCGTTCTCGTTCTTTTGGTGTTCGTAGTACTGGGCCATCTGAAGGATAGCCGCGGGTTTGGAGGCCGCCCAACTACTCTCACTAGTCTGTAGTTTCTGAGAGACTTCCTGCGACAGACCCTTAACATAATTCTGGACAAAAAGGTGATGTCCGGTTGCAGTGGTCATGTCCTGGCCACTATAATCGGAAGACACTCGAATCGTGAGAAGTATTCCGATACGTGTTCCTGGGGTTTCTGGCGGCAAGCCGTTACTATCGACCAGTCTACCTTCTTTTCTGGGATCAGGGTCTTTAATTTCTGGACAATCTTGTCTGGGAGTTCTAATATGGCCTTTAAGGGTTTCTGTCCAGGGTCTCGCTGTTTATCTATGGTATCGAGTTGTACCCAGGTATATCCGAACGGCTCAAAGTGGTCGACTCTCCGGATTTGCTTCCACACATCAGCTGGCAGACATAACCCGAAAAACAAATCGATGTCCGCTAGGGTCATTATTGTTGAACCTAAGGCTGTGCCTAGTTCAGTGTAAAACGTTACAACAAACAAATGATGGACGGAATGCTGACAATGCAGACATTCTCCCCCAGTCAAGAGATCTGGGTTAAATCCATCGTTCTTTCGCCCACTACGCCACCCCAGTTCAGACATGGCCATATGCAAATCAGTCTTGACCCTGTGCCTCATGGGAACAGTCCAGCCCGAACTGCCAAGCCATGTCTTTCCTGGACCGGAATCAAGCATCCTAGGACCGGTTTCTGGCTATCAGCCGTCATCAGCCAGGATAGCTTGACTCCAGTGGCGTAGTGAGCATGGGACCCACGTCTGGGCATACCCATCCCACTTAGGGCGAAAAGCGTTACAACAAACAAATGATGGACGGAATGCTGACAATGCAGACATTCTCCCCCAGTCAAGAGATCTGGGTTAAATCCATCGTTCTTTCGCCCACTACGCCACCCCAGTTCAGACATGGCCATATGCAAATCAGTCTTGACCCGGTGCCTCATGGGAACAGTCCAGCCCGAACTGCCAAGCCATGTCTTTCCTGGACCGGAATCAAGCATCCTAGGACCGGTTTCTGGCTATCAG
The DNA here is from genome assembly GCF_964204655.1 of Triturus cristatus. Taxonomy (NCBI): domain Eukaryota; kingdom Metazoa; phylum Chordata; class Amphibia; order Caudata; family Salamandridae; genus Triturus; species Triturus cristatus. The sequence continues at coordinate 1,173,106,594 of NC_140594.1, forward strand.
CCGTCATCAGCCAGGATAGCTTGACTCCAGTGGCGTAGTGAGCATGGGACCCACGTCTGGGCATACCCATCCCACTTAGGGCGAAAAGCGTTACAACAAACAAATGATGGACGGAATGCTGACAATGCAGACATTCTCCCCCAGTCAAGAGATCTGGGTTAAATCCATTGTTCTTTCGCCCACTACGCCACCCCAGTTCAGACATGGCCATATGCAAATCAGTCTTGACCCTGTGCCTCATGGGAACAGTCCAGCCCGAACTGCCAAGCCATGTCTTTCCTGGACCGGAATCAAGCATCCTAGGACCGGTTTCTGGCTATCAGCCGTCATCAGCCAGGATAGCTTGACTCCAGTGGCGTAGTGAGCATGGGACCCACGTCTGGGCATACCCATCCCACTTAGGGCGAAAAGCGTTACAACAAACAAATGATGGACGGAATGCTGACAATGCAGACATTCTCCCCCAGTCAAGAGATCTGGGTTAAATCCATCGTTCTTTCGCCCGCTACGCCACCCCAGTTCAGACATGGCCATATGCAAATCAGTCTTGACCCTGTGCCTCATGGGAACAGTCCAGCCCGAACTGCCAAGCCATGTCTTTCCTGGACCGGAATCAAGCATCCTAGGACCGGTTTCTGGCTATCAGCCGTCATCAGCCAGGATAGCTTGACTCCAGTGACATATGGCCATGTCTGAACTGGGGTGGCGTAGTGGGCAAAAGAACGATGGATTTAACCCACATCTCTTGACTGGGGGAGAATGTCTGCATTGTCAGCATTCCGTCCATCATTTGTTTGTTGTAACGCTTTTCGCCCTAAGTAGGATGGGTATGCCCAGACGTGGGTCCCGTGCTCACTACGCCACTGGAGTCAAGCTATCCTGGCTGATGACGGCTGATAGCCAGAAACCGGTCCTAGGATGCTAGATTCCGGTCCAGGGAAGACATGGCTTGGCAGTTCGGGCTGGACTGTTCCCATGAGGCACAGGGTCAAGACTGATTTGCATATGGCCATGTCTGAACTGGGGTGGCGTAGTGGGCAAAAGAACGATGGATTTAACCCAGATCTCTTGACTGGGGGAGAATGTCTGCATTGTCAGCATTCCGTCCATCATTTGTTTGTTGTAACGCTTTTCGCCCTAAGTGGGATGGGTATGCCCAGACGTGGGTCCCGTGCTCACTACGCCACTGGAGTCAAGCTATCCTGGCTGATGACGGCTGATAGCCAGAAACCGGTCCTAGGATGCTAGATTCCGGTCCAGGGAAGACATGGCTTGGCAGTTCGGGCTGGACTGTTCCCATGAGGCACAGGGTCAAGACTGATTTGCATATGGCCATGTCTGAACTGGGGTGGCGTAGTGGGCAAAAGAACGATGGATTTAACCCAGATCTCTTGACTGGGGGAGAATGTCTGCATTGTCAGCATTCCGTCCATCATTTGTTTGTTGCAACGCTTTTCGCCCTAAGTGGGATGGGTATGCCCAGACGTGGGTCCCGTGCTCACTACGCCACTGGAGTCAAGCTATCCTGGCTGATGACGGCTGATAGCCAGAAACCGGTCCTAGGATGCTAGATTCCGGTCCAGGGAAGACATGGCTTGGCAGTTCGGGCTGGACTGTTCCCATGAGGCACGGGGTCAAGACTGATTTGCATATGGCCATGTCTGAACTGGGGTGGCGTAGTGGGCAAAAGAACGATGGATTTAACCCAGATCTCTTGACTGGGGGAGAATGTCTGCATTGTCAGCATTCCGTCCATCATTTGTTTGTTGTAACGCTTTTCGCCCTAAGTGGGATGGGTATGCCCAGACGTGGGTCCCGTGCTCACTACGCCACTGGAGTCGAGCTATCCTGGCTGATGATGGCTGATAGCCAGAAACCGGTCCTAGGATGCTAGATTCCGGTCCAGGGAAGACATGGCTTGGCAGTTCGGGCTGGACTGTTCCCATGAGGCACAGGGTCAAGACTGATTTGCATATGGCCATGTCTGAACTGGGGTGGCGTAGTGGGCAAAAGAACGATGGATTTAACCCAGATCTCTTGACTGGGGGAGAATGTCTGCATTGTCAGCATTCCGTCCATCATTTGTTTGTTGTAACGCTTTTCGCCCTAAGTGGGATGGGTATGCCCAGACGTGGGTCCCGTGCTCACTACGCCACTGGAGTCAAGCTATCCTGGCTGATGACGGCTGATAGCCAGAAACCGGTCCTAGGATGCTAGATTCCGGTCCAGGGAAGACATGGCTTGGCAGTTCGGGCTGGACTGTTCCCATGAGGCACAGGGTCAAGACTGATTTGCATATGGCCATGTCTGAACTGGGGTGGCGTAGTGGGCAAAAGAACGATGGATTCAACCCAGATCTCTTGACTGGGGGAGAATGTCTGCATTGTCAGCATTCCGTCCATCATTTGTTTGTTGTAACGTAGTTCAGTGTAAAAGGCAGTCGGGTTCTTTCTCAAATCGGGTAAGGACTTTCTGAAAGTCAGGATGTTTTGTCGGTCCCATGGCTGATAGACCCAGTTATACACAACCCTCCCCTTCGCATCTTGGTGGTTGATGTCATCGTGTGTTCCCTGACCTCGTGGGGGGACCCAGTAGGGAGCGGCTTCCTTGATGGGCATCATGGTATCAGTTTTTTCTGCCTGGGGTTCAGTCGCTACGGGGGTTTCTGTTTTGGCTTTCTGTCTTTGTTCTTTGAGGTGGCGGAAGACTTCAAGCGTACGCGTGAAGAGGTCCGTCACATCGCCCTCGCCCTCATCGCCAATGTCAACTTTTCTATACAAAGTCGCTAAGCTCTCAGAACCCTTATCCTGGTATCTATCCTCATAGGCATTTAGGGTGTGGTAACAAAACCGCACGACAAAGTGTCGTCTGTGGCTATCGGCATATGAATTGTACATATCCGTCACATATTCCTCACTTTCCTTCCGTTCTACTAATGTTCTCACTACCTTATCGATTCCGGCTCGTTCACCTTTGGTCAGCCGATTCATTCTGGCGGAATCCTTCTTTCTAGTCTCAGGGTCATCTAATGTTACCGCTAACGTTGTGTTCAGTGCAAGGGGTTCGGCCGGCGCGGAGGCCGTGAGGACCGAGACCCTGACACTACTCTCGCTTGCATTCGGGGATGGTGGGTGCTGTACTAAAGGTTGGGAGGGAGCGTATGGAGGGGGCATGTAGATAATTGGGGGGCCTAATAGCAAATCATCGTTCGCTCGTTGTTTGGAAGGTAACTCAGGGTAGAGCGTAGAGGGGGTCCTAACAGGGCACTGGCCTGATGTTTCAGACTCTTGTTTTAGTTTAGCTTCCTCTCTCTCTTTTATTTCTTCTTCTAGTTTTCTAGCGGCAAGGTGAGCTGCTTTTCGTAACTCTTTTTCTGCTTTCACTTCTTCTCTCTTTTTCCTTTGTGCTGCTTCTTTGCGCCACATGCCGATACTATCAAGCATGGTGGGCGTTGTTTTATTACTGCGAAGAGCTGTTTCTAGCGTTTCTATTTTACGATCATCAAAGGATCCTATCAGTGGCCACTGACTTTCGGGGTCCTTCTTTGTATATTTATGCCATAGTTTGCTATAGGCTACGGCGACTAGTCCATATTTAGTGAACATGTCCTTATTAGGGGTGCCTTCCAGTGGAGCTGGATGGTTCATCTCTAATAAGCGGTCCGGGCTGAACCAACTACCAATCAGTGGGGAGAAGATAGGCATGACAGATTACAAAGGGTGGGCAAAGGTCCGCACTACCTATCCTTCGCTACTTGCAAAGACTAGACAGAATATTTCTATTCTACGTTATTTGCAAACAGAGAATATCTCAAAAAGAACTATTCTTCAAACAATCAATGTTCAGACAATCAATCAGTGGGGAGAAAAATAGGCACGACAGATTACAAAGGGGGGACAAAGGTCCGCGTTACCTACCCTTCACTATCTGCAAAGGAAGAGGGAGTATTTCTACTCTTCCCCGTTTGCAGGCAGCGAATATCTCAAAGAATAACCAAATAAGCAATACTAGTATTTTCAATCAATCAAACAATCGTTTCGCAATTCGTCGTGTTACACGACCTTACCCGGACCGCGTGGACAGTTTCTCGTCTTCCGCTTCCAGCGCCCGATCGTCCTCTACTCTCTGTTATGCCGCGGCACTCCTGATGGTTCCCAGTCAGGACTGTAGATCACTCGAGAGAGGTCTGCTCGGAACCAGTGAAGTTCGGATGATCGGCCGCCAGACGAGGGTCTATCGGGTGGGAGCTCTTCCCGATCGTTGCAGTCGTTCACTCTGTTGTCAGGACCTCTCCCGCTGGATCCACGTGTCGCTGATGGGCCCCACGTTTGGGTCGCCAATTGTAAAAAGGTAGGCAGTTTCAGTCGATAACCTTTAAGTATTGCCCGGCGGTAATCGCCTCTCATACCATTCGATAATTATCAAACAAAGAGACAGGCGCTGGAGACTGGAAGGCAGGAAACAAAGGTTTTATTCCGACAGAGCAGAACAGGTCAGATCGGACAGCAAGGTATCGTTTCGAGGTGCTCCGTCTGCGTCTCTGAGACCTGGTCTCTTATACACAATTGTATTACTTTATTACAGGTTTATTATACATGGCACATTCCTGAGATTGCTTTGATACATGAAAGGACATCCTCGGAGTCCCCGCCTCAGGCCCGCTCCCACACATAGCTACAGTAGAAGTCCCCACCCCACCCACAGTAGGAGATGGCTATCACACAGCTGGACATCCCGCCGATTCCCGGAATTTGTGCGACTGGTCGGGTCTCATGGGGTGGGGGCCTTGATCAACTGTAACTCCTTTGAAGAGGGGTGATTCTTTACAGTGGGAGCAATAAACTGCATCCGCAGGGCTAGGTGATGGCCTGGGATCGGCTCAGACAATCGGGCACAGAGGAAGGGGGTTATCAAAAGGGTGTGTGATCATGTAAGGGATGAAGGGAGGTGTTGGTCAGGCACGGGATGTGGTTCCAAGGCAGAGTCGCGCAGGAGGAGAGGTTTTATGGCCCGTGCATGAGAGAGCGGGGGTGGTCAGCGCGTGGGGGGATGTTCGCAGCGCCAGAGGGACGCACTGGCGATCGGCAAGGAACAGGGAGAGAGGCCATGGTGCCTAAAATGGCTGCCATGTGTTTTTGCGTGCGGTGCTGGGGAAGAGGCAAGATGGCGCAGATAATGTTCAGTTACGAATTAAATTTCGACATGTGTGTTCTTGTGTGAGTGAGTGTTGTCTGCAGTGTGCATATCCGCACACCAATTAAACCTCAATCATATTAAATGTGTGCCTCTGGCCCGGTCCCTTAGCACTGCCCGTAGCCCGCCCCATAGCCCTGCCCCCTCTAACCCCGCCCCCTAGTCCACATCTCAATTTGGTGAGTACCTGCACTTATTGATTCCCATTTAAAGCACCGCTGCCAGTAAAGGGGTTGATGCCGGAATTGGTCCCAGCACATCTGTGGACTGATGTTAGTGTACAGGAACTGTTGCTTGTGGTGTGTGACTGCAAAATACCAAAACGTCACATGAAAAAACAAAGGCTAAAGTGATTTTTTAGGTCTCGCCTGACCCAGCGCATGCGCTGGTCTGGTGAGACTTATTGAGAGGGCTCCAAAAAGTGCTACCAGGTCAGCCTAGAGCTACAGTGCATGTCCGCGGGCGCGCGCGCCGCGCTTTACCGCAATTACTTTCACTTTCACAGCCGCTTTGATGTTTGATCGGGATCCCGATTGCGATCACTTTAACTTTTGCGGTCGCACGGCCGCTTTGCATAGCCAATAGGTCTTGCTCTTGGAACCTTATAAGTATTTCGTTATGCAACTGTTGCATGGCTAAACACTTATAAGGTCCCAAAGGCGAGACCTATTGGCTATGCCAATGCTTGTTTAGTTTTGTTTATACCACATTAACCTATGTTTCAAAAGCACTTCATCCGTCAGATGATTTAAAACATTTGTAATTGCATCTGTCACAGACGGGGGAAGTCAAGAGCATTGCATTTGGTGATTTGGTGTGCGACTTATGGTTTGCATCATGTCGATCGTGGCCCGAACCGTATTTGGCACATTTCAGTGTGTGCCCTGCCGGGCATCGCTGTCGGACATGGAGCTTGTCCTTCCTTTGAATGAGAACTGTCCGTCAGCGGCTTCGTTTCTTAAACATAGCCAGTTGTGCAGCATTCTGTGGGTCTCATGAAAGCTTTTCTAAACTGAACCCTGTGGCTGCTGCTAACCCTCATCGATTGGGGATTAAAATATTATCAATCTAATTCTGTGTGTTTCAGTCCCTTCCCACACCTGCTTGAATGATGTTGCATCGCTCAGTGAGATATAAGGCCCTGGTACTGGAACCTAGGGTCTGCTGCATGAAGACACCTAATAAGGAATCGTACAAGACTTCAAATTAAGATTTACAATTTCGTATTAGGAATCTACTAAAATGGATTTGGTAGAAGTGGTTGCAATTTGCACAACGACTTTTACCAAAAGCATTGGTATTTTGTAAAACAGTCTGAGTATTTATAGGTTGGTTCCCAAAATATAGATTTGTAGTGAGTCGCTATTTGACCTACTCAGTGGCGGCTGCCACAGTGAAGAATTGGTGAGGCAGGTTGAGGGCTACGCCGGGGTAGCGCGTTAGGCAGAGCACACATGGGGAAGTGGGGGGTTAATAATAAAACAAAACACTTACCTGGAGCTGCCACCCGCCTCCCGCATCGCTTCTCATACTTCCGAGTCCCAGCATGCACTGGGGCAGCGTCACAGACTTCCTGTGTTATCCCTGTGCTGCTCTCATTCTATGAGAGCAGCGTGTGGATTGGCCTGAGCGGGCTGGAAAGACGCTCCACTCAGACCAGAGGGTCTGTGGGGTTTCTCCAGCCCGGATGTTCAATGAAGTCGGGCTGGAGAAACCTAAGTGCGCATGTGTGTTTTGGTGAGCCTGAGACAGCCGGCCAAACACTCATGAGCACTTAGGGAGTGCACATAGCACTCCTCCTCCCAATGCCCCGCCCCTCCCTGCACAAGCTGGCTCAGAGCCAGCAAATGAAAAATAAAACGATGATAGAACATCGTTTTATTTTTCATTTGCGGGCTCTAACGTAGGCAGTGGGGTGACACTCCTCCGCCGTTGGGGAGGAGACGCTGCTGGACCTAGTTCAGTGATACGCATGGGGTAGGTCACAAACTGCGACCCACTAAGATTGGTTAGAGTCACAGGCATGGTGGCCTACGAGGTAGCAGACCACCATCTCTGTGATTGCTTCTAAATAAAACAATGTTTTTTTCTATTGAAACTCGTTTTCCTGAAAGGAAAATGAGGTGCATTAAAAAAAGAAAATTAATGATATTACAAACATTAACTTCCGGCCTTCGGTTGAACGCGGCTACATCCGTCCTGGTCCCTTCTCACCTTTCGAGAGAATGCTTTGACTGGCACTCGTCATACCCCTTCAGCGACAGCCTTTCAAGTATCTGGGAATCTGGGTCGCCCTCCTCCCCGACCTCGCTTGGTCACTCAATGTTGGCGGCCTGGGGATGACGAATCTCTACCTTTACTATTTAGCGACTTGGCTCCTCACCGTGCATGATTGGTTTAACGGCGGCTGGTCCGACCCGGCATACCGCTTAGAGCTCCACGCCCTGGGTTTGGCTAACCTTCAAGGGATGCTGTAAGGATGCGCTAGTCCCCAAAATTTACCGGAGATCATGCGTGGAGTGCTCCTGGCCTGGCGGGCTTCTCTGCGTCACACCCAATGGTCAGATAAACTGACTCAACATACCCCACTGTGGTGCGGCACATGGCTCGGAGAGGTTGCCAATATCTCGGGTTTCAGATCATGGGATCTCATTGGCCTTTCGCTACTGGGAGATGTCTGGGGTGGGAGTCACATACGCACTTTCCAAGAATGACAGACTCACTACTCCCTCCACGCTTCCCAATTCTACCGTTACCTGCAGATATGCCATGACCTCCAATCTCACATCTCATAGGGCACCTCCCTGCCCGAATATAGCCCACCCGAGGCCCAGACCATGACCGGCAACCTAGGCAAGGGAGGGATCTCCCATATCTATCGCTCCCTCACCAATAATACCCCCAATACATTAGCATTACTCAGAGACAATTGGGAGGGTTGGCTCGGGTCTCTGGACGTCGCTGATTGTCGAGACGCATTGATGGCACCGAAAACGGTCACAGCCTCAGCAAGACTTTGTTTAGTTCAGATTTTCTACCTTCACCCTGCTATCTTTCCCATTGTGTCTCCATCATGCTGGGCTCCGACCTGATGCTTCCTGTCCCCGCTGCACTCACCCCCAAGCTGACTTTTATCACATGGTATGGCTTTGCTCCGCAATCACACACTACTGGGAGTCAGTAACAGGGGAACGTACTGAGATTCTGGGCTGGGAGGTTACCCTTAACCTCATGAATGTTCTTCTGGGTATCTCGGAGGGGATTGACGGTTCCAGAGCTGAAAAACTCTTTCTAAACACAGCTCTGATGGTGGTCAAGAGGGACATTGCAGCCAATTGGCTTAACTCGGCTGCCCCACCCTGAAGCGCTGGAGCAGAGGGGTGGATTGGTGCGCCGCACAGGAGCGGCCCCTATATGAGGCCAGAGGATGCCCGAAGATATTTCGTACAATGTGGGGCAAATGGGTTGGGGTGGTGGAGGATTGACACTCCTAATGGGTGTTCGAGGACTGGAATGGGTGCAGCTATGTATTTGCCTTGTTTTTTGATTATAGAGGCTGATGTGATCTTCTTTTGTAGATGTCTTACGCAACTTACTCTACGTGCAGCTGGTGTTGTTATCCCTTGTTGGTCTCTCCTAAAATCAATAAAATGTATTATCAAAAAAACATATTACAACATTTTTTGTGAGCAGGCAGGAGACCATGGGACCACCGGCTGCTACCAGAAACATGTATTTATCAACATTCACAAGAGGGAATGGATCGCTTGGGGAACCCTTCCCATTTTCGAACGGTTACCACCAATTTGGATTTGTTGGCAAAATAATAATGTTTTGTGTCTGTCTTTCGGTCACAAAACATAAAACATAATTAAAGGAATCACTATTTGAAAGGGACATCCTCAACACGCCACTTCCAAATACTGATTCTGTATTTTGTCTGAAACCCAAATTGTGATTCAGTGGGGTGTTAATAAATCTCAATTTTGTTTTGTAAATTTAAAAAAGCCCTATTGCGGTCACAAAGGGTCAAATTGGACGCTTGTGACTGTAAATTTGTGTTCTACATCAGGGAAGTAGTCTTGTATTTACTAAGTCGGTCACTAGTATAAACAAATCTTGTGCCTTGGTGGCTCTGGCCTCAATGGCGGCTCCTCAGCTAAGGCGGAGGAGCGTCGCCCCACTGCCAGGAGCAGCAAAGAAAGGAAAAGATAAAATGATAATAACGGTATGTTATTGTCCTTTTATTTTTTCCTCCTGCTGCGGCAGTGCGTGAGGGGGTGGGGTGAAGCTGCAGGGGAGGAGTGGTAGACACTTCTGTGCGCAATGACTGGTCGGCCCCCTTGGTCCACTCAATGCAGTCATGCGCACTCCCATGTAATACAGCCTGCATGGACAACATGCCCACCCCTACAGCCCCTGGCTGAGCGCTATGTCACGGCGCACACACCAATCACAATGCTCCCTTGGCTTAGGGGTGGGAGCCTGGCTGCTTGCTTTCTGTTCCCACCTGGAGTCGGACACAGGCGAGCAGGTGAGACGATGCGGGACCCGGCAGCAAGATATGTTTTTTTACATTTATTCTGTTAAGCAGCCCGGAGAGACCCCCGTGCCTGCCTCCCCACCTGCGAGCCATGCTGGCTGCCCCTGTCTGTCCTCCCCTCTGTCTTCCTTCGTCCAAAGAAGCTATCTAGTGCCTGTGGCAGGGGGGCTGAACTTATCAGCATGTGTTTCAAGAGACCCAACCTACAGCTCTGTTTTCTAAATTCATACCTTCTGTTTTCAAGGTCACACTCGCCATCTCAGTCTTAACTTTCCTACTGTTTCACAGACCAGGAGCTCTACCCACAATCCCACGGGCCCTTTGCCAATTATGCATGCTGCTAGTAATTACATTAAGTCTGTTTGTTCTCTCCAGTAGCTGCCTCAGTTTTCGCACAGGCCGTGCTGCTGTGTGTTTTGGGAATCTGAAATCCAGGCAGCTGGGCTGCTGTGAAACCAATCTCTAAGTCTGTTTGGCTAAAGCCTTTTGCAGTTATGTTTGCTTATAATGTTTGCTTTCCGATTCATGGATGCTTGTTGTCAAGAATAAATGTCAAAACGCCGTCTGACGCTTCATCCCGGAATGTTTTGTCTTTCCTGATAAGTCTCATTTTAAACACCTTGTTAACCGTAAAAACTGCTGTTGTGTGTCCCATTTTTCACACTCAAGGGGGTCTGATCTTACAATGGGTGCAGCTAATCTCTGCTTAATTTTCCCAGCTGATTTTAAGTTTGATTCCCAGAGATTTCATATTTTAACCACCATGCTCTACTGTGAACTCTTGAATCTTTATCTATGGTGTAAAGTTAGCAGTGGCATATACGGTGCCTTTGTACCAATAATTTTAGGACTGGAAGCATAAGATACTCTTGGGTTCCTCTGCAGCCTGCACCCGAGTGGGACCGGTATGCCCAGACGTGGGTCCCATGCTTTCCATGCCACTGGAGTCAAGCTAGCCTGGCTGATGAGGGGTGACACCCCGAAACCAGTCCCAGTATGCCTGGGAGGGCCTGGCCTGGCAGTTCGGGCTGGACTGTTTCCATGGGGAACAGGGACAAGGCTGATTTGCATATGGCTGGGTCTAAACTGGAAAGGCGTGGGAAGCAAAAAGCGAAGGATTTAGGCCCAGATCTCTGTACTGGGGTGAATGTTTGACATTGTGCAGCATTCTGTCCATCAATTGTTCTTTTTGCATTTGCACCCAGAAGGCTGGACATAATATCAGAAAACATAACAGGCCCAAGTTCCACCCATCATTGAAGAAATGTCTTGACGGCTTCTCATCAGGGTCCCAAAGCCCTCTTCAGCACCGCCAAGGACAGCCGCAGAGGGCACCCCTGTCGAGCCCCTGGTTCAGTTGTGAAGGAGTCTGACGTAACACCTCCATAATGAACCTCAGCTGTGGCATAGGCACGCACTGCTCACTTTTTTAGGTCTCGCTGGAGCCAGCGCTTTAGCGCTGCTCTCGCGAGAGCTTTTGTAAAAGGGGGATCTGGAAGTGCAAACTAGTGCTTTTCAGGCCTCCAAATACAGTGCATGTGCGCCGGGCGCGCGCACCATTTGGCAGCCTGAAAGCACTAGTTTGCACTTTCAAATCCCCCCCCCCCCTTTACAAAAGCTCATTTCGCTTCCGCTTTGATGAGAACATCAAAGGGGCCACGAAATTGCTCACCATTTGCCACCCCCTCCCTCCCTTATCCCACTTCCCTCACAATGGCGACAGCTTGTTTAATCTCTACGTCTTGTCCCCCAACGTTTTTCTCTCGGACTATGGCTCCCTTTTGCTTGCTCTCTTCAGCGCTCTTTTTTTTCTTGCTTTCTCTTTCCTAAAATCTCAATCACACAATTCTTTTAGTAGCGGGCAAAGCAACACAATCATTCTCATAATAAACACAGCAGGACATGGTTTTAAGAAAATGTCAAAGGTGAATTAAGGGTAGGAAAAATAGCGAAATCGTTTATTTGTGAAGTATGCATAATTTATATTTAAAAAATACACGTATTAAGTGGAACACACTTCCCCAGTCGTCTGCCATACACATAAACCAGAAAGCCGTATAAACCTGGTGCTACTAGCATTTGGACACCTGCAAGGACTTAGGAACTTTATACATCGATGAATAATTAAATGGCGCATGACCACATTTGAAGATTACAAAATGCTGACGGCAGCCCAAAGCGAAGAGTCGTTTAGGAGTAGACTTCGTGACTGACGAGGTTGTAAAATAATTAAGTAGGACAAACTATGGCTGCAGCTCATCTCTCAGTGGAATAAAACCGGAAATGTTGAATGGTTTCACCCAGTGCCATGGTCACATACAAATTGCTCCTCTTTCTAAGTTTCCCAGAGATTCTATGATTGTCAATCCTGAGTCCGACACAAACAGACTATTTTGTCTGGGTTTTACCTACTTGGAAATTCAACCAGGCATTACTACGAGAAAAATGCGGGGGAAACAGCTTGGATCGGAGCGGTGGAAAACATGGGATAAAACCAAACCTGCATACGATAAAACCAAACCTGCATCCTATTTCTCATCCTGACCTATGAAACTCAGAAGTATGAGGTAAAACCACGTGTGCCGAAAAACTGAGGGGCATATTATCAAGCACGGCGTTAACATTATCGCCGCTTTAGCGGCAGACCTGCCGCTAAAGCGGCGATAATGGGCTTGATAATATGCCGCAGAGAATTCCAATAGAAGCCCAGGTTCACACCAGAACATGGACTTCTATTGGAATTCTCAAGGGCATATTATCAAGCCCATTATCGCCGCTTTAGCGGCAGTTTTCTGCCGCTAAACGGCGATAATTTTAACGCCGTTTCTTAATAATATGCCCCTAAGAGAATTAATAGGAGACCTCCAAACAAGACCACCGCCTTACTCACATGTTATATGCAGGTGACCTAAGTTTGTTGGCTATGACCCCTGCAAGCCTACAACGGCTCCTAGACACCCTCTCAATCTTCACTGAGTGGCACAAACTAGAAATTATTTTTAAAACAACCAAAGTGGTGAAGTTCAGCAAGAAAACTAAAAGACCTGGTGCCTAGATGGTAAGAAGGGATTAAATAACCAGTCGAACCAAAATACAAATACTTCTGGATATCTTTCGACAAAAGAGGTACTTTCTCTGCACACATGGATAAAATGAAATCCAAAAAGCTACCTCCCTAACTTTTGGCTGTAACACCCTGTCGAAATCCTTACAAGAATAAATGTTGGGGCCTCTCCACAAGGCCATAGCAGGAAAGCTACTCTCATCTATCTTTTATAGCTGCGAACTATTGGTAGGAACAAAGGTGGCAACGCTGCTCGGCCTGCTTATTGCTAAACATATCGGGCTGTATACAAATCGCCAAACTATACATTGCAGGCCCAACTACGCCTAGAGCTAGGCTTGAAAAATGAATCAATTGCCATAAACTGCTCTTTCTTAACAAGCATTTGCAATGCAATAGAGAGAGAGGATGTGTGCGCGAGGAGGGGGGGGGGGCGGTACCATGTGGTGTCTCTCTGGGAGCAATGTGCCTGTGGCGATAGCGTGCGAAAGACTGTGCGCTGCAGGAGGGGCAACCAGAGGCGCAAATCTGTTTGATGTGTAGACGAGGGGTGTATGGCGTGTGAGGCGAGAGCTTGTGCTAGCCATAGGAACAACGTTTTTGTGTGTGGGTGAGCATGCGCGCTGAGCTGCAGAGTGGCCCCATGATATTGATAACTTGTTTTATTTTGCAAGTGGAGCCTTGCTTTCCTGCAGCCTGGACATTTCAGAATAGCATCGCTTTCCGTCCCTAACCCCTCGCAGCTTATTTATTTGTTGGTTTGTGAGTTGAGGAAGATGATCTATCTGATGCTTTTCTTTTCACATTCTTGCCGATCTTCCGGCGTGTTTTCCTTCTTTCAGGGGGAGACCGGGGAGAGGGCTTTTCCTAATGGAAAGAATGCAGGGCGTGTGACTGAAGAATGTTTTGTTCTGAGCTAGTTAAGGTGCTATAATGGACGTTTCTTCCAATGTTTTAATGCAGTGTCCGTACCGGAGTCAAATTATTTATTAGGCCTAATTACTTTCACATTCGGCCATTGCTTGTTATACACTTGTTTTGTTTTCTTCTCTTTCGTAGTTAGGGAAATGTGATGGTGAAAGGCAGCACGAGTACATTTAAAGTGTAAGAATGCTTGAGTTTTCGTCTGTCCTTGTGCTTTCATTTCGCACCCTCTTTTATTTGTTTGCAAAGCGCTCTGATACCCATGGGTCTCGCCAGCGCTATATAAAGCTTTATAAATAAAAACTCGGGCGCACTTCAAATTACAAGAACGGTTCTGTTTCTGGCCAGTCCCGATCACTGACCCTTGGAAACACTCTCCGCTCACTCCCAGCTCAGCACATCCAACTCTTCCCTCAGTCCACAGCACAGAGCAGCCGATTTAAAGGGGGCGCTGTTTTTCACAGAAATTGCGTGCACTTCGCCCCGGAATCAGACTTGGCACCAAGATAACAGGCCACAGACATGCCTCATAGCTGAAAATAAAATAAATGCAAGTCCAGTCTGGTCATTAGATAAAGCTCTCTACCAGGTTTTATTGTTGTAGCCCTCTCCATGGATATTTCACGGGAGCCATTTCAATCAAATGCTAGATGTGTACTCTGTTTTCAGCTGCAAGAATTTCCCTGAAACATGAGCCTAAACGTCTGACTGTTGCATGTGGGCACTGATAGGGCTGATAAGGAAGAGTGATTATGGCAATAAAGGAGGCCTGTGCGAATTCTGTAGCCTTCACTGCTTGTGGATAAGCACATTATAAGCGTGCTCTCCCCGTTACTCTTGAAAATGTATCCATGTGTTAAGATGTCTGAAATGGCCGCAAGGAAGCTCTACAAATTAGTGCTCCGGAGTAGCACTAATTTCTGTTATTTATTAACAAAATAAACAGATACACATTTGTGTCAGGGGCGGCCTTAGGCATGTGCAAGCTGTGCACCTGCACAGGGCCACCAAACCCCAGGGGCCACCTCGAGGAATCGGATACAATACATATTCGTGGCGGCCCCTTGGCGCATGAACGACTGAGGCGTGCTAAATCCAATGTGATGCACGCTGAATGGTTGTTCTTATACTCTTTTCCTTTCTAACCCAGTCTCGTCTTTGTGTGGGGTCGGCCTTGTTTCGGGCTCTTCTGGTAGGTCTTGTGCTTGTTTAGAACTTTTTTTCAAGGAGAATCGAGCTTGTTTTAATAGTCCAGATCTGGCACCTCCGGAGGCTCGCATGCGCGCGCATGCGCAGTGCTCGCGAGTCCTGCAGCGAAGGGGTTACAGAAGCACCACGCATCACTGGCGGCAGGAGGGGTGGCAGCACCCGTGCTCGGCGTGCAGCGAGCAGCACCGAGACCGGCCGAGGCCATGCAACGGCGCGCCTAGAGACCCTGGGCAAGAAAGGCCGCCTTTCAGAGGATAGCATGCCAGTGTGCAACCTTTGGTGCCAGCTGCGAGGTGAGCAGCCCGAGGGTCAGGGCATGTGGAGGGGGAGTGAGGAGGTCAGCGTGTGCCACTGCAGAGTGAACCCGAGGGAAGGTGAGCCATTGGACGAGGGTGTGGGGAGCCCTGGGGAGGAGGGCAGATCAGGGGTAGGAATGTATCCCAGCCCATGGGGGTGAGGAGCCGGGGGCGTGGGGAAGGTTGGGTGAGGATGTTATTGTAGAAGGTGTGTGCTTTGGGTCTGGGTGGATGTAAGCCATGTGAGGTGGCGAGCTGGAGGTATTCTGGTGGTCATGGGAAGGGAGGGCATGATGAATCGTGAGAGAGCCTCTCTCTCACGATTCATCTCTGAGAGGCCGCGGGTCGGAGAGGTGGTCACCGTGCGCCAGGGGTAGGGATTGGTACAGATCGGCGCTGTATGTTGAGGGAAGAGTGAGTCAGGAGTGCAGGGGCTGTGTTTACTTGTGGCTGAGGGGAGGCATGGTGATTTTTGGAGGTGTAACTTGGGAGGCACGGTCATATTGGGGGGAAGAGGAGAGCAGGGTACGAGGTGTTAGACGTAATGTTAAGGATTCATTAAAATGATTACAATTACTTATCAACAATCATGAAAACAGAGTATGAAGCTGATACTTGTGATCTAATGAGTGGATCTGCCTGCACAAATCTTTTAAAACATCGAGTGTTCGAATGTACTTGGCATTTGGTGATGTCTGTTTATATGGTGTTGAGGCAGACATGAAAT
Organism: Triturus cristatus; assembly: GCF_964204655.1. NCBI lineage: Eukaryota > Metazoa > Chordata > Amphibia > Caudata > Salamandridae > Triturus > Triturus cristatus. Next base: position 1,173,122,550 of record NC_140594.1, read on the forward strand.
GCAAGCACCTATGGATGGACGCCTGGAATAGGATGGCAGTGCCTACCCATGTTAACTCAATCTAATGCCCTTTTGCAGAGACCTTGGTAGGAGACTGGCTTCTTGATCATTTCCTTAATTACATTCCAGTGCTTGTCATGTGACTAGCAGAGAAAACTAGTTTAACTAGTCCTCAGTTTGCAATTGGTGAAGCAGCCTTCTCTGTCCATACTAGGGGCATAGCTACCATTGGTTCAGCAAGTACAGTGGTACTGAGACCCAAAACCCTCAGGGGCCCACTGAACCCTGATAATTGCTATATTTTACTTCCTGAGCAGCAGCCAAAGGGGCCATTTTCCTTGCTTATGCCACGGCTCATGGGGCCGTTGGTACGCTGTGCTAGTGATTCGTACGTCTGCTTGAAAGTTGTCTCCTGACTGGATGTTCCTTGCACATTCATTTTGCTTCAGTGAACCTCTAGTGCCTTTTCATAGCCTCAGGACTCACTGTAATTAATCCTTGTTTAATAGGTGCTCTGAAAGCGAGCAGAACTGGTTGCTGGAATATGGCACTATACAAGAAACCTTAATTAAATATTTTGTATTTTGTCTTTTGACAATGTGGTAAAGTGGACGAGTCTTTGGTTACCTGTAGGCTGTCTTCAGGATCAGTTAGTGACGTACTGAGACAGGTCTCTGTGTGCCATGATTTCAAGGTAGCGTACTCTCTTCCTGCTAAGGTCACTTCCCAAATAGATCATGAACTATTCTCCAGGCTCTACTGTTCTCAGTGGACTGAGAAAACAGACCTTGTATGCCAAGTCACATGATCTACCCTATAGTTTTATAACACTCTTCAAATAAACCTTCCATATGTGGCTAGTCCTCATAATGTGTCATACATGTAGTGGGAAGGGTAATTACTATCAATCAGTCAGGGTTTGTAAAGCTCAGCTGCTTCACACATAAGGGTCTCGAGGTGGCGTGGGATTCATGCTGCTGGATCATGCTGCTTGTTGGTTGAACAGCGAGGTCTTGTGGTCCTTCCTGAACTGCTGGAGCGTTGGTGAGGCTCTGAGGTGCAGGGGGAGGGTTTTCAGGTTTTCACTGCCAGGTGGGAGAAGTAGCGGCCTCCACTGTTTTATCAGCGGCTGCATTGGGTGGCTGCTAGGGAGATGGTTCTGGAACATATTTTCCTGGTAGGTTGGTGGAAATTCACTCGTTCATTAAGATATGCTGGTCCTTCATTGTGTAGTCCAGGGAAGACATGGCTTGACAGTTCGGGCTGGACTGTTCCCATGAGGCACAGGGTCAAGGCTGATTTGCATATGGCTATGTCTGAACTGGGGTGGTGTGGTGAGCAAAAAAACGATGGATTTAGGCCCAGATCTCTGTACTGGGGTGAATGTATAACATTGTTCTGCATTCTGTCCATCAACTGTTGTTTTTGCAAGAAAATAAAAATGACACATCAAAATCTTTCAGCAGCCGCCACTGCTGATTGTCTTCTTTTTTTCCCTACCCACTGCTAGTCTCGCCCGCTGCATTGCAAGCAAAATGAAGAGAATTCGAGTACACAAATCTGGTTATTCGAAACGAAAGAGAAAGGTGGCTCAGCAGGCTTTCGTAGTGTCACAGGAAGGAGCAATCCTGAACTTTATCACCCAAGGGAAACCTAAAGATGGACAATCCTCTGGCCAGAGTACTGCTGATGCACTAGGTAAAACAGGCGCTGACGACCATAAAGAAGAACAAAAAAATGATGATATCCATGAGCAGAATAATACTCATGAGCAGACCAATGAAAATGAACAAGGTGACTCTGAAATTGATACAAACATGCAGCAATTACCAACTCAGGATGAGGATTATTACAAAAGACCCTCAGACAGAGAAACTCAAACATCATTCATCGGTCCATCAACATCTGGCATTCTGAAGGAGGTTCAGAGTTTACAGACGGATGATGCTGGTATTGAAAAGGAAGCCAAAGAGCAAGACCATGTTACAGACCCGTGTTTTGAATATGATTTATGTGATTGAAGGGATCCTACTTTGTGGCCGAACTCTCTTACGGACGCGCAACGTGTTTTTCTTGTTGAAAGGGGTCCCTCCAGAGACCCAGATTCTAAAACAAAGTATCCAAGTGATGAGCACTCAAAAAGTAAAAGTCGTTTTTCTGTTACCATGGTACTGGTCATCTAACGCCTTTTCTGGACGTTTTATTAAAACACCTTCCTGAGCTCCGCCCCGCCCGGACCCCCTCTTCCGGGGCCCCCTACCTGCGCTCCCTGCACAGGGCCACCATGAGCCTAGAGCCGCCCCTGTTTGTGTAGCACCCAAATCAGATTTCTAAGAAACTACCGTTGTGAAACCAACACACCAAGAGCCCCACTGTTCGTTCTCTTGAACCATCAGACTGACACATCTGAAGCACTGTCCATAGCACACTGACACACACACACACTCACTGCACCCCGCACTGAATCCTACTTCTGCATACTTAATATACTTCTGCAAGTCATTCATACACTGGCACACTTTAAATCCGTATAGAAAGCAATGCATTGCATATTGTGGCAACTAGCTTATACACACATCCACTTGGCTTGCAGACACTACACCTCAACACCTTACTCCAACAAACGGCAAACAAATACAAATGCCTACGCCACCTAGAACCCAATGCAATGAAGAGTACACTTGGCTTTACCACACCCTCTAGATAGGTCTGAGCTCTTAAAAGCTCTTTTCTAGTCTTATAAAGTCTTTTAGGTACATCTAGGCTAAACATGCATGTCACCATTTGGGGTGCATCTGCGGTTAAAATCTACTGTGACACCTCACCTATTGATCATTTTTGCTATTAACTATCATGTGGCACTTTATATACTCTTGAAATATCACCAGTCCCAAAAATCTGCATAAGTGACAAGTCAAATAGGCATAATTTCTAATTATGCCCTTTTGGCTGGTGCTATCATCTCACCACACCAAGTTCCCAGTCCTATTTACTTTCCATTCTGCAGAGGTCTGGTAAAAATAGTGCAATTTGTTAAGTATTACATCCCATAATGTTTGTGTAAGGTACCAGATCTTTAGCTGCCACGAAACACTTAACCATAGTATGGTCCTCCAGAATAAGGTCAAGACACACAACCAACCACAACCAACCACAACCAACCACACACACACAACCACACACACAACCACACACACAACCACACACACAGCCACACACACAACCACGCACACAACCATGCACACAACCACGCACACAACCACACACACACCCACACCCACCCAACCACACACACACACACAACCACAATCACACACACAACCAAACACACACACAACCACACACACACAAACAACCACACAACAACACACACACAATCACACAAACAACCACAAAACACACAAACTAACACACAACACACACACAACAACACACACACAACCAAGCACACAACCACACACACAACCATGCACACAACCATACATACAACCACACACACAAACACACACACTCAATCAACCACACACACTCACACAACCACACATACACAACACATACATACACAACCACACACACAACCAACCACACAACCAACCACAACCAACCACACAACCACACACATAACCAACCACACAACCACACACACAACCATACACAACCAATCACACACACACAACCACAACACAACCACAACCACACCCCCAACCACACCCCCAACCACACCCAACCACACCAAACCACACACAACCACACATACACACAACCACACATACACACAACCACACACACACAACCACACACACACAACCACACACACACAACCACACACACACAACCACACACACACAACCACACACGCACACAACCACACACACACACAACCACACACGCACACAACCACACACACACTCACAACCACACACAACCACACACACACAACCACACACACACACAACCATACACACACAACCACATAACCACACACACAACCACACACAACCACACACAACCACACATGCACAAAACCACACACACACACAACCACACACACACACAACCACAAACAATTTTTTGGGCTGTCAGCATAAATAGGCTGTCACCAAACACGATGAACACCTCGGGAAAGTTTAGGAAGTCACCCTCAACTTTGAAACCACTTGCTGTTGCAGAGTGTGTGCTGTACACATAGCAATACCTTGACACAGCGGACTGTTGCAAGGAATGCTTTGAGCCTCGGAGGCTGACAGACTTCAGCCTGTGCATTAGTTCACCCCGACTTGGCGCTGCATGTAAACAGGGTGCCCACTGTCCAGCATGAAGTGAGACATTGTGATCGGGGCTGGAGATGCTATTTAGCAATCTGCTTAGAACACTGTGTTTCATTTATGGCATTAAACATAAAGGAGCACTGGCAACGCTGATAAACTGGATTTCATTTTGAGTAGTGACTAAAACTTTAAAAAAACCTTCAGTACTGAAACAAGTGCAATAGGTCTTGCATTTGCAAAAGTTTAAGCTATTAGCATTGTTCATGACAATGCCTTTTTATCTATTTTATAAAACAAACACATAAATAAATGTCATTATCATTTACAATGCCAATAGCTAATGTTGCATTATTATTAGCAATGCCAACTGCTCACACTTTTATAATGCGAGACCTATTGCATTGCAAATGCTTGTTTTCATAAGTCTGTATCTGCTTCTCAGTCAGGGCATTGGCCTGAGAAGATCATTCCATTCAACTCCGTCAAAGGCTTTTTCAGCATCCAGTGATCCTACACAGACACCAGTTCAAGTTACGACCACCACTTTTATTCAAATCGTAAATGATACCATTGTTAGTGTTTTGTGCACTATGGCTTTTCCAGTCCAGGGGTTTCTGTTTTCCACATCTCTCTTAAGCGATCCGAGCATATGTCCATCTGCACATATGTGCGGTCCTCCTCTCCTCGGTAGTGATTCTCCTGCAAAATCCAGGTATTAACATGCGAGGGTTGACATTCTCCGCAGGGGCGTGGCTTAATCAGTTAGAGTCGGGAGTGTGGAACAGAGATTTCCTAACCATCACTGCCATTGAAATGGCAAAATGGATGGAAATAGTTATAAATTGAAAACGCTTCTCTACACCACACTAGAACCATCCAGACCTCTGTTTATTTGTGTCCTGTTTTGTGAGAGAGGGTAGAGCGCGGGTGGGTGCATACACGCTCAGCACAGTTTCATGGTGACGTGTCTCTGTGCTATGAGAGTTGCTGATCCGGTTGCAAATCCATCTATGGATACTGCTAGGCCGACTGAGGCCCTGGACCCACCTGTACACACCATAATCCATTTATTAGGGGGGTGTCACACCACAAACACCCCCCTGGAGCTATGCCCTTGATTCTTATGCTTATGCCCAACATAACCACTAAAAACCTTCAATGGTCCTCCACATGAGTCCGGGATCAAGGAACAAGTGAGACCAGCCTTGACCAAAATAGCAAACATGGGCGAAAAATGCCTTCCAAAACTTGGACCGCTCATGATGGACGAGGACGTTATATGGCCAATAAAGATCTTGCGGTCAGCCAGCACAGACAGCACTGGGCTACTAGTAGACTCACTCATATGGAACACTTTCTCTCCAGCACCTCAAACAGCCGTCATCGGTAATGACGCTCTGGGACTTGAAGGTCTAGGGTTCTTGCTTCAAAAACCTGAGGTCTACAAGTCTTATGACAGGGATGACTATACTAGACCATCACCAAGACATTGGAAACACAGATCCAGACAGCAGGATACCTCTCATACCTCCTCAGAGATACATTTATCTACATTCTCAATCTTGGCCAGGTTCAAGAGATTGTACGTTGTATCACTATGAGGAGGAAAACATTGTGTACCTGAAAGCAAAGGTAAACCAGAAAACATTGCAAACTTAGTCTAGTTCTAAAGACATAAGCCCAGATTTAATAAACCTTTGTGTTGTCCTTATGCTACACAAGGGAAGGCAAAGAGAACGCAAAGCCTTTAGTAAGATTTAAACAGCCATCCAAGGGGCGATTTGCAGTGTTGCATGACTTTGTAAAACAATGTAATGCAAGGCAGCGGCTTCCACTACATTATTTTATGTTTAGAGCTTGTAGGTGCTCCATGGGTGGAGCACGGCCATTCCCGTGCACCCACCCATGGATCAGACATTATGCATCACACATAGAAAAAAGAAAATGCCTCTTTAATTTGTTTTTATACAGAAAGGTGCTCCTTCCTAGACACAAATAAAATCCTGCCCATAATGTAGGCACCCTTGCAGCATGGCACGTGGGTGCCTGCTTTGGCGCTAGGCAGCACACAGTTCACCAGCGCTAGGAGAACGCAGAAGTGCTACATATCTGAGTAGATACGGTGCATTTCTGCTCTCTTCGTTTCATGCAATGTTGAGCAGCAACAACGCTTGCTGCCCCGTGTTGTGTGAAACATTAGCAAATATGCCCCTAAGTCTGTGGTAAATCCTACTAGTTCTCGAGAGTTCGTACAGCATGTTCTTTATCCGAACATGGAGAGTTGGCCTGTGCCGAGAGGGTTATCCTTCATCGTGAGAGCAGGAGCCAGGAAGGGTCATGCACTCTTCCCCCACGCTGCATTGTGATCACCGAACCAAGGCATTACTACAGGAGCCTTTCACACCTATGTATTACTGATGGCGCTGGACAGACTCAGTCATTACTAGATGAGCCCAGCACGCGGGGGTATTAGTGGGGGAGGAGCGCTACATCCTAACGAATCGCTATTGGGGCCCTGCATACTCGGGAACTGTTATAGAAGGCCTACACACTGAAGCATGGCAAGTGGTGTCCTACAAGCTCAGGCATTAGTAGTGGAGCCCTCCCTACTCAGGCACTACCACTGTAGCCTTACACACTCAGGCATTACTAGACGAGCCCTACTCGTTGAGGCATTACTAATTGAGCCCCACACACTTTGGCATTAGAAGAGCAGACTGCACACAGAGGCATTACTAGTGGAGCCCTATACACAGGCTTTACTAGTTGAGCCCCACACACTGAGGCATTAGAGGTGTAGACTACACACTGAGGCATTACTAGTGGAGCCCTACACACAGGCATTACTAGTTGAACCCCACCTACTGAGACATTGCTACTGGAGCCCCACACACAGGCCTTACTATTTAAGACCTGCACAGTGAGCCATTACAAGAGGAGTCCTACACACAGGCATTACTAGGGGAGCTCTACACATAGGCATTATTAGTTGAGCCCCACACACTGAGGCATTAGAGGAGCAGACTACACGCTGAGGGATTACTAGTGGAGCCCTACACACAGGCATTACTAGTTGAGCAAAAACACTAAATGGGGGTCCTGGGGAAATTTTAGAGACCTGCAAAGGATTACATCCCCTGTTAACCCCTTCGCTGCTGCGGACATTCCGCTGCAGCGCTGGGGGGGGCAGGGGGGCAGCGCGGCGGGCCTGTGCTCATGACGGAGCCGCTCCGTCATGAGCCACAGTTGAGCTGAGCTCATGACGGAACCGTTCCGTCATGACTCCGCCCATTTGCGTTGTCGCCCCGCACAGGCGGGGAAACAGCGCCGCGCAGGCGGAGCGGCCGCCGACAGGATTGTCATGACGGAACCGTTCCGTCATGAGCACACGGCAACCGTGGCTCATGACGGAACTGTTCCGTCATGAGCAGGGAAGGGGTTAATCAATCACAAACAACAACAATCCTTGGGTCTAAGTTACCTAAACAAACCTAAGGCACTGTCAAAATAACACTGGGGGAATAATCCCTTTAGGAGGAAATCCCTCACCCACCTATGGTGGCATGCTTCATCATTTGGGATTCTCTTCCCAGAGGAAGGACCTAGCTTCTCTTCCGGTTGCCCCACGTCTTCCTGCCATCCTGCTGCTGGGCCCTTTATCCTTCCTCTGGGCTCTTGCTGCATGTGTCTGTAGTTGCCGTTGCTCTACTGTCCACCACGGTTGCCACTACCGCTGCTTGCTGATTACCCTGCTGGTGCTTGTGAAAGTGCTTGCAGCCAAATAAAAATTGTGCCTTCCCCCGCCGATCGGCGCAATCTTTCACCCCCCTACGCTCTCACCATGTAAGGTATGAGTTCTGTTTCATCCAAAATTGCTTCTGATTTTCCTTCCATATGAGTCTTTAATCCCTTTTAGCCCACCGCCTTTACTCCTTGCCAATGGTTAAAGGCACAGTGTTTGTCTTCGATAATCCTTTGTTGTGCCCTTTAACCATCTGCCTCTTCGACTGTTGACCGGGCTCCTGCCCCTTTAACTTGTTTGCAGCCGGCCCGCCCTGCCGAGCCTCCGAGTCCGCTCGCTCAGGTACCTCCCTCGGCCGCAGCGTACACTCCACTCCGGCCTGAGCCGCACCGGGTGGCCCTCTTCTTGCCTTTAGGACGTGCTGCTGCCCTGGGGACACCCGCTGGTGACGGCTTTCGCTCCACGCTGCCGCAGCCTGAGCTGCACTGGTGGCCCTCTTCCCGCCTTGAAGACGAGCTGCGGCCCTGGGTGTGGAAACGTGTAATAATTTATATTGTTATTGTTATTGTTATTGTTATTTGGATATTTGTAAAGCGCAACTTTCGCTCCGGAAGAAGCATCTTGGCGCTGAGCATGCGTATAAGGGATATGTGGTGAAAAGATCTAGATAGCTGCCAACACATAGGTATCAGATTGCTGATAGACCCAGGTCTTCAGTTGTTTCCTAGAAGGGCACTCAGACCCAATCAGTCTAAGATTTACGGGTAGATTATTCCAAGCCCTTGCTGCTAGGACTGTGAACGTTTTTCCGCCCCTAGTTTTATATTTATGCCTCGGGATCTTAGCAAGATTGGCCCCTGAGGATCGCAGACATCGTACAGGATCATAATGAATAAAACGATTAACAAGGTATTTAGGACCTGTATTTTTCAAAGATTTGAAAACTGTGAGTAACAGTTTAAAAAGGATTCTCTTATGCAGTGGCAGCCAGTGCAGAGAATTTAATGCAGTTGAGGCTGAAGATTTCCTAGGAAGTTTTAACACTAACCGTGCCGCCGCGTGCTGTACACTTTGTAGCTTCTTCAAAGTGGACTTTTTCACTCCTGCCATCAACCCATTGCAATAATCGAGTCTGGAGAGTATCAGTGCGACCACGACCGATTTCCTGGAGGCAATGGGGAGGAAGTCGAAAAATTTCTTTAGAGATTTAATAAGACCGAAGCAGCAGCCAGCCGTGATCCTAACATGATCATCAAAAGATAAGGTAGCATCAAATTGCACGCCCAGATTGCGCGCAGAAGACACAGCACTGGGAGGAGCCTCAGAGTCTTTGGGCCACCAATCCCTCGGGCAGAAAAGTAGATCCTGGCCTAATGGTATGATTTCAGTTTTCTCACTGTTGCACTTCAAGTGGTTTTTGTTTAACCACTGAAATACCTCAGTGAGACATTTCTGAAAACGCAATTCTGTATCCGTGCGGTTTTTGTCAATGGAGACGACCAATTGAGTGTCGTCAGCATATGCGACAGAACTTTTTGCCGTGGTACCCATTTTGTTTCCTTCGTAATTCTTCCGTCCTCTGCTGGTCATCTTTTCACTCTGCTTGTGTTATCTATTTTAGTGGACTTCCTGACTCAGCTAAAGCAATGTACGTGCTGGGGGTTTGTAGCTGCTAGTGCACCTGGACTTAGATGTTAGCTGTCGACCATTTACTGCTGCCATAAGCATTCCTGCTCCCCCTCCCACTTTTCTGACCAAGTGGATATTCGTCTACCCTTGTTTGCTGATAGCTATTTCTAAAACGTGTTCTTTCCATTTCTGTCCACATGCTTACATTGCAGAAAACCGGTATAAAAGGGACGATGGTTTGTGAATTCAGTGTACTACCTCCTGCAGCACTTGAGAGTGTTGTGTGGACGTGGTCCCACTCATGAATGATTAATAAACTTGTTGTTGTATTCCAACTCCAGTGCCGATCTCATTTGTTAGTCTTTGGAACCATGGACAAGAGTGTGACCCTGCACCAGTGTGCTCACTTTAGGCACATTTCCACAGTTGGTGCCTAGCACGTGGGGCCCCATCGGAAACGCGGCCGTCCAAAGGAGTGGTCTTGACGGAGGATTGAAATATTACTGAGGAGCAACCTTCATGAGAAGGCTTTTGTCTTTGCAGACCGAAGTGACTTTTCCGGTTTTCCCTATTTGACCCTCCGGGTGGTGGCCGATCTCGACTGGGGTTTTCTTTGGCGCATTTCTGCGGTGACCATTAGGTGAACCAGAGATCATCAGGTGGGAGTTGGAGACTTCTGTTTGGTAAGGTCGCTGAAGCGGCACTCTTGTTTTGCTTGGCCAAGATTTTGGTTTGGTTTGTTATTCATTTTTTGCAAAAAGTGAAGGCAGGTAGTGTGGAGATTTTTCTCCTTTTGAGAATATTTATTTGGAGTAGTAATATTTTACATATACTTGGAAAAACATGCCTGTTCTCAGCACACTCCGTGAGTGGTGTTGCTGTTCTGGTGGTACCAATAACAGTTTAGAGCAAAGTCAGCCGGCTCCTCCGGTAGGGACCCCTAATAGAGAGATGTCTATCAAATATATTCCATAATATATAATGTACGGTTCATTATGGAACAAATACACAAAGAAAGAGTCTGATTTACAATGGCCAGTGAATGGGTCATTCGGTTCTAAAAAGGTTCAATATGTAGAGCAGTGTTTATTTAAAAGAAAAAGTAGAGAGGATATGTTTGACTGTGTACGTATGTGGGATAAAGAAGTGCAAGAGAGAGTGAAGAGAGCGGAAGCTATAGCAGAAAAAGAACAGCGAAAAACGATATATCAAAAAGCGTAAAATTAATGAATAAAGAAATAAAGGAAACAAAAGAAAACAAGCATTGGCATAGCCAATAGGTCTCGCCTTTGGGACCTTATAAGTGTTTAGCCTTGCAACAGTTGCATAAATAAATACTTATAAGGTCCCAAAAGCGAGACCTATTGGCTATGCCAAGCGGCCGTGCGGCCCTGTAAGTGAAAGTGATCGCGATCACGATCAAACATCAAAGCGGCCTGTAAGTGAAAGTAATCGCGGTAAAGCGCGGCGCGCGCGCCCGCGCACATGTGCTGTAGCTCTAGGCTGGCCTGGTAGCACTTTTTGGAGCCCTCTCAATAAGTCTCGCCAGACCAGCGCATGCGCTGGGTCAGGCGAGTCCTAAAGAAGATACGGAACGTTGATTAGAGGTAAATGGCCAGTACCTTATTAAGCGCCCTATTTATCCCATACTTAATAAACCTCAGGATGACTGCATCCTATTAAAACGACCCCCACCCCCGTATAAATTTCCCACTCCAAGTGCTCCTCAGGATGAGGCTTCTGATGAGGAGCATTCTTCTTCAGAGGATAAAGATAAAGATAAGCAAGGCGTGCGGCAGACTCGCTCTACTTTGACTAAGGCAGATAAGGATACCTTAAAAACCGCTGCTAGAGAAGAAGCTCGTCGGAGTACCACAGCGACGATCCTCATAAATATGGTTCAACCTTGGAAAGATATAATGCGTGAAGCTGCACCACTGTATGTTCCTCCGAAGGGTGCAGGAACCAGTGATGATAAAACTTCGGATGATGCAAAAGGATATTTTTATATAATTGGGTTTACACTCCTTGGAGTAGAGCAGATGTAAGGGCTCTTAAAGCTGCTTTGCCTGACCCCCGTAAAAACCGCCGCCTTTTATGAGGAGGTGGAAGGAGGCATAAGCTCTTGCATTATGACCTTGCCAGATATTGATATGTTCTTTGGGCTTATTTTGCCTCCTGATATGTGGAGAACAATACGTAAAATAGATGATAACGTGGCATATGGTGATACCTGGGAACATTTAGAAGAAATAGATGCAGAAATAGAGCCTGCGCAGAAACCTCAGAAGGAGATATTAGATCTTCCTAAAGCTATTGTGACTAAGTTGAAGACTCTCATACCCCCTAAAAAATAGATTGGACTACGTTAGCGTTCTGTAAACAGAAAAAGGATGAGTTCGTTTTTGATTTCTTTTCAAGATTTGAGGAGACATTCCATGATTTTAGTGGCCAGTCATTTGCAGATGATACGGGTAAGCATTTGTTTTTTGACAAATTTGTCGCTAATATGTTATCGGAAATAGCTAGTCGCTTAAAGGCTAGCAAAAGTTCTTGGACCACGTCTTCCCCAGTTACCTTTTTGACTATGGCCCAATATTATGAGTGGCATGAATTGGAAGCAAAAGGCAGGGAGGATAAGAAGGTTCAAGATTTAAAGACAAAAGTTATGTTGGCTCACGTATATGGTCCACCATTTAGGGGAGGTGAAAGAGGCGGACGTGCAGTGTATACACCTGGAGTGCCCCCTCTCCCTCGAGCAAATTTGTCCCCTGATCAGTGTGCTTATTTTAAAGAGACTGGGCATTGGTGTTCTGAGTGCCCTCTTTTGCGAGGTCAGCAGTACCAGCGGGCAAGGGGAAGTATGAGAGGACGCACAGGGAATTCAGGAGATAGGGGAGGTACAGGAGCTCGTCCCAGGTTTGAGGCAGTTGAACAAGGACCAAATTATTCTAATACTTTTGATAGACAAAATCAATACCAAATGTCTGATTATTCTGCTGATGCCCTTGCAGATTCCGATTATGCATAGGGATGCCTAGGATGTAGTAAGGAACCGGTTGAGTTGCCAGTAGATCAAATGGGTCCTTATGTTGATGCAAATGTCTTGGGATCTATTGATCAGTTTCTGGTTGACACAGGAGCTACACGTAGTGCTCTGTCTACAAGATTGGTTCCTAGGGCTCACCTGTCCGGCACAATGATAACGTCAATAGGGTTCAATGGAACATCTACACCTAGCCCGCTTTCACAGCCACTTGACAAATTCACTACAGCATGTCCATTTTTGCTTTCTCCTAACCCGCCGGACAACATTGTGGGTATCGATATGCTTAAATATTTTCGTGCTACAATACGTTGTTCCCCAGAAGGTGTGCGTGTTATTTTATATGACAACTATCCAATGGTTGAGAGATTTTGTCTTATTAAGAAGGATGTCGCTCTGGCGTCCTTACCTAGTACTTTGTGGGCTAGATCAGATACTGATGTGGGTCAAATGGTTATTCCACCTGTACATATCCAAGTAAAGAAGAGTGTTTCATTGCCTTGACTGCCTCAATACAAAATATTCCGAGAAGTTGAAGAAGCATTAGCACACATTGTTCAGGATTTGATAACGTGGGGGTAGTGGAAGAAGTCCCCTATAATACTTGTAATAGTACTATCCTCCCTATCTTGAAAAAAGGATACTGACACTAAAATCTACAGATTCATTATTGATTTGTGAGAAGTTAATAAAATTGTAGTGCCCCAATATCCGGTAGTTTCTGATATCACAACACTTCTCACTATGGTCCCTCCCACTGCTACTACATTCAGTGTAATTGATCTAAAGAATGCCTTCTTCTCGATACCCATTCACCCTGAAAGCCGTTATTTGTTTGGGTTCACCCTGAAAAATAGATCCTTCCGGTTCTGCAGCGCTCCACAGGGCTATACAGAGAGTCCTAGCATTTACAGTCAGGCATTAAAAAGGCAGCTTGATTCCTTTCCTGTACTAAAAGGGGTGGCCCTTATCCAGTACGTCAACAACATCTTGTTAGCTGCAGGTACCCCTGAGCAATGCAAAGAAGGAACAATGTCTTTGTTATAATTTTTGCCTCCCATCATCACAAAGTCTTGCAAAGAAATTTCAATATTGTGGACAGCAGGTTTACCTATTTAGGTCACCTCCTGTCTAAGGAGGGACGAGCACTCACACCAAACCACATTCAGACCATTTTAGATACCCAGTACTCAGAACGATGTCCGTGCACTGATTGGCCTCACTTCTTTTTGTAGGCAGAGGATCCCCAGTTTTTCGCACATTATTAAACCTTTGTTGGCCCTTTTGACTAAAGACACTCCGATGCCCCTTTCTTGGACTACTGAATGTCAGAATGCCTTCCAACAGTTACGCCAAGCTCTTTGTTCTGCACCAGTATTAGGAACGCCAGACTACACTAAGACTTTCACACTCTATGTACACGAAAGGGAAGGTTGTACCCTCTCGGTTTTAACACAGATACACGGTGATAAACGACGTCCTTGTGCATATTTCTTGACCCAGTCGATCGCGCGCTGCCTGGATGTTCCCGAGCGGTGGCGGGAACGGCTGTATCTATACGTCAGAGTGAAGGAATAGTTTTGTCACACAAACTGCTTGTGTTAGTACCCCAATTAGTCTATGCTTTGCTAAATCAAACGAAAACACAGCATTTGACTAGTGCTCGCTTGACAGGATATGAATTGACACTTTTAGCCCCTCATATCACATTGAAAAGATGTTTGACACTAAACTCTGCCACATTGTTGCCATTTCCATCTACTCAGCCACAGTCACAAGAGTCACATGATGGTATATTCCTCACTGAAGAGCAAACAAAGGGTTGCGTTGACCCCCAAGATACACCCCTCTCTAGTGTTGATGGGGAGTTATGGGCTGATGGCTCATGTCTAAAATTATCTGATGGCACTACATCTGCTGCCTATGTGATTACAACACTTCAGACAGTAGTTGAAACAGCTCGCATCCCACAGAAGTCGGCTCAAGCAGCCGAACTAATTGCACAGCATATGAGCTTAGTACAGACTTACTTGTTAACATTTTTACTGACAGCCAGTACGCTTTCGGGGTGGCACACAATTTTGGTCGCTTGTGGAAAGAAAGGAGCTTCCTCACCTCACATGGAACACAGATAGTGCATGGAGAATTAGTGCATAATCTTCTTACAGCCTTGACCTATCCTAAGAAAGTGGCAATTGTTAAGTGTGGTGCACACAAGAAAGTGACTGATAAAATAGGAGCAGGTAATGCCTTTGCGGATCACACAGCCCGTGAGACCACAATGCAGCGAAGTACCACATCCATGTACGTAGTGAAGTCACAATCTGAATGTTGGCATAATGCCAGGCAAGAAGTGCTGGACATGCAACAATATGCCTCTGCTGACGAACTAGACTAATGGTCTAAGGAGGGAACATTGGATGATGAGGGCTGCTGGAGGGATAAAGATATGACCAAATGGAAGTTACCCACATCATACTTATACCCTTTGATTCACATGGCACATGGGCCGGCACATGTTG
Organism: Triturus cristatus; assembly: GCF_964204655.1. NCBI lineage: Eukaryota > Metazoa > Chordata > Amphibia > Caudata > Salamandridae > Triturus > Triturus cristatus. The sequence continues at coordinate 1,173,137,757 of NC_140594.1, forward strand.
GTGCATCCTCAATGGCAAAACAACTTATGCAAGTTTGGGATCACACAGAGATTGCCGGCACGGCTAAAAAGATAGTCCAGTCTTGTTTGATCTGTCTCCAATATAATCCTGGAAAGGGAACGCGGACTCCAACAGGAGGGTTTGCGACACCAACTGCACCTTTTGAGGTTTTGAAAATGGGCTACATTCAGTTTGAGCGCTGTAATAACCTAAACTATGTCCTAGTAGTAGTTTGTGCCTTCAGTAAATGGGTGGAGGCGTATGCTACGAAGGATAATACAGCACTCACGAAACCGAAAGTACTCCTAAAGGAGTTCTTCCCTCGATTCGGCATTTTTCGGGTCCTATGGAGTGACAACGGACCTCATTTCGTTGGGCAAGTTGTCGAATATGTCATGACAGGGTTGAGGATTAAGCAGAAATTTCATGCCACTTTTCATCCACAATCAGCAGGCTTGGTGGTGCGTTACAACTCCACCCTGAAATTGAAATTGGCTCAAATACAGGCTTCCACGTCTTTGAAATGGCCTGATGCACTGCCCCTAGCTCTGCTTTCCATCAGATCAATACCACATACAGGGTCTGGCCTTACACCGCATGAAATAGTCTTTGGGAGGCCTATGAATATTTGGGGTATCCCTAAGCCTCGCCCTATACATGATGTACCCCATGTGTCTCAGTTAACTGGCAGCTAGTCTTCTATTTATCAGCAGGTACGGGAAGCTCTTTCAGACAGGTCGCAGGATGAAGACCATGATCTGCGGCCTGGTGACTTCGTCCTTATAAAGGTGTTTCAACTAACAACTTCCCTGGCACCTCGGTGGTGCGACCCAGAGCAGGTCCTCCTGGCTACCAGAACTGCCGTGCGAGTGACCAACCTGAAGAACTGAGTGCATGCCACCCATTTTCAAAAGGTTCCTCATGCCATCGTGAGCCCAGCTGCATTGACAGATTACCGCGACATCCTGGTCACCGAGAGAGGACGAGCTATGTCACCTGAAGGACCTGAGGAAGTCTTCCTGGACCACACGATTCCTGGTGCATCTAGATATCTGCTTCGATCTAGGAAGAAAGAGACTGTTTGAGCCACTGTTCAGGGTGGTTAAAGACTGACTACAAAGGGGGGTAGCCTTTTAGTGACTACTCGTCTCAACGTTAGTGAAGAAACCAACGCCTGCCCAGGACCTTAGGGCACCATCTGTTTTTTTTGTTGTTGTTTGCCAACGAGATGAACATGCCTGAAAAGAAAAAATCGAATGCTGCAAAAGTCTGTAGTAAAAGTATAATGATCGTCATTGGACTAACTTTGACTGCTGTCATCATTGCTGTGATGATGTGGGTTGTGGAGGAAGTAACTCTGGCTCGTAACTTACTGATTGCTACTACTCCTGTCCCACAGAACATTATTATTTCACTCTTCCCTATCATGAAAAGAAGCATCGAATGTCATATCTCAATAACACATTCATACAAATGTGGCATCATACTCATAATGCTACGAACACTACCAACTGCTGGGTATGTGGAATGATGCCAGCCCATCAGAAGAAGGGAGGAACGCCTTTCATTCCCCTGCCATTCTCGCATAATGGCTCCCGTAGAGCCTGGTTCGCACTGTAGTGGAGCTCTGAAATCAGTAATATTACTCGCGCTGATGTAGGAGGACTTAATGCGCGATTAAACAAGGTTTGTTACCTAGATGAGGAAGGGGACCCACAAGCCAAAGGAACTGTATGGGAAATGGAAGAGTATCGCAAAGGAGATTCCTCCACAAGCTATGTGTTCCGCAACACTCGAACGGCCAAGGGTAACAGGCCTCCTGTTATCGCTGTTACTAGAGCCCGAGCAAATCTTTGTGTGAGCAGTTTTGGCAGTATCCCAGTTGGAAAAAGTGACTGTACTATAGTATTGAACATTACTGGAACGAACAATAGCAGTTTTCTGTCTTCACATAACACTTATTATATTTGCGTAAGTAAAGGCTACTATCATCTACCAATTGGATGGTCCTGAATATGCTATGTGTCCTTCTTGCTTCCGCCTGTGTTCTTAGCACCTGCATCTTATCATAAAGATCAAAAACTGTTTAATGACATTTCCTTGAACAGATTCAAAAGAACTATAAATAATGATGAAGTGGAGCAAACTGACACTGCATTACAGCAATATGTTGACTTTAATTTGGGACTCTTTTTCTTTGTTGGTGCCGCTATAAATAGCAGGAAAATCAGACGCTTGACCCATGTAGTAGAGGCTGTGACTAATCAGACAGCAATGGCTCTTGGAAATATTACAGAAGTACTCCAAATTACGGGAATTGTGACCTTGCAAAATGGAATGGTGCTAGACGTTATCCTAGCTGATCGTGGTGGATCATGTCGCATTATCGGTAGTAGCTGTTGCGTGTTCATGCCTGACCACGCCCCTTCTGTTTATGATGCTATTTCCAAAATGCATAAAATAGCCACTGAGATCCATCAAGACTCAGGAACATGGACTTGGACTGGAAGGTTCTGGAACATATTTTCCGTATGGGTTCTGAAAATATTATCGGCCTTGTTCATAATTATTGCAATTCTTTTCTCTTGTTGTTTATGTAGCCAAAGCGGGCCAATGCTCTTTTCCCTCTGTATTTCCAATTGTACTACTTATTTACCATCAAAGATGAATGTCCAAAATGTTAATGCCCGTTCAGCTATGGAACGGGAAATCTATGAAATGATGCAAATAGATATCCATGATATTTATCGAACCCCTTTTAAAGCATAAGAAAATGTCTTAGCTTATGCTAAAAGGGTCGTCTGTGGAAACGTGTAATATTTTACGTTAGCATAAGTGACAGCCATTTTTGCTGTGGTGTCCATTTTGTTTCCTTCTTAATTCTTCCGTCCTCTGCTGCTTGTCTTTTCACTCTGCTTGTGTTATCTATTTTAGTTGACTTCCTGACTCAGATAAAGCAATGTACGTGCTGGGGGTGTGTAGCTGCTACTGCACCTGGTCTTAGATGTTAACTGTCGACCATTTACTGCTGCCATAAGCATTCCTGCTCCCCCTCCCACTTTGCTGACCAAGTGGTTATTCATCTGCCCTTGTTTGCTGATAGCTATTTCTAAAACTTGTTCATTTTATTTCTGTCCACATGCTTACATTGCAGAAAACCGGTATAAAAGGGACGATGGTTTGTGAATTCAGTGTACTACCTCCTGCGGCACTTGAGAGTGTTGTGTGGACGTGGTCCCACTCATGAGTGATTTAATAAACTTGTTATTTTATTCCAACTCCGGTGCTGATCTCTTTTGTTAGTATTTGGATCCGTGGACAAGAGGGTGACCCTTTACCAGTGTGCTCACTTTTAGGCACATTTCCACATGGGGACCCCGTTGGTCACGGCTTTCGCTCCACGCCGCCGTAGTCAGAGTTGGTCAGTCTTCTTCCCGCTGCTTATTCTGCTGCTCCGGCGCCCAAGGCAGGTCGTCTACGCAAGTCCCTCGGCGTAGGTCCTGGGTCTCGCCTGCAGCCAAAGTCTCCTCACCTGGGTCCATCTCCGCTCATCATCTTCTCCATCTTCCAGGTGAGGCTTCAATCTTGTTCTTCGCCAGCGCGGGGTTATGTGATTTACTCAGGGCCCTGTGCCCCTTATTTAACATCCCCACTCCTGGCCGCTAGCCACTCGCCCCCGGATTGGGGGTGGCGTTGTTTACCCTGGGGCGACCAATCCGGTCGCCCCTTTTTTGCGGGCTCCGCGACAGGTGAGCAGTGCTTCCCACCCCGGGCGGCGTTTGTCCTGGGCCCCCATTGGGTCCGGCTTTGCCTTCCCTGGTCCGGGCTTCGAGAAGCCCTACACACAGGCAATACTAGTGGAGCTCTACCCACTGTGGCATTACTAGTGGAGACCTACACGCTAAGAGATGACTAGTTTACCCCGAACAGTGATCCATTACGAGAGGAGCCTAACTTGCTGAGGCCTTATGAGTGAAGACCTACATGCTCAGGCATTACTAGCAGAACCCTAAACATTTAGGCATCAGATACTGTAGCCATACACATGCAGGCACTGATAATAGAGCTCTGAACACTTAGGCATCACTAGTGGAGTGCCATTGTGTTTGCCCATGCAGTTGTATCCTCCAGTGCCCTATGTGGAAGAGGAATAATGCCAGTCCTTGGGCTTCACCACATACTTTCGAGGGTACAAGGAGCGCCTACTTCACGATATCTCCTCCTCAATGGATGGCATACCTGTATACGTAAACACTGAAATAACCTTCAGACATGCTAGATTTGTGATATTCTGTGGTAGAGGATTCTCATCATAATTATGGGGTTGCTGAATTTGCCACATAATTTATACTGGAGTGCATAATTTCAGATTTCAGTAGGAAAAATAATTTTTTTGTACCCCGATTGGATAAAAAGTGTTACATATCACTAACAAATTGATGTAATGCATTCTAAATGCTTTTTCAATGTTAGCTGGTCACCCTTTATTTGTTGACTGATGTATTCAAGTGTTAAGCAAGTACTCAATGGGTGAACATCTTTAGTCGAATTGTATCATTTTACCCACTTGGTGCATGGGGTTGGGCTTTTGTTTCCAGTGTATAAAACAGCCTAAATAAAATTCATATAGATTGGAAATAAGGATTTATTTTTTTCATTCCTTATGCAAATGCATATCATGCCTCAAATAATGTTTCAAAGCACCAATTATTCCAAGAAGGTTTTTTTGTCTTTTGCCATTTTATTTCTCTTTCACACCTCATCTTTTTGATGTCATGAATCTCACAGCAGCTTCACAGTGAGACACTTAAATAACACATATGTAATTTACCATATTGTTTGGAGCGGTTGAGTCTTTCCTGCCAGTAGCCTAGAGTGTAGACAGACAAGAATTCGGAAATGGGAGGTTTGTGTCAGACCGTGTCTAGGGGAGTGTACAATAAAAGAGACACACTTTTTATTACCAGAAGTGCTTGCCTTTTGTTTATTTATGTATTTCACAAACTATTTCACTGTAGAAGTTTGAGAGGATGGTGTTAATAGGCAGGCCCCCCTTCTTGCATGGAGGACAGAAGCCTTCTGTGCCACAGAATAATATTTTGGAGAGGATGGGGTCTACTTGATTAGTTTTCTGTCTTTAGACACCGATATAATTTCTAGAACTCCATGATACGCTCTTCATCAATATGTACAAGATGAAAGTAAACAGATAATAATGTCACATAGGCTGAGGCATAATACCGCATAATTTAGTAAACGCTGAATAATGTGGGCCGCCATTACTGGATAATTCTAGGCTCGCTTTGTAAATAAAATCCTTCTGCTCGTAGCTTCATCAAAAAAAGGCAGATAAGAGCTGTCATTCCCAAATGGCTCCATGTACCGTTTAGGTTGCTTCCGGCAGCGCGCGCTGCTTCTGACATTAAAGTAATTTCACACCATGTCACCGATATCGCGAGTCAAAGAAATGGGGGGGAAAAAACATCCCTTGTGATGTGCCCTATGATTATTTGCACTCGACGCCACCCCCTGCAGCCCATAATCAAAGGATTTCGACCCAGAATGAAGGAACAAGCCAAGGGTGTGATTATGTAAATTTCCCATGAGAAGCAGCCACTTTTAGCTTGGGAGATTGCAAGCAAAACCTCCGAGCAATGCTTTTAATCTAGGCAGAGACAAAGGCTGGGGCCGGCCGACCTCCCTTGGTTTATCCACAGTCCTAAAATATTCTGCCTTCTCTGCAAATGTCTGGTAACAAAATGGAACCATTTCAAAAGAAAATAATAATTCAGACTGAAATATTATTTTTCGATTTAAAGGGATTTGTGACCAAGTGGATACTGTATCTGAGAGAATGTGGCTTGTTGAACGGAAACTACGTTCTCTGCACCATCGGCATGGCCACTGGAATTATGCGGCACGGGAGTACCAAATTATGCGGCAGGGTTGACTAAATTATACTGCATGAAAAGGCAAATTATGAAGCATAATGTGGCACATTTCCTTGCAGTATTACTTCATCATTTTGTAATGTTTACATATGGAAATACTGTCTGGGCAAAGATTTTACTCCATTACTATCAGTTTGCCAAACCCATACATAGATGAGCAGCTGAAATATGGCCAGTTAACCCTTGCAAGGGTCTTCCAACGCTCGCAATCCCGCACCCCTACGTTTTTAGTAACTTTTGATCAGTTTCAGATAGATAGATTTTTTTATCTACAGATTTTGCAGCAGATGATGGAATATTTGGCAAATGCGCACACAAAACGCATCTGCCGCAGAATCTCATAATTCCAGTGGCCTTGACCATAGGGCATTCTTGGTCAGAAACGGCCACATCTGCAAAGGTACCTTGTCTGGAGGGATGTGCAGGTCTTTTTATTCCATGGGGCAGTTCCCTCGTGCGCTGGAGCCTTGGAGGCCGGTTTTGGAAACCAGAGGACCACCAGGGTGGCTGTGGTTGCCTCTAACTTTCCCCACTCTTTGGCGGCATGGAGAGAGTTAGGGAGGGCGGTGGAGAGAACGTGATCAGAGGGGGAGAAGAGAGAGGGCAAAAGGGGAGAACGAGTGAAAAGATGGAAAGAGAGAGACAGCACGGGGAGAAGCAGGGCTTGGGGTTGATTTGAGTATTTTTTGCCAGGGCTGCTTTTGGCCCCCGGGCCCTCCCTGCATATCTCTTTATCCAGTCATATGATGCATGTGGGGAGGTGTGGGCCTATATTTATGGAAAAGTAACATAACGCAGCGCAGCAACTCACCTTGCTGTGCTGCGTTACAGGGACAGGGCAGGAATGCACCGTATTTAAAAGAATATGGTGCATTCCTGCCCTGGTCCCTGCACTGATGTCGTTTTTTGCTGCCTAGCACCAACGCAGGCACCCGTACACCATGGTGCAAAGGGTGTTTTTTGCAGGAAAGGGCACCTTACTGCACACAAACAATCCCCTAAGGCATTTCCCTCTTTCTACGTGTTCTGCAGAATACGAATAAAGTTATTTCTTGTTGTTGCTCCTCCCCTGGGGATGCAAAGCAGTTTTGGGGCATTCCCAGGTCTATCACTTATGGAAAATCTGGGAATGCGTCAAAATCCATGGGTTTTGCATGAGAACACCCATGCTCCAGCCATGGAGCACTGCGCTGCTCTAAATCTATCAAGCCCTCAGGACCATGTGAGGGGGCCTTGCGTGACTTCATAAATCGCATTAAGGGTTGCGTCGCTTTTGCACCCCATTGCATGGTTCAAAAGCGATGCAACCCTTGACAAATATGGCCCTTAATCCGTTGTTTTGCTTTTCTGGTGGCCCTGGTGGGAGCGTGTACTCAGCCCTCTCCTGCTCACTGCTTTCTGTTCCTCTTCCTACCCTCGTTGAAAATAGGTGCACATACCCCACTGACAGGAACAACTGCCCGTTACCCCACTGACAGGAACAACTCCCGTTACCCCCTGCCTGAAACAACTGCCTGATACCCCCTGACTGAAACAACTGCCCGTTACCCCCTGCCTGAAACAACTGCCCCGTTACCCCACTGACAGGAACAACTGCCCGTTACCCCACTGACAGGAACAACTGCCCGTTACCCCACTGACAGGAACAACTCCCGTTACCCCCTGCCTGAAACAACTGCCTGATACCCCCTGACTGAAACAACTGCCCGTTACCCCCTGCCTGAAACAACTACCCCGTTACCCCACTGACAGGAACAACTGCCCGTTACCCCACTGACAGGAACAACTCCCGTTACCCCCTGCCTGAAACAACTGCCTGATACCCCCTGACTGAAACAACTGCCCGTTACCCCACTGACAGGAACAACTCCCGTTACCCCCTGCCTGAAACAACTGCCCGATACCCCCTGACTGAAACAACTGCCCGATACCCCCTGACTGAAACAACTGCCCCGTTACCCCTGACTGAAACAACTGACCCGTTACCCCCTGACTGAAACAACTGCCCCGTTAGCCCCGGCCTGAAACAATTGCCCCATTTGAACCATTGTTCCTGGTCCTCTGTGTAGGCGGCCTCTGTATTTCTGTTTGCGACTCAGTTTGGGGGTGCACAATCCTAGGGGACCCCTAAAACTGCAGGTCTGGTGCTGCCTAGGTTCCCTCTTGTGTCCTGGGAGAGGGAGGGCCATGCACCTGCTCTGTCCCAGAGCCTCACGTGGCCCCCTTTATGATTGGTCACACAGGTCCAGGGTGATGGCAGCAGTGATACCGTTTTCAGATGTGGTGATGCCTCCGGGCCCCACATCGAAGGACGTCTACTGGTCGCTGCTAACGGGGTCTTCTTCACAGGGCTTTAAGTGGGCCGGGTCCTGCCAGTGCTCAGCACCGGCAGTTCTAAAAAGCAGGTTCTGAGACGGGTCTCTATCGGGCTCTCCATTTTTGCCCTCGGGGTGAAAAAAAAAATCTTAACTCTCCAGCAACCCCCCCTTCACTGCCTTTGATGTAACTTCAAACAGACTCATTATAGTTCTTTCAGTCTCATCCTTTCAGAACTGAAGCATTTCTAATATTCTATACAACGAAGCCATAGCTGTTGCTTATTTATCTTACACACCTAAGTAACATTGGCAAAGCCAATAGGCCTGACTTATTGTAGGTGTAATGCTACTTGTTGTATTATATATTTGTATCAGTGCTTAATTTGTGCTGGTGCTTTCCGGTGCCTAGCACCGGCACTTATTTGACACGGCCGGGGCTATTGAATTATGCTCCCGTATGCGATGGGCCCCAGAATTATTCAAATGAATGTACCTACCTGTTCTGCTTCGGCTACATGTCTGCCTGGGTGTCTAGAGAGTGGCCCGTCCAGGTCCAGGCACAATCGAGTGTGTGACGCAGTCATGCGCAGTCAACGTAAACGGCATGTGCGTCGTACATAGGACAGGACCAATTTGCTAGCGCCTGCGCTGCCACACTTGGTGAAATCAGCCGCCACGCCGGAGATTTCTTGTCAGAGGTTGCTCTGCTTTGTAACGGCCCAGGACATCCAGTGGGCAAGATCGTCTATGCCAGCTGCAGAGAGAGGGAGAGGATCGCTCGATGACGTCATGGCCGTTTATAGAAAGATTTAATCCTCGAGGTCACCCACACCTTTCTGAAGTGTGGGTTTGTGTCCTTCTAGCTGCACCAATGCTGCCATCTGTTCAAAAACCGATAATAATCTAAATCAACATTTCCTTTCGTCCTGCTGCAGCCGTCATCAGTACAGCTGAAAGGGTAGGAGAATATCGTTTTTTTTTCAGATTTAAGTAGCCGAAGGTTACGTTTACGCAAGGACACGTTCTTTCTTTGTTAAGTGTGATGTCGTGACACTGACGCGATACGCTGGGGCGTACGTATCAGGTCACATGTGCACGTGTAATAAAAAGTTGGGCACGCACGCACGTACGCCAAAACGGCTGCGGCGGCGGACCAAGAAACATATACCGCTGTCCCCGTGTCTCATTGTCGGGGTAGACCGTGAGCCAGCGTTACCTAGCGCCTAGCGCTCATGAGCTTAGGCACCCCCAACGACACTACATAAACTGGCGACAAGGGTGGGCGTGCCCTCGCCAACATGCTGTGTGCGGGAGTGGCGGCCGCGAGTGTCCCGTACCTCGCGGTGCTCGTGCCCCTGCGCAGCGTCGACCGCCTCCGTCGCGACCCTGGTGAGGAGCGAGGACTCGTCGGCGCTTCGTGCCCTGAGCGCGCCCACATGCGCGGAGGTGGGGCTGCCTGCGCATGCCACGTGGTCTGGGCCCGGCTGCGCATCGGTGCCGTCCCATGCGCTCACTGACTGGGGTTTGCTGCCACGTGCACCGTGCCTCGCGTATGCTGCCCTGATCCCTGGAGGCTCGTGGGGTGAGAGACGAGCACCTGTCCAGCCGAGAGGCCCGTGAGTACCAGCTGCTAAGTGCCTGAGGCCCCGGGGGCACTGCGCTGCAGGAAGAGAAGGGAGGGGGAGTTCCCTGCCACCCCTCTACAACACCTCATCTGCCGTCCCAGTGAGGAGAGTGCTACAGGGAGAAACACGCCCACGCCACCATCAGGTCTCGCCTAGCGAAGGCAACACACACACGCCATGACAAACATACCACCAATCGAACCATTCACGGTGGAGGGGTCACCGTCAGCAGTGGCGGCCAGATGGAAAGATTGGGAGGACAGGCTACGTATATTCTTTGAGGCCACCAAAGTCCATAGAGACCAAAAACGAGCAATGATCATCCACCTAGGGGGTAAGGACATTCACAATATTTTCAAGACGCTCGTAGAAAATACCCCCAAAACTCACACCACGCTGATAGCCGCGTTAAATGAACATTTTGAACCAATGGCGAACCGCGACTATGAGCGGTTCATATTCCGACAAGCGCGCCAACTCCCAGAGGAGTCGCTGGATAAGTTCCACGCCCGCCTCAAGAACTTCACAACTACATGTGGTTTCCGAGATGAAATGGAAGAAATAAGAGGGCAAATTATCCAGGCGTGTGCTTCAGCCAAGCTGCGAGAGTGGATACTAGAGGAATCAGGCAAACCATTGGCGGAAATACTAACAATGGGTCGGACGAAAGAACTGTCGAAAGCGCGCGCTGCGCACATGGAAGCCGCTCTTCAAGTGCCAGTGAAGGTTGAACCAGTCAACGTGGTGGCGGCAAGGCCCAAGCAGAAATGGGACAAGAAAGGGGCGGGAGCCACCGCTCCGGAACAACCGTAGTCATGCGGATACTGCGGGGGCCTACCACATGCCGTCACGGAATGTCCGGCACGATTGAAGAGGTGCTCGGGGTGCGGTCGGTTCAATCACTTCGAAAAAGTATGTCGGTCGAAAAGGTACCGCAAGCCCCGCCCGGCGGTAAACGCTGTTGACGAAAGAGAGCCGATGACCAGCGACATGGATGACGATGATGAAGAGGAAAGAGTGGTGCACAAAATCCACATGATAGGCACCGTGACGCGCAAAGCACGACGTCTTCCACAGTGCAACGTCCGGGTAGGGTCGCAAGAGATCACCGTAGTTGTGGATACCGGAGCCAGTATCAACATCATGGCCGCCACACTGTACAGCACTATGCATCCGAAGCCAGTGCTACACCCGTCGACGATAACCGTATTTGCATATGGTCAAGAGGCACAGCTGAAAGTGCGAGGACGTTTCAAGACAGTCATCTCTCACAGGACCCGGTCGATCACGTCCAACATCTACGTCACGGAGGATGGCCAGGGCATGCTCTTGGGATGCCGGGCAGCGGAGGACCTAGGAGTAGTGACTTTCGCATTCGGGGTGCACCAAGAATCCATGCACCACATCCTGGAAGAGTTTGACGAGGTGTTCCAAGGGATAGGCAAGTTTCGCGGAAAGGAAATCCACCTCCACATAGACCCCACGGTCCAGCCGATAGCCTTACGACACCGGCGGATAGCGTTCCACCTCAGGCCGTTGGTGGAGGAAGAGCTGAAGAAACTTGAAGCGGCCGGAATAATCGAGAAAGTGTCAGGACCCACCCCGTGTGTGTCTCCCATAGTGGTGGCGAGGAAGCCTAAACAACCAGGCGCCGTCAGGATATGTGTTGATATGCGACTCCCCAACGTCGCAATTAAGAGGGAGCGCCACATTACCCCCACCATCGACAATCTCATTGGAGAGATGGCAGGCGCCAGATGGTTCTCGAAATTGGATCTTTGATCAGGGTACCACCAGCTGGTACTAGACTAAGCTTCCCGAAATATTACAACCTTTTCGACACATTTAGGACTCAGGCGATACACACGATTAAGCTTCGGAGTGTCAAGTCCCGCCGAGGTATTTCAAAACGTAATACAGGAGCTCATTGCTGGGATCCCGGGGGCGATCAATGTCAGTGATGACATTATGGTCCATGCGAAGACAGTCCAAGAACACAATGAGCGACTGCTTCAAGTACTGCGGCGGATTCGAGAGGCCGGTCTCACGTTACATCGAGAAAAATGTAAGTTCCTGTGTAACAAGCTACTATTCTTTAGGTACACCTTCTCTGCGGAGGGAGTAAACCCCGATCCTGAGAAAGTGAAGGACATCAAAGAGGCGACCACTCCCACAAACATTACCGAGTTTCGAAGCTTCCTAGGTATGGTCAATTACTGTGGAAGATTCATACAGGACTTGGCCAATCTGACAGCCCCCCTGAGAGAACTGACAAAAGAGTCCACTCCGTGGACGTGGGGCAGCGAGCAAGCCCGGGCCTTCGACAAGATCAAGGAGGCACTCTCAGAAGCGACGACACTCGCATTCTTTGACCCTGCCAAGCTCACCTTGATCGCTGTGGATGCTGGTCCGGTAGGACTGGGCGCTGTTCTCCTCCAACGGAAGACGCCTCAGGAAGAATGGGCTCCAGTGGCGTTCGCAAGCCAGTCGCTCACAGAGACAGAGCAAAGGTACTCCCAGATAGAAAAAGAGGCCATTGCAATTCACTGGGGCTGTCACCATTTTCATCTATACGTGTATGGCAAACCGTTCGTGGTAGCAACAGACCACAAGCCCTTGGTCTCACTGTTCTCGGGTACCTCCACAAAACCTCCACCAAGAATTGAGAAGTGGATGCTTCAATTGCAAAACTACAATTGCAAGATTGAATACCAACCTGGGGCACGGAACCCGGCGGATTACCTCTCCCGCCATCCTCGGAAGGCCACTCCCCTAGAGATGGAAGAAGCCGCGGATACCGAGGAATACGTGAGATGCGTCACTGCTCGCTCTTGTCCCATACCGGTTTCCATGGCCAGCCTCCAACAAGCCACCAGCCAGGACGAGTGTCTGCAGAGGGCCAAGCACGCCGTCCAGAACAACAACTGGAACAGAGCAAAGGAAGAGTGGCGAAACCTGACGCCCATGGCGCAACGGATAATGAACCGCTTATACCATGTAAGGGATGAGCTGACGGAGGATAACACTGGGTGCCTGCTGAGGGGGCATAGGCTGGTAATCCCGGCATTGCTGACTCAGAGGATGGTAGACTTAGCCCATGTAGGCCATTAAGGCATGGTAAAGACCAAGTCGAGACTGCGCACCAAAGTCTGGTTCCCACTTATGGATGACCTCGTAGAAGCTACTGTTCGTGCCTGCCACCCATGTCAAGTTACTGGGGAAGCACCCAGGCCAGCTCCCATCGTCATGGAGCCTCGGACGCGAAGTCCGTGGTCCCAAATAAGTATTGATTTTGGCAGCCTGCCGGATGGGCGCCACACCCTAGTGGCAATTGACGATCACTCGAAATATCCGGAGGTGGAATTACTGTCGGCACTCAGTGCCAGTGAAGTGATTCCCAAGCTAGAAAAAATCATGGCCACCCATGGACTAGTGAGAGAGGTCAGGACAGACAATGGGTCCCCTTTCCAAAGCCAGGAGTTTGCCACGTACCAGCAAACTTTGGGCATCCGTCATCGGCGAATCACGCCCCGCTGGCATCAAGCGAACGGGGAAGCGGAACGGTTCATGAGGACCCTCAATAAAGTTATCCGCATAGCTCACGACAAGAGTCAGTCGGTGGAGCTGGCCATCTTCACTTTCCTTCGAAGCTACCGCCAGATGCCTCACTCCACCACGGGAGCTGCTCCGGCACACCTGCTGATGGGAAGAGTGGTTATGGACACAATACCACATCACCCGGAGTGGCGATCTGAAGCCCCGGATGACAGTGCTATCGATACCCGACGCCGGAGAGCGCATTCCCATGCCGATGCCCGACGGAGAGTGGCAGTCCCGGACATTGTCACTGGTGACGTGGTGCTCATCAAGAACAGAACGCTCGGAAGCAAGTTCCGATTAAGGTTTGAAAAGGAACCCTGGACAGTGGAAGCCGTCAACGGTACCTGCGTCACTGCCACTCGGAGGGGGGAGAGAATCACCCGGAACGTGTCATACTTCAAAAAGGTCAAGCCGTTCCACGAAACTGGGAGCACGAGTCAGGAGGCTCCCTGCGACAGCCCCGGGGGTGCAGGGAACTTGGTGGAACCTGATGGGGCCAATGACAATGTGACGGGTTGGGCCACCCCACGGTCCAGTGAGACAGACGTTCCGAGGTCAATCACACAACAAGAGGCGCCCCGTCCGGGTGGAGGCGATGATTCACCGGATCGTGAAAGCAGTGCTACCAGTGAACGAGTGGGTGGCAGCCCAGGTGACTCACCGACCCGGGGAGCGTCAAGGTACAACCTCCGGAACAATCCAGAGCCCTCCTGTCGCCTTAAGGACTACCTCACGTAAGACTGTTTTGATTTAAATGCACCACAGATGTGGGAGCACATAAAGCGTAGTCATAGTTGTAAGGACTCTCTTTTGACTAGGCACGTTTTGGAAAGTTTTGTTTGGTTCTTTTGTGTGTTGGGGAGGAATGTGATGTCGTGACACTGACGCGATACGCTGGGGCGTACGCATCAGGTCACGTGTGCACGTGTAATAAAAAGTCGGGCACGCACGCACGTACGCCAGAACGGCTGCGGTGGCAGACCAGGAAACATATACCGATGTCCCCGTGTCTCATTGTCAGGGTAGACCGTGAGCCAGCGTTACCTAGCGCCTAGCGCTCATGAGCTTAGGCACCCCCAACGACACTACAGTTAAGTATGGGGAGATTAAGTGATTTGCCCAGATTCACAGGTTGTTGTGCCCACACCAAGACCTGATTCCCCAGCTCAAAAGACGGCAGCACTGCCCGTTAGGCCACATTAACTCCACAGTTAGTTATTTTTATCAACCGAGGCGTACCTAAAAAGAAAGATATTATCACAAAATTTAACCCCTTCCATGCGGGGCGGATTCCCCCGCTGTGCTGAGCGCTGCTTGCGCGGGCGTGGTCATGACGGAACGGTTCCGTCATGAGCACAGCTCAACCGACGCTCATGACGGAACCGTTCCGTCATGAGCGCCGAAGGGGTTAAAGGAAAATGAGAATGCCATGTCTTCCAACAACATACACCCATTGTGAACATTTTTACAGTTCACATACTTTTAAAAAAGGCTACGAACACCATAATTCTTTCCTGTATATAATCTGTTTGTGACCCCAATATACCACTATTTTAAAAGGCAGTACATATTATTTATTTTTCATGACTAGTGCATTTTAATGTCAAAACTGTTTTCATTTGTAGCATTAAAATGTGACAAAACTCTGTGCGTATGTTAAATTTGATCAGTTTAACAGAGAACATGTGTATTTTTGCGCAGTTCCATGGTTGCTACGTGCTGCTTTTGTATGACCTCCAGGTTACCTAAATGACAGAAGTCAGCATATCCTCTTTGTTTAAGGTGTGTGGTAGGTGTCATGAAGACTTGGAGGTAGGTGGCAAGCTGCAGCTTCAGCCAGTACTAGCTTTGCAATCAGCATGCCTTTTTATGTTGTTGTTTTTTCAGCCCATGTGTGTTGCACAAAACTAGAAGCCCCGTGATACAAAGTGATGTTGTGCACAAAGTCAGGAGTTATTGAACGTGTCAGACGAAACGCCGAGCCTCCCAGCTGCATTGAACTTGACACTCACCCTTAATACTTCTACAAAACGATGAGAGAAGGCTTGAGTTTTAGGAAGGACAGATCAGGGACATTTTAAGGACTTTGGGGGTCCTGGGCCAAACTTTTTTTGTGGGACACTGTTGAGAACAGCTTTGAATTTATGATCCAGTTTCAGCTCTTTCATGCCCTCATTGGCCAAGTCACAGACAGTTCACAGGCATAATCTCCAAATTATAAGTGTGTTTTTATCAAATATTCAGTGATAGTGACGTGTGTTTTCAATATTGTAATACAGCAGCTGACTAAAAGTATTGTAAATAATCTCTGTGACCATTTCCTGTTTTGAATATGTGAGGTCTTGTTTCAATCTAAAAGAAGCTTTATGAATGTTACATGGTGTGTATGATCAAAGTCCCACAGGGCCAAGGACTGTATGATGAATTCTTCTGTTAAAGGTCTAGTGGTAAGACACATGTGGGAAAAGCTGACAAATGCCAGTGTGGTAAAGTTCCCAGTGGAAGGATTCAGTTCCGTACGTGTGGTAAAGAGGCTGACGCGTGGAAAATGTCTGTATGGTAAAGTAAGTCACTGGGTTAAGATGGTTCTGCGTTGTGATTGTGTGTTAAACAGCCGAGTACAGTGTACTAAAAATGTCTTGTGTGATGCATGCTTCCTTCCATGTGATAAATATTCATTTGGATAAAAGATCTCCCTTGTGCTGCAGGGTCCCACTGGGTAAAAGTGTGTTTAGAATGTTGTGAACTGTTACTTACTGTTCATCAGGCAGACTGGCGTGGAAGCGCTACATGCGCCTTGAGGCGCTGGGACCCACTGTATGTATGTGGTGGTATTACATCTGGCTTTTAGCAGTGCCAGTTGAGGATGTGTGTGACGCCAATAGAGTAAGTGGATGTGTCCAGTGGAGGAAGTGGATGGAGTTGAGGGAAGTGGGTGTGCCCTCCTAAAATTTTCAGCACCTGGACTTAATATTTTACAAACTAAGCACTGATTTGTATGCAATGACAGAACCAGCAAAATGCCAGTCGAGCGCACACTATGCTGCCATAGATTTTAAGCTTGCATATTTTTAAGCCACACCCTTAATTACATTGGCCACGCCCCCTTGAGAGACCCCCTAGTTTTTTCATTCCAATTAAAGCCCTGCTCCTCCTTCGCATTTGTGTTACAATGGACGGAAATGTTTACCAGCACCGTGTGATTGTGGTCCTGAGGGGAGTGATGACCGTGATACGCTTGTTGTCATGGTTACGCCTAGCTGATCATGAGCATCTCTTTGTGTGATTGATGTGTGTAAGATGGAGGATAAATACTGCGAGACAACTCTGGCATCCCCCCTCCCCCGCTCGCTTCCTTCTCCATTCCTGTGTGTGTCTGACTGTTACACACAAGGCTTCCTGCTGAAAGAGCCCACAGGGTCTGTGCCTGGGTGTGATGTGGCCTGGACACCGCTCTTCTGCAGTGCATCCTGGGAAGAGGGCAAGCTTCATCTTCCCAGCGCCCTCCCTGAGGAGGAGAGCCTGGCCTCACCTCTGGGGATGGTTAGCAGCGTGGAGACAGAAATCCAGCAGTGAAAACCCTCATTTCGAATCACGAGGCCAACCAGGCATCCTGAATAGCTCCTGAAGGCAGGCGCCTCAGTGCGCTACATTCTTTTATTTCCCTACGGGGTGCACCTGCAGTGTTGTGTGTCCTCTTCCCTTCTTTAGAGGCTGCACTCTGTAGGAAGCTGCACTTTAGAGGGACGGCCATGCTGTTCATTGTTCACAAATAGTGTCACACACAGCACGGGGATCACAACCACTCTGGGGATCTCAAGCAGAGCGCAGTGGGTTCGGCTACAGTGACCCAGTCTTTGTACTTGCCATCATGATCAATATTTCTGTAATCATTCACTTGTAGATACTAAGAGGCCTATTTACAAGAATGTCGCGCAGCGCAGCGAGGCATCGTGCGGCGCTGCGTGAGAGGGAAGAGCAGAAATGTGCCATATTTAAGGCAATGCGGCGCATTCCTGCCTTTTCCCCTTCGCTGGCATTCTTTTGGCAGCCTAGCGCCAACGCAGGTACCCTTGCACCGTGGTGCATGCTGGATTGTTTTCGAGTAGGAAGGGGCACCTTCCTGCACAAAAACAATCCTGAGAGGCGTATTCCTCCTTCTTTGTGTTCTGCAGAATGTAGCCTGCTTACAAAGAGGAAGTAACACAGAGATATTTAGTGTCGTTACACCTTACCTGAGAAGGCGTATCTTTTTGGCACATTCTCAGGTCTACCCCAGGCAGCACCCACAGAATGCCTTCCCAGGGCAGAGTGAGGCAATGCAGCGATTTGTGCTGCGTTGTCTTACTCCAAATTTCCGGAGCCACACAGCTCCACACAAAGTGGCCTTGCGTGGCTCCATAAATCACATGTACTGTTTGCGTCATGCTTACACCATGTTGCGTGGTTCAGGACCGAAGCAAACCAGCTCATAAACAGCCCTCTAACTTTCCTATCTACCTTTTCATAGAAGGCAGATCCTACTATACCTTTGCGCTTTGTGGGACTGAATGACGCTAACTGGACTTTATTTGTGATAACTCTGTACGCAGCATTGTCTTCTCCTTCTCATCACTTCGCTTCAGCTAGCCATTGATTGCTCTGCTAAAGTGTCCCACTGGGGGAAGGGGGCTTAGAGGCCAACTCACCATCAGAAAACACCCAGCATCCTGGACAGAGAAGGAAACCAGCCATCTCACCTCCAATGATCCCGGGCCGTCTTTGAGACTTCAAGGGCATGAGGAAACCCTGACGTGGTGTCCAGTCATGATCTCAGCCACAGAGCTCTGTCTCATCCTCTCTTGCGACTATCACTCAGTCGAGAGTTTTACAAGGGGATAGGAGAGCTACTGCCCCAAGCAAGATCTCTGATGTTTCTTGAACATGGGAAATTGGCCCTGTGTGTACCTTGCCCTGACTGCCGAACTGTCCCCCTGTGTCCTCTGGACATACATGTCTGTATGATGCTTACATTGTCCATGATCCCTCCCAGCCAATCCTCCCCCCATCCCCCAGGCCAGCCACAGCCAGTGCCAGTTTCAACCAGCTAGCAAGCCACCCAGACAGGTAGTAAACTTTCAAAGTGGCATAACCAGATATCTTGCTATTTTGTGTGTGTATATATATATAAAAAAAAGAATATATATATATATTACCTACTGGCGGTCGCCAGTAGGTTAGTTATATAGTTAGGACCACTTTTCCATAGGAAATCCTCAACATTCTATTTTGAATAACTTTGGCGCCGGTTGACGAATCCTCGCGAATTTTTCAAAATAGGTGGGGCGCTACGCTCCGCTCCTACCCTGAAAGTCTCGGGGGGATTCGTCAAGCGGGGGCTGAGATAAAAGGGGGGTCCCAAAACGCGTTTTTCCCATGCATTTTTCCATAGGACCTTTAGACAGGGCTACAGCCCGAACGGCTGAACAGAATTACTTGAAATTTGGCAGAGAGGTAGTCCTCAGGTCAAGGAAGTGCCTTTTGTTGGTTTGGTGTAAATCTGTTCAGTAGATTCTGAGAAAATAGCCTTTAAATCAATATATATATCTGAGCCAGCTTACGGTGCGCTTACGGTGCGCTTACCGTACGCGTACGGTGGCGTGCGCGAGCGCGATTCTGATTGGCTGTTACATCTAAGTAAACATTCGAATCGGTCAAAACCAGGAAGCGGCGGCCGCCATTTTCTCTCTCGCACTGTGAGGGAGGGGCTGTAAACAAAGGGAAAAAACATATAAAGGGGCTGTTTAGACAGCGCCCATGCACATAGCCATGTTAGTTGAGTCCTCAAAGATCCCCCAAGGCCAAAAACGGTAAATTTTTATTTTTTGAAAATTTCGCCGATTACGCTTACCGTACGCGTACCGTGCGCTTACGCTAAAAAATATATAAAAAAAAAAAAAACGCACTCTCTGTGCATGGCATATTATTGTCATCACTTACAAATTAAATTTAACAGATTACCTATCACAAGGAAGCGCATAATATGTCCTCCATGTGCGCACGGTGCGTTACGTGGGCACGCGGTGCGCGTAGCGCACTGCGTGCCCACCTTGCGTGTACGGCACTAACTGCGTAAAGTGGGCGCGCGGTGCGCGAAGCGCACCACGTGCTCACTGTGCGCGCACGGTGCGCGAAGCGCACCGTGTGCGCACGGAACGAACTGCGTTAAGTGGGCGCGCACGCCACGAATGGCGTAAAGTAACTTAGCATTTAAAAAAACGTACAAATTCACTGAAAAAACCATAGGTTTCACACACGTTATAGTTAGGAATTAGCATTTAAAAAACCTTGCTAATTCACTGAAAAAACCATAGGTTTCACACATGTCATAGTTAGCTGGAAATTTTACTGATAAAAAACCAATGAAATTCCCCCGTTATAGTTACTGTAAGCAACTATAACTCACGCGACCGTAATCCTCTGCTGATGACATATGTGTCTTTATGAAAAAAAAAAATTTGTAATATATGTATAGCTAAAATTTAATGGAAGAAGACATGGGCAAATAAGTGTCTAAATACAGTATTAGCATCAGCAGAGGATTACGGTCGCGTGAGTTATAGTTGCTTACAGTAACTATAACGGGGGAATTTCATTGGTTTTTTATCAGTAACATTTCCAGCTAACTATAACGTGTGAAACCTATGGTTTTTTCAGTGAATATATATATATATACATATATATATATGTGTGTATATATATATTAACTGAAAAAACTTTAGGTTTCACACACGTTATAGTTAGGAATTAGCATTTAAAAAACCTTGCAAATTCACTTAAAAAACCATAGGTTTCACACATGTTATAGTTAGGTGGATATTTCACTCGTAAAAAACCAATGAAATTCCCCCGTTATAGTTAGTTCAGATAACTATAACTCGCGCTCCCGCAATCCACTGCTCATGACGTCACATATTACATCACTCATGACATGGTCAGTGGCATCACTCATGACATCACTGACGACATCATCCTTGTGATAGAGTGGCGGTCGCGCGAGTTATAGTTATCTGAACTAACTATAACGGGCGTGCACCGTGCGCGCACCGTGCGAGCACCCTAACGTGCGCGAGCGTAATTCTGATTGGTGGTTACATGTTAGTCAACGTTCGAATCAGTCGAAATCAGGAAGTGTCGGTCGCCATTTTGTTTGTTTTCAGTGCGAGAGTGAAAAAGGAAGGTGGCGAACGTGAAAAGGGGGCAGGGTAGAGAGTTCCTGACCCCCTAGCCTTTGTCAGGGGGTCCCTGAAGGACCCCAAAGGCAGAATTAATATTATTATTTTTTTTAAATCGCGGGGGTGCGCGCACCGTGCGCGCACGGTGAAACCCCCCCCCCCAAAAAAATTATTTATTTTTTTTTTAAATCGCGGGGGTGCGTGCACGGTGAAAACCAAAAAAAATATATATATATTTTTAATACGTAGTTTATTGTAAAATAAATATATAAAAAAAAAAATAATACATAACTAAATTAGCATTTAAAAAAACGTACAAATTCACTGAAAAAACCATAGGTTTCACACACGTTATAGTTACGAATTAGCATTTAAAAAACCTTGCAAATTCACTTAAAAAACCATAGGTTTCACACATGTTATAGTTAGCTGGACATTTCACTCGTAAAAAACCAATGAAATTCCCCCGTTATAGTTAGTGCAGGCAACTATAACTCACGCGACCGCAATCCTCTGCTGATGACGTCAGATATTACATCACTGATGACATATGTGTCTTTATGAAAAATAAATATTTGTAATATATGTATAGCTAAAGATTAATGGAAGAAGACATGGGTAAATAAATGTCTAAATACAGTGATGTAATATCTGACGTCATCAGCAGAGGATTGCGTTCACGTGAGTTATAGTTGCCTGCACTAACTATAACGGGGGAATTTATTGTTCTTTTACGAGTGAAAAGTCCAGCTAACAATAACATGTGTCAAACCTATGGTTTTTTAAGTGACTATATATATATATATATATATATATATATATATATTATCTACTGGCGGTCGCCAGTAGATAGTTATAGTTAGGACCGAGTTCCCATAGGAAATCTGAAAATTCTATTTCGAATAACTTTGGCGCCGGTTGACTTATCTCCGTGAAATTTTCAAAACTAATGGGGCACTCCGCTCAGCTCCTACCCTGAAAGTCTCGGGGTGATTCGTCAAGCAGGGGCTGAGAAAAAAGGGGGGTCCCAAAACACGTTTTCCCCATGCATTTTCCCATAGGACCTTTAGTCGAAGGTACAGCCCGAACGGCTGAACAGAATTACTTGAAATTTGGCAAAGAGGTAGTCCTCAGGTCAGGCATGTGCCTTTTGCTTAAATGGTGTAAATTCGTTCAGTAGTCCCTGAGAAAATCAAAGGTAAAATCACATATATATCTGGGCGGAGCCTAACCACACATCTCATCGTGAGATCTGATTGGCTGTCAGCACTTCATCCAAGAAGTGTTGGCAGCCATCTTGGGACCAATATACATGATAGCACCTCATTAAAAAGCATTGAAGTTAATAGAAGGTTTTAAGACTTTAGTTACATTTTAAATCATTTGTTGATGGTACCATACTCATTTTAGGAATTGTGGTGTGTTCTAAGGTGATTTTACCATGTGAAAAAGCCTTCTGCTGGGATATCATGAATCATGTTTGAGAGAAAACTATTTTCTCATGCTTTTCCCACAGAGGTTTGGAAGGTGATCTATAAGCTAAACTGAGAGCATATTTTCTGTAAATTCACATTATCTTTCCCAGTCATGTGAGAATTAAGTCTGACATTCTCAGTAAAACATGTACATCCAACAAGGGCAGAGACTGTCAGTTGATTCCTTTGTGTTCTACTGCAGCTTTCCAGAGTTGTCTAAAGAACAACTAGAGCGCTAACAGTCCTACTTATGACAAACGTTTGGCACACCTGAAGCCATTTTTGGAATAAAGTGGTAATTCTTAAAACATTTAATTTAAATAGGAACAAAATGAGGGGATTCATTTTGCCATAGAAAGTATGATTAGTGCTGCAGAAAGAAAAATTAGGGCACATTTTGAGTGACTTCTCAAATCCTCTTCTATTTCATTAAAAAATTCTGACATGCAGACTGAAACATGCACTTTCAATACCAGCAGCAGACTTCCCTGGTGAGCAGTAGCTTTACTACAGTGCTCTAATAAGCAACTAGAGTGCTAACATTCTGAATTTATGGCAAATTTGTGACACATCTGAATGCCTTCTTGATGGAATCAAAGTAAAAAACTGAAAGTATTTCCTATTGAGGAGACTGTAGTAAATGAGGAAATTAGGAAACATCATAAAAAATAAGTCTCCCAATATGGCCACCAGAGACAAAAGAGCCCAAATGTAGCCCAAATATCACCCAGATGTAGCCCAAGTATAGCCCAATGACAGAATGTCCCAGAGTGTTCTAACGAACAACTAGAGCGCTAACAGTCTTACTTATGACAAAAGTATGGCACACCTGAAGCCATCTTGAATGGAATAAAGTGGTAACACTTAAAACATTTAATTTACAAAGGAACACAATGAGGGGATTCATTTTGCCATAGAAATTATGATTAGTGCTGCAGAAAGAAACATTAGGGCACATTTTGACTTCTCAAATCCTCTTCTATGTCATAAACAAATTCTGACTTGCAGACTGAAACATGCACTTTGAATACCAGCAGCAGACTTCCCTGGTGAGCAGTAGCTTTACAACAGTGATCTAATGAGCAACTAGAGTGCTAAAATTCAGAATTTATGGCAAATGTGTGACACATCTGAATGCCTTCTTGATGGAACCATGTAAAAAAATGAAAGTATTTCCTACTGAGGAGACTGCAGTAAATGAGGAAATTAGGAAACTTCATAAAAAATAAATCTCCCAAGATGGCCACCAGAGACAAAAGAGCCCAAATGTAGCCCAAATATCACCCAGATGTAGCCCAAGTATAGCCCAATGACAGAATGTCTCAGAGTGTTCTAACGAACAACTAGAGCGCTAACAGTCTTACTTATGACAAAAGTATGGCACACCTGAAGCCATCTTGATTGGAATAAAGTGGTAACACTTAAAACATTTAGTTTACAAAGGAACAAAACGAGGGGGTTCATTTTGCCATAGAAATTATGATTAGTTCTGCAGAAAGAAAAATTAGGGCACATTTTGACTTCTCAAATCCTCTTCTGTTTCATAAACAAATTCTGATATGCAGACTGAAACATGCACTTTGAATACCAGCAGCAGACTTCCCTGGTGAGCAGTAGCTTTACAACAGTGATCTAATGAGCAACTAGAGTGCTAAAATTCAGAATTTATGGCAAATGTGTGACACATCTGAATGCCTTCTTGATGGAACCATGTAAAAAAATGAAAGTATTTCCTACTGAGGAGACTGCAGTAAATGAGGAAATTAGGAAACTTCATAAAAAATAAATCTCCCAAGATGGCCACCAGAGACAAAAGAGCCCAAATGTAGCCCAAATATCACCCAGATGTAGCCCAAGTATAGCCCAATGACAGAATGTCTCAGAGTGTTCTAACGAACAACTAGAGCGCTAACAGTCTTACTTATGACAAAAGTATGGCACACCTGAAGCCATCTTGATTGGAATAAAGTGGTAACACTTAAAACATTTAGTTTACAAAGGAACAAAATGAGGGGGTTCATTTTGCCATAGAAATTATGATTAGTTCTGTAGAAAGAAAAATTAGGGCACATTTTGACTTCTCAAATCCTCTTCTGTTTCATAAACAAATTCTGATATGCAGACTGAAACATGCACTTTGAATACCAGCAGCAGACTTCCGTGGTGAGCCGTAGCTTTACTACAGTGATCTAATGAGCAACTAGAGTGCTAACATTCAGAATTTATGGCAAATGTGTGACATATCTGAATACCTTCTTGATGGAATCAAAGTAAAAAACTGAAAGCATTTCCTACTGAGGAGACTGCAGTAAATGAGAAAATTAGGAAACTTCATAACAAATAAATCTCCCAAGATGGCCACCAGATACAAAAGAGCCTAAATGCAGCACAAATATCACCCAGATGTAGCCCACATGTAGCCCAATGACAGAAGTGTGCAAAACACTTATTTTGTGTGTATTTGCAGTTTTATATAGTGCAGACTTGTCAGGTATTGGAATGCTTTACATGAGCATTGGTTACATCACACAAGATCAAATTCATTTTGGTTGTAGACATGGGGAGATTAAGTGATTTGACCACAATCACAGAATGTTGAGCTGAAGCAGAAACTCCAACCTGGTTCCCCAGTTGCAAAGTCTGCAGCTCTGGAAGTAACACCCCATCCTCTTGCCAAGGTGCAACATTTAATCAAGTGGTCAACTGGATAAAAAAACGTAAAGATTACAAATAATTTAAAAGTTCTTTGTCACTATTTGAAACTCAGAAAATATGTCCTCATTTTAGTTTTTTAGAGCACTAACCATAATTTTGATGCAAATAAGACCCTCTCATATATGTAATTTCTAAAGGAAATACTCTAGGTATTACAGTTTTGATTACATCAAGATGACGTCAGGCGTTCCACACTTTTGTAATAAATATAGAATGTTAGCAATCTAGTTGTTCATTGGGATACTGTTGAGAGGCAGAGGCCAGGGGCACGGACTCTGAAAATTGAAGGCAGGTAGGAGAGTGCAGAGGCAACAATTTGACCACACTGGGCAGGCAGGAAGGGCAGTGGCAGCACAGCAGACTATGGAGGGCAGTGGAAAGGGGGGCAGGGGCAACAAACCAACAATACAGGACTGGCAAGAGAGGCTGTGGCAATATAATAGACCATTGTGGGCAGAAGGAAGAGGCAGTGGTAGTACAACCATACATGCCAACAGACCCGTTTCAGCCAGGAAACGTCCAATGTTTTTAAGCTCAAATGGGCTTTATTTGATCTGTCTCCTGTCTACAATGTCCTCTTTTTCAATGTAACTCAAAGGGGAAAATCAATACCCCAGTTTTTTTTCAAAATCTCCCTCTTACCAAGTTCAAAATGTTCGCAAGTATGGTACATTGAATCATGGTAGGCAGGAGGAATTGGGGTAGGGACATGGACTCGGATAACAGAGGACAGAAGGGACATGAAGAGGTGCACCAAACTGACCCTACAGGGCAGGCATCAGGGTTTGCAGCAGCACAATACACCACACAGCGCATGCGGGACGGGAGTGCAGCACAACAATCCATAGAAAGCAATAGGGAGGGGACAGGACCATGCACATGGACAACAGAGAACAGATGGGAAAGAGCCAATGGTAGCTAGCTGACCATAATGGACAGACAGGAGAGAAAGCTGCAGCATAACAGACCATAAAGGGCAGGAGGGACAGATCAGGGGCATTACAATGGAACAGACAAGCCAGCAGGGAGGGAATAGGGGGTCTGCACATGGAAACAGAGGGCTGGGGGCAAGGTGGCAGGGCAGGAGCAGCAAGATGACCATGGAGGTCAGGCAGGATGGGCACTAGAAACAAGACACACCATGGAGAGCAACAATGAGACTATGGTGGCATACACACAGACCATGGAGGGAAGGTGGGAGGGGGTCAGGGGCAGCTAGCTGACCACACAGGGAAGGTGGGAGGGGCCATGGCAGCACAGAAGACCATGCATGGCAAGCGGGAGGGTTAGTGGCAGCACAATGGCTATGATGGACAAGAAGGAGGGGCAGGGGCATGCACAAAGGACCATGGAGGATAGAAGGGAGGGTCAGGACCTGGGCACAGACAAGAGAGTTCAGGGGAAGGGGCCTCACAACAGACCGCGCGGGGCAGGCAGGAGGAGAAGTTGCAGCACAACAGATCAGGGAGGGCAGAAGGGTGTGGCAGTAAAATGGACCATGGAGGAGAGGAGGAAGGGGATAGGGGCATGGCATGTGGACAGGCAGGGTGGAGGTGGCAGGGACAGGTTACAGTCATCTGACAATGCTAGGCAGGTGGGAGGGGAGTGGCAGCTCAACAGAACACTCAGAGTAGATAGGAGTGGCAGGTCCATGGAACATAGTGGGCAAAAAGGATGGAGCAGGGGCATGCACAAAGACATCGGAGGGCAGGGGGAAGGAGAATAGGGGCAGCAAGCTAAGCACAGAGGCTAAGCAGGAGGTCAATGATGGGCCATAGAATTGGGCAATGGACGGCAGGAGCAGTGGACTGGTACATCATGCTAAATGAAGGGCAGTGGCAGCACATCAGACCATGCATGGCAGGAGGGAGGAGGCTAGTCCATGGATTCAGACAATAGAGGATAGGGAGGAGGGGGATGGGGCAGCAAGCTAACTGTTCAGAGAAGGCGGGTATTAGGAACTTTATTGTTTTTAAAATGTGTGTCTGTGCGAACTACTTAAAATATGAACAAGTATGCAGCATAATCTCACTTTTATGCAGGAAGAAGAGGACGTTTGTGACTGTGACTCCGGGCTCACTATGTCAGAAACACCCTCTGACCCTCCACCCCCCATCGCAAAATGTAATGCCTGTGAAAAGGGTAGGTGGACGCAGTGTTATATAGAACATAGTCCTGAGAGCACGATTGAAAATGAAAACTAGATATAGTATATGGTATAAACTATGCACCATAAAGTGTGATATAAGATGAACCGGGGCATGAAATATAATATGCAATACATTGTGCGCAATGACAGATTCATTGGAGAGCGCGAGATAGCACAGGCACTAGCGCGTGCTATGCGATATGCGCCTTGGAGTGTAATATGCACAGGGCAGTGTTGTGTAACATAACTAGTCTCTAAAGTTGTAATATAAAATATTTGCTGGGGAGTGTAATGTTGCATATGCACTGTGACAAAGATATGGATCCCAGATTGTAATATGTATGGCATAGCGCTGTGCGTTATAACATACACATCGAGGAAGGCACGTTAGATGGGGCAATATAACCCGTGCGAAGGCAAGTGTGGCATGACATATTTACGGGGTGGTGTTACAGTGCACATGGGCTAGAGAGTGTCATAGCATACGCACTAGCTGGTGGAATACAACACAGAGGTGTGAGGCAATCGGCGGGCACTGGTGAGTGTAACACAGAATTGGGCTCAGCCAGGAGCACGCTGTGACTCTCAAGTGAGGTTCGTCTCCTTTCCAGAGAGTAAAATAAAAAGTATTACACATCCGGCGGTGGATGTGTTTTTTATTAACCGTGAGGGGGGTTTCTTGCATAGTTTGGTCGAATTTTTGTGGAATCCCCTTTGAATGGCTTGGTGTGCGTGTATATTAAATGTGCCCGTCAATAGCTACCCATGTTTGTATAAATAAATGACAAGGGTGTCTACTAGGAGAGTACCCACCGGCGGGGGCGCCGGGATTAGGCACGGTAGGGCGTCAGACACGTCAGAGCTTCAGTAGCGGTGTAAATACATTCCATGTGGATTCATTCTATGCATAGTCGCCATTTAATGAATATCACGCAAATCGTCATGGTGATAGGTACATACGGTTTGTCCAGCATGTCCTAGGTGTTTCTATAAATATATATATTTTTAAAATAATAAAAAACAAAGGCCGGCCCCGGGGGATGGGGTCCCCGGAGCCATAAGTGGCCTGAGGAGGGGGGCAACCCAGCCCCCTCCTAAAGAATTTAAATTAAAAAAAGGCCATGAACCGGGGGTTGGGGCCCCGGGGCCGATTAAGGCCTTGGGAGGGCCAAATTTATTTTTTTCAACAAAAAAAATTAGAGTGCAGGCCCTGGGGGATGGGGTCCCCAGGGCCAGTAAATTAGAAAAAGAAGGGGGGCCACACAGCCCCCCTTCTTAAAAAAATAAAATAAATAAAAGACCGACATCGCGCTGGAGGCCACGCCCCCTCCTTGCAGCACTCTGCAAACGCGCCCCCTGGCCAGTTGTAAGTTGGGGAATAGATTCCCCTTCAATACTGAGGGTCCCTGAGGGCCAACTAGCCCAACAGGTATCTCCAGTGTGCGCCAGGGAGCTGCGTTGCAGACAGGTGTTCTGAGGCCATGCCCCTTTTTACACCTCTATGCAACTCAGCTCTGTGGCGCTTACTGGAGGTACCTAGTGGGCTAGTTTGACCCTAGGGACCCTTAGGATTCAAGGGGACTTAATATCTCAACTTAGAACGGCCACAGGGCGCGTTTACTCAGTGGTGAAGGGAGGGGACGGGGTCTGAGGTGACGTGTGCAAACACGCCCTGTGGCGTGTTTTAAGTTGGGGAAATAATTCCCTTTCAATCCTGAGGGACCCTGGGGGCCAACTAGCCCACCAGGTGCTTCCAGTAAGTGCCACTGCTCTGCTTTGCAGAGAGGTGGTGCAGGCCGTGCCCCTTTTTACACCTCTCTGCAATGGCGCTTACTGGACGTACCTAGTGGGCTATTTTGCCCCTAGGGATCCTCAGGATTCAAGGGGACTTAATCTCCCAACTTAAAAAACGGCCACAGGGCATGTTTACACAGTGGGGAAGGAAGGGGACGGGGCCTGAGTTGACATGTGCAAACACACCCTATGGCGCGTTTTAAGTTGGGGAAATATTTCCCCTTCAATCCTGAGGGCCCCTGCGGGCTAACTAGCCCACCAGGTGCTTCCAGTAAGCGCCACTGAACTGCGTTGCAGAGAGGTGGTCCAGGCCGTGCCACTTTTTACACCTCTCTGCAACGCAGCTCTGTGGCGCATACTGGAGGTACCTAGTGGTCTAGTTGGACCCTAGGGACCCTCAGGATTCAAATGAACTTAATCTCCCAACTTAAAACGGCCACAGGGCGTGTTTACACAGTGGGGAAGTGAGGGGACAGGGCCTGAGGTGACGTGTGCAAACACGCCCTGTGGCGCGTTTTAAGAGGTAGTTTTAATCCCCTGCCCTATTATATACTAGGGGCTTACAGAGGAGGTCATGCTGATCACAGGGGGACCCCAACGCATAATGTTCCCTAGTGTATGTAGGTGTTTTCACTGTATTCTGAGTGTCTTTTAACATAGAACTGGCTCTAGGACTGGTTAGGCAGACTCAGTTACCACCAGTATCCGTCTGAAAAAGTTGAGGGTACAGGATGATTTTGCAACAAGGCTTCTTTCTGCTCTTCTGTTTGTTCTTTCTGCACGTTATCCTTCTTCCTGCACTTTTCTTCGTCTTTGAGGACTTCTGTTGCTTCTTTTTGCATTCCTTTTTTTTCTTTCTGTGCGTTTTTTCTTCTTTCTTCACATGTCCTATCTCTGTAGGCATAGTTAGAAATTAGCATTTAAAAAACCTTTGAAATTCACTGAAAAAACCATAGGTTTCAGGCACGTTATAGTTAGGAATTAGCATTTAAAAAACCTTAGAAATTCACTGAAAAAACCATAGGTTTCAGGGGCGTTATAGTTAGCTGGACTTTTCACTCGTACAAAACCGTTGAAATTCCCCCTTTATAGTTAGTTCAGCTAACTATAACTCGCGCGCCCGCAATGCACTGCTGATGACGTCACATATTACATCACTAATGACATGGTCAGTGACCTCACTCATGACATCACTGATGACATCTCAAATGACATCACTGATGACATCACTGATGACATCATCCTTGTGATAGAGTGGCAGACCTCCTCTTCCCCTAATATAACCTTTGATACACACATTCAAAAATAGAAACTACAATGTTCAAAACAATGGACATACCAATACCAGTTACAACAACCTATTCAGTAATTCTAAGATCCACATACACAACCACTCATTCACCAACAGTCCTATACAGTCACTCATACATGTACTCACTCATCATATGTACTCACTCACCTATACATCCTGTTACACAACGCCACTCATCCATAGAGTTACTCACACACATAGTCACTCATGCTAATAAAGAATCAAACATCCATTTACTTGCATATACAGTTATACACACACCACCACACTTACTTCTACAGAAACTTACACATACTTAGTCTTTTAAACAATCACTTATCGAAACACATACTTATTCATACAGGAACTCTTCCAATCTCTCACTCTCACATATACTCACTTATATACACCAATAGTCACATATACTAGTTTAAAACATATGTAGTTACTCATAAAGACATTATTGAGACAGTCATTCACTCACTAACACACCCATGCACACACTCATACACCCATACAGTCCTGCACACATGCTGTCTTCAACACATACAAACAGTGAGTCACTCATTCATGCACCTATGCACTACGTAATACCCCCCTGAACATAACCATACAGACACTCAGACACTCATACTGATACTCAAAAAAACAACTAATAACCTATATAGACACTTATGTAGCTACTCACCAACCCATGCAGCCACTTATACACAAAGTGAGAGACTGATACAGATATTTACACATTTAAACATTACTCACTAAGCCATGTATTCACTAAGATACACTTAATCAGTCAGTTATACAATCAATTTTTCAAAAACTAATCATCCATTTAGACACTTATATACCCATGTATTCTTCCATCGACCTTGAGATATACATATATAAAACATATGTAATTTTCAGAAAAACACATTCACTGGATGATGTCATCAGTGATGTCATTTGAGATGTCATCAGTGATGTCATGAGTGATGTCACTGACCATGTCATGAGTGATGTAATATGTGACGTCATCAGTAGTGCATTGCGGGCGCGCGAGTTATAGTTAGCTGAACTAACTATAACGGGGGAATTTCAATGGTTTTGTACGAGTGAAAAGTCCAGCTAACTATAACGCCCCTGAAACCTATGGTTTTTACAGTGAATATATATATAGAATTAATATCAATCCCTCCAAATGTAAATGGTTGCTTTTCTTATACGGCATTAATTGTACCCATAAATACCAGTTTGTCATTTTTAATAAATGAAGTAGAATTCAACTTGTCCTGAGGAGGCCTAAGAAGAAAAGGCTGAAACGTGGTCACGTCGGCACTTCTAAGGAGGAGTCAGTGGACCTATAGTGATCTTTGGAATTGTGTGGTGTCACACTAGAGCTAGGATAATTAGTCTACAAGCCTTGGGTGTTTCACCTTGACTACCTCTGAGTGGTTTGCCAAGACTTTTTGGGGGGACACTATTGTAAATAATATTCTAGGGTTACTGTGCAACGTATTATTGTGTTTTTGTTGATGTATATAATGCTGTGATATATGTTACTTTCTGTTTTCCTCATTGATCAGATGCCATTGTTTATGTGTTTTATAAATATATTGTGATACATTCATTAAGAAGAAGAAGAATTGTGGAGAGGGTAATTAAATGTGCTCTACTCATGAACTGTTTTGTATTTTTTCCTTCATACCATTTTTTCTTGTATAAAAATATGTCCCAAACCCAGGTACAGGAGGGTAATTTGGGTATACCCCTGTTGATTATGTTTTATATTTCCTTATATCGACACCTTCATATGCCTAAATTATATTCCACTGTTATGAATGTGCATCCATCCACCTCATTAATGCGCACGCACATACACACACACACACACATACATCCACACACATACACGCACCCACACAGACACACACACACACACACATACATCCACACACATACACGCACCCACACAGACACACACACCCACACAGACACACGCACACACACACCCACACACACACACACACATACATCCACACACATACACGCACCCACCCACACAGACACACACACCCACACAGACACACACAATTTCAGTCACCATCGGTTAGATATCCCTTTTCCCCTGGTGTTGTCTTATGTGTATATTACATGTTAAGTGAAAACCAGAAATGAAGCCATGCTGAAGATTCCTTTCTGTATCTTTCTAGTTACTGAAGCATCTCAAGGTTCACTGTCTGGAGCTCCTCGTCACTGCCAGAACATGGAGCCAAGCTTTTCCCACCCTGTGGCCCCAATGAGTCCTCTGGGCATTGGAGAACCACCTTCATACGATGACGTGATCAAGAACAGTCAATTCTAGCTCTGGAGATGGCAGGAGGTCCATGCGACAACACTGATGTACAGCCCATGGCCAAGCCGAGAGATGCAGCTCAGGGAAAGGCTTTCTGCCACCAGAACCTCTCAAATGCACAAGTCTGAGCTCAGGGAGGATACACCGGGAGTTCACTCTCATCAAATGGCGGGTTCCTTCCTTTTATATTGCGTCTTCTTCTGATATATAGATCAGTCCTATCTATCTGACTCCTCCAACCCGTCCCCCTATCACAAGTGCGATAGGATACATATACCTGTAATACAGCGCACAGTACATCCGCCATGATGGTGGTGGGGTATGCCACCCTCCCCAAGGTCTAAATAAGGCCTTTAGTCTGAAAAGCAGCCCCATCATAAACATCTTCATGAACAAACTTCATCCTTGAGGGAGCCGGGAGTATCCACCCAGTATCCACCCAACATACACCCCATAACTCTTGGCATTAATCATAGGATAACAGGTTGTACCAGCTCCAATACGCCTCTCAAAAACCCCACACCCAAACATGACCCTTCCAGCAGAATCTGTGGTTCTCTCCCAATGTTCCTGGAAGTGATGTCCTGAGGGCCGGGTGACTTGCAGTCTGAGTTACCGTAAGAACCAGATAGACATGTTTCACCAAGAACTCCCAGGGACCTCTTCCTTTTAAGAGCCTGTATGCCAGAAAGTGCAGTTAGTCACAGATGCACCCAGAGGACTGGAAGACACTCCCTTGGGGCCACGGATCTAACCAGGGCAAGCCACAACTTCAATGAGAAATATCTCTGAAACTGTAAACACTAGATGGATGCTTCAAATGGTGCCAGTGTCAGGGTAACATCAGAGCCAGAACCCATAGTGTGAGAAGGCTGAGGGCTGTATGACGTTACAATGCAAACTATTACAACGCATACTTTTACAACATGGTTCTTACAACGCTATTACAATGCAAGCCATTTCAATGCATGTACCATTACAATGTAATTTCCTATTCAAACACCGCCGGGTGCTTACCTCAGGGGAGGTGCTGGTCAGTGAGGCATATGTGTTGTAAAGGCATACGTTGTAATAGCATGCATTGTAATGGAACTTGCGCTGTATTGGCTGCATTGTAAAGGCGTTGCATTGTAATGCCTGCATTGTAATGGATGTTTCCCAGGCTAAGAGCATCCTGTTCTCCCTGTGGCTCAAGAAGGGATAATATAGGCACCCGAAGAGATGGCAATGGTTTCGGGATGGTGATGGCTCATGGGTGTCAATGGCGTACGGTGATGGCTGCAGCTCCTTAACCCAAACAATGCTCTTCTTGTTTCTTGTTTCCTCCCGATAGCTGTGGCGCACTTCTGGACGCTCTCCATCCACTGAGGTGTCTTCAGTCAGGTTCTCCGCTCAGCAGCCCCTTGTGTGCAGTCCTAGACTAGCCTATGGGCCATGTTCCTGGCCAGATGTTGTGGGCTGCAGAGATCAGAATCCTCAGTCAGGCCCATCATGACTTGTCCTGGGTCTGATGGGTTTGCCTCAGACTTGCCTCTGTCTCAGTTGCTAATAGAGATGGCCAGAGCAGGAAGTGTGGAGTGGGTCACTTCATTCAGGGGGGCAATCCTTCGTTGGAGGTAGGATTGGGCTGGGGACTTCACAGAATCCCACAAGGTACAGCAGGTTTTGGAGAGGCGAAAGGGGAGGGAGTCTGTGCTGGCAGGAATGTGGAAGCTGTACATCACCAGCTCAACAACAAGGAGCAGGGGCAGAGCTATGAATGGTGGCAGGGGTACCAGGGGAGCACTGCACCCCATTCATAACTGCCTTCTACTACCCAAACACTGGGCAAGGGGCCCTTTGTCCCTGTCTGCACAGGACCCATGGCACCCTTGGCACGTCACTTTAAGGAAACCTTCATTTTTAGCAATATGGGGACAAAGCAGGCACCCTTCATGAAAGGCCTTGATATAGTGAAGCTAAAGGACCTCAGCTGAGCACACAGGATGAACCCCTACTGGGCGGAGCCTATAGGCTCAACCCGCTGCCATAGGGGTACAGGTAAAGTTCATACCCTGGTTGGCAGGGGTAGCAGTCACACTCACTTGGGAAGGGGGTACACTTAGGCATCTCGCTGCCATCAGAGCCCATTTCTGATCACATGGAGAGCCTCCAGAGGGCTTGAATGATTAGCAGGGTCACAGGATGAGACATACAGGGTACGCTAGAAGACAAGGGCAGGTCCCCCAAGCATTTCCAAAACA
Source organism: Triturus cristatus (assembly GCF_964204655.1). Classification (NCBI taxonomy): domain Eukaryota; kingdom Metazoa; phylum Chordata; class Amphibia; order Caudata; family Salamandridae; genus Triturus; species Triturus cristatus. Next base: position 1,173,172,467 of record NC_140594.1, read on the forward strand.
TGTAAAAGACTTTTACCCAGTGCTTAATTTGTCAAAAAATAATAATAATAATAATAAAATAAGTGCAGAGCCCGAATTTTATGCAGACTTCTGTGGCGTGCACTTATCTAATTTTGGGGTGCCAAATACCTAGGCTGTGTACTTTTGACTCCATCTTATGCCTCCTCAATCTACCATCTACAGGCCTTACCCTTTTATTTCACTTTTTCAGGTTTTTTCAACTCTGCTCTTTCTTTCTGGCTGTTTTTCCTTCTTTCTCTGACTTTTTTTTTCCAGTATCAGTGTCTTGATTAAGTGGCGGGGCATGGCGGGAGGGACAGACGGATGATAAGACAAGAAAAAGAAACCCTTACCTGTCGCATTGCTGTATCGGGCTCCTCTCCACTGAAGGCACGGGCTCCCAGAGTCCACTGCAGCCAATCCTGACGCTGCTTTCAAGCTGCTGGCAGCATGAGAGCTGCTTCAGGATTGGCCTGGGTGCCCTCGATTTGCACTCCCAGTTAGACTGGGAGCCTGTGCCTGCTCTCTCCAACCCAGCAACGCAGCTCGGGTTGGAGAGAGCTTCAGTGCGCATGACAGTTCGGCCATTCTGAGACGGCCGGCCAAACTGTCATGCGCACTGATAACAGCGCAAAACACTCCCCTAATGCCTGTCACCCCTGCTGCCCGCCCCAAGCATTGGCTTCAAGAGCTAAGACAAAAAGATTGTAAACAAGGGTTTATTATTAATTTATTTTTAATTTTTTTGGCAGCTGGCAGCGGGGGCAACGGTCCTCTGCCATAGCGGAGGAGCCTCTATTGCGATTTCCCCCTTTTGTGTTTATCAGTGTCAAAGTCTAAATGCTCTGGTTGGAAATTACCCCATACCCTGCTAATATGCTGTTTTAACTGGGGCCGTGGTTTCAATCTCTGAGCACCATCATCTCAACCACAGCGTCCACTTCCTATCTGTTCTTGCCACAACTCTTGAATTTCTTCAGCAACAATCAATGGTGGATTTAAAATCATCTGGAATCCTGAAAAAATCCTGAAAGCATCATTCTTATGAGCCTGCCTGCACTCTTTCCCACCCAACCCCGAAAGGAGCTAGCGCCCAGAGGCCTGCTCACAAGCTGCATTTTGTAGCACTATTAAAGTACCAATGTATGCTCTCCACAAACCTGTGAAAGTAAACCTTCACCTCTCCTATCGCTTGTGGGAGATCCTCGCACATGTAAGTTTACAGCTTATAGTAAATGTGGGACAGACCGGGGGGGGGAGCTGCATACTTACTACTAAATGGAAGGGGTTTAGGAAGGTTTGGGGCAGGCTAAAATGATTTCCAATAGGGTTTTATTTAAGTCCCGGGCATCATTATTTTCTACAGGAGGGTGCTGCAGTACCAGTGGTTGGCCAGGTGTGCTGCTGGATTTACTGCTAGGTTTTTGTTACATAAGTAAATTAACCTCAGAAATTAGGTTCTTCCATCTTTTTCAGGGTTGGAGACATCTAAGTCTACACTTTTGAGGAACTTTAAACCTGGATTTTGTGATTAGCTAAACGTAGTAAAGTTACTCAAAAGTGTAGCACCCACTGGGCTTGATATCACCGCCCACATACCCTATTTTGACCCCAACACAAAATCCAATATGGCCAAAACGTCCAGCTCAGCGACCAGCAGATCCCCGACAGATCGTAACCCCCACCGACCCTTCACTGTAGTCAACTGACAGGAATATCTCTGATATATTTAAAAAGTTGGTGATTATATCTATACTACTATGCAAACTGTACAATTGTTGCAAAGTTAATAAACATTGTTCTACATTGAGAAGTATTTACTAAAAGTGAGAGTTTTTAAACAAGAACTGAGAAACATTCCTGCACACTGCCTGATGACGTTGTAGGTAGTGAACTCAAAGGTGTGTTGCGATGTATATCCTATATGTGGTGTAGGTTCTTAATAGAGACGGAGTGTTGGAAAGGCGTTCGCCGGAGGGGGGTTCGATGCCCGTCTTGCCCACCCCTTTGACCCACCTCTCCCACGTAGGCCGAACCAGGCGCGCACACCCTGAGCTAACACTACGAACAGAGTGACACCACACGTATTCTTTGTAGGACGATAGGTTATTTTATCGATGGTTTCAAGGGATCTTTATGATCCAAGGTGCAAGCAGTACAGCAGTGGCACAAGGTACCACAAATCGGTCGTGGGGAATGGGGGTAGCGGGACAGTCTTTAAAGATAGTGTCTCTGCGAAGTACCCTGCGGATAGCTCACAATCCTCGAGCTGGAGGGTGTCGTGTCTCTGGGCGATCTCTTACCGAGTCGTCCTCAAGGGGAGCGCCGCGAGTCTCTCAGCAGGCACAGGTGGTCGGAGTTCGGGAGCCGCGATTCCGTCTGCAAGGCTCAGATGGTTCAGTAGCTGGGGGCCGCGAGTCACTCAGCAGGCCCAGGTGGTTCAGTGTTCGGGAGCCGCGACCTCGTCAGCAGGGCTCAGATGGTTCAATAGCGAGAGGCCGCGAGTCACTCAGCAGGCCCAGGTGACTTCAGCGTTCAGGAGCCGCGACAGCGTCAGCAGGCTCGGATGGTTCCAGGTCTTCTCTGCATTCGTTCCTCCGGCACCCCCTGTTATACTCCGCTTGCTCTTTGAAGTCCGGAGCCCTCGCAGAGGGGGGACTGGGGTGACGGAGGGGGTTCGGCGGGATTTCCTGCCGCTCACTTCTTTGGTCTTTTCAGGTGGGTCTGGGAGGGACCCCAGACGCTCGGCAGGGGAGGCGCCTGCTCCCCAGGGGCCTGGTGGCCGATCGAGTCTTCCCGGGGAAGGCGACCCGAGGTGTGACTGGGCTGGCGCCTCTGGGTCTGGCTCGAGGGTTCCCGCTCCCTCGGTCGGACATGCGTGGTAGGGTGTCGAGTCTGTCAGGGCTCTGGCCGGCCCTCGGATCTGGGTGGCTGGGGCGGCCGGAGTCGGAGATGTCGTGTCTTGAGGGTGGTTGCAGGTTGGCTGGATGATTGGGAGGGCAACGCCGTGAGGCCGGTCTCACACGCGTCCCCCCCAGCTGAAAGGCGTGGAGAACTACCCATCCACTGGGGGGTTCTCCTCGCCGAAGCGGAAGAACCGGGACAGGCCGTCGGCGTTGGCATGATCCGTCCCGGGGCGATGTTCGATAGTAAAGTCCATCCCTTGGAGAGAGATGGACCATCGTAGTAGCTTGGGGTTCTCCCCCCTCATCTGCATTAGCCACCGCAAAGGCCGGTGGTCCGTCTGTACTCGGAAATGGGTTCCGAACAAGTAGGGCCGTAGTTTCTTGAGGGCCCAGACCACGGCGAAGGTCTCTCGTTCTATAGTACTCCAACGCCGCTCTCGCGGCAGCAGCCTTCGGCTGATGAAGGCTATGGGCTGATCGATGCCCTTGTCGTTGAACTGCGAGAGGACGGCCCCGATGCCGTGTTCGGATGCGTCGGTCTGGACCACAAACTCTTGGGAGTTGTCGCGGGCCTTGAGTACGGGGGCGGTGCACATGGCGGTTTTCAAGGCGTCGAACGCCTGCTGGCACTGGGGGGTCCACTGCACCTTCTTCGGGAGCTTTTTGGAGGTCAACACCGTGAGGGGCCCCGCGAGGCTACCATAGTTTTTAATGAACCTCCGGTAGTACCCTGTAAGGCCCAGGAAGGCCCGGACCTCCGTCTGCGTGGTGGGGGGCTCCCAGGACTTGATGGCGTCGATCTTCGGTTGGAGGGGGGCGACCTGGCCGCTGCCCACCTGATGCCCCAGGTAGACCACGGAGCCTTGCCCGAGCTGGCATTTGCTGGCCTTCACGGTTAGTCCGGCTTGGCGCAGGGCCATTAGTACTTCCCGGAGGTGCTGGAGATGCTCGTGCCATTGAGAGCTGAATACGGCGATGTCGTCAAGGTACGCTGCGCTGAACTCCTCGAGTCCGGCCAGGACCTTGTTCACCAACCGCTGGAACGTGGCTGGGGCGTTCTTCATCCCGAACGGCATGACCCTGAAGCGGTAGTGTCCATCTGGTGTGGAGAAGGCGGAGCGTTCTTTCGCTCCCTCCGTGAGAGCAATCTGCCAGTATCCGCAGGTCAGGTCGAAAGTGCTGAGGAACCGGGCGGCCCCAAGGCGGTCGATGAGCTCGTCGGCGCGGGGAATAGGGTGAGCGTCTGCTCGGGTGACCGCATTGAGCCCCCGGTAGTCCACACAGAATCTTAGTTTGGGGGCGACCCCAGGGGAAGCCGCTTTCGGGACCAGAACCACCGGGCTGGTCCAGGGGCTGTCGGAGGGTTCGATTACTCCAAGGGTGAGCATCTTCTGTACCTCGGTCTTGATGCAGGTGCGGACCCGGTCAGGCACCCGGTAGGCTCGGTGTCTCACAGGCGGGCTGTTGCCGGTGTCCACGTCGTGGACACACCAGTCGGTGACCCTTGGAATGAGGGAGAAGAGGTCTGCGAATTGTCTGAGCAGCTGGCGGCAGTCGTCGGACTGTTGGGGAGTGAGGGTGGTTGAAAGTCTCACTCCCTCCACGGAACCATCCAGGTCTTTAGCGCACAGGGGGTCGGGCAGGGGTTCGGTGTCTTCTTCCGCCCCATCATCGGAGGCCAGTAGCAAACTTAATTCCGTTCTCACAAAGTGGGGCTTGAGACGGTTCACGTGGAGGACCCGGAGGGGGTTCCGTGGGGACTGTACATCGATCAGGTACGTGACCTGACTCTTCCGCTCGATCACCTTGAAGGGACCAGTCCATTTGTCTTGTAGGGCACAGGGCTTCACCGGGGCCATGACCCAAACCTGCTGGCCCGGCTGGAACTCGACCAGGGTTGCGTTCTGGTCATACCAGCGCTTCATTTCTTCTTGGCTGGCCTCGAGGTTAGCCTCTGCGAGTTCTCTGAACTTCCTCGTCTGGTTGCGGAGCGCCAGGATGTAGCGGAACACATCAGGGGGTGTCCCCCGGGGGCTTGTCTCCCAGCCCTCTTTGACCAGGCTCAGGGGCCCTCGGACGGGGTGTCCGTATAGCAGTTCGAAGGGGCTGAACCCCAGAGACTTTTGGGGAACTTCTCGGTACGCGAACAGGAGGCAAGGGAGGAGGACGTCCCATCTCCGGCGCAGGGGCTCTTCGAGGCCCAGGATCATTCCCTTCAGGGTTCGGTTGAAGCGTTCCACTAGGCCGTTGCCCTGGGGGTGGTAGGGGGCCGTGAACTTATATGTGACTCCGCACTGCTGCCACAGGGACTTCATGTAGCGGGATATGAAGTTAGTGCCGCGATCACTCACAACCTCGCGGGGAAATCCGACACGGGAGAAGATCCCCATGAGAGCCCGGCCCACCACGGGAGCCGTCACGGTGCGGAGGGGAATGGCCTCGGGGTAGCGGGTGGCATGGTCTACCAGGACAAGGATGAAGCGGTGGCCCTGGGCGGTCTTTGGATCCAGGGGTCCCACAATGTCGATGCCGACCCGCTCGAACGAGGTACTCACAACGGGGAACGGTTGTAAGGGAGCTTTGCGTTTTCCGCCACTCTTCCCACTGCCCTGGCACGTGAGGCAGGATTTGCAGTGTACTTCTACATACGCTCGCATCTTGGGCCAATAGAAGTGGGTAACCAATCGCTGATATGTTTTGTCTTGGCCTAAGTGTCCTGCCAAGGGTACATCGTGGGCCAGGCCCAGGAGGAGGCTTCGGAAACGCAGGGGTACCACCAGTACTCGGGCTGCGCCTAGCTCGGCTGACTTTTGTTCGCTGTATAGGAGGCCATTGTCCCAATAGATCCAATGGGTTCCGGTTCGGTCACCGGCGGCCTGGGCTTCGGCTTGTTGTCTGCGTCCCACGAGGGAGGGGCAGGTGGCCTGTTCCTGGCAGAATTCTTCACGGGAGGGCCCTCCCTCACAGCGCCATAGGGCCATCTCGGGCAGTTCTCCGAGCTCAGTCAGTGCCTCAGGGGCGGACAGTTCCGGCCCCTCTCCCGGGTCCGTGGCTTCTCCTCCGTCCAAAGGAGGGTTGTCCGGCTCTGGTAGGGCGTCCCGGTCCTCAGGGACAGTGTTCGGGGCGCGGCCCTCACTACCCGCGGCGAGAGGCAATCGCGCGGTCATGGAGCGCGTGGTGGCGCAGACCCATTCTGGTAGGCCCATCATCTCGAGATGGGCTCTTCGTTCCACTTGCCCCCACAGGGAACTCTCCAGGTCGTTGCCCAGGAGGCAGTCTACGGGCTGTGATGTTCGGACCGCTACCTTCAATTCTCCGGAGACCCCTCCCCACTCGAAAGGCACCAGCGCCATCTGGCAGAGGCTCTCAGAATTGTCGGAGGATATGACCGGACAGAGGGCACCGGTTAGGATCTGGTCTTCTGAGATTAGGCTGTGGTGGACCGCGGTGACACTCGCCCCGGTGTCGCGGAGGCCTTCGACTCGGTGGCCGTTGATGGTCACCTGCTGTCGGTATTTCTTTGTGTTGGCGGGCAAGGGTGTCCCGGGGACCATTTCTCGATCACCAAGGGAGACCAGGGCCATGGCCGCTGGTTCCCATTCTTCGGAGTCCTCCATCTCTTCCCCCAGAGCCACGGAGGCCATCTGCCGGGCCGGGGGGTTGGTCGTTGCGGTTCGCTGATACTGGGGACACTGGGGGTCATTGGCGTAGTGTCCGGGCTGTTGGCAGCGGAAGCAGGTGATCCTAGCTCGTGGACCTAGCCGTCCTGGGGCTCCGGTGCTGGCTGGGGACGGGGCTGAACCTGCCGCTGGTGGGCTGCTGGGGGGGCTGTGTGAGGACCCCCCGGGGAAGTCTCTTGGTCGGCCGTGATTTCCTCCGCCCCTCTGGCGGGGGGGGCCTTGACTGTGGCGGCCGTAGTCCCCCACGGGGCCCCGGGTGGCCCGGGTGTTCACCCAACGATCAGCCTCAGTGGCCAGCTTCCGAGGGTCGGTGAGTTTACTGTCCAGGAGATGTTGGCGCAGTTCTACAAAGCAATTGGCCACTAAATGTTCCCAGGCAATCAGATCAAACAGTTCTTCGAAGGTGGAGACCTTGCTGCCCTTGATCCACCCGTCCAAGGCTCGGCTGTAAAAGTTCACGTATTCTACCCACGTGGTGCCCGGTATCTTCTTGCAATCTCGGAACCGTTGTCGGTACATTTCGGGGGTGAGTCCATACCGGCCCACGAGGGCTTCCTTCATGTGGCTGTAGGAGTTCATGACCGTGGAGGGCAGATCTAGCAGGGTGTCTCTTCCTTCGCTTAAGAACCGGCCCCATAGGCCAGCCCCCCAATCCTTCTGCGGGACTCGGTGAGAGGTCATGGCGACTTCGTAGGCCTTAAACCACTGCTGGATATCGTCATTTTTGTAATACTCTTTTACCACATCCTTGGGGATGTGGACTTTGGTTTCCCCGGTGGAAGCGGACGGTGGATTCCCGGGCGGCTGTGACTTTTCGTTTTTAGCCCGCCACTCGATCGCCTTCAGGTTGCGTTCATGTTCCAGCTGGAGTTTTTTTTCGTCGTGCTCTCTTTGGCGTCTCTTCTCCTCGAGTTCCCCTTGTAGCCGTAACTGCTCGACGGCCAACTTTTCTCTGCCAGTTTTATTTCTCCTTCGATTTTTAGGTTTGCCAGTTCAAGTTCGTGGTTGCGGCTTCTCTCTCGGTCCGCTAGCTCCTCGGCGGACAGGTTCCCCTCTGGCCCGTTGTTTCTCACCGGGATGCTTGGTGGTTCATGGGCAGAGTCTCCTTCCGTTTGGGTCGGGGGCGCCCCCGTCTCGACCCAGGTTTTCAGTACTTTCTGGAAGTCTTCCTTTGTGCTTAATCCGGTGGTAGCGATGCCAAGGTCCTTGCAAAACTGTTTTAATTCTCTATGCGTGTAATAGTCCAATTGATCCTCTCGGAACAGTGAGCTTATTTCGGTACCTGCGGCACCCAGGGAGGTTTCTCCTTCCATCTCTGTTTGGTAGTGCGTCAGTCGTTCACTGCACGCTCTCTTTCGGTGTCGGCTCGGATCCCGTCGTCTGCCACCAAATGTTGGAAAGGCGTTCGCCGGAGGGGGGTTCGATGCCCGTCTTGCCCACCCCTTTGACCCACCTCTCCCACGTAGGCCGAACCAGGCGCGCACACCCTGAGCTAACACTACGAACAGAGTGACACCACACGTATTCTTTGTAGGACGATAGGTTCTTTTATCGATGGTTTCAAGGGATCTTTATGATCCAAGGTGCAAGCAGTACAGCAGTGGCACAAGGTACCACAAATCGGTCGTGGGGAATGGGGGTAGCAGGACAGTCTTTAAAGATAGTGTCTCTGCGAAGTACCCTGCGGATAGCTCACAATCCTCGAGCTGGAGGGTGTCGTGTCTCTGGGCGATCTCTTACCGAGTCGTCCTCAAGGGGAGCGCCGCGAGTCTCTCAGCAGGCACAGGTGGTCGGAGTTCGGGAGCCGCGATTCCGTCAGCATGGCTCAGATGGTTCAATAGCTGGGGGCCGCGAGTCACTCAGCAGGCCCAGGTGGTTCAGTGTTCGGGAGCCGCGACCTCGTCAGCAGGGCTCAGATGGTTCAATAGCGAGAGGCCGCGAGTCACTCAGCAGGCCCAGGTGACTTCAGCGTTCAGGAGCCGCGACAGCGTCAGCAGGCTCGGATGGTTCCAGGTCTTCTCTGCATTCGTTCCTCCGGCACCCCCTGTTATACTCCGCTTGCTCTTTGAAGTCCGGAGTCCTCGCAGAGGGGGGACTGGGGTGACGGAGGGGGTTCGGCGGGATTTTCTGCCGCTCACTTCTTTGGTCTTTTCAGGTGGGTCTGGGAGGGACCCCAGACGCTCGGCAGGGGAGGCGCCTGCTCCCCAGGGGCCTGGTGGCCGATCGAGTCTTCCCGGGGAAGGCGACCCGAGGTGTGACTGGGCTGGCGCCTCTGGGTCTGGCTCAAGGGTTCCCGCTCCCTCGGTCGGACATGCGTGGTAGGGTGTCGAGTCTGTCAGGGCTCTGGCCGGCCCTCGGATCTGGGTGGCTGGGGCGGCCGGAGTCGGAGATGTCGTGTCTTGAGGGTGGTTGCAGGTTGGCTGGATGATTGGGAGGGCAACGCCGTGAGGCCGGTCTCACACGGAGCAACATTATAAGCTATTAAATGAAACACAATAGGTTTTTGTACAGTGCACACCCTGAACACTAGTGTTTGAAGGAGCTCTCATATGTGATAATGAAGAAAATGGGGCTCTGTGAAATAAAGTATTTACCAAGGGTCACACAGTTTGGTCAGCAGGGAAGCCAGGATTATCGTAGAATTTCAAGCTTCACACTGCAATTCAGCCACGAGGTGTGTATCTCTTTCTCACACTGTTGGAAAGGCGTTCGCCGGAGGGGGGTTCGATGCCCGTCTTGCCCACCCCTTTGACCCACCTCTCCCACGTAGGCCGAACCAGGCGCGCACACCCTGAGCTAACACTACGAACAGAGTGACACCACACGTATTCTTTGTAGGACGATAGGTTCTTTTATCGATGGTTTCGAGGGATCTTTATGATCCAAGGTGCAAGCAGTACAGCAGTGGCACAAGGTACCACAATCGGTCGTGGGGAATGGGGGTAGCGGGACAGTCTTTAAAGATAGTGTCTCTGCGAAGTACCCTGCGGATAGCTCACAATCCTCGAGCTGGAGGGTGTCGTGTCTCTGGGCGATCTCTTACTGAGTCGTCCTCAAGGGGAGCGCCGTGAGTCTCTCAGCAGGCACAGGTGGTCGGAGTTCAGGAGCCGCGATTCCGTCAGCAAGGCTCAGATGGTTCAATAGCTGGGGGCCGCGAGTCACTCAGCAGGCCCAGGTGGTTCAGTGTTCGGGAGCCGCGACCTCGTCAGCAGGGCTCCGTTGGTTCAATAGCGAGAGGCCGCGAGTCACTCAGCAGGCCCAGGTGACTTCAGCGTTCAGGAGCCGCGACAGCGTCAGCAGGCTCGGATGGTTCCAGGTCTTCTCTGCATTCGTTCCTCCGGCACCCCTTGTTATACTCCGCTTGCTCTTTGAAGTCCGGAGTCCTCGCAGAGGGGGGACTGGGGTGACGGAGGGGGTTCGGCGGGATTTCCTGCCGCTCACTTCTTTGGTCTTTTCAGGTGGGTCTGGAAGGGACCCCAGACGCTCGGCAGGGGAGGCGCCTGCTCCCCAGGGGCCTGGTGGCCGATCGAGTCTTCCCAGGGAAGGCGACCCGAGGTGTGACTGGGCTGGCGCCTCTGGGTCTGGCTCGAGGGTTCCCGCTCCCTTGGTCGGGATATGCGTGGTAGGGTGTCGAGTCTGTCAGGGCTCTGGCCGGCCCTCGGATCTGGGTGGCTGGGGCGGCCGGAGTCGGAGATGTCGTGTCTTGAGGGTGGTTGCAGGTTGGCTGGATGATTGGGAGGGCAACGCCGTGAGGCCGGTCTCACACACACCAAAGGTTGATGCTTCGTCCTTAATTCTTTGAGAATGAGAACAGAGCACTGGCAGACTTCAAATACCCTTTCTGGTGGCTCTACCCAGTGCAACTCCTGCCCAAAGATAGGAAAGTGCTTCATAACAGACACTGATTAGGTTACATATTGATTTTTCAGCACTGATGGGACTCAAAGGATGCTTAGTCGAGGCTCAGACCAGGTCACGGTCGACAGCTGAGGGCACTAAGCCACATCGACTCCTGTGAAAGCTCGGCTCGTTTTGGACTCGAGGTCCCAAGAGAGCCTGGTGCTGAGTCAGAGCCAGCCATGTGGCTCGACCCTGGCTCGAGCTTTCAGTGGCTCGCCCACCTCCTTTACTAACACTTATGTGACAGGTACCAGCAAAGTGAGTGTTTATCCTACACATTCCATCTTCTCTCTGTCCTTAAATATTGGGGGTGGGGGGGGTAGTTACTAGTTGAAGAAGCCTCTGCAGGATGAGTCCATCCTGGTCAGAGTCGAGTCAGTAGCCGCACTAAACCCACTGGGCTATCTCATCGCCTTGAAGGAGAGCCAATCTAATGGCAGATATCAGCTGCTTTCCATTCTATGCATTTGGTTTTCAAGATCTGAGACACGCACTTAAAAAGCAGACACAAAAGAATGAGGTGTTTGTTACTGAGCCATCATCACACCACAAACTCAGAATCATCTTGTATTTCTTTGCTTCCAAGAGGCTGCAGCTCTTGTCCGCGGTTCCATCATTCCTGACACATTGTTCATTGACCCAGGATTTTTCCACGAAATCTATTATTTTAATATATTTATTGTAGATACATATATCGTTTAGTGAAGCGTGGACTTAATTCGTAAGAGTTTTGTACGTTCAGAGTCCTGTACATTCAGAGTGCTGTACGTTCAGAGTGCTGTACGGTCAGAGTGCTGTACCTTCAGAGTGCTGTACATACAGAGTGCCCCTGTGCATTCAGAGTGCTGTACATTCAGAGTGCTCCTCTACGTTTAGTGTTGTACGTTCAGAGTCCTGTACATTCAGAGTGCTGTACGTTCAGAGTGCTGTACGGTCAGAGTGCTGTACCTTCAGAGTGCTTTACATACAGAGTGCCCCTGTACATTCAAAGTGCAGTACATTCAGAGTGCTCCTCTACATTCGGAGTCCTGTGTCCTGTATGTTCAGAGTCCTGTACGTTCAGAGTGCTGTACGTTCAGAGTGCCCCTGTACATTCAGAGTGCTCCTCTACATTCGGAGTGCTCATCTACATTCGGACTGTTGTACCTTCAGAGTGATGTACATACAGAGTGCTCCTCTACATTCGAAGTGCTGTACGTTCAGAGTGCTGTACATTCAGAGTGTTCCTCTACATTCAGAGTGCTGTACATTCAGAGTGCTGTACATTCAGAGTGCTCCTCTACATTCGGAGTGCTGTACATTCAGAGTGCTGTACATTCAGAGTGCTCCTCTACATTCGGAGTGCTGTACATTCAGAGTGCTGTACATTCAGAGTGTTCCTCTACATTCAGAGTGCTCCTCTATATTCAGAGTGCTGAAGTTCAGAGTGCCCCTCTCCATTCAGAGTGCTGTACATTCAGAGTCCTCCTCTATATTCAGAGTGCTGAAGATCAAAGTGCCCCTCTCCATTCAGAGTGCTGTACATTCAGAGTGCTCCTCTATATTCAGAGTGCTGAATATCAGAGTGCCCCTTTCCATTCAGAGTGCTGTACCTTCAGAGTGATGTACATAGAGAGTGCTCCTCTACATTCGGAGTGCTGTACATTCAAAGTGCTGTACATTCAGAGTGTTCCCCAACATTCAGAGTGCTGTACATTCAGAGTGCTCCTCTATATTCAGAGTGCTGAAGTTCAGAGTGCCTCTCTCCATTCAGAGTGCTGTACATTCAGAATGCTCCTCTACATTCGGAGTGCTGTACATTCAGTGTGCTGTGCATTCAGAGTGCTGTACATTCAGTGTGCTGTAAGTTCAGAGTGCCCCTGTACATTCAGAGTGCTCCTCTACCTTCAGAGTGCTGTACCTTCAGAGTGCTGTACATACAGAGTGCCCCTGTACATTCAGAGTGCTGTACATTCAGAGTGCCCCTCTCCATTCAGAGTGCTGTACATTCAGAGTGCTCCTCTACATTCGGAGTGCTGTACGTTCAGAGTGCTCCTCTACATTCGGATTGCTATACGTTCAGAGTGCACCTCTACATTCTGAGTGCTGTATATTCAGAGTGCTGTACATTCAGAGTGTTCCTCTACATTCAGAGTGCTGTACATTCAGAATGCTCCTCTACATTTGGAGTGCTGTACATTCAGTGTGCTGTGCATTCAGAGTGCTGTACATTCAGTGTGCTGTAAGTTCAGAGTGCCCCTGTACATTCAGAGTGCTCCTCTACATTCAGAGTGCTGTACCTTCAGAGTGCTGTACATTCAGAGTGCTCCTCTACATTCGGAGTGCTGTACATTCAGAGTGCTGTACATTCAGAGTGCTCCTCTACATTCGGAGTGCTGTACATTCAGAGTGCTGTACATTCAGAGAGTTCCTCTAGATTCAGAGTGCTCCTCTATATTCAGAGTGCTGAAGTTCAGAGTGCCCCTCTCCATTCAGAGTGCTGTACATTCAGAGTGCTCCTCTATATTCAGAGTGCTGAAGTTCAGAGTGCCCCTCTCCATTCAGAGTGCTGTACATTCAGAGTGCTGAAGTTCAGAGTGCCCCTCTCCATTCAGAGTGCTGTACCTTCAGAGTGATGTACATACCGAGTGCTCCTCTACATTCGGAGTGCTGTACATTCAGAGTGCTGTACATTCAGAGTGTTCCTCTACATTCAGAGTGCTGTACATTCAAAGTGCTCCTCTATATTCAGAGTGCTGAAGTTCAGAGTGCCCCTCTCCATTCAGAGTGCTGTACATTCAGAATGCTCCTCTACATTCGGAATGCTGTACATTCAGTGTGCTGTGCATTCAGAGTGCTGTACATTCAATGTGCTGTAAGTTCAGAGTGCCCCTGTACATTCAGAGTGCTCCTCTACATTCAGAGTGCTGCACCTTCAGAGTGCTGTACATACAGAGTGTCCCTGTACATTCAGAGTGCTGTACATTCAGAGTGCTGTACATTCAGAGTGCTCCTCTATATTCAGAGTGCTGAAGTTCAGAGTGCCCCTCTCCATTCAGAGTGCTGTACATTCAGAGTGCTCCTCTACATTCGGAGTGCTGTACGTTCAGAGTGCTCCTCTACATTCGGAGTGCTGTACGTTCAGAGTGCACCTCTACATTCTGAGTGCTGTATATTCAGAGTGCTGTACATTCAGAATGTTCCTCTACATTCAGAGTGCTGTACATTCAGAGTGCTCCTCTATATTCAGAGTGCTGAAGTTCAGAGTGCCCCTCTCCATTCAGAGTGCTGTACATTCAGAATGCTCCTCTATATTCAGAGTGCTGAAGTTCAGAGTGCCCCTCTCCATTCAGAGTGCTGTACATTCAGAGTGCTCCTCTACATTCGGAGTGCTATACATTCAAAGTGCTGTGCATTCAGAGTGCTCCTCTATATTCAGAGTGCTGAAGTTCAGAGTCCCCCTCTCCATTCAGAGTGTTGTACATTCAGAATGCTCCTCTACATTCGGAGTGCTGTACATTCAGTGTGCTGTGCATTCAGAGTGCTGTACATTCAGTGTGCTGTAAGTTCAGAGTGCCCCTGTACATTCAGAGTGCTCCTCTACATTCAGAGTGCTGTACCTTCAGAGTGCTGTACCTACAGAGTGCCCCTGTAAATTCAGAGTGCTGTACATTCAGACTGCTCCTCTACATTCAGAGTGCTGTATATTCAGAGTGCTCCTCTATATTCAGAGTGCTGAAGTTCAGAGTACCCCTCTTCATTCAGAGTGATGTACATTCAGAGTGCTCCTCTACAATCGGAGTCCTGTACGTTCAGAGTCCTGTACATTCAGAGTGCTGTACGTTCAGAGTGCTCCTCTACAGTCAGAGTGCCCCTGCAGATTCAGAGTGCTGTATGTTCAGAGTGCCCCTGTACATTCAGAGTGCTCCTCTACATTCGGAGTGCTGTACATTCAAAGTGCTGTGCATTCAGAGTGCTCCTCTATATTCAGAGTGCTGAAGTTCAGAGTGCCCCTCTCCATTCAGAGTGTTGTACATTCAGAATGCTCCTCTACATTCGGAGTGCTGTACATTCAGTGTGCTGTGCATTCAGAGTGCTGTACATTCAGTGTGCTGTAAGTTCAGAGTGCCCCTGTACATTCAGAGTGCTCCTCTACATTCAGAGTGCTGTACCTTCAGAGTGCTGTACCTACAGAGTGCCCCTGTAAATTCAGAGTGCTGTACATTCAGACTGCTCCTCTACATTCAGAGTGCTGTATATTCAGAGTGCTCCTCTATATTCAGAGTGCTGAAGTTCAGAGTACCCCTCTTCATTCAGAGTGATGTACATTCAGAGTGCTCCTCTACATTCGGAGTCCTGTACGTTCAGAGTCCTGTACATTCAGAGTGCTGTACATTCAGAGTGCTCCTCTACAGTCAGAGTGCCCCTGTAGATTCAGAGTGCTGTATGTTCAGAGTGCCCCTGTACATTCAGAGTGCTCCTCTACATTCAGAGTGCTCCTCTACATTCGGAGTTCTGTACCTTCAGAGTGATGTACATACAGAGTACTCCTCTACATTCGGAGTGATGTACGTTCAGAGTGCTTCTCTATATTCAGAGTGCTGAAGTTCAGAGTGCCCCTCTCCATTCAGAGTGCTGTACCTTCAGAGTGATGTACATACAGAGTGCTCCTCTACATTCGGAGTGCTGTACATTCAGAGTGCTCCTCTACATTTGGAGTGCTGTACATTCAGAGTGCTGTACTTTCAGAGTGTTTCTCTACATTCAGAGTGCTGTACATTCAGAGTGCTCCTCTATATTCAGAGTGTTGAAGTTCAGAGTGCCCCTCTCCCTTCAGAGTGCTGTACATTCAGAATTCTCCTCTACATTCGGAGTGCTGAACATTCAGTGTGCTGTGCATTCAGAGTGCTGTACATTCAGTCTGCTGTAAGTTGTGAGACCGGCCTCGTGGCGTGGGCCCTCCCGACCAGCAAGTTGCACTACAACCACGCCGAACCTCGTGGGCACGGCCTTCCGGCTTCCGTGGACCAACATCCCGAGGGCCGACCGGATCCCCAACACGCATGCCCGGCCGAGGGAGAATGAAACCCCCCCCCCCAAAACCAGACCGAGAGGCGTCGACCCTGTCACACCTCTGGTCTCTTCCCCGAGGGAGGTTTCGATCGACCACCAGGCCCCCGGTGAGCGGGCGCCTCTCCTGCTGGGCGTCTAGAGTCCCTCCCGGACACACCTGAACAGATCAAGGGGCCGAGCGACAGGAAACCCCGACACACCGCCCCCCAGGCACCAGACCCCTCTCCGCGAGGACTCCGGACTTCAAAGAGGAGGGGGAGTATAACAAGGGGTGCTGAAGGGACGAGAGGCAGAGAAGACCTGGACTGACGAGAGCCTGCCGACTTGGTCGCGGCTCGATCGCTCCCCGAACAGAAGAACGCTACCCGAACTCCGAACCATCTGAGCCCTGCTGACGCCGTCGCGGCTCCCCGAACTCTGAACCATCTGAGCCCTGCTGACGCTGTCGCGGCTCCCCGAACTCTGAACCATCTGAGCCCTGCTGACGCCGTCGCGGCTCCCCGAACTCTGAACCATCTGAGCCCTGCTGACGCTGTCGCGGCTCCCCGAACTCTGAACCATCTGAGCCCTGCTGACGCTGTCGCGGCTCCCCGAACTCTGAACCATCTGAGCCCTGCTGACGCTGTCGCGGCTCCCCGAACTCTGATCCATCTGAGCCCTGCTGACGCCGTCGCGGCTCCCTGAACTAAGACCCTCCGGTGCCTGCTGAGTGACTCGCGGCCCGCTCCTCCAAGAGAATCGGCAGAGATCGCCGAGAGAAGCAACCTCCCCTCAGCTCGAGGATTGAGAGCTGGGCGCCGGATACCTCGCAGAGACACTGATCGAAAGACTGTCCCGCTACCCCTTTTCCCTCCATCACAAGATCGCTGCCGCTTGTGGCCTTAATTCTGCACCTGCCTGCCGGATCATAAAGATCCCTGATCACCACCGATAAAAGCATATTATCTTACACGAATTACTGTGTGGTGTCTCTCTATCCGAAGAAGAGAGTAAGCGTAGCGTGTGCGATCCTAGGTACGAGACCCTTCCAGGAAGGGCCTCCCTGCTCTTGCTCGGCCTAACTCTGGGAAAGGTGGGCCTCAGGGGGGTCAGGAACACATTCCGCAGCCTCCCCGGGGAACGCCTTCCAACATTTGGTGGCAGCGATGGGATCCGAGCCAACACCTAGAGATCGTGCAGTAGACGACGTACGCACTACCAAGAAGAATGGAAGGAGAAACTTCCCTAGGTGCCGCAGGCACCAACCCGAGCACGGCATTCCAAAAAGACCAGTTAGAATCTTATACACACCGAGAACTGAAACAATTTTGCAAAGACTTTGGAATCGCTACCACCGGACTAAGCACGAAAGAGGACTTCCAGGGGGCATTAAAAACCTGGGTCGAGGCAGAAACTCCCCGGACACAAACAGAAGGAGAGCCTCCCAACGAACCACGAAGCAACCCGGGGAGGAACGGCGCCCCCGAGAGGGGCCTATCCCCAGAGGAACTAGCGGACCGAGAAAGAGATCGCAACCACGAACTAGAACTAGCAAAATTAAAAATCGAAGGAGAGCTAAAGCTGGCTGAGAAAAAACTGGCGGTGGAACAGTTATGCCTACAAGGAGAACTAGAGGAAAAGAAACGACAGAGAGAACGCGACGAGAAAAAACTCCAACTAGAGCACGAACGAGCCTAAAAGAAATCGAGCTCAAGGCTAAGAAGGCGGAGGCCCGACCCTCGGAAACCCAACCCATCTCCTCCACCGTGGAACCAAAGGTCCACATCCCCAAAGATGTGGTGAAAGAATACTATAAGAACGACGATACTCAGCAATGGTTCAAGGCCTACGAAGTCGCCATGACCTCCCACCGAGTCCCGCAGAAGGACTGGGGGGCTGGGCTGTGGGGCCGGTTCCTGAGCGAGGGGAGAGATACCCTGCTGGACCTGCCCTCCACCGTGATGAACTCCTACAGTCACATGAAAGAGGCTCTAGTAGCCAGATATGGGCTCACCCCTGAAATGTACCGGCAACGGTTTAGAGACTGCAAAAAGATACCCGGTACCACCTGGGTGGAGTACGTGAACTTCTACAGCCGGGCCTTGGACGGATGGATCAAGGGCAGCAAGGTCTCCACCTTCGAGGAGCTGTTCGACCTAATCGCATGGGAACACTTGTCCGCGAATTGCTTCGTAGAGCTGCGCCAGCACCTCCTGGACAGCAAACTCACAGACCCTCGAAAACTGGCCGTCGAGGCTGACCAATGGGTGAACACCCGGGCCTCCCGGGGCCCTGTGGGAGACTACGGTCGCCACAATCAGGGACCCCCCCGCCAGAGGGGCGGAGGGAATCAAGGCCGGCCACGGGAGCTCCCGGGGGGACCCCAGCTCAGCCCTCCCAGAGGACCATCTCCGCCCTTTCCAGCTCCACCTCTGGCCAGCACCGGGCCACCGGGAAGGCCGGGGCCCCGAGTGAGGATCACCTGCTTCCGCTGCCAACAGACCGGACACTATGCCAGCCACTCCCAGTGTCCCCTGTACCAGCGGTCCACCACAGCAACCCCGCCGACTCGACAGATGGCCTCCGTAGCCCTGGGGGAAGAGATAGAAGACTCCGAAGAATGGGAACCAGCCGCCATGGCCTTGGTCTCCCTAGGGGATCGAGAGATGGTCCCCGGAACGTCCCTGCCCGCCAACACGAAGAAGTACCGACAGCAGGTGACGGTCAACGGTCACCGCATCGAGGGCCTCCGGGACACGGGGGCGAGTGTCACGGCGGTTCATTGTCACCTGATCTCCGAGGATCAGATCCTGCCTGGCGCCTTTTGCCCCGTCATATCCTCAGACAATTCCGAGAGCCTCTGCCGGATGGCCCTAGTCCCCTTCGAATGGGGGGGAGTCACCGGCAAGTTAAAGGTGGCGGTTCGAACCTCCCAGCCCGTGGACTGCCTCCTGGGCAACGACCTTGAGAACTCCCCGTGGGGACAAGTGGAGCGAAGAGCCCACCTCGAGATGATGGGCCTACCCGAATGGGTGTGCGCCACCACGCGCTCAATGACTCTCAGGGCGCCTCCCTCCGAGGGGGAAGAGGCTAGGCCGCTAGACACCGCCACCACCCCCGAGATCCAGAATACACCACCAGAGGCCAATGACCCCCTTCTGGACGAGCCGATCGCTCCCGACGAAGGGTCAGTGCCTTCCGACCCCGAAACCCTGACCCACCTCGAGGACCTGCCAGAACTGGCCCAGTGGCCCTGCGAAGGGGGCCCCTCCCGTGAAGAATTCTGCCAAGAACAATCCACCTGCCCGTCCCTCATCGGACCCCGACAACAGGCCGAGGCCCAAGCAGCAGGCAACCAGACTGGCACCCACTGGGTATACTGGGAGGACGGCCTCCTGTACAGCGAACAGAAGTCGGCCGAGTTGGGATCGGCCCGGGTACTAGTGGTACCCCTACGCTTCCGAAGTCTCCCCCTGGGCCTGGCCCATGATGTACCCCTGGCCGGACACTTAGGCCAAGATAAGACCTACCAACGGCTCGTCACCCACTTCTATTGGCCCAAGATGCGAGCAAATGTGGAGGCCCACTGCAAGTCCTGCCCCACGTGCCAGGCCAGCGGAAAGAGTGGGGGCAAGCGCGAGGCTCCGCTACAACCCTTCCCCGTCGTCAGTACCCCTTTTGAGCGGGTAGGAATCAACATTGTGGGACCGCTGGACCCCAAGACCGCCCAGGGCCACCGGTTCATCCTCGTCCTAGTGGATCATGCCACCCGTTACCCCGAAGCCATCCCTCTCCGCACCCTGATGGCCCCCGTGGTGGGCCGGGCCTTGATGGGGATCTTCTCCCGCATGGGGTTCCCCCGCGAAGTCGTGAGTGACCGGGGTACGAACTTTATCTCCCGTTATATGAAGTCCCTCTGGCAGCAGTGCGGAGTATCGTACAAATTCACCACCCCGTACCACCCCCAAGGAAACGGCCTAGTCGAGCGCTTTAACAAAACACTGAAAGGGATGATCATGGGCCTTGAGGAACTCCTACTCCGGAGGTGGGACGTCCTCCTCCCATGTCTCCTGTTCGCCTACCGGGAGGTTCCCCAAAAATCCCTGGGATTCAGCCCATTCGGACTATTATATGGACACCCCGTCCGAGGACCCCTGAGCCTGGTTAAGGAGGGGTGGGAAACAACCCCCCGGGGGACTCCTCCGGACGTGTTCCGATACATCTTGGCGCTCCGCAACCAGACCCGAAAATTCAGGGAACTCGCAGAAGCAAACCTCGAGGCCAGTCAAGAAGAAATGAAGCGCTGGTATGATCCGAATACGACGCTGGTCGAGTTTCAGCCGGGCCAACAAGTCTGGGTCATGGCCCCGGTGAGACCCTGTGCTCTCCAAGATAAATGGACTGGGCCCTTCAAGGTGGTCGAGCGGAAGAGCCAAGTCACATATCTCATCGATGTGCAGTCCCCACGGAACCCCCTCCGGGTTCTCCACGTGAACCGCCTCAAGCCCCACTTTGTACGGACCGAATTAAGTTTACTCCTGGCCACCGACGATGGGGCCGAAGAAGACACCGAGCCCCTTCCAGACCCCCTGGGGGCGAAGGAAACCGATGGATCCGTGGAGGGAGTGAGACTGTCAACCGCCCTCACAGCCCAACAGACCGACGACTGCCGCCAGCTACTAGGGCAGTTCGCGGATCTCTTCTCCCTGACCCCCGGGGTCACCAGCTGGTGTGTCCACGACGTGGACACCGGAGACAGCCCGCCAGTGAGACATCGGGCCTACCGGGTCCCTGATCGGGTCCGGACCTGCATCCAGACCGAGGTGGCAAAGATGTTAGACCTCGGGGTGATTGAACCCTCCGACAGCCCCTGGGCCAGCCCGGTAGTCCTGGTTCCGAAAGCGACTACCCCGGGTGTTGCCCCCGAGCTGAGGTTTTGTGTGGACTACCGAGGCCTCAATGCGGTCACCCGAGCGGACGCTCACCCTATCCCCCGTGCCAACGAACTCATTGACCGCCTTGGGGCCGCTCGCTACCTCAGCACCTTCGACCTGACCAGTGGGTACTGGCAGATTGCCCTCACCGAGGGAGCCAAGGAGCGCTCCGCCTTCTCCACCCCGGATGGGCACTACCGCTTTAGGGTGATGCCGTTCGGAATGAAAAATGCCCCGGCCACCTTCCAGCGGCTGGTGAACAGGGTCCTGTCCGGACTAGAGGGGTTCAGCGCAGCATACCTCGACGACATAGCGGTCTTCAGCTTCCAATGGACCGAGCACCTCCAGCACCACCGTCAAGTCCTGCTGGCTCTGCGCCGAGCCGGCCTCACCGTCAAAGCTAGCAAATGTCAAATTGGGCACGGCTCCGTAACCTATCTGGGGCACCAGGTGGGAAGTGGGCAGGTCGCCCCCCTCCACCCGAAGATCGACGCCATCTTGTCCTGGGAACCCCCTGCAACCCAAACGGAAGTCCGAGCCTTCCTGGGCCTCACCGGCTACTACCGAAGGTTTATTAAGAACTATGGCAGCATCGCAGGCCCTCTCACAGAACTAACCTCCAAAAAACACCCTAGAAAGTACACTGGACTCCCTCCTGCCAGAGGGCGTTCGACACCCTAAAGGCCGCAATGTGCGCGGCTCCAGTGCTCAAAGCACCCGACTACGCCCGGGAGTTTGTGGTCCAGACGGACACCTCGGAACACGGCATCGGGGCAGTCCTCTCCCGGTTTGACGACAAGGGCATAGATCAGCCCACAGCCTTCATCAGCCGAAGGTTACTGCCCCGGGAACAGCGGTGGAGCACAATTGAAAGAGAGACGTTCGTAGTAGTCTGGGCCCTCAAAAAGCTACGGCCCTACCTGTTCGGAACACACTTCCGAGTGCAAACAGATCATCGACCCCTGCGGTGGTTGATGCAGATGCGAGGGGAAAACCTCAAGCTGCTACGCTGGTCCATCTCTCTCCAGGGGATGGATTTCACTGTGGAACATCGCCCCGGGACTGACCAAGCCAACGCGGACGGCCTGTCCCGATTCTTCCGCTTCAGCGAGGAGAACTCCCAAGTGGATGGGTAGTTCTCCCCGCCTTTCAGCTGGGGGGGGCACGTGTGAGACCGGCCTCGTGGCGTGGGCCCTCCCGACCAGCAAGTTGCACTACAACCACGCCGAACCTCGTGGGCACGGCCTTCCGGCTTCCGTGGACCAACATCCCGAGGGCCGACCGGATCCCCAACACGCATGCCCGGCCGAGGGAGAACGAAACCCCCCCCCCCCCAAAACCAGACCGAGAGGCGCCGACCCTGTCACACCTCTGGTCTCTTCCCCGAGGGAGGTTTCGATCGACCACCAGGCCCCCGGTGAGCGGGCGCCTCTCCTGCTGGGCGTCTAGAGTCCCTCCCGGACACACCTGAACAGATCAAGGGGCCGAGCGACAGGAAACCCCGACACACCGCCCCCCAGGCACCAGACCCCTCTCCGCGAGGACTCCGGACTTCAAAGAGGAGGGGGAGTATAACAAGGGGTGCTGAAGGGACGAGAGGCAGAGAAGACCTGGACTGACGAGAGCCTGCCGACTTGGTCGCGGCTCGATCGCTCCCCGAACAGAAGAACGCTACCCGAACTCCGAACCATCTGAGCCCTGCTGACGCCGTCGCGGCTCCCCGAACTCTGAACCATCTGAGCCCTGCTGACGCTCTCGCGGCTCCCCGAACTCTGAACCATCTGAGCCCTGCTGACGCTGTCGCGGCTCCCCGAACTCTGAACCATCTGAGCCCTGCTGACGCTGTCGCGGCTCCCCGAACTCTGATCCATCTGAGCCCTGCTGACGCCGTTGCGGCTCCCTGAACTAAGACCCTCCGGTGCCTGCTGAGTGACTCGCGGCCCGCTCCTCCAAGAGAATCGGCAGAGATCGCCGAGAGAAGCAACCTCCCCTCAGCTCGAGGATTGAGAGCTGGGCGCCGGATACCTCGCAGCGACACTGATTGAAAGACTGTCCCGCTACCCCTTTTCCCTCCATCACAAGATCGCTGCCGCTTGTGGCCTTAATTCTGCACCTGCCTGCCGGATCATAAAGATCCCTGATAACCACCGATAAAAGCATATTATCTTACACGAATTACTGTGTGGTGTCTCTCTATCCGAAGAAGAGAGTAAGCGTAGCGTGTGCGATGCTAGGTACGAGACCCTTCCAGGAAGGGCCTCCCTGCTCTTGCTCGGCCTAACTCTGGGAAAGGTGGGCCTCAGGGTGGTCAGGAACACATTCCGCAGCCTCTCCGGGGAACGCCTTCCAACATAAGTTCAGAGTGCTCCTCTCCATTCAGAATGCTCCTCTACATTCGGAGTGCTGTACATTAAGTGTGCTGTGCATTCAGAGTGCTGTACATTCAGTGTGCTGTAAGTTCAGAGTGCTCCTCTCCATTCAGAATGCTCCTCTACATTCAGAGTGCTGTAAGTTCAGAATGCTCCTCTACATTCGGAGTGCTGTACATTCTGTGTGCTCCTCCACATTCTGAGTGCTGTACATTCAGTGTGTTTCTCTACATTCAGTGTGCTGTAAGTTCAGAGTGCTCCTTTACATTTAGTATGCTGTAAGCTCAGAGTGCTCCTCTACATTCAGAGTGCATCTCAACATTCAGAGAGTTGTAGGTTCAGAGTTCTCCTCTACATTCAGAGTGCTGTACATTCAGAGTGCTATACATTCAGTGTGCTGTAAGTTCAGAGTGCTCCTCTCCATTCAGAGTGCTCTACATTCAGAGTGCTGTATGTCCAGAGTGCTGTACATCCAGAGTGCTATACATTCAGTGTGCTGTAAGTTCAGAGTGCTCCTCTCCATTCAGAGTGCTGTACATTCAGAGTGCTGTATGCTCAGAGTGCTGTACATTCAGTGTGCTGTACATTCAGTGTGCTGTATGTTAAGAGTGCTCCTCTACATTCAGAATGCTCCTATACATTCAGAGTGCTGTACGTTCAGAGTGCTCCTCTACATTCAGAATGCTGTACGTTCAGAGTGCTCCTCTACAGTCAGAGTGCTTCTCTACATTCAGAGTGCTGTACATTCAGAGTGCTCCTCTACATTCAGGGTGCTGTACCTTCAGAGTGCTCCTCTACATTCAGAGTGCTGTACATTCAGAGTGATCCTCTACATTCAGAGTGCTGTATGTTCACAGTGTTCCTCTACATTTAGAGTGCTGTATGTTCAGAGTGCTCAACTACTTTGGGAGTGCTGCAGATTAAGTGTGCTCAACTACTTTGAGAGTGCTTTACATTCAGAGTGCTGTACATTCAGTGTGCTGTAAGTTCAGAGTGCTCCTCTCCATTCAGAGTGCAGTACATTTAGAGTGCTCCTCTATATTCAGAGTGCTCCTCCACACTCAGAGTGCTCCTTTACACTCAGAGTGCTGTACCTTCAGAGTGCTCCTCTACATTCAGAATGCTGTACGTTCGGAGTGCTCCTCTACATTATTGTGCTGTACATTCAGAGTGCTCCTCTACAGTCAGAGTGCTTCTCTACATTCTGAGTGCTGTACGTTCAGAGTGCTCCTCTACATTCAGAGTGCTGTACATTCAGTGTGCTGTAAGTTCACATTGCTCCTCTACATTCAGAGTGTTGTACGTTCAGAGTGCTCCTCTACATTCAGAGTGCTGTACACTCAGAGTGCTCTTGTGCATTCAGAGTGCTGTACATTTATAGTGCTGTATGTTCAGAGCGCTCCTCTACATTCAGAGTGCTGTGCATTCAGCGTGCTCAACTACTGTGAGAGTGCGTTACATCGGGAACGCTGTACATGAAGAGCGATGTATTTTTAGAGTGCTGTACATTCAGAGTGCTCCTGTGCATTCAGAGTGCTCCTGTGCATTCAGAGTGCTGTACATTGATAGTGCTGTATGTTCAGAGTGCTCCTCTACGTTACAAGTGTCGTGCATTCAAAGTGCTCCTCTACATTCTGAGTGCTGTACTTTCAGAGGGCTCCTCTACATTCAGAGTACTGTACGTTCAGAGTGCTCCTCTATATTCAGAGTGCTGTACTTTCAGAGTCCTGTATGCTCAGTGTGCTCCTCTGCATTCAGAGTGCTGTACATTCATAGTGCTTCTTTACATTCAAGTGCTCTACGTTCAGAGTGCTCCTCTACATTCAGAGTGCTGTACATTCAGTGTGCTGCATGTTCAGAGTGCTGTGCCTTCAGTGTGCTGTAAGTTCAGAGTGCTCCTGTACATTCAGTGTGCTGTAAGTTCAGAGTGCTCCTCTCCATTCAGAGTGCTCTACATTCAGAGTGCTGTATGTTCACATTGCTGTACATCCAGAGTGCTGTACATTCAGTGTGCTGTATGTTAAGAGTGCTCCTCTACATTTAGAGTGCTGTACGTTCAGAGTGCTCCTCTACATTCAGAGTGCTGTACATTCCGAGTGCTCCTCTGAACGTACAGCACTTTGAATGTAGAGTGCTCCTCTACATTCAGGGTGCTGTACCTTCAGAGTGCTCCTCTACATTCAGAGTGATCCTCTACATTCAGAGTGCTGTACATTCAGTGTGCTGTGCATTCAGAGTGCTGTACATTCAGTGTGCTGTAAGTTCAGAGTGCTCCTCTCCATTCAGAATGCTCCTCTACATTCGGAGTGCTGTACATTCTGTGTGCTCCTCTACATTCGGAGTGCTGTACATTCAGTGTGTTTCTCTACATTCAGTGTGCTGTAAGTTCAGAGTGCTCCTCTACATTTAGTATGCTGTAAGCTCAGAGTGCTCCTCTACATTCAGAGTGCTGTACATTCAGAGTGCTATACATTCAGTGTGCTGTAAGTTCAGAGTGCTCCTCTCCATTCAGAGTGCTCTACATTCAGAGTGTTGTATGTCCAGAGTGCTGTACATCCAGAGTGCTATACATTCAGTGTGCTGTAAGTTCAGAGTGCTCCTCTCCATTCAGAGTTCTGTACATTCAGAGTGCTGTATGCTCAGAGTGCTGTACATTCAGTGTGCTGTACATTCAGTGTGCTGTATGTTAAGAGTGCTCCTCTACATTCAGAATGCTCCTCTACATTCAGAGTGCTGTACGTTCAGAGTGCTCCTCTACATTCAGAATGCTGTACGTTCAGAGTGCTCCTCTACTGTCAGAGTGCGTCTCTACATTCAGAGTGCTGTACATTCAGAGTGCTCCTCTACATTCAGGGTGCTGTACCTTCAGAGTGCTCCTCTACATTCAGAGTGCTGTACATTCAGAGTGATCCTCTACATTCAGAGTGCTGTATGTTCACAGTGTTCCTCTACATTTAGAGTGCTGTATGTTCAGAGTGCTCAACTACTTTGGGAGTGCTGCAGATTCAGTGTGCTCAACTACTTTGAGAGTGCTGTACATTCAGAGTGCTGTACATTCAGTGTGCTGTAAGTTCAGAGTGCTCCTCTCCATTCAGAGTGCAGTACATTTAGAGTGCTCCTCTATATTCAGAGTGCTCCTCCACACTCAGAGTGCTCCTTTACACTCAGAGTGCTGTACCTTCAGAGTGCTCCTCTACATTCAGAATGCTGTACGTTCGGAGTGCTCCTCTACATTATTGTGCTGTACATTCAGAGTGCTCCTCTACAGTCAGAGTGCTTCTCTACATTCCGAGTGCTGTACGTTCAGAGTGCTCTTCTACATTCAGAGTGCTGTACACTCAGAGTGCTCTTGTGCATTCAGAGTGCTGTACATTTATAGTGCTGTATGTTCAGAGTGCTCCTCTACATTCAGAGTGCTGTACATTCAGTGTGCTCAACTACTGTGAGAGTGCGTTACATCGGGAAAGCTGTACTTGAAGAGCGATGTATTTTTAGAGTGCTGTACATTCAGAGTGCTCCTGTGCATTCAGAGTGCTGTACATTGATAGTGCTGTATGTTCAGAGTGCTCCTCTACGTTACAAGTGTCGTGCATTCAAAGTGCTCCTCTACATTCAGAGTGCTGTACGTTCAGAGTGCTCCTCTATATTCAGAGTGCTGTACTTTCAGAGTCCTGTATGCTCAGTGTGCTCATCTGCATTCAGAGTGCTGTACATTCATAGTGCTTCTTTACATTCAAGTGCTCTACGTTCAGAGTGCTCCTCTACATTCAGAGTGCTGTACATTCAGTGTGCTGCATGTTCAGATTGCTGTGCCTTCAGTGTGCTGTAAGTTCAGAGTGCTCCTGTACATTCAGTGTGCTGTAAGTTCAGAGTGCTCCTCTCCATTCAGAGTGCTCTACATTCAGAGTGCTGTATGTTCAGAGTGCTGTACATCCAGAGTGCTGTACATTCAGTGTGCTGTATGTTAAGAGTGCTCCTCTACATTTAGAGTGCTGTACGTTCAGAGTGCTCCTCTACATTCAGAGTGCTGTACATTCCGAGTGCTCCTCTACATTCAGAGTGTTGTACGTTCAGAGTGCTCCTCTACATTCAGGGTGCTGTACCTTCAGAGTGCTCCTCTACATTCAGAGTGATCCTCTACATTCAGAGTGCTGTATGTTCAGAGTGCTGTACATCCAGAATGCTATACATTCAGTGTGCTGTATGTTCAGAGTGCTGTGCATTCAGAGTGCTGTACATTCAGAGTGCTCCTCTATATTCAGAGTGCTCCTCTACATTCAGAATGCTGTATGTTCAGAATGCTCCTCTAAATTCAGAGGGCTGTATGTTCAGAGTGCTCCTCTGCAGTCAGAGTGCTTCTCTACATTCAGTGTGCTGTACCTTCAGAGTGCTCCTCTACATTCAGAGTGCTGTACTTTCAGAGTGCTCCTCTAAATTCAGAGTGCTGTACTTTCAGAGTGCTCCTCTAAATTCAGAGTGCTGTATGTTCAGAGTGCTCCTCTACAGTCAGAGTGCTGTACCTTCAGAGTGCTCCTCTACATTCAGAGTGCTGTACTTTCAGAGTGCTCCTCTAAATTCAGAGTGCTGTATGTTCAGAGTGCTCCTCTACAGTCAGAGTGCTTCTCTACATTCAGTGTGCTGTACACTCAGAGTGCTCCTCTACGTTCAGAGTGTTGTACCTTCAGAGTGCTCCTCTACATTCAGAGTGCTGTACCTTCAGAGTGCTCCTCTACATTCAGAGTGCTCTACATTCAGTGTGCTCAACTACTCTGAGAGTGTGTTACATCGGGACCGCTGTACATGAAGAGAGATGTATTTTCAGAGTGCTGTACATTCATAGTGCTCCTGTGCATTCAGAGTGCTGCACGTTTATAGTGCTGTATGTTCAGAGTGCTCCTCTACGTTACGAGTGTTGTGCCTTCAAAGTGCTCCTCTACATTCAGAGTGCTGTACTTTCAGAGTGCTCCTCTACATTCACAGTGCTGTATGTTCAGAGTGCTCCTCTACATTCAGAGTGCTGAACTTCAGAGTCCTGTATGTTCAGTGTGCTCATCTACATTCAGAGTGCTGTACATTCATAGTCATTCTTTACATTCAAGTGCTCTACATTCAGAGTGCTCCTCTACACTAAGAGTGCTGTAAGTTCAGAGTGCTCCTCTACATTCCGAGTACTGTACATTGAGTGTTCTCTACTGGTATAAAGATAGAATATCGACGGGAAAATATCGACTAGCATTAATATCGTGGTAAGAATATCGACTGTGAAAAATATCGTTAAAGAAAATATCTTTTTAAAAAATATCGTTTCGTGAGAATGACAAAAATATCGTCATAAAAAAATATCGATGAACAGAATATCGTTGAAGAAAATGTCGTTTCATATAATATCGACAGAAAAATATAAGTTGTTATAAAATTTATAAAAAAATATGTATTATGTTTTTAAAAAACTTACAAAACTCCTACTAGTAATAATATGTGTTAAAAAATATTTTCTACAAAAGAATTGTTAAAATTTTAGTAGCGGGTTATTGGTATTATAGGGGATAAGGGTGGGTAGTAATTTAAAATTTGGTTTTTAAAAAATTTATAAAATATAAACAAATTAGAAAATATTTAAGAAATCCAAATTTTAAATTGAAATTTCGAATTCTTCACGAAATTAAATTTGTAATTAAATTTTATAATTTCAAATAAAAATTTTAGGAGCGGGTTTTTGGTATTATAGGGGATTAGGGTGGGTAGTAATTTAAAAATGTAGTGTTTAAAAATTTTATAAAATATTAATAAATTAGAAATTTATAATGAAATCAAATTTTAACCTCGAAATTTAAAATTTTACACGAAATTTATATTTTAATATTAATACAAAATATTACATTAATATTGAAGAAGCGTTATTTTGGTATTATAGGGGAATAGGGTCTAAAAAATAATTTAGATAGAAAAATTTATATTGTTTACTAACCTGCACATTTCCTGACTTATGTTGGATTGGAGTTAGAATGGTAAATTATTATAAAATATAAACAAATTTGAAAATAATTAAGAAATTAAAAATTTAATTTTAAATTTCTAATTGTTTACGAATTTAAATTTGTAATTAAATTTAAAAATTTCAAATAAAAATTTTAGGAGCGGGTTTTTGGTATTATAGGGGATTAGGGTGGGTAGTAATTTAAAAATGTAGTCTTTAAAAATTGCATAAAATATTAATAAATTAGAAATGTATCATGAAATCAAAATTTAACATCGAAATTAAAAATTTTACACGAAATTTATTTTTTAATATTAATAAAAAATATTAAATTAATATTGAAGAAGCGTTATTTTGGTATTATAGGGGAATAGGGTCTAAAAAATAATTTAGATAGAAAAATTTATTTTTTTTACTAACCTGCACATTTCCTGACTTATGTTGGATTGGAGTTAGAATAGTAATTTATTATAGTTTACTATCCAGCACTTTCCCTGAGTTATGTTATGTTTGGAGTTAGAATAGTAATTTATTATGGTTTACTATCCAGCACTTTCCCTGACTTATGTTGGATTGGAGTTAGAATAGTAATTTATTATGGTTTACTATCCAGCACTTTCCCTGACTTATGTTGGATTGGAGTTAGAATAGTAATTTAGTATGGTTTACTATCCAGCACTTTCCCTGAGTTATGTTATGTTTGGAGTTAGAATAGTAATTTATTATGGTTTACTATCCAGCACTTTCCCTGACTTATGTTGGATTGGAGTTGGAATAGTAATTTGTTATGGTTTACTATCCAGCACTTTCCCTGAGTTATGTTATGTTTGGAGTTAGAATAGTAATTTATTATGGTTTACTATCCAGCAGTTTCCATGACTTATGTTGGATTGGAGTTAGAATAGTCATTTATTATGGTTTACTATCCAGCACTCTCCCTGACTTATGTTATGGTTTACTATCCAGCACTTTCCCTGACTTATGTTATGTTTGGAGTTAGAATAGTAATTTATTATGGTTTACTATCCAGCACTTTCCCTGACTTATGTTGGATTGGAGTTAGAATAGTAATTTATTGTGGTTTACTATCCAGCACTTTCCCTGATTTATGTTGTATTGGAGTTAGAATAGTAATTTATTATGGTTTACTATCCAGCACTTTCCCTGACTTATGTTATGTTTGGAGTTAGACTAGTAATTTATTATGGTTTACTATCCAGCACTTTCCCTGACTTATGTTGGATTGGAGTTAGAATAGTAATTTATTATGGTTTACTATCCAGCACTTTCCCTGACTTATGTTGGATTGGAGTTAGAATAGTAATTTATTATGGTTTACTATCCAGCACTTTCACTGACTTATGTTATGTTTGGAGTTAGAATAGTAATTTATTATGGTTTACTATCCAGCACTTTCCCTGACTTATGTTGGATTGGAGTTAGAATAGTAATTTATTATGGTTTACTATCCAGAACTTTCCCTGACTTATGTTGGATTGGAGTTAGATTAGTAATTTATTATGGTTTACTATCCAGCACTTTCCCTGAGTTATGTTATGTTTGGAGTTAGAATAGTAATTTATTATTGTTTACTATCCAGCACTTTCCCTGACTTATGTTGGATTGGAGTTAGAATAGTAATTTATTATGGTTTACTATCCAGAACTTTCCCTGAGTTTACAATTTATTTTTGATCAAAAGGGTATTTAGTCCTCTGGAACGCGTAGACCCTCGGTTTGAGTCGTCACATACTGTAACTACATATTCTGTGGGAAAGTTATGTCAATCCTGGCTGCGACATTCCACCTTAGCATCTGTCAAAGTTCATTTATCGAAGTTACATGACAAAATAGATTTGAATTCTTTTGTTAAAGGTCCTGTGGGTGGCAGAACCAAAAGGTGGGCGTATGCTATTTACAACGAAGTGTGGAAATTTTCGCAAATTGAGGCGGCTTCAAGATTGAGAGCTATTGACCAAGCAAACATGGAAAAGGTTTTAGCCGTTATAGATAACAGCATTAGCACTCTCTCTTCCAGAATTTATACATTAGATAATATTGTTTCGTCAGTTGTTGATATTGTGCATGATGATATGTCTGTGTTATATAATGGTCAAAACCAGTTGCGTTCTGTTATGCAGTTTGCATGGACATTGCAGACGTTAAAGGCAGGGAGGGTCCCTTGGGACTATTTGAGCACTACATCGTTATTCATTCCTTTTAACATTACTGATAAGCAGCTATTTATGTCCATGAAAGATGCTAAATATTCATTATTACATATTGAAAAATTAGAACCGTTACCTTTCTCTGTGGCGGAAATCAATTCAGTCATGTGGCTTATATACGGGTTGATAACTCTACCGTTCGCACTTCTTAAGTTTACGTCTTGTATGAAACATTATGCTCTGGGTAGATATGAACAGCTGGGCACCGCTTTCATACATGAGGTTTGGTCCCTCCCCTTTACGTATAGATGTACTAGGGACGGAACTGAGGTTTATCTGAAGGGTGAGGAATGTACCACGACACCAGATCATTCCTTGGTATGTAGGCACATTCAATTACACGGTGCATGCAATGTACAAGCCCCGAATTTGGCCTGCGTCCTACGAGGTGTCCCAGTGCCTGTGATTACGCCTTCTTTGACGCTGCTTGCAAACGGTAGTTATTTAATTTTGAATAATGAAGCTTGCTGCGGGATGTTAGTGGGAATCCCGTACATAGTAACTGTATCGGAGAGGGTTGTCTCCTGCAATAATGTTCTCTTTTCACCCCTGCACGGGCGGCTGGATGTTTCCATCTGGCCTTCGATTCCAACCTTGAAAGCAGAGTTCAACACGTTGAGCAGAATAAGAGCTCTATTGTCCCACAAAGAGGTGTCATTGACTTCCTCTCGTGAAACATTTGTCCTTCACGTTGCTAATACGCGCACTGAGGTACAGGCGGTTTTGAATACTGACCTCCCCCTACATTTCGGAGCTTTGATCCTAACTATTTTCAATGCCTCGTCCACGACCGGCCTGGCTCATTTTTTTAAACTTGTAGGCTCAGGCCTCGTGACCTCTTTCCAAACTATTTTTGGTGTGATTCCGGCATTTTTTCATTCGATTTTCTCGAGCATCTTTGGAGGTGTTCCGCTGCTTCTGGCGCTGGTGGCAGGTGTGCTGCTTTTATTTTTCATACTACGGAATGGCTGCTGTTTCTGTGCCACACGAGCACCTGTCCCGTCTGCATCTTCTTCGTGATAGGATGCTTGACTTTTATGGTACTCTGCCATTGGCGACTTTAAGCCTGGCATATGGATTATCCTTCAGGTATTCCTACTTCACCTGCGTGCAACCTGTATTTCACTGCCTGGATTGTCCCTTTGAATGGCCTCTGGATTTGTGCTTGACCAACACGGTGTCTCCGGTGCCGGATTTCGATCGACTGATGAGGCCCTTAGTGTCTCACGAGTTGGCCTGTTCTGGTGTCCGGATTATGGCTTGTGGTGCGGCGCATGGTATCCTGGGTAATTGGGACATATCAACGGCTGCCTACGACTTCTTGGCTATGAGCTATTTAGAGGAACATTCCGGTTGCCCTCTGATTGTGCTAGAGGCTCCGATGGTTGAAGAACACGTATGTTCCTTTTCTTTAATTAATTGGATGGCTGAGACTTTTAGTGGCCCTGCAAACTATTTTTTGTTGGAAGCAGTTGCCACGTATGCTGCCTATACATTCATGGATTAACTGAACTATCCTCCTTTGCGCCTGTGCTACTGGACAGCAACCTAGTGCAGCATTCATTTTTTTTTTCTAATCATTGTGTTACTTATAGTATTTGGATGATAGTAGTTGTTAATATATGAAGTAAATTGTACATTTACTTAGCAAGTTTAAATAATTTTTGTTAGCTATCTAAGTAGACATGGATAAGGTAGTTAATAAATGTTTTTACATGTAAGTTTCTGGTCGTTGTTGATAAGTTCAACATGTTCTTTTTTCACTCTAAAGAAGAACACTTTTTAATTTAGGGAGTTTATCTACTTTATGCTAAGTTCGAATGAAAAAAGCAATGGGATTTTACTTACTTCAAGTGTAGTATGACGTTTTGTAGTTGTAGTCGTAGGTTTGTATTTTCTTCTCTCAGCAAGGTAACTGTTTTTCTCCAAGTTTGGCCCAAAAATGGTAAATTACGTTCAGTGTATAATTGTTTTTATATTAGTGAGTTAATTAATGGTAGCTTTTGATTGGTTCAATTCGTGAAATTTCAAAATCATTGGTCGAGAACGTTATTTAGAATTAGAAAACCGTTAAATAATTATATGTGTGAATAGTTTTGTAAAGTTAAATAGTTAAAAAAAAGTGTGTAAAATAAAAGAATAGTGCATATCGAGTTGGTAATAAAAAGACGATATTTTTTGTATATTTCTATAAGCAGATAGGTCGTCGATGTTAGTGTAGTCGATATATATGTCTAAGGTCATGTTATTTAAAATAAAGTCGATCATGTAGTAGTCGATATTTATGTTGTCGATATTAGTGTGAACGATATTAGGGTTGTCGATAAAAAAAAATCGATATTTGTGTGAATCCTTGTTTAAGTATAGGATGACGATATTAATGTAAGCGATATTTTAGTGACGATATTTATTTCTGACGATATTTATGTTAACGATATTCCATCATGGAACCTTCTCTACTATGTTGAAAGTGCTGTACTTAGGGAGTGCAGTACATGCAGAGAGATGCATTTCAGAGTGCTGTACTTTCAGATCACTCGTGGGCCCAGCCAGCACAGTGCTGTTGTGTCTTAGTTAACAAACACAAGATGATGTAGTCAAGAGATCTGGGTTGAATCCATGTTGATTTACTCACTGTGTCACCCCTGATTGAACCCAGCCATATGCAAATTAGTCTTGACCCTGTGCCTCATTGGAACAGTCCAGCCCGAGCTGCCAGGCCAGGTCCTCCCTGGACCGGAAACAAGCATCCCAGGAC
Organism: Triturus cristatus; assembly: GCF_964204655.1. Classification (NCBI taxonomy): domain Eukaryota; kingdom Metazoa; phylum Chordata; class Amphibia; order Caudata; family Salamandridae; genus Triturus; species Triturus cristatus. The sequence goes on from NC_140594.1 coordinate 1,173,206,249, forward strand.
TGATTTTGGGGTAACACCCCTCATCCGCCCCACTAGCTTGAATCCAGTGGCACAGCGAGCAAGGGACCCAGGTCTGGGCATACCCTTGGCCACTTAGGGCAAACATAGCAAACACCACAAGATGATGGGCAGAGTGTTGAAACTTTTCAACCACTCACCCCCAGTCAAGAGATCTGGGATTAATCCATCGTTCTTCTGCTCACTATGCCACCCCACTTTGGACCCAGCCATGTGCAAATCAGTCTTGACCCTGTGCCTCATGGGTACAGTCCAGTCTGAACTGCCAGGCCACGTGTCACGGACTGGAAACAAGCATTGTGGGGGGTCAGGTTTACTATTCTAATTCCAATCTAACAAACACTGAAGAAAGTACATTCAGTGTGTGTGTGGGGGGTGGGGGGGAGGGCAGTTTTACTATTACCTTCCAAACACCAGTCTAACAATACTTGGGGAAAGTGCATTCACTCACTGGGGAGGTGGTGGGCGGGAGTCAGATTTACTGTTCTATGTGCAATCTAACAAACCGTTGGGAAAGTGCACATCTTGGGCGTGCAGGGTCAGATTTACAATTTTAAGCAAACGTTTAAAAAGCATGGAGGGGGTGTTCAGAATTAATATCCTGACACCAAGATAATAAACACTGGAAAGTACATACACCAGATTTATTGTTCTAGCTCGAACCTAACAAACATTGGTGGAAACCCACACATTGGGCGGGGGAGGTTTGATTTAATATTAGAACTCCAATCAAGCCAACAACAGGCAAAATGCATTTATGTGGGTAGAGGAAAGGTAACATTCACTACACATGAATAATATAATTTCCACTTAACAATATTAAAAATAAAACAAAATACATTTTGAAAAAGTTAATCTTTTTAAAAATAAATGAATGTAAATCAATAATAAATATAGTGCAAATAATTAAATCTATAATAAAACAAACAGTACACATCAGAATTATCCACAAAACACAAAAATAACGATCTTTGTCATAAATTAATTATTTACAAAAAAGTCATATAAAAATATAAAATATGTAACTATATAATTTATAACAAAATAAATGTAAAAAGCGCCATCAAACCCACAAAATTCAGACAGCCCATTAAAATAATCAGCTTTTAAGTTATTTAAAATAATAATGAATTAACAATTATTAAAACACGAAATTGACTCCTTATTATTGAATAATTAACATAAATAACACATCGATCAATTACTATTGATTATTATGTGTTTATTTAAAAATATATCGATCTAATCCCCCAAATAATCCACAAACCTTCACTTAACTTCAGGGCATAAACAAAAAATGAATAAACAATTCAACAAAAAAGTTACAATATATACAATAATCAACAAATTAGTGAATTAGCATTATTTATTATAAAATCAGTAAAATAATTCTCCCTGCCCAATACTCTAATAAACTCAATAATCGGAAATAAAAATATAATACATATTTAAGAAACACATTACAAATTTAAAAATAAATTGCAATAAAAATATGAGACATATTTAACATCTAATTAACATGAACTAATTTAATGAAATACCACTATTTGTAAAGCGCACAGCTACCTCCGGAGAGGTGTCCCGGCGCTGGGGGCCGTCGGGAAGATTAAGCGAGCTCTTGTCCAGAGTCACATGGTGCTGGGATAACCTGCCGCCGGCGCCGGGGATCAAAACCTAAACCCTGTGGTCCGGAGTCAGGCACCCTAGCCGCTGCGCCACACCTCTTCCATAATATATATAAATATATCTTTAACAAAGACCATACACCCAATCCCCAATGAACCCAATAAGTTGACATAAATATAAATGACAATAATACTTATTTAATAAAATGATAATTGTACAATAACATATAATATATTAAAAACTTAAGATAATACAATAAAAAGTCACAATACAAAATGATGTAAAAGTAAACAATATTTCAAACTTTGATATAAAAGTAAAACATATCAAAATGTTCTACTTCCCTTGAAATGTAAGTACCAGTGATATTTTAACCACGTGCCAGGGTAAGACGATATTTTTACGCTGATATTTCTAACAAGCACTGTTAGCTCAGGTGTAGAAAGTCCTCCAAGCTGTCAGCATTTTGCTGCTGCGTGGCTCAGTGCCCTGTGGATTGGAGTAAGATGGGCAGGTTATCGGGTGACAATAGGGGGCATCCAAGGGATGAGTTCCCCTCTCCGGAGCAGTGGGAAACAGAAAGCGGAAGGCGCGGATACAAGTGAGCAGTGATCCCACATACATTTCAACGCCGGCGCCTCACAGAAGCCTACCTCTTCAGCCACTTCTTCAAGAGCGCTGTGCTGAATTTGTAAAATAATAGGTGCCAGGGCTCTCGTCAGGAGGCCACCGCAGCCTGCACCACACATTGCCCCTGTCAGAGATGTCAATGATAGTAACAACACTACTCTCCATCACACTCCTACAAGTGTCTCAATTCAGACTATTTCAGGCCCCCAAAGCTATAAAAATGGCTTGGGCGGCAGGTAATAGTAATTTTTAATGTATATTGAATTAATAATTAACTTTAGTTGTGGTCATCCCTAAATTAGCCAGACAGCTCCACCTTCTGGCAGGCTGCCACAAGTGCTGGTGTAGATAATTAAGTGCCTGTGCCAAGCACCGGAAACCACCGGCTCAAATTAAGCACTGCAGGGGTATTACAATGATTTAATCTCAAAGGGCTGGATTACCAGTGGTCTGGAAAATGGCAGCTATTTTACCGCCCTAGGAGTCTTGAAAATTCCAGCTGTAGGAAATAGCAGGAATTAAACGTATTTGGGGTTTACCTGTGTAAATCAATCTTTCCTCTCTGATTTTTGCATGTTTCCCCTGGACTTGACACGGAGGTTTCAGCTGCTGTCGGCAGAATCAATCTCCAAATATAAACAAAAAAATAGAATTCTGATAGACTGGTAACTATGGTGACTGGGCCGACTGGAATGAGTTACCTGACACATCTGCATGTGTGTGCGTGTTCTAATCCACCCCAAAACACCTCATTTAGGAAGTGGCTGTAAATTTACTGCCTGTGGTTGATGGGAAGCACCTCTGACCCTTATCAAGCGTGGGGTATAACGTCACCGATGAACAGAGCTGTTATATGGATAATAATACAACAAGTAGATTATTTCTATATGTAATACAATAAATGGAAATACACTCATAAATCCATTCAAAGCTATTCTGTATTCATTTTCACTGATGATCCCTTATTATTGAGATATAAATTCATTAAACTGCAGAATACTCAGTGCATGATTCTTTTAAGACAGGATGTGGTTCCAAGTCCCTGTATGGAGGAGGGGAAGCAGCGTGTGCTGCAGAGGACAGAGGGCGTGGCCTTCCTGGTGCAATATTACAGATCACCTCTGGTTTTATAAAGTGTCTCGCCTCAGCTGCTTAAATGTCACAGGTGATGTGCCCCACCAATGAGATCACACCGGAAGTGGGGCATTAACAACAGTGACAATAAAGAAAGACAATACCAGCGTTATTACCACACAGGAGGGTGGTGATCTCAGCACAGTGTTAGTTTATTCTGGATCAAGAAAAACATATGCAAGTTTATTCAGTCACTTGACCAGAGGCACTGTTGGAAGGCGTTCCCCGGGGAGGCTGCGGAATGCGTTCCCGACCACCCGGAGGCCCACCTTACCCAGAGTTAGGCCGAGCAAGAGCAGGGAGGCCCTTCCTGGAAGGGTCTCGTACCTAGGATCGCACACGCTGCGCTTACTCTCTCTCTTCGAATAGAGGGACACCACACAGTAATTCGTTGTAAGACAAGATGCTTTTATCGGTAGTTGTCAGGGATCTTTATGATCCGGCAGGCAGGTGCAGAATTAATGCCACAAGCGGCAGCGATCTCGTGAGGAGGGAAAGGGTAGCGGGACAGTCTTTGGATCAGTGTCTCTGCGAGATATCCGGCGCACAGCTCTCAATCCTCGAGCTGAGGGGATGTTGCTTCTCTCGGCAATCTCTGCTGTTTCTCTTGGAGGAGCGGGCCGCGAGTCACTCAGCAGGCACCGGAGGGTCGTAGTTCGGGGAGCCGCGACGGCGTCAGCAGGGCTCAGATGGTTCAGAGTTCGGGGAGCCGCGACGGCGTCAGCAGGGATCAGATGGTTCAGAGTTCGGGGAGCCGCGACGGCGTCAGCAGGGCTCAGATGGTTCAGAGTTCGGGGAGCCGCGACGGCGTCAGCAGGGCTCAGATGGTTCAGAGTTCGGGTAGCGTTCTTCGGTTCGGTGAGCGATCGAGCCGCGACCAGGTCAGCAGGCTCTCGTCAGTCCAGATCTTCTCTGCCTCCCGACCCTTCAGCACCCCTTGTTATACTTCCCCTCCTCTTTGAAGTCTGGAGTCCTCGCGGAGAGGGGTCTGGTGCCTGGGGGGCGGTGTGTCGGGGTTTCCTGTCGCTCGGCCCTTTGATCTGTTCAGGTGGGTCTGGGAGGGACTCCAGACACCCAGCAGGCGAGGCGCCCGCTCACCGGGGGCCTGGTGGTCGATCGAAACCTCCCTCGGGGGAGAGACCAGAGGTGTAACACGGTCGGCGCCTCTCGGTCTGGTTTGGGGGGGGTTTCGCTCTCCCTCGGCCGGGCATGCGTGTTGGGGATCTGGTCGGCCCTCGGGATGTTGGCCCACGGGAGCCGGAAGGCCGTGTCCACGAGGTTCGGCGTGGTTGTAGGGTAACTTGCTGGTCGGGAGGGCCCACGCCACGAGGCCGGTCTCACACGTGCCCCCCCCAGCTGAAAGGCGGGGAGAACTACCCATCCACTTGGGGGTTCTCCTCGCTGAAGCGGAAGAATCGGGACAGGCCGTCCGCGTTGGCGTGGTCCGTCCCGGGGCGATGTTCCACCGTGAAATCCATCCCTTGGAGGGAGATGGACCAGCGTAGCAACTTGGGGTTTTCTCCTCGCATCTGCATCAACCACCGCAAGGGGCGGTGATCGGTTTGTACTCGGAAGTGTGTTCCGAACAGGTAGGGCCATAGCTTTTTGAGGGCCCAGACTACTGCGAAGGTCTCTCTCTCAATGGTGCTCCACCGCTGTTACCGGGGCAGCAACCTTCGGCTGATGAAGGCTATGGGCCGATCTATGCCCTTGTCGTCGAACTGGGAGAGGACTGCCCCGATGCCGTGTTCCGAGGCGTCCGTCTGGACCACAAACTCCTGGGCGTAGTCGGGTGCTTTGAGCACTGGAGCCGCGCACATGGCGGCCTTTAGGGTGTCGAACGCCTTCTGGCAGGAGGGAGTCCAGTGTATTTTCTTGGGGTGTTTTTTGGAGGTTAGTTCTGTGAGGGGGCCTGCGATGCTGCCATAGTTCTTAATAAACCTTCGGTAGTAGCCGGTGAGGCCCAGGAAGGCCCGGACTTCCGTTTGGGTTGTGGGGGGTTCCCAGGACAAGATGGCGTCGATCTTCGGCTGGAGGGGGGCGACCTGCCCACTTCCCACCTGGTGCCCCAGATAGGTTACGGAGCCGTGCCCAATTTGACATTTGCTGGCTTTGATGGTGAGGCCGGCCCGGCGCAGAGCCAGCAGGACTTGACGGAGGTGCTGGAGGTGCTCGGTCCATTGGGAGCTGAAGACCGCTATGTCGTCGAGGTATGCTGCGCTGAACCCCTCTAGTCCGGACAGGACCCTGTTCACCAGCCGCTGGAAGGTGGCCGGGGCATTCTTCATTCCAAACGGCATCACCCTAAAGCGGTAGTGCCCATCCGGGGTGGAGAAGGCGGAGCGCTCCTTGGTTCCCTCGGTGAGGGCAATCTGCCAGTATCCACTAGTCAGGTCGAAGGTGCTGAGGTATCGAGCGGCCCCAAGGCGGTCAATGAGCTCGTCGGCACGGGGAATAGGGTGAGCGTCCGCTCGGGTGACCGCATTGAGCCCTCGGTAGTCCACGCAAAACCTCAGCTCGGGGGCAACACCCGGGGTAGTTGCTTTCGGAACCAGGACTACCGGGCTGGCCCAGGGGCTGTCGGAGGGTTCAATCACCCCGAGGTCTAGCATCTTCGCCACCTCGGTCTGGATGCAGGTTCGGACCCGATCAGGGACCCGGTAGGCTCGATGTCTCACTGGCGGGCTGTCGCCGGTGTTCACGTCGTGTACGCACCAGTTGGTGACCCCAGGGGTCAGGGAGAAGAGGTCCGCGCACTGCCTTAGTAGCTGGCGGCAGTCGTCGGACTGTTGGGCTGTGAGGGCGGTTGACAGTCTCACCCCCTCCACGGACCCATCGGTCTCTTTCGCCCCCAGGGGGTCTGGAAGGGGCTCGGTGTCTTCTTCGGCCCCATCGTCGGTGGCCAGGAGTAAACTCAATTCGGTCCGTACAAAGTGAGGTTTAAGGCGGTTCACGTGGAGGACCCGGAGGGGGTTCCGCGGGGACTGCACATCGACGAGATAGGTGACTTGGTTCTTCCGCTCGACCACCTTGAAGGGTCCAGTCCATTTATCTTGGAGGGCGCAGGGTTTCACCGGGGCCATGACCCAGACTTGTTGGCCCGGCTGAAAATCGACCAGCGTAGCATTCTGGTCATACCAGCGCTTCATTTCTTCCTGACTAGCCTCGAGGTTCGCTTCTGCGAGTTCTCTGAATTTCCGGGTCTGGTTGCGGAGCGCCAAGATGTATCGGAACACATCCGGAGGGGTCCCCCGGGGGGTGGTTTCCCACTCCTCCTTGACCAGGCTCAGGGGTCCCCGGACGGGGTGTCCATATAGCAGTTCGAATGGGCTGAATCCCAGGGATTTTTGGGGAACCTCTCGGTAGGCGAACAGGAGGCATGGGAGGAGGAAGTCCCACCTCCGGCGTAGGGGTTCCTCGAGGCCCATGATCATCCCTTTCAGTGTTTTGTTAAAGCGCTCGACTAGGCCGTTTCCTTGGGGGTGGTACGGGGTGGTGAATTTGTACGATACTCCGCACTGCTGCCAGAGGGACTTCATATATCGGGAGATAAAGTTCGTACCCTGGTCACTCACGACTTCCCGGGGGAACCCCATGCGGGAGAAGAACCCCATCAAGGCCCGGCCTACCACGGGGGCCGTCACGGTGCGGAGAGGGATGGCTTCGGGGTAACGGGTGGCATGATCCACCAGGACGAGGATGAACCGGTGGCCCTGGGCGGTCTTGGGGACCAGGGGTCCCACAATGTCGATTCCTACCCGCTCAAAAGGGGTACTGACGACGGGGAAGGGTTGTAGCGGAGCCTTGCGCTTGCCCCCACTCTTTCCGCTGGCCTAGCACGTGGGGCAGGACTTGCAGTGGGCCTCCACATTTGCTCGCGTCTTGGGCCAATAGAAGTGGGTGACGAGTCATTGGTAGGTCTTATCTTGGCCTAAGTGTCCGGCCAGGGGTACATCATGGGCCAGGCCCAGGAGGAGACTTCGGAAGCGTAGGGGTACCACTAGCACTCGGGCCGATCCCAACTCGGCCGACTTCTGTTCGCTGTACAGGAGGCCGTTCTCCCAGTATACCCAGTGGGTGCCAGTCCGGTCGCCTGCTGCTTGGGCCTCGGCCTGTTGTCGGGGTCCAATGAGGGACGGGCAGGTGGATTGTTCTTGGCAGAATTCTTCACGGGAGGGGCCCCCTTCGCAGGGCCACTGGGCCAGTTCTGGCAAGTCCCCGAGTTTGGTCAGGGTTTCGGGGTCGGAAGGCACTGACCCTTCGTCGGGAGCGGTCGGTTCGTCCAGAAGGGGGTCGTTGGCCTCTGGTGGTGTATTCTGGATCTCGGGGATGGTGGCGGTGCTTAGCGGCATGGCCTCTCCCCCCTCGGAGGAAGGTGCCCTGAGAGTCATCGAGCGCGTGGTGGCGCATACCCACTCGGGTAGGCCCATCATCTCGAGATGGGCTCTTCGTTCCACTTGTCCCCACGGGGAGTTCTCAAGGTCGTTGCCCAGGAGGCAGTCCACGGGCTGGGAGGTTCGAACCGCCACCTTTAACTTGCCGGTGACTCCCCCCCATTCGAAGGGGACTAGGGCCATCCGGCATAGGCTCTCGGAATTGTCTGATGATATGACGGGACAAAAGGCGCCAGGCAGGATCTGATCTTCGGAGATCAGGTGATTATGAACCGCCGTGACACTCGCCCCCGTGTCCCGGAGGCCCTCGATGCGGTGACCGTTGACCGTTACCTGCTGTCGGTACTTCTTCGTGTTGGCGGGCAGGGACGTTCCGGGGACCATCTCCCGGTCCCCTAGGGAGACCAAGGCCATGGCGGCTGGTTCCCATTCTTCGGAGTCTTCCATCTCTTCCCCCAGGGCTACGGAGGCCATTTGTCGAGCCGGCGGGGTTGTTGTGGTGGTCCGCTGGTACAGGGGACATTGAGGGTTGCTGGCATAGTGTCCGGTCTGTTGGCAGCGGAAACAGGTGATCCTCACTCGGGGCCCCGGCCTCCCTGGTGGCCCGGTGCTGGCCGGAGGTGGAGCTGGAAAGGGCGGAGATTGTCCTCTGGGAGGGCTGAGCGGGGATCCCCCCGAGAGCTCCCTTGGCCGGCCTTGATTCCCTCCGCCCCTCTGGCGGGGGGGTCCCTGACTGTGGCGACCGTAGTCTCCCACGGGGCCCCGGGAGGCCCGGGTGTTCACCCATCGGTCAGCCTCGACGGCCAGTTTTCGAGGGTCTGTGAGTTTGCTGTCCAGGAGGTGCTGGCGCAGCTCTACGAAGCAATTAGCGGACAAGTGTTCCCATGCGATTAGGTCGAACAGCTCCTCAAAGGTGGAGACCTTGCTGCCCTTGATCCATCCGTCCAAGGCCCGGCTGTAAAAGTTCACGTACTCCACCCAGGTGGTACCGGGTATCTTTTTGCAGTCTCTAAACCGTTGCCGGTACATTTCAGGGGTGAGCCCATACCTGGCTACCAGGGCCTCTTTCATGTGACTGTAGGAGTTCATTACCGTGGAGGGCAGGTCCAGCAGGGTATCTCTCCCCTCGCTCAGGAACCGGCCCCACAGCCCAGCCCCCTAGTCTTTCTGCGGGACTCGGTGGGAGGTCATGCCGACTTCGTAGGCTTTGAACAATTGCTGGATGTCGTCGTTCTTATAGTATTCTTTCACCACATCTTTGGGGATGTGGACCTTTGGTTCCACGGTGGAGGAGATGGGTTGGGTTTCCGAGGGTCGGGCCTCCGCCTTCTTAGCCTTGAGCTCGATCTCCTTCAGGCTACGTTCGTGCTCTAGTTGGAGTTTTCTTTCTTCGTGTTCTCTTTGTCGTTTCTTTTCCTCTAGTTCTCCTTGTAGGCGTAACTGTTCCACCGCCAGTTTTTTTTCAGCCAGTTTTAGCTCTCCTTCGATTTTTAATTTTGCTAGTTCTAGTTCGTGGTTGCGACCTCTTTCTCGGTCCGCTAGTTCTTCTGGGGATAGGCCCCCCTCGGGGGTGCCGTTCCTCCCCGGGGTGCTTCGTGGTTCGTTGGGAGGCTCTCCTTCTGTTTGTGTCCGGGGAGTTCCCGCCTCGACCCAGGTTTTCAATGCCCCCTGGAAGTCCTCTTTCGTGCTTAGTCCGGTGGTAGCGATTCCAAAGTCTTTGCAAAATTGTTTCAGTTCTCGGTGCGTATAAGATTCTAACTGGTCCTTTTGGAATGCCTGCGGCACCTAGGGAAGTTTCTCCTTCCATTTCTTCTTGGTAGTGCGTAAGCCGTCTACTGCACGATCTCTAGGTGTTGGCTCGGATCCCGTCGCCTGCCACCAAATGTTGAAAGGCGTTCCCCGGGGAGGCTGCGGAATGCGTTCCCGACCACCCGGAGGCCCACCTTACCCAGAGTTAGGCCGAACAAGAGCAGGGAGGCCCTTCCTGGAAGGGTCTCGTACCTAGGATCGCACACGCTGCGCTTACTCTCTCTCTTCGAATAGAGGGACACCACACAGTAATTCGTTGTAAGACAAGATGCTTTTATCGGTAGTTGTCAGGGATCTTTATGATCCGGCAGGCAGGTGCAGAATTAATGCCACAAGCGGCAGCGATCTCGTGAGGAGGGAAAGGGTAGCGGGACAGTCTTTGGATCAATGTCGCTGCGAGATATCCGGCGCACAGCTCTCAATCCTCGAGCTGAGGGGATGTTGCTTCTCTCGGCAATCTCTGCCGTTTCTCTTGGAGGAGCGGGCCGCGAGTCACTCAGCAGGCACCGGAGGGTCGTAGTTCGGGGAGCCGCGACAGCGTCAGCAGGGCTCAGATGGTTCAGAGTTCGGGGAGCCGCGACGGCGTCAGCAGGGCTCAGATGGTTCAGAGTTCGGGGAGCCGCGACGGCGTCAGCAGGGCTCAGATGGTTCAGAGTTCGGGGAGCCGCGACGGCGTCAGCAGGGCTCAGATGGTTCAGAGTTCGGGTAGCGTTCTTCGGTTTGGTGAGCGATCGAGCCGCGACCAGGTCAGCAGGCTCTCATCAGTCCAGGTCTTCTCTGCCTCCCGTCCCTTCAGCACCCCTTGTTATACTTCCCCTCCTCTTTGAAGTCCGGAGTCCTCGCGGAGAGGGGTCTGGTGCCTGGGGGGCGGTGTGTCGGGGTTTCCTGTCGCTCGGCCCTTTGATCTGTTCAGGTGGGTCTGGGAGGGACTCCAGACATCCAGCAGGCGAGGCGCCCGCTCACCGGGGGCCTGGTGGTCGATCGAAACCTCCCTCGGGGGAGAGACCAGAGGTGTGACAGGGTCGGCGCCTCCCGGTCTGGTTTGGGGGGGGTTTCGCTCTCCCTCGGCCGGGCATGCACGTTGGGGATCTGGTCGGCCCTCGGGATGTTGGCCCACGGGAGCCGGAAGGCCGTGTCCACGAGGTTCGGCGTGGTTGTAGGGTAACTTGCTGGTCGGGAGGGCCCACGCCACGAGGCCGGTCTCACAGGCACCTTTCACTATGACTGACAGGCCGGCTGGGACTAGAGAGGTCAGCCACAAACTGCTGGTGATGGGGAGAGGGGGGCAACGAGGGGGGTGACTGTAGCACAGTCCACCCTGCAGGTCCCAAATAGTCACATTCTCAGTATTGACACACTAGGACACGAAAAGGATGATGGTCCATCTTGCTAAATCTCATACTGGCAGTCATGTGTACATATGGTATTTCTATAGCATGAACCTAGCTTTGAAGCAATAGAGTGCTGTATATGACATGCGGGGTGGTTGGGGGGTGATCGACACAAATCACATCACATCTTTTTGTAAGCCCGGAAACATAAAGTGATTCGCCCAGAATCACACAATGTTGAAGTAAGAACCAGAGCCAGGATTCGGACCTGGGTCCTTAGATTCCAACGTCAACAACTCGACCATCGTGCCGCAACTCCTCGTTGGAGGACTGTCCCACGGTCTAAGCGGGAGGGGGGGGGGTCTCTGGCCCAGTCTCACTGTCACTCCACACCTATTACTGCTCTGGAATCCGTAAGATCACAGAGTGAATCACCTCCTGCCACGGCCATCCGGGGCACAAGTCCTAAACAAGCATTTGTAATGCAATAGGTCTCGCATTTATCCAGTTTGAGCTATTGGCATTGAAAATGAGAATGCCCTTTATTTATGTTTTGGTTTTCAAAACATAAATAAAAGGCATTGTCATTTACAATGCCAATAGCTTAAACCTGCGTAAATGTGAGACCTATTGCATTGCAAATGCTTGTTTTGACAGTGCCCGGGCCAAATTATGATCCCAATCTGACCCTGCCTGGCTCCTGAGAGGCAAGGAAAGGATCGGCAGCCCGGGTCCAGGGCAGGGGAGGGAAGCCACTCCTCTGATCAGACCATTCACTGATCTGCCAGCTGCTCCAACACCTTCCGGCTGCCGCTTCTCGTGCCCTCCCATCCAAGGTGCTGGGCTCTTAATGCCAGGGGAATAGAATGTTAGAACGTTTATGAATTAGAAAAGTGGTATTTGAATGTTTCCTTTGGAACGGTGGCAGTGGCCGCTCTTTGATGCTCATTAAAGACGTCCACAGATTACCTTTGGAGCTGCCTCTTTTTACAAGCACACAGACAGTGCATAAATGCCTTATTTGCATGACCATAGTTGTTTGAATCGCATAGCTCGTCATTGTGCTGCAGCACCCGATGTGTCGTTTCTCTTGACACTTCTATACTATTCACTTTGACAATATCATGTTTAGTGTAGTTCTGCGCGTGCCTGATACAGCCACTCTAGAGTCTAGACGTTGAGCTGGCAGAGGGCAAGGTGGCAGTGCATGGTGAGGGGAAACACAGGGCTGGCAGTGCACATCGGAAGCAGGCATTGGGCTGAATTCTGGTCTGACACTCTGTGGGACTGGTACCTTATATAGATAACATGCAGAGCACAGGGCTGGCCGCCTCTGGTGCAGGAAACCAGGGTTCGAGCTTCGAGGTCGCGTCCATATCCTGTGATTCTGGGCAAATCACTTAATCTCCCCCTGCCTGAATGTGTAATGTAAATACGGTGCTATGTAAAGCGCTCCAATACCTTCCGGTCGAGTTCGCGCTAAATAAATATGCAAAAAAAAAAGCCTGGTAGTATGCAAAAGTGAGGAGTGTCAGGTAGGCGGCAGAGCACTGCATACCGGGTTGAGAAATGGGCTACTTTGTGGTTGCCAGTGTTCAGAGTTGGCAGTAGACCGAACTGGCAGTGTTCACACCTACAGAACAGTGCGGATTCAGGCCTACGTGGACAGCATGTGGCTTCTCTGCTGCATAATGAAGTTCTGCGTGGCTACAGAAGAGGGTGTGGTCCATCGGCTAGATTGCCGACTTTGATGCTGGAAACCAGGGTTCGAGCCTCGGGGTCGCGTCCACATCCTGTGATTCTAGGCAAATCACTTAATCTCCCCGTGCCTGAATGTGTAACGCAACCGGTGCTCATGTAAAGTGCTCCAATACCTTTGGGTCGAGTTAGCGCTATATAAATCTGCCTTAAAAAAAAAAAAAGGCACGGCTGCTCACTAGGACTGTATGTGCAGCAAATCAGCTTGGCGGTTGGTGCCCAGTTTACCTGTGCACGTGCCTGTCAGAGCGCACGTGTACTAGGAGGGCTGACTGCGCAAGAGCTGCCCTCCCTAGGGCTGCCGACGCACAGGGTTCTTTCTCTGTGTGTAGGACTGCCAACAGAGCGTTCTCAGAGGACACCTTTATTTGTAAGGCTGCCATTGCACAGGGCTTGAAGTGCACACGGCACCCACTCACAGGGCATCCTGTGTCGAAGATGCCTGTGTGCAGGGATGGATGTAAGCTCTTTATGCAGGGCATACATCTGTTAATGTGACAACCTTTCCTTAGTGCGTGTGTAAAACGGCACGCACACACACTGCTGTTAACGTGCAGTCCTGTCAGTGCACGGGGCTATGTACAGGCCCGGCCACTGCAGAGAGCTCTCTTGTACAAACATTGGGAAAAGAGGGCGTCACTGCAGGATGAGGAGGATGGCGCTTGGGTGGAATGCAGAGAGTGGAAAACAACAGCAGCCGACTAGGAATGAGGAGTATTTGAACTGAATGCGATGGTGAACAAAATTATGTTTTTTAGTTCAATTGTTACCCAACATGGTTGTTCTGCCCTCGGAAGCCTAAAGAGGAAATCAACATAGAGCCTCGTTAAACCGGCAGCGAGAAGAGTCAAGTTCTGGGCTGTTTACGGAAAGTCAGAGACAGGGTTGAAAGAAGAGGGTATGGAATTCCAGTCGTGTGCAGCCAAGTAGGACACGCCCGGCGGAGCATGGCGCGCGCGCTTGGCGGGGGCAGGGGAGAGCATTCCAGGCGGGGGAGCGGAGCCTTTGAAGTGCGATGCCAAACGGATTGCATGGCGGCACGATGCGCGTGATTGTGCGTGTGCTCGCCATGCAATCCGCTTTTCGGAGCACTTTTAAATGCCCCTTACTATAGTCTCGCTTCGCGATCGCTTACGCGATAGCAAGGCGAGACCTAAAAAAGAAGTGTGGGGACGCTGACGTCACGTCAGGAATTGACGTCACGAAAGGTAGCTTGCACCATCAGACTCATTGCCTCCCCTCGCTCACCCCTTAGATGCGATTGCATCAGAGAAGCCAGCGCGTGAGCAGCTCTCTGAATGAGCTCCGATCTCGCCCCAGAGAGGCCAAAGAGTGAATGTGTGGCTCCATTTGCTCCAGTTATCGAGCACCCGGTAAAATAAGTGGGGGGACGCCGTCCACCCAATCCCGATTCAAGCCCTGCGGCCATCACAAGAAAATAAAAGATAAAATACCAGCACAATAAAGGGGAGCTTTATAAGTAATAATCAGGGCTGTCAATATCACAGATGGTATAAGAATGCAAGTCTGTCACACAGACATCCTCCTCCCCCACCACACTTCTAAGCGCTGCATCTCATAACTCAGTAACTGCACCTTGGTCACACACAACATGGAGGCTCGAAACGAGCGCAACAACCTTGCTTATTAAGTCAATTTGCATTGAAAATGAATAATTCAGCCTCTCTCCACATTACTATAGCGTTGGGGGGTTGGGAGGAGGGGGGGTGGGTCTGGAATAGTCTGAATTGTCAAGCTTGTAGGAGTGCAGATGCGTAGGTGTTATGTCTGTACTGTCATTGGCAGCACTGGAAGGGGCAAAGGGTGATGCTGGCTGCAGTGGCCTTCCGATATTTTTTTTATTTTTTTAACAAATTAAGCGCTGCTTGATAAAATCATAGCATAAAGACGCTTCTCACTAATTAAGAGAACGTCTGTCCCAGGAAGCGTGGGAGGTACCAGGCACTGTTCATTCTGGTAGCTTCACAATCTCGGGGTGGCCCCTCTTCATCTGCTGCGCAGTCACCCCGCGAGAGCGGGCCCTTCGCTTTGCTTCACTTTCGAGTCCTCGGGCAGACAGGCCCTGGCGCCACTCCGTGGCTCAATCAAATGGAGTCCGCAGCCATTTACAACCCGGCAGTGCCATCTTGTGGCCAGTTTTAGGATTGCTGTTAACCTTTCTCTTCGTGAGCTACCGGGGCCCTTGCGGTGCTGTAAGAAGAGTTGAGTATACAAAGAATGTCTCCAAGGAGTTACAGGGAGCAAAACGTGAGAGAGGTAAAGAGACTGAGAGACAGACAGGGAGAAAATGAAATCGAGATTCAGAACGACTGTGAGAGAGATTATGATAGAGAGAGAAATGTGGAGACGGACAGAGAATAAGTGTACACTTCAAAGTCAGAAAGAGAAAGAAACAGGTAAGAGGACACATTCAAAGAGAAATGGAAAATGTAAGGAGACGCAGAAAAAGAGATATTCTGAGAATAGGGGAAACACAGAGAGATAGAAACAAAGACAAACCGAGGATGACAGAATTGGAAGATTGAGGGTGTGAAAGGATGACAGAGACACTTCGTATGGGAGAAAGAGTTCAAAGTAGAGACTGAGCAAGAGGAAGACACACAGAGGAAACAGAGAGAGTCAGAGATGAAGACTGGAAAACAGAGGAAGTATTGGAGATACATGTGTAGAAAGGAACTGATAGAGATAAACTAAAACAAAACAACGAAGGTTCTTCTCCAAACTCTGCTATGGTGCTTGTAGTCCAAACGCTGGGACTAATGGGTTAACCGGTGAAAAGCCTTTGCATCAAGGCCAATAACCTTCAATGGGAGGAGTTTGCAAACCCAAGCTTGGGACTTCAGAGCATTAGAGACACCAACCTTCGTAAATTGATATTGGGAACAGTGTCACCAAACCTCAGTCTCTGTGCAACGCTTGGACGTGAAAGAGTCCTGTGAAAATAAACACACGGGGCTCCGGACGCTCGTGAGAGGGTTTGCTGTAAAGTGCCTCGGTGCAGACTCGGTACCAGGGGCATATTTGCAAGCCCCTTGCACCACGTTTGCGTCACTTTTCCCCTGTTAAAAGTGACGCAAAAGTGGCGCAAGGGCTGGTAAATCTGCCCCCTGGTGTCTGCCTTTGACTCTTGCTTCAATGCAGAGCCACAGACAGAGTTCTATGAGTTATTTAACAAGGGTGATCAGCACACCCATTTATAAACATATGTACACATCTTGTTGTGACATCTTATTAAGACATGGGATACACAGACTTCTTTATATGTTCTTTATTTATTTTATATAAAAAAATATTCCTTTATTCTAGTCTTCTTAAAATCAGATTTCTCGGGTAGCCAACGTGTTCCGTCTCTTCACAAGAAACTTCTTCATTTTGAAGTCGTTTCAAGTCTTTATCACACTTTCCATGGCACTTGATCCTGAGTTACATCTTTTTATGGCTCGGCCCGTGCGTTGGCTTCAAGCCGGACCCCTGGCTCCGCTCTCCCCATGGCTGTCCATGTCGCCTCAGATATTGTCTCCTACACCCAGGTTGCACCTTCCCCTTAGACCAGGAGCCTCCTGGGTAGGAGGGGTCCAGTGAAGGAGAGCCAGGCCTTCAGTGTCCTCAGTGAGTCCTTCTCCATGTGGGACTCTTTTGTGCAGACATGGGCACCGCGAGCAGGGGACACACCTCAGCAGCGAGAGACCAGCAGGTACAGCTGGGCATCTCATGATTGGGTGAGGAGCGCAGGATGCGCACAAATCTGCATCCGTGACAGAGAGGGGACTCGATCATTATAGTTCAAGGAGAAAGGGCTTTGGGTGCAGGGGGGCAGAGACCCCCTGGCCCTCAGTGGCATGACTGACTGCATCAATCTACAGAGAAAAGGGAGGCCGAAGATGGTGTGTGTGTGTGCGCGTGTACATATTATATGCATAATAACACGCACGTATACACAATTCCCTCCCGTGTGGGCTGCTTCGATGCATGCATGTACTCATGCTATGTCATGCTTAGATCTGCTGCGCGTCAGAGCACGCTTGATGACTCTGCAGAGACATACACATGTCCTTCCCTACCTAATGCTCGAGAACACACACAAAGAGCTGCCCCCCCCCCCTCCACCCCACCCCTCCAGGCCCAAATGACCTCCTGCCTAGGATGCCTAAGGTGAATCCAGCATCATGGGCAGAGATGTTAACACTTTTGTAGAACGATGCCCCATAACTCAATAGCTTCCCCATATCTGGCGGGGCTCCTTGTAAGTGCCAGTTCATAAAAGTGTGTCTCGTGCATCCGTGCAGAATGACCAAATGATATCCCTGTTCGATACAGATGACAAATGCATCGAGGAACGTCTTCACTCAGGACTGGCACACTGGGCCAATCAAAGAGGGCTCGTTCCACATTTCCAGATGGGTTTTCAGGAAAGACGTGGAATAGCAGACAATCTATTAGTGCTCACTCTAATGGAACAGCATTACATGGTACCTAAACAGGGCCGGACTGGGAACCACAACCGGCCCTGGCAAAGTGCTCGGCCGGCCCCCTCTGGGGGGATGGGGTGCCACCGAGCTCTTTGCCAGGGCAGGTTTTCGGCCGATTTTGTTACACGGCCGATTTTGCAGCTATGCTGCAAAAACGGCCCTGTAACAAAACGGCCCCAGGGGCATAAAACCGGCCCCCACCCGTGCGGCGCACCGGGGGATTGCCCGGTGCCCGCTACGGCCAGTCCGGCCCTGTACCCAAACCAAGCCCCTGTATGCAGCGCCTATAGATCTCAAAACAGCTGTCAGTAGTACAGCTAGTGGGAGATTATGGCAAAAACTTCTAAAATGAGAAATGAGATCCCTTGTTGTTCTCTATTATGTCATTCTATATGAGTGCATGGGTGAGGGTGCGATACCCCCTGCGAGGGCTGTATTAGAGGTGATTTACACGGATAAGGGCCTCACACAGGGTTGCTCACTTGCATATTTCTTGTTCAATCTCTACCTTAGATATGTGGGGGAAGCAATTAAAAGGGTAATTATGTACCCCCAAAAGAATCAGGAAGGGGTGGACCTAATCTAGTATTTATAATGATGCATTCCTCTTAGATAAGAACCCAAAAAGCTTCCAAAACGTTCTGACCACCTTTAATAGGTATTGTTGACAAAATAGTTTAAGAATTAATAAAGACAAAATAAAAGAGGGAATGTTTGGGAACAAGCTTAGGAAAAAGGGGTAGTGGAAGTTTAACAGCATGCTTTAGAAAGAATTAAAAGCGACAAGAACTTGAGAATATGGTTGGAAGAACGAAGAGGGTTAAGAGCTCAACTGGAGATGGTAAAAGTCCGGCTTTGACTTTCAAAGGTTCCTCTCACACCTCTTCAAGAATGTCTTGGGTCCCATAGTCCGACCAATGCTTCATATAGTAGCCAGGAACGTTTCTCCCCAAATGCTTATTCGGTATGATAGCCTTCCACAGGACATTGAGGGGATTGCTGGACACAGCACAGGCCCAGATGAGACACCATTTTAAAATATCCTAGATTGTATTCCACAAGCCCGCCTGGAATTCAGGGCTTGTAACCAAGTCTATGTTAAGCAAGGAAGCTCCCGGCCTTACTGCGCAAAAGTGAGAGGCGCTACGACTCAGTCCAAGAAGAGGATTTTGTGGAAGGATCTCACAAAATTGAAAAACCGGTGAAGTGAATTTTCAAATCTGAGAGAAAATCAGGTATTCCCCCCTCAGGTTGGACAACTTCCTTTGTCGCAATCAAGACATATAATTTTATGGAAACTTTTACAAACTGAAGAAAAGGAAATTTTCATGGATGGTAAACAGAGCGTACAAATTTAAAGGAAGACAGTCATTCTTCAGTCATTCATATTTTATAATGCAGAAATAATTAATAGCTAGATCATTATTTTTCTTGATTCCTTTATGGGATCATCAGTATGGTAACTTAAAAGGCGAGATGAACATGGCCTGCCGGTTATGCAATCAGCACAGGGAATCATTGATTCATACATATTTCACGTCTATGTAAAGCCCCGATTGCAGAAAGAAGATTCTTATAAAAATCGAAGTTTTTAATTTTAAACTTTGGCACATGCCAGGAAGCGGTAAGATCTGCCTATCTGGCATAAAGCTTTTAATGACTGAGTATTTTTTTAAGTAGGTAAGGACTGCGCGCAACGAAACTGAAGCTGCAGTTGACACATGGATCGCTTTTTCACTTCGGCTGCTGGAACCAGTTTTAATAATTAGAACTTTATAGATTTTATGTAATTAGATGTTTAATGTAGTTTTACAATCTGATATGTGCGACGATTGCAACAATTTTAATTAATTTGGCGATAAGTCTTACTAAAGAACTCATGCTTGACGTACAACTGACTGGACTGAGAAACAGTCTCAGTGCGATTAGATGCTACGTCACGGCACTCCTGACAGGTCATAAAACGAAGACGTCCATTGAAGGGGTCACACCTATGCAGGGGAGCAAACATCTCACCCCATGTACCTGCCGGTGTGGACATAAACAGAGGCTCTGGGTGGCTACACATGCTGCAGAAGTACACCAAGTATTACTCCTGGGTTCTGTATGTCTATAGACATACTCCGCTTGAGTCACTCGTCTGACCCCTGCTGTGGCCCCCAACTCTGCCACCAGAGTAGCAGCGTCGGATTGCTAACGCAGGCCCTCGGGCAATGCCCGAGGGGCCGATGTCCAGTTCAAGATGTGAGCTGAATTTTTGAGCAGCCTAGGGGGCCGATTTGGGCGGTTTCTGCGTTGTTCGATGCCGCCCAGTGGGTGTCTGAGTGACCTTTCTGGAGGTAGATGGGCATCCATTACCTCCCTTTTATCAATGGTCAGAGGTGTCACTCGCTTTCTCTCGCTGGGTCGGCCCATTATTATACCATATTGAGTGGGGTTGTATGTCGTTACAACGCATTCCGTTGCAACGCATGCCTTTACCAAGGTTATACTCCTCCCCTGTGCACTTACGTGACCACCCAATCATTATTATTACCCCTGCCCGTTACCCTCAATCTATATGTATATATTTTAATACTTCACGTCTTCTCCTCGATCTTCTTTGCTTATGTCCTACGTCGTAAAGAGGAAGCGTCCTTCTGTTTCCTCTAAAACAACGCAGATTGTCACCACTTCCCTTCGTTTTTACATGTTCTTTTTTTGGGGTGGGGGGAGACCCCCCCAAGCCCCCTTTTTTATCCGCATGCTTTTTATTTTTATTTTTGGGGGGAGACCCCCCAAGCCCCCTTTTTCTATTTTTACCTTTGAACACACATCTTCGCCGACATCAAAAACAGACTGAACCGGACGAAGATGAACAGGTTCCAGTGCAGCGTGCGTGGTACAGACGGTCGTGGAAGGCATACGCGTGGTAAAGACGTTTACGTGGTAAGTGCACAGTAGTAAACGTGACGGGCAGAAAAGCCTTCGTGGTTAAGGATGTTTCCCATTGAGCGGGGGCAGGGGGCCTTAGCAAAAGTGGCCTCACTTGTTTTCAGGTGTGTTTCACCAGTGTAAACTAATCCGAGCATTTTTTTAACCCCTCCTCGCCCTTTTTATAAAATTTCGCCAAAGCAGTGTTTTGCGTAAAGGCAATATGCAAATGTGGGCCACTTGTTTAGTGTGCCCGGGCTGATTTTTTATCCCAATCCAACCCTGCAGAGTAGACAGACAGCAGCCCCTGAGAGCGATTGCAGAATACCGATGGGCCAGGCAGACATTGTGTGGTTGTCCAAGCTGAATGACAGAAGCAGCAGACAGATGTTCCTCACGTGACGTGGCTGACGTCGGCCCTCTCCTAATTAGAATATGATGTTAATGAATCATTTGTAGGAAGGGAGAGACTGCCCTGCCTCGTGCTACCTGTCTGATTTCATTAACTGGGCTCCTGCACGTTGTCCTCATCAGCGCCACATGTGTACGAACCTTCACTGCTTTAAAACCATCGCTTTGGGCCCAGCCCCTCCAGCTGTTACCAGCAAAAATGCTCGTAAGCAAGAGGATGAGCGAGCAGAAAGAAACTGGGCCTAACCAGGGTGCCAAAATTTGAGAAATAAATTCCATATGGAGCATGTGTTTATTTGGCTGACATACTAGGTGTAAGGTTTACTTAGCGGATAACTGTGCAGGCAGATGTGATTGTCACTACTTCTGTCATACTGGTGTTCAGACATACTATAAACGTTGGGGTTTATTTACTAGTCCCTTCTGCCGCTGGTGCGTCACTTTTTTTGACGCACCGGCAGCGCAGTGTGCTGGCCCATATTTAGAAGGCCACCTTAAACCACCCTGCGTGGCTTTTCGGTGGCTTGCAAATTTGCCCCTTTCACGCATCACTTTGCATGAAAGGGGCGTGCCATGGGTGTTACTGTGCATGTTCCCACGAACACCCATGGATTTTGCCGCATTCCAGGATTTACAATGTTTCGTAAACCTGGGAATGCGTCAGAATCCTACGACTCCCCAGGGAAGGCATAAGGAACCGCAACAAGGAGAAAGACTTTTATTTTACCTAGTTTTTTCCTCTTTAAATGCATTCTACATTCTGCAGCAAGCATAGAAAGAGAAAAACACCTCTCGTGGCTATTTTTGTGCCAAAAGTTGTCCCTTCCTGCATAAAAACAATCCTCCCTGCAACGTAGGCACCCTTGCACCGTGGTGTAAGTGTGCCTGCGTTGGTGCATGGCAGCTAATGGTGGGCCATGGCAGGGGAGAGCTCAGGGATACGTCATATTGTGTAAATATGACACATCCTTTCTGCTTTGAAAGCCAAATGGCTTGCAGCACCGCGCTGCGTTACTTTCTTGTTAACAGGACCCATTGTTTACTAAGGACCCTCCTCGGCCTACTGTCCTATTAGGGGCATTCTTAGTGTCATCGGACGATCCATAACATAACAGTGGTGCAGCCATAAACTGTCGTGGCTTTTTTGGATAATTCTGGCAAATGCTGGCCTAAAGTGCTGAAAATCCTTGCCATCCGATGATCATCCCTGGTATATGATGCTGATGACAAGCAGACACGCACTGCAGACTCTGTCCATGTGTGACCATTGGGGAGAGGATGTAGCCCTACGGCTAGGGCGCTCGACCTCGAATGTGGGGATGCGGGTTCGAGTCTCGGCAACGACGTTCAACATCCTGTGATTCTGGGCAAGTCACTTAATCTCCCCGTGCCTAACAAAAATGAATGTGTCTGTCTGTAACAAAACTGGTGCTCGTGTAAAGCGCTCTGATACCCGACGTCTCGGGTCTAGTTTGCACTATATAAAACAAAAACAAAAAAAGCGTCTGTGCTGTTGAACATTAAAGCTGATGTTGGGTGCCAAAAATCATTTTTACCAAAAATGAAAATTGCATCTTTGGATAACTTTTTTTCTTAAAAATGATTACATTGTTTTCATGGTAAAATATCTGTATTTTCAAGTGAATCTGGCAGACAAAATATCCACCTTTGAATATATTTAAAGATGATATTTGAGCGATAATTCAGGCTGAGCTCAGGATACTTACAGCTACTTTTACCTTCTTGGTTCCAGAAGGCACTCGGCACTATGGTGT
This sequence comes from Triturus cristatus, assembly GCF_964204655.1. NCBI lineage: Eukaryota > Metazoa > Chordata > Amphibia > Caudata > Salamandridae > Triturus > Triturus cristatus. The sequence goes on from NC_140594.1 coordinate 1,173,228,538, forward strand.
TACATTATTGCCCATGTGGATGTATATTAGCGTGTATCTAGGTTTATATTTTATGCAATAAATATTAAAGAATAATTATATTTTTAACATTGTATCAGTACGTATATGATGAGTTAAAATAATTACAGTTGAAATGATTTTAACATGATGTATAAAAATGTGTATCTTAATATAATGTAACTATACCACATTTATATGTAAACTCCCTTTTGGATAAAATGTATTTTGTTTTTGTCATTGACTCCTGTGTTCACCGCCTCCCATCCTGTCCTCCTGCGCATCTTCTCTCCTAACAAGCTCCACAGAGCGAAATCAAGATGATGGAATGGTTTACTTCTACTGATATGAATAATAGGGGCGGGCGGAACACGTGGAATTACATGAAAACTCCACGAGATTCCGCGGAGCTCCGCGAGCGGGCAGAATGAGGCACTTTGCACTTCTCGCACTGATTTTTAGTGCCTTAGTGCTGGGAGCTCGTTCGCTCAAGTAGACTTTCTACTCGAGCAGCAGGTTTCTGACCGCGAACAGTTACGACCTCCTGTGACCACCCGTTTTGGGAAAATCTCACTGGTTGCGCTCTTAGTGGCCAAAAATCGTGCTACAGAACGCCAAATCTTGCGAGCCGTTCGCCACAAAAAGCTCCATCCCATGGCGGTTGTGGGAATCTGGACAGAACTCCAAGTTTCATGCTTAATGCAAAGTGGCCAAAACTCCACCAACTCCGCCGGCGTAGAGGAATTTATCGCCCACCACTAATCAACGCAAAGCTTTCAATGAAATTGTTCCTGATTTGTGTCAACTTCCAAGGCCCTTCTGTGGTAGTTCGGCTGTATAGACAGGACTTATTCATTTGTCAGAAGTGATATTGTTGAAATGTTTCATATTTTGTTCAAACATCTCTCAATGGCCGTAGCACGGGCGATGCTGGACGCTTCCTTAAAATGGGATAGTGTTCATGTGTAAGGGTAATGACGTTCGTATTTCTGATTTGCCACAGAGTTGGTATTTTCGATCATACCCTGATGACTCTGCTGTTTTACTAATTTGTTGTGCAAGAATTGTGTAGAAAAACAACCTTGATTTTGAGCCAGGTTTTAGAATTTGGTTTTGAGAAGACTTTCCTGTCCTGCTAGATACACTGCAAATTTTTTCATGAGTTTGCTACTCGTTTTGGACATAAAATATTTTCTGATTCTGACTCTGTTTAACTCTTCAATGAAGCCTTTATGGAATTTATTCTACATTGATGGATTTACATTCATGTAATCTAACCCTTTAATTTTCCTCTGATCTAGAACTCAATTATTGAGTGGTCCCAATGATTTATTTCCATTACTCTGAAAAATTGATGTCGGGGAAGGTGCCTTTTGTGCAAATACTTTCAGTGGGATAACCGTCTGAGGAAAGAGTTTGGCTTTTCTGAATTCTGGGGTGTCCTGAAAATTGGGGTACAGTTCTGCACCCACAGTGTAAAATAAGTAAATTCCAAAAACAACTCTGTGTCGGTTTGCAGCACTTGTGTTAGTAAAACCGGCCCTTTGGGCAGGCCACTACATACACAGTTCACTGCCATGTATGTTCTTCTGTGCAGTCAAATGCAGAAAGGACATGAGGATCTCAGCATTGCATGCAAAGCAATAGGGAATTATAGGAAAACAATGAAAATCTGAAAGAGCGACTATTAATTTGCATATGAGTGCCCAGAATCCTCTGCACACGTTACTTCACAGTAGCAGCTGATAAGGATGTTTTTGAAAGTTTGTATGTTCTCTGGCTGCTGCTAGTGTCTGTGAGCCTGTGTGTTTATTTGAGATGAAAGTAATTTGACTATAAGTTTATTTAATCGTGAGTTAGCAGAGACGTCATACGAAATACGTACGTAAAGAAGATCATGCTATAGGAATTGTCTGTAATCTAGTAGGGTTGATGATGTTCACACTGAATTAGACAATGGTAATCATCTAAGGAAAGAATAAAGACGTTAAGGCAACAATTTTCACAGGTTTGGCAGAAATCAGCTCTAATAAGGGTTGGTATGGTGGCACCCTGTTTGTGCTCTCTGTTGGTGGCACTCTGTTTGTGCTCTCTGTTGGTATGGCGGCATTCTGTTTGTGTACTCTTTATATGGTGGCACCCTGTTTGTGCTCTCTGTTGGTATGGTGCCACCCTGTTTGTGCTCTCTGTTGGTATGGTGGCATTCTGTTTGTGTACTCTTGATATGGTGGCACCCTGTTTGTGCTCTCTCTTGATATGGTGGCACCCTGTTTGTGCTCTCTGTTGGTATGGTGGCATTCTGTTTGTGTACTCTTGATATGGTGGCACCCTGTTTGTGCTCTCTCTTGATATGGTGGCACCCTGTTTGTGCTCTCTGTTGGTATGGTGGCATTCTATTTGACTACTCTTTATATGGCGGCACCCTGTTTGTGCTCTCTGTTGGTATGGTGGCATTCTGTTTGTGTACTTTTTATATGGTGTCACCCTGTTTATGCTCTCTGTTGCTATAGAAGCACCCCGTTTGTGCTCTCTGTTGGGTGGCTATTGCAAAGTCATCCTTGTGCCCTGGGTACCCCCATTCTTTTGCTGACTGGTACTGGTGGTAACTGACTCTAACAGTCCCTTGGCTCTGGCTCACCAGGCTAAGGGCCAGTGCTAGGCTAAAAATATACATATACATAGAATACAGTGAAAGCATCTACATAAACTAGGGTACACTATGGGTTAGGGTACCCCTATGATTGGCATGACTTCCCCAATAAGACCCTAAGACATAATAGGGCAAGGGGATAAAAACTACCTTTAAGTCCTTGGTAAATAATAGGGCATGGCAGTGTAGAGGCCAGCAGCCCTTTCTGCACTTGCACATGTGCACTGCTGAGGCCTAAGGTCAGGTGTGTTGTGTTGCAGGATGGCTTTTAACATGTAAGTTGTGCCGAAATTCGACTTTGGTGTTTGGGGCACTTAAAAATTAATAAACTACAATGTTTTGGCATATTCGGTACCCCACGGTTTCCCTTGGGTGTCCCAGGGGTGGAGAGGTGGGGGTGAGGTATTTATAAGGAGGACCCTTATAAAATAGGTTTTATATGCATGGGGATAGTGAAATTGCACATTTCACTTCCCTCATTGTAGTAAAGTGCTTCCCAAAATCTACACTTTTGCTAAGAGCACTGTGGAGAGAGGATCTACACTATGTTTTCATATTCAGGACCCCCTAAAGTCTCCACTTGGTGTTCCAGGGGTGGGGGGTCCTGTAGAGATAAACAGGGTCCTTATAAAACATGTTTTATAAGCCCAGGTGTTGGAGAAATTGCCCAGTTCATTTTCCCCATTGCTGATCCCCAGCCACATAGGTTAACATGGCAAGAAGTTATTAATTAATAACTCTCTCTAGGGAATACAGAAAATGTCATTCAAGGACATAGTAGAATGGTACAAACCTGGGCGGGTAACTACACTCCGCCAGCGTAGTTTTGCCTACTCCGTGTTCCGTTGCGAACGCGGAGTTTATGGAAAACTACAACTCTATGGCGCAGCGTAGTTAGCCGGCCCCTCCACCCTCCCAAAGTAATTAGAAAGTAATTAGAAAGGCACTTACCTGCTGTGGCTGCCTCCTCTTTGCCATGGCCGCTCTTCTTCCTCCTCCTCGCCATCCTTCTTCTCTGATAACCCCTACGTTGTACGTCTTGCGAGTGCGCATGCGCAAGATGTACAACGTAGAGGTTATCTAAGAAAAAGGACAGTGAGGAGGAGGGAGAGCGGCTATGGCGAGAAGGAGGCAGCCACAGCTGGTAAGTGCCATTTTAATAACTTTGGGAGGGCACGGAGCGGAGCAAAGTTCCACAGATTTGTTTTCCAACTCTGTGGAACTTTGCGTAGGGGCACTACGCCTGCTCTGCCCAGGCTTAGAATAGTATTGGTAAATCCAACAAGATGCTATAGTTGAATTTATCCTAAAATGTACTGTCAAGAAGTTATAAGACTTTCTTGTCTGTACGCCAAAATTCAGCCTTCCAGTGATCTGTCCTGATTGGTCAGAGTTAAGTGGATTAGCCAGACTGCTTTGATGAAGTGATAAGTGGCACCTTGGGTGAAGAGCCGTTCTGGGAGAAGAGGGCTCTGCTGCATAGAAATGCCAGAGCAAAGGGGAGGGGCCATAAACCATGAACTTCAAAGAAAGAGGGGGACAGGCAGAAGAAGCCAGGTCCATCTACAGTCATCCCCTCTGAACCCAGACAGATGGCAGGCTTAAGGCAGGAATGTGCAGACGTCAGGGGGAGGAAGACTATGGAAAGGAGCCGTCCTGGAGGTTGGTTTAGCTAGCTCTTGCCTCTCTGCTGGGACTTCAGCCGTATTGCATTTTAGAGAAATAGTGCTTTCTGAGAGACTATTGTGCCACATTTTGGAGGAAATGGTCATGCTCTGGGGTGTTGCCCGGCACCTCATTGCACAGGAGTGCCCTTCTGCTTGACCCAGAGAACACTGAATAAGTATTTGAGAGGGACAGAGCCTTTCAGCTCTGCTGCTTGAAAGTGACAGAAGAAGGATTGCCAAGCTGGAAACGTGATTTGCACCAGCAGGCCCTGCATTGTGACTTACAGCGCCTGCTGCATTATCTAGAACTACAGGCCTTTGGATGTGCCTTGTTTCAAGAGGAATAAAGAGTGGTCTCCCTGCAAGCTACAGGTTAACAGAGCTTACCTGTGTCAACTACACCAAGAGTCTCCTGCCTGAAGTGTATCCAGTGGACATTTAAGTGTGTTGCCCAGGTGCATTGTGGGAATTGTGGTCCCGACCTTTCAAGGACACTCTCCGAGATTCCAGACCCTCAAGAGGGACTGCGGGAAGGAGGTTGGGAATATTTGGAGAACGTTTGTGAAAAAGCTCCAGAGGGGGACCGGACTCTCACAGAAAGGCAATTTGGCAAACCCTCACTGAATCCGGCCTGCTGGAGGAGGCTGCACGACGTCTGGTGAGAAATCCTCCAGAAACATTTCTAAGTGGGAAGGTACAATCTTGACCGGGGCCTGCCGCTTAGTGTATTTGGCCAGGGCTCCATCAAGGTCGGCCTCAAACTTTGACTTTGTCTGGACATTTGGTAGCCATCTGACCAGGAAAAAAGTACAGTGGTACTATTGGTTTCTAAGCACTGGAAAGTGTTTAATCTTTAAAAATTCATATCCCTGGTTCCCTACAGTGGATTCTTTTCATTTTGTTGTCATTTTAAAGATAAAAATATATCCTAATTTTATAAATTTGTGTTGGATATTTACTGTGTGCTGTGTCTTAATTATTTATATAAAATTGGTATTTTGAAATGCTTTACATACCTGTCTCTGAAGTTAAGCCTGCCTGCCTGCTTGCAGCCAAGCTACCAAAGGTTGAGCATGGTAATAATTTTCCGAGACCTATTCTGAACCCTATGCTGTGTTAGTGGCCTTATTGCCAGTAGCAGATGCATATTTGCCACTACCAATAACCCACTTTCCAACAGTGCCATTCTCTTTGTGTACTCTTTATATGGCAGTACCTTGTTTGTACTCTCTGTTGGTATGGTGGCACCCTGTTTCTGCTCGATGTTATGTTATGTTATTTTATATTAAAGGTATTTTTGAGCGCACATGCACCATATGGTCCCATGGCGCTAAGGTCCATAGAGCGCTGCCGCTAAGTGGTTCATTCGGACGCCTGTCAAAAAAGCCAGGTCTTTTAGAGCTTCCTGAATTGAGGATATGAATTCGCTGATCTAATGTCTGGAGGAAGAGAATTCCAGAATTTTGGGGCCAGAAACGCGAATCTTAGACCCCCAGTTTCTTACGTTTGAAAGAAGGAGTAACTGAGGTGGGATGACCTAAGATTCCGAGTAGGGAAGTATCTCTGTACTAGAAAAGAAACAAACACTGGACATTTGCCACAGAGCGCTTTAAATATGATGCATCCCAACTTGAATGCACTGTGTTCAGCAACCGGTAACCAGTATAACTTTTTTATAATCGGTGTGACATGGTGCCATCTCCGCTGGTGATAAATTGATCTAGCGGCCTGATTTTGCACCGGTTGCAGACTTTTTGGACAGATGTGCTGGTATACAAAAGTAGAGTGAATTGGCATAGTCAAAATGAGAAATGACTAAGGCCAACACTACTTGGGTTAGGGCATAGGTGGTACGAAATCTGCTAATCTTCCTGATCCTTTGGAGCCGAAAGAAGCAGGTAGAGACCACTTCCCCAATCTGGGATTTCATCGACAGGCCACTGTCAATAGTGATTCCGAGGCTTTTAATAGATCTAGACGGAAGGGGGGTGGGGGGTCCCAACTCTGGAGGCCAGAAGTGGGAGTTCCAGGGGTTTGAGGGTCCTCCAATTAAGATCAATTCAATTTTATCTGGATTCAGCTTGAAGTGATTCTCCGTGTATCCAGGTACTAATGTATCGCATAGTTGTTTGAAAGTTAGCAACGGAGGAGGGTGAGTTGACAATGTCAAAGGTCAGTTGGAGATCATCAGCATAGTTGAAGGCCCGCGCCTTCTTTTCACCCAGGGATTGAATAACAGGATACAAATATAAATTAAAAAGGTGCAGGAAAGGGAGGAGCCCTGTGGCACCCACATGTCAATTTGACTTTGGAGGAAAGGAATTGAGTGAAGCGTACCACTTGCGAGCAATCCTCAAGAAAGGATCTGAGCCACTTGAGGGCCAGGCACTGTATCCCTGCGTCGCTGACGAGGTTGACTAGGAGTTCGTGGTCGGTCGTGTTGAATGCAATGCGGCAGAGAGATTGAGGAGCACCAGGGCCAGTGTTTTGCCCTTGTCTGCTCCATTCCTTAATTCGTCTAAAACCGTCAAAATGATAGCCTCAGTGGAGAGAGATGGTTGGAAACCCGCCTGATGCGGGTCAAGAAAGTGGGACTGTTCAATAAAAGAGCAAAGGCAGTTTACAACGTGAGTTTCCAGGATCTTGGCTAAGAAGGGAAGTAAGGAGATGGGGCTAGAGGAACTGCCCCTACCTCTTCAGGATGGGGACAATTTCCGCATCTTTAAATGCCTTGGGGACTGTCCCCCTGAGTAAGGGAGTTATCCAATAGCGCAAGGGGACGGTCGGGACATGAAAGGAAAACTTCTCTTAAGATGTGCGGGGGGCAACAGTCCACCGGAGAGCCTGATCTAACCTTCATTAGCAGGCTCGAGAAGGCTTCTCTGTTGATGAGAGGAAACTGCTCCAAGGAGTGAGAGTTCTTGAACAGGGGTGGCTGAGCTTTAATGGGAGAGGGAGCAGGATTACTAGTCTTGATGGTGATAATTTTATCAATTAAATAAGTGTTGAGTGAGTCACATGGATGATTGAATGGGGGCGAGTTTCGCCGTGACTCTGTCCGGATTGGATAGCTCGGCAACAATAGCAAAGATGTCCTTAGATTTATTGGTGGAGCTCAGTATTTTATTGGAAAAATAAGTTGCCTTAGTTTCTAAAATGGCATTTTATACTGTTTGAGTGGGGTTAGGTATCCATCTCTTTTTTCTCAGGAATAGTTTTGTCTGCAGTCACATGCGGCACAACGAAGGGCAAGTTTTTGAGTTTTAAATCGTACGAGAACCAGCAATGAGCATTGTGGTTTCTGACTGATTTGACTTTTCTGCGAGGGGCATAACTGTCACTGGCGGCCACTAGCCAAGATTTAATCCTTTCTTCATGCTTGTTAATCAAGAACTGTTCAGATGCAGCCGTAGTAGCTAGCAATTTTCTGAAATCATCAATGTTGCAGCGGCTCCAATTTCTTGCCATGCAGCTTTCCTTGGCTTGGGGCTTCACTGAGTACAAGTTGCCGACGGAGAATTTAATAAAGTAGCAATCTGACCAAGTCCATGGACAGACCCTCAAATTAGTAACCGCCAGGTTGGATGTGCAGACGTGGCCAAGGGTGTGGCCTTTGAAATGAGTGGGAGCTGTCACATGCTGGACACAATTCAGTCCACAGAATAAATCAAACAATTCAACTGAGCTAGTGCCACCCATTGCATCGTTAGCCCAGTAATTAAACTCCCCAATTATTAGAATTTTGGCATAGTTAATAGCTAGGTGGGATATTTTTTATCCCAATGGTTGGGGAAAAAGTGTCATGTGATAGGGAGGTCTGTAGATTAGGACGCAGATCAGGGGAGTCTAGTTTTATGGTTAAGCTTTCAGTTGAAGGTATGCCTAGGGCAGTGAGGGAGGAGAACTTTAGCTTCTGATGGACTATAGCGGCGACCCCTCCCCCTATCTTCCTGGGGGCCCTATTGGCTTGAAGAATGCTATAGTTGCTGGGAAGAGCAACTAGTATGTCCGGGTGGACTCTGCTGAGAGCCAGGTTTAGTAAAGAAGGAGTAGGTCAGGTTTGTCAGAGTCTAGCAGCTGAAATTCCTCTAGTTGATGTTTAATCAGAGAGCGGGTATTCAAGTAAGTGACTGTGTGTTCAGCCCACCTTTGGTTGTGCTGGATGAGAGTATCTTCCTTTGTATAGTTGATTTGCTTATTGCTCCCTGTTAGTATGGTGACATTCTGCATGTGTACTCTTTATATGGCGGCACCCTGTGCTCTCTGTTGGTGTGGTGGCATTCTACATGTGTACTCTTTATATGGCGGAAACCTGTTTGTGCTGTCTGTTGGTGTGGTGGCATTCTGCGTGTGTACTCTTTATATGGCGGCACCCTGTTTGTGCTGTCTGTTGGCGTGGGGGCATTCTGCGTGTGTACTCTTTATATGGTGGCACCCTGTTTGTGCTCTCTGTTAGTGTGGTGGCATTTTGCGTGTATACTCTTTATATGGCGGCACCTTGTTTGCGCTTTCTGTTGGTATGTTGGCATTCTGCATGTGTACTCTTTATATGGCGGTACCCTGTTTGTGCTCTCTGTTGGTGTGGTGGTGTTGAACTATGCTTAAAATGGCCACTGAGACTCCATTTTGTGTTGCCATGTTCTCGGCAACCTGGTGAAGGATTGCTTTCTATGTTCCTGTTAGAACTTGCTTAACCCTCCTCGCTCCTTGCGGTTGAGCCGATTTCAGAAGCTGCTTGTGTACCTCGCCCCCCCCCGGTTGTGCCAGAGACTTAGCCACATCCTGTCCACTGTTGGTAACTCAGCCTCTTACACCAACAGCTGTACTCCTTGACCACGCCATCTGGGCGCTGAAGCAAGAGGCTGTGTACATTGTGCAATCAGAGACAGACGCTCCCTGGCCACGATTACGCCACTTAAGACTGATGAGGAACTTGTTGGATGTGTAAATGGTGTGGCTAGTGCTATAAATATGTGTGCGCTGTGGAGTGAAGCAGCAGTCTCCGTAGAATTGTCTTTGTACCATTCTGTCCTTAGCTCAAGCTAATAAAGTAATTTACTTTCCTCCACAGCTAAATTGTCCTGGTCTCTTTGGTAATCCATAAAGTACAGAAGGTGAACCCATAGATTCTAGGTGTCCCCTGCACCGCTGGCTTTGACCCTTCAGTCGGGAGGGGTTTCCAAAAGCCGGTTCTACAATTGGCGCCCAAATGTGGGGCGTCTTCGGTGGTCGTCATCGAGCCTGGTGGTCGTGAGGGGTCCGTGATCGAATTCCAAGGGAGGCGCGCCACTACATCGGCTGAAAATTGACCTTGTGGGCCCAAGGTCTCCGACTACGTGATTCCTCCCTCCTAGGGGCTATCCGACTGCGGCCCCGACTGACGCCCCTATTCCGGTTCCTAATTTTTGGAGATCGAGACCTTTGTGACACTTTCCATGCGAGGAAAGATTAACGGTCAGGTAAGAGTGGGAGTGACCCCCTTCTTTGGTGAATTGTATTTGGTTTTGGGTATTGTTCGACTTTTGCAAAAGCCGAAGCCAAGAGGTAAGTACAGTCATATGCTGTAACTGTTCGATTGTATCCTTTGATGTTTGGAACCAGGATACGCGTCTAGAGATGCCTGGATTTAGTAAATTTCGGAAATGTTGTTGTTGTTGTTGTGCACAGGACTCCGCATTGGAGGAATCTTGTCCGATTCCTCCCTTGGGGACCCCTAATCATAAAGTCTATGTTAAACATGGTATTGGACCGATTGTGTTTTCCTCACTCTGGCACAAGTATACAAAGGGTAATGCTGAGTTACAATGCACAATGCATGGTAGTTTTGAACGTCCTGTATTAGACAGTCTGGAGGAGAAATTGTTTCAAAGAAAAGTTAGACCTGCGATGTTTGATTCCTTTCGGGTTTGGCGCAAGGAGTCCAAGCAGAAGGAAATCAAACTCAAAAAGAGCGAAGCTTAAACAATGCGTTTGAGTGTGATTCAGAAGGCCCAGAATCATGATGATCAGAAAATAGAAGAGGGTATAGTGATACATGATAGATTACATCGAATGCAGACAGACGGATGTTACGTTACCAAGAAGGTCCCCGAAAAGGCCCGGGACAAGGAGGAGGACCCTCTCATGTCCACCATATTGGATACCCTTCCACCTTATGCTCCCACCATGTATCCAGCCTTTGATCCTGCACAATTGGCCCTCGCGTCCGCTCCAGTTGTTGCCCCTGCCCATGCCCTGGTTCGTCCGATTCCTCAGCCACTCATTCCCAATGACCCGACTGTTCAGGCCGCTGTACCGGTGCAGGTCCACCCATCCCCTTCCCTTGTTGCTCCTTCCACTGGTCCTGTGCCTGTCCAACCCAATGTGCCTTTAACTCCCGTCACAACTAATCCGTTTTCTGTTGACAGTCATCCGACACCTTCCCCCAGTGCAGGGCTATTAGCAAATGCTTGGTCAGTGGTCCGTGATTATATCCCTTATGTAACTCCGCATAGACCACCCACTCCCAGACGACGTACTTTTCGCAGACAGGTAGGGAATACACAGGAACAACTCGCTATGAGTCAACAGGCTCGCATGTGGATGGGGAATGGCACTATGTACACCGCTCAGGATATATGGATGACCATGGATCAGTGAACGCGCATCCAACAGATTGACACTTTTTGTGATATGTGTGACATACTGACCCAAATGTGGGAAGATTTTGTAGAATCAAGTCCACCCCTGCGTCTGTCTGACCTCCGCAATAAAGTTGCGAAAGGGGACATTCAGGGACCGGCACTATTCTGCGATCTGGTCACGTTAGTAGCCCTTACTGACTCTTTACCTGATGTCATGCTGAATAAGGGTTTTCCAATGAGAGAGGTACAGCATGTGTGGAGGGACCGCATTGCTGGCGTGGGTGACCAACCTGACATACCGGCGGTTTTTAGGCAAATGTGGGTCCATGTCCCTTGGAAAAGGTCTGATGTCCTCCAGCTTAAAAGCCAATTGCCTGACCCGCGTAAAAATCCAGCTGGTTATTACAAGGAATTGACTCAGACCCTCCAGTCTTGCGTAATGACTTTAGCAGATATCGATATGTTAATGGGACAGGTAGTACCGACTGAAGTATGGTCTAAAATACGTCATAATGATCAGGCAGAATTTGGCCACACTTGGCAACAACTTGGGGAGGCCGACAGAGCTCGAACTGGCAGTGAGAAACCTGATCCCATGATCTTGGCCCCTCCGGCCCAGATACTTACCGCCATGAAAAAGATGTTGACACCTCACTGTATTAATTGGGATAAATTAGCTGCTTGCAGGCAAAAGAAAGATGAAAGTGTCTTAGACTTTTTCACACCATTTTAAACCACGTTCACCAACTATGGTGGACAGGATATGACTTCAGAGGGGGGACAACGACTGTTTGTGGATAAATTTGTGTCCAATTTGTTACCAGAGCTTGGGACTAAGCTCAAAATGTCGGATAGTGCCTGGCCCATTTCCACCCCGTCTGGCATTTTGACAATGACACAGTATTATGAGAATAGGGAGAATGAAGAGCGAGACAAAACAGATAAGAAGACTAAAGATCCCCCGTGACTCCTCACCCACTGCTGGGGTCCAATCAGTGCGCTTATTGTCACCAGGAGGGTCATTGGCGCGATGAGTGTCCCTTGTTGGTCCAGAACCACTCTGCTCCTGCTGACTGCTTCACAGGGCAACGGGCTCAGAGAGGACGAGGACGAGGCGGACTGAGAACACAGTCACAGGACAGGCGCCCCCTCATGCACGAGAATAGATTTGAAGCAGCCAATTATGAAGATCACAATTATTTTACTGAGGATTATGAGCCCGAAGAAGGGACGGGGTTTCTGTCCCACTAGGATTGCCAAGGACAAGGAAAGGGACCCGTGCCTATTCCCGTTGACCAGAACGGACCATATGTTCACGTTACAACACTGGGTTCTACGGAACCATTCTTGGTCGACACTGGTGCAACCAAAAGTTCTATTGTTAGGTCTGAAGTCCCTGGGGCCCCCTTGTCACAGACTATCAGTAAAATGCCCCCACCAAAAACGCAGAAAGAGGTCCGTGCTTTCATTGGTATCACCTCCTACTGCCGCCAATGGATACCCAATTTATCTCTACTCATTAAACCTTTGTTGGCCCTCACACTTAAAGATGTTCCTCACCCACTCCCTTGGACAAATGAGTGTCAGCGTGCATTTGAAGAACTGAAAACCACCTTGCGTTCGGCCCCGGTGCTAGGCACCCCTAGTTATCAGAAGCCCTTCACTCTTTTCGTACATGATCATGATGGTTGCGCATTGTCAGTGTTAACACAGCATTTCGGTGACAGACAACGCCCCTGTGCATATTTTTCTGTAGTTCTAGATCCCGTGGCACGCGCGTTGCCCAGTTGCTTGAGAGCAGCAGCCGCAGCTGCCATATCCATTCGCCAATCTGCTGGTCTGGTTCTTGATACTGCGCTTACAGTTATGGTTCCTCACGCAGTTGATACTTTATTGAATAGGACAAAAACTCAACACCTTACTAGTGCACGTTTGTCCGGATAGGAGTTGACTCTCTTAGCCAGTCATATCACCACCCGTCGCTGCACTACACTGACCCCAGCCACATTGTTACCCTTTGTTGATGGTAACACTAGTTCTGATCCGCATGATTGTGTCCTCCGGACGGAGGAAGAGACTAAAAGCTGTGTAGACTTGACTGACACACCCCTCACTGATCCTGATGGTACCCTGTATGTGGATGGTTCTTGTTTCAAACTTCCCGATGGCAGCACAACTGCTGCCTATGCTATCACCACGTTACAGACAGTGGTGGAGAGTGAGAGAATGCCTTACCAATCAGCACAGGCCGCTGAGTTAGTGGCGCTGATAAGAGCGTGTGAATTGAGTGCGGGGATGGCCGTCAACATCTACACTGACAGCCAGTATGCTTTCGGAGTGGCCCATAATTGTGGGCGACTGTGGGCTGAGAGGGGATTTTTAACTTCTCGCGGTACTAAGATACAACATGGTCAACGGGTCAGCAGACTTTTAGAAGCATTGACCCTTCCTTCCAAGATAGCTGTGATTAAATGTAGCGCCCACAAGAAAGTAACAGATGACATAGGAAGAGGTAATGCATTTGCTGACCAGACTGCAAAGGAAACAGCAAAAAATGTCTCCGCCCGTATGTATGTAGCTGGCCCCTCACATTGGGTACCGGAGGGAGGGATGCATGAGGACACTCTTGAAAATGTGAAGGAAATACAGGAGGAGACAACTAGAGAGGAAAAGGCTCTCTGGGAAGAGCAAACAGGCCTATTAGATGAGAATGGCTGTTGGACGGATCTGTCTGAACAACAGCGGTGGTTGTTACCCGATGCCTATGTTTTGCCAGTGGTCACTATGGCTCATGGCCCAGCTCATATTAGTGCAAAAGGTATTTGCAAATTGTTGGCAAAATAAGCATATCCCAAAATATGCTGAGAGGCTAGTCAGGAATTGCATGATTTGCTTGATGCATAACCCAGGTAAGGGCACACCAACACCTGCTGGGAATTTTGCGCCCCGATCTTGCCCCTTCGAGGTGCTCCAAATAGTTTATATTCAGATGGAAAGATGCAACAACCTCCGATATGTCCTGGTGGTTGTGTGTGCCTTTAGTAAGTGGATTGAGGCATACCCCCTTAAGGACAACTCTGCTATCAGCACTGCTAAGATCCTGTTGAAGGAATTCTTTCCCAGATTCGGAATGCCCAGAATTATCTGGAGCGACAACGGAAGTCACTTTACAGGAGAAATAATGAAGAAAGTGTGTGTAGGGATAGGGGTCAAACAGAAGTTCCATGCCGCCAATCACCCCCAGTCAGCAGGTCTGGTTGAGCGCCACAATGGGACATTGAAATTGAAATTGTCTAAAATCCAGGCTGACACAGGACTGTCTTGGCCGGACGCCCTGCCCCTTGCCCTTTTATCCACTAGAGCCACGGCACATTCCCGAACCAGACTATCTCCTTATGAAATAGTGTTTGGTCGACCAGCTAATGTTTGGGGAGTGCCCCGCCCAAAGAAATATTCTGATATCGAATACCCATTGTTGATTGATTACTCAAATGAATTGACCACTAACCTGCGTCTTATTCATCGTCAGGTACAGGACATCCTGCCACCCAAACCCGAGGGCCCTGGCCACACCATCCAGCCAGGTGATTGGCTCTGCATCCACAACTTCCAGAGGACCAAGAACCTGGAGCCGAGGTGGAAAGCACCCCAGCAAGTGTTGTTGGCCACCAGGTCTGCAGTGAAAGTGGCACGAAGAAAGAATTGGGTATACGCGACGCACTGCAAACGAGTGCCTCTGCCACTGCCATACGACCAGTGGGTCAAGGAGGGCCTGTGAGACGCAAATGTGAACAAGTCCCACGCTTTGTACCCTTCAGTGACACTAACGTTGCCTGGGCTTCATCTGAGCGAGAGGACGACGACATCCTGCAAGCTGCTGTTCCTCCGCGTTTGAGGCTGCGGGACACTCAACAGCCGGAACCGTTGTTTCCTGATCAAACAACGCCCGGATCCACCAGGTACAACCCAGAAAAAAGGACTGAAGAGACAAAGGTCTCTGCCCTCTACCTCACCTGGCCTGACGCTTACTGCAGGGCTGTGATATTTGCCGGCGGATATATCCGACCGGTGCAGCGGACCAGAGTGTGTCGATAGGACTGGTGGAATCACTGTCCGGTGAAGCAACCAACAATCACAGGCAGCAACTAGGGAAGACCGGGTGAGGCATGACGGTGACAAAAATGAACGCTGAAAGCTTAAAGGACAGGAAAATGAAGAAGAGAAAGTACACAAAGATAATACATGGCCGGTACACGATCTGTCTACTTGTACTCATAATTATTTTACTTGTACTGGCCTGCCTCGGGTGGATAACACATGCTGCCCTTGCAACACCTGAGTCTCCTACCTATACAGAATCACCTCATCAGCATGTGTCATTGCCCCCCCACGTGCAAGGAAGAAGGGCAGAATTTTATAACAATACTTTCATTCAGAAGTTACACCAGCACCAGCTTGTGGTGAATACAACGAACTGTTGGGTATGTGGGTTGCTGCCACATAATGCGGGCACAGGGATGCCCCTGATTCCCGCTCCCTTTTCTCGAGCCGGTTCAGCCTACGGATGGTTTACGGTATTCTTTGACGCCTTCTATTCAGGTAAACCATCTACGCGATCCCCAGGGAAAAATAGTAGCAAGCAAGCATTCACCCATATTTTGGCTACAGAGTGGCCAAATATGAATAGGACTTCACCCGAAAAGGATGAATAGGAGAACAACCACGGGTCATTCTATCCACTGAGCCTCACCGGCAGTGGAGGGAGACGACGGCTGCCGCCCCTCAGGGACCGCCCTGCCTACCCACATTCTGGACGATACTGCATCGAGAGCAGTGGAACAGTATGGGTGGGGGAGAGTGACTGCACCTACACGCTCCAGCTTAATGGCTCGACTCGCACAGCTCTGGTGGCTTCGCTCAATACCTATTTTGTGTGTGGGAGCAAGGCCTACACCTGGCTGCCCAAGTCATGGGCTGGCACCTGTTATATCACTTGGTTGCTTACCCCAACATACACAGCCGATGCAACACACCACATCCAGAAGCGAGGTGTAATTGACGCTGAAGACACAGCTGGCCAAGAATTTGGAGACTTTGCTAAAGGGTTCCTCCCCTTTTGGGGCCCTTTGGTCAATAGTCGCAATATCCAACACCTTACAAGAGTGGTAGAGGCCCCCATCAACGTGACTGCCGGTGCTTTCAGTAACATCACTGCTGAACTTCAAGCGGACCGTCTCATGACTTTGCAGAACTGGATGGTTCTTGACATAATCCTAGCGGATCGTGGAGGAGTCTGTAAATTGATCAGAACCAGCTGCTGTGTATATATACCTGATAATGCACCGACAGTTTATCAAGCAATCCAGAAGCTCCATAAGATTGTCTCCGACATCCATCAGGATGAGGGTTCATGGTCCCTAACCGGTTGGTTTTGGGGTCTGGTGTCTCAGTGGGGATGGAAGAAAATGATTTTCGTTGCCATCATTGCAGCCACATTCTTTTCTTGCTGCCTCTGTGTTCAATGTATGCCCGCGCTATGTGGCCTCTGTGCCACCTCTTTAACACCCAAGCCAGTAAATTCACACCACCAGAATGCCATGGTGATGCTTGAGAAGGAGGTCCAGAATATGATGGACATTGACCTAGGTGATGACTGAAAGTTGCCTCTTCATGGCAAAAGGAGGGACTGTTGAACTTCGCTTAAAATGGCCACTGAGACTCCATTTCGTGTTGCCATGTTCTCGGCAACCTGGTGAAGGATTGCTTTCTATGTCCCTGTTAGAACTTGCTTAACCCTCCTCGCTCCTTGCGGTTGAGCCGATTCCAGAAGCTGCTTGTGTACCTCGCCCCCCTCCCCAGTTGTGCCAGAGACTTAGCCACATCCTGTCCACTGTTGGTAACTCAGCCTCTTACACCAACAGCTGTACTCCGTGACCACGCCATCTGGGCGCTGAAGCAAGAGGCTGAGTACATTTTGCAATCAGAGACAGACGCTCTCTGGCCACGATTACGCCACTTAAGACTGATGAGGAACTTGTTGGATGTGTAAAGGGTGTGGCTAGTGCTATAATTATGTGTGCACTGCGGAGTGAAGCAGCAGTCTCTGTAGAATTGTCTTTGTACCATTCTGGGACCCTGTCCTTAGCTCGAGCTAATAAAGTAATTTACTTTCCTCCACAGCTACGTTGTCCTGGTCTCTTTGGTAATGCATAAAGTACAGAAGGTGAACCCGTAGATTCTAGGTGTCCCCTGCACCGCTGGCTTTGACCCTCCAGTCGGGAGGGGTCTCCAAAAGCCGGTTCTACAGTGGCATTCTACATGTGTACTCTTTATATGGCGGTACCCTGTTTGTACTGTCTGTTGGTATGGTGGAACCCTATTTGTGCTCTCTTTTGGTATGGTGGCATTCTGTTTGTGTACTCTTTATATTGTGGCACTCTGTGAGCTCTCTTGGTATGTTTGCACACTCTCTTGGAATGTTTGTGCACTCTCTTGGTATGTTTGTAAGCTCTCTCGGTTTGTTTGTGAGCTTTCTAGATATGCTTGTGCACTCTTTTGGTATGTTTGCACACTCTCTTGGTATATTTGCACGCTCTCTTGGTATGTTTGCACACTCTCTTGGTATGTTTGTGCGCTCTCTTGGTATGTTTGCGTGCTCTCTAGGTATGTTTGTGCGCTCTCTTGGTATGTTTGCGAGCTTTCTTGGTATGTTTGCATGCTCTCTTGGTATGTTTGTGTGCTCTCTTGGTATGTTTGCACGCTCTCTCTTGGTATGTTTGTGCACTCTCTTGGTATATTTGTGTACTCTCTTGGTATGTTTGTGCACTCTCTTGGTATGTTTGTGTGCTCTCTTGGTATGTTTGTGTGCTCTCTTGGTCTGTTGTGTTCTCTCTTGGTATGTTTGCGTGCTCTCTTGGTATGTTTGCCTGCTCTTTTGGTATGTTTGCACACTCTCTTGGTATGTTTGCGTGCTCTCTTGGTATGTTTGCGCGGTCTGTTGGTATGTTTGCATGCTCTCTTTGTATGTTAATGTGCTCTCTTGGAATGTTTGTGCGGTCTCTTGGTATGTTTGAACGCTCTCTTGGTATGTTTGTGCTCTCTCTTGGTATGTTTGTGTGGTCTCTTGGTATGTTTGTGCACTCTCTTGGTATGTTTGTGTGCTCTCTTGTAGTGTGCTCTCTTGGCAGATAAAGTACAGAAGGTGAACCCGTAGATTCTAGGTGTCCCCTGCACCGCTGGCTTTGACCCTCCAGTCGGGAGGGGTCTCCAAAAGCCGGTTCTACAGTGGCATTCTGCATGTATACTCTTTATATGGCGGTATCCTGTTTGTACTGTCTGTTGGTATGGTGGAACCCTATTTGTGCTCTCTTTTGGTATGGTGGCATTCTGTTTGTGTACTCTTTATATTGTGGCACTCTGTGAGCTCTCTTTGTATGTTTGCGCACTCTCTTGGAATGTTTGTGCACTCTCTTGGTATGTTTGTGAGCTCTCTCGGTTTGTTTGTGAGCTTTCTAGATATGCTTGTGCACTCTTTTGGTATGTTTGCACACTCTCTTGGTATATTTGCACGCTCTCTTGGTATGTTTGCACACTCTCTTGGTATGTTTGTGCGCTCTCTTGGTATGTTTGTGTGCTCTCTAGGTATGTTTGTGCACTCTCTTGGTATGTTTGCGAGCTTTCTTGGTATGTTTGCATGCTCTCTTGGTATTTTGTGTGCTCTCTTGGTATGTTTGCACGCTCTCTCTTGGTATGTTTGCGCACTCTCTTGGTATATTTGTGTACTCTCTTGGTATGTTTGTGCACTCTCTTTGTATGTTTGTGTGCTCTCTTAGTATGTTTGTGTGCTCTCTTGGTATGTTGTGCTCTCTCTTGGTATGTTTGCGTGCTCTCTTGGTATGTTTGCCTGCTCTTTTGGTATGTTTGCACACTCTCTTGGTATGTTTGCGTGCTCTCTTGGTATGTTTGCGCGGTCTCTTGGTATGTTTGCATGCTCTCTTGGTATGTTTATGTGCTCTCTTGGAATGTTTGCGCGGTCTCTTGGTATGTTTGAACGCTCTCTTGGTATGTTTGTGCTCTCTCTTGGTATGTTTGTGTGGTCTCTTGATATGTTTGTGCGCTCTCTTGGTATGTTTGTGTGCTCTCTTGGTATGTTTGTGTGCTCTCTTGTTATGCTTGTGCGCTCTTTTGGTAAGTTTGCACGCTCTCTTGGTATGTTTGCAAGCTCTTTTGGTATGCTTGCACACTCTCTTGGTATGTTTGTGCGCTCTCTTGGTATGTTTGTGCGCTCTCTAGGTATGTTGGCGTGCTCTTGTGGTATGTTTGTGCGGTCTCTTGGTATGTTTGCACGCTCTCTTGGTATGTTTGTGTGCTCTCTTGGTATGTTTGTGTGCTCTCTTGTTATGCTTGTGTGCTCTTTTGGTAAGTTTGCACGCTCTCTTGGTATGTTTTCATGCTCTTTTGGTATGTTTGCGCACTCTCTTGGTATGTTTAAGCGCTCTCTTGGTATGTTTGTGCGCTCTCTAGGTATGTTGGCGTGCTCTCGTTTTATGTTTGCGCGGTCAATTGGTATGTTTGCACGCTCTTTTGGTATGTTTGTGCGCTCTCTTGGTATGTTTGTGTGCTCTCTTGGTATGTTTGTGCTCTCTCTTGGTATGTTTGCGTGCTCTCTTGGTATGAGGTGACTTGCTTGGCTGCCCTATGCCAAATTCCGTTAATAAGGGTTTTAACTTGTAGAAAATCTGCAAACACTTCCCAACATCAGAAACTCCAGCTTCTTCCCTTGACACCAGAAGGTTTGCTGCCAGTTCGTTATTGCGACCTGACTGCAGTGAACTTACAAATGATCATGGTAAATAATTGATTCTCTTAGCTGTAGAAGCTGCCTCCCGACCTACAGTCTTTGCATTCAGAAGTGAGGAGCATTATGCTGTTCACAGATCTGTCTGACTAATGGGGCTTGTGGGAGAATGGATGTCAGGACCGCGCATGGACGCTGCGTTGGACGTGTCAGGCACGACAGGCGTCACGCTGGTGCCGCAGGCCCCGCGAGGACGGCGCGCGCACCTGCTGGGCACACTTTGAACTCATCTGCCATCAGATACAAGGAGGCAAAGAGCTTTCAATAGGAACAGGGTTTCAAGAATAATGAGCTACCTACAGTAGCTTTAATCACTGTCACAGCTCAGTAAGTGTTGGCTTTGTGAATAATTTAAAGACATTCTAAATTCTCCGCATCTCTTGAAACTAAACCAACCCCTCATTTGAAGGCTGCGTTTGTAGTCAAGCGGCTGCCAACTTCACCTTGAGACTCTTAAAAGTCCACTGATGTGTCAGAAGTTGTAGGGCGCGTGCAAGGACCCCAGAGTCCTGACTACAAGAGG
This sequence comes from Triturus cristatus, assembly GCF_964204655.1. Lineage (NCBI taxonomy): Eukaryota > Metazoa > Chordata > Amphibia > Caudata > Salamandridae > Triturus > Triturus cristatus. The sequence continues at coordinate 1,173,248,855 of NC_140594.1, forward strand.
CTGCCGGAGGGGGGCTCATATTGTTGACCATGGTGGGGGTTGAGGTGAGGGCATGTAGCCCTGTAGTGTTGGCACGCATGAATGAAAGGGGCGGTGGGCACACACTATATATGAAGCCTGGACATTGCCAGATTACCAAATAGGCAAAGTAGGCAACGGACTATGGGCCCCACTCCTTTTAGGGGCCCCGTGACAGCGGATCAAAATAATATTGATTTGATCTTGAAAGAAAATTACAATCAAGCTTTCTTAAATACTGTTTCCAAAAGATAGAAAAAAAATGAATCAACTCAAAGAAACGAAAACGTTACATTAAAGACTCTATAGAGAAAATACTGTAGCAATGTAAAGTACCCATTAACAACCTAAAGTAAATAAACCAGAGAGATCAGATTCACAAAAGAGTTTGTCTCATAAAAGCACATCTGACAGTTTGTAAACAAATCTGCTGCACTGGGTATTAGGAGATAATTTGCAAGAGAACCCCCCCGAAGTTTCGACTGCCTAGGGGCTCCACAGTGTTGAATCCGGCACTGAGCCTGGCGGAGTGAAAGGCTTTGAAATGCTCTTTATGGCGAGAGTTTTCTATTCCGATTCCAAGTTGGAGGGCAGAAGAATGAGGAATTTGCACTCCAGCCCGGTCATCTGAAGATCAGCTAGAGGGTGGAGTGGATTACAGAGATTGGTGGATAGAAGCTCGGGACCCTGCCACATTTCAAGACTTGTGGGCCGGGGTGTGGCATCATGAAGACCAGTGCCTAATTTATTGTTTTTTCTTAAGTGCCAGGGCCCTCGTCAGGATATCACTGCAGCTTGCGCCATCTGTTGCCCCTGCCAGGGCTGCCAATGGCAGTATAAACACACCCATTAGCCACCGCACTCCTACAACTTTGACAATTCAGACTATTCCAGGCCCCCACAGCTATAAGAATGGCTGGGGTTCCCAGGCATTAGTAATTTTAATTGTATATAGAAATTTTCAACAATTTTTGTTGTTTGGATCTCTAATTAAGACAAACAGCACCACCATGTGGCAGACTGTCATAAGGCGCTGGTGTTGGCAATTAAGTGCTGCTGCTTAGCACTGGAAACCACCAGCTCAAATTAAGCACTGAAAGAGTCTACAGATCTCAATGGATAGAGGGGGAGCAATGATGATAAAGAAAGAAAAACAGCCATGGAGTTGGGATCAAACAGAACAGCTAAAGGGAATCGTTACAGTGTCATTGGTCAGTGACATCGGAGACACTAAACTTTGTCCAAGTTTTACAGAGAAATGTGGAGGAAATCAGCAATTAATGTTTTTAGAGAATTTCAGGTGGAAGGAAAGAGCCCTACCTTGTCCTCCTCTTGCTCTCAGTTTTATAATCCGGGCCAGATGAAATGAGGGAAAGAAGCGATCTATTTAAAAAATAAAACCTTGGGGGGGGGGGGGGTGGCGTGGCCTGCAGCATAGCGGACTAGACGTGTCCTACCAGAGCTCCGATGGCCAGCTATGACGCACACATTATTGGGGGTGACTTCAATGACGCAATGGACCCCACACTGGACCGTACAATGAGAGACCCTAAAGAGACGCCGCTCAAACGGTTCGCAGATACAATAACATTTACAGACATATGGCGTAGGCAGCATTCCCAGGCTAGAGCCTTTTACTCAGGCGCCCACAAAGCCTTCTCATGGATAGATTACATACTGGCCCTAGTGGGAGAACTAGGGAAGATACATAAGGTAGAATACTTGGCAAGAGGCCTCTCGGATCACTCGCCTTTGTGGCTCACAGTGGGTACCCGTGCACAACGGCAGACCAGGGAATGGAAACTCAACCCATGGGAATTAAAGGACCATCAGGTTGCCAGGGAACTCAGGGTGGACACAGAACTATACTTTAGCGAGATGGACTCTGCCATCACACTATGGGACGCTTTACTCGCTCCCATGGCCCCTCGCCACCGGACTTATCCTAGCCCCCTGTCCAGGACTGCACCGATAGTGAGCTACAGCCGGACCTCATACCCCTGAGACTTCAATAGCTACACTCCAGCGCTGCAAAATCCCTCGCACGCCTGAGTCCCCCGACGCAAGACGCACCGTCAGCGAATGCTCCCAGCAACCGGACTGCAGTTTCCAGTGATGCCGCACCATGCTTACAAACCAGCAAGCCCACGCTCTGAATACTTCCTCCCTCCCCTCATAGTGTCACCAGAGCACTTTTTGAATCGTGTAACCATTGTCCTGATGATGACCTCAAGCTAAAGAGGTTGAATCGCCGTCGACTCTACAACGCCAATTGCGGCAACCAAAGGGTCATTCACAAATAATGGAACTATGTTTGTGATTGTAAATACTTTTGTTTGACCCCCCACTATTCATTATCGTTTTTTCGCTGCCCCACGTTGTAGCCTAATCACATGTCACTGCGCCGTTCACCAACCACGACACTCCCAGTGCACATCTGGTGATTATGGTTACTGCAATTCAGTTGTATTCTGTGCTTCTATATGCAAATAACAACCCTTCTGCCCCGCCTTCGTCTCCCTTGTTCCTTTCCCGTGCTATGTGATTAATACTCATATTCAACTGTCCCCTTACATGATTTACCAGTTGAGACACTGTCCTTTTGTTGCATCACACTATGGGAGGCATACAAACCCGTACTATGGGATAGGGCACAGAACATTCTAGCCCATAAAAAACGGAAAGAGGAGGAAGAGATCATTGGGCATGAATCCCGATTATTGCAGCTCGAAACACAAGCAAGTACGGGTAATAACCCCTCCCTGTTGCGCAGCCTACAATATTTTCTAAAGGAATATTTCGCACTGGCCAAAAAAGAAGCACAACACGCGATACAAGCCATGCACCGGCGTCTGTACGACGCAGGCGACAAGACAGGTAGATTGCTTGCATGCTTTGCAAAAAAGAGCTCGACAGTAGATGGGTCTCCCAGATACAGACAGAGGACGGACGGTCTCATGTGACCCCAGTTGCAATAGGCAACGCCTTCGCAGACTAATACGAGACCTTCTACACGTGACGAGATTTGGCCGAGCCGTCACAGGTCCAGGTATATCTTCAGGCAATACAGCTCCCTAAGCTAGCAGCTAGTGAGTCAAAGACATTGGACGACAAGATTACAAAAGAAGAAATTATGACAGCAGTTGGCCAGTTGAAAACTGGAAAGGTCCCCGGGCCTAATGGGCTCCCTCCGGAATTTTTTAAGCAACACGTGACGCTCTTTAGCCCCACCTCCTCCAACTATACCTGGAGGCGCATGAGATGGGAAGTCTCCCCAGAGACTTGCGGACAGCCACGATCGCGGTAATTCCCAAGAAGGATAGACCACCACAGACGTGTAGCTCATATCGACCGAACTCCCTTATTAACATGGAGACTAAAATACCAGCCAGAATATTAGCGAACAGGCTCACGGTGGCAATTACTGATGTCATCTGTGAGAAGCTGGCCTGGCACATGCTGTCCACAAGTTATAGTGGGCACCTTGCACCAGTGCAAACAGCCCGTATTGATGATAGGTAAAGACAACCTTTATTGAAAGCTATCCTAGTGGTAGCTATGGAGAGCAGCCTTCAGGCTAAGTCTTAAAGGAATGTAAAGCAGCTTGGTTTACCAGATTATAACCTCTTGAATGACCAAATGAAAGGAGAACCACACAAGGTATATATATCAAATATATGTATTTATTTCTAAACACTCTCTACTAACCTCTTTATGAAGTTAGAGAGCAAGGCACACAATAATACAGTTCTAAAACGACAGTAAATAGCACAATATACAATGGGTCCTAGGGGCAGACTGAACCATATATTAAGAAAGTAGTATAAGAACCATGACTTGACTAGACACAGTGCCTAGAGCACGAAGAATCGCTGGGACCCCAAGGAACCACCCAAGGTAGTGACACAGGAGACCCACAGGGGACGTGTGCAGTGTGAGAGCACAGCCGCGAGCCCGGTAGTATTCTATGGAAAAGTCGCAGTTGGAATTTTAGAAGTTAAGGACACTTAGGAGAGGACTTTGAGCAAACCCCTTTAGACTTAGGGCGTTCTAGGGCCAGCACCCACGGGAGCACCGGAGTACTCGAGTTACCTCACCCAGGGAAGCCAGATGCATAGGTGTCAAATGGTGTCGGGAATCGTCGTTGATTTCAATGGCGATCTGCTGCAAAGTGCTGCTGCCGGGAAGGAGAGAAGTGTCCGGTGTGATCCAAGCCTGAATCGAAGATCATAAGAACCTGAAAGCAGCGGGGACAGAGTCTGGGTCACTTGCCAGTGACCAGGGGCATGATAGACGAATTCCCACCGATGTCGGGTGTTTCAGGTGCGAAGAGGCGAAGCTTGACTCTGCAGCCACGAGGACCAGGAGGCGTTGATGACAACCAGCTGGATTCGAGCTGTGCCACAAAGGATGCCGAGTGCTGCGGTGTCGTTGCCCGGATTAGACCCAACAAGCCTTGGGAACAGCAACCCATGCAGGAAGAGAAAAGTTGCTTCGGTGTGGACCAGCAAGGTCCTGGAGACTCCCCAAGCAATGGAGAGTCAGGGCACGTCTGGAGCAACCAGGAAAGCCCAATTAGAAGTAAAGTTGCTGTCACAGAGACCCACCAGTCGATGGACTATGAATCGCGAAGGGACCTCAAGAGAAAACACAAAGGGCCAGCTCACGGAACACTCGTGGAGTGTAAGCGGGCAATCTTCAGTGCAAATGCAGCTCGGGGTCAGGGCTACAAGTAACCCAAAGCTCAGCTGCAGGAGTCACTGGAAAGCTGATGCTTCTGCAAATGGTTGCGGTGTCCAGGTGTTCGGGTTGCACAGTCTTCCAAGAGGGATACGACCACAGAGACCACGGAAACCCACCTCCTGTGTTGCAAAATTCTTCAGAGTCCGGCGGGAGCTTCGGAGATGCAAACCGGACAGATGCGTCTTTGGTGCCTGCCTTGCAGGAGAGTAACTCCTTTACTCCAAGGGAGATTCTTCAGTCACCTAGTTCAATGTACAGACCCTCCAGGATTTCGCAATTTCGCGGTTTGCCGCGAAATCGGCACTTTTGTAAAAATGCCGTGATTTTTACAAAAGTGCCCACGAAATCGGTAATGTGCACAATCAGACAGCAACTGCTGGTGACTAAGTTTAATGGGGAGATGCTTCTTCCCAACATGACAACTGTAGGTGGCAGGCGAGAGAAGGGCAGGCGGCAAGCTTTCTGGTTACAGAGTTGGCACAAGTAAGGGCCAGGCGGACGAAAGGTGTCGGGCATCATGGCCCAAAAGGCAGTACAAGAAGATGAGATGAGGACAAAGGCAGGAAGGAGTGGGATGGCAGCAGCACCTTAGGGCAGAACCTGGCGTGGGTAGAACTCAAGAGAGGAGGATATTTTCCAGGTATCAAGTGAAGTGACGAGGTAAGACCAGGATATGAGTTGATGAGGTGGCAACTGGATAAAAGCAGGGAGTAGAGGAAAGGTAAACAGGAAGGGACCATCTTGGGGGCAGAATGGGATACAGGCAGGTAATTTATGGGAAGCAAGGTGATGGGTACCATGGAGACAAGGGACCAGAACAGGACACTTAGCGCGCAGGCAGTGAACCCAATGGGGGAGATCAGGTGAAAAGAAGTCACACTCTGGAAACTGTCAGGCGGCGAGGAAGTGGTGGAGAGAGGACAGAGCAGCAGCAAAATCCATCCATACATGTCCTGGGTAAATGTCTGTCACCCTAGCAGAATAGTAAAAAAACAAGCATTTGCAATTCAATAGGTCTCACATTTACGCGAGTTCCAGCTCCTGGCATTGTAAATGACAATGCCTTTTATTTATGTTTTGGTTTATAAAACATAAATAAATGGCATTGTCATTTACAATGACAATAGTTTGAACGCGCGTTCATTGCAAATGTTATAACGTTGTGCCCCTCCGCCCCCTTCACCCGTGAAAACAAACGGTCAGTGCCCTAGCCAGACCCTCCGGGATTTCGCGATTTGCCTTGAAGTATTACACGGTTGTATAGTGCCTTTATTATTAGTTTCTCCTCAGCTGCTCCAAAGTGGATTCCACAGGTCATATACTGTGACTGGTTGCATAATTTAAATTTCACCATTGGCGCTTCTTGTAGTGCAAGGGGGAGACAGACAGCCCGTTTCCCTGGATTCCTCACAGACAGCTAGGAGTTGTGGAGCCAGAATTTCACAATCAAACCATTTGCCATTGGGACCTTGCCAGAGGGAAGGCTCCGATTCACCTGTACAATCTCCTCAATCGATATGGTCTTGTCAAGATAATGACAGTGAGCCCCCTCACCAATAGTGTCAAAACGGAAGGTGATGTGTGCCTGCCTGAGGTCAGACTTGGATTGATAAAGGTCAGTATATAGGGGAGAGACCAGTTAAAAATCTCCTCAGCATCATGTGCAGTGGTATAGTCTTCCTGGGGCATTTCAATAACGTCAGACTTGGTCCATGAGTGGCATAGTAAGCGTGCCAAGGTTCTGCCCTGTCTGTACCCTCTCCATATTGTCTGGCTCTAGGCCCCAAGCCCAAATAACAGAGCTCTCCTTCCGTTATTTCTCTCTTTCCCCCAAGATTAGCGTGGATCGCAGCCTGCACCAGTGTCTTGCTCCACAAAAATGTATTACATCACTAAGGTAGGTTCTGGAATACCATTTCCCATGGGATGCTACCAGCCCATCTTTTATGGGCTTCTCAGAACCTATACTAAAGCAAATGGAGGAATGCATTTCCAAGGGGTAACAGCCTTCACCTATGGGCTGCTTCCTCTGTTCCATATCCCAGGTTGCCTATTTCAAAGCGGAATACTCTGATAAAACAGTTTCCATTGATTTAAGGCTGAGAATGAAAGATTATGAGTAGGGCTCCCGGTTTTATGGTATTTATTTTTTTAACATTTCCGTCTGTATTTATCCATATTTATTTTTATGTCATTTTATCTGTATATATCTGTATTTATTTTTGTCGCAAGCAAAAAAAGACGTTGCAGCTAGTATTTTTCCACATTTATTTAAATAGACAGTGCAAATGGTTGTTATAGGTTTAGCTATATGTATATATGCGCCACATATGTTTCATGCAACATCCACCCAAAAACTTTTCTGTTAGATCAAAACAGGAAATCACATATGAGAAATGGGAGTGGTGTCACAGAGATTACTTGCAGTAATATTAGTGATCTGATGCTGTGTTACAATATTGAAAACACTGTCACTAGCCATTTTTATTAAATGTAAACGCATTTAGAATTTAGACAAGTGCACCTGTGTACTTTCAGTGCCCTAGCCAAAGACGGCAGCAAGCTCTCAATTCAGAAACAAATAAAGGCCCTTACATTAGTCCTGCCAGGCTCTATTTCCCCTCACAATCCTGAAGCATGAAGCCTAAAATATCCAACAACACCCACGAGCTGGCAGCTTTTGATTTACATTTTTAAACTAGTTCCTTCGCTTATGCAAAACCCTTTTTCCATAAGTTGAACAGTCTCCGCTTTGAAGACATTGGGCGTGTATCACTTCCCTTATTTTACTTTGTACTGCCCCGTAGTATTTGGACAATTTACTTTAATGCTGTAATCCCACACAGTGTAGTTACAGCGACACTTCTTCCTCACACCCTGGAGAAAAAAAACCAATTTAACTTGAAAAGGGGCTTACAGATATGCCCCGGCTGTCTCTGTCTCTCAGGAATGTTGTTTCTTCATGCTGCACCAAGTCACGGAGGAAAGTTTCAATTTAAGGCCTGAAAGTGAATGCAACCTAATTTTCTTAATGTGTTTATTCTGCCGGTCTATCTGACCTCTTTGGGTCACACATTTCTGCCAGTCTTACATTAGCTCCAAGTATTCACGCTACCAACAACGCCCCCGCCTCCTCAAATTTTAACACCTGTAGTAGTGCAAACACCCCCACCCTTTCATTAACCTGTGACCTAAAACTCACTGGGGTGCAGGCTCAGCGCCGGGGCTACGGAGATGTCAAAGGAACAGCTGAAGGAATTTCCCGCGCCTACCAGAGATTAATGGCCCAGCAGGTGCTAATGTGGGCAGCCATACACGGCAATCAGGAAGAGGGTTGTGGCAGGCAAGCCTGGCTGGAGCACGGATTGCTAAACAATTCTCAGAATCCGAGAATCCAATTTGGTTGTATTTTTCCGCTTCTATTTATAAATACAGACGGAAGAATAATGTTTTTCCGTCTGTATTTATATGTAAAAATCCGTTTAAACGGAAAACCGGGAGCCTTAATTATGAGTAAAATAAATTGCCGCAAGAATGCCGCTAAATTTCCATATTTGTGCCGCTAAATTTCCATATTTGTGCCGCTAAATTTGCTAATCCATGCCGCTATATCCTGGGGGGTCTGAATGTAGATCATCAAAGTTCCAGGATTCAGCATCAGAGTTTCGTCCAGGTGTAATCTCAAGTCCTGTAGTCAGGGGTTCCTTCTTTATACCCAAGGAAGGGGTTGGACATACTCTGGAGACCCACCTATGGGAGGGTCAGGAAAGAGGGGTGGCTACACCCATTTCCTTTGTCCAGTTTCACACCAGAGCAGGGGCTGGTAGCCCCTGCAACCAGTTTGAACTGGACTAGGCACAGTGACTCCAAATGTGCCCCCAGTGCAGAACTTCAAAGCACTCTTGGAGTGCACCCACCCAGCCCCAATACACTAAAGCCTGTCTGGGAGGTGGTGACACCTCCCTGTGGCATGAAACCGATTGTCCAGGCCTCCCCTGCCAGAGTTTTGTCCAGCAGCAGGAGGGCAGACTAGTGTCTGTGGCTGGCAGCATCCATTTTGTGATGCCAGGGCTCTGTTAGCTGGTACCGGGGATACTGGTGCTGTCATGTCTCTTCCTCTAGAAGGGTGGGATCATACTCCCACACTAGTTACTGGTGTGGGGGTATGATTCCAAGGTGTTTGACAACAAACACAACATGTTTCCGTGCAGCCATCCCAAAGTTAGCATTAACCGTTTGGTTATAATGCACTTAGGAGTATATGGTTTGGCTGCATCACAAACAACCCTGGAATAAAGGTTCCGAAGGCTGCAGAGGGGCTCAGCTCATGCTTGGGCACCCTCTCACATAAAACCCAGCACCCTGCCTTCAGGATTAGTAAGGCCTGCCATAGGGGTGACTGATAGGTTTACATGCGCAGTGATATTGAGAGATATAGTGAACCTACATCTCAGTAAGGGGTGCATGCACCACCTTACCCAGGCTGCAGTAGCAGTCTTGTGGTGTCATTTTGGAAGGCTTCCCAGGGGTGGCATAATACATGCTGCAGCCCCTGGTAGGCCTCTGGGGTACCTATGACCTGGGTTCATAGTATACCATATACTAGGGACTTATAAAGGTACCCCAGAATCCAATTTGGTGTATACCTAAAGTACTGAGAATCATTTTAGAGAGGAAGCAGCTAGGCTGGGGTCCTGATTAGCAGGGCCCCAGCCAGACTAAAGTCGAAAAACAGTGAAACATCAGCAAAAAGTGGGGTTAACTATAAGAAGCAGATCCTACTCTCCTAAATACTAGACAGAATATTAGCGAACAGGCTCACGGTGGTAATTACTGGTCTCCATAGGGACCAGTCCGGCTTTATGCCGAAGAGGTTGGTGAGGCTCAACCTGAGGAGACTGCACAATTGGCTGGAAGTGGTGAACAAAAGGGATGACCCACACCTCCTCCTGTCCCTTGATGCCGAAAAGGCATTTGACACCGTCCATTTCTCCCGAGAAATGCGCATGCGCGGGCGTCCGCGCATGCGCATTCGTGAGGAAGAAGCTATCCAGGAAGCAGCAAGATGGAGCCCCGGGACGCGGCAGCTCAGGTAAGTAATTTTCTTTATGTAATGTTTCTGAGTAATTGTAAAATGAGGGCGGGAGGGAGGCGGGTGGCGGGCAACTCTGCTCCGCCGCGGGGTGTGTGTAGTCTGCCCCTGCCACGCCTACTTTGCGAAGCGCGAAGTGGGCAGTACTACGCACACTCCGTGGGCGGAGCGGAGCACTGCGCCCATCCGTAGATATTACTGGGCAACCCACCTAGTTGTTGTGAATGAATAGGAATGCGTAGAGAGAGACCACCCCACATATGCCCTTGAACGCACACAGTTTACCAAGCGCCCATACACACACTACATCAATGGGGGAGGGGCTTTGCACAGCTCCTAACAGCGACACGGATCGTTATAGCAGCATGGAAACAGGCTGAAAGACAGATGAAGTGGGAAGGCCGGGTCACCAGGGAAACCCCGCTTCGGGTGGGAAACTGGCTTAAAGAAATTGCGAAGCTACGAGGTTTCCAGTAGTGGGACTTGCTGGGCATTTTACAACTTAAGGACCTCCTATACCGTAAGGAGCTGGTCACTTTCTTGCCTCTACAGACTGAGCATGACATGAATCCAACTCAACACTACAAGTACCTACAGCTGGCCCATGCATGGCGGGCCGAACACATAGACACCAATGACATCCCTGAATACGCACCCTCAGAGGGACGACTCCTGATGGGGGAGATAGAGGAAAAGGCAGTCTCCTGGACATATAGAACGATAATTAATTAATAATAAGCCAGACACCTTGCAGAAGTTGAGAATGAAATGGGAGTCAGACTTGGGAGGGGTGGAAGACCCAGATTTAGAAATGGCGTTGATGCATCCCTGAGAGGTGGCCATCAGGTCACGACTTAGACTGATTCAACTCAAATATCTGCATAGAGCATACCATGATAGAGCACGGCTGCACCTCATAGTGAGGGCAGAAACACCTGATTGTTTGCGATGTACTGCATCAGAGGGTACATTCTGTCACACGGTGTGGGAGTGTTCAGAGATTCAATTGTACTGGGCAACCCTGTTGGAGGAGCTGGGAAATATTTTGGAAGAGGCAATTCTATTGAGTCCCCTGTTTGTTCTGCGAGGAATATCCACGGAAATTGACCTCCCCAGACCAAAGTGAACCCTACTTCAGCTAGGATTAGTGGTGGCAAAGCACGACTTGACTAAGGCATGGGGGGCTGTGACGAGTCCGTCTCTGGCTGAATGGAGGAAGAGTGTGGATATGTACACGTTAAGGGAGAAAACGACTTATAAAGCACGGGGCTGTCCCAAAAAGTTCTGGAAAATATGGAAGCCATGGCTCACACACTATGGACTCTCGCTCTCTGATTCGCAATGGTCTCCCAAGGTGGGGTGAAGGGTGGAGGGAAAGGAAGGGACCCACGGTGATGTTTAGGTGCATAACACAGCTATTTGCCTGTTGGAAGGGGCGATCTCAGGGGGGGTTACAGAACACGTTCCTGACCACCCCGTGAGCCACCTCTCCCAGAACCAGGCCGAGCACCGGCGGGGAGGCCCTTCCAGAAAGGGGCTTCGTACTTTAGGATCGCACTCGCTGAGCTTGCACTACTTAACAAAGGGATACCACACAGTAGGATTCAATAAACGGAGATCTTTATCTGAGATTCTTTGGATCTTTATGATCCGCAAGGTAGTCGTTGGTCAATACCACAAGCTTGGTAATTCCTTGACAAAGGAGATTGGGGTAGTGGGACAGTTCTAGTTCAGAGTCAATGCCGAGTATCCTTCGCACAGCTCTCAATCCTCGAACCGGGGGACACGGTACAGTCTTGGGTCCAGCCGGACCAGTGTATTCTCAAGCCGCGACCACGTCCGCAGGGCTCCGGTAGGAAGGAACTGTCAATCGGGAGATCTTCGGGGAGCCGCGATTCACTCGGCAGGCTCAGCTGGTCTTAGAGTGGGGGGGAGCCGCGAGTCTCTCAGCGGGCTCCGATGGTCTTAGAGTCAGGAGGAGCCGCGAGTCTCTCAGCAGGCCCCAGGCTTTGTAGTGTTCTCGGGAGCCGCGACGACGTCATCAGGGCTCAGATGGTTTCCAAGGATCAGGTAGCGTCCTTCTTTGCAGTTTCGTCGAGCCGCGACCAGGTCCGCAGGGCTCTTCTTAGTTCCAGGTCTCTCTACCCCAGTCCCCTCGGCACCCCCTGTTATACGCCTCATTCTCTTTGAAGTCCGGCGTCCACACAGAGAGGGGTCTTGTCTTCTGGGGGCGGTGTTGGAATTTCCTGCCGCTTGGCTCTTTGATCCTTTCAGGTTGGCCTGGGAGGGACTCCAGACACCCAGCATGCGGGGAGCCAGCCCCCTGGGGGTCCGGAGAGCGATTGAAACCCTCTGTTGAGAGGAGGTCAGAGGTGTGACAGAGACTACTCCTCCCTGTCTTGCTTGGGGGGGGTTTCTCTCCCTTGGCCGGGCATGGCGTGTTCAGGGTCAGGGTTTCGCTGTGGCCCTGGGCCGGCCATCGGGACATCGGGACAGGGTGGCCAGGGGTCTTCGGTGACTACGGGGTGAGAAGGACGGGCGGCTATAACCAGGGACCCGGGGTGGTGTATGGGTTGGGTCGGGGGCTAGTGGTCAAGGAGGCCACGCCACGAGGCCGGGCCCCACACGCGTCTCCCCCAGCTGAAAGTCGGGGAGAACTACCCATCCTCTTGGGGGTTCTCTTCGCTGAGGCGGAAGAATCGGGACAGGCCGTCACCTTGTCCAATTTGACATTTGCTGGCTTTGACGGTTAGGCCCGCTTGGCGCAGGGCCATCAGCACCTGTCGGAGGTGCTGGAGGTGTTCGGTCCATTGGGAGCTGAACACCACAATGTCGTCTAGGTACGCGGCGCTGAACTCTTCCAGCCCGGCCAGGACCCTGTTGACCAGCCGCTGGAAGGTGGCCGGGGCATTTTTCATTCCAAAGGGCATGACTTGGAAGCGATAGTGCCCATCTGGGGTAGAGAAGGCGGACCGCTCCTTGGCTCCCTCGGTGAGCGCAATTTGCCAGTATCCGCAGGTTAAGTCGAAGGTGCTGAGCTAGTGAGCAGCCCCCAGGCGGTCAATGAGCTCATCTGCGCGGGGGATAGGGTGAGCATCGGCGCGGGTGACCGCGTTGAGCCCCCGGTAGTCCACACAGAACCTTAGTTCGGGGGCGACCCCCGGGGCTGCTGCTTTCGGAACCAGTACAACAGGGCTTGCCCATGGACTGTCGGAGGGTTCGACCACCCCTAGGGCTAGCATCTTGGCTACCTCGGCCTGGATGCAGGTCCGGACCCTGTCAGGAACGCGGTAGGCTCTGTGCCGTACTGGCGGGCTGTCTCCGGTATCCACATCGTGGACACACCAGTCGGTGACCCTGGGGGTGAGGGAGAAGAGATTTGTGAATTGCCCCAACAGCTGGCGGCAATCGTCGTACTGTTGGGGGGTGAGGGAGGAGGAAAGCCTCACTCCTTCTATAGAGCCATCCTTTTCTTTCGCGCACCGGAGGTCCGGGAGGGGCTCGGTGTCCTCCTCAGCCCCATCGTCGGTGGCCAGGAGCAAACTCAACTCCGTCCTCACGAAGTGAGGTTTGAGACAGTTCACGTGGAGGACCCGGAGGGGGTTCTGAGGGGACTGGACGTCAACTAAATAAGTGACTTGACTCTTTCGCTCTACGACCTTGAAGGGTCCAGTCCATTTGTCTTGGAGAGTGCATGGTTTCACCGGGGCCATCACCCAGACCTGTTGGCCCGGCTGGAACTCGACCAGAGTGGCATTCTGGTCATACCAGCGCTTCATCTCCTCCTGGCTAGCCTCGAGGTTTGCTTCGGCGAGCTCTCGGAATTTCCGAGTCTGGTTGCGGAGGGCTAAGATGTATCGGAATACATCTTGGGGGAGCCCTCGGGGGGCAGTCTCCCAGCCCTCCTTGACCAGGCTCAGGGGTCCCCGGACGGGGTGCCCGTAGAGCAATTCGAATGGGCTGAACCCCAGGGATTTTTGGGGAACTTCCCTGTATGCGAACAGGAGGCAGGGGAGGAGAACGTCCCACCTGCGACAGAGGGGCTCTTCGAGGCCCATGATCATCCCCTTCAGGGTCCGGTTAAACCGTTCCACTAGACCATTGCCTTGGGGATGGTACGGGGTGGTGAATTTGTACGATACCCCGCATTGCTGCCATAAGGACTTCATGTACTTCGAGATAAAGTTAGTTCTGCGATCACTCACGACCTCGCGAGGGAACCCCACGCGGGAGAATATCCCCATCAAGGCCCGCCCCACCACGGGGGCCGTCACGGTTCAGAGGGGAATGGCCTCGGGGTAGCGGGTGGCATGGTCCACTAGTACAAGGATGAACCGGTGGCCTTGGGCGGTCCGTGGGTCCAGAGGTCCCACAATGTCTATCCCCACCCGCTCAAAGGGGGTACTAGCGACGGGGAAGGGTTGTAGTGGCGCTTTGCGCTTTACGCCACTTTTTCCACTGGCCTGGCACGTGGGACATGACTTACAGTGGGCTTCGACATTAGCTCACATTTTGGGCCAATAGAAGTGGGTGACTAAGCGATGATAGGTTTTGTCTTGGCCCAAGTGTCCCGCCAGGGGTACATCGTGGGCTAGGCCCAGGAGGAAGTCTCGGAAGCGCAGGGGGACCACCAGTACCCGGGCCGATCCTAGCTCGGCAGACTTCTGCTCACTGTACAGGAGGTCGTTTTCCCAATACACCCAATGGGTTCCGGACTTGTCGCCCACCGCCTGGGCTTCGGCCTCCTGCCGGAGTCCGATGAGGGAAGAGCAGGCGGCTTGCTCCCCGCAGAACTCTTCCCGGGAGGGGCCCCCCTCGGAGCGCCATTGCGCCAACTCGGGCAGGTCACCTAGCTCCGTCATTTGCTCGGGGCTCTGATATAAGGGCCCGTTGTCGGGGATGGGTTCCCCTTCCGGGGGTAGGTCATCGGGCTCGGGTAGCCTGTCCCGCCCCTCGGGGATGGCGACTGTGTTCAGGGTTTGGGCCTCACCTCCCTCGAGGGGAGGCGATCGGGCTGACATGGAGCGCGTGGTGGCGCACACCCATTCGGGTAGGCCCGTCATTCCTAGGTGGGCCCTTCGTTCCACCTGTCCCCACAGGGAGCTCTTGAGGTCGTTGCCCAGGAGGCTGTCTACGGGCTGGGAGGTTCGGACAGCTACTCTCAATTTACCGGTTACTCCCCCCCATTCGAAGGGTACCAGGGCCATCCTGCAGAGGCTCTCGGAATTGTCCGAGGATATAACTGGACAGAAGATGTCGGGAAGTATCTGGTCTGCGGCTACCAGGTGGCAGTGGACCACGGTGACACTCGCCCCGGTGTCGCGGAGGGCCTCGACTCGGTGCTCGTTGACCGTCACCTACTGTCGGTATTTCTTGGTGTTGGCGGGTAAGGCAGTGCCGGGAACCATTTCTCGGTCTCCTAGGGAGACCAGTGCCACAGGCTCCCACTCCTCGGTGTCCTCTATCTCCTCCCCTAGGGCCACGGTGGCCATCTGTCGGGCTGGGGGAGCGGTCGCTGCGGCCCGTTGGTACCTGGGACATTGGGGGCCACTGGCGTAGTGACCAGTCTGTTGGCATCGGTAACATGTGATCTTGTCTCGGGGTCCCTGCCTCCCCGGGTGCCCCGTGCTGGCTGGAGGTGGTGCTGGAAAGTGCGGGGGTTGGTTTCTGGGGGGACTATGTGGGGGCCTGCCTGGAATTCCCTCTGTCTTCCCTGGTTTCCCCCACCCCTCTGGCGGGCAGGTCCCTGACTGTGGCGGCCATAGTCTCCCACGGGGCCCCGGGGGGCCCGGGTGTTCATCCAGCGGTCAGCTTCAACAGCCAGCTTCCGCGGATCTGTGAGCTTGCTGTCGAGGAGGTGCTGGCGTAACTCTACAAAGCAATTTGCGGACAAGTGTTCCCATGCGATCAGGTCGAACAGTTTTTCAAAGGTGGAGTCCTTGCTGCCCTTGATCCACCCGTCTAAGGCCCGGCTGTAAAAGTTCACGTATTCCACCCACGTAGTACCGGGTATCTTTTTGCAGTCTCGGAACCTTTGCCGGTACATCTCGGGGGAGAGCCCATATCTTGCTAACAGGGCCTCCTTTATGTGGCTGTAAGAATTTAGCACAGTGGAGGGCAGGTCCAGCAGGGTGTCTCTCCCCTCGCTCAGGAACCGGCCCCATAAGCCAGCCCCCCAATCCTTCTGTGGGACTCGGTGGGAGGTCATGGCGACCTCGTAGGCTTTGAACCATTGCTGGATGTCGTCGTTCTTGTAATATTCTTTCACCACATCCTTGGGGATGTGGACCTTTGGTTCCACTGGGGGAGAGGTCCCTTGATTCCCCGGGGGTCTGGATTCCTCATTCTTGGCCTTGAGCTCGATCTCTTTTAGGCTGCGCTCATGTTCCAGTTGCATTTTTTTTTCTTCGTGTTCTCGCTGGCGTTTCTTCTCTTCAAGTTCCCCTTGTAGGCGTAATTGTTCTACAGCTAACTTTTTCTCGGCCAATTTTAGCTCTCCCTCTATCTTTAACTTGGCCAGTTCTAGTTCGTGGCTGCGGCTTCTTTCCCGGTCTGCTAGTTCTTCTGGGATAGGCCACCCTCTGGGACGTTGCTCCTTACCGGGGTGCTTCGGATCTCGTTCGGCGGCTCCATCCGTCGACCGCCTCCTTCAGTTTGGGGAAGGGGATCTCCGGACTCTACTCCAGCCTTCAATGCTTTCTGGAAGTCTTCTTTGGTGCTTAATCCGGTGGTAGCAATTCCAAGGTCTTTGCAAAACTGTTTTAATTCTCGGTGCGTATACTCTTCCAACCGGTCCTCTCGGAACGTAGAACTCGCGTTGGTTCCTGTGGTACTCATGGCGGCTCCTTCTTCCATTTTGGTTCAGTAGTGCATCAGCCGTTTACTGTACGATCTCTAGGTGTCGGCTCGGATCCCATCGCTGCCACCAAATGTTGAAAGGGGCGATCTCAGGGGAGTTACAGAACACGTTCCTGACCACCCCGTAAGCCACCTCTCCCAGAACCAGGCCGAGCACCGGCGGGGAGGCCCTTCCAGAAAGGGGCCTCGTACTTTAGGATCGCACTCGCTGAGCTTGCACTACTTAACAAAGGGACACCACACAGTAGGATTCAATAAATGGAGATCTTTATCTGAGATTCTTTGGATCTTTATGAACCGCAAGGTAGTCGTTGGTCAATACCACAAGCTTGGTAATTCCTTGACAAAGGAGATTGGGGTAGCAGAACAGTTCTAGTTCAGAGTCAATGCCGAGTATCCTTCACACAGCTCTCAATCCTCGAGCCGGGGGACACGGTACAGTCTTGGGTCCAGCCGGACCAGTGTATTCTCAAGCCGCGACCACGTCCGCAGGGCTCCGGTAGGAAGGAACTGTCAATCGGAAGATCTTCGGGGAGCTGCGATTCACTCGGCAGGCTCAGCTGGTCTTAGAGTGGGGGGGGGTGCGAGTCTCTCAGCGGGCTCCGATAGTCTTAGGGTCAGGGGGAGCCGCGAGTCTCTCAGCAGGCCCCGGGGTTCGTAGTGTTCTCGGGAGCCGCGACGACGTCAGCAGGGCTCAGATGGTTTCCAAGGATCAGGTAGCGTCCTTCTTTGCAGTTTCGTCGAGCCATGACCAGGTCCGCAGGGCTCTTCTTAGTTCCAGGTCTCTTTGCCCCAGTCCCCTCGGCACCCCCTGTTATACGCCTCATTCTCTTTGAAGTCCGGCGTCCACACAGAGAGGGGTCTTGGCTTCTGGAGGCGGTGTTGGGATTTCCTGCCGCTTGGCTCTTTGATCCTTTCAGGTTGGCCTGGGAGGGACTCCAGACACCCAGCATGCAGGGAGCCAGCCCCCTGGGGGTCCGGAGAGCGATCGAAACCCTCTGTTGAGAGGAGGTCAGAGGTGTGACAGAGACTACTCCTCCCTGTCTTGCTTGGGGGGGGGGTTTCCTCTCCCTTGGCCGGGCATGGCGCGTTCAGGGTCTGGGTTTCGCTGTGGCCCCGGGCCGGCCATCGGGACATCGGGACACGGTGGCCAGGGGTCTTCGGTGACTACGGGGTGGGAAGGACGGGCGGCTATAACCAGGGACCCGGGGTGGTGTATGGGTTGGGTCGGGGGCTAGTGGTCAAGGAGGCCCACGCCACGAGGCCGAGCCCCACATTGCCCGTCCACCACTGCTATTTGAGTATGATGCGGACTTTAAACTGAACATGAAGATGAACATTGTTTTTGTAATGCAATTAAGAAAATGCCAATGAATATATATGTTTTTTTAAAAACCTTGGAACAAGTTCAGGATATCGAAGTTGATTTCTTGTGGAAGGGATGAGGTCTTAACATTCAGGAAATGTGCTTCTTTTGAAGAGAGGAGCATGCGCTTGTGTTTGTTGTTGTGATTCGTTTGACATGATTCAATCTGACCCGTTTCCATCCTACATGCGTTTAAATGGGAAGTTTTGGTTTAATCTGCATTCCACTACCAGACGGAGCCCAATACCTTCACCCCTTGGGTGCTTTGCAGATCTTCATGAAACCTGCTTGCAGCTGGCTTTGTTTATTCGGGGTACACTGGCTATGGGATTTGGTATTTAGCTATTGTATACATTTCTTTATTAGTTCATTTCTAGAGAAGAAAGGATCTGCCCTGACCATGAGGAGGGAGATTAGAGAATAGAGTATGTCCCTCAAGGCATGTGATCATGCCTCACATCTGGCTGTAACTTAACTTGAGAAGCAAGACATGAGGGGGTCCAGGCCACGCCAGAGACACTGAGGGGCTTATTTAACATCACTTTTCGTGATGTTCCGACGGTGCAGGATGCAGAGCCATATCTACAAGGCCACGTAAAGCCACCCTGCATGGCTTTTCATGCCCTTGTGGATCTGGATTAAGGTGTAAGGCAACGCAGCACAAGTCACTGCGTTGCCTCACACTGCGTCGGGGAGGCATGCCCTGGGTGTTGCGGTGGGTGTTCCCACTCAACATGCATGGCATTTGACACATTCCCAGATTTACAACATAGCGTAAATCTGGGAATCCATCAAAACCCTGCGCCCCTCCAGGAGTGGCGCAACAGTTAGAAGGTAGGTGTCCCTTCCTGCATAAAAACAACCCACTTTCAACAAAAGCACCTTGCGTCTGGCGTAAGGGTGTCTGTATTGGCACAAGCCTGCCTTACCACCCCCAGTGCAAAGGAAAGGACAGGGATGTGTCGTATTGCCATAAATACAGCACTTACCTGCACTTTCCTAATGGTGTATCATGGCGCTGCAAGCTGGCTTGCGGTGCCGCATAGCATAGCGTCATTATCTTGTAAATGAGCCCCTGAAACTCTAGGGTGGAGGCGGGGGGGATTCCATACTGGCCTCTCCAGTTGAATTGGTTGCCTGGTCTCCTTCACTTCAGCTGTGGCGGACATGGGTGGAGAGAGCAAGTTAACTCTTCAGATAGAGTGTAGGGTCAGTGTGTAGAGTATGTGTTGTACTTTACTGTGTGGGGCATGAACCCATTTTGCCCTTTGCGTGGGTAGATGGTGGATAATATGGAGACTGTGGCGAGCCTGCTCTATTGATTGAGGGGCGCCTGGAACACCCCACAGGCTCCTGACTGACGTCAGCCAGGTCCCGGTAGCTGAAGAGTGGGGTGGGAGCTCCCTGTGAAGTGGAACGGCAGACCCTGCTATCTAGTTGCTTTCCAAAAACTGTCAATGCAGACAGTTTGGGGAGGTGACTGAATGAAAGCACCTCTCCCTTTTGGTGGGTGTGTTTCACATCCCTTGTCTGGGCACACCCTACTTTGCCCTCTCGTCTTGCTGATTCTGCAGATCATAGGACTACGGCTGGGACAGCCTGTGTTAAACACCCAAAAAACAAGGTATAATTCAAAACAGAGGGAGGCTCTGGACTTCACATTTGAGTGTACTGGAGAAGACATGCAGGTCAGTGTACAGAAAACTATTTACCAAGAAGGGAGTCCCATAGGCATGAGCCTGGCATCTACTGAGCTCCAGGATTGCAGTGTCTGACTAGCAGCTCTCTTCTAGGGGTGAGGGGAACTCATAGAGTTTCACTCCGTGGAATTTCATGCAGTTACCTAAAAACTCAGCGAGTTTCCGTGGAGTTCCAAGAATGGCGGGGTTTGGGTATGTTGCGCTGCTTGTGCTGATTTTTAACGTCGGGAGCTTGTGTCATGCTGTAAAATCAGCACATACGGCACCATGTTGCATGACAGAGGGCGCTGCTTCCTTTCTGCCGCTCGTGTAGATTTTCTACTTGAGCGGTAGCTTTCTCAAGGCGAGCGGAAGCAACCTGCCGCGACTGCCTGTGTTGACAAATCTCGCCGGGAGGCGGTCTAGCACTCAATTTTCTCTCCCACATCTGACAACTTAACGTTGGCAAGCCATGCATGAGAAAAAACTCCACCGTGCGGCAGTTGGCATAGCTTTTCTGGAACTCTGCACTCCAAGTGGAACGCAGAGTGGGCAAAACTCCACCCACTCCGCAGGAGTAGCAGAGTTCCCCCCCCCCACCACCCCTACTCTCTTCCTAAGTTAAGGACAGACCTGGGGACCTTGAACTATGCTAGAAGTGCTGCTTGACTCTGTCCCTGAGGTGGAAAGAGGACTCCATTGGGGGTGAGGGGTGTGCTGGGAGGTGCCCCTGGGGGAGGAAAAGCTCCCCAGAAGAGGTGATCACTGCCTAACGACCTGCAGTTGTAGGAAGCTGTGCATATGGATTTAAGAGCCAACTCGCCTCCATGCCATGATGCTTAGGGGGGGAGGATCAGCCCTACTAGAAACTGTGGTGAGACGTCCTCTGCTCATCAAACTCTCAGTGCATCCCCTTTTTTGCCTCCAGTATGACTTTCAGCTTCCCAGGTCATCGTCTCTCGCCTAGGAGTGTTTGGTGGGGTTGCCAGCATTGACTATGTTCCAAAACCCCACAGTCTGGAACCAAAATGTCCAGAGGTTATGGAGTTTTGATACATGGAAGCAGTACTTAATTTGAGCCGGTGGTTTCTGGTGCTCAGCAGTAGCACTTAATTATCAGCACCTGTGCTCGGGACAGTCCGTCACATGGTGGCGCTGTCCAGCTAATTTAGAGATACCCACAATGACAGTTAATTATTAATTCAATATACATTAAAAAAGACGATTACCTGCCGCCCAGTTCATTCTCAGAGCTTTGGGTGCCTGAAATAGACTGAATATATTACACTTGTAGGAGTGTGAGGGTTATTAGTTGTGTTGTTACTATCATTGACTGCATGGCAGGGGCATTGTGTGCTGCAAGCTGCAGTGGCCTCCTGATCAGAGTACTGGCACTTATTTTTTTACAAATTAAACATTAAGTAGAAGCCCTACTTTGAGACTGCTCCCGCTCTAGCCAGAGCCTCTGTTCGTGCCAATGACATGGGAAAAGTTAACAATGTTCAGTGGATTTGCAAAGAGCGGCAAGAAAGAACCCCGTCCTGTTGTTACAGCTCCACTCCACTCAACCTCCTGAGGGTTGCTTTTGTGTGTTTTCAGTCGGGCCGTTGCTAATTGGGAGGTGGTTTTTGTCAGGGCTTTTGGTCAGGCTGGACAGGTCTTTTATTCCACCGTGCATTTCCCCAGTGGACCGAAGCCCACATAGGCTGGGGTTGAATTGCGACGGCGGCTCCTGGTGCCTCCAGCTCCTCGAGGTAAATTGTATGTTGGTTGGCGCAGGTAGGGAGATTTCAAGAGAGGGAAGAGAAAGAAAGGGATGTAGGGGAGAGGAGAAGGGGAAGAGGGAGAGGGAGAAGTAGAGGGAGGGAAAGAGGGAGGGGAAGGGAGAGGAGAAGAGAGGAAGGTAGAGGAGGGAAGGGGGAAGAGAAGAGAAGAGAAGAGAAGAGAAGAGAAGAGAAGAGAAGAGAAGAGAAGAGAAGAGAAGAGAAGAGAAGAGAAGAGAAGAGAAGAGAAGAGAAGAGAAGAGAAGAGAAGAGAAGAGAAGAGAAGAGAAGAGAAGAGAAGAGAAGTCAAGTCGCTGGCCTCAGGAAGCAAAGTAAAACACTGCACAGCTTCTCTCCCAGTGCTGTGTCTAAATTGATATTCCATCTTCCCACCTGGCAAATGCACAACCCCCATTGGACACTCCAGATAAAGGAGCCGGATGGAGAGTTGAGTTAAAGCCTGGGGCCTGCAGCAGATTGCCCTGCAGCCGAGCAGCGAATACTTCAAGGAGGCATTTACTAAAGAGGTTTTGTTTCCCCATAAGCCACGGGGGGAGAGGGGCTGTTATTTTTTCTTTAGACGCCACAAGGTAGTTTTGTCAATGAGAACCGGAAGCGATCTAGAAATGCGTGTGGCTGGATCCCTGCTCGAACAACATCCCTCACACTCTTCAACGTCTACATGGCTCCGCTCGCCCCCATCATCAGAACCTATGGACTCAACATTGTGTCATACGCAGACGACACCCAACTCATCCTCTCCCTATTCAACGAACCCAACACCGCCAGACACAACTTTTGAGAAGGCACGGAAGCCGTCGCCAAATGGATGAAAAACAGCTGCCTACAACCAAACACCAACAAAACGAACGTACTCATCATGGGCCCAAACCCCGACGCCTGGAACGACACCTGGTGGCCCCCCGCCCTCGGAATCCCGCCCCCCCCCCCACGGACCACGCACGCAACCTGGGAATCATCCTGGACTCAAAGCTCAAAATGGACCGCCAGACAACTCCGTCTCGTCCTCCTGCTTCCCCACCCTCCGCCTCCTACGTAAGACCTTCAAATGGATCCCCCTTGAACACAGAAAGACCATCACTCACACCCTGGTCACCAGCAGGCTCGACTCCGGCAACGCACTCTATGCCGGAAAAAACCTCACCTACAGAACATCCAAAACGCTGCTGCAAGACTGGTCCTCAACCTGCCAAGACACTGCCACATCTCCCAGCACCTGCACACATTCCACTGGCTCCCCATCGAAGCTAGAGTCACCTTCAAGATGCTCACCCATGAACACAAGGCCCTCCACGACACCGGACCAGCATACCTGAACAGCAGACTCAAATTCCACGCACCCCAAAGGACCCTACGATCTGCCCAGCTCTTCTACGCCGTGATCCCCCGCAGCAGAAAATCCAGATCGGAAGGCAACTTCTTCTCCTTCCGCGCAGCCAGAGCCTGAAACACCCTTCCGCTCCACCGCAGACAGATAACATCGCTCCCCATCTTCGCAAGAGACCTCAAAACTTGGCTCTTCGACACACCCCCTCAAGTCGCATTTCACCCTACTATTAAAAGTGAGTCGAAAAGTACGTGTGACTGACTCAGCCCCAGCTCCTCTTCCAGGATGCTGGGCTGTTAAGAAATATCTAAGTGTTTTTTGCAAAGCAATCTACCTCTGCCCCTCCCCCTTCCCCATTAGGCTTTGAACCAAGCATGACCGGCCAATGATGGTGGTTGACTGTAAGAGCCTCGGTTGGCTGTCATCCAATGGTTGTCGGGCTGCGTCTGGGCTCTTGGCCAATGGGGGCATTAGAAGGCTTGGAACAGCGTGTGAGCAGAGCCTGCCAAGCACATGGCAGCAGGGCGGGTGAGCCAATTAGCAGCGACCAGGGCCGCTCTTTTGTTCTGTAGCTGTTTCATATTAAGTTGAATGCAATGTACATAAAAATACAAAGTCACACATTTGGGAACAAGAGAGGATGAAGATGTTTGAATGTTACCCGCTAATCTCTCTTTAATGAGCTTTGATTTTCCTGGAGCCTTTTCAGGAGTAGAGCAACATTGGAGGCTAGATATAAACTGTATCTTGCTTCTTCTGTCCAGCAGGGGGCACCAGGCAACAATTTACGCACGTCATTTGGAAACACATTAAAATACGTTTCCAACAGAGCAAAAAAAATAATCCAAAAATTAGAGACAGCTCTATGAATGTTTTTATTGACTCACAAAATAGGCTCTCGGTTGATTCTAAATGTCCCCGTTTCATCCGTTTTACCACCTGGTGTCAGCCTGATGGCAAGAGTGCTCATTGTGGCCAATTAGGGAAGGGGTACAATGGAAGAAACAATAATTGGCCCACGGTCACACTGTTTGGTCCAGAGGACGCTAGGATTAGCTCTCAGGAGTCCACCATTGAGCCACAGCTGGGACGACACAGAACTGGAAGGAAGTAAATTAAAACAAACCTTTTCACTTCTGTACATGGACTTTGCTGCATCGTTGGCCAAACTGCTACAGCTGTTCCTGTTCTCTAGCCAGAAGGAACTCGTTTTAGGAGAAAGGACAGAGACGGCCTGGTGGGAGTTGAATCTCTGACCTGCACAAAGCACAAAAAACCTTTGCAGCGGGCATGGAACCCGCTGAGCTGCTTTCGTAGTAAATGCTGAATCAAAACGTCATTCTAGGCTTCTGGTGGAAAACGCTGCTGTTAAAAAGCGGTCTTTCGAACCTTAAACATTGGTACCCGCGTTTGCAAGAATTCATCTGCTGTTTTACATTGACAAATATTTTTCGTGTTTTTACATGATGTGTTTTTGTAAAGCGCACGCTCATCCAGAGGGGCATCTTGGCACTCAATGACAGATGTTTATCGTCGCCCAACTCAATGGGACTTATTTTATCGACCTCAGAAGGTGAATGGCTGAGATGAGCCCACCTGGATTTGAACCTGTGGCCATGAGGTCTCTACAGTGGACATTAATCCACTAAACCAGCAGGCTCGGCCTTAACCTATTTCTGGTCACCCAGAAAGGCAGCATTCTCTTTTTAATTAAAGGCGCATGTTCGCCCTGCTGGGTTGGGGCTGACAGCGCAGCTGTAATGTTTGCTTACAATATACTTCGAGAGTACTTTCGGTTCGACCAATTCAACCATTAGATCTTTGTTGACTGACCTTTCTGTCACTCTGGCATGCCGGGCCGACAGCGATACCAAAGCGGATGATGGACGGAGCGTTTGAGCAAATCAAACACTCACCCCAGTCCACTGATCTGGGTTTAATGCAGGGCCGACAGGCCATAGCGGGCACCGGGCATTTCCCCGGTGGGCCGGAGGGGCGGGGGCTGGTTTTGTGCCCCCCGCTCCCAGGGCCTGACAGGAAGCAATCTCCCAGGGCTGGTTGCTGTATCCAGTCCGACCCTGCTGGCATTTCCTCGGTAGGCTGCAAGTCAGAGAGCTGCTTTCAGAGCTCGATGGACGGCAATGACCCAACCATGTCCAATGTAGTGCTTTAAATAGGCAGGTACTGTCCAGTACTGAGTGCCTGCACTTTTTCCATTTGAAAGAAAGAGTACCTGCACTTCTAAGCACTGCTGCAATACATTTAATGGGAGAGTTCCTGCACTTCTCAGCATTGCTAGCGGACATTTAATGGGAGAGCACCAGCACCTCTCAGCACCGCTGCAATACATTTAATGGCAGAGTACCTGCACTTCTCAGCACTCCTGCAATACATTTAATGGGAGAGTACTGGCCCTTCTCAGCCCTGCTGCAATACATTTATTAGGAGAGTACCGGCACTTCTCAGCACTGCTGCAATACATATAATGGGATAGTACCTGCACTTCTCAGCACTGCTGCAATACATTTAATGGGAGAGTACCAGCACTTCTCAGCACTGCTGCAATTCATTTAATGAGAGAGTACCTGCACTTCTCAGCACTGCTGCAATACATTTAATGGGAGAGTACCAGCACTTCTCAGCACTGCTGCAATACATTTAATGGGAGAGTACCAGCACTTCTCAGCACTGCTGTAATACATATAATAGGATAGTACCTGCGCTTCTCAGACGCGCTGCAAAACATTTAATAAGAGAGTACCTGCACTTCTCAGCACTGCTACAATACATATAATGGGATAGTACCTGCGCTTCTCAGACGTGCTGCAAAACATTTAATGAGAGAGTACCGGCATTTCTCAGCACTGCTGCAATACATATAATGGGAGAGTACCAGCACTTCTCAGCACTGCTGCAATACATTTAATGAGAGAGCACCAGCACTTCTCAGCACTGCTGCAATACATTTAAAGGGAGAGTCCCCGCACTTCTCAGCACTGCTGCAATACATAATGGGAAAGTACCTGCACTTCTCAGACGTGCTGCAATACATTTAATGGGGGAGTACTCGCACTTCTCAGCACTGCTACAATACATTTAATGGGAGAGTACCTGCGCTTCTCAGACGTGCTGCAATACATTTAATGGGAGAGTCCCCGCACTTCTCAGCACTGCTGCAATACATATAATGGGAAAGTACCTGCGCTTCTCAGACGTGCTGCAATACATTTAATGGGAGAGTCCCCGCACTTCTCAGCACTGCTGCAATACATATAATGGGAAAGTACCTGCACTTCTCAGCACTGCTGCAATACATTTAATGGGAGAGTACCAGCACTTCTCAGCACTGCTGCAATACATTTAATGGGAGAGTACCAGCACTTCTCAGCACTGCTGCAATACATTTAATGAGAGAGTACCTGCACTTCTCAGCACTGCTGCAATACATTTAATGGGAGAGTACCGGCACTTCTCAGCACTGCTGCAATACATTTAATGAGAGAGTACCTGCACTTCTCAGCACTGCTGCAATACATTTAATGGGAGAGTACCGGCACTTCTCAGCACTGCTGCAATACATTTAATGAGAGAGTACCTGCACTTCTCAGCACTGCTGCAATACATTTAATGGGAGAGTACCAGCACTTCTCAGCACTGCTGCAATACATTTAATGAGAGAGTACCTGCACTTCTCAGCACTGCTGCAATACATTTAATGGGAGAGTACTAGCACTTCTCAGCACTGCTGCAATACATTTAATGGGAGAGCACCTGCACTTCTCAGCACTGCTGCCATACATTTAATGGGAGAGCACCAGCACTTCTCAGCACTGCTGCAATACATTTAATGGGAGAGTACTAGCACTTCTCAGCACTGCTGCAATACATTTAATGGGAGAGTACCTGCACTTCTCAGCACTGCTGCAATACATTTAATAGGAGAGTACTAGCACTTCTCAGCACTGCTGCAATACATTTAATGGGAGAGTACTAGCACTTCTCAGCACTGCTGCAATACATTTAATGGGAGAGCACCTGCACTTCTCAGCACTGCTGCCATACATTTAATGGGAGAGCACCAGCACTTCTCAGCACTGCTGCAATACATTTAATGGGAGAGTATTAGCACTTCTCAGCACTGCTGCAATACATTTAATGGGAGAGCACCAGCACTTCTCAGCACTGCTGCAATTCATATAATGGGAAAGTGCTTGCAGTTCTCAGTGCTGCTTCAATGTGTTTAATGGGAGAGAGCCAACACTTCTCAGGTGCAAACAGGAACTCTAAAGAGTACCTGTAGTTCTTTCTAAAGCACTGTACTGGTGCTATGACCCTGTCCCAGTTATGGTATCTGGACGAGCTGGGCAGGTTTGAATATTTTGCCAGGGCTGGTTTTGGTTTCTTGCTCCCTCTACATGTGGCAAGTCTGAAATGAGGCCTCTCCATCTGGCAGCTCATTGTTGACATGTTTTTTCTTGGAGTTCAGTTTCTTTGTGAAAAACTTTGAACATAAAATATGCAATATGGCATAAGCAGTGTTTTAGAAAACGACCCTTCGTTCCACAGACAACCGATGCAACACTCTCAAAGCCAGTGAGACCTGCCCACCCTTTTCATGAGCGAGTTCTTGCTGCCACAGGTGACACTTTGGAATATTTTCATTATATTGTCCAGGAAGTGGAAGTAAAGACAACCACTATATTTTAATCTAGATGTAGGGAGCAGAGGGAAAAAACAGGCATGGCAGTGCTTAATTTGTAAACAAATAAATAAAACCAGCACAAGGACGGGCAGTTTTACGTAGGAGCGAACCATGGCACTGACAAATGCCGGGGCGGCTGAATGCCAAGGCAGCCTAGTCTTGATTCCACCTAACGCTTCTTCTTTCATTTACCCTACACTTCCTGTCTCTTTCTTCAACTCTTGCAGGTTCTTTTTTCTCAGTTTTTTCTGTTTTCCTATCAGTCTATTCTTCTTTTTTGCCTTCCTTATCTACCTGTTTCTCTCTCTGGGTCAAAGTCCGATGATAAAAAATATGTCCCAGTCCCCAAAAATGCATGCCAGTATCCACCACTAGCAACTACCTGACAAGCAGGCTACAACTTCTGCAATGCATTCTGGGACCAGAATAAACCTGCTCTACCCTCCATTCCATCATCTGTCAGGGGGACAGCCTTCTCCCAATGTCACTGGCTAGATTTTTAAATTAAGAAAACCTACCTGAACTAGAGGACGCGACTGCTTCTGAAGTGCCTTTTAGTTTGAGTAGAAGTAGCGCTCTGCTTAGTTTTTATCACAAAAGTGTGATCTTACATAAAACTCCTTGCAGAGTTTACCGATAGTTTGATGAGTTATTGCTTTAAATATGCCTATGTAATTGCGTAATATTTCATTCAACGTGTGTTTGTCTGGCATATTTTGTCTTATCTATGTGTCACCGAGTAGAGTTGCAATGCCTGTCCCACCCTTTTAACATTTGTCACAAGGATTTTTTACATTTTGATGATCCATCGCATCCTTTTGCCATGAATAGATGATCATAAACCCAAACTTTGCAACTAAAGACGCGGCCTACACGTTTCGTGCAAGGAAAATATTTCATAGAAAACCACATAATGCTCACAGTTCCCACATGAACAATGTGGACTCCGCATAAATTAAGCTGTGCAACTCCACACAATACTCAAATATAAGCAGGAGCCATTGGAAGAGCGACACTGTCACTATCCCACAGGGATCCTGCTGAAGAGCTTCCCGGATGTCAAGCTGTACTGCCTGTTTCCTCTAGGTGCTAGTTCAAGGGCTCGCGCCCTGCTGAATCTCTTCTGCTGCTGGCCTTGCCTGTGTGGAAGCCTCCAGCCAGCCCAAGGGATCCAGAGATGCTGGCCCAACAGAGGCCACATCAGAGCTCTCCAAGACCCTTCTACAAGTGCATGGGAGCCGGTCTGTCGCATCATGAAGATCACACTCCCTGTGAGCCACATTCTGTGTTCGACACCTCTGTGGGACCCTTGACTCATCTTGGCCTTCTGCAGGTCCTACTTGAATTCATCCAGCCTGGCATTGGAAAGATGTACCTCATCAGCTCTCAATGGCCTGGGAGGTAGAAGTCTCTGCTAGGCACATTTGAGGACACACTGATCAGACATGCTGTGCAGAGGTTCAACACCTGGCCCGCTGTCTCAGTACCATCCAGAGCAGGAGTTTGAGAAACAACTTGCGTGGTCCTTGTGTGTCCTTCTTGAAAGTGGGCCTGTACCCCGGTGTACTGAGAGTTGAAGTCTGTTCTGCCCGCTTCATTTCTAAGATCCATCCACTGAACAATCAGTCAATCAACCAATCAGGGATTTATAGAGTGCAGCAAATCACCTGTGAGTTTGTCAAGGCTCTGGTGTAGCTAACTGCTTTGTGGTGATTGTTCATTCGAACAGCCAGGTCTTGAGACTTTTCCTGAATTCCCGTAGTGATGGGGTGTCCTGAGGTGCAGGAGGTGTCAAGCTTAACACGGCTAGATCAGAGACACACAACTCTTTAAATGTGCTGTTCAATCCTACCCAAAAGCAGGGAGACATTGCCAGTGTCCTGGGAAAACCGCTCCATACCGCAGACTCTCAGGGACTACATTTTAACACGTTAAAGGCTTGTTGTATTTCCATACCTTGTCCGTTCATTATATTTTGTTACAATCATTTTCCTAGAGCTCAAAGTCAACTAGTCATGGGGAACGTTTGTGAATTGGGGACGTGATTAGATCAGCCCAAAAAACAGTGGCTGAAAGAGTCAGGAAGGAAATAAGATCAGCAACAAATGTTAGGACAGAGACGTAAAATAGATCTTAGGGTAAGGATTATGCAAAGAATCCAACAGAACATTTAAATGAACATCGAGTTTAAATGAAAATAGTAAACTGATGTTCATGAAAAGAGGAAACCAAAATGAATGACCTTGATTAATCACTGTGATCAATGGGGAAGTGGTCACCGTCCCGGTTTTAAAAAGATTGAACGCCTTTTCAGCACTGATAAGATGATGTTTGCAAAAAAAAAAAAATGGTTACTTTTCCAAAATATATTTAAACTCATGATTCATGCTGCGTTGGGGAAACTTACTAACAGTATCACTTTGGTGCCAGGGGTATTTCAGCAATGGCTGTCATGTACTACCCATGTAGAAGCATTGCACATTGACAAAGCCTGTTTGTCATGACTGCTGGCAGCCCTGCCTGATGAGGGGTGATCAGTGCTGGTGATCTAATCTAATCTTGTCTGATGTGGTCACGTTTACAACACAAGTACTATTAGTAGCTCAGAGTGATTTTAATTCACTATAAGGACCTCTTCTTGCATAAAAGGTTGGAGACCCCTAGTTTAAAGTGTTATTAAAGAGTTGTTGTTCTTAAGTAAAAATAGCCCGGGCTGCGTCCTGTAATTCTGTTGAAATTGTAAGGATTGTCATACTTTATGTAACCTTTAAAAAAGGACTTAAATGCCAACTTTCCCCTTTCATTCACCCACATCCGCGTCAACCCGCAGTGTTATCTCTGAGGCTATTGGTCTGTCCTTTCGGGAGAAACAGCCTGATACGTGTAGTAGTCATATGAAAAACCACTGCAGGAAACTGGCAAAATCCTTGAAAAAATATGAAGGCACACATTTCAGATCATATAAAATATTTAATAGGCATTTTATGAACTTTAAATAGATTACAATAAAGGCGAGTGTCTGATTTTCCGAAGTGCCCATAATTACATTTTACCATCTTTCTTGTGCAATATATCCCAGTTTGCTTCACTTTGTGTATTCTGTCTTCAAAGTGCAGGGTGTGCTTCAAGTCACCCTGGAATGGGTCCCAGGAATTCAAATACTGGGGCTGGGATTGGTAGATTCACATTTCTTTATACATCTCAGAGAACAAGAATAACGAAACAAAATACTTAACTAAAATGATAAAACATATTTTAAAAATACCTAACTTAACAGAAACTGAGACTGAAAGCCAGTATTTAGTGGCTTAGAAAATTGAGAAGAGCCGATATGATTTAAGTAAATATAGGAAAATTTTGTTATGAAAATATTTATTGACCAGGGGACTGAATAAGAGATGAAAGGTGGACTATACCCTACTCAACACATAAAGTTAAGTTCTCAATTAACTGCCTTTCATCCCAAAATAAATCATGCCACAAATCCATAGAAAATCACAATAATGTACAAACTATGCAGTGTTCAATATATATCTATATATATATATATATATATATATATATATATATATATATATATATATATATATACACACAAACATACATACACACATACATACATATATATATATATATGTATATATATATATATATATATATATATATATATATATATATATATTCAGTGTATATATATATAGTGTGGGAGCGAAACTTTGATGATCTGGAGTTCAATGGGGGAGGAAAGGGGAAGTGGTGGAAAGTAATATGTACAGTGGAGAAATATGTGTATCTGGTACTGATGTAAAAGTGTACAACAGCATTTGTAGTGTGATTAAAAGAAACTTTCTGCCTTAATCCAAGATAGACACACTACAAGTAAACTGGGTTATTCAGGGCTCTTACATTTCATAGATCAATGTGTATAAAGTTAAGAGTGTTTTTTTCTTTGCATTCTGGGACTTGTAGTCAGATCCAATAATTTCACCGGGCAACCACAGCACTCTGAACTTTACTAAAAATATTGTCTGAGAATTTTGTAGTTACAAAGAGGTCTCTGCCAACTTTCATTGAGTTTCTCATTAGGGAAGGACTATAACATTACATTACTCTGCTGCTCTTGGACTTACATTGGTTGAGTTGTCGCCTGGCCAGTTGCTATCTGCTAACTTCTGTGAATATGGCGTCAGGCTCCGTCTGCTGGGATAGAGCTATAAGGCCAAACAGTAGTCCATTTACTATGAGTACAGTTTTATGGATACTGTCAACAGACTATGATCTGGAGAGTGGTGGTCATTTCTAAAAATGGAAAATATATCTTTAGAAGTGTTAAGGCATGTTCGAAACTCATGAAATGCTTGCTGGTCGTCTAAGGGACCCTTCTCCAATGTGCAGATGCCTGAATGATTCATTCTCCACTGTGTTAATATGGCACTTATAAAATTGCATTCTGTTTCTGTACATACTATTTATAAATTCATGGTAGCCGTATGGGTGCCACTTTCATGCTGAATGCAGATAATTTATCTGTTGCGTGATTTGAAGTATATTACATGTCGAATAATTTATATACCATTGACTTTTTCATAGTTTGGAATGAATCAAAAGAAAGTCTAGATTGCTTTACAACATACATACTTAACTTATTTAGTGCCATGGGTGTGACCTCAACATGCAGAACAATAGAATGATTTCATCATTAGCTTTTTTTACAGTTTGACACAAAATAAATTGTGTTACACATGTAGAAACTTGAACGTTTTTTAAAACTTCCTGCTGATGCAAATACCTTACTGTATTTCAATCACTCAAAGCCATTAGAAAAAACTCTAAAAACTCAGACTATTTCATCAAATAGCTAGCAGCACTAACATTTATTGTTCTTTCAGAGAAGCTATGTCAAACTTGAACAAGTGGTGATATCATAACATAATGATTTCATAAGCCAAAAAGATAGTACTCTAGATGAACAGAGACATTTTATTGACATGTAAAATAAACTGAATTGAAAAAAGAATAACAAAGGATTGCCGTATAATGCACATTTGTCACTTGTCATAATCATAATAAAATAGTCTTAAACAGAATCCAGTGCATAAGTATTCTAACAGTTCAAGGATAGAAACAGGCAACCCACTGCTCTACGGATTTCAGAGGTATAGGGTCGCTCACCCTAAAATGTGCTTGCTCAAACCATCTTTCATAGTAGTTAAAAGGACACCAGTGCTTAAATTCAAGTACAAAGTGCCCCCCTTTAATCAATATTTCATGCAGGATAAAAAAGTATGTGTCTGGTTCCACAGAGACTCTTACCTCGCCACAAACATTTCACGTAAGTCCAGCCAATTTCTCAAGGGTCACCTATATCATCAGCCAATGAGCAGTATAAAATTTTGCCAGAACATCAAAGTCAGAAAACTTTAGGGCTAGACATTCTAAAAATTGATTTGTGAAAAAATGGTCACAAATTGCGCAGTGACTTTTTGGGAATCAGTTCTGATTTTGCAAACCAAGACATGTACTAATAGGTCAGTGGAAAAAATCACCATTCAGAGTGGGTCACAATTCAACATAGCTCATTGATGTTCAAGAGGTAGGTTGCAAATTGCAACTAACTCTAAGTGGATGTCATCACAGGGATGGTGGCCTGCTGGGGTAAGAAAACCACCAAGACTGTGACAACATTTTAGTGAAGTTTATACTTTTTCAATTCAGCCCTCTTCCCTAAAGGAAATGTGATTTGTGATTCATTAACTTCTTGTGGGATTAGTACACTTTAGAACAGGTGTCTCCAACCAGTCGATCGCAAGTTATCCGAAGCTCATTGGCACCTTCAGAGTAGCTCACAGGCTTACGTTCATTTTTAAATGAGCACAGGGTCATATTTTAGTTTTAAAGTTAAGGGAAGGTTGTGTTTATTTTACATTATTATCTTTAGACTGCAGATATCAGGGCCTGATAATGAGCAGTAATGGAGTCAAATGTATGACCCAGAGCACAGAGTTGAAGAACTGAGATATTTCATTCTTAAATAAGTCATTGTCAACTCAATATTGAATTGTGAGAGCAAAATTATGTTTCTGGAAGTTTTTAAATGGTAGATAATTAAAATGAAAAGTTACCTAAATAATTAAGTTAACTCTTCATTTTAATTTTTACTCATTTCAAAGCGTCACTTTTACAAACAGCAGGTCTCTTTGCTCCCAGTAAACACTGTGCCATATTTTTAACTGAAAAATACAGTCCTCTTTTTAAAATGGGAAAAATGTAAAGTGAAGACAAAATATTTCTATGAAACATTGAGGCTCTCATTATAATGTTGGCCGGTCTGCAACCGACGGCTTATCTGTTGCAGTCTGACCGACATCTAGTCCTGTGGTCCGACCTCCACATTATATGATACACGGCGGTCGGAGGCAGCATGCAGAGGAACCGACTGATGATTTCGACTTGCTTAAGGAGCCCCCCGTCGTTGGTCGTAATGTAATCCCCTAAAATGGGGCAGTGCCTGGGCAGGCACCACCGTAGGGATTACGATGTCCCTTTCAGGCAGCCTTGAAAGGCAGTCGGAAACAGACTTTGGGTCCTGTGGTGCCCCCCAAAACATCCGTACCCCAAGTGCCAGGCACCACACAGTGCCTGGCATATGGTGCATGGATGTTTGTAAACATCCATTTTCCCAATGCGGCTTGTGGTGTGGCCCTTTTCTGACCGCTCCACCAGCCACAATGGAAAAATAGATGTTTCTGACTGCCTTATGGGCAGTTGCATCCTAATTTGTCGGATGGAACCACCGTCTACTAGTCAGTCGGTTTCCATTCCAATACGATGCCGTTCGGACAGTCGACCGACCGGCATCATAATCAGGACCTAACTCGTAATGTTTTTCTCCACTTTCACTTTAGCCAATTACGTCTGAATGCTTTTTGAAGTATGTTTCTTCACTTTTAATCCCTCCCATTTAAACAAATGGTTGCATCTTTCTGTTACAAATATGGCACCTTGGCTACAGGCTACTGGGATCAAGATGCCTGGTGTTTATAATTGTGACACTTGGAAATTGGATGAAATGACGAGTTTCATGGAATCCATATAAACATAAAGTTAACTCTTCAGTTTAATGTTCTCCCATTTCAAAATGTCGCCTTTACACACAGCAGGCATCTCTCTCCCAGTGGCTGGCACAGTGACATAGTTATAACTGAAAAATACAGCCATTATTTTAAGTGGGAGAAATTTAAAGTGCAGAAAAATGTTCCATATCATGAACGTTTTATGCACTTTAAATTTCTCCCATTTAAAAAAAGTAGTTATATGTTTTTATTATACATGTAACGGTGCCACACATGACGAAAGGTATTCCTGTGCCACAAGTACATATGACACAGGCTCTCAGTCACCCGTACACAATCATCCCATTCATACGCACACATGCTCATACATCCCCAAAGACCACCTCTCACTGACACAAATGGCAGTCCTGTCATAGCCCCTAGTCAAAGTATTTTGTTCAAACCATAGTATCTGGTTCTAGGGTTATAGCTAGGCTTAAAGTCAACGGATCTGGGCGTGAGGGTGTTTGGAAACAATGCACAAGTTGCTTATACTTCAGTAGCTCACAATGAATTTCACTGATCAGAAGTAGCTCTCACTACAGAAGAGGTTGGGGACCTCTGCTTTAGAAAGTAAAAAGCCTATAGCAGTCGCAAACCCGGTGACTTAGAGAGCCGCAGGCTTTGGGACCACAAAATGGCTTTGTACATCTTGCCTTTAGTGTTTTCAGAAATCTGTAGCAAAGCTCAATGTAGAAAGAGTGGCATGGAGCTGCTAGACCATAATACGAAAAAAGGACAAAGAAAATGAAATATCCTGGATTGCAATCTCTCAGGTAATCCACAGATCTTGTGGTGAACACATTAGAAGATCGCAGCTTATATAGAACAAAGGTCGACTTTCAGAATAAATTAAATGTGAGAGATTCTGAAGGAATGTAGAAAATGGAAAAATGTTGTAGTGCATAAGAAACCTAACAAACAAAAAAGATTAAGTTAAACATGAGTGCTTACTGCAAGCCTCTGTTGTGTGAAATGTAGGAATATCATATAAAGAATCAATGTGGGAAGAGCATGGAGGGGCTCTGATGCTGTAAGTATGTCAGTGAAGCAGCATATTACACGCGAAATAGGGGGAACAGCACGGTCCCAATCCCTTACTGGCCGTATTATTGAGTGTAATACGCATGAAGTATTTGTCCTTGACAGTGGGTGACCCCCATCCCACTGGTGACAAGAAAGTTCCAAGAGAGTGTCTGGACACATATAAGAGAAAATTGTGGTTCAATCACGAAAAAATTCCAGGAGTCGATTGATTATATGCGATGTTTTATATACGCAGTTTTTGAAGCTGAGAACTTCTCTCAGGTGCGAGTTCCTCACAACCTTTTCACCACTTGCCTTATGTGCTTCCCTTTCCTTGCGCACTTCTAAAGTTATACACTGCCTACCTAACCCTTACCTTGACTCATGGCCAATAACCTCCTAAACATCTACTACTGTGCTTCACTGTCCTTTCCGGCTGTACATAACTATATTCCACGGCATACGGACAAATGTGCTATATGATTATCGACTGCGCACCCTTCTGACTTCATGTGCCTAAATATTCTGTGAACACCCCTCTACATTCCCTTGCACTGCAAATACTGCATGCTGTTTTTCTAACCAAAAAACGGATAATGCACCTTTCCTATATTACGTGTCTTAATAATTTCTGAATTACCTTTTTGCCTTGCCTTGCACTGTAAATATTGCACGCCTTTTTCACCTGTAAATATGCAGCCCTGAGGAAGCCAAAGGTGGATGGCCATGTAAAGGGGCGAAACACGTGTTGACTGTTACCTCTTGCTACTCACCTGAGAGAAGTTCTCAGCTCCTAAAATGGTGTATATAAAAACATTGCATACGATCAATCGACTCTTGGAACTTTTTTGTGATTGAACCACAATTTTCTTTTATATTTGTCCTGACACTCTCTTGGAGCATATTACACGCCTTTGTGGGAGGATGAAGCCCCAAGACTGGCGAGTGCACATTTGTCTGGCTTTTTAGAGTAGAGAGTGAATTGTAAATAAAGTTGGCAGAGTGTCACGTAAGCAGAAATGTTGATTTTATGTTACGACGATATGGAGGATTAATGGTGGCAAGAACACTTTTATGGTGAGTGCTGATTTTGGTGCTTTTTAAACAATGAGATCAAAGTATATTGCAATTAATGTAGTTAAGGAAATACTGAAATTTGGATATATTTGAATTAAAAGGAAAAGTTAAATACAATTATTGTTATATTATGTCAAAGAAGCACTAGGCAATTTAAGAAAAAGCAGAGGAATTGTCTTCAAATGATGATTATAATATTGAATATCGAACATAGACATATTGTAATATAAGATTATCGTGGACAAAAAATCAAGTATCAAATATTGAAAGGTAAGTGCATCTGAAGGATGTACAGATTTACTATTCCTAACTCCACTTCTACGCACCTTGAAGGTATATATTGTCAAGGTATATATATATAGAATTATGTACAGAAAATCTATTCTAACTCACTTTTTGATATTTTGATTTAGACATTTTGCCCTCAATATTTCCGTACCATGATATTCTGTCTTCAGTATCCCAGGGACACACCCAAATGATGATGCGTAAAGGAGACAAGAGAGTCTTTTTTTACCCGGCTAGCCATTAAGCTTGTCTGCCACAGGGATAGAGGCCCCGGCCTCCACCCCGCTGCCACTGGGCCTTTTATCTGTATGGAGATCTGCTTGCTTAATGGAGACCTCTGTGTTGTGAGGGAACTGCTATTATGGCGACTCTTTTCACAGCACTGCAGGTTTGCCGAGCGGGGGCCATGTTTTAAGCACCTGCTCAGAAAACTTATTTTAAAAGGCACTCATTTCCCTTAAAGGAAAACAGAATGTGTTTCAAAAACACATAAAAGTTTAAGTAACTTTTTAGGAGAAGGCAGTGGTGCCTGGGACAAAGAACTTTTAAGAAATATTTTTGTCAACATTCATAAAGGGGCAGCGGTCCCTTGGGTTCTCCTTCATGTTGGCTGAAGCGGTTACCACTACATGGTTGCAAATATTAATACTCACCATTTCAATTTGGTGTTTTGAAGGGACACTCTAAACACACCCCTTCCAAATACCAAATTGTTATGTGTTCAAATTGCGATTTGTAACATGTTACCAAATCTCAATTTGGGCTTCACATATGACAAAAAGCCTTTTTGCGTTTGCAAATGGCCTGTCTCTGCAAATCAGACCTTTTGTGAATGCACATGTGCTCCGTGCATCCGGTCCAGGGTGTTCAGCGGTATACTCTTTTAGCTTCATCTTTTGACAGACAATCCCAGTTTTAGTGAAGTTTCCGATTATTATTTGATCATATCAGAGAGTTAAATGTGCATTTATGGAGCTTAGATGTCTAAAGAACTTGCCAGTGTAAAGACCCTTGGCAAGCCCTTGTAGGCAGTCATGAATTCCCAACAAGTGAAATCTTCAATAGACCTTTGTACCACATCCTACACAACATTCTGACGTACTGTGGCTTTAAATATAAGTATGTTTCAATCATGACCTTTTTCAGATCTTGATTTTTTACTAAATATTTTGTGAAGTTCTGAAATTTGGCAGAGAGTTCTTTGGTCAGGAAGGCTGTGTCTCCCATATCCATGTCTTCAGTCCTGTACCTTTCGAGACATCCCACGCTGGGAGAAGATCAGCGCGATCTCATCGATACGCGCTGCTACGTTTTTTGAGACAGGATCTCCTAAGTGATGTTTTAGGATCAATGCAATGGTGGGTTTGATGACCTCCTCGAGATGAGAAATAATGTTAAAGGTGGTTGGATCCCTCGCAGACTGCAGCCGTGTCTGCTATAACATGCGATGCAATGTGGGGATCATTCTAAAACTGCTTCACATGCTGCGTTTAGACCTCAGAACATGCAACATTGAAAGACTTTGGACCTCTGCACACTACAATGGCGGGCGCTTCCATGTGCTGCTCTTATGTCAAGCTGACCCTTCAAACCACTGCAGTCTGGAAATGCAAAATGCAAAATCACTTCCCTGAACTCAATGGAGGTGTCTGAATTCTTGACATCTCAAAACTATCCAGAATCTCAAGCCAACGATGGGCCAAACGCTGTGGGCCGGGTGCCGGTTTGAGCCCCCCCTTCCTGGACTGAAGAATATGTTCATTTTTGATCAATCCCCAATGGAATTACACCTCAGTCAATAGTTACATGCATTGGGTACATTATCTTTTCA
Source organism: Triturus cristatus (assembly GCF_964204655.1). Lineage (NCBI taxonomy): Eukaryota > Metazoa > Chordata > Amphibia > Caudata > Salamandridae > Triturus > Triturus cristatus. The sequence continues at coordinate 1,173,287,758 of NC_140594.1, forward strand.
AGAAGCCTACTGGTCCTGCCACATCTAGATTGGCAGACTGGTATAAAAACATGTCCCTAAATGCTGAGCAATAGAGGGAAAGAGGGATTGTGATGCCAAGCTGGTGGGCAGCGAAAAAACAGAGTTTCCCAAACGCTTGGATCTTACAAATCACAACAAAAGTTGGGCCGAAACCCCAAGGTACAGCAGGAGATAAAGTAGGGTCTACCGGTGCTACAATCCAAAGAAAATTGATGTCTCTTTGGAAATGGCGGACATCTTCTGCAATGGGTTTTACATTCATCAAAGATGGCTGACTTTAAACTCTGGTGTCCACCGCGTACATCTTGGCAGTCGCTGTTTGGGAAGATGCGTACAACTTGGCCATGGCTGTGCCGGCGCGTGATTGGACCTTCCTCGAAGAGTAAGAAGAGATGTTTCTGCCCGATCCAACATCTGTGATGAAAAAATAACAAAAAATGACACTCCTTACCACGGGGAACAACCTTTACAACGCAACTTTTACAACGCACTACCATTACAACGCATTTTTTACAACGCATAATCCATTACAACGCATGATATTACAACGCATGACACTACAACGCATTTTTAAAAACTACCATTACAACGCATTCCATTACAACGCATACTACCATTACAACGCATACCATTACAACGCATAATATTACACTATACTATCCAACACTTACCCTACTGATGCACCCCCTGGAGTTAGAATAGTAATTTTTACCCCTATACTATCCAACACTTACCCTACTGATGCACCCCCTGGAGTTAGAATAGTAATTTTTACCCCTATACTATCCAACACTTTCCCTACTGATGCACCCCCTGGAGTTAGAATAGTAATTTTTACCCCTATACTATCCAACACTTACCCTACTGATGCACCCCCTGGAGTTAGAATAGTAATTTTTACCCCTATACTATCCAACACTTACCCTACTGATGCACCCCCTGGAGTTAGAATAGTAATTTTTACCCCTATACTATCCAACACTTACCCTACTGATGCACCCCCTGGAGTTAGAATAGTAATTTTTACCCCTATACTATCCAACACTTACCCTACTGATGCACCCCCTGGAGTTAGAATAGTAATTTTTACCCCTATACTATCCAACACTTACCCTACTGATGCACCCCCTGGAGTTAGAATAGTAATTTTTACCCCTATACTATCCAACACTTACCCTACTGATGCATCCCCTGGAGTTAGAATAGTAATTTTTACCCCTATACTATCCAACACTTTCCCTACTGATGCACCCCCTGGAGTTAGAATAGTAATTTTTACCCCTATACTATCCAACACTTACCCTACTGATGCACCCCCTGGAGTTAGAATAGTAATTTTTACCCCTATACTATCCAACACTTTCCCTACTGTTGCACCCCCTGGAGTTAGAATAGTAATTTTTACCCCTACACTATCCAACACTTACCCTACTGTTGCACCCCCTGGAGTTAGAATAGTAATTTTTACCCCTACACTATCCAACACTTACCCTACTGTTGCACCCCCTGGAGTTAGAATAGTAATTTTTACCCCTACACTATCCAACACTTACCCTACTGTTGCACCCCCTGGAGTTAGAATAGTAATTTTTACCCCTACACTATCCAACACTTACCCTACTGTTGCACCCCCTGGAGTTAGAATAGTAATTTTTACCCCTATACTATCTAATACTTACCTTAAATGTAATTTAATATTATGCGTTGTAATGGTATGCGTTGTAAAGGTAGTATGCGTTGTAATGGTAGTGCGTTGTAAAGGTATTTTTTTAAAATGCGTTGTAGTGTCATGCGTTGTAATGTCATGCGTTGTAATGGATTATGCGTTGTAAAAAATGCGTTGTAAGTGCATGCGTTGTAATAGTGTGCGTTGTAACGTCATACATCCCCTTACCACATATATTTACCTATGTTACTTGTCACATCTGCAAAATGTTTTACTATATTTCTTTATGCTGAGAGGCTTTTTTGGGACATCTCTCCCAGTTAGGCAGTGACGAGTGAGCAGCCTTTACCTAGAACACTCCTGTGCTAATATTTCAGTAATAGGTCACAAGTACCAGCTTTATCTCAATATCATTGTCCAATAAAGATCATTTTATAAGGGGGACTCACTTCATAAGAACGAATACTGCCTATTTTGCTAGATCATTGAAATGGGTCTGTACTGAAGGTTGAGTGCCCACCTGGCTGCCTTCTCTTGGCCCAGTAGGGGGCGGTGTTGTGGTGTACAGCTATGGGGTGGATTAAGTACAACTATGTCCACTCCAGGAGGAGGTTAGGTGGGAATGTCTGGCTAAAGCTGGCTGTCAGTATGTATGAGGTCAGTCTGTAAATGTGCAAGAGACAGTCAGGGAGTGCCCGAGTTAAGGATGTAGAGAGGATGTTATAAGCGCAAGAAGTCAGGTAGATGATGCAAGGAGAAGAAGAGAGGTGCTGATATACATTCAGGGTGTGCTACACTGGGGGATCTGCCTTCAGTCAGTCACACCAGGCCAGTGATAGGACTTGACGTGTTCATAAGTTGAGAAAGTGGGCACCAGACCCTCCTTAACCACCAGCAAATGGTTCTTGTGGTGTGAGATCCCCACCCTAAAGCTAAGGACTGCACAGATTCATACCCCACAGGTGGCATGGCACAGTAGACCAGAGACGAGGAACAGTGCACGGGCGGCACGGCACAGGAGACCAGAGACGAGGAACAGTGCCCAGGCCGCACGGCAAGGAGACCAGAGACAAGGAACAGTGCACGGGCGACACAGCACATGAGACCAGAGACAAGGAACAGTGCACGGGCTGCTCGGCACAGGAGACCAGAGACAAGGAACATTGCAAAGGCTGCTCGGCACAGGAGACCACAGACAAGGAACAGTGCACAGGCAGCACGGCACAGGAGACCAGAGACAAGGAACAATGCATGGGCAGCATGGCACAGGAGACCAGAGACAAGGAGCAGTACACAGGCGGCATGGCACAGGAGATCAGAGACAAGGAACAGTACATGGGTGGCATGGCACTGGAGATCAGAGACAAGGAACAGTACATGGGTGCCACAGCACAGGAGACCAAAAACAAGGAACAGTACATGGGTTCCACAGGAGACCAAAGACAAGGAACAGTACGAGGGTAGCTCGACACAGGAGGCGAGTGACATGGAACAGTACATGGGTGGGATGGCACAGGAGACCAGAGTCAACGAACAATGCATGGGTGGCATGGCACAGGAGACCAGAGACAAGGACCAGTAGATCGGGACATGCTTGGGGTACCATGGACAACCATCAGCTCTCTTGATAGAGATCTGCAAACCCCTGGGTCATAAAGGCTTAGCATCTAGAGGTTCCTCGCAGGAATGTCTAGAAACCTGCTTAGTGAAGGCACCCATGACTCTAAGGCTGCTCCCTTCAGTTGACACACCTCCCATGACGTGGTAGCGAACTACACATTCCTCCAATCACAGAACTGATCTAGTTAGCTATCAAGTGGCTGGAGCCCCCATGGTCATTGGCCTCAATATACCTTGAGAGGGGCCTGCCAGACATGGGACCTTGTTGAAGGTGAAATGCCCCTTGGGCTCAGGTATCTTCTTATTTCCCTCCTGTGAGGCTGGTAGGTCCTGGTGCGGAAGGGCAGTGTGGATGAGACAAGACATCCCTGGTGAAAGTTTGTCTGGTGTTAAATATCTCAAGTGAGCCACACAGGTCTCCTTCACATGACACTGCCAGAGTCCACCACAGGAAAACATTTCCAGTTGATATCCCTGGCTGAGCCGCTCCTGGCTCTTTCTAAAAGAGTAGGGAATCATGCCCTTTAATGGCTTGCCACTCACAGTGCCCGGGTGGTACTAAGGTCTAAATACATCTGCATAAAAGAAGCATTCCTAAAGATGCTCCATGCAACACACAGTCTCCTGAAGACCCTTACTGCTGATTTCACCTCATAAGAAATAAAAGTGGAAAGTGTCGGTCCGGGGGCAGTCTCTGCTTCAGCCACGGACAGACACCATGAAACTGTATCACAATTACGGCTCCCGGTTTTATGGTATTTATTTTTTAAACGTTTCCATCTGTATTTATCCATATTTATTTTTTGGCCATCTTATTGGTCCTTATCCATGTTTACTTCGTGTTTTGAGAAAAAATGGAGTCGTAAAATATAATATTTCTACATATATTTAACTGATAAACTTGCGCTCATACTTTGAGGCATGTCATGTTTGAGCAAATTAAGCAGCCAAATATAGTGATACACTGCACTCACATCTAAATATCAGTATTTGAGTACAAATATATGTCAATATATGCCTGTATTTAGGAAAATCTAAAGGTTTTTTTATCTTCCCATGCTGCCTATCTGTTCAGCTGTTGTCCTGGAAATCACCGAAGACAGCATGGAGAGTCACCCACATGAAGCACCATTTTCCATGCTTTTCCACTTTTAAAAATGAATACAGACAGGAACCACATTGTTTTCTGTTTCTATTTATCTGTAAAAATCAGTAAAAACGGAAAACTGGGAGCCTTATTCACAATCTAGTGCATGCCACTGCCTTTTATATTCAGGCATTATTCTACACTCTTTGAAGATAAAGTGGGGGTCTCCGGGCAGAGGGTGTGCATTTCGGGGGGTTGAGTTTGCCGTAGGTGAGTCGGTCATCATGTTCGAAGGTCAACTCCGTGGAGTGAAGCTGGTGTGCTGTGTTCTAAGCTCCATCTCATATTTCTTAAACATAGGACAATGAAAGGTTTAAGGACAGAGGGCAAAGGAGTGGGGTCATCATAGGAAAGGATGCTCCAGGCTCCAGCACTTACCTCTAAAGAGATAGAGACAGCAGGTCAGCATTGCCCCTCCCAAGAAGCTGCCCATTGACCCCACCATTCCGAGCCAACACGACCAGCCAAACTTGTACTGGATGCCCAGGAAGACATTGTGGAAGACCAGGGACGATCGTTCCACGTACACATCGATGGCGTACCAGACGGAACCAATGATGCCAGGGATACCTACAAGAAGAAGCAAACGTATCTCACAACCAACGAAGGCCCAGCGCCCAGATGTGCAATACCTAAGAATACCAGTTGACATCTGTAATCTTCAACACGGGAAAGAGATTCAGCACGGCAAACTAGGAAATCGCTCATTCTCTTTATTCTTTTCGTATGGAGTCATGGAATTTGTGGGGGGGAGGGGCTGAAAACGTTAAATGTTTAGATGCCTGCAGGATAATATAGTCAACATACTGCCATTTTTTTCCTATTGTCAATAAGTCTGCGGCATGTTGGGTCTACTGTGGTGTTGAGTCAGACTCAAACCCATTGCAATTCAAAACCTTTGCCCATTAAAAAGATGTGTGCTGTCTTTTTAGATGGCACTGTTGTCTTGAGAGGCAAGGGGGAGAAGGGTCTCTCAGCTGCAGAGTCAAGATCCTGTCTTGATTTTGGGAAACACACACAATGCATTCCATATCTCTCACCCACCCAAGCTCAACACCCCACCTTACCAAGGGGGTAAGAAATAAAAAGCTGTCCACCATGAGAAACATTTGGCAGGGGTGTGATTTATAGGGTTTGTGGTAATAAATGGAATACCATAAATGGTTAATTGAAGACTTTTTCAGGGTTGTGTTGGCTGAACCATAACTAGCTTTTAACTGTGGTCTTTTCAGTACATTTTTTCTCACGCACTGTATTCACCAGTATTACACAGACTGGTGGTCACCAGTGTATAGTTATGGTTCAAACATACTGTCCGTAGAAAAGGCATTTCTTATTTGCCTTCAACTTTGGACTTCATGGACAGATAGGCACCAAATTAGTCAATCATTTGAAGCAGTTAGCTAAGGTCTGGCACGTCAATTTTTGTTTTGATATGTGCAGAGAAAAATATGTAAGGGTGTAAAAAAAATGTGTTGTCCCATTTTAGCTCCTGTTGGACATTTCATTTGAGCCTACAGACAAGAATCAGAACGGATTTACAACAAATTTGGCAAGAAAGCTAAACTTTACTCAGACAATGTGCTTATAGTGGTTTGTTGGCGAAATGTTCAATATTTTTTAAGAAATATCTGTTTGAAATTGATGTAGGATGGGCTTGAAAAGGTAGCTCTGTGAATATCTACCCCATGGATTTAAAATGGGAAATGTCACTTCTGCTACCCCCTCCCCTCACCCACTTTTTTGCCCACCACTTCTTCCGCATGAACGAATCTTCACAAAACTTTCCATGTCAAAACCAAATTGGATGGGCATTTATTTTGGAAAGTTTTTGAGCAGATTGGTCGAACAGCAGTTGACACAGTGTCATTATAGTTAACTGTTTTGGCCCTCATTGGTAACTGCCGGTTGACAAATGTGCGCAAATTTGCAAATACCAAGTGTTACTTCAACCTACTACTTTAGGAAATTCGATATGCTGGACTCAAACCAAATACAGTAAGTGAGTACCAAATGTTGTGCCAGATCTGGGCCAAAGCTATAGGCAAATCGAAAAATGTCTTTGAGGGAATTTCACTGGAAAGTGAGGGTGACCATAACTACACAGGGATAACAGTCACTGTGACAGACAGACAGACAGACAGACAGACAGACAGATAGATAGATATTACACCGTGGTGGTTGCCACTGTGTAGTTATAGTAAGGTCAGAGTTTTCATAGAAAAAGTATTTTTGTTTCATTAATAACTTTGATACCTTTTGATGAATCTGCTTGAAACTTCCCCCACCCCAAAAAAAAACAAATTCAACCACTTTTCTCGTTTGAGGCAAACTTTGGGCCATCAAGGGGAGGCCTGGAAAAGGTGGGTGGCAAGAGAGGCTAGGCCCTTCGCCCAACCCCTTGGCTGCGTGTGGACAAAGGCTTACGCAGTTTGCCTGAGGGGGTTGGGTGTATGCTCAATTTTGAATGTGATCAAAAATTCACGGAAATTTACTGAAAAAACAAAGGTTAAAGTGACGTTATTGTTAAGTATGGTAATACAATCTTAGCTGAAATTATAAAAAAGGCAGAAATTGCTGAAAAACAAGTCTTAAATTGTCGTTATAGTTAAGTATGGTAATATGATCTTAGCTTAAATTTTTTAAAAAGACCGAAATTTACTGAAAAACAAGTTTTAAAGTGACGGTATAGTTAGCTGCTGAATGAGATAAGAAATAATGTTTGAAAACTGAAACCACAGAAATGTGCCAATTGCAGTTTAGTGAACTAACTTTAACTTGTGCCCCTTCATGCACTGCTTTGTTACCTCATGCAGATGAGATATATAGAAAGAGAGACATGAAGCTGAGATGTAGAGAAAAGCAGACATGCAGATGAGATTCATAGTAAGACAGATATTCAGATGAGATGTACGGAGAGGCAGACATGCAGGTGAGATGTATAGAAAGAGACATGCAGATGAAATGTATAGAAAGAAACTTGCAGATGAGAGGCATAGAAAGAGACATGCAGATGAGATGTATAGAAAGACAGACATGCAGGTGAGATGTATAGAAAGAGAGACATGCAGGTGAGATGTATAGAAAGAGACATGCAGATGAGATGTATAGAAAGAGAGAGATGCAGATGAGATGTATAGAAAGACAGACATGCAGGTGAGATGTATAGAAAGAGACATGCAGATGAGATGTATAGAAAGACACATGCAGATCAGATGTATAGAAAGAGACATGCAGATCAGATGTATAGAAAGACATGCAGATGAGACGTATAGAAAGAGATATATGCAGATGAGACGTATAGAAAGACAGACATGCAGATGAGATGTATTGAAAGACAGACATGCAGATGAGATGTATAGAAAGGCAGACATGCAGATGAGATGTATACAAAGACAAACATGCAGATGAGATGCATGGAAAGACAGAAAAGCAGATGAGATGCATGGAAAAACAGATATGCAGGTGAGATATATAGAAAGACAGACATGCAGATGAGATGCATAGAAAGGTAGACATGCAGATGAGATGTATATAAAGACAGACATGCAGATGAGATGCATAGAGAGGCAGACATGCAGGTGAGATGTTTTGAAGGGCAGACATGCAGGTGAGATGTATAGAGAGGCAGACATGCTGATGAGATGTATAGAAAGACAGACATGCAGGTGAGATATATAGCAAGATAGACATGCAGATGAGATGTATAGAGAAGCAGACATATCGTGAGATGTATAGAAAGACAGACACACAGATGAGATATATAGAAACTGAGAATCGCAGATGAAATGTATAGAAAGAGAGACACTGAGATGAGATATATAGAAACTGAGACATGCAGATGAGATGTATAGAAAGACAGACATGGAGATGAGACGTATGGAAAGAGAGACATGCAGAAGAGATGTACACAAAGGCAGACAATGAGGTTAGATGTATAGAAAGGCAGACATGCAGATGAGATGTATAGAAAGAGAGATATGCAGATGAGATGTACAGAAAGACAGACATGCAGATGAGATGTATAGAAAGAGAGAGACATGCTGATGAGATGTATAGAAAGACAGACATGTAGGTGAGATATATAGCAAGATAGACATGCAGATGAGATGTATAGAGAGGCAGACATATCGTGAGATGTATAGAAAGACAGACACACAGATGAGATATATAGAAACTGAGAATCGCAGATGAAATGTATAGAAAGAGAGACACTGAGATGAGATATATAGAAACTGAGACATGCAGATGAGATGTATAGAAAGACAGACATGGAGATGAGACGTATGGAAAGAGAGACATGCAGAAGAGATGTACACAAAGGCAGACAATGAGGTTAGATGTATAGAAAGGCAGACATGCAGATGAGATGTATAGAAAGAGAGATATGCAGATGAGATGTACAGAAAGACAGACATGCAGATGAGATGTATAGAAAGAGAGAGACATGCAGATGAGATGTATAGAAAGACATGCAGATTAGATGTATAACAAGTGAGATATGCAGATGAGATGTATAGAAAGACAGACATGCAGATGAGATGTACAGAAAGGCAAACATGCAGGTGAGATGTATAGAGAGGCAGACATGCAGATGAGATGCATAGAAAGACAGACATGCAGATGAGATGTACTGAAAGACAGACATGCAGATGAAATGAATAGAAAGAGAGACATGCAGAAGAGATGTATAGAAAGGCAGATATGCAGATGAGATGTATACAAAGAGACATGCAGAAGAGATGTATAGAAAGGCAGACATGCAGGTGAGATGTATACTAAGAGAGACATGCAGAAGAGATGTATAGAAAGGCAGACATGCAGGTGAGATGTATACAAAGAGAGACATGCAGATGAGATGTATAGAAAGAGACATGCAGAGTAGATGTATAGAAAGAGACATGCCGATGAGATGTATAGAAAGAGAGACATGCAGATGAAATGAATAGAAAGAGAGACATGCAGAAGAGATGTATAGAAAGGCAGACATGCAGGTGAGATGTATACAAAGAGAGACATGCAGAAGGGATGTATAGAAAGGCAGACATGCAGGTGGGATGTATACAAAGAGAGACATGCAGATGAGATGTATAGAAAGAGACATGCAGAGTAGATGTATAGAAAGAGACATGCCGATGAGATGTATAGAAAGAGTGGTATGCAGATGAGATGTATAGAAAGACAGACATGCAGATGAGATGTACAGAAAGGCAGACATGCAGGTGAGATGTATAGAGAGGCAGACATGCACGTGAGACGTATAGAAAGACAGGTATGCAAATGAGATGTATAAAAAGAGACATGCAGGTGAGATGTACATAAAGGCAGACATTCAGATGAGATGTATAGAAAGGCAGACATTCAGATGAGATGTATAGAATGGAAGACATGCAGGTGAGATGCATGGAAAGACAGACGTGGAGGTGAGATGCGTAGAAAGACAGATATGCAGATGAGATATATACAAAGACAGACACGCAGATGGGATATATAGAAAGAGAGACATGAAGATGAGATGTATAAAAAGACAGACAAGCAGATGTGATGTATAGACAGACATTCAGATGCATGTATAGAAAGACAGATATGCAGATGAGATGTATAGAAAGGCAGATATGCAGGTGAGATGCATAGAAAGACAGACATGCACGTGAGACGTATAGAAAGACAGGTATGCAAATGAGATGTATAGAAAGACAGACATGCAGGTGAGATGTACATAAAGGCAGACATTCAAATGAGATGTATAGAAAGGCAGACATGCAGGTGAGATGCATAGAAAGACAGACATGCACGTGAGACGTATAGAAAGACAGATTTGCAGATGAGATGTATAGAGAGGCAGACATGCAGGTGAGATGTATAGAAAGGCAGACAATCAGATGAGATGCATGGAAAGACAGACATGCAGATGAGATGTTTAGAAAGACAGACATGCAAAGAGATGCATTTGTTCCTTGAGTCTAGAGGGCACGACTCTTGCACATTTAGGCAGCTTTTATTATATGGCCCCAACCCCTAATTATCTCTAGTAAGGTTATGGAATGTGACTTACACCACCATTTACAAGTGCTGGATGGGGCTCGTGGCAGGTGGACGCAGCCAGCATCGCTGCAGGGTCATTATTCCTGCTCACTGGTGCAGACTCATCGCACTGAGGCCTTGTTAACTGAAGCCAGCTCTAGGAATGAGGCGCCTGCTGTTAGCTGTTAGCTGCTGCGCGGAGCCTGTCTGCACCGACAGCCAAAGGTAGGCAAGGCTGGTAGCTAATGCTAGTGTTCCTTACTACAGGTGCATGCTGGGTTATCTTCAAATACAAGTTAATGCTACTTTCTTTACAGTGCTTACGTGTCAGCTACTTCAGTGTTTACAGGTTATACAGATGTGACAGATGATAGTAAATGTATCTGCCCAGGGTAACACACTTTAGTTGGGACGGGGGAAGAGTTGGGGAGTATGGGCAGAAGTACACAGTCATTTTGCCGTTGCCAATTCTGTGATTCACAAATCACAGGGTTTGTAGCAGCAAAATCCCTTTTTCCAAAATATTACCCATAACTTTTATGCCTTAACTGTTGGAAATCTTCTTCTTTTTTTAAACTCTAAGTATATTTATAACTAACATTTTGAGAGTAAATGCCATGCCAACAACTGAAAGTTTATAGTTGAGTGAGGTGCCAGGGGACATGCTGCTGAGACACACTTGCCAATTACAAGAGCAAAATGGAAGGGAAAGGAGCCAATGGGACTCGCTGGAGTATAAACATGGGTGCAAGGATGAAGGCGGAGACTCAGGGAGACATCTTGGATCCCGTAGAGTTTGGTGGAGCAGGAATGTACTCCAGCACCTCCAAACTAGCGGTCCCCCACTCTACTCAGAGAATGAGTACCTCCCCATCCACGCTGCTTCACTTTACTGGGCATGTGAGTACTTTCCACCCAGTTGTTGTTGCAGCCAAGAATATATGATATGATGTGAGTAAGTATTTATAGAGCACAAGCGGTCACTCAAAAGAGAGCATCCTGTTGCTCTGCAAAACTATTACAGGTTCCTAAGACTAGGCTAGTAGAGTCACATTAGCAATACAAGGTGAGTCTGCAGCTCGGAAGAGCCAAGTTTGAATTTCTTTTTTGAAGGTTGCTTCGGATCCTATGGAGCGCATACTGCTAGGAAGCAGTTCCTTGCTTTGGAGCCTAAAACTGCGAATGACTTTCCACCTCGAGAGTTCAGACGGAATGAGGGCAGTTTCAGAAAGTTCTCTGAGGATGGTGTTCGGGCTCGCTGAGGCAGGTAATGGCCGAACCGTGGCTACGGTCACATCCTTATCTCATCTGGACTCGTTGTTTTCAAATTCCTGAGTTGTTTGTTGGTTCCGGCTGCCACACCCACGTGTCCTCTATTCCCCATCATCATGTGATGGGACATCCCTCATGCATGTCCAATGGTTCAAGTCTTACACTCCTGCTGCAGTGCCAAAGATGAAGGCACTTACCCAGCACAAGCAGGGGTTCACAGGCATGTCTGGAACAGAGAGACGCACAGACAAGGTGTGGCATCTCGCGTGCACCTGTGAGTGCTTTGTATCCCCCGACTTGTTTTCATTAGTATGGACAGTTTTGTTATGAAGTCGTCACAAGTGCAATGCGCTGTTGCTCGTGTCTATTTCATATGTTGCACCTTTGTATGGAAACGAGCTGCGCTCGAGGGGTGGGGCTTGTCTTTGTTCGAATGTGGGTGAGATTGTATATATATATGTGTGGAGACTGTCAGTCGGAATCAGATGCTGTACTCACTCGTGACCGGATGCTCTGCTGAAAAGTAAACCTTGGATTTTCATGGAGAAGGCTTTCTTGGCAGTGATTATTTACGGAATTCTTTCCCCCACATCTCCACTGGCAACGAGCGGGGACGTAACGACGCTGTGGATCAAGGATTGGATGGTTCATAGTGACCACACCGTCATCCGCTCCACTCAACACGTATGCACAGACGTCACCCAAAGATTACACTGACACATTCGTTATCGGTGAAGAACTGCTGCAGGTTTATTTCATACAACATAAGTATGACGATAGAGTGGGTTATCTTATGGGCGATCCAGGGCAAGCAGCCCCTCGCTGCTCCGCCCGCCTTGCGAGCCAGCACGCACGGTGGGTCGATGCCCGGCGGTGCGGCACATTCTTCTCAGATCCTCCTTTGGATCACGTGATCTGTCTAATACTCCCACCCCTTTTAACGGGGGCGGAGCGTGTTATGGCACACCCCCGGTTCGTCAGGCCCCCCAACCGCCCGAAGGACTAACGGGGCGCCGTCACGGTCTTCCCAGAACCTCCTTCGGCTCCCGGACCTTGGCTCGGGCACCCTTACTGTGCCGGACAGGGGTACCCTTACTATACCGACTGTCGCAGAGGTACCCTTCTGCCTCCAGATCGCCCTGTAACTCTGCCTGCAACACAAGAAAAAACATTATAACATTCCAGTTGCGCGCTGCCTAAGCCGCGCAGGGTAAGCGGAAAGGGTGGGATCACGCGCAGCCAGGAGTGCACGCAGGAAGCAGAGGGCGATCTACGGCGGCGGGAGGCTATATAGGGCCTGGCCCCGCCCGGCCCAGCGGCCCGCCTCCCCCAGCAATGCCCGTTGGGGCCTCCCCTCCCAAGGCGCGGCCTCTAGAGAGAGGCGGAACAGGGGGGGGGGGGAGGCTCCGACGGGTGGCCACTAGAGGGCTGCCCTTCTGATGTCCCCCTGCGTGGGACGCGGGCAGCGGCATAGTGACCACACCGTCATCCGCTCCACTCAACACGTATGCACAGACGTCACCCAAAGATTACACTGACACATTCGTTATGGGTGAAGAACTGCTGCAGGTTTATTTCATACAACATAAGTATGACGATAGAGTGGGTTATCTTACGGGCGATCCAGGGCAAGCAGCCCCTCGCTGCTCCGCCCGCCTTGCGAGCCAGCACGCACGGTGGGTCGATGCCCGGCGGTGCGGCACATTCTTCTCAGATCCTCCTTTGGATCACGTGATCTGTCTAATACTCCCGCCCCTTTTAACGGGGGCGGAGCGTGTTATGGCACACCCCCGGTTGGTCAGGCCCTCCAACCGCCCGAAGGACTAACGGGGCGCCGTCGCGGTCTTCCCAGAACCTCCTTCGAAGATTGGGTACTGCCCACCGCCCTCTATCTCTAGGCAAAGGTAGTAGTTTAAATGCTCTTCGAGGGCAGCAGTTAGCCCAGATAAATTTAGAAAAAAAGTTGGTTCATTGTAATAAACCTGGCATTACAGATGGACAAGGGAATGGCCCTTAAGAAGATGACATTGCATCTCTCTACCATCGTAAGCTTTAAATTATCAAGATGGCTAAATTCGGTTTTAAATTTCAAAATTAAGGGGTTTAAATTGTTTTCCTTGATATAGGAGACATCTGCCATGATTTCTACACCCAAATAGACTGCTTTCTGAACCACTTGTGCGTCGCTTATCTGAAGACCATTACCGGTCAAGATCTGAGTTTTGTTCTGATTCAATCGATAACACAATAGTTTTCCAAAGATATCTGCTTCTTCCTCGATTAAAGCATTCACAGGATTTGAAGTCATTATGGTGAGATCATCGGCATATGCCAATATTTTTCTATTCCCCCAAATGTTCCGCACTCCAGCAATCAAATTGTTAGCTTCAATCCTTCTAACCAGCGTATCTATATAAAGCGCAAACAGTAGGGGTGAGCAAGGACACTCCTGCCGGGTCCCTCTACTAATAAATATAGGGTCCGACATCTCCCCCATGATTGAAATTCGTGCGGTCGGACTTCTATACATTGATTTCATAGCCGTGATGCATTTGTCTCCTACTCCTCTGTCCTTTAAGATTGCCCATAAAAAAGACCAGGGGACCCTATCGAAGGCTTTCTCTGCATCAAGCAAGATAAGCCCGATAGGGTCCCCGGTAATACCTGCCGCATCAAAGAGGGTAATAACCCTCTGGATGTGATCTATGGTACTACGTTCAGGTGCAAATCCATGTCGAATTGGGAAAACTAATCTCTTAATATAGGCTGCAAGGCGAGCAGCGAATATCTTGGCGTATATTTTAATGTCGCGGTTTATTAAGGTAATAGGGCAATATGACCCCATTTCATTAGGTGGTTTTCCTTTCTTAGGAAAGACAACTATATTAGCTGCTTCCCAAGACTTTGGGACCCCATGGCCAATCTGGGCATTCACATAAACGTGCTTCATTATTTCTTGTAGGGAGGAGGCAAAGATTTTATAAAACTCACCAGGTATAGTGTTGGGTCCTGCTGCCTTCCCACTAACCAATGAGCAGATAGCACCGTATGTCTCCTCTGATGTTATTGGAGATTCTAAGGCTTCTCGCTCTTCTGGAGTTAGTTTCTCCGCTGGAGCTCCGGCCACAAAATGGTCCATTATCTCCTAATCATTGCTAATATCCTCGCAGTAAAGCTTCTGGTAAAAACGGTGAAAGGCAGCTCGAATTTCGCTAAGTTCTGTGACCGACTCTATCCCTGGATCATCTATCGATGAAATGCCTCCTTGGGTTGTGCGTTGTCTCACCTGCATCGCCAGCACATGACCCGCCCTTTCCCCACACTCATACAGTCTGGACCGCCAAGCAGCATATTTCCCTTCTGCTTTACTCGCTGATACTTCTATGATAGAGGATTTGGCAGCAGCAACCCTGGTTTGTGCCTGTTCTACTTCTCGATTGTTGGTAATAGCCTGCATCAATTGAGTTTCAGCTACACTCAGCTTCTGATATTGTTCCTGACGAAAATGTTTCTCCTTTGCCTGTGCAGCCCAGCCATATCCAGTAGTTTCCCCTCTGATCCTGGCATTGAGTGTATCCCAGATTATCTCAACATGCGCACTTTCCCTGTTTTCTTCCAAAAATCTAGGAATCCACTCCCTCAAATGTTGCACATAGTCATCCTCATATAATAATGCTCTGTTAAAAGTCCAGTGAGAAGTAAGGGGTTTTCTTGTCTGTAATGAGATCTCCAACACTGGTGGGTTGTGATCAGACATCACCCGAGGGTATTTCTGTTTGTTGGATTTTGTTAAAATCTCTTGCGATAAGAAAACAAATTCAAGCCTAGCATGGTTCTGATGTGGGGCAGAAAAAAAGGTATATCCTGCATCCTGAGTTTTAAGTATGGACCATGCATCAGAGAGGCCGTGGATCTTGCAAAAATTAGAAAGTGCTTTAAAGACTTTAGGTTTTCGTCCAACGTATGAGCTTCCACCTATTTTCCCAATTCAGCCATAAAGATTTCTATTATCATCCCCACAGATGATTAGGGGTAGGAGCCAGCCCACCAACTGAACACTCAACCAATCAAATAAGGTCGGATCATCAAGTATCGAACCATAAAGAGAGCATAGAGTAAAAGTGTAACCTTCGGTGAGGCATTGAGTAATAACCCATCTGCCGTTTTGATCGGATTTGGAATGTGGGAACCTTAAACCTGTGCTCTTCTTTGCCATCACCGCAACCCCTCTTGTGCGGGTCCCCTGTATAGTAGCAGAAACCAAATGATATCCTTCTAGTTCATTGATCCTAAGTCTACTGGCCTCAATGTGAGTCTCTTGGAGACAAATTATGTCTGCTTTCAGATATTGCACATCCACATTAATCCTTTGTTTTTTCAAGGGATTATTCAGGCCACAAATATTAATTGAGGCTATCCTTAATTTATTTAACACCATTTTTGAATATACAACATGTCCATTCTACACTTCTTCCTGTTTACCCCTACTGCTGACACTAAAACTACCATATCTGACATCTCAAATACAACAAACAGGGTCGCCACACCCACCCCCTGTAACTTCCCCCTACCCTCTATCCCTAGGCAAGAAAGGTCCGAAGACCCTTGTGATGCCTCCTGCATGAAGCTGCTCTCCCCGCAACCCGTCCAGCTCCACCCACCAGAAAACCAAACTGAAAAAAAACCCTAAGAGAACCCCCACAAAAGAGAATAGAAAGCAGTTGAGCAACTTAAATAGTTAAGATAGCAGCGCCCCTCCCCTTTCCCCCCCAAAAAGTAGATTCTATCTAGTCACATACCTGTCAGCTATCCCTCAGTTATCCCTCAATTATCCCTCAGGCCCCTTGGAGACCCTAGTCTCCGAGATGTAATGAAGGTAATCTTGAGCTTGAATTTCTGATGTGAATATTCTAGTAGTACCCTTATAAATAGTTTTAAGTCTTGCTGGACTAAGTAAAAAAACCTCTGCTCCTATCCTTTGGAAAGGCGAGATTAGTTGGCGGAGCCTCCACCTTCTCTCTACCGTGATATGGCAGAAATCAGGTCTAACATAGAAGGAGAGACCCTCCGCCGACTGTCGTGCCTCAGGTCTGGCTTTGCCAAATACTGACTGGCGCAGGAGAAAATTGCCAAAAAAGATTAATATGGCTCTTGGTTTGTCACTAGAGTTATTAGGGTCGTGTTTCATTTTAAGCATGAGAGGGAAGCGGTGAACCCGCTGAATCTCCTTTTCCCAATCCCACTGCCCAAGCTCAGGAAAGCCCCCTTTCAGCAGGCGGAACACAAAGCATCTATGGTCATCCCCCTCCACATTTTCAGGGATACCAAGAAGATTCAAGTTTCCACATAACGTCCATCATACGGGATACATTTGAGGAAACCTGTCAGGCTGAGCTGTCTGCGCCAGTCTCTTGTGCTACCACTCTTTCCTCCAGGGCGGCCGTTCTCTCCGTAATCTCAGCACAGGATTTGTTTACTTACTATATTGCTCATTGAAGCTTCTTTGTTGCGATATGGGCGCGTTGATGTTCTTGTCTTGCTTCACCTTGTATCTGTTTAACGGTTGCATATATCAGAGTCATTGGGGGGGGCTCTTTTGCATTTTCAAGCTTATCGGTCGGATTTATAGATCCGCTACCACTGTCTCGGTTATCATGCCCGCCAATCTCACTCAGAAGCTGAGTAGTTGAGTAGTCCCATTTGAGCTGGCTATGATCAGATCCTGATTACCCAGACTCTTGCAATACTCCGACACTTTTAGATTTTTTCCTGCGTTTGGTTAATGAAGGGAGTCGCTTTTGTGTACTGGGATTAGAGAGAAGGCTGTTGGAATCCGTCCCTGAGTTGTCAAGATCAGTTGGGTCACTGGGATTAGACAGATCAGAGTCTTCATTAAGAGAAAAAAAAACGTTCTCCATATTCCGGTGTTTGCGGGCACTCCTCCAGTGTAACAATAGGCATAGGAGTAGAGTGATTAACTGGATTCCCTTTCCTATGTACAGTTTCCCCCGTGTTTCCATCCTTATCAGTGACACCATCTGCCCTACTGCTAACTAAGGCTTTGTGATTCTCCACATCTCCCCATGCTGAGCAGGGGTCCCCTACATCCACCACACTGATATTGCCATTGTCTCCTGGGTCTCTATTTCCTCTAGTAACCCTTTAGACAGTACTGGGAGTAGCTCCTTCTCAACTCTCTTTGGTTTTGCTGCAGGTTTGCCCAGTCCAGAAAATATCCCGGGTATCATCTGTTGCTTTACAGAGCTGGCATCATTCCCCCTGCCGCCTCTGTTACACCACCAGCCGCGGCGCTTTTCTCGCCGCGATCCCGCGGGGGTATTGATTGTTTTGGCGGCATGTTTCGACCAGGGAGCTGAGATCGACGTCTTTCACCAGAGGACTCCGCGACCACCACCAACACCGCGAACGCCTTCAGCACCGCCCTCAGAGGTGTACTCACAAATGGCCAAGTAAGTAGTGAAAAGATTTGTATCTTTACTTTCCCAGTCACGCCGCATTTGTTGACAGTTGCGATCAGAATCCGGTTCAATTTATCCATCTAGAGTGGAGGATTTAGTCCATTGTGGAGCGCTGGACGAGCGGCTTCAGCAGTATTCACACAGCCACTATCTTGCCTCCCCAAGCAGGTTTGTTGCATTAATCACCATGCTTTGTTTGTTACATGACTATTGCTTGGTACATGAATATTGTCCCTACCTAAAATAGTTCAGGCAAACACACCAACTGGAGATGCAATGTACCAACTTCATTGAGTTTGTAAAGAGAAACAACCAGGCAAACTGCAAGCAGGAAAAGGAAGTCTCACCAACACCATGCAATAGCCTGTCAGCTTCCCAGCAACAGCACAGAGTGCGAAGTCACTGTTTGTCAGACACTCCCAGACTTACCTCCGATGAGCAGTGTGATTCCAGCCACAAAACAAATCCTCAGCTTAATCATGGGCTCGTCCTTGAGGAACTTGACGCAGTCTAGCCCGAGGAGTAGGGTGATGAAGCCGAACCCCGCTAGGATGTCTGCTGTGATCATCAGCCCTCGGGTCACCACCAGCTTCACTGCAAAGCAGGGAGGGATGTTAGAGCATGGGACATAGACATGGACCAGTGAAAACACCAACCACAGACAGAGACATGCACCAACAAGCTTCATCCAGAGATGCACTAAGGTCTCGATTACGAGTTCCAAGGTATACGTGTGCGGTAATAACACACTCAAGGCCTGATAGACAAACTGCACTTTGTAGTAAGTTTTGTAGTACTACAGTAGAACTACAAAACCTACTACAAAGTGCTATTCATAAACTGCACTTTTGTGGTAACTTATACATGTAACTTACACTTTTGTAGTAACTTTTACATGTAACTTATACTTTTGTAGTAACTTTTACATGTAACTTACACTTTTGTAGTAACTTACACGTCTAACGTACTTTTAATTACTTACACATTATTAGTAACAAACAAGTGTAACATATACTTTTGTAGTAACTTACACATGTGACTTACACTTTTGCTGTAACATAAACTTGTAACTTACACTTTTGTCATAACTTACATTTCTGTAGTACTTACAAGTGTAGCTTACACTTTTGTAATGACTTACATTTTAGTAGTAACTTACAAGTGTAACTACACTTATGTATTAACTTACACATGCAGTTTACATGTTTTCAGCAAGTCCTGCACTACACATATCTGACCACTGGCAACACAACACCCTCCCATAAAAAATATTGGAGATAGGGACTTAAAATAAAATCCAATATGAATTAATGATAAATTAGGTTAAATTATTTAAAATAATCAAAATTATAAATAAATATACACTAATGTTAAAAAACTAAAAACAATGAGCACATATTTATTTTTAATTACAACATATTTAATAACTGACCTATTTTAAAGCATACTGTAACATTAACATTTAAAAAAATAACAACATTATTATAATCATTTCTATACGTCATTTTTAATGTTAATTAATGAACAATAAAAACTTTCTTCAGGTGGGGATTTATTTTTTAACTTACATTTCAGCAAAATAGTTCTCATTTAATTTATTATATTACTAATAACTAATGTTTTAATTCAAAATTAATTTCATAAAGCTGTACTATTTGTCTATTATGTTGTACTTTTGAAGTAAATACATAAATTCAATGTACATTAATGTTAAACATAGACTATGTTTAGTATTTATTTTAAAGTTAAAACTTTTCTATTTTTAATTTCCCATTCACTTCTGCACACCTGATAGTATTTTTAGCAACTTGATCCTTTTGAGCTAGAAACACATTTTGATATTAAATTCTGCAAATTATAAAGGTGATTGTAGATTATTGTGCAAATGCTGGAAATTCATAAATATGCGGAAAAAGCCACAGCATCACATAATTCCAGTGGTACTGACTTTTAAAGCATCTAAAAAAGGTATTTATGTATGTAATAGAACATATTACAGGTTTGCATGCAATAATAAAATAGAATACAAATTCTGGGCCCGATTCACATAAGTAATCTGAGACAGAATCCTAACTTTACAACTTTAAACTTAAGTTTTGGTCTTAAGTTAAACTTAAGACCAAAACTTAAGTTTAACTGAGACAAAATCCTAACTTTACTACGACTTTCGGTATTTACAAAGGGCATTTAAGAGTAGTAATGTTAGAATTTTGTCTCAGTTAAACTTAAATTTGACTTAAGAAAAACTTAAGACCAAAACTTAAGTTTAACTGAGACAAAATCCTAACTTTACGACTTTCGGTATTTACAAAGGGCATTTAAGAATAGTAATGTTAGAATTTTGTCTCAGTTAAACTTAAATTTGACTTAAGAAAAACTTAAGACCAAAACTTAAGTTTAACTGAGACAAAATCCTAACTTTACTGCTCCTAAATGCCCTTTGTGAATATCAAAAGTCGTAAAGTTAGGATTTTGTCTCAGATTACTTTTGTGATTTGGGCCCGGTACTTTTATCCCCTAGTTGGCTTAATTTTTAGAAAACCTAAGGACTGGTTGTTAAAAAAAGAACATGACACTTTGCTCACACTAGGCAGCTCCTCACTTGTAATTGATTGTTGTTGCGTGTGTACTTATCAAGAAAGATTGAGAGGAGGGTTGGTGTGTGTGTGTGTGTGTGCGTAACCTTTGTTCTTTATTTCTTGCTGTTTGACCAGTGTACTATATGCAGGGTAGAATATGCCTCCTTTTCACGCATGCCGTCCCCCTGCATGCAATTACAATGCGGTCATTACAACAACTGCGTTGTAACAATGCATACCATTACCCCGCAAGTTGGAACAATGACTTGCAGGGGGGTGCTGGATGTTGGAATAGTATAATTTACTATTCCAACTCCAGTCTGTGCTGACAGTAGGGATGTTGTTGGATTTTAAATTCAACACCTTCTTCCCCCCTCCACAAGTCATTGTTTCGACTTGCGAGGTAATGGTATGCATTGTTACAACGTGGTCGTTGTAACAACCACGTTGTAATTGCATGCGGGGTGACAGCTTTTTGTGAGGGCTGTTTACCTGCGGGGAATATGCCTCCTTTTCACGCAAAGGTCAGTAGTGTATTATTGTACTGTAAACTGGATTTGTTTGTGTATGGCCTGGTATATGTGGGTGACAAGCTTGAAGGGAGCAAGTTTGCGAACCAAGAGCTAGTGCTGTTTTTTTAGGTGGTTTGTGATGTGAGTGCGGGGAAGAGTTGGAGCATTAGTCTGGCTGACCTGGAGATGCGAGGGTGAAGTGTGTGGAGATGCCCACGCAGAGAATGTTGCCATTGTCTTGTTTGCAGGTTATCAGATCCTGGATGACTATTCTCTGGGTGCCACCAGAAGATCTTTTGGAGGAGCTTGAGGGTGTGGAATCATGATGATGCCACAGTGTTATTTAATTGGTCATCAATAGTTATTTGTCCACCAGTAAGCCAAGGTTCCTGGTTTGATTGGTTTAGCTGGATGCTTGTCCAAGCTTAATTGGTCACCAGGCTTGATTACAAAGTGTGGTATCGTTCCTGAAAAGTACCACTTAAGTTTTCTCTGAATTGAGCTGGTTAATGATGAACTAGTGTTGTTGTCAGTTGTGCATATCTTGTGATGGTTTTTACCCCTCTGGTCTTTATTCCTATGTATTTTAGGTTGCATGGATATCTCAGTATGTATCCCACATTGCTTGATTATTCAAACATTAGACAATTCTATTACTGAAAATAATACTTTATCATTACTAATAGAAAACGCAGCCAACATGGTGAATAAAGACTTAACACTTTGCCTCACTGTGGTGGAAAGGACAATGTGACTATTGGAGTCAATTCCATTCAGAAAATGAACACATTATTTGACTTAATTTTACAGTCAGCCAACCTCTGCACGATCCTTGAAAAAGGCCATCAGCTTATTGGTCTGAGCGAAACATGTGGCAATTGGGTTTTGTACCATGAAGAATAAATCATACATTTTCATCAATACAGTTGTCTATGATTTGAAATATTACATCTAACCTTGTAAGGAATTCAAATTTCCAGTGGTGCGCGAGACTCCATTTAACTTTCATTCTTGGAAAGTTTTGTTCTGAGTAATAGGAGCCAATCAACTGTGTTGAAATGGCACCCAATGATTAACACTGTTTCTGTACTTTGTGATTGTGCCAACATACATAGTACAGAGGCTCTTTCTCAGTACCATTATAGAAAACATATGCACTCTGATTCAATACAGTTTATTATTTTAGCATTTAGTGTTCAGGTTAGAGTAAAGTATAAGACCAAGCTAGGTTTACTGCAAACATTATTACTATGTATAAGTGTTTGGATTAGCCTTCCTTTTTAATTACCTCAAACAAAATGTATTCATAGGGTTAAAATTTAGGATTATGGTTACTTTAGTGTAGTGTATAGGACTAGGGTTAGGGTTTTCTCTTAAAATAAATTAACTTTAACTATATCTAATTGAATTACTAACACATAGCAACAGAAAAATGATTCATCTAGTATTTGTATCGATTAAGGGTTATAGATTGCATTTTCTATCTTTTAGTTAGTGTTGTCAAATTTATTTAAATGTATTTTACACATTCTTATAAAATTGTTTTTATGGTTAGGGTTAGGTGTAGTGCTGCATTTGAGGAAAGTGTTAACTTTAGTATTACAGTCTGGAGTGGAAATAAGGTTAAAGTTAGGTTTAGGGTTGAGGTTAACATTCATTTATAAATTAACTAATTTAAAATACATGCAATTTAATTACTAGTACAATTGTAACTGCTGAAGAAACATGTAAACCCAATAATTACATTAATTAAGGATTATAGATTATAGTGTCTGTCTTGGTGTAATGTAATTAAATATAAGTTAATTCATTTTGATATATTAGTTGTAAGGTTTAGACTTAAGATTCACATTGGGGAGGGGTTATCTTTACTGTTACAGTAAGGGTTAGAAATAGGGTGAAGTTTAGTTTTAGTGTTTCGATTATTGTTGAGGCACAGGTTGAAGTGACGGGGTAGAAACAATGGGCTTTTAAAAGTTAGAGATAAGAGTGTTTAAGTGATGGAGTTGAAGTAATCATCATTTCAATGTTATAGATAAGGGGGTGAGAAATTCTTTACAGAAGTGAGGGAGTGTTGGTATTGATTGTGGTTAAAGTAGTGACATATACCCCACATAGCATAATAGAGCACTTCAACCAGAATCCCGATTCAAACAAACTGCGTCTCAAAGATGTCAGTGATGTGAGAACAAGCCTTGCAAAAAACTAGAAGGAAAGGCAGACAACTCCGCTCATCTAACAGCAGTTTAGTGTTTAGAAAGCACCGAAGGAGTTGACATGATCAAATGCATTAGATCCCACAAGCCTACTGAGTCAACACTAGTGGGAACAGATTTTGAGACACTGTTTGGCCATGTACTTTGTCATTTAATGTGATGAGATGCAAGTGTCTTCTCCAATGTGAAAGGTTTTCTGAACCTGGCATACTTTGGGCTTCACATCAACATGCATAATCTCTAAATGATATACATTTGTATACATCCGAGTGTAGAAAATTCCGTACATTCACTTGAGGATTTCCAAGGTATGAACTTAATGCTGCAGTGTTTTTAGTGCAGGATATTCAAACATATGAAAGATGTATGTCCTCAAAGGAGACAGACCGCTTTGTCATGAACATATGTCGTCTAAAGAGGTACATGTAATACAAAGGCTTTCAAATGAGGTCCGGAAGAGGCAGACTGTGGCAAACTTTCAAGGTGCCCGCATATCATAAATTTACATACAATGAATTTAAATGAAACTCATTATTGTCAGTGTTAATCATAAAAATCTGACATAGATTTGATCCACTTGACCCTACATTGGACACCCTCTGAAACAACATTTTCATTTTAGATGTGCATGTAAACATTTACCTTTTAATTGTAAAACCTCAGAAGAACGCTTGATATTTTTGAGTCCACAGTCTATGTTCAAGGTTTCTGAGCTTTCTTCTGCCTCGCCTGTCAATTTAATTATACACTATCAGCTTCTTCATCTTGCAGTATCATTTCAAAATCATATTCTGCCCCTACCAGCTCTTACCCTCATGGAGGCCTTTGTGTCACACAGTATTGAGTTAACTAATTGCTGTTTGAAGAGCTTATCACAATTCACCAGATCTGGTTGCCTGAACCAAAAATCTAAAGTATACCTGGTTATTTAAAAACCCTGAGACCAGCCAACACCACGCTGTGGATTATTTGCAAGTTCGACCCTAAGAATTTATACTTGAAGACTTTCAACCCATGTGCCCAACCTATGACTCTATTTCCTGGTGCCTCAGATGGAGTAAGAAAATCACCATAAATTTAGCAAATCTGTATAACCTTCACCTGTTTGGCTTGGCGACGCTATCTAAGGCTATTATCGGAGTCACAGTCATCACTTTACTTGCCGCATTTTTACTTTCCTCCCCCACCCTTTGTCCCCTCCACTCAATTAGTCTTCAGCCACCTTACATGCTCTGAACACTTCGAGAGAGACATGCATTTGGTAACATACTGAAAAATCTCAAAAGCTTATGGAATGCCCAAATGGTTTCCAGTCACATTAGAGGCACTCTATTCAGAAGCAGGCAACCATAGAGAGATTCTGGATACCCAAACACAGTAGGTCTGTTCTTTGCTGGTGATATTATCAAGAGTGTCTGAGTGAAATAGTGAGTGAGTGAGTAGGTGAGTGAATCAGTGAATCAGTCAGTCTGTGGACAAGAGAACATATTTCTTTTTTTAGGGCAGGCAGTGGTCCCACTGCCTGGCCTTAAAAAATAATTTTGCAAATGGGAACCCCTTACCATTTACGAATGCATTACCACCTACTTGAAGTAGGTGGTATTTGCAAGTGTTTTGTAACCACAATTGTGGTTGCAAATCATTGGTACATGGGTTTGAGACTCACTATTTGAAAGGGAACACCCCTTCCAAATAGCGAGTCGCAAAACCTATTTAGCGAATCGCACATAAATTGCGACTCGCTAAATGGGCTTTGTACATGGCCCATGATGTTTTTGCATGCGCAAACGGGTTCGCAAACGCATTTGAGCATGCAAAAATGGGTCATACATCTGGCCCTTACACTACAACTCCCAGAATGTATTAGATTGTCAAAGTACAGCGCCGGACTAGAAATAAGAAGCCTGCTTTAGACTTGGGAGCTAAAGTGTAATCCTCTGATTTAATTATGGAATGGTAAATCCTCAATTGAGGCTTCTCTTCTGATGGAAAATCTTCCAGGGAATGTCCTGAGGAAGGACATTCTGTTGAGTGTCTCCTGCAGATGAGAACTTCAAACGGGGGAGGCACAACATCTTCACAAGCAGGGGGCGTTCCACTGCCACTCACTGGTTCTTGAGGACACGACACAAGGTGGCATCACCAGCCTGCCTCTGTGATTCCACCTGTCTGCAGCAGACCATCCATTGCTCCTGAACCCCCTGAGTTCACAGCTGTCCCTCAGCCCTCAAAGGAAGATAAGATTTGTGCTAACAAATCCAACTGGGTACGCACTGTAACCCCAAGGATTTGGAGGTCCCAAGCCATCATTTAATTTGGGGCACCCCTGTGCAGAAAAACTTTGAATTGTATTACCCATTTCTTGTTCGTTCAAGCCTGCATGATGCCATGCAATACTAAATTATATGTTATAGTTTAATAGGGTCACACAAAAGCAGTTGAAACCTGTTCTGTCCGGGACCCCAAAAGTCCTTAAGATGACACTGAGTAGACAGAGTCAGAGATAGAGGCAGGTAGAGAGGAGAGAGATAGAGGTTTAGATAGAGTAAAAGAGAAGTTCACTTTCCCAGAGGGTCCCTTGGAAGGTGGGAGCCCTGGGCGACTGCCCACTTGCCCATGCCTTAAAACGAATCTGGAGATACGTACATGGGTGTTCCGCCAGGATGGAGTCATACTCGTCACAGGTCCGGATTCCATCGAAGGCATTGGTGACACACTCCCACCACAGTCCACGACACTTGGTACTCACCTGCCGGGGGGAAGAACAGAGAAACATCAGCAGTGGAGGGTGGTGCAACAGGAAAACAGAAATAAACCAGGAAATTATTGAATTGCATGTAACATACAGTCAAAACAAGACCAACTTTAATCCTCCAAGCAGGACTTCTTGCTACAACACCATAAATCTACAAGCATTGACAAAACCAATAGGTTTGACTTTCCTAGAGTGCATTTATACATGCAGGCAGATAGACCACATACACACAAATATAAATGAAACATAGATGTAAATATATAGACCTTACCATTAAGACGCCATTGCAAACACAGACATACCCACCGACAGAAGCTCACACATAGACCAGCAGATGAACAGGCACACATGTGCACAGAACTATCTATATGCATTCATGCAGACAGGGCACCTAGACTTAAGAGGTGAGTGAAAAGGAGGAAACAAGAGAGAGGGAAAGATGAAGGAGTCTTGTGAATAGAATTATCACCCCCAAAATAGAGTGATGGTCGGTGGCAGACCTTAGGCCTCTGGTGGGAAAGGAGGAAGCAAGACTGGAAAACAGGTTGCAGGACAGAGAAGGAAGAAAGCAGGAGTGGGGTAAACTAAGAGGCATATGTACAAGGAAATGGCACTGCGTCAAATTTTGCAACGCTGCACTGCACCAGTTCCAAAACACAGGGATGTGACGTATTTACAAGACAGTTCACCCCTGAGTTTTCCTAAGCGTTGGTGCTAAAAATACCTGCCTAGCGCCAACACAGACACCCTTGCGCCATGGTGCAAGAGTGCCTGCGTTGCAGGGAATGATTGTTTGTCTGCAGGAAGGTGTCCCTCCTTTCACATAAACCATCAATAGTGGTGAATTGTTACTTCTATGTGTGCTTCAGAAAGCAGCACCTATAGAAGTAGCAAATCACCATTATTCAATGATTATTTTGTGCAGGAAGCGACACCTAAATGCACAAAAACAAGTATTTCTCCTCGTTGCACCAATCTAACGCCTGCTTTTTCATGGCATTATTTATTGGCGCTGCCTCAGATTTAAAGATACTTGTAAATTTGGGGCTGCATCAAAAAGTAATGGGTGTTGCGATGGAACGCCCACAGCAACACCCATTGCACGCCCCTTTTACGCAGACACCTGCGTGAAAGGGTATTGTATTTACAAAGCGGCGTTAAGCCACAGAAAGTGGCTCAGCTCCACTATGTAACTATGGAGCAGGGCATTGCACCACCAGACCATCGGTGGCACAATCCCCTTGTAAAGATGCCCCTTCATTTCATGGGGGCATGCACAGTGTGAGGAATTAGGGCTTGAAAAAGAGCTATGAAAGTAGACTTAAAGGGGATGTCTGGTATCCATGTCTGTAAACCAGCAAACAGAGACTGATGCACACTGACAAGAAACATACAGGCAAACAGGTAATGCCACACAGCACAGACACAGTCTCTATGCCAGTTCTGGTGCCACCTGCTTTGGTGTGATCACTTGTGGACAGTAAATGAACCCTCTCTGCATGAGTGTTGAATCCTTTGCTTCACAGGGTCAGACTGATTTGCATATGGCCATGTCTGAACTGGGGTGGCGGAGTGAGCTAAAGAATGATGATGGATTAAACCCATATCAGTTGACTGGGGGTGAGTGCTTGCAATGTTCAACATTCCGTCAATCATCCCCTTTGGTTTTGCTTTGTTCGCCCTAAGTTGGCGGGGTATGCCCAGACGTGGGTCCCTTGCTCACTTTACCACTGGATTCAAGCTAGCCTGGCTGATGAGGGATATGAACCCGAAACTGGTCCCAGGATGCTTGTTTCCGGTCCAGGGAAGACATGGCTTAGTAGTTCGGGCTGGACTGTTCCCATGAGGCACAGGGTCAGACTGATTTGCATATGGCCATGTCTGAACTGGGGTGGCGGAGTGAGCTAAAGAATGATGATGGATTAAACCCAGATCAGTTGACTGGGGGTGAGTGCGTGCAATGTTCAACTCTCCGTCCATCATTCCCTTTGGTTTTGCCTCCTTTGCTTCATTCATCTACTCATACATGTGCATATCTGCTGCTCACATAAGACAAGGCATACAACACTGCTCCACCTTCATAAATCATTGTGTAGCCACAGTGACCTTTCTAAAACAAATTGTTAAATTCATTCCAAAACCAATAGCCTGATGCCCAGCAGACAAGGTGCTCATTAGCTAAGATTGTACTTATTTTTGTATTACTGATCTCAAATTCAATGCCTCGTGGCATGTCACAATAGAAAAAGTGCAAGAAAAAAACACTCCTGTATGTACATTTTGTCTGCAAGACCTGCACTTGATGCTTACCATATACAAAAGTCATGTTTCAGGATTTTCCCATCTCTCGTCCATCTGCCCAGGCAGTGACACCACTGCATTTCCCATCATCTTTCTGTTCAGGAAGGGACATCACTGTCTTCCCCTCATCTATCGGCACAGGAAGTTACCTCCCTTCCTTTCTTCTCCCTACTTCAACCAACTCATCAGGGTGTCCCATCGCCCAGGCGCCCCCAGTAAAGGCAGCTTCAACCTCAGTAATGCACTCAACGTGGCACAACATACCACACTACTAACACAACCCAATGGCCATATCCTCGGCCTTGCCTTCTCGACATCAATCCAGTGAAATCAACTAATATCCCTGGGTTTGACTGACTACCTAGCCGTGCCTATCTTAATGCTTACAGTCCTTCTAGCAAACCAAGGTCAACAAAAAAAGCAGATCCTTCGAAGACTTCTCCTTAGACAACCTAATGCTTGAACTCATCTCTCACCCTGGCAGCTCCTATTGTGAACCCAACACCATTCTAGACAACATCAACAATTGTTTAAAAGTTCTGCGAACATCCACACCCAATTATAAAGCGCAAGTGCAAACCAAAGACCCAGAACCCAGTACTCTAAAGACCTTGCTGACAATAAATGACCCGTCAGTAGACAAAAAAGAAAAAAAGGAAGGAAAACAGAACTCCAGAGGACCTCATGTTACTGAAACCCATCCAATCAATACACATACAGTTCATCACATCAGCCAAAGCAAAGCACTATAACAACACAACTAACAAAGCCATATAGACAACCAGAATGCTCTTCAAGACAGTGAAGCACAGCATCAATCCCCTGCCGGACCCACTTATTCCTCATTTCACTGATAAGTGCAATGCCATCAACCGCTTCTTCCATGAAAAGTACAGGAGATCCGGCAGCAATTCAACAATACCAACCCTTCTTCCGTTATTACACTCACCCTTTCCCGTAGAATTCTGCAATGGTCAGTCTTCAATGCCCTATATCTCCAAGGTTTCGCTGAATACTCAACTCCCTCAAAGTTGGGGGTAAGACGATGTCTTTGTACATTGCATAAGGAAAACGATATCTCCACCAATTCAAAGGCAATGCAAAGTTCTTAAGTCCCAACTCATTCCAATTTTTTAAGGGCCCTCTGTGAAACCAAAATTGTCAAAGAATACATTGCCAAAGAATACATTTGGTACCACCTCTCTCTTCTAAACATAGTAAAACCATTGCTTCCAGAAAGTGACTACATGGCTGCTGTTCAAGCCCCTGTATTCTTGAGTGTGAGAGGTGCTAATGTCCTTCTCCGTGGCCTTCCAGACTCCACACTGGCACTCTTTACGGACATCTGACATGTTGCAGTATGTCTCATCCAAGACTTGAAGAAACTTGATCACTTCACCCCCAGACTGATGGAACTCCATGGGCTCCATCTTGAAAACAAGCTGCATCACTTACAAAGCTATCACAACCAGGACCCGCTTACCTTGCAGACAAGCTCACCATCTCTGGTAGATTTCGGCACAACTGCAGCCAGGAGCCAGGACACCACCAGACTGCAGAGTAAGAAGTCTACAAATGAAAAGCAAGACAGCAGGCCTATTCTATCTATGCCCCCAGGATCTGAAACAACATCCTCGTATCCGTCAAGACCACCCTAACTGTGTCCAATTTAGAAGAGTTGAATAAAGAACACTACATCGCAATGCATTAACCATTGTCAAACCAGCTACCTCTCCTGTCCCTCCTTGACTTTATGCCTGTCTTTGACCATGTACTGTGCTCCGGTGCCTTTTGACTAGGTGTGGACTATAGAAATATGATATAGATACATACATATATGTTCCTTGTTTCACACAACTTTCCATTTGCAACCCCATTACACGTTCTATTTAACTATTTTTAAAATGCCCAGCTGTCTGCGTGTGTTTGTTTTACTTCCTGGCAACAGTTTCCAAGTGATTCATTGATGTAATTGCAGGAGACAAATCCTCGTCGTGGACCTGACACTGAGGTCCGAGCTGAAGCACTTAAAAGCCTCCGAAGACCCTATGGGGCAGATTTATGAGCCCCTTGCGCCACTTTTGCGTCACTTTTAACATGGGAAAAGTGACGCAAAAGTGGCGCAAGGGGCTCATAAATCTGCCCCTATGTTTTTAGGACACACTTTGGCCACCAGTGTCTGAAGAGGTTACTCTGCTGCATAGCACCACTTGTGATACATCTGCTTATGCTTCCCTGTCCACCACTCACCCAACCCAACCATTCTGGTTCATTTTCTGCTCCCTCCACCCACCCCTAGGTCTTCTGCCTCTTCTTCTTGGGTTATGGTCAACACGTTTTTGATCTGTAGTGCTTGGAAGCAGTTTCTCAGGGGCATAGACATAAACAAATGAAAACATTAATTACTAAAACCTGACACTTGGACATTTTTTTATGGCACAGAACTCAGCAGCAACCGCACAAACCTTCTCACCTCTCGTGTTAGTGAGGAGGCTTGGAGGAGGCTTAGGGCTTGATTGTATTTCATTGGCAAAATGGCAGATGATGCAGACATGCGTAAAAGCATCACTGCTGAACGGAGTGCGCTTCTTAGGGGGGGGGTGAAATGTGCACCTACATCCAAGCTTAATTCTCCCACAATGGGAAAATACACTAAATGTGCCCATGATTTCAGCCCTGCAATTTTTGGGGAGGTGGAGGGTTAACACATATGGAATTTGGAAACTCTGGGGGACTTTGTTCCAAGCTCACTGAAGAGGGTGAAGAGGGGAAATATATTTGAGGCATAAACAAAGACTGCTGAGCAAGTACATTTAAAAAAAATGTTATACATTTTTTTTATTGAAATCTTTGCTCATTGTACAGATTATAAAGGACATATACACCGCTCTACATTTCACTTTGAGCGAAGGAAGATACAATATGTAATAGCCAAATGCGAGGCTAGAATCAGGATGGTGCGTGTACGGGCAGTACACACTTCGTGGGAGAATCGTCATTTTCGGCACAGCAAATAAAAGATCTCCCATCACTCTAAACAACAGTGCAGCCGGTCATGACCCTCTGAAGGCACACCAGGCTCACCACACCCTTACCCACTTTTTGGGGCAGCCCCAACTTTGATAAGCCACTCGGTCTGCCCTCTGACACCAATCAAGATCCAATTCCCATGTCATTAATTACAAGCAGCTGTGCCTCCCAGTAGTATTTCCTGATATCAGGGACTGCCAGGCCACCATCGTAGATCCCTTGCGGTACTCTCCTGAGCGCAGTACGTGGGGCCCCAAATCCCCAAAGGAGAAGGCTGGCTTTGTGGCCCATGTTTTGGAAAAACTCAGGCAGGACCGGGACCGGGGTGTTTTGAAGAATGTAGAGGAGGCACAGAAGGGACATCATTTATAGAGGGCAGCCCTGCCAACCAGAGAGAGTGGTAGGCTCTGCCAGTGAGCCACATCTCCCCGGAGTATGTCCAGTTGAGGCAATATGTTTCTGTTCATAAACTGCTGACGGTCGCGGGTGACATTGATGCCAGGGCATTGGAATATCTCCAACACCACTGATGCTACATCATCAGAGGGAAACTGTGGCATTGCACATGCCAGGGGGCGGATAAGAGATTTGTTCCAATATATTTGGTAGCCAGAGTAGCGCCCGAAGAGGTCAAAGACCTCCAGTATTCTGGCCAATGACTGGGATGGCTGAGTAGCATGCACTCAGCGGATACCGAGACATGCTCTTCCCAGCCTCCCACTGACCAATCCCCTGTATCAGAGCGTCTAGGCCGCAAGCAGCTCCAGAGCCAGAGTGGACATCATGGGCAAGAGGGAGCAGCCCTGCCGGGTTCCCCTAAGCAGAGCAAAGCATAGGACGTCGCCCCGTTGTTTCGCACCCGGATCAATGAGCCTGGTAAAGGAGTCTGATCCATCCCATGAACTTCGTCCCAAAGCGCAAGCTGTCCAGTGTAGCAAAGAGATATGTCCATTCTATGCTGTTGGATGCCATTTTCGCATCTAAGGACATCAATATTGCTGGTTACGTTTAAGGAGATCCGGTCATATTCAGGACACCATAAAGGTGTCTCAGGTTGAGCCGGGTGCTTCTGTATGGCATGAAACCCGACTGGTCAGGGTGTATGATGGAGGTGATGACCCCACAAAACTTGGTGGCCAGAACTTTGGCCAAGGCCTTAACCTCCAGGTTCAATAGAGAAATTGGTCTTTAAGAACCGCAGTCGGTCGGGGGCGTCTCCTTTTTATGTATGACCATTTGGTCACAACCCACTGATCTTCGCAGTTTGTTTTCCATTGTTCTCTTTCCTGTTACCCCTACACTCACCCTCAGCGCCCTTCGACATGCCTGCTCCAAGCGATTCCTACCCCTCTCTGTCAACATCCTCAACCCCCTTACCCCTACCACCTCTGCTCTCAGCCTGTTGTCAAGGAAACACGGGGCATATTCATGAGAGCCCTGCTTCACTTTTGCACCACGTCAAGTGGTACATGCATGACACACGGCTTTCATAAAGATGTATGAAGCTATGCAAAGCCACCCAGCATGGCTCTCTGTGGCCTTAAAAATCATGAGTAAGGCAATGCAGTGCAAACCGCTGCGTCACATTACTCTGCGCCCAGGAGGCATTCCATGGGTGTTGCGTTTTTTTTTCCCACGCAACACAGATTCATAAAGTGGTGTAAACTTGGAGAAGCATCAATTCTGTATGCCTCACGAGGTGAGGCGCAACGAGGAGAAATATGTTAATTTCGCCTCGTTTTTCCATCTTTCCGTGTGTGCTGAATTGTGCCGCATACATAGAAAGAGTTAAATGTCTCGTAGGATTGGTTTTGTGCAGGAGGGTGCCCCTTCCTGCTCAAAAACAATCCTGCCTGCAATGGATGCACCCTTGCACCACGGGTACCTCTGTTGGCGCTCGGCTGCCTTAACGGCACCAGCGCAGGCGGAAAGGACAGGAATGCACCGCATCGCTTAATTACGGTGCATTCCTGCCATTTCGAGTTGGTGTAGGGCAGTGCAGCAAGGTGCCGGCTGCACTGCCCTACGCCAAAATTCCATAAATGAGGCCCCGTATATACTAGTGTGGGTTGGTGGCCTTCATCCAATACTCCAAGCCACTGCTTGGATCCTCAGGGTCACGATGACGTAAGCACAGCGGCTGCCACATCAGTACGTCCGCGCCCCCATTCCCCCAAATCCGTGTGGGTGGAGAGGGCAGTACCCAGAGCACTCAGAGCCCTACATTTGCACTGAAAGTTGAGGTGACAGCGGCATCGAATGGCATGGGGTCGCTTGGAGTAAAAGCAAAACACAGAGGGACTTCTTGATGAGAGGCGTACGCCGCTGGAGCAGCACTTGTATCGAAGCTATGGCAGTGCAAGCCTCTTAGCCATATCTATGAGGCGACGCAAAGTCACTCTGCGTGACTTTCCATGACCTCAAAGATATGGAGTAAGACAAAGCAGCGGAAGTCGCTGCGTTGCCTTACTCTATCAAGGAGGCATTCCATGGGCGTTGCGGTGGGTTTTCCCATGCAAAACCCATGCAATTTGTCACTGAGCCACATTTACAAAGTGATGTAAACCTGCGAAAGTGTTTAATCTATACGGCTCCTGAGGTGAGGTATAACGAGGAGAAATGTGCTAATTTCTCTTTGTTTTTTCCTCTTTCCATGTGTGCTGCATTCTGCAGTACACATAGAAAGAGGAAAATACCCCATAGGATTGGTTTTGTACAGGAAGGCGCCACTTCCTGTATAAAAACAATCCTGCCTGCAATGGAGGCACCTTTGCACTATGGTGCCAGGGTTTCACATTGGCGCCCGGTTGCCGAAACTGCGCCAGGGATGGCAGAGAGGACAGGAATGCACCATATTGCTTAAATACAGTGTATTTCTGCCCTTTTACTTTGGCGCGCTCCTCTATGCCAAAATGCCATAAATGAGGCCCCTAATATCTGTGCAAAGTGGGTTCAAGGAATGGGGCTGCACAAACACCTACAGCGTTTGACAAACACAAGCGTACCTAAGTTACTGAAAGTTGGGTTGCTTTGAATCCTAAGGCCAAATGAAGACAGGAGCAAACAATGTGGAAATGCACGTGACGTGAAGTGGTCCCAATACATGTAATGCTATTGCATATTACACATACTACACTATTTGGGCGGCCGTCTGTGTGTTGATATGTGTATTCAGCACTAGCCTTGAGTGTAAAAGTCACATAAATCATCACTTGGGATCTAGTATTCTGATTGTGCGCCATTGCACAATGCTAAGTCGTATTTTGTGTCACTAAAGCATGTTTTTTTTTGTGCTTGACACTATCAATGTGCAACACTTTGTAAACAGGCTGCCCTGTTTTTGATCAAGTGTGAAACATAACAGGGCTGAATTGCACGAACAGCGTTCTTTAGCAGATTTACCCCCAGTGTCCAGATCCATGTGGTGAGTGAAGTCTCCGGCCCCGCCAGCTGACGGGGCACCGCAGGTCATGGGAAGATGGCGGCCCTGGAGGTTTGCTGCAGACCGGGGTTGACAGTTGCATGAACATGTTTTAATGCGCCAATTAATATCTGTAGTCTAGCCATAAACAGACAGAGCACAGAGGCTGCACCCATGCGCTCATCAGAAGCAGAACCGACAACGGCAACGCACTCTACACAGGCATCGCCCAGAAACTCCTCAGGAAACTACACAACACTCATAATGCCTCTGCCAGACTCATCCTCAACATCCCACACCACAGCCACATCAGCAGCCCCCTGAGGGATCCTCAACAAAAGAATCACCTTCAAGCTCCTCACACACACCTACAAAGCCCTACACGACGTGGGACCTGTGTACCTCAACCAGCGCCTCGCATTCCACACACCTCCGCTCTGCCCGAATGGCCCTGGCTACAGTCCCACGTATCCGCAAGACCACAGCCGGGGGAAGATCCTTCTCCTACCTCACTGCGAAGACCTGAGCTCCCTGCCTCTGCCCCTCAGGCAGTCCCCGTCGCTGACTCAATTCAGGAAGGACCTCAAGACCTGGCTCTTCGACTGAACCAAAGCGCTTTTGACGGACCCGCAGTTTCACCCCATCCAGAGCCTTGAGACCCTTACGGGTGAGTAGTTGAGCTCTATAAGCCACCTGATTGTGTGTCAGGTGCAGCTGCACAGCGTGCCATCAGTGTTCAGAAGCACTGCCTGTGTCCAGGAACAGTGAAGACGGTGTATCTGTCCTCCCGTGTACCTGCCTCTTCCTTCTAGCACCCCAGACACTCTACAATGTCTTATGACAAAAATTCAATTTTTTTTATATTGGCACTTATCAGTACGCCATGTACTCAACATTTGGGGGTTTTCTCGCGCTCTGTGCAAACAAGAGTACTGTTGTCTAGGTGGTTTGCTTTCTGCCCCCTCTACAAATTTATATTACAAATATTTCCTGGGAGGAGGCAGGGCCGGCTTTAGCACTGGTGGCGCCCTGTGCGACAATGTTTGTTGACGCCCCCAATGACCACCGCTGCCACAGATTCCCTCACTACCACCATTTAACAGTGTCCCTCAAGTGTCCATAACCAGTCTCTCAGAGTCATTTAGATTTATAGCGCCACTCATACCAGTGTGAGGTGTCAGAGCACTTTACATCATACATATATTTAACAGAGACAATCACACGTATAAATCAGTGTATAGGAAATATTACATAAGACAGAGGATTACACGATGTAGGAGTCACATGTCGTCCATACTGGTAGGCAGTATAGTTTAATTAAGAGTGCTTGGTCTGAAAAATCACAAATTCAGAATTTAAAACATAACACTAATTGTTAGGGGTTCTCTTTAATAATAATAATTATTTCTACCCAAATGAACCCTTCCTGCAAGATTAGGTTAAGGAAAGACTGAGCAAAAAAACATGTAGGTCTAATATACACCTTACAGTTCGCATGCAGCTCTTTGATGACAGTTAATACCTCATTTATCTATATTAGGATTATAACTTTTAAACTGCAAGTAACAAAAACTTCTCTCTGACAAAAGCATAAACCCATTATATGCACTTTGTGATCTGCATGGCACACGTTCTTAGCAGCAGGCACATTAACCCTCTAAGCTATCTTGCGAGGAGTCAAACTTTCACTAGACAAAACTCTGTCTCTTTCCAGGAAGAACATTAATCACTGGAGTTATCTTGACATTTTTATGGATGTTTGAAAATTGCTGGAAGCAAGGAACGCGGCAGCAGGTGGTTTTCAAGCCATAATATATTTGCAAACAGGGCACCCCCACCCCAAGTCAACGCCCGGTGCGGTGGCACCCATCGCACTGCCCTAGAGCCGGCCCTGGGAGGAGGTGACGTGGCGAGCAGCGCAGTAACAAGTGAGCCACGGGCCCTGAGGCATGAAACGAACATAGGCCCCTGCGCTCCATAGTTCAGTAGTGAAGGGCAGACACAATCAGGATGGACTAGGCCCCTCCCACGCACAGCAACACAGGCACAGCTCCATGGGTGACTGCCTGACCGGGAACTGCCTGGTGGGACACAGACAGTGCTTTAAATGGGCCGGTACTCACCGGAACTGAGTACCTGTACCAGCACTTTTAAGTTTGGTCCCCTTGAGTACCGGGACTTCTTCTAGGACAAATGAGGGTACCGGTACTCGGGGTGGCCCAGCATTGGTGCAAACACCATTGTTATCAACAACGTTTATTGAAATCATCCCCGAACCCGAGGATGAACCAGGCAGAGAGCAGTATGCATAACACTCTCGTGATGTAGCGCCTACTCCATGATTCTTGTTGCACGGCGCCATCCTATTCACACTTCCAATTGGCTAATTAGGTCCAGCAAGGTGGAATGCATAGGCTGCTGCAGGCACAATCTCTGCCTGTCGGGGTCTGCCTCTGCTCTTCGGTCAGAATGTCCTTGTGCCTCCCGGCCTCACCTGAGAGCACTTCATACAATGAATGTCAGCTGGCCGAGGACTGACCACCTCCCACACAGCTCCAGGGCTCTCGATTGAACCCCAGGGGGAGCAGAAAGATCAAGAGGCCCTTTCATTTCTGGTAAACTGCAGGAAGCTAGTTCTGCGCAGGCCATTGGCGCAGCAGCTGCAGGATGTTTATGTCTGATGCCTGCAGTGTCTTTAAGCATTGCTCCGCAAGAACGACATGGGGTTAGCCAGCCACATGTTCCTTGTGCAATGTAAAACTTGCATTAATTCAAGCAGTATCAGTGAATAGCCCTCACACACCAAACTCTCACACAAGTTACCAGAGAGGTTACATTGCAGGGGCAGCAAAGGAGCTGTGACCTAACGTACAAAGCTGCCAACTTTAGAAGGTTCCAATCCTGGCATCGGCTCAACATCCTGCGATTGTGGACAGATGCATGTTTAAAAAAGTTCTGCCCCAAAGGAAATAAACATGGACACATGCTGTAGTACGTATTAACTAGGACATTTTAATTTATTTAATTCAGGAATTTGGTGATTTTCAAATTCCAACATCATTCTGGCACTGCCAAATCGCGTTCTGAATGTTTAGTTAGAGTTGTTAGCCCCGTCAAGCCCAGATGTTGATTTTGTGTGTGCCCGAACATAGGCTGTCAGTCATGTTTATTGCCGATTAGACTTGTTGAAATGATTCCATTTTTCCACTTCTTGCCCGACATCCTTACATAATGTCGATATAGGCAACCTCCCCCCGCAAGAAGAACATGGCGCGCACAGCAATACAACAATCACACAAGACATGTTTGTTGGAAAACATCTTGCTGCAGGTTTATTTCATACAAGGAGTATGCCAATGTGGTGGGTTAACTTACGGGCGATCCAAGGGCGGGCAGCGGTGACTGACCTAAGCAGCCCTGCCGGTCTGAGGAGCCAACTACACCGTGGCCAATCGGTGCAACCATTTATGTGGGGATTATCCCCCTTAAATACCTTGGACCACCACGCCATCCCTTTACTCACGCCTTTTTAGGGGCGGAGTATGGCATGGCACGCCCCCGGTTGCTCAGACTTACAACCGCCCGAAGGACTAGCGGGGGGCTGCCGTTTTCCTCCAGGGTCCTGCCGTAAAGACTCCTGGGGTTGTTTGGCTTCTGCACCCCTATTGTGCTCCTGAAGAGGGTACCCATATGTACCATTCAGCCTCCGGATTGCCCTGTAACTCCACCTGCAACACAAATTAACAAGTTTACATGTTCGTTCCCTGGCTACGCACCCCAGCCAACATGCTGGGTATGCGGTAGGGCGGGAGACAGCGTGACCAGGAGGAACCAAAACCCCAGCCAACACGCTGGGTATGCGGTAGGGCGGGAGACAGCGTGACCAGGAGGAACCAAAACCCCAGCCAACATGCCGGGTATGCAGTAGGGCGGGAGACAGCGTGACCAGGAGGAACCAAAACCCCAGCCAACATGCCGGGTATGCAGTAGGGCGGGAGACAGCGTGACCAGGAGGAACCAAAACCCCAGCCAACATGCCGGGTATGCAGTAGGGCGGGAGACAGCGTGACCAGGAGGAACCAAAACCCCAGCCAACATGCCGGGTATGCGATAGGGCGGGAGACAGCGTGACCAGGAGGAACCAAAACCCCAGCCAACACGCTGGGTATGCGGTAGGGCGGGAGACAGCGTGACCAGGAGGAACCAAAACCCCAGCCAACATGCCGGGTATGCAGTAGGGCGGGAGACAGCGTGACCAGGAGGAACCAAAACCCCAGCCAACATGCCGGGTATGCGATAGGGCGGGAGACAGCGTGACCAGGAGGAACCAAAACCCCAGCCACCATGCCAGGTATGCGATAGGGCAGGAGACAGCGGGACCAGGAGGAACCAAAACCCCAGCCAACATGCCGGGTATGCGGTAGGGCGGGAGACAGCGTGACCAGGAGGAACCAAAACCCCAGCCAACATGCCGGGTATGCGATAGGGCGGGAGACAGTGTGACCAGGAGGAACCAAAATGACAGCCAGATTGGTGGGGGCAGGTATAAGTACCTCACCACAACCCTCCGATGCACCATGATGCGGAATCTGCGCCAGACTTTAGGGACTCCCCGGGGGTCCCCACAACTACACGTGGAGATGTGCATAATGTGGCACTAAGGTGGCTGCCCTTTTGAGCGGGCTAACTGCGTGTCCCGCTTGCAGCCTCAATTCTTGCATATAAAGTCTAAAAAAGTTAGTAACATAGCCCCACCCCCTGTCCTGCCTCAAACCCCACCCCTTGTTCCACCCAAAACTCCACTCCTTGCCTATAGATCCATTTGGTGAGTACCTGCACTTATTATTTCCCATTTAAAGCACTAGACACAGATACAGCTCCTTGTGTGATTGGCTGACCGTGAACTGCCTGGTGGAACACAGATACAGCTCCATGTGATTGCCTGACAGTGTCAATGCTTGGTGGGATACAGATACAGCTCCATGTGTGAATGGCTTACCACAGCACTGCCTGTCAGGACACAGGTACAGCTCCACGTGTGATTGGCACACCATGGCACTGCCTGGCAGGACAAAGGTACAGCTCCATGTGGGATTGGATGACCGCGGCACTGCCTGGCAGGATACAGGTGCAG
Source organism: Triturus cristatus (assembly GCF_964204655.1). Lineage (NCBI taxonomy): Eukaryota > Metazoa > Chordata > Amphibia > Caudata > Salamandridae > Triturus > Triturus cristatus. The sequence goes on from NC_140594.1 coordinate 1,173,327,935, forward strand.
CTCTATCTGTGATTGGCTGACCACGGCACTGCCTGGTGGGACACAGATACAGCTTTGTCTGTGATTGGCTGACTGTGACACTGCCTGGTTGGATGGAGACACAGCTCCAAGTGTGACTGGCTGGCCGTGGCACTGCCTGGCAAGACACAGATACAGCTCCAAGTGTGATTGGCTAGCACAACACACATAAAGCTCTATGTGTGATTGGCTGGCCGTGGCACTGCCTGGCAGGACATAGGTCAATCAATCAATCAGGTGTTTGTTAGGTACAGCTCCACATGTGATTGGCTGACCCTGGCACTGCCGGGCAGGACACAGGTACAGCTCCATGTGTGATTGGCTGGCACAACGCGCTTAAAGCTCTATGTGAGAAGGCCTGGCCCTGCCTGGCAGGTCACAGGTACAGCTCCATGTGTGATGGGCTGGCACTGCCTGGCAGGACACAGGTACGGCTCCATGTGTGATGGGCTGGCGCTGCCTGGCAGGACAGAGGTACAGCTCCATGTGTGATGGGCTGGCACTGCCTGGCAGGACACAGGTATAGCTCCATGTGTGATGGGCTGGCACTGCCTCGCAGGTCACAGGTACAGCTCCATGTGTGATTGGCTGACCACAGCACTGCCTGACAGGACACAGATACAGCTCTTCTGCTCCACTGCAGCCAGAGACAGGGGCATTAAGCAGGCCAGCCCCTGCAGCGCAGAGGGCCCCAACCCTCCATGGAGCCCCAATTTATCCCAACGCCAATGAATATCTGTGAGACATGGGAGACTCAGGGGCCCCCATCACATTCTGCAGGGGGCCCCGTCATTGTGCGTGACCCCACTGGCCAGAGGCCGAGACGGGCATCCCTTCACCCCAGCCTTGTGTCTGCAAACCTCGGATTGATGCCCTCAGAGGCCTGGGGGGGTGCAAGGCCGCCATCTTATCATCAGCAGATGCCGGGCCCCATTTTCATCATCACCTGCCAGGCCGCCATCTTCATCATCACCTGCCAGGCCGCCATCTTCATCATCAGCAGCTGCCAGGCCCCATCTTCATAATCAGCAGCCAGGCCCCCATCTTCATCATCAGCAGCTGCCAGGCCCCCATCTTCATCATCACCTGCCAGGCCCCCATCTTCATCATCAGCAGCTGCCAGGCCGCCATCTTCATCATCAGCAGCTGTCAGGCCGCCATCTTCATCATCAGCAGCTGCCAGGCCCCCATCTTTATCAGCACCTGCCAGGCCGCCATCATCACCTGCAAGGCCGCCATCTTCATCATCAGCAGGGGCCATGGCCCCATCTTTATCATCACCTGCCAGGCCGCCATCATCACTTGCCAGACCGCCATCTTCATCATAAGCATCTGCCAGCCCGCCATCTTCATCGTCACCTGCGGCTGTCAGGCCGCCATCTTCATCATCATCACCTGCCAGGCCCCCATCTTTATCAGCACCTGCCAGGCCGCCATCATCACCTGCAAGGCCGCCATCTTCATCATCAGCAGGGGCCATGGCCCCATCTTTATCATCACCTGCCAGGCCGCCATCTTCATCAGCAGCTGCCAGGCCGCCATCATCACTTGCCAGACCGCCATCTTCATCATCATCACCTGCCAGGCCGCCATTTTCATCATCAGCGGGTGCCAGGCCGCCAGCATCACCTGCCAGGCCGCCATCTCCATCAGCAGCTGCCAAGTCTCGCATCGCTTCCCGGCACAGCCCTGGTCAGGACGCCTCATGGGGTCATCAGACCAAAGCCAGGAGGCCGTTCCTTCAGCTATTAATGCCCGGAGCAGCCTCGGACACACTTAGTATTCACGCTAGGCCCGTGTACGTGAAAATAACGCTCCTCATTAACCAAAAGAGCTGTTAATGGCGCACTTAAGGCCGACGCGGCTAGAGATGCCCTTGGACAGCGGGCACAAGGGTATCTCTGCCCCCGGGCACAGGGCTCGCCAGCACCCCCTGAGTCACTGCTGCTTTCATGGGACGTCTGGCACCTCCTGAAGGGGTGGGCGAGGTCACCGCTTGGATGTCCGGATGGGAGCTTTCTGAGAGGGACTGTCCTGGGGAGGGGGGATGTCATACACCCTAAAGGACAGGGGTGGCGGCAGTGACATCACACGCCCTTTGAAACCTTTCTCAGAGTGCCCTGCGCTTCATGCCTCATCCATGACCCCACAGAGCAGGGACAGCTAAGGGGGAGCTGGCTGAAGGGAGGGGCAGCTAGGAAAGTGTGCTTAGGACCACACAGCAAGTAAAGGGGAGCAGCTGAGAGTAAACGTAACCTGAGCGCCTCGTGGACAGACAGACAGTGCTGAAGTCTAGGAGCGAAAGACGCGCTTCTTCTGACTCCAGTCAGGTCCGGGGTGCATTCTATCATGAACCGAGAGACTAACACAGAAACATAGACACTGGAAAGACACGGACACTGGGGAGAAAGAGACACCAGAAAGAGATGGACACAGAGAGAAAGAGACACTGGAAAGACACGGACACTGGGGAGAAAGAGACACCAGAACGACATGGACACTAGGGAAAAAGAGACACAAGAAAGACATGGACACTAGGAAGAAAGAGACACCAGAAAGACACGGACACTAGAGAAAAAGAGACACCAGAAAGAAATGGATACTAGGGAAAAAGAGACCACAGAAAGACATGGAAACTAGGGAAAAAGAGACCACAGAAAGACATGGACACTATGGAAAAAGAGACACTGGAAAGACATGGACACTGGGGAGAAAGAGACAGCAGAAAGAGATGGACACAGAGAGAAAGAGACACTGGAAAGACACGGACACTGGGGGGAAATATACACCAGAACGACATGGACACTAGGGAAAAAGAGACACAAGAAAGACATGGACACTAGGACGAAAGAGACACCAGAAATACATGGACACTAGAGAAAAAGAGACACCAGAAAGAAATGGATACTAGGGAAAAAGAGACCACAGAAAGACATGGAAACTAGGGAAAAAGAGACCACAGAAAGATATGGACACTATGGAAAAAGAGACACTGGAAAGACATGGACACTGGGGAAAAAGAGACACTTGAAAGAAAGAGAAACCAGAAAGACAGGAACACTAGGGAAAAAGAGACACTGGAAAGACATGGACACTGGGGAGAAAGAGACACTGGAAAGACATGGACACTGGTGAGAAAGAGACACCGGAAAGATATGGACACTAGGGAGAAAGAGACACTTTAAAGAAATGAACACTAGGAATAAAGAGACACCGCAAAGACACGGACACTAGGGAAAAAGAGACACTGGAAAGACATGGACACTGGGGAGAAAGAGACACTGGAAAGACATGGACACTAGGGATAAAGAGACACTGGAAAGACATGGACACTAGGGAGAAAGAGACACTGGAAAGACGTTGACACTGGGGAGAAAGAGACACTGGAAAGACATGGACACTAGGGATAAAGAGACACTGCAAAGACATGGACACTAGGAAGAAAGAGACAATGGAAAGACATGGGCACTGGGGAGAAAGAGACACTGGAAAGACATGGACACTAGGCATAAAGATACACTGGAAAGACATGGACACTAGGGAGAAAGAGACACTGGAAAGACATGGACACTGCAAAGAAAGAGGCACCAGAAAGACATGGACACTAGGGAAAAAGATGCACTGGAAAGACGTGGACACTGTGAAGAAGGAGACACCAGAAAGACATGGACACTAGGGACAAAGAGACACTGGAAAGACGTGGACACCGGGGAGAAAGAGACACTGGAAAGACACGGACACTAGGAAGAAAGGGACACTGGAAATACATGGACACTAGGAAGAAAGAGGCACTGGAAATACATGAACACTGGGGAGAAAGATACACTGGACAGACATGGACGCTAGAGAGAAAGAGTCCCCAGAAAGAGATGGACACTGGGGAGAAAGAGACCCCGGAAAGACATGGACACTAGGGAGAAAGATACACCGGAAGACATGAACACTAGGGAGAAAGAGACACCGGAAAGACATGGACACAAGGAATAAAGAGGCACTGGAAATACATGAACAGTGGGGAGAAAGATACACTGAACAGACATTGACACTAGAGAGAAAGAGACACCAGAAAGAGATGGACACTGGGGAGAAAGAGACACTTTAAAGAAATGAACACTATGAATAAAGAGACACCGCAAAGACACGGACACGAGGGAAAAACAGACACTGGAAAGACATGGACACTGGGGAGAAAGAGACACTGGAAAGACATGGACACTAGGGAGAAAGAGACACTGGAAAGACGTGGACACCGGGGAGAAAGAGACACTGGAAAGACATGGACACTGGGGAGAAAGAGACACCGGAAAGACATGGACACAAGGAATAAAGAGGCACTGGAAATACATGAACAGTGGGGAGAAAGATACACTGGACAGACATTGACACTAGAGAGAAAGAGACACCAGAAAGAGATGGACACTGGGGAGAAAGATACCCCGGAAAGGAATGGACACTGGGGAGAACTAGACACCGGAAAGACATGGACACTATGGAAAAAGAGACACCAGAAAGACATGGACTCTAGGAAGACAGAGACACCAGAAAGATATGGACACTAGGGAAAAAGAGACACCAGAAAGAGATGGACACTAGGGAAAAAGAGACACCAGAAAGAGATGGACACTGGGGAGAAAGAGACGCCGTAAAGACATGGATACTAGGGAGAAAGATACCCCGGAAAGACATGGACATTAGGGAGAAAGACACCCCGGAAAGACATGAACACTAGGGAGAAAGAGACCCCGGAAAGACATGGACACTAGGGAGAAAGAGACCCTGGAAAGACTTGGACACTGGGGAGAGACACCTGAAAGACATGGACACTAGGGAAAAGGAGACACTGGAAAGTGGGAAGAAAGAGTCATCAGAAAGACATGGACAATAGGGAAAAAGAGATACTGGAAAGACATGGACATTGGTGAGAAAGAGACACCGGAAAGATATGGACACTAGGGAGAAAGAGAGACTTTAAATACATGAACACTAGGAAGAAAGACACACCGGAAAGACATGAACACTAGGAAGAAAGAGACACCAGAAAGACATGGACAGTAGGGAAAAAGAGGCAATGGAAAGACATGGACACTGGGGAGAAAGAGACACCGGAAAGACATGGATGCAATGGAAAAAGAGACACTGGAAAGACATGGACACTAGGGAAAAAGAGACAACAGAAAGAAATGCACACTAGGAAGAAAGAGACACTAGAAAGACATGGACACTAGGGAAAAAGAGACACTGGAAAGACATGAACACTAGGGAGAAAGAGACACTGGAAAGACGTGGACACCGGGGAGAAAGAGACACTGGAAAGACATGGACACTGGGGAGAAAGAGACACCAGAAAGACATGGACACAAGGAATAAAGAGGCACTGGAAATACATGAACAGTGGGGAGAAAGATACACTGGACAGACATTGACACTAGAGAGAAAGAGACACCAGAAAGAGATGGACACTGGGGAGAAAGATACCCCGGAAAGGAATGGACACTGGGGAGAACTAGACACCGGAAAGACATGGACACTATGGAAAAAGAGACACCAGAAAGACATGGACTCTAGGAAGAAAGAGACACCAGAAAGATATGGACACTAGGGAAAAAGAGACACCAGAAAGAGATGGACACTGGGGAGAAAGAGACGCCGTAAAGACATGGATACTAGGGAGAAAGATACCCCGGAAAGACATGGACATTAGGGAGAAAGACACCCCGGAAAGACATGAACACTAGGGAGAAAGAGACCCCGGAAAGACATGGACACTAGGGAGAAAGAGACCCTGGAAAGACTTGGACACTGGGGAGAGACACCTGAAAGACATGGACACTAGGGAAAAGGAGACACTGGAAAGACATGGACATTGGTGAGAAAGAGACACCGGAAAGATATGGACACTAGGGAGAAAGAGAGACTTTAAATACATGAACACTAGGAAGAAAGACACACCGGAAAGACATGAACACTAGGAAGAAAGAGACACCAGAAAGACATGGACAGTAGGGAAAAAGAGGCAATGGAAAGACATGGACACTGGGGAGAAAGAGACACCGGAAAGACATGGATGCAATGGAAAAAGAGACACTGGAAAGACATGGACACTAGGGAAAAAGAGACACCAGAAAGAAATGCACACTAGGAAGAAAGAGACACTAGAAAGACATGGACACTAGGGAAAAAGAGAAACTGGAAAGACATGAACACTAGGGAGAAAGAGACCACGGAAAGACATGGACACTAGGGAGAAAGAGACCCTGGAAAGACTTGGACACTGGGGAAAGACACCTGAAAGACATGGACACTAGGGAAAAGGAGACACTGGAAAGTGGGAAGAAAGAGTCATCAGAAAGACATGGACAATAGGGAAAAAGAGACACTGGAAAGACATGAACACTGGTGAGAAAGAGACACCGGAAAGATATGGACACTAGGGAGAAAGAGAGACTTTAAATACATGAACACTAGGAAGAAAGACACACCGGAAAGACATGAACACTAGGAAGAAAGAGACACCAGAAAGACATGGACAGTAGGGAAAAAGAGGCAATGGAAAGACATGGACACTGGGGAGAAAGCGACAATGGAAAGAGATGGACACTGGGGAGACAGCAACACCGGAAAGACATGGACACTGGAAAGAAAGACACTGAAAAGACATGGAAACTGGGGAGAAAGAGACACTGGAAAGATATGAACACTAGAAAGATAGAGAAACTGGAAAGACATGGACACTAGGGAGAAAGATACCCCAGAAAGAGGTGGACATTGGAGAGAAAGAGACACTGGAAAGACATGGCACTTGGAAGAAAAAGACCAAGGAAAGAGATGGACATTGGGGCGAAAGAGACACAGGAAAGACATGGACACTAGGAAGAAAGAAACACTGGAAATATATGGATACTGGGGACAAAGAGACTGGAAAGACATGTACACTGGGAAGAAAGATGCACTGAAAAAAGATGGAAACTCGGGAGAAAGAGACACTGGAAAGACATGAACACTAGAAAGATAGAGAAACTGGAAAGACATGGACACTAGGGAGAAAGATACCCCAGAAAGAGGTGGACATTGGGGAGAAAGAGACACTGGAAAGACATAGACCCAAGGGAGAAAGATACCCCGGAAAGAGGTGGACATTGGGGAGAAAGAGACACTGGAAAGACATGGATGGACACTAGGAAGAAAGAGACCAAGGAAAGAGATGGACACTGGAGAGAAAGAGACACTGGAAAGACATGGACACTAGGATGAAAGAAACACTGGAAATACATGGATACTGGGGAGAAAGACAGACTGGAAAGACATGGACACTGGGGCGAAAGAACTAAAAAGAGATGGAAACTGGGGAGAAAGAGACATTGGAAAGACATGAACACTAGAAAGATAGAGAAACTGGAAAGCCATGGACACTGGGGAGAAAGATACCCCAGAAAGAGGTGGACACTGGGAAGAAAGAGACACTGGAAAGACATGGACCCAAGGGAGAAAGATACCCCGGAAAGAGGTGGACATTGGGGAGAAAGAGACACTGGAAAGACATGGACACTAGGAAGAAAGAAACACTGGAAATACATGGATACAGGGGTGAAAGAAAGACTGGAATGACATGGACACTGGGGAGAAACAGATAGGGAGATACTTTTAAGACACTGGGGAAACTCAGGGGACTTGGGTAACACATGTGCACAGGAGCCTTTGAGAGACATAGACCTGGAAAGATGCTTGTAAGACATAGGCACTAGGGAAACCAAGACTATGGGGAGACCAGGAGACAGTGAGACAGTGAAAAGACAATGATATGAGCAGATACTTGTAAGACATAGACACTGGACAGACCTGGAGGCATGAAGACAAGAGGGAAATAAAGACTCAGGGGAGCTATAGACACTGAGAAGACACATAGACTGGGAGATATAGACAGGAAAAGACATGGACACACAGATAGTGGGAAAACGAAGTCACTGGGTAAAGAGATTCCGAGGATACCTGGGTATTGGGAGACAGTAGGAAGACATAGGCATGGTGGGACAGTGGGGAAACATAAAGACACAAGAGAAACAGACTCCAATGACACATGGGCACTAGAGGCAGAGGGAAGACATACACATGTGGTGACTCTTGGAAGGAATAGCCACTGGGTAAACAGACTTTGAGGACACATGTGCACAGGAGCTAGTAGGAATAAAAAGAGGATGGACAGAGACTTGGAAGACATAAAGACACCAGGGAAATGGACTCTGAGAACACACAGGCCCAGCAGACAGTGGATGACAAAGACAATGAGACTCTTGGAAGACACAGGCAGTAGGGAAACAGGCACTGAGAACACATGGGCACAGGAGACATTGGCAATCAATCAATCAATCATGGAATTGTAAGCGCGCTACTCACCCGTGAGGGTCTTAAGGTGCTGGGGGGGAGGACGGGGGGGGCGTCCGCAGATCTGTTTAGCTGAAGAGCCAGGTCTTGAGGGTCTTCCTGAAGGTGTTCAGGGAGGGGGTGCGTCTGATGTCTGCCGGTAGCTTGTTCCAGGTCTTGGCTGCAATGTGAGAGAAGGATCTTCTGCCTGCTCTGACTCTGTGGATGCGTGGGGTTTCGGCCAGTGCGAGGTTGGAAGATCGGAGGTTTCTTTTGGGTACGTGGAAGTTGATTCTGTCATTGAGGTATTTGGGTCCGTTGTTGTGTAGGCATTTGTAGGCGTGAGTGAGGATTTTGAAAGTGACTCTTTTCTCCATGGGGAGCCAGTGGAGACTTCGTAGGTGTTGGCTGATGTGTTCATGTCGGGGAATGCCGAGGACGAGTCTGGCGGCGGTGTTCTGTATTGTCTGGAGTTTGTGGAGTAGGAACTTGGTGATGCCGGCGTAGAGTGCGTATTCATAGTCCAGTCTGCTGGTGATGAGTGAGTGGGTGACTGTCTTCCTTGACTCAGGGGGATCCATTTGAAGGTCTTGCAGAGGATGCGGAGGGTGTTGAAGCAGCTGGAGTTGACGGCATTGACCTGTCAGTTCATGGTGAGTGATGAGTCGAGTACGATGCCGAGGTTCTTGGCGTGGTCTGAGGGGGTAGGTGGGCTTCTGAGGGCGGTCGACCACCAGGTTCTGTCGCATGCAGAAGGGGTGGTACCGAGGACGAGGACTTCTGTCTTCTCGGCGTTGAGCTTCAGGCAGCTGTTGGTCATCCAGACAGCGACGTCTTGCATTCCTTTCTGGAAGTTGAGTTTGGCAGTGGTGGGGTCTTTGGTGAGGGAGAGGATGAGCTGGGTGTTGGTGTAGGATAGGATGTTGAGGACGTGTTGTCGGACGATGGCTGCGAGGGGGGGACATGTAGATGTTGAAGAGGGTGGGGCTCAGAGATGAACCCTGTGGGACTCTGCAGGTGATTTTCGTGGGGTCGGAGAGGAAGGATGATTCTAGTATTGGGCAGCAAGTACCTGAAGAGGAGGGTCTGGGTGAAGCTCATGGTTGTACTGCTGGGCAGTAAGTACTTGAAGGTGGAGGGTCTGAGCAGAACTCATGAAACTAGATTTGGGGATTAAGTACCTGAAGGTGGAGGGTCTAGGTAGAACTCATGATGCTAGGTTTGGGCAGTTAGTACCTGTCCTGTGGGAGAGTCTGGGTAGAACTTGTGATACTAGTTTTAGGGAGTAAGTAGAACTCTTAATACTAGTGATGGGCAGTAAGTATCGGGTGGAACTCATGATCCTAGTGCTGGGCAGTAAGTACCGTAACATGGGGGTCTGGGCAGCACTCCTGATATTGGTGTTGGGCAGTGAGTACATGAAGGTGGAGGGTCTGGGCAGAACTCATGATAGTAGTTTTAGGCACTCAGTACCTGAAGGTGGAGAGTCTGGGTAGAACCCATGATGCTAGGTTTGGGCAGTAAGCACCTGAAGGCGGAGGGTCTGGGTTGAACTCATAATACTAGTAGGTTCCAGATTTCCATGGCGTGTTTGTGTACGGAGGGTACGTTGAGGAGGATGCATGTTAGGGTGTTGCCTGTGCTGGCGTCGGCGGTGTTGGAGGCCGGGGTGGCGGTGAGGGTCTGGCAACAGTGGAGGCAGGAGAACTGGCCATGTGTCATGTTCGGCAAGGCCTGTTGGCATTCTCTAAGTCTTCCAGGGTTGAATGTGAGGAGGGTGGTGGTGTTGTAGCAATGGGTAGTGGGAGGTCCAGGGTTCCTGGCGCTGGCCGCGGTCGGGTATGGGTCCAGACGGGCTTGCCTTTGGCGCACCTTCGTCGTGCTGGCGGCGCGACCGCACAGCGGCCGCCATTAAGTAGGGGAGGTGGGAGGGAGGAGAGGCTGGGAGGCAGGAGCGGGGTAATTCTGGGTTCCAGGGGGGAGGGGCCGCAGGGGCGAAAGGCAAAAGGAACAGGCAGGCACGAGAAAATCAAAACAGTGGTGGAATTAGAGCAAGGCACAGATGGGCACAATAACAGTGGCAAAACAGGGAAAAATTAAGAAAAAAAACGGCATAGAAAGGTTACGGTGGTTGCAGGCAGTCTGGTCCCAGTTGGAGCTGGCATCAGGTGCAGGAGCGGGCAGCAGCCTCGAACCTCCCAAGGAGGAGGTCGGGGTCTGGAGGCAAGAGATGGCACAGCAGAGCTGTGGGGAGAGAGTGGACCTAGACCGAGGGTCGGAGGTCTTACTCGACCTAGACTGAGGGTTGGAGGTCTTATAGGCATGGAGGGACAGTGGGAAAACAAAGACAAGAGAAACAGACTCAAAGGACACATGGGCACATGGGCACAGCAGACAGTGTGAGGGCAGAGGCAGGGAGAGACACTTGGAAGACAAAGGCACCAGGGAAATGGGCTCTAAGGACACATGGGTACAGGAGATATCTTAAAATCGTAGATGTGGAGAGACACTTGAAAAGCAGAGGCAATAGGGAAACAGAATCTGAGGACACATGATACAGGAGACAATGAGAAGACATGAACTTGGAGAGGCACTTGGAAGACATAGGGACTAAGGAAACAGATTCTAAGGACACATGGGCATGGGAGACAGTGGGAAGACATAGGAATGAGGAGACACTTGCAAGGCATAAATACACCAGGGAATCTGGCTCTGAGGACACAGGAACACATGAGACAGTAGGAAGGTATAGGTATAGAGAGACACTTGTAACATAAAGACATCAGGAAAACAGACTCTGGGGACACATGGAAGACAGTGGGAAGACATAGGCATGGAGAGACTTGCAAGGCATAAAACACCAGGGAATCGGACTCTGATGAAATGAGCACAAGAGACAGTGGGAAGACATAGGCATGGAGAGACACTTGTACCACATAAAGACGTCAGGAAAACAGGCTCTGAGGACACATGAGCATGGGAGACAGTGGGAAGACATAGGCATGGAGAGACACGTGTACCACATAAAGACACCAGGAAAACAGACTCTGAGGACACATGGGTGTGGGACAGTGGGAAGACATAGGCATGGAGAGACACATGTACCACATAAAGACATCAGGGAAACAGACTCCAAGGACACATGGGTGTGGGACAGTGGGAAGACTTTGTTGAAACCCAGGCTGTAGGGAGATGTGGACACCAGGAGATACTAGGATGAAAGAAACACTGAAAGTCATGGACACTGAGACGCAGACTCTGGAGCCACTGTGAACAAATGGGCAGAGGGAAACGGACAGGGGCAGAAACGTGTAAGAGACACACACTCGCGAAACGTGGAGACAGGAATACACTAGGAAAGTCCAGACTCAGGAGATAAATAGAGAGAGAAGCAACAGACACCAGGATATATAGGAGGACATAGGCTGAAGAGCCACTGGCAATATGGACTCTATGTAAATATAAAGATGGGCATTGGGAGACCTGAGCACAGGGAGAGACTGGGAAGAAATGGACAGTGAGGAGAAGCGAGCATGGAGAGTCCTGGAAACAAGTAAACACTAGGAAGAAACAAACACTGTTGATAAGCATCAGAGGCAGTAAATGAATATGTCAAGGAATATTGTACTTACAAAATTCCAATCTTTGCCAGGTTTACAATTCTATGAATAGTTCTAGGAAATACAAAGCAAACTGGATCCAAACACAATCTGTAAAAAGAGTCATCTGCAGGGTTCCGGATAAAGAAACAAGCGAAGCAAGGAAGAGTGAGGAGCAAGGAGTTGAGGTTCATCTATGTAAAGACTAACAAGAAATCTCAACCTGTAGTGACTGTGGTTAAGAGAGCTTACATGAGAATAGTCAATAATGTTTGAGGGATTTGAAATACTGACATGGTGAACCCTGTGAGTACTAATTATTACTCTGTAATGTCAACTGAGAATAGTTAAATTCAACTCAAGAATTACTTAGCAGTGTGTGTGTGTGTTTTACTATGTTAGGGGAACATTGAGAGACAACATAGGCTAAGGCAATCTATGTTTTCCCATGATGGTTAGCGTGTAATTGAGACTCAGTGTGTGGCCTATGATGTTTTTACATTGCTTATACAAAAACATTTTAATTGCAGATGTGAGGCTTTTTTGTTTAGGAATTGCCACTGTTTGGATGCCTTAGCTTGCCATAAAGACACAAGGCTATTCACTGGCAGCCCTTGCTCGTTCATTTGTTTTACTTTGTTGTCATGATAACATGCTGTGGGATTTCAGCTTTTTTCACAAAGTAGAAATGGTACAGACATAGGTCTGCTTGAAGATGCAAAGACATCAAAAGACTCTACTGTGCATTTTTTTCTATATCCTTTTAAGTTCACCAATTGCAACACAAAGTTCATATTCTGACTCTTTTTCACAACATTCTTCTTTGAGGTACAGCTTAACTTTGCTAATGCAATCTCTTCAAAAGTGACATTCCTTGCAGCTTCCATAGTGTTGTAGACCACGATATAGCATCACTCAGGGCTTTTATTTATAGGGTAGCAGGGGTGGGGAAGCAACACACACAAAGTTACACAACCTTTGCCAAACATTTCCCCCAAAAAGCCAACACTTTTGATGTTGCCAATGTCTGTATGGTATGATAAGCCAGCATGGATCCACTCTTTGCTGTTGTGTTCCTAGATCATCCTATGAAATGTTGTCTAATTCTATGGCAGCTCGTGGTGCGTTATATTATGTTGTCGTACGGTACCCTGTGGTATCATGTTATTACGTCACATAATCTAAGAAACCCTTTAGTAAATTCATGACACTCAAACTTAGAAGAACCAGAGAAAGGAAGTAGATAAAGAATTAGAAATAGAGATACTGACCCTGCAGCCAGTTAAAGTCTACTCCGTTGCCTCATCCGATCACTCACAAAGGAGGTTGGGCAAAATAAGTGCCATAATAACCGCCTTTAAGTTCGATAATGCTATTAGCGCATGAATATGATGCCTACATCATCAGGCCTTATCTGTTCCTATAGATATGAATTGCCTAGTCTGATAAGTGTAGCTGAAAGCCTGTTTCGAACTGCATTCTGATGCATATGATAGTCTGTCCCACTCTCAACATTCCAATGAATGCATTAATTGAGCATTATGGCCCGCAGGAACTGGAGCATGTTGGAAGGTGTTCGGGAATGAGTTGCATGTGCTGAGGGCTAAGGAAGGAACATATTGGATCCCTCCAAAGACTCAAACACTGTCATGTACTTGGTGCTAACTACCGAGCCTCCCAACAAAATATGGTAAGGGTTCTGATTGGCTGAGAGGATTTTAATGTACTATCCACTGTGGCAATATTCAGTGGTGTATGTTATTACGGAATCGATTTGAACATATTTACTCAGTGGATTTAGGTTTATTTCAACAGAGATTGAGATTCGTTGCATATAGTCAGTCCCATTAGGTAGCTGAAGCCTCATGGTGCGCACGGATAGGACCAGACGAGGGTCACAGATGGAGGAGGTGCAAACACTTGCGGTAAGTGAAGCATCAGCAAACATTTTGGGGTGGTTCTAGAAATGTGGAAGAAGTCCCACTCCTTCATCAAGCCACATCATCCTCAGGCTGAGTGGGATCTGAAAATGAAATATGTAAATGATATATTTCACGTCTTGTGTTTTTTCTGAAGAAAAAATTTTTGGTGAAAAGAAATTGCCACATCAAAATTATTTTCTTCAACAAAAAAAATGCTGCAAATATAATCGATAATTTATATTGTTTCCTTGATAAGCTGTGTCAATACTTTATTTAAGTCGTCACTATATCAGCCAGCATTTACAGACTTCTTTCTTCATGAACGATGTCCTTACCTTCCTCAGACTCCCTCCTTATTCCCTAGATTGGTCAGCAACTTTATTTTCATTGTGTGTGTGCCAGACACAAAACATGTATGTACCTTTGTGGCCCTTCTTCTATAACAATGTATACTATACTATCTATACACCCAGCAGCCTTATTGGCAATGCCTCAGTTGGGACTGAATCCTGGGTGCATTCTTCCAACCTTTGACGTTGTTCGAGATATGCCTGTAGATAGACTGAGGCGGCCACTTCACGTCCCTCCAGTCCTAAAGGGTATATTGGGAATAAGACAGTAAGACAGAAATACATATTCTGAAAATCATCTCCCCACATCACAACTCACAGTTCTAGCCCAGGTGACAGCCCACAAAGAGATTGAAACTAATCAGCAGCTAAGGACGGTGGCATTGTGTTACGTAACAGGAATGACAACATAATTAAGCGGACATACAAAATATGCAACCAGGAAGAGGGCAGCCAGCTCCACGAACACCCAACCCCTCGACTCTGGGAGTAACCCAGGGATATTTAGAGGAAAGGGCTCAGCCAAGGGTGGATTTGCCCAAAAAAATCTGACTTCCTGAGGAGCCCAGATCCAAATATTCCAGCCATATGTTTACTCCCAATGACTGATAAACACTTATAGAAACCGTTGGGATGTCCACTAGTGTCAGGGTGCAATGCTCTCAGAAAAATGCCAATGAATTTCGAAATTGGGGTATTTGGAAATTGGGGTACAACATCATTTTCCCAGGACACACTAGACACAATCAGGTTGATAAAGAGAACCATGTTCAATCCTTTTGATGATTTTGGTTACTTTGGGTGTAAAGTTCCGACTTACCAACATTTCCTCTGGTTGAAGCATTCGGAATCATTGAATTGTGACTAGAGAGGAGGACAGAGCCCCGATAAGTACTCGGTTAAATTATCTTATCACTGGCAGAAAATAGAACTCAAGAAGAACCTTCTCCCCTTTTCTGTGAATTTCTACTTTCAGACAAAAGGAACAGCCATGGGCTATTCCTTCGCTCTGTAGCTCGCCAATGTATTCATGCCAAAATTTAAAAAAACAGTGGATAAAAAAAAATCTATACAGGGAAAGCATGACTCTGTGACAAGATACGCAGAAGACATGTTCTGGGTATGCACCAGATCCCAAAACATTTGGTGATTTCCTCTTTTGCGCAGGAGGGTAAGTTGTGTTCCCTGAGCATGAAAATAGACACAAAATTAAAATGTGGACATCGAACTGAAAGAAGAACAGAGAATCCTTACATCTTCCTTCTTCGCCAAAGGAACTTACAAAAACAGTATACTGCTCTGCAGGAGTTTCCACCAGAGAGATCTAAGGGACAACATTCCCTTTGGGAAGTTTCTCAGAATTAGTTTTAACTGCAGAATTTTTTAAACATTATTTCCACCACTCTAGGTCCGCACAATCGATAACCTAAAAATTAGTGGATATCCAAAGAAGCTGATTAAAAGTGCTGGATAAAAAGCCAGAACTGGAAATAAAAACCTGAGACTCAAGGGGTGTGTGAAGGCCACAGTAATGATTCACTGACTGGTACCGCCCCAACACCCGACCCCCGGATCTGGGAAATAGTCTGACGCACACTAAGCCACGGTTGAGTTCAAATTAAGTTAGCCATATCCAGTAAGTCCTTCAAAACACCAACCAAGTGTGTGCTGAGGAAATAATTTATTTTCATGTGGTTGGGGCATCATGAGTTTGGAGTGAGAATCACACTCTGAAAATGGCACCTACCCGCTTAGAAGAGCAAAGGCCCACAGGTCGATAGCAGGAAACAAGGTGATAGATTGGGGCAGGGTCAAGCCGGGAGCGGACACTGGAGGACAGAGTCCCCCTGGTATTTTTAGAGAGGGGACTGAAAGCTCGAGGCTGAAACATGTCGACCGCTTGAAACGGGATGAGGAAGACCAAATACATCCTCCTATTTATCCCTACTTTGCAGATCCTCATACCCAGACCTCTGCCAGTCTGGTAAAGAGGAGGCAATGAGATACAGTCTTGAATGCCGCAGACAAGTAAAGAAGTACCAAGGAAGTTGTATGAGCCGTGTCCACCCGCATTCATAAGTCTCCCAAGACCGAAAGCAGCGCAGTTTCTGGGCTGTGTCCCAGTCGAAAACCAGACTGCGCAGGTTCCTGTAGATGGTTCTATTTCAAACAACTGCAGAGCTCTCGATTAACATGCCTCTCCAAAAATGGAACTGCACAGATGTTGGGTGAACCTTAGAAAGGACTGCGTTTGGTTTCTTCAGCAGTGAAGCAGTGGAAGCCTGGGAGCCCCGGCATTAACAAGGCCTGCAACAAAGGATGTAGGAGAGCAGGTTTGTCCATGCTCCAAATGTTTTGGCGGGATCAGCTCCGGTGGAGAGCCAGGTTCAATGGACCCAGAGATGGAAATGAAATGTTCCACAGATAGGCAAAAGAAAATCATCTAAGGGAGCGGTAAAGTTAGCCAGAGCTCTAAATGATGGAGTCTGGACTGCACCATTAAAACTGCCATGACTTATACACAGAGTCACTGGAACTATGTGACTTGACGGCTGCGGCATTTCAGCATAATTATCGATTGCCGTATTTGCCACGTAATACATCATCTGCTGCATAATCTGAAGATTTTAACAAAAAAAATTGTTTTTAGCTCAATTGGATCACAATACAAAAAATACAGCAACTCGTTGCCGCTTACGGAATGCGCTTCACAAAGGATGCCTGGTCACCTTTCTTCTGGATAATGATGTATTTGTGTGTCAAACCAGGCTTAATTAGATGAAACCTTTGCCCAGATAATGTTAACGCGTAAAAATTACAAAAAAGTAAGTAATACTATACAAAAAGGGGCCACATTGCACAACCTAATTTGCCTTTTCTTGCCAGATAATCTTGTCGACCCTGCTGCATAAATTGGTCCTCATGCCGCATAATTCCAGTGGCCCTGCCTGCACATACCCTGGCCCTCCATGTGATGCACCATTGATGGGTAACCACCTCTGTGCCCTCCACCACAAACACCACTCTGCTCCAGTCTCGGTTTGAAGTGCCTTGATATTTTTTGTTGGACCAGGTAACAGCAGTTTTCGAGCCCATCTAAATGCAAGTTGTTGTTTTTCACACATGGATTTTGCCTTTTGTGTGACAGCTGTGGAAAATCATGCAGGAAACAGAGCTAAATCCAGGGGTCCTGCTTCTGTCCCCCCAAATCTTGTAGTCCCCATTATTTCCTACCACAACTTAAAACTACTGCTACACCCCCACCCACCCCGGGTAAAGGTAAAATTAGTCAGGGAAATAACAGTCTCTAAACACCCTGGATTAACTCCAGGGCCCTGGTAATCGAGGCCTCAGTCGCCAGCTCTGTCTGTGCTCTGCAGCCGCAGCCTCTCCCCTGAACCTGCCCCCCAGGGCTCCTTAAATGCTGCTATTGAATTTACTGCTGAGAGCTGCTGCTGGGGGCAGGATTCGTGCATTACAGACATTCAAAGAATGCTGCACAGGGCAGTGCTCAGCAGAGCTGCCAAGTGCCACATTACTAGCACAGATTTCAGAGTCTGGGGCAGACACAGACAGCTGACACAGGACTGCATCTTATGTATGACTCGCTGAGCCATCCTGGGCTCTCGAGTCCGCAGCTTTTACAGTGGCCAAAATGTGACTCCCAAGCTTATCTTTACAGTGTTAAAACCTACTTCGTTCACGTTTCTGCATCATTGCGTCATCGTGAATCACCACCACATCTTGCCTGGCATGTTTTGGGGGGCAAACATGGGAGGCGTCTGCAAGACATACGATGACTTTGCCCCTAAAGTTCTCCAAGCCTCACAACATGTCAACAAGCTTCTGTTTTCTGCCTTTGGTTCTGAAACGGAGTTAAAATACCAAGGAAAGGTCCATAGAACGCAACATGCGCTACGCGACATATGAGAAGACCTCCAAGAACCCCCAGAGTTGATGGAATTGTCTTTCACCATCAAAGCTAAGTCTCCCCGCAAGATTGTTTCCAACATGTACAAGCTATCAATGTCCCATAGGGCAAATTCTTACAGCAAGGCCAGGCTGGCCTGGCAACAGGATTTACAACAAACTATAGATTACCCCATGTGGACTTGCTGTTGCGCTAGTACTAAACGTATTTCCTTAAACGGCAGGCATAGGCTGATCCATTTTAAGTCTTTAAACAGAGTATATTACATGCCAGAGAGGTTGCATAGATACGAGTTAAGGGACAGCCCAGTTTGTGAGAGGTGCAACGAACAGACGGCAGACTTCCTACATTTAGCCTGGCTCTGCCCGGGGGTGCACACATTTTGGGAATCCGTCTTTAGCGAATTGGGGGAAATTACCGACTCGACACTACCCCTGGACCCCGCACTGGCCCTTTTGGGATATTTCAAGCAGACGCCCAAGGCTGTGCAGCGACTGGTCAACATGGGACTGCTCATAGCGAAGTGCAGAGTGGCGATTAGCTGGTCCAGAGGCTCTACACCCACAATAGCACAGTGGTCGCACGACATGCTGTACTGCAGTACGCAAACCAAAAACTTTCGCGAACTACTTCCTCCTCGTAGTCATCCCAAGAACTTCTGGGGGCCATACACGAGATACCTGTGCACTAGAGAAACTAACACTATTGGTAGCACCACGCCAGACAGCATTAACCCTAGTCCTGTTAATTAACTTGCCTTTTGTTACCCATCTTCAGCTGCTTGCTCTTAGAAACCATGAGGCCACCCACCCTCTGTTCCCTCTTACATCACATTTGCGCAGAAGGGAGGGACTGCGCATCTAGATTCAGTTCCATACATGGGTTTCCCGCCATAGGCATCCATTTATTTACAGATGATCTGTATGTACTTTGTTTTACTCTGTAACCACTGATCGCCATATGCTGTATACGTCTTTGTCATGATGTTACACCGCGCACCACGATTGTTATGTATAAAAGCTCAATAATTATTTATTTTTTTAAATTCCAAGGAAAGGAGGTTCAAAACTCAGAAAACAAGGAACCTGTGGAAGGCAGTCTGTGGGAAAAGACCAGTACTTCCACCCTGCACATACTTATTCCTCTAGAAATGTTCTTTTTGCACAGGGTCATCGGGGGCTTCAAGAGTGGAGCCTGAACCTATGGTTTACAAATGGAGGAAGACGCAGCGGGGTCTTGAAAACACTGCGCCCAGCCAAAAGCCTGTGTCTGCCACTGCTAGCACGTTTGTTGCGTCAGATTAAAGATGCGTTGAGGCTGCAGAGTCTGTGATGCCTGGGACTGGAGAGGACCAATCAGCCTTCACCTTTGCGACATGCTGCTGGCCAATCAGGGAACTCTCATCTCGTCGTTCTGCTAAAAATCTTTATTCAACACAATCAAAATAGGCCACAAATGAACAAGATATAAAATACAGCAAATAATCATTTAAAAAACGATATAAAATGCATCCAAGCAATATTAAAAACAAGACAATTAAAAGCCCCAACTTCAACCCAAATGCTACAATAAGGAGAAAGCACTTTTTCTAATTTGAATTGCGTCTACAATATATGACGCAATCTAGCCCGCCGCTGCTTGTCCGAACTAGGCAGATTCTAAGATGGCTTCTTTACAGCTCACATGGACCATAAGATATTTAGGACGGTCACTACGTCCATCCCAGGAGATCCCCTTCCAACCACAACCACTCAGGATCAGAAACATGAAACAAAAATACTCAAAATAGACGACCCCGTACAATAACCAGCTAAGTAGATTCTGTTCATAATACTGCCATAAAGGGATATTTAAAGTGCCTCAAAGCTGCCAGCGTACTGCAACACCACAATATGTGTGTCTACCACTTGCACCGCTGCGTCCCATGACACAATAATCGCACCTCGGTGGTCATCACACATGACGTAGAAACACTTCCCAAAGAGGATCAAAAACAAAGCAAACGCCCTTCGAAGCACACTCTACGCTGCCTAGCGTCTTGTCCATGTGAGCAAGTGCTTCGGTTCCCCACATAGGGGTAGTAGGCGCTATATAAATGTTCCCATAAAATACAATACGTAAAAATGGATCTCTCTGCTGCTAGAAGTATTCCCACAATCATGGTTTATCTCTACATGAATTCGTCTTAGGTTTTTATTACAGTGTGAGCTGTCTGTAACGTTTTACTGTGCCATCCATGACAGGTTTCACTGCAGTTCTGTTGCCTCTCAGAGAGGTATGTAAGTTTGACAAGAGTTGTAACAATGTGTCTATTCAATATGTGTTTTATTAAACTGTTTGTCCCTAAACATGCTAAACATTTGGAAAGTGGGACATAGTTAATTTATAACTTTACACTTGTAATGTTTTCATACCAGAAACATTCTAGTATTTAAGTATCATAAAACGAAAATATTTGTTATTTATGGGTTGTCTACAAGGTAATGTGATGTGCAAAACAATAGTACAGTAGAAGCTAAAATTCAATTTACTGTGTTACAAAGAGTACTGTAACCAGTGCTTATTTTGAGCCGGTGGTTTCCGGTGCTCAGCACGGCACTTACTTATCAACACCGGCGCTTTTCATGAGCACCAGTTAAGGACACATTAATTTACGGGGAGATTAACTGATTTGCCCAAAATCTCAGGCTGTTGAGCTGACGCCACGACTAGAAGCTGGTTCCCCAGCCCCGAAGTTGGCAGCTCTGGCCATTACACCACATCCTCTCCCCACTTTCATGGTTAGTAGTTGGTTCTCTGTTTTAGGCAGCACTAGCAGGAGAAATGGGCTGGTGCAAGCTGTCTCCTGAAGAGAGCCCCGGCACTTATTTGTTTACAAATTAACCATGGACTGTAAAAGAGCCGGGGTGCTACAGAAACAACAAGAAGGGACAACAGGCCTGCTCTTTTAGGCTTACAAAATGGCAGAATTATTATGGAAACGCCCGGAGCTGGATTTTAACTCTCACTTGTTATGGATGTAAGTCAGCCTGCATCTAGGTTTTTTTTGCTGTATAATTAAATAACCCTGTTTTACGTAGAGCTGTATGATTTGAAAAAGTTCTAATTAAACCACTTTTATTGTAGTCATTTATGTGGTATACATGAATACAAACATTTTTGTAGACAATATGTATATATATATTTTACATTATTTTTAACATGCCAATGCATTTACATATAGCAAAAAGTATTTTCCAGCCTGTAGACTGTCTTGTAGGAAAATGCAAAAGAATATTACTGAAGAAAGAAATGGGAAAAGCGCAAAGAAAAATGTAATGTCCAAACAACATTTCTTTTGGAGAGTCAGACAGCCTATTTGTTAAAAAAATATTAAAAAATTACATTTGTCTGCAGATAGTGTACCCTTCTCAAAAATGTAATCCTACATATTAAAATTGTAGACTAAAAGACCTCATCTGTTTAGCAAAAAATTATTATTTTAAAATAAAGGCGGTACTAACCCTGAGGAAGCTGATGCGGAAGGGGGCAACAGAACACAGGTGTGGCTCTCTCTCACTAACTATTTTAGGCCTTTTAACATATAACATGCCAAGACTGACTAAAAACTAATTTCCCCCTCTCATGTTTGAACAGCAATTTCATATCTGTCATATGACTAATCCCTTAAATCCATCATTGTTTCCATTCACTGCTGCCTGCTTCAAAGAAAAAGGGCTTTAATTTAATGGATCATTTCCCACCAACATGGCACCCAAGAGTGCCCTTAGGGGGGTGCAGTAGATTCAATGGCAGGCACCAGACCCCAGGGGTCTCAGAGGCCCATTGCACCTCAATCGGTGCTGTTTTTAATACCAGACTTGGGTGGTGGAGGGCCCATGTTCCTTGTTTACTGAGTGGCCATGTCACCCTTACTCCTCCACTGGGTGAATCACGCATCTTGAACATAGGCTGTTAGCGCTCTAGTTTTTTGTTACATCTCTGGTGCAGCTACAGTCTGTGGGGAGTCAGCTGGCAGACACGCTGCTGGTGTTAGAAGTACATGCTTCACTCAATCTTGTCAGACGTTTTTTCTCACATGTATCAGAAAGATATTTGTGAACTTACAGCAACATTACCCTCTTGTTTGCTTTGTGAAGCACTATCCATACCATCAGTGTGAAAAATTGTGAGTGAAAACTAATTTTCTCAAAGCTTGATCATCAGATCCTGCAAAGAATCTGCATTTTACATACGGTCGAATAAGCTTAAAAATCACGGTAATTCCTAAACGTAATGTGGACCAGCAATAAATGACTTCAGTTGTGACTAAAATCTGTTACCACCCTTTTTACATGATTTTTGAGGATCTTAATTACTCAGTTGAATAAACAATGGGTCCTTATCACAAAAAAGCAATGCAAAAGTTATGCTTTGTGTAACCTTCCACCAATGTAGTACCATCTAATAAATAATTTTGTGAATTTTGCATGGCCCTCTTAAGTAGGTGTTGCCCGGGGTGAAGTGTGGCCTCTGCATCAAGCTCAGGCCCCCGACAACAACCTTCCGACAACAGCCTAGTCAATATCTACCTGGGAATGTCCTCCGCCTTGGATAATACGGCTTAAATGTAGCTCAGATTGATGTCATCTCTGCCACCTCTTCCCGCAAAAAAGAACAGTTGATGGACGGAATGCGGAACAAGGTCAAACATTCACCCCCAGTTCAGAGATCTGGGCCGAAATCCATTGTGCTCACTGTGCATCTGGATTCAAGCTATCCTGGCTGATGAGGGGTGACACCCTGAAACCGGTCCCAGGATGCTTAATTCCGGTCCAGGTAGGACCTTGCTTGGCAGTTCGGGCTGGACTGTTCCCATGAGGCACAGGGTCAAGACCGATTTGCATATGGCTGGGTCTAAACTGGGGTGGTGTGGGGAGCAAAGGAACGATGGATTAAAAGCAAGATCTTTATGACTGGGGTGAATGTTTGCATTGCGAAGCATCATCTGTTCTTTTGCTATTGTCACCCTAAGTGGGAAGGGTATGCCCAGTACCCTGCTCGCTGTGCCACTGGATAAAAATATAATTTAAAAAACACATTATAAACCAATTTCTGGTATTAACTGTATGGTTTCCAGTATCCTTGGCCTGTATTTTACATTTTTATCCTACTGGGTAAAATAGTCCAGCATTTAGCACATACTTGAAGCATTGAAGTGGTGACTCCGCCTTTCATCTTTGTGAAGTCAACAAAGTAAGCACCATTGGATTCGGAAACATTAAATCAAGTTTTTGAGTGTATCAAAATTGCGCCATATTATCTTATCTGGCATTCCTATAGCACAGAGATCTTCAAACTGTGGGGCGCGCCCCCCTGGAGGGGGGCGTGAATGTGTTCCCAGGGGGGGCGCAAATGCCTCTGCAAACACATGTAAATGAAGATGGCCTGGAAGTACAGCCTGTATTTGCTGCATTTCCAGGCTGTTTTCATTTACTCAGTGCGATTGAAGTCAAAACTGTGATCGGAGTGCCTTGGGGTCAGAGGTCACTGAGTGTGCTGGCAGGGTCAAAGATGTTGCTAAAACTAAAGTCTGTGTTTTGTGTATTCACAGTAATTTAAGTGGATTATTTCTATATGTAGGCATTAAACTGGTGCTTATGAAGGGAAATATGCCAGGACAGTGTTAAAAAGTGTAAAAATTGAAAAATAATTCACTAATGCTATCACAAAATGTTCAGCATTATCTTGCATAATTCGCCTTTGCTTGCTGCAAAATGTTGTTAACCCTACTGCATAATTTGGCCTTCTCCTGCCACATAATTCCAGTGGCCCTGTTTGTAGTGCTGTGAGGTCCCAGCCTCTGGCAGAAAGCCCTGTAAATATGACAGCCCTTATTTTAAAATAGTATTTCACATAGCGTAAACTAGGCTGCTGCAAATTGATGCAGTGTTTGAGATAAAACAAGTTTTTACAAAATATAGTTGTTAGTAATAACTAATCAGACTGCATCTAATGCAGACATTTTTATGTCACCATTATTCCAGAACTCAGCTGATAACACCCCAACATTACACCTCAGACAGAATAAATATTTGCTACCATGAATCTTTAAGCAGAGCTACTGGAATTATTCAGCAGGAGAGGACCACAATATGCGGCAGGGTTGAATAAATTATGCAGCAAGAAAATATAAATTATGCGGCACAATGCAGCACATTTTATGGTTAGCATTACTTCATTATTTTGACATTTTAACTCATGGTTATGCTGTTAGGGGCAATATTTCACCTCATTAGTACCGGTTTAACACCCAAATACAGCAGTAAGCAGCTACAAGATTACCAGTCAATCTCTGCAAACGGCCTTCCGCTGCTCCGGAACACTTTGTCACGCTTTAAGTAACTTTTGTCCCATTTGAGCTGGAATCAATTTTCTGGACTAAATTCTGCAGATTATGCAGCAGATGATTGATTATGTAGCAAATGCGGTAAACTCATAATTATGTGGAAAACGCTGCCGCTGCTGCAGAAGCTCATAATTTGGGTGACCCTGGCTTTACGTGCCTCAGTTAATTAAGGCTGGTTTCTTCTTTAATTTTCTGCACTGCCACCACACCCTTCACTTTCAGGCAGGGGCACCTCAAAGTCAGCATTAGCTGTTCAGGGACAGTTTTTATTGTGATAGCCAAGTCCATGGGGAGGCAGGTGGAAGGCCAGCTGGGTTGCATTCAGATGCAGAGCCCTTATCCTCTCGACCCTGGGGCCTCAGAGTAATGGTCCAGGAGACAGAGGAAAGGGGCGCGATTCGTGGATGTTGTCATATCTAGTGTGGTTGATGAACTATAGAAAAAATACTCCTGGAATCAACTGATAAGCCCCGCCTCCTGCACGCGGCCATGTCCATCCTGCTCTCCAAATCCTCGCCATAAAGTTTAGGAGGGGGGCCTGACCTCAAAACATTTTGCTTAGGGGGGGCTCAGAGCAAAAAGGTTTGAAGACCCCTGCTATAGCACATAGCTGTCACCAGTGGGGTATCGTGGCACCTAAACTTCCAGGGGGGTTATAGGCAGACATGTATGTGCAGTCGGAGAGGTCTGTGGTCGTAATTTGTTCTATGTGGGGAGATCTTGGTGTCACGCGTGTGGTTGTAACCCATGGTCTGGTTTGTTGTGGCCAGCCTTTGGCTTCCTGTATCTGTGGCCATTTTTTACTAAATTATATTAGAAAAGCTTCGATCTGGGACATAAACAAACAGTCAATTACATATGTCCAGCTTTTGTTAACTCTGTATGTATGTAATATGCATGTGATATTTGAATTCTTGTCGCACAGAATATTCCTAACCGTGTGCTCACCTGGGCAAACAGGCCACAAACTGATTGAGCTCCATGTTTGCTGAGTTTGCATAACGAGGAATAGAGGAAATATATTTTTTCACTTTTAAAAAGGGGAAGAATTGGACTGTGAGGCTTTTTTTATTTTTCTTAAAATGAGCAGTTGAAAATAGTGCAAAATATATTTTATTAAAAGTTATTGTGGGTTAGAGTTTTCTTTGCGAACATCTATCTCTGTTACTCACTCAACTGATTACAAGATGTGTTGATTGTGGTTTCAGAGTCGGTTTTCTCAATGTTTTTGCTTTACCATGTGTTTCTGTGTTGAAAACCGAAGCCAATTTTGTTTATATCTTGTTTGCACTAGCGCCAACATTTGCGCAAAGTGATGTGGCCCGTTTTGGGGGTTTTTTGCACCGTCACAGGGTTTCTGTACCACCGCTTGGTGTTAGTTGGTTCACAGGAGTGTTTTGCATCCAGTCACGCTCTACCACTGATAAGTCCCTCAGCACAGACAGTGAAATGCAGGTAGCTGCCCATGTCCTGTCTGAACTGGCAGTGCCCTCTGTGGAAGTGCAGTGTGATGCGTCCACTCTCAAACCCACTAAAGCGGAAACGTATTTAAACTTTTAGCATGACTTGGTCTATGTCTAATCTACCAGGACTGAGACGCAACTAAGCTGCCAATGAGCAGCGAGAGCGGCCCACAGAGCTACTCACAGATTACAAGAGCATATGGCAGGTGTATCAATCGATCAACGATTTGTGGAGCGCTGCTTATCACCGTGATGGTATCCAAGCGCTTGGGGGGGGGGCTGCTTCTGGGAGTTGTCAGGTTTTAGGGTCAACTCTGAACTTCTGTAGGGTGGATGCAGCCCAGAGATGGAGCGCGAGCCCATGTATGACCCATTCTTGACCAATTACCTGACAGAACGGACAACAGATTACATGACAGCTCGCATGATCACAGCATGTTTGCTTGCCTGGCAGATTGTTCAACACATTACAACCTGCACACATGGTTGTCGCATGTTTGCTTGCCTAACAAACTGCACAACAAATTGCATGAGAGCTCGCATGATCACTGCATGTTTGCTTGCCTGACAGACTGTTCAACACATTACAGACTGCTCATGGCTGGCCCACGTTTGCTTGCCTGACAGATTGCATGACTGCTTGCATGATCACTGCATGTTTGCCTTGCCTGATAGACTGCACAACAGATTACACGACAGCTCACATGAACAATGCATGTTCGCTTGCCTGACAGATTGCATGACAGCTCACATGACTGCTGCATGTTCACTTGCCTGACAGATTGTGCAACGCATTATATGATCGCTCACATGAAGGATGCATGTGTGCTTGCCTGACAGACTATTCCACACATTACAGACTGCTCACACGGCTGACCCATTTTTGCTTGCCTGACCGATTGCATGACTGCTCGCATGATCACTGCATGTTTGCCTTGCCTGATAGATTGCACAACAGATTACACGACAGCTCACATGAACAAGGCATATTCGCTTGCCTGACAGATTACATGACAGCTCACATGACTGCTGCATATTCACTTGACTGACAAATTGTGCCACATATATGACCACTCACATGAACGATTCATGTTTGCTTGCCTGACAGACTGCACAATAGATTGCATGACTGCTCGCATGATCACTGCATGTTCACTTGCATGACAGATTACATGACTGATCAGATGAGCAACGCATGTTTGCTTGACTGCAGATTGCACAACAGATTACATGAATGCTCGCATGGAGGCTACATGCTCGCCTTCCTGACATTGCATGACCGCTCGCATGAAGGCTGTAGATTTGCTTGCCTGGCAGATTGTGTGATATATTACATGACCGCTCACATGAAGGCTGTAGATGTGCTTGCCTGGCAGATTGTATGATATATTACATGACTGCTCGCATGAAGGCTGCATGTTTGCTCGCCTGACATTGCATGACCGCTCACATGAAGGCTGCATGTTCGCTCGCCGGACAGATTGCGCAATAGATCACATGACCGCACCAGCCCCGCGCTCCTTTTTAAGACCATGCACAGATGCAGGAACACAACCAAGGGTGCACATCTGTTCCCCGAGGCACGCACGCTCGGGGAACAGATGTGTACCGACCAGCCATTGAAGACTCACACTCCTCCATCCATGGCGCCCCTAGAGAAGTGTTCGACTCGTCCTCAAGCACTTTGGCCCCTCTAAGGGGTAGGAAGCGCTATGTAAATGCAGTTACAATACGATACAAAAAAATAAACTATTCTGAAGGTGAGATGACGTGCAACAAAACGGCGAGATGGCTACCGAGGACCTCTGAACAAGGAAAGGCTCTTTAACTACAATAAAAGTGGAATTCATGTCACAGACAGTTTCATACACATGGAGGCAGCCCGGTGTCAATGCCATGTTTTTATAAAAATTATTATTAATACAAGTGTTTGCCTGGCACTTTCCGTTTAGCAAAACGAGCCTGGGTACAGAAGAATAAGGTGCTGACCCAGGATCACACACCCTGGTCACCGGGGTAGCCGGCACTGGAATTTACACCCGCTTCTTCTGCAACCGAATTATGACGGCTTCAGTAACAGTGTAAACAGGTCCCGCAGCAGAGTGCGCATTACATGGGTGGGGGGGGAGGGGAGGGGAGGGGGGTTAAACATACCTCGTCACTTTATGACTGAGACACTTCCTCGGTATTGTATTATAACACCCCCCCCCCCCCCCCCCCCACCCCCCCACCCCACACACACACACACGTTCAGGAAGCGTTCGCACAGTCGGCGCACTTACTATCACGAGGCATCACGCGGCTCTTACCTGTGGTGACAAACTGCAGGCGCTCTGGTAGCGCAGTGTGTCAATGCGCCTGCACCACAGACAGCCGATGCACCCGAGACCGGCAGTGTGGAGCCGGTACAGCTGCACCCTTCCGAGCCCAGTGCATCGCTCTGTGTCCGACTGTGTGATCACCACAGGGGTCTGGGTTACAACAGTTTAACTTTTATTTAGAGCTCAAAAAATATTGCTTTGATTGAAATAAAAACCTAAAAACATCTTCTTAACTTACTCCCGATAGCACTTCATTTTTCAATATATATTTCCATTAAATGTGTGCCGCTGCAGTGCAATGTCATTGGCTTATCAGTTAGTGTTTCTGGTATTAAAAACCCTCGAAACAGACTAACTTGTCTGTGCTTATGTCGTCACTGCAACATTCACTCAACCCGCTGAGCTAAGGGATGGCACGCAAACTTTTAATCCCGAGTGTCACTCCTTTTTGGGGCTGCGGGTGCATGTATGGTTGCGCAGGAGTGTCAGAACAGGGGGTGCACCCCAGAATATATTCTGAAGAGTAGCCAGTATAAAGGAGGGTGAAAAACAAACCCAGGCCCGCGAGAATTCGTAACCACGCGGACAACAAATGCTAAAGGCAACGTCAACGCATTCTACTTGCCTTTGCTTCGAATACTTCGAAATTAAGTAAATGTTTGCATTTTTCTTGTTTTACTAGTTTTTGTATCAGCTATTCTATTCTCATGACGTATATTTTGCATGTTGCGTTTAAATACTATTCTTTGTTTCGGATATTGTTCGGACTTTTTTTGGTTTGTTTTACATACACTAGCACTAGTACTATTCTGTTGCGTTATTATTTATTTTTCACAATAGTGTGTCAACTTTAGCTACAATGTTTATCCCCTGTGCTTCCTTGTTTGTGCATTGACGGCCCCTCCGGACTCGGCGGATAGTGGCGGACGCCGCAGGGTCTGCACTGCCCGCAGGCGGACACCTCCCGGTCCGAACCGCCAGCGCATCCTTCACGGTCCGCTTACCTCCAGCGAATCATCGGCGTTCTCCATCCAGCAGTCCGTCCAGGTGGCCACGATGAGGAAGAGTGCGGAGGCCAGGGCGAGGAAGAGGGCGACATACTGCAGCAGGACCCTCATGGTGAGAGCCCGCCGGTCAGTCCATTCGTGGGGGTCATGGACCCGCGCCGTCTCCGAGCCTTCTCCGAACTGTCTCCGAACTTCCTTCTACCCGTCTCCGAACACTCTCCGAACTGTCTCCGAATTACCTTCGACTTTCTGCAGAGTACTCAGCGAACCGGCTCCGAACTCTTCGAACTCTTCCGAACCTTCGTCGAACTCTTCCAAACCGGCTCCGAACTCAAACCGGCTCCGAACTCTTCCGAACCGCCGCTGAAGTTTCTCCGAACTTCCGTCCTACTCGCCAGCATCAATGAAGCGGGTGCGCCGGTCCCACAGCCCTTGGCACCCCGACGGACTGCGCCCTTCAGCGGTCCCCGGTGACCTGCCCAGTCGGGAGCCTCAGAGAGCCACTGATGCCGGCCCTGGAGGGGGGAGGCTCAGCCAAGGAGCACGGCTGGGCGGGACGCTTCAGCCGGTCCAGCTGCCAATCAGGGCCGGTGCCCAGCAGGTGCATCACGAGGGCCAGTCCAGACTGCGCGGGTGGCACCCACCCGTCCCACCTCTTGCCCTCTGCAAGCTCCAGCGACTTTAAAAATATTCCAAAATGTGAAATCAAAAAGCTTGGTGTACATGGCAGCTTACAGAAGTGTCAGCTGTACCTTGCAGGGGGCGAGGCTCGTGCCCAACAACACTGAAAAATGACCCAGATCCTTAGAAAGTTTGTATGTGGCATTGAACGCTTCCTGTGGCGACCAAGAGCCCCTGTAGCTTCCCTGTCTGATTGCATGTAGCAGCCCTCCCTGAGCCTCAATGCCCTCCAATGCGCTGATCACTTACCGGTAATCTTCATTACTCCGACTACCAGGCGTAGTAGCCACTAGCTGAAGCGTGTACTCCACCTCCTGGGCGCCACATTTGGGGTCTACAACCTCAAACACCCTCCCACCACCTCACCTCAGCTCTGCCCCACCACGACCTGGCATTCCCCAAGCCAAGGCAATCTAGGTCATGGCTGAGAGATGGGAGGAAAGGATGCAAGTCCTGGGGCAAAGAAGGGAAATTAAAATAATGCAAATTACTGGTAAGTAATCAGTGCATTACCTCCTCAATCTTGTTGTGTCCCTGCTAAATGAGGACACATCACAGTAGTAATGTCCAGAGCAGAGATTTGGGGAACCAGGTTCGAGTCTCCGCGTCGGCTCAACATCCTGTGATTCTGGGCAAATCATGTATCTCCCTGTGCCCAACCAAAAATGAATGTGTCCATGCGTAACGTAGCTGGTGCACGTGTAAAGCCCTCAAAAGCTTCGGTTGGAGATCGCGCTGTATAAACCTGCAAAAAAAACAAAGGCCCATCAAGCTTAGCAACACAAAAACTGCACACAATTGAGGAGTACAGCACCACAGGTAAAACAAGGTTTGAAGAGCCTCGGGCAAACACACTCTTCTCTGACACTCATAGCCAGAGGAAAAAGTCCAAGAACCAAGCAGAGAGACCTCCCGGACCGAATCCAACAAGCCACACACAAAGCAAGCCAGAACAGGTGTAGTCAAAACCTAACAGGAAGGGAGAGTCCAGAAGACCCTGCCCAGAAGGGCCATATTAGAACCTAGAAAAGTAACCGCAAGAGACAAAGAGCCTCAGAAGACAGAATTTTCTAAGAACCAACAACCAGGTGCCACCCTGATGAGACACAGCAAGGCTCCACAACTGAAGGAAAGGCCCTGAGGATGAGCGTGGCCAAAAGGTGGCCAACGACCCGAAGGGCAGCACTCCCCAGTCCATCAAGAGAGGACAGGGCAACCTACAGGCCCGAGGAAAACAGCTGACTGCTGAAAAAAGAACACCGCATGAGACCAATGCAAAGGCAGCAGAACCCACCTGGGACCACAGAGACTAAAAACACCCAAGGCAGCAGAGAAGCTCAGCCAGAAATCCCCTTAGAGTGCACCAGGAACAAAGTCACCCTAAAGACTCAAGCCATGCAATAGTCAAGCAGACAAAAATCCCCTGACTAGAAGCTAAAGGCCCCTCAGGGCCTGCACACCACAGCATCCCAGTGGAAGGCCATAGTGAATCAGAAAGGAACCAACAGGGCAACAAATGCATCCACCCAAAGCAGCCAACTCACCCATAAAGCAGCCATAGGGAAGAGAGAATAAAGAGCAAAAAGAGTTAGACCAGAAGAGGATAAGGGCTGCACCCATCAAAATATCTACAACAGTGAAGGTCGTAAGAGAGGAGGACCGAGAAAACACCACCAGAGTGATCAAAGAAGAACAGAAGGCTGAGCCATACCACCCAACATAGAGAAAGGGGACTGAGACAACAGGACATCCCTAGACAGTGGGGACACCTAGATGAAAGAAACTGCTCACCAACATACCCAGACCACAGCTAGAGCCTCCAGGACTGGAAACACAGAGCAACCCACCAAGGCTAGACATGACAAGAACAGCCACTAACTACACCCCAAGCCTGACAATAAAAGAAGAGGAGCCCAGACAACCCAAGAACTGCTCACCAGCATAGCCAGACCACAGCAAGAGCCTCCAGGACCTGAGACACAGAGCAACCCACCTAGGCTAGACATGACAAGAACAGCCACAAACCACACCCAAACCTGACAATCAAAGAGGAAGAGGAGTTCTGACAACTCAAGAACTGCTCGTCAGCATAGCCAGACCGTAGCTAGAGCCTCAAGGACTGGATACACACCGCAACCTATGAAGGTGAGGCATGGCAAGAACAGCCACAAACCACACCCCAAGCCTGACAATCACAGAGGAAGAGGAGTTCTGATAACACAAGAACTGCTCACCAGCATAGCCAGACTTCAGCTAGAGCCTCCAGAACCTGAAACACAGAGCAACCTACCAAGGCTAGACATGACAAGAACAGCCACAAACTACACCCCAAGCCTGACAATAAAAGAAGAGGAGCCCAGACAACCCAAGAACTGCTCACCAGCATAGCCAGACCACAGCAAGAGCCTCCAGGACCTGAGACACAGAGCAGCCCACCTAGGCTAGACATGACAAGAACTGCCACAAACTACACCCAAACCTGACAATCAAAGAGGAAGAGGAGTTCTGACAACCCAAGAACTGCTCGTCAGCATAGCCAGACCATAGCTAGAGCTTCAAGGACTGGATACACACCGCAACCAATAAAGGCTAGACATGAGAAGAACAGCCACAAACTACACCCCAAGCGTGACAATAAAAGAACAGGAGCCCAGACAACCCAAGAACTGCTCACCAGCATAGCCAGACCACAGCTAGAGCCTCAAGGACTGGAAACACACAGCAACCCACCAAGGCTAGACATGAGAAGAACAGCCACAAACTACACCCCAAGCCTGACAATAAAAGAAGAGGAGCCCAGACAACCCAAGAACTGCTCACCAGCATAGCCAGACTTCAGCTAGAGCCTCCAGAACCTGAACCACAGAGCAACCCACCAAGGCTAGACATGACAAGAACAGCCACAAACTACACCCCAAGCCTGACAATAAAAGAAGAGGAGCCCAGACAACCCAAGAACTGCTCACCAGCATAGCCAGACTTCAGCTAGAGCCTCAAGGACTGGAAACACACAGCAACCCACCAAGGCTAGACATGACAAGAACGGTCACAAACTACACCCCAAGCCTGACAATAAAAGAAGATGAGCCCAGACAACCCAAGAACTGCTCACCAGCATAGCCAGACCACAGCTAGAGCCTCAAGGACTGGAAACACACAGCAACCCACCAAGGCTAGACATGACAAGAACGGTCACAAACTACACCCCAAGCCTGACAATAAAAGAAGATGAGCCCAGACAACCCAAGAACTGCTCACCAGCATAGCCAGACCGCAGCTCGAGCCTCAAGGACTGGATACACACCACATCCAATAAAGGCTAGACATGAGAAGAATAGCCACAAACTACACCCCAAGCGTGACAATAAAAGAACAGGAGCCCAGACAACCCAAGAACTGCTCACCAGCATAGCCAGACTTCAGCTAGAGCCTCCAGAACCTGAAACACAGAGCAACCCACCAAGGCTAGACATGAGAAGAACAGCCACAAACTACACCCCAAGCCTGACAATAAAAGAAGAGGAGCCCAGACAACCCAAGAACTGCTCACCAGCATAGCCAGACCGCAGCTCGAGCCTCAAGGACTGGATACACACAGCAACCCACCAAGGCTAGACATGACAAGAACGGTCACAAACTACACCCCAAGCCTGACAATAAAAGAAGATGAGCCCAGACAACCCAAGAACTGCTCACCAGCATAGCCAGACTTCAGCTAGAGCCTCCAGAACCTGAAACACAGAGCAACCCACCAAGGCTAGACATGACAAGAACAGTCACAAACTACACCCCACCAAGGCTAGACATGACAAGAACAGTCACACACTACACCCCAAGCCTCACAATAAAAGAAGAGGAGCCCAGACAACCCAGGAACCACTCACCAGCATAGCCAGACCACACCTAGAGCCTCCAGGACCTGAGACATAGAGCAACCCATCAAGGCTAGACATGACAAAAACAGCCACAAACTACACACCAAGCCTCACAATAAAAGAAGAGGACCCAGACAACCCATGAGCTGCTCACCAGCATAGCCAGACCGCAGCTAAAGCCTCAAGGACTGGATACACACCACAACCAATAAAGGCTAGACATGAGAAGAACAGCCACAAACTACACCCCAAGCCTGACAATAAAAGAAGAGGAGCCCAGACAATCCAAGAACTGCTCACTAGCATAGCCAGACCACAGACAGAACCTCAAGGACTGGAAACACACAGCAACCTACGATGGCTAGACATGGCAAGAACAGTCACAAACAGCACCCACACCTGACAATCAAAGAAGAGGAGCTCAGACAACCCTAGAACTGCTCACCAGCATAGCCAGACCACAGCTAGAGCCTCAAGGACTGGATACACACCGCAACCTATGAAGGCGAGACATGACAAGAACAGCCACAAACTACACCCCAAGCCTGACAATCAAAGAGGAAGAGGAGTTCTGACCACCCAAGAACTGCTCAGCAGCATAGCCAGACCACAACTGGAGCCTCTAGGACTGGAAACACAGAGCAACCGACCAATGCTAGACATGGCAAGAACAGTCACAAACTACACCCCAAGCCTGACAATCAAAGAGGAAGAGGAGTCCAGACAACCCAAGAACTGCTCACCAGCATAGCCAGACCGCAGCTAGAGCCCCCAGGATTGGATACAGAGCAACTCACCATGACTAGACATGACAAGAACAGCCACAAACTACACCCCAAACCTGACAATCAAAGAGGAAGAGGAGCTCTGACAACCCAAGAACTGCTCACCAGCATACCCCAACCACAGCTGGAGCCTCCAGGAGTGGAAACACAGAGCAACTCACCATGACTAGACATGACAAGAACAGCCACAAACTACACCCCAAGCCTGACAATCAAAGAGTAAGAGGAGTCCAGACAACCCAAGAACTGCTCACCAGCATAGCCAGACCGCAGCTCGAGCCTCAAGGACTGGATACACACCGCAACCTATGAAGGTGAGACATGACAAGAACAGCCACAAACTACACCCCAAGCCTCACAATCAAAGAGGAAGAGGAGTTCTGACAACACAAGAACTGCTCACCAGCATAGCCAGATCACAGCTAGAGCCTCGAGGACCTGAGACACAGAGCAACCCACCAAGGCTTTACATAACAAGAACAGCCACAAACTACACCCCAAGCCTGACAATAAAAGAAGAGGAGCCCAGACAACCCATGAGCTGCTCACCAGCATAGCCAGACCGCAGATAGAACCTCCAGGACTGGAAACACACAGCAACCCACCAAGGCTAGACATGACAAGAGCAGCCACAAACTACACCCCAAGCCTGACAATGAAAGAGGAAGAGGA
This sequence comes from Triturus cristatus, assembly GCF_964204655.1. Taxonomy (NCBI): domain Eukaryota; kingdom Metazoa; phylum Chordata; class Amphibia; order Caudata; family Salamandridae; genus Triturus; species Triturus cristatus. The sequence continues at coordinate 1,173,363,305 of NC_140594.1, forward strand.
GTTCCAACAACCCAAGAACTGCTCATCAGCATACCCACAACCACAGCTAGAGCTTCCAGGACTGGAAACACAGAGCAACCCACCAAGGCTAGACATGACAAGAACAGCCACAAACTGCACCCAAACCTGACAATCAAAGAGGAAGAGGAGCCCAGACAACCCAAGAACTACTCACCAGCATAGCCAGACCGCAGCGAGAGCCTCCAGGACCTGAGACACAGAGCAACCTACCAAGGCTAGACATGACAAGAACAGCCACAAACTACACCCAAACCTGACAATTTAAGAGCAGGAGAGTCCAGACAACCCAAGAAACGATCCAGGTCCTGTCACAAACGCCCAGGCCCCAAGCACAGCAGGTAGCACAGGGTGGGTCCAAGGTCAGTAATACTCCAGAGTGCACAAATTAAAGGTTCAATGGCTGACGTAGAGTACTGGAAACACAGCCAGCCTCGCACACCACCCAGAGCAGGCAAGGCCAACCCTCGCAGGGCACCAGAAACAGCCAGATGCCAAACCACAAATCCTATAAACCAAGAGGAGCTCCAGAGAATCCAGCCAAGCAGAAGTGGAGCCAGGGTGTACCACAACCTAGCCCCCAACTACAGCATGGAGCTCAAGAGGAGCAAGCACAACCACAGCCTCCAAACACATCCAAACGGACCAAGAGCAAGGGGATCAATGAAAGAAGTTAAACCACAGTCAGAAGGCAAGAGACACTCAAAACAGAGGGTGGGTGCGTACCAATGGGAGCCCCCTCAAAGTGGATCATGGGTCTTGGCCCAACAGGCCAGCCCTGCAACCAAAGTAAGCAGCCAGAGAACACCACAGGCCAATGAGCAACACAAACACATTGGCTGACATCAGCCAGAAACCCTAAACACTCACACAAACACCCACAGGGGGTCAACATAGGAGACCCCCATGCTAAAGAGCACCTGGATACCCACTCACAGAAACAGAGTGAGGCTGAGGTCTGAGAGTGACAGCAAAGAGCGGCCACAGCACCACTCAACCTCCAAAATGAGCAAGAACAGTGGCAACCATGAAAGAGCACCTTTTCCCCAAATAGAGGCAAGGGACCCAAGAAAAAGGACCAGGGATGGTATAATGGGCAGAACAGAGAGGACATGTCACCAGAAGCAGCAGAGCAACAGTGAACCCCCATGAAGCAGGAGACGGACAACACAGCAACACCAAGGTCCACCTGAACGCAGGATTGAGGACTAACCAATGACCACAGGCAGACAACCCCAACATTGCCAAGCAGAATAAACTGAACACTGGCATCTTGCCTGACAGGGAGTGAAATTAGATCATGCAAACCACACACGAGCATCACATGGAAACATGCAGCCAAGCAGGGTGACCAAGGTACAAAACAGCCAACAAGAAGCAATGAGACAAGGAACCAGGCCGCCTGTACCACACAGCTTCCAGTAAGCCCAGGAGGAGAGAGGCAGAGAACCACAAACACAACACCACAAGACTGGGAGACAGGGAACCAGGCAGCCTGTACTACACAGATTCCAACAAGCCCAGGAGGAGCGAGGCAGGGACCCACAAACCTCAAACACAATGCTACAAGACTGGGAGACAGGGAACCAGACCTCTTGTACCACACAGCTTCCAGCAAGCCCAGGAGGAGAGAGGCAGGGACCCACAAACCACAAAGACAGTGTCACAAGACTAGGAACCATGCAACTTGTACTACACAGCTGCCAACCAACCCATGATGAGAGAGACAGAGAACCAGAAAGACAAACCACGATGCCACAAGACTGGGAGACAGGGAACATATCCCACAAGCCACTGATGGTACTGTGAATCTAATGGTACTGAGACACTGATGGTACCGAGATACTGATGATACTGAGACAATGATGGCACTGAGATGCTGATGGTCATGGTACTGAGATACTGAAGGCACTGATGGTACAGAGACACTGATTACTGATGGTACTGAGACACTGATGGTACTGAGGCACCGATGACACCGAGCTACAAATGAGACCGAGACACTGATGATACAGAGACACTGATTACAGAGACACTTATGGAGTTGTATGGGTGGTGAGATGGAATATAATGTAAGACCCTTCCCAGAAAGTGTTAGGGTGTATGGGGGTTGAATGGGTGGTGAGATGGGATGGAAGGTATGAACCTTCCTAGAGAGTGTCAGTGTGTATGAGGGTTGTATGGGTGGTGAGATGGGATAGAAGGTATGAACTTTCCTAGAGAGTGTTACCGATATTGGGGTTTGCATGGGTGGTGAGATGGAATATAATCTAAAAACCTTCCCAGAGAGTGTTAGGGTGTATTGGGGTTGTATCGGTGGAGAGATGGCATAGAAGGTATGAATCTTCCTAGCGAGTGTCAGGGTGTATGAGGGTGGTATGGGTTGTGAGATGGGAAATAAGTTATGAACCTTCCTAGAGAGTGTTAGGGTATTGGGGTTGTATGGGTTGTGAGATGAGATAGAAGGTATGAACCTTCCTAGAGAGTGTTAGGGTATTGAGTTTGTATGGGTGGTGAGATGGAATAGAATGTAATACCCTTCCTAGAGAGTGTTGGGGTATTGGGGTTGTATGGGTGGTGATATGGAATAGAATCTAAGAACTTTCCCAAGCGAGTGTTAGGGTATATTGGGGCTGAATGGGTGGTGAGATGGAATATAATATAAGAACCTTCCTAGAGAGTGTTAGGGTGTATCGGGGTTGTATGGGTGGTGAGATGGAATTTAATGTAAGACCTTCCCAGAAAGTGTTAGGGTGTATGGGGGTTGAATGGGTGGTGGGATGGGATAGAAGGTATGAACCTTCCTAGAGAGTGTCAGGGTGTATGAGGGTTGTACAGGTGGCGAGATGGAATAAAAGGTATGAACCTTCCTAGAGAGTATTAGGGTATTGGGGTTGTATGGGTGGTGAGATGGAATAGAATGTAAGACCCTTCCTAGAGAGTGTTAGGGTGTATTGAGGTTGTGTGGGTGGTGAGATGGGCTAGAAGGTATGAACCTTCCTAGAGAGTGTCAGGGTGTATGAGGGTTGTATGGTTGGTGAGATGGAATATAATCTAACAACCTTCCCAGAGAGTGTTAGGATGTATTGGAGTTGTATGGGTGGTGAGATGGAATAGAATGTAAGACCCTTCCTAGAGAGTGTTAGGGTGTATTTGGGTTGTATGGGTGGTGAGATGGAATAGAATGTAAGACCCTTCCTAGAGAGTGTTAGGGGTATTGGGGTTCTATGGGTGGTGAGATGGAATATATTGTAAAACCCTTCCTAGAGACTGTTAGGGGTATTGGGGTTCTATGGGTGGTGAGATGGAATAGAATGTAAGACCCTTCCTAGAGAGTGTTAGGGGTATTGGGGTTGTATGGCTGCTGAGATTGAATATAATCTAAGAACCTTCCCAGCGAGTGTTAGGGTGTATGGGGTTGTATGGTTGGTGAGATGGAATATAATCAAATAACCTTCCCAGAGAGTGTTAGGGTGTATTGGGGTTGTATGGGTGGTGAGATGGAATAGAATGTAAGACCCTTCCTAGAGAGTGTTAGGGGTATTGGGGTTGTATGGGTGGTGAGATGGAATAGAATATAAGACCCTTCCACGAGAGTGTTAGGGGTATTGCGGTTGTATGGATGGTGAGATGGAATAGAATGTAAGACCCTTCCAAGAGAGTGATAGGGGTATTGCGGTTGTATGGATGGTGAGATGGAATAGAATGCAAGACCCTTCCAAGAGAGTGTTAGGGGTATTGCGGTTGTATGGATGGTGAGATGGAATAGAATGTAAGACCCTTTGCAGAGAGTGTTAGGGGTATTGGGGTTGTATGGGTTGTGAGATGGAATACAGTCTCAGAACCTTCCCAGCGTGTGTTAGTGTGTATGGGGGTTGTATGGTTGGTGAGATGGAATAGAATGTTATATCCTTCCTAGAGAGTGTTAGGGGTATTGGGGTTGTATGCGTGGTGGAACGGAATAGAATGTAAGAACCTTCCCACAGAGTGTTAGGGGTATTAGAGTTGTATGGGTGGTGAGATGGAATATAATCTAAGAACCTTCCCAGTGAGTGTTAGGATGCATGGGGGTTGTATGGTTGGTGAGATGGAATATGATCTAAGACCCTTCCTAGAGAGTGTTGGGGAGTATGGGGGTTGTATGGTTGGTGAGATGAAATATAATCTAAGACCATTCCTAGAGAGTGTTAGGGTGCATTGAGGTTGCATGAGTTGTGAGATGGAATATGATCTAAAACCCTTCCTACAGAGTGTTAGGGATAGGGAGTTGTAAGGGTGGTAAAATAGAATATCATCTGCGAACCTTCCTACAGAGTGTTAGGGGTATTGGGGTTGTATGGGTGCTGAGATGGAAGGTATTGGGGATGTATGGGTGGTGAGATGAAATATAATCTAAGAACCTTCCTACAGAGTGTTAGGGGTATTGGGGTTGTGTGGGTGGTGAGATGGAATATAATCTAAGAACCTTCCCAGCGAGTGTTAGGTTGTATTGGGGTTGTATGGGTGGTGAGATGGAATATAATCTACGAACCTTCCCGGCGAGTGTTAAGGTGTATGGGGGTTGTATGGTTGGTGAGATGGAATAGAATGCAAGACCCTTCCTAGAGCGTGTTAGGGTGTATGGGTTTGTATTAGTGTGAGATGGAATATAATCTAAGAACCTTCCCCGCGAGTGTTAGGGTGTATGGGGGTTGTACGGTTGGTGAGATGGAATAGAATGTAAGACCCTGCCTAGAGAGTGTTAGAGTGTATTGGGGTTGTATGGGTGGTGAAATGGAATATAATCTAAGACCCTTCTTAAAGAGTGTTATGGTGTTTGGGTTTGTATGGGTGGTGAGATGGATTATAATCTAAGAACCTTCCCAGCTAGTGTTAGGGTGTCTGGGGGTTGTATGGTTGGTGAGATGGAAGATAATGTAAGACCCTTCCTAGAGAGTGTTAGGATGTATGGGTGTATGGGTGGTGAGATTAAAAACAATGTAAGACCCTTCCTAGAGAATGTTAGGGGTATTGGAGTTGTATGGGTGGTGAGATTGAATATAATCTAAGAACCTTCCCAGCAAGCGTTAGGGTGTATTGGGGTTGTATGGGTGGTGAGATGGAATATGATGTAAGACCCTTCCTAGAGAGTGTTAGGGAGTATTGGGATTGTATGGGTGGTGAGATGGGATAGAAGGTATGCACCTTCCTACAAAGTGTTAGGGGCACAGGGGGTGTATAGGTGGTGAGATGGAATATAATCTAAGAACATTCCTACAGAGTGTTAGGGGAAATAGGCTTGTATGGGTGGTGAAATGGAATATAATCTAAGAACCTTCCCAGCGAGTGTTAGGGTGTATTGGGGTTGTATGAGTGGTGAGATGGAATATGATGTAAGACCCTTCCTAGGGAGTGTTAGGGAGTATTGGGAATGTATGGGTGGTGATATGGGATAGAAGGTATGCACCTTCCTACAAAGTGTTAGGGGCATAGGGGTTGTATAAGTGGTGAGATGGAATATAATCTCAGATCCTTCCTAGAGAGTTTTAGGGTGTATGGATTTGTATGGGTAGTGAGATGGAATATAATCTAAGAACCTTCCCAGCAAGTGTTAGGGTGTATGGGGGTTGTATGAGTGGTGAGATTGAATATGATCTAAGACCCTTCCTACAGAGTGTTAGGGTATTGGGAGTTGTAAGGGTGGTGAGATGGAATATAATCTAAGAACCTTCCCAGCGAGTGTTAGGGTGTGTTGGTGTTGTATGGGTGGTGAGATGGAATATAATCTAAGAACCCTCCCAGCAAGTGTTAGGGTGTATTGGGGTTGTATGAGAGGTGAGATGGAATATAATGTAAGACCCTTCCTAGAGAGTGTTAGGGTGTATTTGGGTTGTATGGGTGGTGAGATAGAATATATTGTAAGACCCTTCCTAGTGACTGTTAGGGGTATTGGGGTTCTATGGGTGGTGAGATGGAATAGAATGTAAGACCCTTCCTAGAGAGTGTTAGGGGTATTGGGGTTGTATGGCTGGTGAGATTGAATATAATCTAAGAACCTTCCCAGCGAGTGTTAGGGTGTATGGGGTTGTATGGTTCGTGAGATGGAATATAATCAAATAACCTTCCCAGAGAGTGTTAGGGTGTATTGGGGTTGTATGGGTGGTGAGATGGAATAGAATGTAAGACCCTTCCTAGAGAGTGTTAGGGGTATTTGGGTTGTATGGGTGGTGAGATGGAACAGAATGTAAGACCCTTCCACGAGAGTGTTAGGGGTATTGCGGTTGTATGCATGGTGAGATGGAATAGAATGTAAGACCCTTTGCAGAGAGTGTTAGGGGTATTGGGGTTGTATGGGTTGTGAGATGGAATACAGTCTCAGAACCTTCCCAGCGTGTGTTAGTGTGTATGGGGGTTGTATGGTTGGTGAGATGGAATAGAATGTTATATCCTTCCTAGAGAGTGTTAGGGGTATTGGGGTTGTATGCGTGGTGGAACGGAATAGAATGTAAGAACCTTCCCACAGAGTGTTAGGGGTATTAGAGTTGTATGGGTGGTGAGATTGAATATAATCTAAGAACCTTCCCAGTGAGTGTTAGGGTGCATGGGGGTTGTATGGTTGGTGAGATGGAATATGATCTAAGACCCTTCCTAGAGAGTGTTAGGGAGTATGGGGGTTTTATGGTTGGTGAGATGAAATATAATCTAAGACCATTCCTAGAGAGTGTTAGGGTGCATTGAGGTTGCATGAGTTGTGAGATGGAATATGATCTAAAACCCTTCCTACAGAGTGTTAGGGTATAGGGAGTTGTAAGGGTGGTAAAATAGAATATCATCTGCGAACCTTCCTACAGAGTGTTAGGGGTATTGGGGATGTATGGGTGCTGAGATGGAAGGTATTGGGGATGTATGGGTGGTGAGATGGAATATAATCTAAGAACCTTCCTACAGAGTGTTAGGGGTATTGGGGTTGTATGGGTGGTGAGATGGAATATAATCTAAGAACCTTCCCAGCGAGTGTTAGGTTGTATTGGGGTTGTATGGGTGGTGGGATGGAATATAATCTACGAACCTTCCCGGCGAGTGTTAAGGTGTATGGGGGTTGTATGGTTGGTGAGATGGAATAGAATGCAAGACCCTTCCTAGAGCGTGTTAGGGTGTATGGGTTTGTATTAGTGTGAGATGGAATATAATCTAAGAACCTTCCCCGCGAGTCTTAGGGTGTATGGGGTTGTACGGTTGGTGAGATGGAATAGAATGTAAGACCCTGCCTAGAGAGTGTTAGAGTGTATTGGGGTTGTATGGGTGGTGAAATGGAATATAATCTAAGACCCTTCTTAAAGAGTGTTATGGTGTTTGGGTTTGTATGGGTGGTGAGATGGATTATAATCTAAGAACCTTCCCAGCTAATGTTAGGGTGTCTGGGGGTTGTATGGTTGGTGAGACGGAATATAATGTAAGACCCTTCCTAGAGAGTGTTAGGATGTATGGGTGTATGGGTGGTGAGATGAAAAACAATGTAAGACCCTTCCTAGAGAATGTTAGGGGTATTGGAGTTGTATGGGTGGTGAGATTGAATATAATCTAAGAACCTTCCCAGCAAGCGTTAGGGTGTATTGGGGTTGTATGGGTGGTGAGATGGAATATGATGTAAGACCCTTCCTAGAGAGTGTTAGGGAGTATTGGGATTGTATGGGTGGTGAGATGGGATAGAAGGTATGCACCTTCCTACAAAGTGTTAGGGGCACAGGGGGTGTATAGGTGGTGAGATGGAATATAATCTAAGAACATTCCTACAGAGTGTTAGGGGAAATAGGCTTGTATGGGTGGTGAAATGGAATATAATCTAAGAACCTTCCCAGCGAGTGTTAGGGTGTATTGGGGTTGTATGAGTGGTGAGATGGAATATAATGTAAGACCCTTCTTAGAGAGTGTTAGGGGTATTAGGGTTGTATGGCTGGTGCGATTGAATATAATCTAAGAACCTTCCCAGCGAGTGTTAGGGTGTATTGGGGTTGTATGAGTGGTGAGATGGAATATGATGTAAGACCCTTCCTAGGGAGTGTTAGGGAGTATTGGGATTGTATGGGTGGTGAGATGAGATAGAAGGTATGCACCTTCCTACAAAGTGTTAGGGGCATAGGGGTTGTATAAGTGGTGAGATGGAATATAATCTCAGATCCTTCCTAGAGAGTTTTAGGGTGTATGGGTTTGTATGGGTAGTGAGATGGAATATAATCTAAGAACCTTCCCAGCAAGTGTTAGGATGTATGGGGGTTGTATGAGTGGTGAGATTGAATATGATCTAAGACCCTTCCTACAGAGTGTTAGGGTATTGGGAGTTGTAAGGGTGGTGAGATAAAATATCATCTGAGAACCTTCCTACAGAGTTGTAGGGGTATTGGGGTTGTATGGGTGGTGAGATGGAATATAATCTAAGAACCTTCCCAGCGAGTGTTAGGGTGTGTTGGGGTTGTATGGGTGGTGAGATGCAATATAATCTAAGAACCTTCCCAGCGAGTGTTAGGGTGTATTTGGGTTGTATGGGTGGTGAGATGGAATATATTGTAAGACCCTTCCTAGAGACTGTTAGTGGTATTGGGGTTCTATGGGTGGTGAGATGGAATAGAATGTAAGACCCTTCCTAGAGAGTGTTAGGGGTATTGGGGTTGTATGGCTGGTGAGATTGAATATAATCTAAGAACCTTCCCAGCGAGTGTTAGGGTGTATGGGGTTGTATGGTTGGTGAGATGGAATATAATCAAATAACCTTCCCAGAGAGTGTTAGGGTGTATTGGGGTTGTATGGGTGGTGAGATGGAATAGAATGTAAGACCCTTCCTAGAGAGTGTTAGGGGCATTTGGGTTGTATGGGTGGTGAGATGGAATAGAATGTAAGACCCTTCCACGAGAGTGTTAGGGGTATTGCGGTTGTATGCATGGTGAGATGGAATAGAATGCAAGACCCTTTGCAGAGAGTGTTAGGGTTATTGGGGTTGTATGGGTTGTGAGATGGAATACAGTCTCAGAATCTTCCCAGCGTGTGTTAGTTTGTATGGGGGTTGTATGGTTGGTGAGATGGAATAGAATGTTATATCCTTCCTAGAGAGTGTTAGGGGTATTGGGGTTGTATGCGTGGTGGAACGGAATAGAATGTAAGAACCTTCCCACAGAGTGTTAGGGGTATTAGAGTTGTATGGGTGGTGAGATGAAATATAATCTAAGAACCTTCCCAGTGAGTGTTAGGATGCATGGGGGTTGTGTGGTTGGTGAGATGGAATATAATCTAAGACCCTTCCTAGAGAGTGTTAGGGAGTATGGGGGTTGTATGGTTGGTGAGATGAAATATAATCTAAGACCATTCCTAGAGAGTGTTTGGGTGCATTGAGGTTGCATGAGTGGTGAGATGGAATATGATCTAAAACCCTTCCTACAGAGTGTTAGGGTATTGGGAGTTGTAAGGGTGGTGAGATAGAATATCATCTGCGAACCTTCCTAGAGAGTTTTAGGGGTATTGGGGATGTATGGGTGGTGAGATGGAAGGTATTGGGGATGTATGGGTGGTGAGATGGAATATAATCTGAGAACCTTCCCAGAGAGTGTTAGGGTATATGGGGGTTGTATGGGTGGTGAGATGGAATATAATCTAAGACCCTTTCTACAGAGTGTTAGGGGTAATGGGGTTGTATGGGTGGTGAGATGGAATATAATCTAAGAACCTTCCCAGTGAGTGTTAGGGTGTATTGGGGTTGTATGGGTGGTGAGATGGAATATAATCTAAGAACCTTCCCGGCGAGTGTTAGGGTGTATGGGGGTTGTATCGTTGTGGAGATGGAATAGAATGTAAGACCCTTCCTAGAGCGTGTTAAGGTGTATGGGTTTGTATTAGTGTGAGATGGAACATAATCTAAGAACCTTCCCCGCGAGTGTTAGGGAGTATGGGGGTTGTATGGTTGGTGAGATGGAATAGAATGTAAGACCCTGCCTAGAGAGTGTTAGGGTGTATTGGGGTTGTATGGGTGGTGAGATGGAATATAATCTAAGACCCTTCTTAAGAGTGTTATGGTGTTTGGGTTTGTATGGGTGGTGAGATGGATTATAATCTAAGAACCTTCCCAGCGAGTGTTAGGGTGTCTGGGGGTTGTATGGTTGGTGAGATGGAATATAATGTAAGACCCTTCCTAGAGAGTGTTAGGATGTATGGGTTGTATGGGTGGTGAGATGAAATACAATGTAAGACCCTTCCTGAAAAATGTTAGGGGTATTGGAGTTGTATGGGTGGTGAGATGGAATATAATCTAAGAACCTTCCCAGCGAGAGTTAGGGTGTATTGGGGTTGTATGGGGTGGTGAGATGGAATATGATGTAAGACCCTTCCTAGAGAGTGTTAGGGAGTATTGGGATTGTATGGGTGATGAGATGGAATCTAAGGTATGAACCTTCCTAGAGAGTGTTAGGGTATTGGTGTTGTATGGGTGATGAGATGGAATATATTGTAAGACCCTTCCTAGAGAATGCTAGGGGTATTGGAGTTGTATGGGTGGTGAAATGGAATGTAATCTAAGAACCTTCCCAGCGAGTGTTAGGGTGTATGGGGTTGTATGGTTGGTGAGATGGAATATAATCAAATAACCTTCCCAGAGAGGGTTAGGGTGTATTGGGGTTGTATGGGTGGTGAGATGGAATAGAATGTAAGACCCTTCCTAGAGAGTGTTAGGGGTATTGCGGTTGTATGGATGGTGAGATGGAATAGAATGTAAGACCCTTCCAAGAGAGTGTTAGGGGTATTGCGGTTGTATGGATGGTGAGATGGAATAGAATGTAAGACCCTTTGCAGAGAGTGTTAGGGGTATTGGGGTTGTATGGGTTGTGAGATGGAATACAGTCTCAGAACCTTCCCAGCGTGTGTTAGTGTGTATGGGGGTTGTATGGTTGGTGAGATGGAATAGAATGTTATATCCTTCCTAGAGAGTGTTAGGGGTATTGGGGTTGTATGCGTGGTGGAACGGAATAGAATGTAAGAACCTTCCCACAGAGTGTTAGGGGTATTAGAGTTGTATGGGTGGTGAGATGGAATATAATCTAAGAACCTTCCCAGTGAGTGTTAGGATGCATGGGGGTTGTATGGTTGGTGAGATGGAATATAATCTAAAACCCTTCCTAGAGAGTGTTAGGGTGCATTGAGGTTGCATGAGTGGTGAGATGGAATATGATCTAAAACCCTTCCTACAGAGTGTTAGGGTATTGGGAGTTGTAAGGGTGGTGAGATAGAATATCATCGGCGAACCTTCCTACAGAGTGTTACGGGTATTGGGGATGTATGGGTGGTGAGATGGAAGGTATTGGGGATGTATGGGTGGTGAGATGGAATGTAATCTAAGAACCTTCCCAGAGAGTGTTAGGGTATATGGGGGTTGTATGGGTGGTGAGATGGAATATAATCTAAGAACCTTCCCAGAGAGTATTAGGGTGTATTGAGGTTGTATGAGTGGTGAGATTGAATATGATCAAATGCCCTTCCTACAGAGTGTTAGGGTATTGGGAGTTGTAAGGGCGGTGAGATATGATATCATCTGAGAACCTTCCTACAGAGTGTTAGGGGTATTGGGGTTGTATGGGTGGTGAGATGGAATATAATCTAAGAACCTTTCCAGCGAGTGTTAGGGTGTGTTGGGGTTGTATGGGTGGTGAGATGGAATATAATCTAAGAACCTTCCCCATGAGTGTTAGGCTGTATGGGGGTTGTATGGTTGGTGAGATGGAATAGAATGTAAGACCCTTCCTAGAGAGTGTTAGGATGTATGGGTTTGTATGGGTGGTGAGATGGAATATAATCTAAGTTCCTTTCCAGAGAGTGTTAGGGAGTGTGGGGGTTGTACGGTTGGTGAGATGGAATAGAATGTAAGACCCTTCCCAGCGAGTGCTAGGGTGTATTGGGTTTGTATGGGTGGTGGGATGGAATATAATCTAAGACCCTTCCTAAAGAGTGTTAGTGTGTATGGGTGGTGAGAAGGAATATAATCTATGAACCTTCCCAGCAAGTGCTAGGGTGTATGGGGGTTGTATGGTTGGTAAGATGGAATAGAATGTAAGACCCTTCCTAGCGAGTGTTAGGGTGTATTGGGGTTTTATGGGTGGTGAGATGAAATATAATCTAAGACCCTTCCTAGAGAGTGTTAGGGTGTATGGGTTTGTATGGGTGGTGATATGGAATATAATCTAAGAACCTTCCCAGCAAGTGTTAGAGTGTATTGGGGTTGTATGGTTGGTGAAATGGAATATAATCTAAGAACCTTCCCAGCAAGTGTTAGAGTGTATTGGAGTTGTATGGGTGGTGAGATGGAATAGAATGTAAGACCCTTCCTAGAGATTGTTAGGGGGTATGGGGGTTGTATGGTTGGTGAGATGGAATAGAATGTAAGACCCTTCCTAGAGAATTGTAGGGTGTATGGGCAGAGACGTTTTAATGCATGGGCAAAGTGGGCTCTGGCCCAGGGCCCCAGCCTCTCAGGGGGCCCCCTGACAGAGTCAGCTCCATTCTCCAGAGTATTGCCCCAATGACCTTGAATATTTATTAAACAGATTGTTTTAAATACTGTTTTCCTTTCATTTATTTTCTATGTACCTGATGTTTGAGTCTAGTACAGCCATTTTGCAGAGAAATGTTGTGTTTGTTTCATGCAATATACATAAAAAAAGTTTCTTTTGGATTAAAACAAGGCCCAACATATAAGTAATGGGAGGGCGTCACAGAGATTATTTGCAGTAATATTGGTGAGCTGCTGCTGTGTTACAATATTGAAAACACACATACCTATCCCTGAATATTAGATGTAAACACATTTAGGGCCTTATTTATGAGAAGTGATGCATCGCTGTGTGAAAACAGGGATGCGTCACTTCTTAGTGCGCCCTCCTTGCGACATGATGGATGCGTCACATTTACTGTATGACGCATCATGTCGCAAGAGTTACAGATACGTCAGTATTTCTGACGTATCTGTAGGCGCAAAAGTGATGCATTGCTGGGGTGTGTCTGAAAATAGACGCAACTCCAGCAATGTGTCCTTTCACATGGGGCAAGCCCCACGTGAAAGGGAATGCATCAGTCTTACACCTGCCGTGAGGCAGGTGTAAGATATTGACGCAATGGAGTCCTAGAAGTGGTGCACTGAGTTCTCATAGATTTCAATGCACCAGTTCTATGAGGTTTTTTGAGGGGGAACACCCACCCTGCATACAATATACCTGCCACTGGTATAATGTGGTGCAGCGGTTTACAAAGTGATGCATCGGCCTAGATGCGTCACTTTGTAAATAGGGCTCAACATGGCACATTTTGTATGCTGCGAGTGCCTCACAAAACGTGACGCACCAGCGACATAAAAGTAAAGCAAAGCCTCATAAATAAGGCACTTAGAATTTGGACGAGTGTTCCTTTGCACTGTCAGGGACCTAATGAAATGAAATAGTGTATTTAATAAAGCATGCAGCTACTCAGACTAGAGTATCCTGGCTAGTGACAGCGGGAGGAAAACGTGCATAAAAGACACATCGGTTATTAAAAAGCCAGGTTGTTAAGTTCTTCCTGAAAGAGAGTAGGTCTGTGGTTAGTCTCAGAAACTCAGGGAGTCTATTCCACAATTTCACACCTAGAAAGTCGAGGGATCTGCCTCCAGTGCGGGCACGGCATATTTTAGGCATATTGGCAAGGTTGGCATAGGAAGATCTTAGGGGTCTAGATGTTGTGTAGCGATTAACGCGCTTATTTAGGAAGCCGGCTCCTAAGCCGTGGAATGCTTTAAAGAAGATGGTCATCGCTTTGAAGTTCATCTGTTCTTTTATGGAGGGCCAGTTTAGAGACTTAAGAATAGGGGTCATACTAGATCTGTGTTTAGGTCTCAGGATGGCTTTGGCTGCCGCATTTTGTACCACTTGTAGGTGCTGTGTAAGGGATTTGGGAAGACCGAGGTACAAGCTGTTGAGATAGTCAAGCTTTGATGTCACTAGGGCTTGCACCACGATTGTTCTGCTCTCAAGCGGTAACAGTGGCAGGATTTTTTTTTTGCATCCGGAGTATGCCTAAGCAAGCGCCAGTAAGATTTTGGATTTGAAAGTGCATGGAGAGTGTCTTGTCTATGACAATTTCTATATTTTTTACTTTCTCCTATTCCGCGGGTGGGGATGGCAGATCTTTTGGCCACCAAGAGCTCCAGTCAGGCGTTTCGGGATTACCAAAGAAAACAACTTCAGTTTTGTCAGGATTGCAATTCAGCTGATTGATCTTAAGCCAGTTAAAAACCTTTGTGAGGAAAGACCTAATCATTGCCCCGTCGAAGTCGGTTCCTTTTTCACACGTAAAAATCAGCTGAGTGTCATCAGCATAGGAAACTATTTTGACGCCCTCTTCCTCTACCAGAAATGCAAGGGGGATAGATATATATTAAAAGGGTAGGACTGAGAATGGAGCCCTGAGGGACACCTATATTCATGGCCAGAACCGGGGATGAGAAAGGGGGAAGCCAGATGTCCTGAGATCTATTTGCCAAGAAGGATGACATCCACATTAAGGTGGTCCCTCCCCCCCCCCTCGGCCGATGTTAGCAAGTCTTTCCAGGAGCCTCTCATGTGGGACCGTATCGAAGGCCGCCGACAGATCGAGCGGTATCAGAACATCCTTGCCTCCCTGGTCCAGCTTACCCTTGAGAAATTCAGTCACTGCCAGCAGACCATACTCTGTACTGTAGTTAGCCATAAAACCGGATTGGGACTCATGAATGAGCTTCCCAACATCACTGTGTTTTTGGAGGGCCTTGTTTACATACTTCTCTGATACTTTGGGGAGGGCCAGAAGAAGGGAGATTGGCCTGTAGGTGGCAGGGTCTGTCGGTTTAGCGTTAGCCTTTTATATCAGTGGAAGAATCTTAGCATTCTTCCATAATTTCGGCATGTTGCCTGAGGAGAGGGAAACATTATTTGAGCTGGTTTACCATGGGGTTTATGGTGGGAGCTAATAGGTTCAGGATATTTGCTGAATATGGGTGGGTAGGAGAGCCAGACCTAATGCTTTGGAGAAGGGTCGGTGACTCTTCAAGCTGAAACTCAGGGAAAGCTTGTAAAGATGGAGGATCCAAGAGGTGAAATTTCCTAGAAGAACTAAGGTAGAAGGTCAGTTCTTCCTCTGAGATGTTAGTGAAGGCTTGTTGGATCACAGAGATCTTTTTGTGGAAGAATTGAGCTATTTGATTATACCATTCTTCCGTGCATGGCCCTTTCTTTGTGTTGGCTTTCGGGGTGGTAAGGGTAAAAGACTTAACTATGCTAAAGATTTCCTTACTCTTATTTTGGGCATTTTCTATCTTGATTTGAAAGAAGTTTTTCTTGGCTGCCTTCACGAGAATGTAAGCATCTTTTAAGGTGTCTTTATACACCTTCTTGTCCTCAGGTAGATAGGATTTACACAGTTTCCGTTCCATTTTTCTACAATTTGTTTTGCTAGATCTGAGGGAATCGTTTAACCATGTAGCTGGTGGGGCCGACCTCTTTGAGGAGCGGGAAACAACCAGTACCTCTGTACCAATGTTGGTTCAGAGCCATGACTCTATTGATAGGGCGTCCGAGTCGGGGCAGCCAGACAGCTCCGTTGAGGAACAACCGAGGGCATCTGCTAACATTGGGATGGATATTTTAGGGAACTTCCTCTAATTAGGGACCCTCTGCCCTGCGTTAGCCTGAGGGGCTGTGGCAGTGTTGGGAATGACACATTTTAATATGAGGTTGTCAGACCAGGTAATGGTAAGAGGTAGGCTTATAGATATGTCAAAGTTGTGAAAGATTTGGTCTAGGGTATGGCCCTTCTAATGGGTGACTGAAGAAATAGATGGAAACGTGTTGCAGGCCTGCAGCGTCTCCAACAAGGAAATTGTTTGAGGGTCTTTTCCATTGTCCATATGTATATTGAAATCTCCCAGAAAAGGTAGTTGTTGTATTTTAAGGCCAGGGAGGTGGTGGCTGTATTAAGCGTATTAATACATTTTCCAATTGCACCTGGAGGTCTGTAAATCAGAAAAACAGCTATGCTTTGATGGGGACTAAGGTACAGCAGAAGCCTAAGGACTCTGCCCCCTCTATGTTTTCCATCGGGATGGGAGAGCAGTCTAGTTTTTTATTGTAAATTATGGTGACACCGCCCCCCTTACCACTCGGTCGGTCCCTCCTAAGGATTTTATAACCCGTAGGGATGGCCAAGGTGATAGTAGGGTTGGAGGCTTCAGACAGCCAGGTCTCAGTGAGAAGTAAAAGATCAGGCTGTTCATCTTAAAGTAGGTGGCACATGTGTGGTTCATGCTTTTGCATAGAGCGACAATTCAAAAGGGTGGCCTTTAAGTCCTCTGTTTTCTTCTTGTTTTTACACTTATTGTTGCGTGGAGAGATTTTGGGTGCGAGTTTCCTGGGCTAGAGGAGAGACCAGTTGCACTTATTGCATCGAAAGTCTACCTCCAGGCTCGGATCAGCCGCTATAAACTGACGTAATGGTAGCCGCCTAAGGCTAAGCAGTTTTTCCCTATTGTAATATAGTGGAAGAAACTCACCGGAGGAGAACTGGGTAGCATGGCCGGTGCCAGACCCCTCCGGGATGCTGACGGGCACAGACGGGCCTACCTTTGGGGTGCCAGCGGCGTGCCCGCTGCACGTATCCGTTTGTATCGGGAATATATAGGCTAATGCCTATGATGCAAACTGGATCACTAACGCACCTGAGGAAGCAGAAACTGCCTGGGTGGAAGTGAGGAGCCTGATAGTAACCCCAGCCCTCCGCACAATCAGCGTATCAGCCACGGCGGACCTGAACTGGAGGAAAAGCGAGATGCGAATCGGAGCAGCTAAGGAAGTGTAGGCAAGCAGAATCAAGTAAAGTGCAAGTGCGCGTAGGTAGGAGAAATTGTTGAAAAGCACAGAGTAATTCAGCCACACATATACAATTTTAAAAGTATTAAAAACCTAGTAGCAGGGCAGAAAACACTAAATCCTACTGCTGTCAGCTGCACGCGTCCGTTTACATCGGGAATATATAGGTTAATGCCTATAATGCAAACTGGATCGCTAACGCAGCTGAGGAAGCAGAAACTGCGTGGGAAACAGGGGCTCATATTGGATCATAAATTCAAAGCTGTTCTGAACAGGGGCCCCCAAAATATGTTTGGCCCAGGGCCCCCAGAATCCTTAAGATGTCCCTGTGTATGGGGGTGTAGGAGTGGTGAGATCAAAAAGAGAATGTAGAGAGGCGTCCTGGTAGCTGCTTGGTAATTGGTGCAGTCAGTGAATAAAGCCAATTTCAGCTACTTCAAGTTCTGTCTCCATGTACCCTCTGTGAGAAGTTGGCCTGGTATATGCTGTCCACTAGTTATAGTGGGCACCTTGCACCAGTCCAGACAACCCCTTATTGATGGTAGGTTAAAGACAACCTTTATTGAAAGCTATCCTAGTAGTAGCTATGGAGAGCAGCCTTCGGGCTAAGTCGTGAAGGAATGTAAAGCAGCTTTTTTTACCAGTCTATAATCTCTTGAGTGGCTAAATGAAAGGAGACCACACCCAGTATATATTTAAAATATATGTATTCATTTCTAAACTCACCCTACTAGTCTCTTTATGAGGCTAGAGGTCAAAACACATAAGTTACACTTCAAATATTACAGTAAAATAGCACAAATACACGTTAGGCCCTAGGGGCGGACCAAACCATATACTAAAATAGTGGTATAAGAACCACGACTTAACTAGACACAAGGCCTAGAGCCTGTAGAATCACTGGGACCCCAAGGGACATCCCAAGGTGGTGGCACAGGGGACCCACGGGGCCGTGTGCAGTGTGAGAACACAGCCACGAGCTCCAGTTAGCTTCTATGGGGAAAGTCGCGGTTAGATTTTTAAAGTTAAAGGACACTTAGGAATGGACTAGGTCCAAACCCTCTTGGACTTAGACAGTTCTAGGGTCAACACCCACGGGAGCACCAGAGTACTCGAGTTACCTCACCCAGGGAAGCTGGGTGCATAGGTGTCAAATGGTGTTGGGTCGCGTCGTCATTTTCAAAGGCCGCTGGCGATGAAGTGCTGCTGCTGGGAAGATGCGAAGTGTCCGAAGAGATCCAAGCCTAGATCAGTGATGTGAAGAACCTGAAAGCAGAAGGGACAGAGTCTGGGTCACTTGCCAGTGACCAGGGGCGCGATAGACGAATGCCCACCGATGTCGGGTGTTTCAGGTGAAGAAGGTGAAGCTTGACTCTTCAGCCACGAGGACCAGGAGGTGTCGAGGACAACCAGGAGCTGGATTCGATCTGTCCCACAAAGGATGTCGAGTGCTGCAGTGTCGGTGCCCGGATTGGACACAACAAGCCTTGGCAACAGCAACTCACGCTGAAAGGAGAACGATGCTTCGGTGCGGACCAGCAAGGACCGAGGGACTCCCCCAGCAAGGAGGAGTGAGGGCACATCTGGAGCAACCAGAGAAGCCCAAGGAAAGTCAGAGTTACCTTCACAGGGACCCACCAGTCGACAGACCAGTGATTGCAAAGGGACCTCGAGCGGGAATGCCAAGAGCGGGCTCACGGAACACTCGTGGTGTGTAGGCCCACAATCTTCAGTGCAAAAGGAGTTTAGTGTCTGGGCTACAAGTAACGCAATGCACAGCCTCGAGAGTCTTTGGGAAGCTGATGCACTTACAAATGTGCACGGTGTCCTTGGGTTCCGGTTCCACAGTACCCATGAGGGCTACGGATCTCACCTTTGCTGGGTACTCGGTTCGGCCTCTGGGAAGTCTGGAAATCCACCTCTGGTGTTGCAAAGTCTTCAGATTCTGGCGAGGGCTTCGGAAATGCAGATCAGACAGATGCATCTTTGGTGTCTGCCAAGCAGGGGAGTAACTCCTTTACCCCAAGGGAGATTCTTCAGTCATCTGGCGTTGAACAGATCATCGAAGTTCCAGGATTCAGTTTCAGAGGTTCGTCCAGGAATATCTAAAGTTCTGGTTACAGAGGTTCCTTCTTTATAGCCAAGGAAGGGGTTGGACTAACTCAGGGGACCGACCTCTGGGAGGGTTTGGAAAGAGGGGTGGCTACACCCATTTCCTTTATCCAGCTTCGCGTCAGAGCAGGGGCTGGAAGCCCCTGCAACCGGTTTGAGCTGGACTATGCACAGGGACAGCAAATGTGCCCCCAGTGCAGGACTTCAAAGCACTCTTGGAGTGCTCCCACCCAGCCCTAATCCACTAAGGCCTGTCTGGGAGGTGGTAACACCTCCCTGTGACAGGAAACCTATTGTCCAGGCCTCCCCTGCTGGAGTTTCTGTCAGCAGCAGGAGGCCAGACTCATGTCTGTGGCTGCAGCATCCATTTTGTGATGCCAAGGCTCTTTTAATCGGGTACCGGGTATACCGGTGCTGTCATGTCTGTCCCTCTAGAAGAGTGGGATCAATCTCCCACACCAGTTACTGGTGTGGGGCTTTGATTCCAAGGTGTTTGACACCAAACACAACATGTTTCCATGCAGCCAGTCCAAAGTTAGCATTTACCGTTGGGTTATAATGCACTTAAGAGTATATGGTCAGGCTGCATCACAGACAACCCCGGAGAAGAGATTCCGAAGGCTGCAGAGGGTCTTTGCTCATGCATGGGCACCCTCTCACACAAAACCAAGCACCCTGCCTTCAGGATTGATAAGGCCTGCCATAGGGGTGACTGATAGGTTTATATGTTCAGTGATAGGTGAGATATAGTGAACCTATATCTCAGTAAGGGGTGCATGCACCACCTTACCCAGGATGCAGTAGCAGACCTGTGGTGTCATTTTGGAGGGCTTCCCAGGGGTGGCATAATACATGCTTCAGCCCCTGGGAGGCCTCTGGGGTACCTATGCCCTGGGTACATAGTATACCATATAATAGGGACTTATAAGGGCACCTCAGAATCCAATTTGTGGTGTACCTAAAGTACTAGGAATCAATTTAGAGAGGAAGCAGCTAGACTGGGATCCTGAATAGCAGAGCCCCAGCCAGACTAAAGTCGAAAAACAGTGAAACACCAGCAAAAAGTGGGGGTAAACATGTGAAGCAGATCCTACTCTCCTACACCCTCCTAGTGCACACTATGTGGGAGAACCATCTTTACTACATTGACTATGAACGTGTTTGATGCAATGCACTGGATGGGCATTCGGTTACTTCGACATTCTTTTAACACAACAGGTGAGACAGACGTTATTTCTTTTGTACTGAACTGCGTCATCATCACCATGATCTTCATTTGCCTAAAACCATAACCATAAAAGGGACAGCATGAAAAAAAGTTATGCAGCCGATCATTCCTTAAGACTCTAATTACCAAATACATCATCAAAAGGAAATCTTAAAAAAGAAAATATTAATAATTATAAAAACATTCTGCGCTGTTAAAATTAGTCAACACGCTAAAAGATCTGACCATAAAAACATTTCAAAACAATACAATTGCAAAGTGCAAAAGTAAAAGACATTACATACTACATAGCATGGACTGACAGATCCAGTGGGCATCATATTAAAAATTAAATGTTGCTGGCATTTAAAAATAATACAAATGTAAGGTGCAGTAGTCTTTCGGCAAAACACAGCACAGTATTCAAGATAACGCTTCTCTCAACTTGATTGATAATTGAATATATTTAGGTACGCCAGGAAAGTTGACGTAGAAGAAAGTGACGGTAAAAACCATGAATGTAGGTTTACAATGTCTAACGCCAGCATGCTTCAGAGCAGGGAGCAGCAACCACTTTCTTAATGCTGTGAAGGAAACCAAGGGATCTTAAGTGTTTAATCTAATCCAAGACAGTCATTCAGAATCAGCCTATAAGACCGTGTTCATGCTTTGTCCGTATGGACTGCCACAACCGCAAGGGTCGCAGGCAAATATAATCCACAATTTCCCCTAGCTGAAATTCAGCGTGGTAAACATAAGTTAAGGTACTTTTGGGTACAACGGGTAACCACCTCAAAAATAACATTTCCAAATACTGCAAATTGGGGTATTCCCTCAGAGACCGGTGACATAAGTTGCAATGGGGAGACGTTTAGCTTTATATACTGCCACTAACTCAACCATCTGCTTAATCTCCAATTTGGAGGCAGAACTGAAAAGTGCTTCAGTACTCATTGCAAACTCAGGGCTCCCAATTTGTCCCTGTGGTTTCCAATTACAGGCTTCATCAAATAAAACACCCAAGTAGGTATGCGTGGTCACCAATTCAATCTTGGAGTTATTCAGCAAAAAGGGTTATTTCTCCGTCTAGTAACATCATAAGTCATAGTATGGGTTTTATTATGGTTAATTGAAAGATCTAGATCTGAACTGAACTTAGTAAAATAATCAAGATACCTTTGGAGCCCTACTGGAGTTCTGGCAATGCGCACCGAATTGTCGGTATAAAGGGCGGGAGCTTGTTCGCGGAGAATCTACGGCCAAACTAACCAACTGTTTCTCAAGGCCGGTAACGTAAAGTGAATACACAAAAAGAGCGAGTTTGCAGCCTTGCAAACTTCACTCACGAGCTTTAGTGCCTCATTCATTTCACCATTTGGCCCATATCTTACACTAGCTGTGACATCAGCAGGCAATTTCCTGAAGATACAAACAATAAGTTCTTCCATGCCCATGTTGAGCATAATTTGAAAAGCCTTGATCTATTTACCTGATCAAATGTAGAGCTCAAGTACATAAATGAAAGGTACAAATTGCTCTGCTTAGCTATGGCATACTTGCTAATAAATTGATGCAGATTAAGACATTGTTCAAGGGTAGCAAGGCCCGAACGAGAACCACTGAAGGTCCCAAAAACATGATTTTCCTGGACTCATGTTTCAAGACGATCAAGAACAATCCTGTCTATAGATTCAACAATATGGGCTGATAGAACTGAGGATCAGATGTATCCCCTTCTTAAAAATTGGAACGTTCATGGCATGGGACCAAGATAGCGGAGGGACTTGCCTGGATATAACCTTTAATACATTAGTCAATAGAGGGGTCAGAGGTCAATGTCAATCTTAAATAGGTCCAACGGCACCCCATCTGGGCCTGGTTCCTTGCCACCAGGACACTTGCTTAGGGCTGTAATCACATCAGATAATTCAACGCCCGTGCTTCCAGCGACCCTGTCCATGAGCCCCCATCTATCATCGGAGAAATAAGAATTAGCAGGGGGAAGAATATAAATTTGAAAAATGGGTTTCCCGTTTACCAAGGAGAATCATGGTACCACTACTCGAATCTGTTAAATCCCGGAAAGAAGGGCAATAGACAACCTTCCCAAAGGCACGATTATCTCTTCACAAATTGCCAGTCAGGAGAGATTTGCAGTCTACTAATCTAATAGCCTTTTTCCTACATTCAAGCTCCCTTTTATATGTACATCTTCACTGGCAAGCTTCATCAATGCTCCTATATACTGCTTTTAATGCCCTAAGCAGGTCATTATGTGCCTTGGAACAACGTGTCGGCTTTTCTCTAGCACCCCAAAAGGGACAGTCAGAAACTCCCTGATGGAATTTGACAGCCTGACATTTGAATTGATAAAGGCCTCAGACTCCAGTCCATCATCCGGGCAATCAAGGAGCATGTTCGGGTTCCTTGTTGCTGATTCAACAAACAAATGAACCACTTTGCGGAGTCACTCAACTCCAGGATCTAAGATCAATGAATTCCTGGATATTTATGGATGCCACGACCAGTTATTGTTCAACATACTAAACGGTTATAGTCTGTGCTCCCGGACCTACCTACAAGAGGCCCCAGGTGTTTCCTGCTAGCGTCAGCTCAACGACTAACCTGCTGAAGACATGAGTTGTGATGCACGAGGAAAAAGGAGTGTGGTGAGTTCTCTACTGACCACAGCTTGAGGACTTTATTGATGAAGGTATACACTTGCATATCAGAAAAGCCTATTAAACTCAAAGGGCATTATCTTGGTTAATTAGAATACAAGGATAGGTTTGCTGGGGGCACGATTTATGTCTCCACTAGAGATGACAGCATCCTTAACTGGTTTCCCGAAATAGACATGGGATTGATTTTGAATTCAAATATTGATCCCTCATAAAGTTAGGAGAAGCTCTTGCTGTCAATAACATTTACAATAGTGAGCTTGCTGCAAGAATACAAAAGGAATTTCCACATGTGATAGGGCTACATTTAGTTTATAAGATAACTCCCAACAATGCCCAAGCTGTAGCGGGTAAGATAAGTGGTGTTCCAATTGCATTGAGAAAAGTGATGTTAGATAAATTAGAAAGACTTGAAGAAAGAAGGAATAATTGAAGAGGTGGAAGCGATGGACTGGTTGGCACCTGTGTTAATAGCATGCAAAGCCTTTGGTGATGTGAAAATGTGTATCGATTTTACAGAGATCAATAAATATAGAGTAGTAGACAAGTATCCCCTTATAAACATCAGTAACATGTTGTCACAAATGAGGTGTTCCAAAGTGTTTTCAACACTTGATCTCACACCTGCTTCCCACAAGATCATACTTCATGAGCAATCGGAGGATTTAATGGCATTTATTACTCCATTTGGAACTTTAAGGATATCTTTGGAACTCATTTTCATAGCTTCAGTGTTCCAGTCGTTATGGAGAAGGCGTTAAAGGGCATCTCTGAAGTCAAACTTTTCCAAGATGATATTCTAATCTGCGGTGTCACCAGACAGAGCATGAAGATCAACTCAGATCAGTTTTGGGTAGGCTTTTTCAAGTGGCTAACTTTAAAATCTACCAACTGCAATTTTGATAGGAGAGAGATTGTGTATTTAGGACATTGAATTATGTGTGAACACATTTAGCTAAAGGAGGAATTAGTGAAGACCATTCAAGATCTACTTAAACCAAGAACAAAGATAAATTAGGTTTTGGGGGACGACAGAATATTTTTATACATTTGTGCCACAGTTTGTTGATCTCACCAGAAATCTGAACGTGTTGCTAAGGAGCAAGGTTTATATGGTCTGTGGAGTACAGCAAGGAGTTTGAGGACATAAAGGCAACTCTACTTTGGTAATTGATGCCCACTCAAAAGGATTATGAGCAGTGTTGAAACAAGGACAGGGTGATAACAAAAGAACAATTATTCTCATATTACAGTGTTTTTAAGGCCCTTAACTGATGATTAGCTCATTGAAAAGGATGCCTTATGTATCTTTTGGGCAATAAGGAAACTGAAGAAGTTTTTGTGGGGAAGTAGGTTTGTTGTCAACATGGATCACTTACCTTCAAGAAAAGTGTTTTGCAAAAAAGGCATTGCAGCTGTGTCAAATAGAGTCTGAAAATGGGTGCACTCATTGCAAGAGCTTGCCTTTGATGTTTATACATTCCTGGAGCAAAGGATGATGTGTCACACTGTGGAAATTAGCCTTTTTAGGAGCCCACTGGTGCAATGTTCACCCTTATCTGTCGACGGGTCCTTAAACCAACAAAGAAGAAATTGGGACTGAAGCTGAAATATCAAACAACAAATTTATTCATCACTCATGAGTGGGACTACATCAATACAGAGCCTCAGGAACTGTATGAGGTAGTGCATAGAAGTCACAGAACACAGGCTTTATATACAGCTTTTTCTGCACTGTAAGCATTGAGACTCAAAGGGGAGGTACAGGCATACACAGGAATAGCTATTGACAAATATGGTCGGACAAAACTTAGCCAGCAGGGTGGGAGGGGAAACCAGAACTGCTTACATCAGTTAAAATAGCCTGACATTCTAAGACAGGTGCATTCCAGCTGCTACAGGCCTTTCTGAGCATGCGCAGTGCTCTGGCTCAGTGCTGAAAGAGTTAACTATAGTTGATGACTCAAGCAGAATAGAAAAGCAGGCAACAGTGAAGACGGAAGAAGCACATGGGGAGCACATGGCTAACTAAAATGGCTGCCACAACCACAATGGCTTCAGCTCATGCTAACAGCGATTTCTGTCGATTCCCACAAGACTGGTTCTCCAAGTTAGAGATGAAAGAAAGTATTGATGAAGAGGAGGATAGTGAAGAAATGCAGAAGATTTTAAGCTGTGTGAGATTTTAGATGGAGTTGTAGGTGAAGGTAAGCGGAAATGTTTAGTTGGTTGTGATGAGATGTTGCAAGAGCTTTTGGTTCACCTCATAATAAGAAAGGCTGAAAGCCAAAAGACTGTTGCTGTCCGGAATGTAGAAAGTTGTGGGAGATCAGGGAAAGACTTCTGAGTGACAAGGTTTGCGCTTGAGAGGCTAGAAGCCTACGCCACCTAGTGCAATTAAAGGTTCATTGGTGGATTTAACACTTCTGTGATACCTAGGGGGAAGCAAAATCAAGGAACGGTTTGAGGATGAGTTTCTGATGGCCTGGTTTAGATATGCAGACAGAGAGAGTTTTCAAAAACTGTGTGGACCCTTTACATAGTGATAGGTTCTGTAAGGCCAGGATGCAGCCCGTGGTCATGAGGATGTTTCAAGAAAAATCCCTGGGATGACATCACAACCTAGAATGGGACCTATAAGTAGCAAAGAGGTTCTAAATATGTTATCGTTTTGATTGACATGTAATCAAGGTGGCCAGAAGTTTGTATCACTAATGATATTGAAACACAAACTGTGACTAAGTTCTTGAGCAAGGTTTGTAGCAGGAAGGGTCTACCTGGGACAGTCTTGAAAGACAATGCTGTCCAACTAATGTAGTCTGAGATGGAAGAGTTTTTAATAAAAAAGGTGTATAAATCACCCAGATTCAAACGAAATGGTAGAGAGATTCAACAGGACGCTCAAGGTGACCCTACGGATTGCAATGGTGACTGGGAAGAATTGGAGATAAGAGATTCTTTCAAGGTTTGAAGTATATAGGTTGACCCCTCATTCTGTCATAAAGGTCCTGTTTGAGCTATCCAGAGGAAGAAAATCAAATGATTTGGTTTGTCTTGCAAAGACGACTAATAAGAACATAAGTTCTGAGACAGAGAGTGAGTGTAGAGAGAGAACTTGCGAAGATCCATGAGAGAGAAAGGTGGTTTAATAAGAAGCATGCAGTGCAAAATAAAATGGTGTGCATTGTGGATATTTTCAGAATTAAAAATCCTGAAGGTGTAAAAAACAGGTCAAAAATTCTGTCCCATGCGAGTGATCAAGCTATTCTGCAATGCGATGAACACTGAGTGTGGTCACATTTGGATTCTGAGTAGACTGGCATTTCTTGAACGCAGTGTGGATTTTTCAGAAAGGTGGCTCTTAAAAGAGCAGGAGTCTGAAAGTTGAATGACACAAAAAGAATTGAGAAGGATCAATAGAGAAGTGAAGACACCAACAGATTTGCTGGATTACAGCAGTGATCCAGGCAGGTAAGGAGGCCATCTTTTGTGCCACCACACATTTAGACAGTATCTAGCAGGCTCAAGTGTGCCTTGACTGTACATTACTTGCATTGTCTATTACATGTCTGAGTAATCTTTCTGTCTCCTTCATACAATTGTCTTTACAAAGATTTCTTGTCCTTTTAATGTTTTCTTCATTGTTTGTAAACATCTTGTTATTTCCCTATTTTATAGCAGTGAGATGTGTAGTATGTTATGTGTAGGAAAAGCATGTTGGAACCTTCATAGAATATGTGATGATGCAATGAATTGCACGGGTGATGAGATGAGAGAGAGAGAAAGAGACGTCACAGTAGCTGCATGGTGGCTGTGGCCTTGAACAAATAAACACAATTTCAGCAACTTTAATTTATATTATCCTAGAGCCTACTGCAATGAAAAATCATCTCTACTCCAAGTGGTATATGGCAAAGAATGGACTGCCTTTCACCAAGCGGTTGGGTGGGTCACATTTTCTTGTTTTGTTAAAGCTGCACTTCTGTTGCTCTGCATTAATAGTACAATGTTCATGCGGTGCAATGGTGGTGACTGGTCCTCTGTATACAGCTGCTGATTCGCCATCTTAGAGCAGGATGACCTCCACCCCTGAACACAAGAGGTCCAATAGTTGCTTCCAGCTGGTCGTCATCTCTTTCCTTGACTATGGGTTGTGAGAGTTGATGCCACGATGGACAGAAGGCCATACAGGCTCACAGAGCTGCTCCCATTCATGAGCTCCCTTCTTGTCCTGCATATTTTGGGGCTCTGACTTCAGGATATGGTTATCGTCAGAAAGGTTTTGCTTGATCTGCAGTTTGGGCAGCTAGAATGTTAGTGCCCGATTTAGAGTTTGAAGGCCAGGGTAGTCCATCACAATGTCAACGGAGTACCCTGTTCGCCAAACCCTCAGTCCGCACGCCTCACTTAGAGAAGGGTGGATCATAAACTGTCTGCCTACTGAGCCACTCTTGGCTCCTTCGGCAGAAAACTTCCTCCAATAGCCTGACGGAGTATAGGTTGTGGGAGGAATGACTTTACACTGCCTGCCCTTTTTAGAGTGGATGTGTAATGCTTTTTTTCCTGTCCTTCACCACCAGGACAAATCTGGTGATAGCAGACAGAGAAAAACAATGAACTCCAGACCCTGGGACAAAAATTCCCACTTCCCGGATCTGGGGGGGGGGGGGGGGGGGGGATATGTGGCACCCATTTTTTCTCTTTCAGAAATATACTCCCTTGTTTCTGAAAAACTAAAAAAGTAAAAAATTGGTGAACGGCCATCAAACCTACGGTGGCCGTCCACCAAATATTTTCATATAGTATCAAAATACAGACCCTTTTTAAAAATTGCATATGGAAATATGTCTATAATTTTTCCAAAAGTATGTACATCTAGGTATTGTATGGGCAGGCATGACATTAGAGTTTTGAACTGAAAACTTGCTGCTGTTTTATTTGCACCAGGGCAACCGGTGCCGCCACACTGGGCACTGACCTGGAGGTGGAAGGGGTGCTGTGTTCAGCAATACCTTATGATTTAAAAGCACCTGCTGCAGAGTCCCTTGTGCGTCCAGCTTTCAGGCAGCAATACAAATGTCAAGATAACTCTTGTGATTAATGTTCCTGTTAGAGATAGTTCGGAGTTTTGTCTAGTGGCAATTTTGAATCACCATAAAGTAGCGCAGAGGGTTAATGTGCCTGCTGGAAAGAACAGATCTGTATTTTATATGAATAGCTGAGTGATTTGTAAAGCCAGCCTTTACCAGCGATTTAAAACAAATGAAATGTATGTGAGAGAGGGGCTATGGAGAGATGAGAGGCCCTTTTGCAAGAGGGGCAATGGAGAGATGAGGGGCAATGGAGAGATGAGGGGCACTTTTGCAAGAGGGGCAATGGAGAGATGAGGGGCAATGGAGAGATGAGGGGCACTTTTGCAAGAGGGGCAATGGAGAGATGAGGGGCTATGGAGAGATGAGGGGCCCTTTTGCAAGAGGCACAATGGAGAGATGAGGGGCACTTTTGCGACAGGAGCTATGGAGAGATGAGGGGCACTTTTGCGAGAGGGGCTATGGAGAGATGAGGGGCACTTTTGCGACAGGAGCTATGGAGAGATGAGGGGCACTTTTGCGAGAGGGGCATTGGAGAGATTAGGGGCTCTTTTGCAAGAGGGGCCATGGAGGGATGAGGGGCACTTTTGCTGGATGGTAGTGACGGAATCTGAGGAGGAGGTCATTGGAGGGGGAGCGACAAAAAAAACTTTTGCACTCGACGCCTCCAGCGCTAAAGCCAGCCCTGACTTGTGATTCTTTATATATGTGCATATTTTCCTCAGTGTAGATCTGTCCTTTGAGGGTCAGCCTTAGCCTTAGCAGAGTTACCCTCAGCCTCATAGCTGAGAAGGAGAGACCCTCGCTCCTATGTCTCACCCACAACACCAAGCTGCGCGGTAAAGGGGAGATTGCCAAGCCCTCTGCCCAGAAATCAAGTAACCCAAACCAGGAAGTACAGAACTGTCAGTTACCTTACTGAAGGCCACAGCACAGTTGGGGGGGCACCCAGCACATGGAGGTAACCCACCCTCCAGTAACCTGTGACGTCAGTCTTCACTCCCACCCTTCTCCTACCACCAGCATCATCAAACTGGACTTGACTTAGTTTCCCCAACTCCACCCACCGAGACGGCAGCAGAGGAACCAAGCTGAGAGGTCCAGGGATCCCAGTGACCGCCATCAGTGGTGTCCACCCAAAGGCCTGCATCAGGGTGAGGGATAATGATGAGCTGGGAGTTCACTGAGTATTAGAAAGAAGCCATTGGACACCCTTCCGGGGGTGGTCCGGTCACTACAGCGTCCAGAGATGCTTCAAAGTCACAGCGCAATGACAATGAGTGCATGGCACGACCGGGCCATGAAGAAACCCTTCTTAGGACACCAAGGAGTGAGTGATAGTATTCATTCAAAGGTATGTCATTGCAACTGATCATCAGCCAGTGGACCCCGTGGAAAGAACCTACATTAGGCAGCACCTCTTTCAATGAACGCTTGTAAGAGCCTCTGATCTGAGCAAAGAATGTCTGTGTGGAGCTAAAATGACTATCTTTCCTAAACGTGTTGAGACATCACAAGGACCCGCCTTGTTACTGTCGAGGGAATGTCGCGGGGGCGCTGCTGTGCAAGATCACAATGGGATATTATTGATTTGGGCATTGACATAGACACTATACGACATAAAGGACACTGTAGCACATACCGGAAGTTCCTAACTTGTTACTTCCTAGATATGTGATTGGGTAGAACAGTAGACACTTCTGAGCCAATGACGGCACTGTAACTTTAGATTCGTTTTTCACACACATTCAGTTTCGAATTCAATGTTTAAATGTTGACAGTAGTTTACTAATTTGCCAATTACTGACATTTGAATATCTTCCTCTGCGTATGGTAACGAAAAAATAAATCAATAATGCAAAATTACACTCTGAATTTCCTAAATTCAAAAGATGATTACAGCAACTTGCGTATGCAAAAATTGTGGGGAAAAGGTTGATTATTTTAGAAAAAGACATTGAAATGACACTGCATTTTTCGGATGGAATATTGGTTTATATTTTAGGGAAATAGGTGGTGTGCTCGCTATTGTCATTCAAAAATTCTCGTTTTTATGGAATGCCATAAAATGAACTGAGCGCAGAAACAATATTTGTTCTATTGAACTCTTTTTGAAACTGCATGGTATGTTCTCCATTGGAATTCATAAATTCTCCTTACATTGAATGTTATACTATATACTGACCATGGACATATTTCATACAAAATGCATATTAATGTAACAGGATAGGAAAAACAATAGAAATCCTGTTTAACTGAAATTTAAACCAGTAATCTTGCACACGAGAAGTAACTAGCTGCTGAATTATGTTGTCAGGAATGTAATATATAATGTCCTATTCTTGCTAATGTTTTATTATCCCCTTTGCTCACTACTCCTTCTGTTGTTTTATTATTTTCTTTTAGTTTTGTCCTTTTGTTTTCTTTGCCCATAGCGTTGACAAAGCAAGTAATGGCACTTTCATGACATAAAGAATACCAAATATTGATGGGCAACTAAAAGAACTGATATGAAATAAACAAAGCAATTAAATGAATATAACATAGAAGATTCAGGCACCATTCATTTACATTAGAAGGTGCCCATTGTTTTACTGTCTGCAATTTATATGAGAGATGTATATGTTGTTCCGATTAATTCCATCTGGTACTGGCAGGTTCTTTTTTTCATCTCTGCAAGCGCCTTGATACTTTCGGGTTTAGAGCGCTACATAAGTCGCTTTCTCATTCCATTGTTCACTACAACGTTAAGAAATCTCCTTCAATGCACAAAACTAACAAAGACTTCCAGGCCGGCCCTACCTTGCACTCTGGACGGCTGATGTGCCCTCTCCTGTTTGCAGGTCACTGGCGAAGGTTCTATGTGCTGAATTAGGGGTAATTGACGACTCGGGGTTCCAATATCGACCATTTCTACTGATTTTGGAAATGATATTGGATGAAATATCTCGATTTCATTTGATGTTAATTGTATTTGTGCCTGCAGATGGCAGTGATGTACCACACAAATATCTTAACTTTATTTCTGAAGCCTGTCCCTAGCCTTAAAATGTTTTTTGCTTGGAGACCTGACCCCGCAAACTCTACGGGGCTTATTTACACTTTTGCGTCTCTTTTCCCATGTTAAAAATGACGCAAAAGTGGCGCAAGGGCCTTGTAAATCTGCCGCTACGTTTTTATCTTCCTTTTTCATTTTTCCAGAAGAGATCTTTGTAAATCACTGCATGTTTTAAACCGACCTCTTATTTTCATTTCCCTTATCCTTACATTTCTAATTCGTTTCTGCCTTCCAGTTGTTTTTCCTCCTGTAAATTTAGTATTTTCGATGCAGCGTTTGTGGATCCCGAACTAATCAAAACAAAAATAACACGTCACCAGTGGCAATATTTATTCAAAAGGTTACTTCGGAAGTGGCAGATGGCGAAGATCACACATATTACTTAGGAGCGCTGGAGTTAAAAGGGCAATTTATTATAGGCCAGCCCCAAAGATTAAGGGGCAGATTTACTAAAAGTTTATGTACTGCAACGCAGCAAGTTAAGTTGCAGCGCTGCATTGCGTGAACGGGAAAGAGTTGAACAGCGCTATATCTACTGAGATGTAGCGATTTTCAGCACTCTACCCGCGCTGGCACACTTGAGGATGCCTTGCGTCAATGCAGGCATCCTGGCGCCATGCTGCAGGGGTGCGGCCATTACAGTCAGAATTGTTTTTTGTGCAGGAAGGGACACCTTCTTGCACAAAAACAATCCTAAGAGGCAATTTCCCCTTTCTATGTGAGATGCAGAATGCAACACACATAGAAAGAGGAAGTAACATGGAGAAAGAAACCTATTTCTCTTCTTCACGTCTCTCTGTGTTAGACACTCCATTTTGGCACAATCCCAGGTTTACCGCCGTCAGTAAATCTGGGATTGCGACAAATTCCATATACGGATGCACAGGAACGTACATGCTTCACCCATGAAATGCCTACCACAACGAAATGTTACACAACACAGCATGAGCCGCTACATTGCATGATGTTTCTTCACAAAGTCACACAAGGTCGTGCAAAAAGCCCCTTGCATGGTGCCAGAGGCCTCATTTTCCTACGTCACTGGTGCAAGCATGGATAGATGGGCGACACTGTCATGATATGAGAGCAAAGTCAAATGTGTGTCTGAAGGGACCTTCAAATGAACCACGTCAAGTCAAGGGAGGCTCATGTGATGAAAAAAGGGCTGGTTTCTCCTGTTGCTTGAAGAGCCCGGCATGGGAATCCGAGGAGTGAAAGATGCTCTCTTGCATAATGCCTCTTTGCTGCAGTCCATCGGGCACTATAAGCACACTTGTGCTTGCTGCCAGGGCCGGACTGGAAACCGATACTGGCTCTGGCACTCTGCTCGGCCAGCCCCCGGGAGGGGGGCATGCGGCTGAGCTGTTTACTAGGGCCGGTTTCGGCCGATTTTGTTACAGGGAGCCAATATTGCAGCTATCCTGCAATACCGGCCCCAATAACAAAATGGCGCCACAGGTGCCCAAAACCAGCCCCCACCCTGGAGGCCCACCAGGGAAATACCCAATGCCCGCTACGGCCAGTCCGGACATGCAGGCAATGCTTGTGGTAATATCAGGGAAATCAGCAGTAAAAACCCACCTACCAGATCTTATACCAGGCCCAGATTCTGCCCAAAAAGGCACCCCAATTCACTGACCTGTCAGACCAGCCCATCAGGTACTAACAGATTGCCCAATAGGCCAGCCCAACCCTGGCAACAATACACTTTCACCCCAATCCCCCACCAATACCATAAGTGGTTGCAACCCCTCTTATCCCACAACTGCCTTGCTCCCACCCTAGAAGTGGGTGAGCCAATGAAATATCGAGTAAGCCTAGAGTCAAATGCCTGGCTTTGGCTCAGATCAAGGTCCTTTTTGACACTCGAGCCCAAAACGCGCTGAACGTTCACGTGCCTCCTGCTGGTTACCCACGCTCTAACCGAATGCACAAAGAAGTAAAGAGAAAGCAGTGACTTTTGCTTTAAAAAAAAGAGAGAAAAAGAGAGTACAAAGTAGTGGCTGAATTGCACAACGTGAAACCAGAAAATCTGGGATCAAACTCAGCTTCCCCACTTGACCAAACTGTGTGATCCTCGGCTAATATTTTACTTCACTGCGCCTCCTTATTCTTTATATAAATGCACCTTCAAACACATGAGTTCAGGATGTGTGAGGTACAAAAGCTGCTTATGTTTCAGTTGATACACTATAATGTTACTCCAGCTATAATAACAATCTAGTCCACGTAGAGGGTACAAATGGCAGCTGCCGTGCCTCTTAGTTCTCGAGTGGCATTGCCATCATAAGGGTCAGGCATGTTTCTACGTTCATGTTTAAAAATGATCACTTTTAATCAATGCAGTGATCAACCTGAAGTACTAAGGTGAAATGTTTACACATGGTAAGGAAATACACTTTTGTGAATTTTGAAGAGATTTTATTATACTTGTACATGATATCTGTTGGTTGATTTACATGGGAAATATTTTCATGGCTCGGCTCGTACATGGCCTCTTAGAGCCAAGTCAGTCCTTTGGCTCAGCTCTGCTCTACATGTTCATTTATTGGCTTGCCCACTTGCATCCCCCCTCAGTCTGACTGTGGTTAGGATCCCAGGATGCAGAATCAATTAATCCGTCCACCAATCTCTGGTTTCTCTCCAACACTCCCCAGTCAGTGTGTCACATCCACCACACCTCCACACAGGCTGGTTCTCACCCTCCGAAGGCTGAGTCTCTATCTACCCACCATTGGTTACATCCTGACTAATGCATGAACACCCCACCCTGCCCCTCCCATCTGTAGAAACAAACTCCCTCGCATGGCATGGAAAGCTAGACTGCCTTCTCCCGCATCACCCTTTTCTTACCTGCCCCATGAGTTTCCCCAAGAGCAGTGTTTAATTTGGGCTGGTAGTTTCCAGTGCTCGGCACCGGCACTTTATTGACAAAACCGGCATCTATGACAGCCTACCACGTGGTGGCGCTGTTTGTCTAATTTTGTGAAGAGCACAACAGTTGTTTAATAATTCAATATAAATTAAAATGACTCCTACCTGCCACCCAAAGCTATGAGAATAGCTTGGACAGCAGCTATTAGTAATCTTTAATGTATATTAAAAGACGGAATTGTCACACAAAGGCTTATCTGGAATTCACAAAGCCACACAAGGCATGATTTGCAAAGATTTGCGTGGCACTGTAAAGAAATGTAACACAACGCTGCTACTTGCACTGTATTACGTTAAGCTTCATTTTAACCTGAGAGGTGTTCCTTGGGTGGGCCATAGGCGGTCCCACGCACCCACCCATGGATTTTGGTGCATTCCCAGATTTACTAAAGCCAGTAAACCAGGGAATGCGTGAAAATGCTAGGCCTTTCCCAGTGAGGCGTAAGAAGGAAAAATTCCTTTATTTCTCCTTGTTATTTCCTCTTTCTATATGTTCTGCATTCTGCCGTACACACAGAAAGAGGAAAATGCCTCCAAGGATTGTTTTTATGCAGGAAGGTGTCCCATCCTGCCCCAAAACAATCCTGCTCATAACACAGGCCCCCTTGCACTATAATGTAAGGGTGACTGCCTTGGAGCTAGGCTACCTAAAGGTCTCAGCACAAGAAGAGAGCAAAAACGCTCCATATCTTTGTAAAAATAGAGCATTTCTGCTCTCTCCTCTTTCATGCTACGCAGCGCAGCAACTTTGCTTGATGACGTGCGTTGCGTGAAAGATTACTAAATATGACCCCATGTGACACTTGGGGCTTTTGCTGGTTAGGCCTAAGTAAAGTTGAAGAAAGTTATTAAACTGATAACACTGTGCTCAAGGGTCGTGCATTCATGTTACATTAGCCTAATAAGCTCTATTAGACTCCAAAATATAGGCAATAAACACGATTTTACAGTGTTTTCGAACCCCTTTCTCTGTGCTTTTTACAAAGTTTAAAAGAAAGCCTTCATCACGGACAGAATAAATCTTTGTGTTTTATTATATTTATTTTGTAACATTTCAGCAAGCATTCATTATTAATTTTTTTCTCATTTCATCAGTATTCTTTCGGATTTATTTTGTGTTCTGTGAAAAAAGAAGTTGCAGCTGGTAGATTTCCACCCTTATAAATGATCAATACCACTTAACCCTTGATGCCTGTCAAGGTTTAGTGCCAGAGGTTTATCACAGAATAATCCCCGTGCTGTCCACGTGCACAACTATTGGCCGGCAAGTATGACTGACAGTGCGGCAAGTCGTGCAAAAGAAACCACACTTTCCGTATTGTTTGATTTTCAAAATAAATATAGGTAGGGAAACACGTTGTTTTTCATCTGTATTTATATGTAAAAATCAGTAAAAATGGAAGTCTGGGAGCCTTACTGATAAGCAGGGCCACTGGAACTAAGCAGCAATGCATTACTAAATTATAGAGAAGGCCTTACTAAATTATGTAGCAATTGAGTGCCTTAAAGTGACACGTTATGCCAATATTCTTTAAACTGCTTTGCCTTTTTATCGCATATTAATGCTTTCAGGGTAAGAGTTTAACTTCATTAGTATCAGCTAAGTAACCGAATACAGCAGCTTCCATATCAATACAGAAGAGGCGTGGGCTCCCGCCCTCTCCGCACACTGGCCCACCAGCAGCTTGAATATCAATACAGAAGAGGCGTGGGCTCCCGCCCTCTCCGCACACTGGCCCTAGCCCACCAGCAGCTTGAATATCAACACAGAAGAGGCGTGGGCTCCCGCCCTCTCCGCACACTGGCCCACCAGCAGCTTGAATATCAATACAGAAGAGGCGTGGGCTCCCGCCCTCTCCGCACACTGGCCCACCAGCAGCTTGAATATCAATACAGAAGAGGCGTGGGCTTCCGCCCTCTCCGCACACTGGCCCTAGCCCACCAGCAGCTTGAATATCAACACAGAAGAGGCGTGGGCTTCCGCCCTCTCCGCACACTGGCCCACCAGCAGCTTGAATATCAATACAGAAGAGGCGTGGGCTCCCGCCCTCTCCGCACACTGGCCCACCAGCAGCTTGAATATCAATACAGAAGAGGCGTGGGCTCCCGCCCTCTCCGCACACTGGCCCACCAGCAGCTTGAATATCAATACAGAAGAGGCGTGGGCTCCCGCCCTCTCCGCACACTGGCCCACCAGCAGCTTGAATATCAATACAGAAGAGGCGTGGGCTCCCGCCCTCTCCGCACACTGGCCCACCAGCAGCTTGAATATCAATACAGAAGAGGCGTGGGCTCCCGCCCTCTCCGCACACTGGCCCACCAGCAGCTTGAATATCAATACAGAAGAGGCGTGGGCTCCCGCCCTCTCCGCACACTGGCCCACCAGCAGCTTGAATATCAATACAGAAGAGGCGTGGGCTCCCGCCCTCTCCGCACACTGGCCCACCAGCAGCTTGAATATCAATACAGAAGAGGCGTGGGCTCCCGCCCTCTCCGCACACTGGCCCTAGCCCACCAGCAGCTTGCCGAAAGCTATTAGGAACTTCAGCACCTGGATCACCGCATGAGCCGACATCCTGGCTCACGTCAAGCACAACCCAAAGGCAAGAGCCTAACTACAGCCAGTTGGTAGACAGAGGAACTCATGCTGACGAAATACCACTTCAAGCAGACGAAGCCCAAAAGGAGAACAAGTAAAGACTCCACAGATGAAGAGATCTTCAAATCCACCCTAGGTCTCCACCACCAGCAGATTCGGAACACCAAGCGCACAGCTCTTGCAGACTGCGTCAATGCCGGTACAAACAGTAGCAAGGAAATCTTTGTCATCATCAAAGATATCACAGCGCCACCAGCAGCCTCCAGCAACATCACCCCATCACAAGACCTTAGCAACAAGCTTTGAGAATTCTTCTGTAAGTAAATCACCTTCATATAAAGCAACTTCGACCCTCAACTGGGCCCCTTCTCTGTCGCAACTCAACTTCTCATCAGGGCTGAAGAGTGAACCCTGAGCTCCTGGTTTGCCGTGCCATCACCACTGTCGAAATCGCTGCTACCACGCAGACCATCCACTAGGGGGCCCAACTGACTCTAGCCCCACCATGCCTTCACCAAAGGACTCCCACCAATCAGCAAAGCACTTATACCCGTCCTCAACACCCTTACCGGCTGAGCCACCTTCCCAACACCTGGAAACATGCCACCGTCACTCCCCTGCTCAAGACGCCATCGGCTGACCCAGCCACGCGTTCCAACTACAGACCCATCTCCCTCCTACCATACATGGCAAAGGTCTTGGAGAAACTAATTTATCGATCCCTGACTGACCGCTTCAGCTACCATCAGCTCCTCGATGCCACGCAGTATGGATTCAGGCCCAACCACAGTACAGAAACAGCACTCATCACAGCCACAGATGACACCTGCATGATCATTGACAGAGGAGACAGCAGCCCTCATTCACTTGAACCTCTCTGCAGCATTTCACACACTCTTACACCCTGTCCTAGTCAGGTGCCTGCACAAGATTAGCATCCAAACGACTGCTGTCTGCTGGATCTGGTCCTTTTTAACGGACGGAAAACAAGCTGTCAGCCTGGTACCTCACTCCTGAGAAACTCATCTGCGGAGCGCCTCAAGGTTCATCGCTCAATCCCACCCTCTTCAACGTTTGCATGATCCCTCTGACCAACATAATTCACTCACACAACACCCTTTCCTATGCCAAGAACATGCAACTCATACTCTCCCTCTCGGACAAGACCCCCAACACAAGAAACAAATTCCCCGCCTGCATGACACAATTCACCAACTGGATGAAAGCAAACTGAAGCTCAACACCGACAAGACAAAAGTAGCGATCTTCAGCAGGAACAACTCCCGATGTGACTTCAAATGGTGGCTGGCCAAACTCCGACTCCCACCCAGCACCCATGCCAAGAGCCTCGTAATAATCATTGATAGGAAACTGACATGACCGCACAAGACAACGCCGTCACCGCAACCTGCTGAGGAAGACCTTTAAATGGCTCCCAAGCAACACTTGAAAAATGACGGGACTGCGGGAACCCCCTCTACGCTGGGATCACCAAGCTACTCTTTAGCAGACCACAAACCATCCTGAACTCGGCTTTCAAACTCATCCTCAACCTCCCAAATACGACTCACACCACACCTCGGGGATCTCCACTGGCACTCAACACACAAACATGCTCATATCAAGCTCCTCACACACACATTCAAAGCACTACACAACTTAGACCCCACCTAGCTGGACAGTTGCTTCTCTTTCCACCAACTGCCCAGACACCTCTGCTCTGCAGGATTTCTACCCACACACATCCCAGGCAGACCCAGAACCAGATCAGACGGATGAGCGTTCTCTAAGATCGCTCCTAAGGCATGGAACGACTCCCACTCCACATCAGAGCCTCCGTCTCCTCTCTTCTTGAACTCCACTAGAAGCTGAAGACCTGGCTTTTCAATTAACCGACCTACCTAAGGCAGGATGAGGCACACCTGCTCAGTACGAGGATACCCTCATCTGTGTAGTGCGCTTTACAAATACACATAACATAAAAGCAAGCAGCATCTAAAAGGTCACTGTTCTGCTGCACCAAGGGTGGCATTATTTTTAGTAACTTTTAATCCTTTTGTTAAAATCTTCAATTTATGCGGCAGACCGTGGGTTATGTGTGACAGGTGCAGTAAATCCATAATTATGCAGAAAATGGCAGTCACAGAACCATATACTTCCAATTGCCCCGATTATGGTAGCTTTCTGGGAGAGTGCTCACACCGCTTAGAGCTCTTTCCTAGCCCTGGAGGTGCAAGGGCTTTCTGTTATTTTCGGTGGTGTTGATAACATCCTTACTTTATAATATATAAATAAAGCATAGTGTTTTCAAATATAAAGCTGTGCCTTGTCTTTAAGTTTACTCAGTGTAATTTCTAGTTTCAGAGAGTATCTCAAGTCTAAACCCCCTTCCATCACCTAAAGCACAGCCTTAACCCCTTATGTATCAAGCTTTCAAATGGAGAAACATGGGGCTACTTGTACAAAACCTTTTAGCATTCGCAAACGTTCCGATTCGCAGAATCAGGCCGCTTTTGACTGCTAAAAAGCATTTCCGTATGTACAGAGGTCCTATTTGCGATTCAGTAACCAATTACCAAATCACAAACAGGGTTTGCGATTCAGTATTAGAAAGGTGCATGTTTAGGGAGTCCCTTCCTAATACCGAATCACAGTAGTATGTGTGAATATTTTGTGAACAGAATGTGTTTGCAAAACATTCACATTTGACCGACTCCTTGAAGGAGATGGTAACCCAGTCACATATGGAAAGGGGCCCCCAAGGGACCCCTTCCCCTTTCTGAATGTTGGTAAAGACGTTTTGTAAGAGCATGAAGTGGTCCCACGGACAACTTCCTTCTCATACAAAATGAAAATAGACAACTTTTCATTTGCATTCCTGAAACGCAACCTGTTTTCCTTTAAGGAAAACGGGATGCTTAAAAAGTTTTTAGCGATTCCAAAAGGGTTGCAAATTGCGACCTACATCATGAATATTAATGAGGTAGGTCAATGGCGTCCCACTGGGAATCGCTAACAGTGCTAAACACACTGTAGTACATCACTGTTTGCAATTTCCTAATAGCGAATCCCTAAAATTCACTATTAGGGAATCACAAACCAGCGATTTTGTAATCTGATCCAGGATTATCGAATAACAATGCAATAGAGATGAGAGCCTGGCTGATGAGTGGGTGAATCAAGTACTCACCTAGGACTCGAACAAATGTATCGAATCTTAGGGAGTGAGTGAAGTTCAGGGCAGATGTATTGCCTTTGAATCCTAGAGCCGCCTACTTCAATCCACACTCCCTTCAGACTAAGGGCTCAATTGAAAATTTGGCATAAATGGTACTCGGTCATGTTTGCCCACCAAATCCTCAGTCGACCAACCTGAATTAGCGATGGTGGACCTTAACTATTCCCTCACTAGAGCCCCATTGGTCCAATGACGGGATACTTCCTCTAATGGCCCAATGGAGTAGTGGCCGTTGGAGGAAGGACATTACACCCTCCTGCTTGTTTAGAGTGGACAGTGTAATGCATTTTTTTTTGTCTTTGCATCATCGCGAGGAAAAACCTAATGGAGAGACGCATGATGAAAAGAATAATGATGTCCCCCCTAGGAGAAAACTTCCAGGGCGTGGGTCATTCGTTTTTTTATTTTGTAAAAACAAACTTATACCTCCGCATTTGTTTTTGAGAAAAAATACTCTGGTGGGCGGCCATCAAAACAGTCGGGGCCGCGCACCAAACCTTTTACTACATCGAAAGGCTCCACCGCGGTGGCGGTTCACTTCAATGTACAGAGATGACCACAGGGCCGGAGAACATCTTAAATGTGGCAGGCGGAGTACCCTCAGGATGGTGGAGGTAATGTCCCCGGACACTACTCAGGCCCCCAAAGTTCCCATCAGGCCCTGGGTTGTGGAGTGAACGATGCAGAGGGAACATGTGTGCTCATCCTGAGCCCTCCCGCCCTCCTCTGGCATTTCACTCTTTCTTAAACCTCCCAGGCAGCCCAGGACTGGTTTCTTTCCAACATGTTCCAACGCGCCTCCTCTTCCCTCTGACCCACGCAGACCTCAAAGCGCCTTACTTTGCAAAACCAAAGTTTCAAAAACACCGTTTGCAGTAATCTTCAGAGGCGGAGGGCAGGCCCCCAGTTTTCCGAGCAGCCAGGCTGCAGAACCGGTTGCCGGACTAGCCTGGTCTTGTGCTGGTCTCGGTCACCTCAACTACCTCACATAGGTGGGGTGTTAGGAGGGGGGTGGGTTCTGATACCCTTCATCGGACAGAAAACATGTGTATGGTCGGCTGATTGAGGATGTGCCTTAACGGCCAGAGCTGCTGACTTTCGAGCTAGGGAAGCAGGTTCGAGTCTCGGCGTCGGCTCAACATCCTGTGATTCTGGGCAAATGACTTAATCTTCACGTGCCTCCCAAAAATGAATGTGTCCTTGTGTAATGTAAATGGAGGTCATGTAAAGAAAGCGCTCCCATACCTTCGGGTCGAGTTCGCGCTATAAAAGCTGCAAATAGTTTTTTAAATTCCTGCCTTTGGTTAAAAAAGGCCAGGAAACCCCAGCTGAAGAGCAGGAAACATCTCTGCTAAGATTCGTATAGGACAGACATAGGTTAAACGGTGGCCTCGACCACTGCTTGTTTGATGTCATGCAGTGTTCACAGTATGATTGTTTTTACATTTTTGCTCCTAATGTTCATTATAATGGTGACTGATAGAGAGCAGCGCGCGGTACCAGCAGGCGTGGACTTGTCTGCATCGCGAGTTTAATTTGAACGAGAGGTGTGTGACTGCAGAGCATGAATCTGGAGCAACGGGTGAAAGCTGAACAGAAGAAACACGGGGGGGGGGGGGGGGCAGTGGAAGCTGAAAGAATAAAGAACAAGAGAGTGCCTCAACTGCAGGAAGCGCAAAGGAGGAGCTTCAGTATGGAACATGACGTCATTTCCGGGCAGTGAGGGCTTGAATATAAAAAAAAGTGTGTGTGTGTATATATATATAGTTGGAGGGCAGAGTCCTCGGAGAGGAATGACAGACTCCTTGGAAGATCCACCCTTCCACCCCGTAACACTGCTCTAATAAGGCCAGGACGACTCTACTTTTATTCTGGGAGATGTTTCCATGTTCACATGTTGTGATGCATGTCCCCAAAAGTGCAGGCGCACGCTCAGATGATCGTTAAGTCATGTATTACTTGACATAGGGAGAAACAGCACCACAGGCACACAGCAGGACAAGCCTTCTTTCAAGTGACTAACCTGGTAACCCCACCACATCACACATTCCAGGTGGCCTCCCATGGTTCCTCATCACTCAGAAGTGAGCCACCAAGAACCAGGGGACAGGCTAAGAACAGAAGGATGATGGAAAGGACATGGAAGAAATGTTAAGCCACAACAAATCCCCCCTCACCCAAATGCACAACAAAAAGGAGAGGTCTTCACGAAAAGGAACTATATTCAGAAGGGCCAACTGACGGGCTAGTGAGGCTTAGTAAAGTCATTACAGCCATAAAGGTTTCTTGTGGTCCACGGACCCGATCCGCGTGTGCTGTCAAAACATCCAGACACATAGAACTCCTCATACTTGGATAGACATGGTCAGTCGGGGTTTTTGTGGTCCACGGACCTGGTCCGCGTGCGCTGTCCACACATCCAGACACATGGACCTCCTCAAACTTGGATAGACATGGTCAGTCGGGGTTTTTGTGGGTCATGGACCTGATCCGTGAGCGTTGTCCACACATCCAGACACATGGACCTCCTCACACTTGGATAGACATGGTTAGTTGGGGTTTTTGTGGTTCACGGACCTGATCTGTGTGCGCTGTCCACACATCCAGACACATGGACCTCCTCACACTTGGATAGACATGGTCAGCTGGGGTTTTTGTGGTTCACGGACCTGATCTGTGTGCGCTGTCCACACATCCAGACACATGGAACTCCTCATACTTGGATAGACATGGTCAGTTGGGTTTTTGTGGTCCACAGACCAGGTCCGTGTGCGCTGTCCACACATCGAGACACATGGAACTCCTCACACTTGGATAGACATGGTCAGCTGGGGTTTTTGTGGTTCACGGACCCGATCTGTGTGCGCTGTCCACACATCCAGACACATAGACCTCTTCACACTTGGATAGACATGGTCAGTCGATGTTCTTGTGGTTCACGGCCCGATCCGTGTGCGCTGTCCACACATCCAGACTCATGGAACTCCTCATACTGGGATACACATGGTCACTCCGCTTTACTTGCCCTGGGCACAAGAACCAGAGCCCGAGTTGCCAGCAGGGGCGTAACACAGGCCCCCGCGGTGCGGGGGTCCCCCAAGCTCCAGGGGGCCCCCTTAGCACAGCACTCGGCTGCAGAGTTCCTGATTGAGCCCAGAGGGGGCCCCTGCACATGCCTTGCAGGGTGGCCCCCTCAAGTTTTGTTACGCCAGTGGTTCCCAAATGAATGAACAGGATGGTGCAGTCCGTACCAGCCTTGAGACGCTCCATGTGAACTGAGATCTCCTGTTATCCGGTGGCGGTCGCCACCGGATAACAGGAGATCTCAGCTGTTCCATAGGAAATGCATTTTTGTGTTGCTAATAACCTCGGCACCGTTTGACGAATCCCCACAAAAACCTTATTTTTTTAAAACCTGCTCTTTTATGCCTAGTTTGAGCATGGAAAGTTTTGGGGTGATCTGTCAAGCTGGGGCCGAGAAAAAAGCAAGCCCCAAAAAAGCAAAATCCCATGCATTTTCCAAATAATTCTTCAGGTCGGGCTACAGCAAAAACTGCTGAGTGGATTTACACCAAATTTTGCAGGAAGCGAGATCTTGGTACCCAGATTGTGCTTTTGTGATTTGGTGTAAATCCATTCAGTGGTTTTTGAGAAATTAAGGTTGAAAATATTTGTATATTTCGACAGTTGGTTTCGGGGGACTCTCCCTCAAACCCATTTGAAAAAAATAGAGCATTCTCATTGGCCCAGTGAGATCTTTGCCTTTGTGCCCTCTCGGTCCCATGCGAGCCAGACTCCAGCAGGAGACAGTGCTCTGATTGGCTGCTGTTTTTGTGTCTGTGTGCCTCTCTCTGTTTTTCTGTGTCCAGATCTGTGTGTATGTGGGCGTGTGTGTAATTCTCTGTGTGTGTATTTGTGTAAAAAGGGCGTCCCTGTGGTGTTTTTTACTTAAACTCCACAGCTTAATTTGTAATCCGGCTGGCAGTCGTGGGATAGAGACAAGCCTCTTGTTTTCATACAATTGGAGAACAACATGGCCCATTGTGGTTCTCTGGCATCCAATAATCGCAGGCGTGTGCAGGATCAGCGCTCTCATCCCTATAAATAATCATTTTGTTACCGTGAAATGACGGATAATTGTGCGCGAGGGCCTCCGACGAGGGTTGAGGGCAGCCCCCACTACTTCCAAAGGCAGCTTCTGTTTACAAGACAAATCAGATGATGACACCTTTCACCAGGGAGCGTTTTCTGGTTTCCATAATTGTGCATCTCGCCCTAAACCCCGAGACACTGGCAGACATGGAGCAGCGGAAAACAGGGCAAGAAAAACATCCTTTGCATCTGCGACTGATTTGATGAGCGATGGGAATAAATCCTGGCAGCTTTGGGAAACACTGCCGAGCTGAAGATGAAGCGAGCTCGGGAATTTCAAACAAAAGTTAAAATTCAAAAATCACAGAACAATTATAAAGTTAGAGGGTTAAAAAAGAATCAACAGAACTTTAAAGGGACTATTAAATACAATCAGGAAAAGAGGTAAAGAGTGTCAAATTTCGAAATAAAAGTGGAGATTGGATGGCAAGCAGAAAGAGCAAGAGAAAGGGGAAAGGACTAAAAATATGATAGGAAACAGAACAATAAAAGACGAAGGGAAATGAAGATGCAAACAAAGTAAAGAGGAGCCACGAAAAAATGGAGAAGTGTCCCTGGTTGAGAAAAAATGAGAGAAGGAAGTTTCCAAAATGCAATAAAGTTTCTAACTGACCGAGACACCAGTTGAAAGCAGTGAACATGGGCTTTTTTTGGGGTGATCTGCCTCACCACTGCCAAAGGTTGGCCAAGCTTCAGGCGCGAAGCCTTCAGAAGGCGAGGAGGATGCCACATTCAGAGCAACACTCGAAGAAAACAACACCGGCTCAAATCAAGCCAGGCAGCACTTGCAGCGTCGTCTCAAGGATTTTTGGAGCCCTGAGCAAGACATATTTTGGGGCCCCTCTTTGGAACAATGCTACAGACTCTGGGGCATATCATCAAGGACCGGCGATAATTATCGCTAAGCGCACTTAGCGCTAGGATAATTATCGCCGGGTAACGTGGATTTTTATCGCTGGGATAGCGTGCTATTAGCAACGCTTATCTCAA
Source organism: Triturus cristatus (assembly GCF_964204655.1). Classification (NCBI taxonomy): domain Eukaryota; kingdom Metazoa; phylum Chordata; class Amphibia; order Caudata; family Salamandridae; genus Triturus; species Triturus cristatus. The sequence goes on from NC_140594.1 coordinate 1,173,408,267, forward strand.
AAGCGATAAAAATCCTGGCGCTAACTGCCTAACGTGAGATTATCGCTGGAAATCCAGCGATAATTTCACAAAGTTTGGCGTTAGCTTGCTGATAGGGACTCACAAACTTAGCCATGATATCCACCTTACATAGGATATCATGGCTAAGTCAGTCCTGAAGCAGGTGTAAGGAAAGTAGCAATAACAGGGGTTATCGCTACTTTTCTTGCCGCTATACTTCATAGCGTGGGGCTTGATAATAGGAGAAATGTCGCTTAGCTACATTTCTCCAGTCATGTCAGGGCAGGAACGCCCACTTTGCATCTCATTAGAGATGCAAAGCTGGGCGTTCACATTTCAGGCGCTAATGCAAGGTTTCACGCGAAAGCGTGACCTTGCTCACTAGGCGATAAAATTATCGCCGCTTTTCGCCCGAAAATGGACGCCTTGTTGATGATATGCCCCCCTGTTTCTGATAAATGAGGTCTGTGAGATACCAAACAGCATTGAATTGTAAGGCAAGTTATTACAAACTGGGTAACAAAAACAGAGCCAAAATACATCTTTTGGCTAGGGACTTAAATTTCTTAAGATGACACTGGAGAGAGACAGAGCGTGAGACGGGTAGGCAGACAGAAGGAAATAGGTTACAATTTTTTTTTTTACATAGTTTTATATAGTGCTAACTTGACCTAAATGTATCAGGGCGCTTTACACGAGCACCAGTTGCGTTATATGAGGACACATTCATTTTTTTTTTTGTTAGGCACGGGGAGATTAAGTGATTTGCCCAGAATCACAGGATGTTGCGCGTCCTTGCTGAAACTCGAAGCCAGTTCTCCAGATTGGAGGTTGACAGCCCTTGTCTTTAGTAAAAACAACAGTTGATGGACAGAATGCAGAACAATGTCATACATTCACCCCAGTACAGAGATCTGGGCCTAAATCCATCGTTTTTTTGCTCACCATGCCATTCCAGTTTGAACCCAGCCATATGCAAATCAGTCTTGACCCTGTGCCTCATGGGAACAGTCCAGTCCGAACTGCCAGGCCAGGTCCTCCCTGGACTGGAAACAAGCATCGTAGGAGCGGTTTCGGTTTTTCATGAAACCGGTCCTAGGAAGCTTGTTTCCGGTCCAGGGAAGACCTGGCTTGGCAGTTCGGGTTGGACTGTTCCCATGAGGCACAGGGTCAGACTGATTTGCATATGGCCATGCCTGAACTGGGGTGGTGGAGTGAGCTAAAGAATGATGATGGATTAAACCCAGATCAGTTGACTGGGGGTGAGTGTTTGATTTGCTCAAACGCTCCGTCCATCATCCCCTTTGGAATCCCCTTTTTTGGTATCCCCTTGCCTTTAGGCCAACTCCTCTCCCCAATATAACAAGAGAGGCCATCTATGGAGTCAAATTACTTTTCCAAGGGCCACCTTGGAAGGTGGGTCCCCTAGGCAGTTTCCCACTTTGGCCATGCCTTAGAACCTCTCTGAATACTCGCCAAACTATGCAGTAACCACACGTGAAAGTAAACATCATTGGGACAAACAGATCTGCCACTGCCAATTAAAGACATCTCCAACTCACAAGGTAGGGTAATTTCTGGAAAAGACAGACATTTGCATCACCATGACACCAAGAACTAAAGACTTCAAAGAAGTTAAACAAGGAAACAGAAAGAAAACAAACATGTGCAGACACACTTTAGGTTCTCATAAGAGAAAAATCTAAATTAAACAAAAACATATTTAACAAGCCTGGACCCACCCTATACTCAGCATTTTTCACTCAGTCCCTGTGATCAGAGTCAGATTGGGATCACAATGAGCCCGGCCACTCCCCAAAAAAGTGTCGTAGATTCTGAGATCGTCCCCTTCTTGGGTCACAATTTGGTTAGCCTTATTGGACTCATTTTTTAGGGAAATGTTTGATAAATTAACATTTTTACAGCTCATAGAGCCAGTAATATTGGTATAACTAGAAGCACTGCATTTAGGCCGGGCAGGCGAGGGGAAAAAAAATGTTCTAAGGGCTATAATGCCTTATCTGGCTGGGGTTGCCAACTGGATGGTTTTTTAATTGCATGACCTGTATTTTAATATCCTGGATGGTACAAAACTGAAGAAAGTCACCTAAAGCCGGATTCATTTTTCCTTCGATGCGTAACCACTTTAAACAGTAAACATTAGGCAGAAGCACTTTCAAATGCTGCCTTAATGATCTGTGACTGATAGTTAAACTAAACAAAGGCAGAAAAGCCATGTTGACATGGGATAGAGACGTTTCTAGGTAAAGAGTAGGCCTGGGCTAAAATTCTGTTCCGCTCGCGGAAATTGCGATAATTTGACATTTTCGTGTTCCGCGGAGAGCGCGAAAATGTCAAAATATCCGCAATCCGCATCTTACTGGAAATTTTTTGCTTGCTCGCGCTGTGAAAAAACTACATTCTCCCGTGCGTGCGATCGCCTTACCTCAATCCTCACGTTCGCCGACAAGTTTTCCCGATCCGGTCGCATTCTCCACGAGATGTTGGATTGTTGGTAGCCATTTGCGCTGTCTCTCGACAGTTCGCGCCCGCAGTAACGTCATTCGTCGCGCGATCACGTCTTTCTTCTCGCGATCATGCACCGCGAGACAAGTGAAAACAAGATGGCCGCGCCCGTGATCAACCGCATGGGTAAGTTGGCGAGCCGCGACCACGCAGAAAACACCGCGAACGGGGGGGAAAAAACCTTTCGCATCTTCAAAATATTTCCACGTGTTTGCGGAGATTTTTAACATTTTCGCGATAGTTTGCGAAAGTGAATATCGCAAATTCCGCCCACCCCTAGTAAAGAGCAATCTTGAATGATCATGTTCTGGCCTTTGCAGAACCTGTCTGGTTGTTTTTTGCTGTTATGTTTGCTGTAGTTTTATTTAGTGTGAATTCTCCCAAAGCCATTGGAGCAATTGAAAATCAAATTCATTTTTATTGTTTTCGGTAGGGAGATTAAGTGAGCTGCCCAGACTCACAGAATGTTAGGCTGACGCTGGGAATCAAACCTGGTTGGACGAGGGTAGCTCTGGCCATAGCTACATTCATTTTTTTTTCCTCTGGGAAAAGAGACCTCACAGTGAGGCCTGTGCAAACACCGCCAGCACCCACTCCCACCCCAACGAGACCCATAAGACACTGGGGCCAAGGTGACGACACCTGGCACCGAGCGAGGACACTTCTCTTACTCTCAATCTCCCCAGGCCACTATTGCCTCAGGGCAATAACCTAACAGGGGAGGGGTCAAAAAAGCACCCCGCTGCTGCTTCAGGGGGTGTAGGTAACAATGGTCCAAGGGCACAAAATCACCTAGCCCCCCCAGCGAGGCACCTGCACGCATCACATGGCCTGAATGTGATGGCCCAGTGGGGAGTGACGTTGCTTCTGGGCCAGGCACACCACACGAGGCAGGAGACTGACCTGAGAATGCCACAAAGACCAGAGTAGCACCTGCCCCCCAGCCTCAATTTACAGCATGTCGGGAGTACCCATGATGCTGGAGTCACATCACAGTGGCCTGGCGGGGCTGGAAGACAGTAAGTTACCCTGGGCCGGTTTACTGAGGCACTAAAAAAAGGGCAGACAGGTGACCCTGAGACACCGGCCCATCGCCTAATGCCCAACGGCCCGCCTTTTCAATCCGACTCTGCCTGTGAGCCCAGAGCAGCAGCTACAAGCCACACCCAGGCAAGAAGCCAACCAGGTCCAGCATGGCCCTCGTCAATCCTGAGAACTCATGCGAGACCACACAAAGCTCTCTCATACCCTATGGGCTCAACCAGCACTCAGTAGAGCACACTAGTCACTGTGACCAACCCAAGACCCCATCTCTGCTGCAACAACCACACCCAGCCCAGCAAGCACACCCATATCTGGCATGCTCCCCTTAGACCTTTTGAGCCCACCCAAGAACCCTCAATGCCGTCTGGTACACTGTGAGTCCAGACCTTATGAGCCCACCCGAGAACGCTCAATGCCGTCATGTACACTGTGAGCCCAGACCTTATGAGCCCACCGAGAACCCTCAATGCTGTCTGGTACACTGTGAGCCCAGACTATAGGAGCCCACCCGAGAACACTCAGTGCCGTCTGGTACAATGTGAGCCCAGACCATATGAGCCCTCCCGAGAACCCTCAATGCCGTCTGGTACATTGTGAGCCCAGACCATATAAGCCCACCCAAGAACCCTCAATGCCGTCTGGTACTCTGTGAGCCCAGACCTTATCAGCCCACCCGAGAACCCTCAATGCCTTCTGGTACACTCTGAGGTCAGACCTTATGAGCCCACCCGAGAACCCTCAATGCCGTCTGGTACACTGTAAGCCCTGACCTTATGAGCCCACCCTAGAACCCTCAATGCCGTCTGGTACACTGTGAGCCCAGACCCTATGAGCCCACCCGAGATCCCTCAATGCCGTCTGGTACACTGTGAGGTCAGACCTTATGAGCCCACCCGAGAACCCTCAATGCCGTCTGGTACACTGTAAGCCCAGACCTTATGAGCCCACCCTAGAACCCTCAATGCCGTCTGGTACACTGTGAGCCCAGACCTTATGAGCCCACCCGAGATCCCTCAATGCCGTCTGGTACACTGTGAGGCCAGACCTTATGAGCCCACCCAAGAACCCTCAATGCCGTCTGGTACACTGTGAGCCCAGACCTTATGAGCCCACCCGAGAATCCTCAATGCCATCTGGTACACTGTGAGCCCAGACCATATGAGCCCAGACCTTATGAGCCCACCCGAGAACCCTCAATGCCATCAGGTACACTGTGAGCCCAGACCATATCAGCCCACCGGAGAACCCTCAATGCCGTCTGGTACACTGTGAGCCCAGACCTTATGAGCCCACCCGAGAACCCTCAATGCCGTCTGGTACACTGTGTGCCCAGACCTTATGAGCCCACCCGAGAACCCTCAATGCCGCCTGGTACACTGTGAGCCCAGACCATATGAGCCCACCCGAGAACCCCTGAGATCCCTCAATGCCGTATGGTACACTGTTAGGCCAAACCTTATGAGCCAACCCGAGAACCCTCAATGCCGTCTGGTACACTGTGAGGCCAGACCTTATGAGCCCACCCAAGAACCCTCAATGCCGTCTGGTACACTGTGGGCCCAGACCTTATAAGCCAACCCGAGAACCCTCAATGCCTTCTGGTACACTGTGAGCCCAGACCTTATGAGCCCACCCGAGAACCCTCAATGCCATCTGGTACACTGTGAGCCCAGACCATATGAGCCCACCCAAGAACCCTCAATCCCGTCTGGTACACTGTGAGACCAGACCTTATGAGCCCACCCGAGAACCCTCAATGCAGTCTGGTACACTGTGAGGCCAGACCATATGAGCCCACCCGAGAACCCTCAATGCTCTCTGGTACACTGCGAGCCCAGACCATATGAGCCCACCCAAGAACCCTCAATGCCGTCTGGTACACTGCGAGCCCAGACCATATGAGCCCACCCGAGAACCCTCAATGCCGTCTGGAACACTGCGACCCCAGACCATATGAGCCCATCCAAGAACCCTCAATGCCGTCTGGTACACTGCGAGCCCAGACCTTATGAGCCCCCCCGAGAACCCTCAATGCCGTCTGGTACACTGCGAGGCCAGACCTTATGAGCTCACCCAAGATCCCTCAATGCTGTCTGGTACACTGCGAGCTCAGACCTTATGAGTCCACCCAAGATCCCTCAATGCCATCTGGTACACTGCGAACCCAGACCTTATGAGCCCACCTGAGAACCCTCAATGCCGTCTGGTACACTGCGAGGCCAGACCTTATGAGCTCACCCGAGATCCCTCAATGCCGTCTGGTACATTGCGAGCTCAGACCTTATGAGTCCACCCAAGATCCCTCAATGCCATCTGGTACACTGCGAACCCAGACCTTATGAGCTCACCCGAGAACCCTCAATGCCGTCAGGTACACTGCGAGCCCAGACCGTATGAGCCCACCCGAGAACCCGAAATGCCATCTGGTACACTGTGAGCCCAGACCTTATGAGCCCACCCGAGAACCCTCAATGCCGTCTGGTACACTGCGAGCTCAGACCTTATGAGTCCACCCAAGATCCCTCAATGCCATCTGGTACACTGCGAACCCAGACCTTATGAGCCCACCTGAGAACCCTCAATGCCGTCTGGTACACTGCGAGCCCAGACCTTATGAGCCCACCCGAGAACCCTCAATGCCGTCAGGTACACTGCGAGCCCAGACCGTATGAGCCCACCCGAGAACCCTCAATGCCGTCTGGTACACTGTGAGCCCAGACCTTATGAGCCCACCGAGAACCCTCAATGCCGTCTGGTACACTGTGATACCAGACCTTATGAGCCCACCCGAGAACCCTCAATGACGTCTGGTACACTGTGAGCCCAAACCATATGAGCCCACCGAGAACCCTCAATGCCTTCTGGTACACTGTGAGGCCAGACCTTATGAGCCCACCCGAGAACCCTCAATGCCGTCTGGTACACTGTGAGCCCAGACCTTATGAGCCCACCCGAGAACCCTCAATGCTGTCTGGTACACCTTGAGCCCAGACCTTATGAGCCCACCCAAGAACCCTCAATGCTGTCTGGTACACTGTGAGGCCAGACCATAAGAGCCCACCCGAGAACCCTCAATGCCGTCTGGTACACTGTGAGCCCAGACCATATAAGCCCACCCAAGAACCCTCAATGCCGTCTGGTACACTGTGAGCCCAGACCTTATCAGCCCACCGAGAACCCTCAATGCCTTCTGGTACACTGCGACCCCAGACCATATGAGCCCACCCAAGAACCCTCAATGCCGTCTGGTACACTGTGAGCCCAGACATTATGAGCCCACCTGAGAACCCTTAATGCCGTCTGGTTGACTGCGAGGCCAGACCTTATGAGCTCACCCGAGATCCCTCAATGCCGTCTGGTACACTGCGAGCTCAGACCTTATGAGTCCACCCAAGCTCCCTCAATGCCATCTGGTACACTGCAAACCCAGACCTTATGAGCCCACCCGAGAACCCTCAATGCCGTCTGGTACACTGCGAGCCCAGACCTTATGAGCCCACCCAAGAACCCTCAATGCCGTCAGGTACACTGCGAGCCCAGACCGTATGAGCCCACCCGAGAACCCTCAATGCCGTCTGGTACACTGTGAGCCCAGACCTTATGAGCCCACCGAGAACTCTCAATGCCGTCTGGTACACTGTGATACCAGACCTTATGAGCCCACCCGAGAACCCTCAATGCCGTCTGGTACACTGTGAGCCCAGACCATATAAGCCCGCCCGAGAACCCTCAATGCCTTCTGGTACACTGTGAGGCCAGACCTTATGAGCTCACCCGAGAACCCTCAATGCCGTCTTGTACACTGTGAGCCCAGACCTTATGAGCCCACCCGAGAACCCTCAATGCTGTCTGGTACACCTTGAGCCCAGACCTTATGAGCCCACCCAAGAACCCTCAATGCCGTCTGGTACACTGTGAGGCCAGACCATATGAGCCCACCCGAGAACCCTCAATGCCGTCTGGTACACTCTGAGGCCAGACCTTATGAGCCCACCCAAGAACCCTCAATGCCGTCTGGTACACTGTGAGCCCAGACCTTATGAGCCCACCCGAGAACGCTCAATGCCGTCATGTACACTGTGAGCTCAGACCTTATGAGCCCACCGAGAACCCTCAATGCCTTCTGGTACACTGTGAGGCCAGACCTTATGAGCTCACCCGAGAACCCTCAATGCCGTCTTGTACACTGTGAGCCCAGACCTTATGAGCCCACCCGAGAACCCTCAATGCTGTCTGGTACACCTTGAGCCCAGACCTTATGAGCCCACCCAAGAACCCTCAATGCTGTCTGGTACACTGTGAGGCCAGACCATGTGAGCCCACCCGAGAACCCTCAATGCCGTCTGGTACACTCTGAGGCCAGACCTTATGAGCCCAACCAAGAACCCTCAATGCCGTCTGGTACACTGTGAGCCCAGACCTTATGAGCCCACCGAGAACCCTCAATGCCGTCTGGTACACTGTGAGCCCCCCATCATCGAAGAGTGCATGCTCAGACCCTGAAGTCCCACCTGAGACCCCCCAATACCCCCTCATACCCGATGAGCCCACTGCACCTCCTGCAATGTGCTACAAGACTCAACGACTCCACCCAGATACGAAATGTTCCTCTTAGGCCAGCAATGCCCTCCCAGACCCAACATACCCATTACAGAGCCAGCCAAGTGTTCTTAGACCCTGCTACCTCACTGCTACAACAGCACGGCACTCTGACTACGGTGAGCCCACCCTCGACTCAGCAATCCTCTCTCAGACCCTGTGTGCCAACTGTAGCCGCAACCAGCCACACCTTGCCGCAAACCCACCCAGACCCAGTATTGTCCTCTCAGACCCTGTGACCCTGCCGAAGACCCCACAATGCCCCTACGTACTTCATGAGCCCACCCTGCACCCAGTAGTGCACTATCAGATGCTGTGAGCCCACCAGAGACAGCAGCATGCTTCTCTAACCCTATGAGACCCCACCACCTCCTGCAATGCACTACCAGACCCAGCGAGCCCACCCAGATGCGGTATGGTGCTCTTAGACCATGTGAGCCCACAGAGAACTAGTAATGGCCTCTCAGACTGTGTCCACTGACCCGTGGCTCAGCAATACCCTCTAAAGCTGTTTGAGACCCTACCCAAAGCATTCCCTACAAGAACCCAGCGAAGAGTGCGGCTGCTCTTTACGGCGTGGGAGCTACAGGCACGGGCAGCGTGTAGTCAGAGTAGGAATGTAAACATACTGTGTAAAGGAAGAGCAGCAAGATGTAAATGCAAGCCCATGCTGGTTATCCCAAGGAGGATGGTGAGTGAGAGCAGATTGCATGAAATAATCCGTCAAATCACAATACACACAGGGGATCTACAGGGAGAAAGAAACCCAGCCAGGCACGTGCTTCTCCCGGACTGAATGAAGCAGGCACAAAGTACACCAGGTACACAAATGGGAAAGGGGGAAAGTTACTGATGTCCATTGGAGAATGCTTTCTTTAGGACAAGAACCCTCACTCACCCAAAGGCGACACACTGATTCGTGGGGTTCCCTCCTCACACCGGCACCGAATGGTGCCTCTTCTGGGCTACGACTCTCCAATGGAGAGGAGCCGAGGTGTTTTGAGTTAGATGAGTGGCATGTTTGAGTGAGGGGCAGAATGCTATCACATGGTTACAAAAAGGGTGGTGTGAGTAAAACTATCTCCTGGTGGGCTGAATATCGGTTTTATTCTGGTGCCCCCCAGTATATACAGTTAAAAAATCAAGAAGTGACAGGGAGTTTGGAAAAAATACTCCCTATGCAATGTCAACATGTTTCTACCCAGGAGTGACCCTACATGGGGTTCATGCGCATGCGGCAGAACCAAAACAGTACAGTCACTCTGCAGAAACAATTCTCTCTTTTCAGGGGCTCGTGGACGACATTCAGCTCTGTGGTCTAGACGGCCTCTTGAGGCTGGAGAGTGAGCAGCACCCTTATGTTACATTATGACGGTGGACCCCATGACTACGTTTCTGTTTTTTATATTTTATTACCGTTTATAACTCACATCCCCGTTTTTGCTTGAGTCACATGATAGCAAGTGGTGGTGGTGCCAACATGATAAATGTGTGTGAATAATTGAGTTCTCTGACGTTACTCTAGCAATTCAAAATTGCCCGTCTGAGAAAGCCCCAGGAGCTGACAGAATTTCTGCAGATATTTTTAAATCTCTACCACAGTTCTGGGCTCCTCTAACACATATTGTTCTAAGATCTGCAATTATTGGGCCCATGGTTAAAACCTGGGAAGAGGCCACTATTTGACCCATCTTTAACAAGGGAGGTAAAAGCCATCCACATTCCTATCGACCAATGTCACTCTTGGATAGCATGGTAAAAATTCTACGAAGGGTCGTACTGACCAGATTAGAAAGCTGGGCTGCAGAGACTCAGCGGCTCTCAGACTTACAGTTTGGGTTTTGGCCAGGCCTGGGAATAGTGGAGCAGACTTTAAACCTGTCCCTCATGGTACAAAAATATACAAAGGTAAAACAAAGGATGTGTTCACCTTGCCTTTATTGAGCTAACAAGTGCCTTTGACACAGTGGATCGCCCCTGATTGTGGTCAATAATGACTGACTTAGTTACCGATAGTGCAATAATCTCTTTGCTGCATAGGATCCGCGCACATACCACAGCTAGAGTGCGTTACACCACGAACGGGGATCTCACAGAAGTCTTTCCGTCAGTAATAGGGGTTAGGCAGGGCTGTGACCTGGCCCCATTCCTCCAATTATTTTACATAAATGCCCTTGGTGACCACGTAGTAAAGGCTGGAAAAGATACCCCTAAAATCAATTCACGAGAAATTCCTGTCCTGCTCTAAGCAGATGAGGCAGTCCTAATTGCTTGAAAAGCAAATGGACTACAATCCTTGTTAGATGCTTTTAATAGTTTTATGGATAACCTACTACTTAAAACTACCCCAGCTAAGTCATTTATAATGAAATAAGGGTCCACAAATGTCAAAGACCAGAAAGTTTTTGCTCAGAGGAGAAGAACTGGAGAATACCTCCCACTTCACTTACCTGTGCGTTCCTATTGATACTGAATTTAATTGGAGGTTTTTATTGAATGTCAAAGTTTTTCAATTTCAAAGGGCAATTGATGCAGTTTTTAGATTTGCAAAAAGGCTGAGACATAAATCCACAAGTGAGCTGCTGTGTATGTTTAAAAGCAAATGTCTATCTGGGGACATGAACGTTGTAAAGCCCTCCAGACAGTAGAGAACAAGTTTAAAAGAAGACTCCTGGCTATTCCACACTCAACCCCAACATCATTTTGCCACAAGGGCTATACTACCGGGAGGATTATATCAAATTGCAACCCCTCTTACCGTGACACCGTATTTGGAGAAACCCAGAAGCCCAATTATGTCCATCAGTGCTCTCAGATTGTATGAATCTGGACAATTACTTAGACATCCCGTGGCTTAAAACAACTGTTAAAAAGGGATTCAAAACTCTGGGAATTCCAGCTTTTTATCATAGCTCCGCCCTTTTGTCAAACATTTCCTCAGCACACATAAAAAATCTTTTTTTTTTATCCTCATATCACCAAAAAGTGTCTGCAATACTTTATATAGCCGCCCTTCTGAACGGTGCACCCTGCGTCCCCTACAGTCGCTTCGGTCTGCAAACCTTAACGGACCTACACCTTTGTTGATGTCATGGTGTCATTATTGGACTAAGAGAAGATGTTTGAAACCCAAGGCTCTACTCAATTTCAGAAAGTCAAGCCAGATATTGAGATTGTTCTCCTTCACCAGTGCATGATCTAAACGGGCAAATTGAAGGCTACCTTAACCCAATCTTCCACCTTTGGGGACAGGGATCCCTCCATTTTATACAGATTTCCTTCCGGGCGATCAGACAGAGCCACAGCCCTCTATGTGGATTCTTCACCCTCTTACTGATTGTACCATCTACTCCAAATAGAACGAGAGCCATGTTCAGGGCAATCTCTCTGCCAAAGATTACCCTAAAAGCGGTCTAAATCCCACCCCAATAATCTCTCAACTTCGGACATTCAAAAAAGATATGCAAATCGTTAACTCTTATACAGTCACATCTTGGGCACTTGGGAGGAGGGGAAGGGGCAAACTTTGCTATCTTGGCCGGTGTCCAATATAGACGATTTATGGTGAAGAAATGATTCTTTTTCGGATTAGCTGGTTTTACAAATTTGTATAGGAGCCTCAAGGAGTGGTCCCAAACTGTCTCTATGTCACGCTCAAGGGGAGTCCTGTTCCAAACTGGATGTTGTGGTAAGCACTCCTCCAAGATTTTCTCATACCACTTAGAGACTTCCTTGTTCTTAAGATTAACGTCTCAGAGAAATAGCTCCAACTCGTAATCAACGCGGGCTTCTTTCTTTTCGGACGTAAACCATGAGGATAATTGAACATACTTAAACCTGGAAAAATGGTTCCCAATCTTTGCTCTCAGAGCATCCCAAGGGTGGACGCCCCCGATGACTCAGGTCTCACCATTTTGTAATGCCTGCCCTTCTGATTGGTATTCTCAAGCTGTCTTTCAAACATAACGGAGTCCCCGGAGATTCCCAGATTGGGGCATAGTCCAAATAGTAGCCTAGACCCCACCTACTCTTAACCTTATTCCATAAATAGAGGGCAGACTTCAATATTTTAAAACATACTTTTTTGAAGTACCTGGGGGCAACAAATTTGTACAAAAAAAATCCCCACCTTCCTTCCTCACCATTTCACACAAAAGCCTCCCTCAGCTTGAATCGTTAGCCTTCCCAGGCAGCATCAGTATGATTTTAAATTGGAAGGCTGCGCAATGCCAATTCATATCCGGGAGAGCCAAACCTCCTTTGATGAGCGTATGCCTGAGTTTCTTCCATGCCAGTCTTGCGCCCTTTCAGGCCCATATGAAGCTTACGATGTTCCCCTGGATTTTATTGATACCTAACTTGGGAAAACCGAGGGGGATGGCATTAAACAAATAGGTTAATTTGGGGAGTACGACCATTTTAATTGGATTGACGCTTCCAGAGATGGTTAGAGGGAGATTTTTCCACCTTGCTAACAATCGGTCGATTGCTCTTGCGACCCTCTTTAAAATGATCTGTGGGATCCTATCTATTCCCTTAACAATTATAATACCCAAGTACTTAAAATATTGGCTAACTTTCCCCTCCAGTCTTCTATGTTCCAGCACATCACCTCGGTTTTTGATGGATTGACTAAATATCCAGATAGGGAGCCGACCTCCTCTAACAGATGTTCAACCCTTGGTATTGCTACGGCCGGATCGGCAGTATATAGCAACAGGTCGTCCGTATAAAGAGCGAGCTTGCTGCTATAATGATGAGATCTAAAGGAAGCTATGGAGGTGTCCGATCTTATCACCTGGGCCAGTGGCTCAATATATCAATAATAAGGGTGAAAGGGGGCAACCCTGTCTTGTCCCTCTCAATTTATTAAAACTTGATGTTAAGGTCCCATTCAGCAAGATCCTGCCGGGGCCACCCTCGTAGAACTTTTCTGAAATATATTAAAAAAGTAGGTCCAAAACCCATTGTTCTCAACACCTCCCACGGGGACTCCCAGCACACTCTATCAAACGCTTTGGTCGCGTCAAGGGCCACCACGGCCAAGGGCTCGACTCGTTCAGAGGCAAGATCTATAGTGCCTATGAGTTGCTGGGTCTGTTTGTGAATATATCTCTTGGGGATAGAACCCTTCTGATCTAAATGAATCAGTTGTGGTGCAAGCTTGGCCAGTCTCCCTGCCAGTATGCTCATAAAGATCCTATCATCTGCATTCAACAGGGAGATTGGTCTGTACGAGTCTGCTCTCGAAGGATCTTTAGTGGGTTTCGAGATAAGTACGATCGTTGCCTCTTTCCAGGAACTAGGAACTTGACCCCCTGGTTGAAAGACTGAATTAAACAGAGTTTCCATGATCGGGACTAGCTCCTCTATTAGGAGTTTATACACCTCGTTTGGGAGGGCATCTGTGCCTGCTGCTTTATTGCTGTTACTTTTTTCGAAACTCAAACAAATCTCATCCCTAGATATTGGGGCATCAAGCAGTTCATGGCTGTATGATGTTAAAATAGATAAGGATGTTTCCCTTAGCCAGGCTTTAAGAGCCTCAGGATTCGGAAAGTTTTCTTCCTTATATAACTCAGAAAATAGGGTAACTAAACAGGTTTGCATATCCTCCAGCTTATTAAATGTATCCCCATTTTCATTTACTATTAGTTTGTTTATGTGATTCCTAGACTGATCTACTCTAGCCTTCCAAGCCAGGAGCGCGCCCGATTTTTCCCCATACTCAAAATTCTGCATTAATTTTGCAAACCATTGTGCTTGCATTTCTGGTTTAACTTGATCCTATAGTACTGGCGGGCCTCATTCAACAGTCTCTGAGCCTGTAACTTTGCTTTAACCCTCCCCGGATTCTTCCGGGAGAGATCTGCCTCTAATAAGCCTACTTTATCTTCCATTTTTTTAAGATTTGGGATTTCGCTCTATTCTTGGCGCATATGAGACTGTGCAGAGTGCCCCTCAGAAAGGCCTTAAAGGCGTCCCATAAAATATCTAGTGACGTTGACTGCAAAATAATTGAGACATGCACGTTCAAGCGCTTCAGCTGTTCCTGGATCCATCAGCATCGCTCTTTTGAGTGTCCATCTAGGTCTCGATGATTACTGCTTTCTACTAGGGGGATGGCGACTGCGGAGTGACCGGAGATATGACTTGGATAGATATTAATAGATGTTATGGCATCCATGATAGATCTGTCTGCCAACAGATAGTCTTTTCTTGAAAAATGTCCATATTTCTTGCTTTGGAAAGTGAATCCATGGGCATTGCCCTTCTCAGCCCTCCGTACATCTGAAAGTCCCAGATCATGCATCATATTATTTAGGGCCTGACGAACTCGAGGAGCCCCCTACATGCATGGGCGTCCGCAGGGGGGGGCAAGGAGGGGCGCTTGCCCCCCCCTGGACTGCTCCTCCTTGCCCCCCCTGTGGCCACTTATGCTTTTACGGACGCCTTTTGTCCGGGATTACGGGCCCTGCAGGGAGCAGAGGTGTTCCCTGCCAGAGGCCTCAACTCCCTGATGGGGCTCCTTGCACTCCTCCTCGCTGCCCCTCCCGCCCATTGTCATTCTGTCTGCGGCTGATTGCCACAAACAGAATGACAATGGCCGGTTTGAGCTGCGCGCCACAAGCAGGAGTGGTTAGGTCTGGACACAAAGACCTCCTTTTAACACTCTCAGGGCCGGCTTTAGGGCGGTGCAACTGGTGCCACCTCACTGGGTGCTGACTCTTCGAGGGGGCGCCTATTTGGAAGTATTTTATGGTTTTAAAAGCACCTGCTGCATTGCCGGCCTCCGAAATTGTCATACAAAAATAAAAATGTCAAGATAACTTGGTGATTAATGTTCTTCCTGGAGAGAAAAGGAGTTTTGTGAAGTGGAAGTTTTAACTCATTTTATGTATCACAGAGGGTTAATGTGTGTGCTGCAAAGAATGTGTACCATGCAGATCACAAAATGCATATAGTTTAAATAGGTAAGTGCATTTGTCAGAGAGATCCTTTCGGTAAAAAAAAATCATCATTATGAAATGTAACCTCAAACCATCGGGTTCTGATTTACTTTCTGAGTCGGTGCTTCTCCAGACCAAGCACTCTTAAACTATACTGCCTACCAGTATGGATGACATGCAACTCCTACACCTTGCAGTCCTCTGTATTATGTAACATTTCCTATACACTGATTTACACACCTATGATTGATTGCATCTGAGTAGTGTTTGCGATGTAAAGTGCTCTGACACCCTAAACTGGTACAGGTGGCACTATTAAATGCATCTGAGAGAGAGTGGTTATGGAGACTTGAGGGGGTACTGTACTGTTAAAGGGTAGTAGTGTGGCAGTCTGTGGGGAGCGCCCGTGGGGGGCGCAAACAAACTTTGTCGCACAGGGCGCCACCAGCGCTAAAGCCGGCCCTGAACACTCTGTAGCCTGAGAGCAAGGGGTCTTCTGAATGAAGTTCGGGGGGGGGGGGGGGGCGGGGTGTCGATGCATTATTCTCCCAAGTCAAAAACTGAGGTTGCAGCATAGACCGGATTTCAGATCCCACTAAAACGTACACAGACTTGTGTCAATAACATATCTATCTGCCAGTATGCACCCTATCATGTCTGGCAGGACGTCCCGACCCTGTGTTTCACTACCTCATATCCCCCTGCACCCCACTCCCCACGCTCACTGCCTCATATCCCCCTGTATCCCACTCCCCGTGCTCAGGGCCGGCTCTAGGGCGGTGCGACCGGTGCCACCGCACCGGCTGCTGACTTCGTGTAGGGGGCCCTAATATGATGATTTTAAAAGCACCTGCTTCTTTCCTGGACTCCTAGAAACTTTCAGCCACCTATAAAAATGTCTAAATGACTGCAGTGATTAATGCACTTCCTTAGAGAGAGGGAGAGATCAAAGTTTTGTGTAGTGGAAGTTTCTACTCATCCTAAGGTAGCGCAGAGGGTTACTATGCTTGCTGCAAAGAACGTGCAGCTCACAAAGTGCGTATAATGTAATGTAAATAGGTCAGTGGGTCACACTTTTGTCAGAGAGACCATATTGTTGATAACTCTTTATGAGTTAAAATCCTAATGTGGAAAAGTGAGCAAGTAACTGTTAGCAAAGATGCATGCAAACTGGGCTAGAGCGTTATGATTTCCCCCCAGTTTTTCATTATCCTAATGTGGCAAAATGGGTTAATTTGGGTAGAAATCAATTCTTATTAATAAAGAGAACCCCCCATCCATGGTGCTAGGTTTTAAATTCTAGGTTTCTGATTCTCCTGACCAAGCACTCTTAAACTATCCTGCCTACCTGTATGGATGACATGTGACTCCTACACCTTCTTGTCCTCTCTCTTATGTACATTTCCTATGCACTGATTTACACACCTATGATTGATTGTCTCTATGTAATCTGTGTGATGTAAAGTGTTGTGACACCTTACACTGATAGAAGCGGCGCTATAAAATGAATTAAATGCACCTGAGACTGAATGGTTACGGAGGCTTGAGGGGCGCTGTGAAAGGATGGTTATGAAGAACCTGTAGTGGAGGTGGTCATTGGGGGTGCCAAAAAGCATTATCGCACTGGGCCCCACGAGCGCTAAAGTCGGCCCTGCCCACGATCACTGCCTTATATCCCTCTATACCCCACACCTCGCGCTAACTGCCACGACATATCCCTCTGTACCCCACACCTTGCGCTAACTGCCACAACATATCCCTCTGTACCCCGCACTTCGCGCTCACTGCCACATATGCCTCTGTATCCCACTCCTCACACTCACTGCCTGATCGCTCATTTTACCCTGCCATTCATCTTCTACGTGTTCTCTCCCCTTCCACTCGTTCTACCTCTGTTCACCCCTTACTTCTTTTTGTGCCTTACTTCTTTCTCAATATCTCTACTTCTTTTCCTCTTCAGTAACATCTGTGACACATCTCTGCACTTCCTTTATATCAACGCACCCCTCTACCTCGCCTGTCTACCTCAGTCGTTATTATTCCCTCTTCCTCAGCTGTCTCTACCTGTCTCTGACACACCTCTCCCTCTCTCTACCTGGCCCTCTTTGGTTCTACGACTGCGTTATTCTCCCCTCTCCAGCTTTGATTTACCTGTCTCTGCTCCTGAATCTTTTACTTCTACACCTCACTTCTTTGTCTACCCTTCACCCCTCGCTACCCTTCTGTTTGCCTTACTACGGTCTTTACCCGACCCACCTTTCAGTGCCTCTTCCCATTTCGCCTCACTCCCTCACAGCGCTCTCCTAGAATGCATCTGTTTTTCCCCTCACCACCATGCCTGCCTCTACCCCTCCTTACCTTTCTAACCAGCGTAACTTTCTACTTTCCTGTTATTCCTGGTAGTGAACCTTTCATTTCACCCCTCCGGTTGTATTATCTACGCATTCAAATTGAGTAGGTCATTGCTGTGCTCCCAACCTGACATCGAGACCCAGTCCCCTAGCCTCTCAACATGCCCAGATATAACAACAAGCATTGGCATAGCCAATTGGTCTCGCCTTTGGGACCTGCTGCAGAACTAAATACTTATACTGCCGGCATCATACTTACCCAGCGCCAAGACGCCTTGGCAGAAGTGCGCTATATAAGTTCTTCAGTCAGTGAGTCAGTCATAAGGTCCCAAAGGCGAGACCTATTGGCTATGCCAATGCTTGTTTTTCTCAGGTTGGCCTGAACATTACCCAATCCGGATTGTCTGCCATTTTAGCCCCGCCCCCATTAACATTAGCCACTCCCCTTCATTTGCCAGGTTCGCCCCCCCCTGGAAAAATTTCTGCGGACGCCCATGCCTACATGCCGACCCTGATTCGATCTATGAAGCAGCGGGTCAAGCAGAGCATTAAAATCTCCCCTTATTATTATAGGGGCTGAAAAATCTTTTTTTATCAATGTGCGCAAAAAGCGCGGCAGGACGATAACCAGGAAGAGGGCGGAGTTTATCTTCCGGCACCGCTGTTACGCCCAGCACAACAGTTTATTGCAGACGAAAGTCAGACGTTTCTACTCACAAGGTTTCAACTACAAACCATACACTTTCTGGTGGCTTACCCCTCCAAAGCTACCTGGTTTTCATCTTTGCCTCTCTGTCATTGTGAGATCCCGGCTGAACAGAGCGCTTTGCACATTTCATCTTCATCAAAGAAGGCCCTTCCTGCACCCTATATTGCGTGCTTCGGACTCGAGATCGCACATAGCAGCCTCTTCTTACGCAGTGCCTGGGAAATAAACCTGTCATTGTTGCTGTTTTAAACTGCATCTTAAGTTCGCTGAGACTACGATCTAAATATTGAAACATTTTGGTTATCGTGCTGCTATTATACTATTTAATGGATCCGATCTGAAGGTTTGATGGTGTTATTTGTACTGTGTTTTTTATGATATGACTTTTATGGCTCGTTAGAGCCAAATAAAGAATTTGATGATGGTGTGTAAATATTTCAATGTTTTGAATTTCCACCCCTGACAAACACAAGTTTTTCATGATATTGTGAAAATAATGCTCATGAAAATGAGTTTTCATGAAGATTTAGAATAACTATTTTTCAATGTGAGGGCACACATTCAATGCTTTGCATGTGAGGGCACACATTCAATGCTTTGCATGTGAGGGCACACATTCAATGCTTTGTATGTGAGTGCACACATTCAATGCATTGCATGCGAGGGCACACATTCAATGCTTTGCATGCGAGGGCACACATTCAATGCTTTGCATGTGAGGGCACACATTCAATGCTTTGCATGTGAGGGCACACATTCAATGCTTTGCATGTGAGGGCACACATTCAATGCTTTGCATGTGAGGGCACACATTCAATGCTTTGCATGCGAGGGCACACATTCAATGCTTTGCATGTGAGGGCACACATTCAATGCTTTGTATGTGAGTGCACACATTCAATGCTTTGCATGTGAGGGCACACATTCAATGCTTTGTATGTGAGGGCACACATTCACTGCTTTAAATGTGAGGGCACACATTCAATGCTTTGCATGTGAGGGCACACATTCACTGCTTTAAATGTGAGGGCACACATTCAATGCTTTGCATGTGAGTGCACACATTCAATGCTTTGCATGTCAGGGCACACATTCACTGCACACATTCAATGCTTTGCATGTGAGGGCACACGTTCACTGCTTTGCATGTCAAGGCACACATTCAATGCTTTGCATGTGAGGGACACATTCACTGCTTTGCATGTCAGGGCACACATTCACTGCTTTGCATGTCAGGGCGCACATTCAATGCTTTGCATGTGAGGGCACACATTCACTGCTTTGCATGTCAGGGCACACATTCACTGCTTTGCATGTCAGGGCACACATTCAATGCTCTGCATGTCAGGGCGCACATTCACTGCACACATTCAATGCTTTGCATGTGAGGGACACATTCACTGCTTTCAATGTCAGGGCACACATTCAATGCTTTGCATGTGAGGGCACACAATCACTGCTTTGCATGTCAGTGCACACATTCAATGCTTTGCATGTGAGTGCACACATTCAATGCTTTGCATGTCAGGGCACACATTCACTGCACACATTCAATGCTTTGCATGTCAGGGCACACATTCACTGCTTTGCATGTCAGGGCACACATTCACTGCTTTGCATGTCAGGGCGTACATTCAATGCTTTGCATGTCAGGGCACACATTCACTGCTTTGCATGTCAGGGCACACATTCAATGATTTGCATGTCAGGGCACACATTCACTGCTTTGCATGTCAGGGCACACATTCAATGCTCTGCATGTCAGGGCGCACATTCAATGCTTTGCATGTCAGGGCACACATTCACTGCTTTGCATGTCAGGGCACACATTCACTGCTTTGTATGTCAGGGCACACATTCACTGCTTTGCATGTCAGGGCACACATTCACTGCTTTGCATGTCAGGGCACACATTCAATGCTTTGCATGTCAGGGCACACATTCACTGCTTTGCATGTCAGGGCACACATTCAATGCTTTGATGTCAGGGCGCACATTCACTGCTTTGCATGTGAGTGCACACATTCAATGCTTTGCATGTCAGTGCACACATTCAATGCTTTGCATGTCAGGGCACACATTCACTGCTTTGCATGTCAGGGCACACATTCAATGCTGTGCATGTCAGTGCACACATTCAATGCTTTGCATGTCAGGGCACACATTCAATGCTTTGCATGTCAGGGTACACATTCACTGCTTTGCATGTCAGGGCGCACATTCAATGCTTTGCATATCAGGGCACACATTCACTGCTTTGTATGTCAGGGCATACATTCAATGCTTTGCATGTCAGGGCACACATTCAATGCTTTGCATGTCAGGGCACACATTCAATGCTTTGATGTCAGGGCACACATTCAATGCTTTGCATGTCAGGGCGCACATTCAATGCTTTGCATGTCAGGGCACACATTCAATGCTTTGCATGTCAGGGCACACATTCACTGCTTTGCATGTCAGGGCGCACATTCAATGCTTTGCATGTCAGGGCGCACATTCAATGCTTTGCATGTCAGGGCGCACATTCAATGCTTTGCATGTCAGGGCACACATTCACTGCTTTGCATGTCAGGGCACACATTCAATGCTTTGATGTCAGGGCACACATTCAATGCTTTGCATGTCAGGGCACACATTCACTGCTTTGCATGTCAGGGCACACATTCACTGCTTTGTATGTCAGGGCACACATTCACTGCTTTGCATGTCAGGGCACACATTCACTGCTTTGCATGTCAGGGCACACATTCAATGCTTTGCATGTCAGGGCACACATTCACTGCTTTGCATGTGAGTGCACACATTCAATGCTTTGCATGTCAGGGCGCACATTCAATGTTTTGCATGTCAGGGCACACATTCAAAGCTTTGCATGTCAGGGCACACATTCACTGCTTTGCATGTGAGTGCACACATTCAATGCTTTGCATGTCAGGGCGCACATTCAATGCTTTGCATGTCAGGGCGCACATTCAATGCTTTGCATGTCAGGGCGCACATTCAATGCTTTGATGTCAGGGCACACATTCAATGCTTTGCATGTCAGGGCACACATTCACTGCTGATCAGGAAAGGTGTCTGTGTCTCTGATTCAAGCTTCAAACAATCACAGGGGGGGGGGGTCTGCCTTCATATAGTAATTGCATCCTGATGTCCAAACCCCCTTGGTTTCCACGTGCCCAGCTCCTTCCCAATACTTGAATTGTGAGTGCATTCAAGTGTGATCTGTAACACGATGTACATCCTGGATTTTCAATTAATTGCAAAATCACACTGACCAATCCAGCCCATGCAAAGGGCGGGTGAGTGGGTAAGTGGGTGGGTCCAGCCCCTTCTCACACACTGACCTGTGCAGCACGTGCGTGCAATCAAATGGGACCTGTAATACAATGTAATTCCTGGACTTACAGAACTGTACAGAATCATGCTTCCCAGAGCAAAGGGTGGGTGGATGGGCCGCACCCCTTCTGGTATACTGAGGTGTGAATACAGCATGTGAGTGCAATCAAGTGTGATCTGTAATGCAATGTAATTCCTGGATTTACAACTCATTGCAGAATCGTGCAGCCTAGTAAGGGAAAGGTGGGAGGATGGGCCCAACCCCTTCTCACATGTTGAATCGTGAAAACAACGCCTGAGTGACATCACATGTGATTTGTAATGCACTGTCATTCCTGCACATTCAAAGCATTGCAGAATCAGCCAATGCATGCTCTTTCTCTCTCTCTCACTCCTCCTCTACCTCTCTCTCTCTCTCTCGCTCATTCTCTCTCACTCTGTCTCTCCCCTCTCTCCCTCCTCCATATGTCCTCCCTTCAGTGTCTTTACTGCCAATGCTCTATTGCACGGTTTTACCGCCTCTTCACCCTGTGAACCCCTTGCTAAGGTACACACAGCGCTGTCCTGAGGTGCACACTGCACTGTCCTGATGCACACACTGTGCTGTCCTGAGGAGCACACTGCGCTGTCCTGAGGTGCACACTGTGCTGTGCTGAGGTGCACACTGCGCTGTCCTGAGGAGCACACTGCGCTGAGGTGCACATTGCACTGTCCTGAGGTGTACACTGTGCTGTCCTGAGATGTACACTGTGTTGTGCTGAGGTGCACACTGCGTTTTCCTGAGGTGCACACTGCGCTGTGCTGAGGTGCACACTGCGCTGTCCTGAGGAGCACACTGCGCTGTCCTGAGGTGCACACTGCACTGAGGTGCACACTGTGCTGTCCTGAGGAGCACACTGCGCTGAGGTGTACGCTGCACTGTGCTGAGGTGCACACTGTGCTGTCCTAAGGTTCACACTGCGCTGTCCTGAGGTGCACACTGCGCTGTCCTAAGGTGCACACTGCTCTGTGCTGAGGTGCACACTGTGCTGTGCTGAGGAGCACGCTGTGCTGTCCTGAGGTGTAAACTGCGCTGTGCTGAGATGGTTTGGTGCACACTGCGCTGTGCTGAGGTGCACGCTGTGCTGAGGTGCACACTGCGCTATGGTGACCTGGTTCTTCCACCCCATGAAAGGCCCTGTGGCTCACCGTGAGCCTGGGTCACAACTTTTGTGTAAGTTTACGATTGTTTGCTATTCACAAAGGGATTTACATGTAGTATCTTTATGAGTGCGGTGTCTACGCACATAAAAGATCTTGTGACGTGTTCTGAATCACAGCTCCACTGCACTGGGGTGGTGGCAGCGTTGACGAGGGTGGAAAGGGAAGGTGGCAAACACTGGGGGGTGTGATATGGAAGGAGTGGCGGGAAGGGTGACGGAGGCGGGGAGTGGTCCCAGGGTCTGAGTTGCAGGTATTGACAGTGTGACAGGAGTGAGAGTGACAGAGATGGGGCGGGGGCGACAGGCGGGAGGCGTGAGAGGGTTAAGGGGGTGACAAAGTCTGAGAGTTTCACCGGTTGTGGACGCGTGACAGAGATGAGCACGGCGATAGGACCTAAGAGTGTCAGACCTGTCAACTTGAGAACAAAATCAGCCATGTGAGGAGGGGGCGGGGCCTTGGAGGGGGTGGGGCTTTATGCCAGAACTTCCCAAGAGGGCCTTCTGCCCCCATCCTCTGCCCCATCTACCTCCCTTCATCCACCAAAACCAAGGAGATCAACAGGTTGCTGGTGCTGCTGGTGATGTCCAGGGGTGTTCTCACACCCCTTAGTGGATGTTGTCTGCTTGCAGCCTTAAAAGACGAACTAGAATCCACTCTTTGCAGTGGCATCCAGCGCGCCTTGCCTGCCGCCGTGTGATGTCGGCTCCTCACCGGGTGACAGTGTGACGAGAGCTGAAATCGTGTGACACGCGGTGGTACCGTGTGAGCTGGCAGGTCTGGAGGGTGACAAGGTTGATGCACGTGACAGAGATTGAGAGGGAGACTGGGATAAAGAGTTTGAAAGAGACGAGAAGGGTGGCTGGGTCTGGGAGCGGTACAGGGATGGGCGGGAGACAGGAGGGTGGCAGATATGAGAATGTGACAGGGATGGGCGGGAGACAGGAGGGTGGCAGTTTACAAGAATGTGGCAGCGAAGGTGGCAGGTATGGAGAGGGAGACAGGGATTAGGGAGGGCCCTGGGAAGGGACAGGAAGGGGGCAGGCATGGAGAGGGATACAGAGACTTAGGAGGGTCCTGGGATGGGGAGTGAATGGTGGCAGGGTCTGGGAGCGGTACAGGGATGGGCAGGAGACAGGAGGGTGGCAGGTTATGAGAATGTGACAGGGACAGGAAGGGGGGCAGACATTGAGAGTGATACAGAGACTGAGGAGGGTCCTGGGATGGGGAGTGAATGGTGGCAGGGTCTGGGAGCGGTACAGGGATGGGCGGGAGACAGGAGAGTGGCAGATATGAGAATGTGACAGCGATGGGGAAGGTCATAGGGGCTGGAAGTGTGAAAAAGCAATGGGATGATGAAGCGTCAGATGAAAGGGATGGGGAAGGATGCTGGGATCGGGATGGTGACAGGCCTGGGAGTGCGACAGGGATGGGGAAGGCGATAAGGCCCGAGAATGTGAGTGGGACAGGGTGTTTGACAAAGTTGGGGAGGGTCTCCTGGGAGGGGTGGGCGGCACAGGCTGGATTGGAGCACAGATTGGGGAAGATTTGAGTGTGGGGAGCGGACACGTCAATCAAGAGGTGAAGCCTCGAGTGGGGCGTGCTGCCCCTCTCCTCTCATATCAATGGTAATAAACAGCTGTACAAACTCTACACATCTGCATATATGGCTGTTCTTCTATTAATACAAATGTATGTTACCATCTCAGGCAGGGCTATCAAAGCTGCAATTAGAAGAACTCAGACGTTACAAGAATCATAAATATATTGCATCTCTTTTTAAGGTCCCATGTCTTGAATCCTAAAGTCACTCCTAATAGGACACAAGTATAAATATGAAATCACTGCATTCTTCTTCAGAACTGTTTGTTAATATGAATATATCAGCAATACCATTGAGCATCGATTGCCTTTCCTTGCCTCATAACTCACTAACCCTGCTACCAGTGGCGTAGCTGGGGGGTGGGGGGGCAGGCGGGGAGGGCGGTCCTCCCCAGGCGGCACTATTTTAGGGGCGGACAAAGGCATTCAGATAAGGCTCGGCTTGCTTTCGTGGACGGGCAGAGAAGGAATAGGACTCGGGCAATGTCCTCTTTTTTGTGCTGGCAGCTGTCCCCCCCCCTCTTCCTATTATTCCCTCTCTTTCTGTCTTGCTCCTCACTTACTGAAAACCATAACTTGAAGAAACGGTTCACAGCCTCTTTCCTTCTTTCATTTAGTTGCTTCCCTGTGAAATGGATCCAAAAAAGAAAAACACTGTTGCGGGAAATGCCCTTTTTCTGACATTTTTCTATTCCAAAGTGCAGCAAGATGGAGAGAAATAGAAGGTTTTAAATATGAAAAATAAATACATAATTAAATAAAGCAAGACAGAGGGGTTGCAAAGTGGCCAGATTGGTTTTATTCACATCCAAACACATCAGCCTCACTTTACAGACTTTGCCAGTGAAGCGCTACTTTTGTTTTCTCGTCTTTCTTTGAACAGCATTGTTGTCCACAGGTGGGGAAGTGCACCATTCCTGGAGGGACTGCAATACCTGGTTGATGGGTGGATTGGAAAACACAATGTGTACCATGGCTCTGTTTATGGATGTGGTCTTTTTACCATACTGCTTACGTTTATTAAGGATATAAGCAATGGACATTGAAACGGTTCCCTTCAGGGCCCTGTAGTCATGTCCTTACCTTTTCAGGTAAAACCACTCGCTGATTTCTGAATAGTGAGTGAGAGATCGTTAAGGTAACCATGTTGTTTCTGCTTACATTTCACATGCTTTACTTAATCTTGCATTCCCTATGAGTGTTTGCTTTTACTTTTTATTTTTTAGGCAGCATATTACTTTTATCAAGTGCATAATTTGAATTGAGCCACATCCAAGTGCTTATAGCGGGCACAATTAGGTTGTAGCTGAAGGCAGTGCGAGTTTCTCTCAGTGGGGCAGTATGGTGTTCAGTGGGGGAGAGGATGTGGCACTATGGCCAGAGCTGTCGAATTTGGAACTGGGGAACGGGGTTCAGCCTTCATGACCAGTCCATCAGACCACTTCACTGAGGGAGCATATTCCCATGCTAGACCTTAGAAGACCCCACTAGACCTTAGAAGCCTTGATGTCTTAGCACAAGCAGGTGTACCCTAGTGGTGTCAATTGTGAGTTAACCTTGAAGGCCTGTCCACCACAATCCATATGGAAGTTCATCTCCAGTGTTGTGGGCAGGCCTACGAAGCAGCACACCCTAAAGCAACAGTGATCCAGTCACTGTGACTCTGTCACTGAGGTCACATGAACCTTGAGCAGGTTAGGGCGGTGCGAACGGTGTGACCGCACTGGGTACCTATTTTGGGTGGGTGCGTAGTGTTTGCAAGTATATTATGGTTTTAAAAAAACTCGGTGCCTCCTTCCTGGCCTCCAGCAATTTTCAGAAACAATAAAAATGTCATGATAACTTCGGTGATTAATGTTCTTCCTAGAGAGAGATCCGAGTTTTGTCTAGTGGGAGGGTTGACTGGAAAGGTAGCACAGAGGGTTAATGTGCCTGCTGCAAAGAACATGTACCATACAGAGCACAAAGTGCACTGCTTTAATGTCAGCTGTAGATGATGGATCCCTGAACAGTGTCATGTATGTGCATGTTTGCATTGTGCTGAGGGGATTACCAGGTAATTGTTCACGCAGCTCTCTGATGGATGTCACATGTGTTTTTTCTGAGTCCCCAGATAGATCATGTAGTCTGTGTGTTCTCTTTTGTACTGCCAGCCACCGGTGTATTCAACTGTGTAGCCTTGGACCGTGTCATGTATGTGCATGTAACATGCATGATCGAGGTAACTATTAGCGGCGATACTACGTGTCTCTTGGTCCTCTTTCAAGTGCTTGCCGTCCTTTTCCCCCAGCAACCCCCCCCCCCCCTCCCAGGGGCGGCAATCTGAGGGATAGCCCCGGGCGCCTCAAGCTCTAGCTACGCCTCTGTCTGCTACTTACCTTGGCCCTCCACTGTCACATAATTCCATTGGCCCTTTGTATAGATTCCTGAACTGCACTTTACTACCTACAAATTTGCCCAAACTTGACAAGAACTTCCTGATTTGAGGCAAACTTCCCTGACCAATCAGAACTGCGCAGGAGGTTTGAGCGGACAAATTAATATGTGGGTTCCTGCGGACTCAGTCAAGAGTGCTTGTCATGCCCTCGGACCCGTTATGGGAAAGAAATGTTCATCCAGGCCTAGCACTGAGTATTCTGATTTGAGGGTACTCCAAGTCGATGCTAACCAGCATTGACAAAGCCAATAGATCTGATGTCTAAAGTCGACCTTTTCGCTTTGCAGTTGTTGTTTCGTTTTGTCATGTTTTTTCCTAAACTGTCTTATTATTGGGGAACTTACTGAACCCTTGACAAAATAAAAAAAACAATTAGGTAAGAGCCAACATTGTTTTCGCCTCAAAAACACACATTGGCATAGTAGTCCCAATCACTGAAGGGAACTACATTGTGTTTGGAAGTGTTCCTTGTTGAAGAGCTGAGTGCCACCAATCAGAATGAAGGTA
Organism: Triturus cristatus; assembly: GCF_964204655.1. Lineage (NCBI taxonomy): Eukaryota > Metazoa > Chordata > Amphibia > Caudata > Salamandridae > Triturus > Triturus cristatus. The sequence continues at coordinate 1,173,435,534 of NC_140594.1, forward strand.
GCCTATGGCAGAAGTGGGCGTACCCATTCCCCCCCACAGTAGGCTGCAATAGGCAGAGGAAACATACAACAATAGACCAACGGATCACACGATTGGCTGAAAGTCCGTCACAGTAAGTGTATTATATATAATTTTAGTAAAATCAAAAGGTCTTGGTTAATGCTGGACCTAAGAATATGCAGATCTGGGTCACTGGTCCTGAGCTGTGGATAACCAGCAAGAGAGAGGAAGTCAGAGAGTGCCCCATTTAGAGAGCAGTGTGGGGGGGCAGCAAGACTCCTGTGGGTGCTCAGAGGAAATGCAGAACTTCACCAAGCAAGACAGGCTACCAGGCTCTGGGTGCATATGAAATTCAAGAAAACATGCTACACAACAGGAAACTCACTGCACACCAGAGGTCACATACTGAAATGTATTTATAAACTTTTGGTGAAGAAAGAAAAAAACCTAAAATTATAGCAGTGAGCCAGCAAATTACTCACTGCTGAGGTCACTGAAAACATAATCCCACAAATGAATCACCAACCTTCCCACAACAACAAACAGGTTTTAATGACTACTTTCTGTGCAGAGCTCTGCAGGCCGGGGTTTTGTATCTATAGGGGGGTGATCTGGTCACACCTTGGGAACACACACAGCGAGCCAGCCAGAGGTGAGCGCTGGGCTCTGCTGTTCTTTGACATGGCCTGTCTTTTTAGGTCTATGGAGCTTCTCCAATTCATGGTGATCGTTTTATATTCTATACTTACTTTAAGGAGTTTGGGTTAGCCTCTTTCAGCCATTGACTTCATTTGCTCCTAGACCTTCACTTCTGGCAGATGTCTAAGCATTTTAACGTTTGCAAAAACTTCCATTCGAGACAGTAAAATGCTTTTTCTGGTCGATTACTAATCCCTTTTTTGTAGTCTGAAAAATGTTTCTGAATACTAATATGGGATAGCGAATAGATTCTGATTCTGTATCAGGTAGAGGCGTGTTGTAGGCGTCCCTTCCAAACATCGGATCAGTATGTAATGCATCAATGCTGTTGCACCGAAATCTGGTCGCAAAGCATTGATCTTCTAACGGTACCTCAAACAAGGTAAAAACAAATTCACTGAAAGGACAAGGTCCCCTAGAGACCTCTTCCCCTTTGTAAATGTTTAAAAAGCTTGTTTAAGAGGAGGCACTGGTCCTCTTAAACTTTAAAAAAAACTTTTCTTATCGGACACAGGTCTGTATCTTGTAAGGAAAATGGGCTGCATTTTAAAAACAAGTTTGCTTTATTAAAAGGCAATCCCAGACATGTTGGTCCGAGTAATGGCCTCCAATCAGAGTGAGGCAAAATGTGCGACCTGCCTCATTAATATGCATGAGATAGATCGGAATCCGACCCACTACGATTCAGAAGCTTAAAAATCGAACTATTGGTACAAATGAAATTATTTGATTATTTTAACATTATTTCCTATGGGATGCTATTTTAAGTCCCTACTTCTATTATGTTACAGTATCTGTGAGTGTTCCTGTGTGCTGCTTGACTTACTCCAAGGCTGGCCTAAGATACATTTACAACTGCTTGGTAGCCGTTAGGGCTGTAGTAACTTTAGAAGTTTAGTCTGTGAGTAACAATGGGCTTACTTTTTGTGGTTGGGTGTTTCTAGTGGGCTGTCCCTCTCTACGCCCCTCCCTACTTTTTCTAAAACCTCACACATTTTGTTGTAAGCATTCCCCATTTTTCAGCCGCTCCCACTTTCCCCTCCTACATATGCTGCAAAAACGTAGCGCCTACGAGTGCGGCAATCTCCGCCTTTGTAGTGAAGAATTCTGTCCTGAAAACATAGGAGAAGCGGAAACCCCCACTGGTAGGTGAAGACAGTTTTGTAGTGTGTGTGGTATCACTGTGGCACTTCTTCACATCCTGTGATAGGCATTCTGTGAAGAGGCCCCTAAGAGTGTTGGCTTTGAATACATGTACTCCTTGCGCTGAACGCTTGACAATCTCATTTGCCTCACACTTCTCATGATGCCTCTGAACACCAGATACTAAAAATGTTTTTCTCTTATCAACCATTCCCTGCGTGGGTGTTCCCAAGGTGTGGTGAAATCGTTGTTCCATATGCTCATAATGGCAGACCTGTGGGTTTCACTGTTGAAAGTATTCATTAAATGTGTTTGTTGCTGTTGGAGAATTGGTAAATCATGTGTGGGATTCTATTGTGAGTGACGTCAGCAGTGGTTATTTCAATGACTCTTCGTTAACATTTCAGTCCATGCCACTCCAATGCCTGACCTCTAGTTGGCGATGATTTCCAGTTTTCCCGCCATAAATTCACCAGTGCTCAGTAGTGAATCATCTACAGCCAAAAGATTGTCCTTCCACTTCTCTCTTGTTGATGATCCACGGTCCAGGACCACAGATCGCGTGCTGACTCCTTTTAGCATCTGACCTGCACCATAGCCAACCAGGGCCCTCACTAACATGCCTGGACCAACCCTCCTTCTGGGTAAGTGATCTGTAAACTGACGTGAGCTTTTTGGATGGATTCTGGTGCAGTCACAGGAGCCCACCAGTTAATGCTCTAATTACTTCCCAGTAATTCCTTACTTTGGGAAAGTCTTCCCTGTTACTATCTGTACTGGAAGAGGAGAGTTTGTCTTCTGTAGTAGGAACTCCATTACCACTAGTACCTATGTAGTCAAGAAAACAAACTTTGCCCTGTGCTGGGGGTGCAAAAGAAGGCCGCCTGCCCCGATGATACCCTGTAATACTCTCAGGTTCTACTGTCAGGTCCAACTCGGCAACAATCCGGAAGTGTACGATGTAAAGACTGTAACAAAGAAGGATGGGCTTGGACTAATAAAATTACCGGTAAGTAATCGGAGCATTACCTCCACTTCCAGTCATTACTCATGAGATACAGCAAAGCAAACCTGCTTATCCAGCCCGGTTTCCCTACACTTGGAGCCTAGCGAATGTAAATCACAGTAACGACCTATTGATGTCCCACCAGGATAGACTCCTTGAGGGACGGAGGTGAATGCGACACTACCAAATCACGTCTATCTCTGCTGCATAGCTATAGAAAGAATATAAGCTTCAAAGAGTTCCATCTCCCCCTGCACGTTAGACTCAACAGGGGCACAAAATGACAAGTTGACACCATGTAAGGAACATCAAGAGGACCTAGCCCAAAACCCCTTGTGACACCGAACGCTCAGAGAAAGGGCGCCATACAAGGCAAAGGCCCGCAACCCTCCCCACCCTCTGGCTGATGAGAATGCCACTTGGAAAAAAATACTGAAGGGGAACAACTATTCACCCAACAGCTCCAAAGGCCCGAAAACGACCTCCTGCAATGTCCTCAGACCAAGGAATGGTCTGAGCTTTGGAACAACACCCAACAAAGAGTTGGAGACCTCAGGAACCCCTGCAGCAGAGACAGAACACAAACCACAAACTCATGACCAAAGGGATCTCTAGATACTTTAATAGGCAACAATCCCAAAAGAATCCATTATGGATAACAAGATATTGAGCCTGTCACAGGAGCTAAGATCAATACCCATTGAAGCCCACCACATCTGAAATGCACCTCAACTCTGCGGAGAAGGGCAAACTACCTTCTTAAAGCTGCGACTGTGATTGAAAGCACCCGGATAACCTTCTTGGTAGCCTTGCAAGCCTACCCTCTCAACCTCTGCATGGATAGGCAGAGGTGGCAGACAACCACAGAAGACAAAGCTGAATTCTATAGGGAGATGGGGGTTTTGGGGGTACCCTTTGTCAACTTTGTCTTGGGGGTACACTTTGTCAACAAACGCTGAAAATGAAGCCAAGTAGAGCCATGTGGAAACAATCAAAATGACTGATGCTCCCTCCCCCCTCCACCTCATCTGTACTAGCCAGTTTAGGGGAGAAGGCAGAAGGCATGTATTATCCCTATGCGATGGCCATGGCAGGGTCTATTCCATAAACACCTCCCTCCCAGGTATTGTAAAAGAAATTAAAAAGAAGACCTATCAGCTGTCCGCAAAAAGATCCAAGGTGGCGTGGGAGCTGATCGCCTTTTAACCAAATGCATCTCAAATTGGAGCTTACGCTAAATCGTGTTTACAATATCCTCCATCTTGTACCAACGTAACCAAGATCATGATATTGTTGTTGTTCCAAATAAAAAATTGTAAGACCCACACTAATAAGCTGAGAACTGTTCCCAGATACCTCTTTGCTACTTGCGACCTCTGGCCTCCGAGGGTAAGAGACAGCACCAAGAACAGAGTAAAATATTCCTGAGTTTAGAAAACAGGAGCTTCTTGTGGCAGCAGATCACTTCAAACAATCAATCAATCATAGGTTTTTTGGGAGCGACTACTCACCCGTAAGGGTCTCTAGGCACTGGGGGGGTGGGGAGGCGCAGGGACCTGTCCATGAAGGAGGAGGTCTATCGAAGAGCCATGTCTTGAGGTCCCTCTTGAAGTTGGGGGGTGATGTCGTCTGTCTGAGTTGGAGTGGGAGGGTGTTCCAGGCTCTGGCCGCGAGGAAGGAGTAGGAGCGGCCTCCTGATCTGGACTTCCTGGTGCGAGGGACCATGGCGTGGGAGAGCTGGGCTGATCGTAGGGCCCTTTGCGGTGCGTGGAATGTGAGTCGGCTATTCAGGTATGCTGGTCTGGTGTTGTGGAGGGCTTTGTGTGTGTGGGTGGGAATCTTGAAGGCGATTCTTGCCTCGATGTGGCAGTGCAGTGGCAGGTTGAGGTGTGTCTGGCGGCAGCGCCAGACACTTAAGATTGCATGTATTATAATTCAGCCTGAAAAGAGGAATCCTCACCTGGCGCCACACTCCTTGGGCGTTCCCTGGTCAAAGACTACCCCAAGCAGGAGTATGTTCTCAGGGAGGCTTTTAATGTTGCTGTGCAACTCCACTTGATGGGCTGCAAATGCATCTAGCTGCCTCCTTCTAGCATTGTGCGAGTTAAGTTAGCATTTGTGGTGACATTTTGTCTTTAGCCGCCATTTTGTACTAAGATCGAAAGTAAGCTTCTGTCTCAATAACTGTCCGCCTCAGCGAAAAGCTGCTGCCCAGTTACTTTTTCTATCGTATTCACGGTTGAATCCTAATGCATTCATGAATAGCTTATTCTGTCTTCACATGCCTTTCCTTCATCGTAGCCCTGCTCCCACACTAGAGAGCGTTGAGCTTGAACAAGACAACCTTAAAAACTTGAAAACATGTACCCGTTCTGCAGGTGGTAGCTCATCCTTCTGTACCTCCGATGTTCATCAGTGCCCGAGCTGTAAAATTCCGGTCTGGGCGGGTCTTTAGGGGTGTTGGAAATGCATATTATGTTTTACCAAATGTTCTGAAGTCAGTCCCTTGGCAGCTATCTCGTGAGGCTGGTCAGATTGTATTCTCTACTGTGTCAACAACTCTTCATTTCTTGTGGAAGTCTGAGAGGTGGTCACGAGAGACCCGGGTGACCCGATTCGCATCACTTCCTTCACACTGACCAATTGGTCAGACTTTAGGTGTTTAGAGAGGACCCTCGATGTTCATTCATGCTTCAGGTGTTTAGAGTGGACCATCGATGTCCGTGTACAAACATTCTGTAATGGCACAACTCTTGTAAGCAGCCACAGTCAGTCCTTAATTTGAGCTGGTGGTTGCAGGTGGGGCACACCGGCACTTATTTTTTGGGATGAGACGGCAGAAAATGGACAATGAAAGAAGGGAAAGACAAAAAAACAGTCAGGATGGGAGAAAGAAGGGAATGAAGAACTCAGCAAGAGTGTGATAAAGTGGCAGGGAGTGTCTGGTGGTTGGTGAAAGAGGCATGGGATGAAACCAAGACTACACAGTTTTGGTATTCCGCGATCCAGACATTTTGCAGCACTGGCTGCATGCTTCTAAGGAATACTTCGGGGACCGGCACTTATTATTTTACAAATGAAGCACTGGCCACAGTCGGTGGAGCCTTCATGTACTGTGATCCTGTTTAGATCAGTCCATGTTTAGTTTCCAGTGCTGTAGCATTACATTTTTTAAAGCACTACAGTTCAGCAGTGGTGCAGCAATTGTGCCAAGAACCCTAGAGCAGGCAAGTAAAATAGTCCCTCTAAAAGGCTGCATGAGTGGTAAAGTACAGCAGTAATCAGGCTCATTAGGCCCCTCAGGGCTCTAGAAGTTTGTGTCACTGCACCTGCTGCACCTGACATTTGTGTTCCCTTCTTCCCTCTCTGAGTGTGAGAGAGTGGTGCCTATGACTCACACTGTTGGAAGGGTGTTCTCCGGGCGGCTTCAGAATACGTTCCTGACCACCCTTTGACCCACCTCTCCCAGAGTTAGGCCAAGCGCTGGTGAAGAGGCCCTTCCGGGAAGGGTCTCGTCCCTAGGATCGTACCCGCTGAGCTCACACTATTCGACAGAGGGACACCACACAGTAGTTCTTAGTGAGATAGTATACTTTATCGATAGTTTCCGGGGATCTTTATGATCCGTGATACAGCCGTTGAATCAATGCCACCAGCGGCGGTGGTTTCGTGATGGGGGTAGTGGGGTAGCGGGACAGTCTGTAGGTCAGTGTCTCTTGTGGAGTATCCATCGCACAGCTCTCAATCCTCGAGCTGGGGGATTCGGGTTCACTCGGCAATCTCCGCCGATCCTTCTGGATAGAAGCGCCACGAGTCTCTCAGCAGGCGCAGGTGGTATCCGATTCTCGGGAGCCGCAACGGCGTCAGCAGGGCTCAGATGGTTCAGAATTCGGGGAGCCACGACAGTGTCAGCAGGGCTCAGATGGTTTCAGGGTTCGGGGAGCCGTGACAGCGTCAGCAGGGCTCAGATGGCTTCAGAGTTCGAGGAGCCGCAACAGCATCAGCCGGGCTCCGGTAGCGTCCTTGGGTTCAGATGTCGGTCGAGCCGTGACCAGGTCCGCAGGGCTCTCGTAGGTCCAGGTCTTCTCTGCCGCCTGTCCCTTCAGCACCCCTTGTTATACTCCCCCTCCTCTTTGAAGTCCGGAGTCCTCGCAGAGAGGGGTCTTGGTGCCTGCGGGCGGTGTGTTGGGATTTCCTGACGCTCGGCCCTTTGATCTGTTCAGGTTGGTCTGGGAGGGACTGCCCAGCATGCGAGGCGCCCGCTCACCGGGGGCCTGGTGGCCGATCGAAACCCTCGTTGGGGAGGAGATCAGAGGTGTGACAGAGACGGCGCCTCCCGGTCTTGCTTGGGGGGTTTCTCTCTCCCTCGGCCGGCATGCGTGGTAGTGTCTTGGGTTTTGCTGGGGCCTGGGCCGGTCATTGGGTTTATTGGGCCATGGAGGCCGGAAGTCTGTGATACCGGGGGGGGATCAGGTGTGGTTGCAGGGTTGCTTACTGGTCGGGAGGGTCCGTTTGAACTCGGAAGTGGGTTCCGAACAAGTAGGGCCGTAGCTTCTTGAGGGCCCAGACTACTGCGAAGGTCTCTCTTTCAATGGTGCTCCACCGTTGTTCCCGAGGTAGTAACCTTCGGCTGATGAAGGCTATGGTCTGATCTATGCCTTTGTCGTTGAACTGTGAGAGGACTGCCCCGATGCCGTGCTCCGAAGCGTCCGTCTGAACCACAAATTCCTGAGAGTAATCGGGGGCTTTGAGTACCGGAGCAGTACATATAGCGGCTTTCAAGGTGTCGAACGCTTCTTGGCACGGGGGAGTCCACTGCACTTTCTTCGGGTGTTTTTTGGAGGTTAACTCTGTGAGGGGGCTGGCGATGCTGCCATAGTTTTTAATAAACCTCCGGTAGTAACCGGTGAGATCTAGGAAGGCCCGGACTTCTGTTTGGGTCGTGCGGGGTTCCCAGGACAAGATGGCGTCGATCTTCGGCTGGAGGGGGGCGACCTGCCCGCTTCCCACCTGGTGTCCCAGATAGATCACTGAGCCCTGTCCAATTTGGAACTTGCTGGCTTTGATGGTTAGGCCTGCTTGGCGCAGGGTCACCAGTACTTGTCGGAGGTGCTGGAGGTGTTCGGTCCATTGGGAGCTGAATACTGTGATGTCGTCTAGGTACGCTGCGCTGAACCCCTCTAGACCGGCCAGTACCCAGTTCACCAGCCGCTGGAAGGTGGCCGGGGCATTTTTCATCCCAAAAGGCATGACTCTGAAGCGGTAGTGCCCATCCGGGGTGGAGTAGGCGGACCGCTCCTTGGCTCCTTCGGTGAGCGCAATTTGCCAGTATCCGCAGGTCAGGTCGAAGGTGCTGAGGTAGCGAGCAGCCCCGAGGCGGTCAATGAGTTCGTCTGCGCGGGGGATAGGGTGAGCGTCAGCTCGAGTGACCGCATTGAGTCCCCGGTAATCTACACAGAATCTCAGCTCGGGGGCGACACCAGGGGCTGCTGCCTTCGGGACCAGTACTACCGGGCTGGCCCATGGGCTGTCGGAGGGTTCAATCACCCCTAGGGCTAACATCTTGGCTACTTCTTTCTGGATGCAGGTCCGGACCCGGTCAGGGACTCGGTAGGCTCGGTGTCTGACCGGCGGGCTGTCTCTGGTGTCCACATCGTGGACGCACCAGTCGGTGACACTAGGGGTGAGGGAGAAGAGGTCTGTGAATTGTCTCAGTAGCTGGCGGCAGTCGTCGGACTGTTGGGGGGTGAGGGTGGACGAAAGCCTCACCCCCTCCACGGAGCCATCTTTCTCCTTAGCACACAGGGGGTCCGGAAGGGGCTCTGTGTCTTCTTCAGTCCCATCGTCGGTGGCCAGGAGCAAACTCAACTCCGTCCTCACGAAGTGGGGTTTGAGGCAGTTCACGTGGAGGACCCGGAGGGGGTTCCGAGGAGACTGAACGTCCACTATATACGTGACTTGGCTCTTCCGCTCGACCACTTTGAAGGGTCCAGTCCATCTGTCTTGGAGGGCGCAGGGTTTCACCGGAGCCATTACCCAGACCTGTTGGCCCGGCTGAAACTCGACCAGCGTGGCATTCTGGTCATACCAGCGCTTCATCTCTTCTTGGCTAGCCTCGAGGTTTGCCTCGGCGAGCTCCCGGAACTTCCGGGTCTGGTTGCGGAGCGCCAGGATATAGCGGAATACATCGGGAGGGGTTCCCCGGGTAGCCGTTTCCCAGCCTTCTTTGACCAGGCTCAGGGGTCCCCGGACGGGGTGTCCGTAGAGTAATTCGAATGGGCTGAACCCCAGGGATTTTTGGGGAACTTCTCGGTAGGCGAACAGGAGGCAAGGGAGGAGGACGTCCCATTTCCGGCGAAGGGGTTCTTCGAGGCCCATGATCATTCCTTTGAGGGTCCGGTTAAATCGTTCGACTAGGCCATTGCCTTGGGGGTGGTATGGGGTGGTGAATTTGTATGACACCCCGCATTGTTGCCACAAGGACCTCATGTACTTGGAGATAAAGTTTGTGCCCCGATCCGTGATACAGCCGTTGAATCAATGCCACCAGCGGCGGTGGTTCCGTGATGGGGGTAGTGGGGTAGCGGGACAGTCTGTAGGTCAGTGTCTCTTGTGGAGTATCCGTCGCACAGCTCTCAATCCTCGAGCTGGGGGATTCGGGTTTACTCGGCAATCTCCGCCGATCTGTCTGGATTGAAGCGCCGCGAGTCTCTCAGCAGGCGCAGGTGGTATCCGAATCTCGGGAGCCGCGGTGGTGTCAGCAGGGCTCAGATGGTTCAGAGTTCGGGGAGCCGCGACAGCATCAACAGGGCTCAGATGGTTTCAGGGTTCGAGGAGCCGTGACAGCGTCAGCAGGGCTCAGATGGTTTCAGGGTTCGGGGAGCCGCGACAGCGTCAGCAGGGCTCAGATGGCTTCAGAGTTCGAGGAGCCACGACAGCGTCAGCAGGGCTCCGGTAGCGTCCTTGGGTTCAGATGTCGGTCGAGCCGCGACCAGGTCCGCAGGGCTCTCGTAGGTCCAGGTCTTCTCTGCTGCCTGTCCCTTCAGCACCCCTTGTTATACTCCCCTTCCTCTTTGAAGTACGGAGTCCTCGCAGAGAGGGGTCTTGGTGCGTGGGGGCGGTGTGTTGGGATTTCCTGCCGCTCGGCCCTTTGATCTGTTCAGGTTGGTCTTGGAGGGACTCCAGACGCCCAGCATGCGAGGCGCCCGCTCACCGGGGGCCTGGTGGCCGATCGAAACCCTCCTTGGGGAGGAGATCAGAGGTGTGACAGAGACGGCGCCTCCCGGTCTTGCTTGGGGGGTTTCTCTCTCCCTCGGCCAGCATGCGTGGTAGTGTCTTGGGTTTTGCTGGGGCCTGGGCCGGTCATCGGGTTTATTGGGCCATGGAGGCCGGAAGTCTGTGATACCGGGGGGGATCAGGTGTGGTTGCAGGGTTGCTTACTGGTCGGGAGGGTCCACGCCACGAGGCCGGTCTCACACACACCATCACAGAGTGGTGGTGCATCTTTATATGCAGAATCTGTCCAGCTGACTTACTAGGCCTCTGCCAGTCACACTTCTGCAGGGCGTCAGGTAAGTCAGGTAAGTCCGGTTCAATGAAGTGAAAGTGTAGCTTTCAAACTGACTCCTTTCGTCCTGCAAAGGACTGGTTCGGAAGTGAGTGGCTAACAGCTGTCAGCCTCTAAATTAGGGGTGGGCGACAAATTCCGCTCTGCCGGCGGAGTTTGCAGAGTTTTTCCCTCTGGAATGCAAAGTTCTGGCAAAATTCCGCCAACCGCTAAGTCGTGTTTTTTTTTCTCGTGCGCAGCTCGCCAACGCTAAGTTGGTGAGTGTGGCTGAGAATTTATGCCCCCTAGCCTCCCGGCGAGATTTCTCAATGACGGTAGATGCGGCAGGTCGCAAACGTTCACGTTGAGAAAGCTGACGCTCAAGTAGGAGACCCCGGAATGACCTGCCAAGCCTGACTAGGAGGGAACTAGTCACCAACTCACCCCCCCCCCAAGGAACAGAACTTTTAAGGGCGCGAGAACCTAACTGCGCCACCAAGACTGCGAAACGTTATACCGCATTTAAGTGCTGAAACGGAACGCTGAAACTTCCAAGCTGAGAACTACTGCTGGACTGCTGGGGGATCAACCAGGTACTAGCGCTGTGACCCCTGCGCTCCCCGACCTTGCCTGGGATCCCCCTAGTCAGTCCTGTGCCAGGCGCTGGTCGCCGAAGTCGCCCCTTAATTTCAGCCCCCCCCCCCGCCGTGGGGATTCGAGGCGCACTCACCGCTACAGCCCGGGGCCACGAAGTCTGCCCCCATCGCCACCGGGGCCCGCGGAGAAGCCCGGGGCCCCGCTGCTGCCATCGCCGAGGTATCGTGGTCATATTGCGGGGAAGGCCGCCGAGAAGAAGCGAAGGCCGCGTAGGCCTGAAGCCAGGCGCTCAGGTCACCTGACGGGGGCGGACTGCCAAACGCCGCCCCCGCCGAAGCGCCATTGGACGATCAGGCCGCGCCCCCCGCAGACCGCACTGCCATTGGCGGCTGCGGGCGCGGGCCTCTACCGCCGTGAGGAGATCCCGGGAGGCATCAGCGAACACTGCGGAGCTCCCCGGCCACGTCTGGCCCATCCGGGAGCCCCGCGCTTGGTTCCCCACTCCCCGCGCCAATCAGTTCAGCGGGGGAAGCCCGCCGGAGAAAGGCCCTCGACCCGGATATCGCCGGGAGGCCAGAGAGCACCGCGAACTCCCCCGCTGGTGAGGCAGAAGGCATCCGACGCAGGTAATCTCCAGGGAGGCGGGCGGGAGGCCCCACGAGGCCCGGAGCACGCCCCTCCCCCGGGGAGATCCCCAGTGAAGTCTCCACTGCCCCCTAACCTTGCCCGAGACTGTTAGACCCTGGACTGCCTTCCAGGGACCGCGCTGCGTGTAAAGGGCCCCCTCCCCTGTAAAGCGCCAAGGGATTACGACGTCACACGAACTGCCTGGTTCACGGGGCTATCAAGTTACTATTTGCAGTGCTCTGTCCCTGCAGCCGGACTCTAAGTACTATCACCCTGCTAATTGCAGTGCCATGTTCTGGCCGCCTGACACTAAACGCTAGTGACCTGCTGTGTGCAGCGCTAGGCCCCTATGTCGGATTTTAAACGCCGTTTAGTTGCGGCGCTGTGTTTAACCTTGTCTTGGTCACTGCGTTCAGGTATTGCCAATTTAAAGTATAATGCCATGCTTTTGAACCTGCCGTTTTATTGTAGTCAGGTGTTGCCAATTTAAAGGGTAATGAAATGCCTTTGAATGTATAATGATACTGCCAGTGAGAATCTAATGAATTGCATTTGAACTAGATAAACTTGATTGATTTTTAAGTGAACCTACTGTGTGGGGTCAATTATTGTGTGCGCTTTCTGCTTCAGGGGATGTGTGTGCTGTATGGTTGCTTCACACGTAAGCCTTCGGGTGCCCAACCGCTCGAGTCACGCTACGCCTTTAGGGCCCGGTGACCCCAGGTCTTACATTGTTGGCGAGCGGTGGGATAAGGACCTGTGACCATACAGCACCCTCCAGTGAAGCGGAGGGCGCCGCAATTAGACGCCTTTTGTGGTTAGGCTCTTCAACTGTTGATTACTGCATTGAGTGAATTCCACTGTCCAGACTGAGGGTGTAGAATCCCAGTAGCCGGAAACTGTCCCCCACATCCTAGGATTTTTTTTTCCTCTTCTTCCTTAGTATCTAGGTCCCCGCCTGTCACGATGGAGTTCCGGTTAGCTGACCTCGAGGGGTACACTGTGAGGCAACTGAGGGAATTCGGGCAGGAGATGGGGGTGCCTGGGGTGCGGAAGGTCAAAGGACCGGAACTCCGCACCGCCTTAAGGGCATGGGTAGAAGCCCACCCAGAGGGAAGAGGGGATGAGGGACAGGAGGCGCAGGATGCCCCTCAGGAGGAGAGCGCGCAAGAGGTACTAGACCTGATCAATGGGGATGTGTCCGAAAATGGGCCACCAGGGAGACGTTCTGGGGCCAGCAGTAGGGCAGGGTCCAGGAGAAGCGCGTCTCCAGAGGAATATGAGGACAGGAGGGAGGAGAGGCGGTTGAAGTGGGAGCTAGCCAAGTTAGAGCAGGAAAGAGAAAACAAGAGATGGGCAATGGAAGAAAGGAAGCTGGCGCTCGAGCTTCAGCTTAAAGAGTTGGAGCTGCGCGCTCTCCAGTTGAATGCGTCCAATAGGGACAATGGTGGCAGCGTACCAAAGACTCCCCAGGAGTCAAAATTCTATTTGCCCAAAGACGTGATTGCCAGTTACACGAGGGGGGATGACATCGCCAAGTGGCTGGAGGCATACGAGGTGGCCTTGACAGCCCATGGGGTACCTGAGAGTAGCTGGGGGGGTGGCCTGTATCGCTACATACCTCCCGATGTCAGGGACACCCTTTTGTATTTAGCAAAGGCAGATCAGGTCAGGTATGCCCCCATGAAGGAAGCCCTGCTTAAGAAATTTGGCCTCAACCCCGAGAGGTATCGGCAGAAGTTCCGTGGCAGCCATAAGCTGTCCACGCAAACGTGGGTGGATTTTTTTGATTACGCCCGTAAGGCGCTAGATGGTTGGGTGCGTGGCAGCGAAGCACAGGATTACGAGGGCTTGTACAATCTTTTTTTACGGGAGCACCTCTTGGATAAGTGCTTTCCGGAGCTGCGCCAACATCTGGTGGACCGCAAGATAACGGACCCCCGTGAGCTTGCGGAGGAGGCAGATATTTGGGTGAGCACCCGGGTGTCTCACAAGGGCCCCGGGGGAGATGGCTCGAAAGGCGGACAGGGTTTCCCCCAGAAGAGAGAGGGGGAGATAAAAAGGTGGAGTTCTCAAAAGGCCCCCAAAATAAGTTTGGGAAAGGAGTAGGAACCCCACCCCCGTCCAATTCCCCAAAACCCACTTACCCTGACAGGAGTCAGCAGCCAAGGATTGTGAGGTGCTACGAATGTGGGGAGATTGGACACTACAAGGGAGATCCCAAGTGTCGCAAGCGACCCCCAGCCCCAACGGGTGGGAAGAGCCCCGGGGTAAGTAGTGTAGCGCTTGGGGTGGAGCTGCCCTTAGATAGGGAAGGGGAGTGGACAGGCCTGGCCCTGGTTTCACTCGGGGATAGAGAGATGGTTCCCGTAGTGTCCCTACCCCCGAATACTGCTAAATACCAGCAGAAGGTGAGAATTAACGGGGAGGGGGTGGAGGCTCTGAGGGACACAGGGGCCAGCATGACCACTGTCGTGAGGCGGCTGGTGTCCCCAGAGCAAGTAATCCCAGAGGAGTTCCATCCGGCCGTATTGGCTGACGGCAGTGTGAGTCACTATCCAGTGGCTCAAGTTCCCTTTGAGTGGGGAGGAGTCAAAGGCCTGCTGAGAGTTGCGGTGAGCCCTGCCTTGCCTGTGGGGTGTTTGCTAGGGAACGACCTGGAGCACACCGAGTGGAGAGAAGTAGAGTTTCGAGCTCATACAGAGATGCTGGGGTTACCAGGGTGGACTTGCGTAAGCACGCGGTCCATGGCTGCCCGGCATGGATCTCACCCTGGGTTGGAGCCTGGAATCATGGCCCAACCCAAAGCCAAACATGGAAGGAAGAAGGTGGTGGAGGACATGCCCCGTGAGATGGATGGGGAGGCCGCAGAGGTGCCCCCGGAGTCCGCGGAGGTAGATGTCGTTCCTGTGGAGGACTTGCCGACCCTTGCTGACTGGCATGTGGAAGGAGGACCTACCCGGGAGGAGTTTTGTCAGGCACAAAGGATGTGCCCCACTCTTGAAGGCATGCGGCGGCAGGCCGAAGCCCAAGTGGCCAGTCAGGAACTGGGAGGTTATCATGTGTATTGGGAGGATGGTCTCCTATACAGTGAGCCCAGGGTGCCGGTACCTGGATCTTCGAGGGCCATAGTGGTCCCCCAATGTTACCGGGCCTTCCTGCTGGAGTTAGCGCACGAGATACCCTTAGCCGGACATCTGGGCCAGGACAAAACTTTTGCATGGTTAGTCCCCCATTTTTATTGGCCCAGGATGAGGATTGCCTCGGACACCTTTGGTAAGACCTGCAAGTCTTGTCAGGCCAGTGGCAAGACTGGGACTAAGTTGAAGGTCCCGTTGGAACCGCTCCCCGTGGTCGGGACCCCTTTTGAGAGGGTCGGTATCGATATTGTTGGGCCATTGGACCCTCCGACCGCAGCGGGACACCGGTTCATCTTGGTTTTGGTGGACCACGCCACAAGGTACCCAGAGGCAATTCCTCTGAGGACCATCACTGCACCGGTGGTGGCGCGGGCGCTGTTGGGGATTTTTACCCGAGTGGGATTCCCCAAGGTCGTGGTGTCGGACAGGGGCACGAATTTCATGTCGGCCTACATGCAGGCCATGTGGAAGGAGTGTGGAGTGACCTATCGGTTCTCCACCCCTTACCACCCCCAGACTAACAGACTTGTAGAGCGCTTCAACAAGACGTTGAAAGGAATGATCCGGAGCCTGCCAGAGGGCTTGAGGCGTAAGTGGGACGTCCTCCTCCCTTGCCTGCTGTTCTCCTACCGTGAGGTGCCGCAGAAGGGAGTCGGGTTCAGCCCTTTCGAGCTGCTCTATGGCCATCCCGTTAGGGGGCCCCTCAGCTTAGTGAAGGAGGGGTGGGAGAAGACTTCGCAGAAGCTTCCCCGTGATATTGTCAGCTACATGCTGGCATTCCGCAGCCAGATGGCCAAGCTGTGGAAGGCGGCCTCAGAGAATCTAGAGGCTAGCCAGGCCGTCATGAAGGAGTGGTATGACCGCAACGCTCGGACGGTAGAGTTGGACGCTGGACAGAAGGTGTGGGTCATGGAACCTGGGGAGCTTTGTGCCCTCCAGGACCGGTGGACTGGTCCATACGAAATTGTAGAGAGATGAGGCCAGACCACCTACGTAGTTGACCTGAAGACCCCCCGTCAGCCCCATCGGGTGCTCCACGTCAACCGCCTGAAGCCGCACCATGAGCGATCGGAGCTTGCTCTCCTCATGGTGACGGATGGGAGCGAGGAGAAAGAGAGTGAAGCTCTTCCTGACCTTCTTGCGGTCCAAGAGAAGGATGGTTCGGTAGAAGGTGTAGTCCTCTCCCCATCCTTGACCCCAGAGCAACAGAGGGACTGTCGCCATGTCCTGGGACAGTTCGCCTCGTTGTTCTCCCTCACGCCGGGAATCACTCATCTGTGTACCCATGATGTGGACACAGGGGACAGCCCCCCGGTGAAGAACAAGTCTTACCGGCTCTCTGACCGAGTGAAGGATAGCATCCAGCGTGAGGTGGCAAAGATGCTGGAGCTGGGGGTGATAGAACCTTCCAGCAGCCCGTGGGCTAGTCCAGTGGTGTTAGTGCCGAAAGCGGCCCCACCGGGTACGACGCCAGAACTTCGGTTCTGTGTGGACTACCGGGGGTTGAACTCTGTCACGAAGACAGATGCTCACCCCATCCCACGGGCAGACGAGCTGGTGGACCGGCTGGGAGCAGCCCGGTACCTCAGCACCATTGACCTGACATCCGGATATTGGCAGATTGCCATGGCCGATGGAGCGAGGGAGAAAACAGCATTCTCCACCCCGAGGGCCACTACCAGTTCCGAGTGATGCCCTTTGGGCTCAAAAATGCTCCGGCCACATTCCAGCGGTTAGTGAATCAGGTACTATCTGGCCTGGAGTCCTTCTCAGCGGCATACCTGGATGACATAGCTGTCTTCAGTAGCACCTGGGAGGACCATCTGCAACACCTCCAGGAGGTATTGCAGGCGCTGCAACGCGCTGGCTTAACCATTAAAGCCAGCAAGTGCCAGATTGGACAGGGATCTGTCGTGTACCTGGGACACCTGGTGGGCGGAGGTAAGGTGCAACCCCTCCAGGCCAAAATAGAGACCATCATGGCCTGGGAGCCCCCCAAGACCCAAACTGCGGTCCGAGCTTTCCTCGGCCTCACTGGGTATTACCGCCGGTTTGTCAAGGGATATGGCACCATCGTAGCCCCCTTGACAGAATTGATGTCCAAGAAACAACCTCGCAAGGTCATATGGACCGCTGCTTGCCAGGAGGCATTTGAAACGCTGAAACAAGCGATGTGTACCGCTCCAGTACTCGCAACCCCAGATTTCAGTAAAGAGTTCATTGTACAGACGGACGCCTCAGAGCACGGCATAGGTGCGGTGCTCTCGCAGCTCAACACAGAAGGCCAAGATCAACCTGTGGCCTTCATCTCCAGAAGACTCCTCCCTCGGGAACAGCGATGGAGCACCATCGAGCGGGAAGCCTTCGCGGTGGTCTGGGCTTTGAAGAAGTTGAGGCCATACCTCTTTGGATCTCACTTCCTGATTCAGACGGACCACCGCCCCCTTCGCTGGCTCATGCAGATGAGAGGCGAAAACCCCAAGTTGCTGAGGTGGTCCATTTCCCTACAGGGGATGGACTTTCGGGTGGAACATCGGCCTGGAGTTGACCACGCCAATGCTGACGGTCTCTCCCGGTTTTTCCGCCTTAGCGATGAGAACTCCCTAGAGGTTGGGTAGCTCTCCCCTCTTTCGGCTGGGGGGGACGCGTGTTAGACCTGTCAGCCCTAGGGTGGTCTCCCCCTGTATTTTTCATCGTGCCTCATTTTTTTCCACCCTCATTTTTGTGTTGGACTTAGGTCTCCGGGCGCCTTTTCATTGCCAATCAGTGTTAAGGTGCAGGTGCTCCCTTCCCCTAAGATGGCTGCCACAGGCCCCTGCTACTGCGGAGTGGCCTTTCTAGTAGCACCCTAGCTGCCAGGAGCTGGCTGGGACCCCACAACAATGTTGCGACACCAGCCAGCCTTTTTTGTCCTATACCTAGAGTGGGGAAGCTCCTGGAATGTGCTGGAACCTTCTAGAAGAAGGGTGGGGTTTTACTTTTGCCGCCTTAGGAGGTGGTCACCTGACCTAGGGGGAGGGAACTTTTTCTAGTTAGTTGGGGTAAAGCAGACCTGGGGAACCCACGCAGGAGTTTTAGGCGGTAGGGCCTAGACAGGGACTTATGCCTCTGAAGGTGACAGGGTTTAGGCACTGCCCTTTAAGTGAGTGAGGGATCCTGTACTACCCACTGATCTGGCCCAGCGATTGGGAGACCCCGGAATGACCTGCCAAGCCTGACTAGGAGGGAACTAGTCACCAACTCACCCCCCCCCCCCCAAGGAACAGAACTTTTAAGGGCGCGAGAACCACCTGCGCCACCAAGACTGCGAAACGTAATACCGCATTTAAGTGCTGAAACGGAACGCTGAAACTTCCAAGCTGAGAACTACTGCTGGACTGCTGGGGGATCAACCAGGTACTAGCGCTGTGACCCCTGCGCTCCCCGACCTTGCCTGGGATCCCCCTAGTCAGTCCTGTGCCAGGCGCTGGTCGCCGAAGTCGCCCCTTAATTTCAGCCCCCCCCCCTGCCGTGGGGATTCGAGGCGCACTCACCGCTACAGCCCGGGCCCACGAAGTCTGCCCCCATCGCCACCGGGGCCCGCGGAGAAGCCCGGGGCCCCGCTGCTGCCATCGCCGAGGTATCGTGGTCATATTGCGGGGAAGGCCGCCGAGAAGAAGCGAAGGCCGCGTAGGCCTGAAGCCAGGCGCTCAGGTCACCTGACGGGGGCAGACTGCCAAACGCCGCCCCCGCTGTAGCGCCATTGGACGATCAGGCCGCGCCCCCCGCAGACCGCACTGCCATTGGCGGCTGCGGGCGCGGGCCTCAAACGCCGTGAGGAGATCCCGGGAGGCATCAGCGAACACTGCGGAGCTCCCCGGCCACGTCTGGCCCGTCCGGGAGCCCCGCGCTTGGTTCCCCACTCCCCGCGCCAATCAGTTCAGCGGGGGAAGCCCGCCGGAGAAAGGCCCTCGACCCGGATATCGCCGGGAGGCCAGAGAGCACCGCGAACTCCCCCGCTGGTGAGGCAGAAGGCATCCGACGCAGGTAATCTCCAGGGAGGCGGGCGGGAGGCCCCACGAGGCCCGGAGTACGCCCCTCCCCCGGGGAGATCCCCAGTGAAGTCTCCACTGCCCCCTAACCTTGCCCGAGACTGTTAGACCCTGGACTGCCTTCCAGGGACCGCGCTGCGTGTAAAGGGCCCCCTCCCCTGTAAAGCGCCAAGGGATTACGACGTCACACGAACTGCCTGGTTCACGGGGCTATCAAGTTACTATTTGCAGTGCTCTGTCCCTGCAGCCGGACTCTAAGTACTATCACCCTGCTAATTGCAGTGCCATGTTCTGGCCGCCTGACACTAAACGCTAGTGACCTGCTGTGTGCAGCGCTAGGCCCCTATGTCGGATTTTAAACGCCGTTTAGTTGCGGCGCTGTGTTTAACCTTGTCTTGGTCACTGCGTTCAGGTATTGCCAATTTAAAGTATAATGCCATGCTTTTGAACCTGCCCTTTTATTGTAGTCAGTTGTTGCCAATTTGAAGGGTAATGAAATGCCTTTGAATGTATAATGATACTGCCAGTGAGAATCTAATGAATTGCATTTGAACTAGATAAACTTGATTGATTTTTAAGTGAACCTACTGTGTGGGGTCAATTATTGTGTGCGCTTTCTGCTTCAGGGACTGTGTGTGCTGTATGGTTGCTTCACACGTAAGCCTTCGGGTGCCCAACCGCTCGAGTCACGCTACGCCTTTAGGGCCCGGTGACCCCAGGTCTTACAGCAGCAATATCATATTTATCTGATTACCTGGACATAACCGCTGTGTTCTACTCACAATAGTATCAAATTGTCACACAAAGGGGATTGAAAAGACACACATAAGCCCTTTGAAAACATGGAAACATCATACTTAAACAAACTGGAAGATTGACAGGTATTAGAGCTGCTTTTGTGTCCCAGCAGAGCAGTGAGTGGGGAGTGAGGTACATTATAGAGCTGGTGGGGCATCCTAGTATGGGTAGACACATTGATGATTGTTACTTACATGTAATGAGGTACATGGCAGACCTACATGTGTGTCCAAATTCTGCAAGAACAGAGTTGGACAAAAATGGCATGACTGAGAAGTGTGGTTGTATGTGGGTCCCTGTACTGACAGAACAATGTGTGTGTTTGTAAGTCGTGGCTGAGGTGTATGGCAACATGTACAGAAGTACAGCAGTCTTAGCGTTGAATGATGCAGGTCAGATTTCAGGTGTCAGTACTGGAAGGATGGAGCTGGGTGTGTCACATGAGGGTTAAGCTGTAAGAGCAGAGCTGTGTGTTGGTGTGTGTATTGTTATGGAATCAGGTGAGTGTAAAGCTGCCTGTGAGCCCTGGTACTAAAAGATAAGTGCTTGCTGCTTCGGTCAGGAGACAAACAGAAGAGCTGCACGTAGGTCCCAAAACTGGAAAAGCAGTAAGCAGGGGAGAAACGGGCACCCCTGCATCCCTAGCGGTGCAAAGGTGGGGGCCCAGTCTTTGATACATAAAGGGGGGCCCCCTCAGATTGTCAGCTCTAGTGTATGGGCATTACCAGGCCACCTTACCATCCCTTGCATGGGGTCCCATAAGGTTTCTGTATGCCACTGGCAGTAGGCGGAGGCTAAGGGTCAGGAGAGGCATGGCAAAGCTGCATGTGGGTTCCAATACTGCAGGAGTGCCGGTGTGAGGGTATGTGTAAAGGTCAACTACATATTTATTTCACTTCAAGAAATTTGTATGAACCCGGGCCAGGGAGGCAAAGCCGGACCCAATGGAGGCCCCTTGTGTGGTATCGTGGGGTGGGGGTACAGGGCAGGCCTAAGGACAGGGCGTAGCTATGGGGATAACAGAGGACACAGCAGTCAGGGTTACTGGTGTGGGCCGAAGACCACGAGCGGTCTGCCGCCCGTTTATTTTATGCCTTCGGGCGTGCCCGCCCTCCGGGTGCGTGGGTGCGTGCTTAGCGTGGCTGAACGGGCCGGGTGGCTCTGTTACCACATCCCTCCAATCTTTCAGATACAGAGATCAGTTATCACAGAACAGTTCGGCTCTTGTGCACACCACGCAAAGTCTCTCAGTCTCTGATTGGGGGCCGGGTTTGGCCGAAGGCCGTACGGCCGGCTCCGGGGAACGTCTCCTCGTCCAGTCCCACAGGCTCCCTTCTCACTGGGTACCCCCATATCTTCGGAGGACCCGTTCTCTCGTTCCCCTGCGCCGGACAGTGGGGGCGCGCTCCGTGAAGTGCTCGCCTGCCCTCCTGGTGAGCTGCCCCCTTCTCCGGCTTCGAACTCCTCTTCCTGCGAGTCGGTCTCGGGGGGAGCTGAGGTGACCTGTTTGAACCAGGACGCGTTTCGAGTCACTGTCCGTGTTCCTCTCCTGACTGACACCATGGTGCCCTGCACTCTGGTCACCTCCCACACTTCCGGTTCAAACGGGGTGCGATACTTCCAATTTGGGTACCGGTCTCTCATGATGACCACGTCCCCCACCTGGAGACTCCTCGCTTGGGCTCTCCTCGCCCGACTGGCCTTCTCTTTGGATGTCCGCCTTCTCTCTTGGGCCGCCCCTTGATCCAGCGGCCGAGGCTGCCACACTTGGCTCACCGGGATGTTGTCCCTAGGGGCCTTCTTGAACAGCAGATGCGCTGGCGCACAATGAGTGGTGCAGTGAGGTGTCCTGCGGTACGCGCTGAGGAACTGTGAGAGGCATAGATCCGCGTCTTCCCCTTGTTCGACTCCGATCCTCAGCGCCCGGTTCATCGTGCGCATAAACCGCTCTACCTCTCCATTCGCCTGGGGCCATTGCGGGGTGATCTTCCTATGCCTGACCCCTCGAGCTGCTAGGTAGTCGTGGAATTCTCTTCCTTGAAAAGGTGGCCCATTGTCCGACCGGACTTCCTCAGGTAGTCCCATCATGGCAAATATGCGGTCCAACGCCGCTCTCACCTGGCTGAACGCTCTGGAGGAGACCACTTCCACCACCGGAAACTTGGAGTGCGAGTCCACCACCACCAAGGTGTGTCGCCCGTCCGGGAAGGATCCAAAATCCACACACAGCTTGGACCAGGGTTCTAGGCATGGTTCTTCCGTGATTACCGGATGAGGTGCCGGCTCGCCCCCGGTGATGTTACACGAGTGACAGTTACGGACGACTTCCTCAACCATGGCATCCATCCTAGGGAACCACACCTTGCTCCGCAGCCTGGCCTTGGTCTTGGAGACGCCTTGATGCCCTTGGTGCGCCAGCCGAACTACCTCCCCTTGGAGACTCCTCGGAATGACTAGGGTTGCGCCTCTCATGATCACGCCATGCGGCCCTTCGCTGAGCTCACTCTGCGCGTTCCACACTTGCTGTCGAAAGACTCTCTCGTCTTCGGTGAGGGCTTGCACCCCGTCCAGGAAGTTCCGCCAATTGCGGTTCGCCAGCGTGCGCTTCACCTTCACGAGGCACTCATCCAGCTCCGTGGCCCTGCCGATGTCCTCCAGCGTGAGTGCCACCGGGCACGCTGCCTGCGACACCATCCTGACGAACTCTTCCGTGCCGCTTTCATCCGACTGATCAGGGTGTGATGGGGCCGGCCCCGGGTGCCGGGACAGGAAATCCGCCGGGTTGTTGGCCCCAGGTCGGAAGACGACCTCAAACCGGTAGGCTTGCAATTGGACTGCCCATCTCTCGATCCGCGGGGGGCCCAGGCGTGCCGTGCCAGCGAAGAGCGGGACCAGGGGTTTGTGGTCGGTGACCACCCGGAAGTCGTGACCATACAAGTAGAGATGAAAGTGCTGACAGGCCCACTTGATGGCCAGCGCCTCCCGCTCAATCTGTGCATACCGCATCTCGGTGGCCGTCAGAGCTCTGCTGGCGTATGCGGTCGGGACCCATTCCTTCGCCTCCGTTTCCTGCATCAGGACTGCGCCCAGCCCAACAGGGCTCGCGTCCACCACCACCTCTGTCCGCCTTTGAGGCCGGAAGTACGCCATGACCTTGTCGTCGATTAGCGCGTCCTTGACCGCCTGGAACGCGAGATCTTCCTTCGCTGCCCAGGTCCAGGGTTGGCCACTCTTCGTGAGAAGCCGGAGCGGCTCCGACAGGGACGCTAGGTTGGGAATGAAACGTGCACAGTAGGTTGCCATCCCTAGAAAACTCCTGACTTCGGTGGCGGAGGTGGGCCTCGGGGCTGCTCGGATTGCTTCCGCCTTCTTCGGATCCACTCTCAGGCCTTCCCTCGAGAAGACATAGCCGAAGAACTCGACCGACTCCTGGTAGAAGGAGCACTTGGCCTCGTGCAAGGTAAGGCCACTGTCCGCCAGCCGCTGCAGCGTGTCCCGAAGATGCCGATGGTGTTCTTCCAGAGTCTTCGAGAACACCAAGATATCGTCGCTCAAATTGATGACTCCCTGGAGCCCCGAGAGAGTCTCCCGTATGGCATTTTGGAACACTTCAGCCACTGACGAAATCCCGAAACTCAGCCGCTTGTATCTCCGCAAGCCAACGTGTGTGGAGAAAGTGGTGATGTTGCGGCTGTCCGGGTGGAGCTCTAGCTGATGGTATCCCGCGTTGAGGTCCAGTTTTGTGAACCACTGTGCGCCGTTGAGGTCAGCCACAATATCGTCCATGGTGGGCGTGAGGTGTCTTTCGCGCTTGACTGCCTTGTTCGGGAGGCGCATATCTACGCACAAACGGATGGCGCCTGGCTGCTTGGGTTTGGGCGCCACGACTAGGGGGGACACCCACGGGGTGGGGCCGGATACCTTTTCGATCACCCCCAGGTCCTCCAACTTCTTCAACTCCTCCTCCACTCGTGGTCTCAGGAGGAATGGTATTCTCCTGTGGCGCAGCGCCATGGGCCGGACCGTTGGGTCCACGTGTAGTTTGAACTGTTTCCCGCGTAGGCACCCTAGACCTCGGAACAGCATGGGGAAGTCCTTCAACATCTCCCTGGCATGCAGATCATGCACTTGATTCGCGAAAAACACCAGCGCCAGATCTTCGGCGGTGTGACAGCTCAGTAAGGTGCCCCTCTTGCCTTCCGCCACGTGGAACGTCGTGGCCAGCTTCCTCCCGTCGCTGACGACTTCAACGTCGATCACCCCTCGCAGGGACAGCGGCTTGTCACTGTCATATGTGAAGATTTGGGCTTTGGAGGGCCTCAGGGGCGGTCGTGGCGACAGCCTCTCATACTGGCAGCTGTCCATTACGTTCACCGACGCCCCCGTGTCGATGAGAGGGCTTACTGGGGATCCTGCCACCATGATGTCACACATGGGCGGCGGCCTTCGCCTCGTGCCTTCCCGGCCGACGAACGAGACGAAGAACACTTCATCATCCTCTACCTCTTCCACGAATTCCGCCTTGGTGTTGTCTCTCAGGGCGGCGGATTCTTCCTCCGTCAGTTGGTGCACGCTCGCCGCTGCACCTCGCGGGCCCCCAGCACCGCCGCGCATCCGTCCGCCTCGGCAGACCTTCGCGAAATGGTTCGCTCGTCCGCACTTCAGACACGTTTGTCCTCTTGCGACGCACCGCCCGCCAGGCGGGTGACCTAGGCCGCAGTTGCCGCAGGTGTCTCTCTGTGGAGCCCTCGCGGCTCCGCGCTGCTGGTTCGGCCGTCTCTGCAGCACATCCACCCTCTCCTCCTTGACTGCCGGCGGTTTCGTGGCCACAGCCAGCCGGTTGAAGGCTGCTTCCATCACGTCCGCCCGAGCGTTGGATAGCTCGTGAGACCGGCCCAGGATTAAGATATCCTCCAGCGAGATGCCTGGCTGCCGTAGGATTAGGCGCCGCAACGGGACCGACCTGCATCCCTGGATGAGCTGCGCCCGAATCTCTGCTCTCTGGTCCGGTAGTTCGCATGACAGCGAGAGTTTTCGAAGGCGGGAGTAGAAGACGTCGACGCTCTCTGTTTCCTCTTGTCGTGCCTGGCGGAGCTTGAACCACTCGAAGTCGGGGTTGGTTTGGGGGTCAAAATGGCGATTTAGGGCCCTTATGGCGCCCGCATAGTCGTTGTCGTTCCCTCTATCTGGTAGGGTCTCGAAGAGGTCGTACAGCTCCTCGCCACCGTAGCACATGAGGAGAGACCTCTTGACTGTATTGTCCGTCTCCCGCACCCCGACAAAGTAGTGCTCCAGCCGTCCGATCCATGATCGCCATCGCACCGCCGCTGTAGAGGGGTCCGACAGCTCGCTGAACGGTGGCAGCGGGGCTACCGCACTGTGTCCAGGTGCGGCGGCAGCTGGCTGCGCGGCCCGCTGCTGTGGTGGCTGCGCGGTGCCACCTCCGCTGGTGACAGGGGTAGTCATGGTCGCTGCCCTTCTCCGTCACCTCTTCCCCACACAGGCCGTGGCTGACGGTCTGTTCTCCAGGCGAGACCCTTGACGCTCTCCTCCCCCGCTTAGGGATGATGCAGGCTGGCTGGATGTCGCTGCGCGCCGGCGAGACCAACGGCCGTGCACCGTGACGCAGATGGGCTGCCTGGCTGGTGCTGCGCGAGGGCGAGACCAACGGAGTCCTTCTTCAATTTCACCAAGCTGTAGTCATACGATTCCTCCCTGCAGGCACTCGCATGGACGCCCCTGCCCCTCGTCTCACTCTCGGGGCCTTGCACACCAGAGCTGCAATCTGCTCACTTCTCCCTACTCAGACGCGGGCCGGGCTCACGAGGGCCGACTCCCCCCTCCGACAGAGCTTACCGGCACTTGACAGGACGCTGGATCCTCCACAGGCACCAGGACCACGCGCGCGCGGCCCCAGCCAGCCAACGCGAAGGCGCGCCCAGGAAAGTCCTCCGTGTTCCGCCTCCGCGGATCAGCAGCCGGATCAGCAGGTGCGCGGGGGGGGCGAGGCGCGGGTAGGCTCCGCTCTCGTCGCCAATGTGGTATCGTGGGGTGGGGGTACAGGGCAGGCCTAAGGACAGGGCGTAGCTATGGGGATAACAGAGGACACAGCAGTCAGGGTTACTGGTGTGGGCCGAAGACCACGAGCGGTCTGCCGCCCGTTTATTTTATGCCTTCGGGCGTGCCCGCCCTCCGGGTGCGCGGGTGCGTGCTTAGCGTGGCTGAACGGGCCGGGTGGCTCCGTTACCACACCTTGTAAAACCCTGTCCGGGGGCAGGAATCCCCTCCTCGCCCCCTCCCCCCATTTGCATACCAGCAAGGGCGGCGGGGGCCAGGATTGGAACTCGGCAGGCTAGGCGAGCCCCCCCAATCAAGGGGTGAGCTAAATAGGGTGAGGGGGGTAAAAGGGGGCCAATGGCCCGAGTAAAGCATATTCATCCCCCTCCTCGCAGTAGGAAGGAGAAGAATCGGCTGGTTGGTGTTGACCCCTGGACAACGCTGGGAGGAACGAGCGTTGAACAAAGGACGGCCGGCGGTTTTTCGCGTCCTTTTCTCCGAAACATCAAGCTATCTGGGCTTTTGTCACATCTTCCAGCCCGTAGCAAGCGGAGGCAGCGTGAACAGAGCCTCCACCTCCACCTTATCTGCAGCAATCTACGACCAGCCGAGGGGGGCGGCGGGGCAGCATGAACGGAGCCTCCACCTCCGCCGGCTCGGGGAGCTGCGAGCGAGCCGACCGGACCAACGTCCATCCCCCCTGAACCCGTAACCCTTCCAGGACTCTCTAGGCTCACTGTCAAGCTGCGGGGTCAGCGTGAGAAGAGCCTCCACCCCCACATTCCTTGTCCCACCAACTGAGCCGACCGGCTCCACGTGCACCCCTCCTGGTGCCTCGACTCGGCAGCAAGCTCCAAGCACTGGAAACGGAGTCAGGGGGCGGGGCCAGCCAGAGAGAACCTCGCCTCTCTTAAAGAGACAGAAAGGGCGCAAAAAACGAGAACGCGATAAAACCAGGATTACCTGGACTTTCGGCTTTGCAGAGGCCAGCGCATAGGGTGATTGTGGAGGCACACTGGGCCTGGGAGCCAGTAAGAGCATAAGGACAAAAAGGCCTTGAAACAAAGAAAAAAACACACAGGGCAACCATCACTATCGAGACAGAAGAACAAAAGGCCTTGAAATTAAAAAGAATAACTGAATCAGAGCAGCACAGGAGCAACCGGGTCACAAAGGTTCGTCAGCAGGCAAGCTGCGCAAAGGGGTTTAAAGATGGCCAGCAGGACGAACGCAGCCGGGAGGAAGACGCAGCCCACTGCCTGTTTCAGAGAGATACAGGACATGTCAACAACGCCAAAGAAAGGCCAGAAAAGCCGCAGCGAGGGAGCAGGGTCTGACCTGGATGCCGACCTACAGGCCATGCTGGAGCAAGGCAGGGCTCTGGTCGCCCTCAAAGGGAGGACCTGGATGGACCAGCAAATCAAGTAAGGGGCCCAAGGAAAAGAAAAAAGGCAGCAGCAGGCAGCCCAAACACCACCGCCCCCTAAGAGAGGGGCAAAAAAGGGGTCTGCAGCCAAAATGGCGGCCCTGAGAAAGAGCGAAGCAGGGGCAGGCAGCAAAGACAAGGGCACACCAAACGCCAAGAGCAGAAGAGCAGCGACACCGGAACAAGTGGCTAGCTCAGAGTCGGAAGACAGCAGCGATGGGGAGGGGTCTGTGGCCAGCACGGCAGCCCCTCAGGAGAGACACAAGAGAGGAAGCGGGCAGCCGTTCCAGGACAGGGTAAGCATGGCACACTGAGCAGCGAACGTGGGCGCAAGAGGGGGGCAGAGGGTCCAAAGCAGCCTGGGGCAGAATATTAATATGGGAACCCAAATGGGGGGAAAACGTGGCGATGCAAGGGGCATGGCCCATGTAACTACCATGGCAAGTAGGGGTAGGCCAAGGGCGACCAGATTTCCAAGGGGAGGCCTGGACAGAGGGGGCAGCGCAGCCAACCACATGGATGCCCTGGTGGCAATGGCCAGGGATGGGGGCACCATTCCCAGGGAACACAGCAAGGGGTCGAGGGAGCAGCCCAGCGACAAACAAGAGAGCAGAAAAAGGGTGCCATGCGGAAGGGGCATCAGGCAAGGAGCCAGACGTAACAAGCCAGGGGGAACAGGGCGGAAAGACTGGAAGTGAGGCGGCCACGCAAGGGGGCACAGGAACCTCCACTGGGGAATGCAGGCGCAACCAAGACTGGCGAAGGACGCGACAGTAACGGGAAGCTAGCCAGCGAGTACCTACATCCCTCCCCAAGCGACCCGCCTACGACAACAAAAATGTTAGGGCTAGCCAACCTCATCCCACTTGCAGTAAAGTAGAGGATTTGGAGGAAAGAATTCATATACATTATTTTCCTGCTGGAAGTGCGCCAGGCAGGCTTAGACCTAACAGCGCAAGATAAAAAACACGAGGACAGGTGAACCCCAGCGTAGACTGATTGATAGAAAATTGGCTCAAGGCATTCAGGACACTGGCATGCGTGTTCATTGAAAATTTCCCACAAAGCGCGGTGCCACCGATCTTTTATGAACAAAAGGTGCACGAGGCGCAGCAGCAGTATCAGGGTGATGCATGGCTGCAGTACGATGAGGGTTTTAGAGAGAAGATGCAAATGTGGCCGACAATAAGCTGGGACTGCCAGGACATGGAAGGTTACTCAAAACACATGGTGGCAGCTAGGGAAGGGGTTGGCGCAAAGGAGAACAATTTTTGTCCCTACGGGAGAAAGGGCAAATTCGAGGGCCAGGGTAAAGAGTTCAAAGGAAAAAGCCAGGCGGGTAACAAATCAAACAAGCCATGCTGGAGATTTGACAAAGACGAATGTAAATGGAGAGCATCTTGCAGGTTTGAACACGAATGTGGGTCATGCGGGGAAACCACCCTACCATACGCTGCCTGCTGGCCACAGGGCCAGGGGCAGACAAGGCCAAGACAAGTCCTAAGAAATGAGGTACAGGCCCCAACTGGCGGGGCCAGTGGGGAAAGGGGCGAGGGCAGACGCTACCAACACCCATAAAAACAGGTAGACTGCTACATCTTTTACAGAACTGTCACAAACCAACAGACAGACAGCGGCTAGCAGAAGGTTTCACGCAAGGTTTTCCAATTCCATACAAGGGGACCAAAGGTGCTCAGGAGAGCATAAACCTAAAATCAGTTAGAGACGGCCCGAGGTAGCAAAGCAAAAGGCTGGGAAGGAAGTATTGTTGGGGCGGGTGGCCGGCCCTTTCCCCCTTCCACCGTTAAAAGACGTGGTAGTATCACCACTCGGCGTAGTGCCAAAAATGGAACCAGGGAAATTCCGGCTGATTCACCACCTATCCCACCCCGAGGGGGAGTAAATTAATGACTGGTTGGAACAGGGAGCTTGCACGTAGCCTACGCTTCCGTAGACGATGCGATGGACCTAATTAGAAAGGAGGGGAAGGGTGCCTTGATGGCAAAATCAGACATAGAGTTCGCTTTCAGACTGTTGCCAGTGCACCCAGACAGCTACCACCTGTTAGGCTTTAAGTTAGAAGGGAATTACTACTATGACAAATGCTTACCTATGGGGTGCTCAAGATCGTGCGCACACTTCGAGGCATTCAGTAGTGTTCTGGAGTGGGAATTGGGGAAGCGCGCACCGAAAGGAGGGAGGGTCCACCACCTAGATGACTTCATGTTCATTGGTAGAGCAGGCACAGAGGATTGCGTCAGGCTCCTAAACAAATTCATAAAGTTGTCCCAGGAGTTAGGCATCCCACTAGCGCAGGACAAAACAGAGGGTCCCACCACTAAACTGGTTTTCCTGGGAATAGAGCTGGACTCAGTAGCTGGGACATGCAAGCTGCCACCGGAAAAGGTAGCCAACCTACTTGACAATATAAGGAAGTTGAGGCACCAAAAAAAGGCAATACTGGGGGAAATACAGCAGCTGCTAGGTAAACTGAACTTTGCCCCTCAAGTGATCCCAGCAGGGCGTACATTTGCACGGCGATTAGCATGGATGACTAAGGGCATGACACAAAAACACCACAGGGTCCGCATCACACAAGGGGTGAAAGAAGACCTGAGACAATGGGAAAGTTTCTTGGCTGACGTCAACGGCACCCTGATATGGCGAGAGCCGTGGGTGCAAGCAAGCGGACTGCAACTGTACACTGACTCAGTAGAGGGGTACGGCTTTGGGGCATTCCTAGGGACCGCATGGGCAGCTGGGGAATAGCCGACAGCACGGCACGACGCCGGACTAACAGCGAACATATGCTTACTAGAATTGTTCCCCATAGTGGTAGCATTCCACATCTGGGCCTCGCGGCTGGCAAATAGACAGATAACGCTATGGTCTGACAACCACGCAGTGGTGCAAGCAATGAACACTGGGTCTGCCCATGCAACCCTGCTGAGGAAACCGGTGGGCTGCCAGCTAAAGGGCAACATAGCACTTAGGGTGAAACACATTCCGGGAGTAGATAACTCAGTTGCAGATGCTATTTCTCGATTTCAGTGGGAGAAATTCAGACAGCTTGCCCCAGAAGCAGACAAAAGGATGACCCCTATGCCGGAAGAAGCGTGGTCATGGGTGGAACCGGGTTGAAGTCATTACTGAACACTGCTCTGGCCCCAAAGACAAGCACCCGCTACAGTAAGTGCTGGGAAACATTCAGGGCCAGAGCAGGACTAGAAATGGGAATGCGAGTCACGCAGGAAGAGGTCCTAGACTTCATCGAGTGGGCTTTTATGACAGGAAAAAAGAAAATATGGGCCTTAAATGCAGTGGCATATTACACAAAAATGTCAGGACAGGAAGACCCAACCAAAGCTTTCAGATGCAGGATGGCCATGAAAGGCTGGGGTAGGCTACAGCAGGCAAAAAAGGACTCTAGGCGACCCATCCAGTTCAGCATGCTGCGAGAAATGCTGGGGGCCTTGGCAGGGATCTGCGCCTCAAAGCAGGGGACAGCTCTATTACGGACAGCCTTCTCAATGGCATTCTTCGGGGCATGCAGGGTCAGCAAATTGGTAGCCCCATCAGTGGTAGACCAGGGATCAGCATGCATACACAGAGGAGATGTAGAAATACATGAAGGCTGCATGGACATACTGCTGCAGTGGTCCAAGACAGACCAGACAGGCAAGGGAAAATGGGCCAGGATACACTGCATTAGGGACGCCTCCTGCTGCCCGGTGTGCTTACTGCGAGGACACCTGGGAGACGAGGGAGGACACAGTGGGCCGCTTTTCAAGAACAAAAACGGGTCCCTCCTCAGCCGTTTTCAGTTCATAGCAGTGATGAGAAAAACACTGGAAGCCCTGGTGCTCCCCGCACACGAGTATGAATCTCACTCCTTTAGAATAGGGGCAGCCACCACGGCAGCAGAGCTAGGTTTGGACAATGGGCGGATTAAGGGGATAGGGCACTGGGCATCATGCACATTTAAGCGTTACATATGTCCGACGAGGTACTGAGCCCGGTTTTCTCCCGCCTCCCCCCCCCCCTCTTTTAGGTACAAACACTGAGCGGAAGAATTTGTGGATCATGGGGCACTCCTACGTTAAATGTTAAATGTTAAATGTTGTAGACTTGTAAAGCGCACAGCTGCCCCAGCAACGGGGCGTCCCGGCGCTGTAGACCGCTGGGGAACCCGTCCTGGCTATCCCTGTGAGATGGTCCCTTTCTGGGTATCTCCAAGGTGAAACCAGGCATCCCCGGCGTCTGTGGGGGGCCGTTGTAGAGATGAGGCAAGCTTAATGCCCAGAGTTGCCGAGTGTGTTCCTGGTTAGAGTAGGTACCGAGGCGAGAATTATCGAGTCCGTTTTGACCCTGGTCCACGACCCTACGTGATGCGGGCCCAATGATGGGCAGCAGCCAGAAGCAAATTGGGCAGAGTCTGGCTGCGGGAAACAGAAATAGACTGGCAGGGACGCTCGGGAATGAAGTGGGAACAACTGCTACCCACAGTGCGGGAAGCATTACAACAAGGTGGCAGACAGAACGCGGTAGTGGTCCACCTGGGTGGCAACGATTCGGCAGCACTGGGGCGGCGGGCTCTACTGGAAGAGATACAGAGAAGCCTCACGGCTCTGGCCCGCCTGATATGCTCCGCAGAAGTAATCTTCTGAGAGATCTTAGTACGGAAGGCCTAGAGGGGGGCAGTGGAGGAATCCAGAAGGAAACTTAATATCACCATGGCCAAAACTTGCAGGGCCAACAGGTAAAAAGAGAGAACTTAATAGAAGGTAGATGGATGGCTCTCACAGTGTCCTTCGGATGCCTCACTGCAGGGGCACTGAGGGAGCCAAGGGGCGGTGTGCCACCATAGAAAGAGTAGACGTGATGCTCCTGCAGGACCCTTGGGATGCCTCACGGCAGGGGCACTGAGGAAGCCAAGGGCGGCGTGCCACCATAGAAAGAGTAGATGTGATGCTCCCGCAGGACCCTTGGTATGCCTCACGGCAGGGGTACCGAGGGAGAAGAGGGCGGCGTGCCGCCATAGAAAGAGTAGATGTGATGCTCCCGCAGGACCCTTGGGATGCCTCACGGCAGGGGCACTGAGGGAGCCAAGGGCGGCGTGCCGCCATAGAAAGAGTAGATGTGATGCTCCCGCAGGACCCTTGGGATGCCTCACGGCAGGGGCACTGAGGGAGCCATGGGCGGCGTGCCGCCATAGAAAGAGTAGATGTGATGCTCCTGCAGGACCCTTGGATGCCTCACGGCAGGGGCACTGAGGGAGCCAAGGGCGGCGTGCCGCCATAGAAACAGTAGATGTGATGCTCCCGCAGGACCCTTGGGATGCCTCACGGCAGGAGCACTGAGGGAGCCAAGGGCGGCGTGCCGCCATAGAAACAGTAGATGTGATGCTCCCGCAGGACCCTTGGGATGCCTCACGGCAGGGGCACTGAGGGAGCCAAGGGCGGCGTGCCGCCATAGAAAGAATAGATGTGATGCTCCCGCAGGACCCTTGGGATGCCTCACTGCAGGGGCACTGAGGGAGCCAAGGGCGGTGTGTCGCCATAGAAACAGTAGATGTGACGCTCCCGCAGGACCCTTGGGATGCCTCACGGCAGGAGCACTGAGGGAGCCAAGGGCGGCGTGCCGCCATAGAAACAGTAGATGTGATGCTCCCGCAGGACCCTTGGGATGCCTCACGGCAGGGGCACTGAGGGAGACAAGGGCGGCGTGTATCCATAGAAAAGAGTAGATGTGATGCCTCACGGCAGGGGTATCGAGGGAGCCAAGGGCGGCGTGCCGCCATAGAAAGAATAGATGTGATGCTCCCGCAGGACCCTTGGGATGCCTCACTGCAGGGGCACTGAGGGAGCCAAGGGCGGCGTGTCGCCATAGAAACAGTAGATGTGATGCTCCCGCAGGACCCTTGGGATGCCTCACGGCAGGGGCACTGAGGGAGCCAAGGGCGGCGTGTCGCCATAGAAACAGTAGATGTGACGCTCCCGCAGGACCCTTGGGATGCCTCACGGCAGGGGTGCCGAGGGGGAAGATGGCAAGGACTCACCCTCAAGAAAGGTAGAGTAGATGCTCAAGAAAGGTCCTGGTGATGCCTTGGACAGCAGGGACCCCTGGGAGAAGGGAGGGCCACGAAAGGGTTACAGGGTGATCAGGACGGCACTTGCGGCCCGGGCAGGTCCAGATGGACACCCTCCAAATCAGTAGCAAGCTGAATCCTAGACCCGTGAAATGGAAGCCCAAATAAAGAGGCCCCTCCCTCCCAGGTTAATTGAGGAGGCTGGGTCCAGAATGCAAGAAAAAAGTTTAAGGAGAAATAGAAGTAAAGTAAAGAAATAACATGGACAATAAATGTGTTTATGACCATATTGAAATGTACAATGTTATGTTTGAAGAATAAACTGCGACCTTTTCAGGCACCCAAGAAAGTTGTCAGTGGTGATTTAAGGTAAAAGTGTGGAGTTGGTGGAGAGGGGGAGCGGGGCGACTCGCCGCCTGGAGGGGGTTTTGATTAACACCTGTACCCAGCTCTGTTCAATTTTATTCATTCAAGTGTATCTGTCAGGAGAGTCTGAATGGGCATTAAATAAATATCTTTGCATTCTGTATTGCTAGCTTTGGAGACACAAGAAGGTACTGCCCGTTCTGCTCAGCCTCTATTTCATCGGTGTAAACAGCCTGGACATTATGCAGAGCTCGCTTGCTGCACGCGCACAGCGCCGCGTCACTGCCACCAGGTTATGTGCTCACCAGCAGCAGCGACAAAGAGGCTCCGATTCTACTGCTGTGGTCATTCCCCTCAGCAGCACACCTGCTGCTGGAATCAATATATTACAAATTGGAGCAGAATTTATCAACTTCTTTGGGTATTAATTTGGAGTTCTGTATGCACTTTCATCTGCTCATCCAAGCATTATTTGGTAGCATTTGGATATGTTTTGGGTTAATTGTAGTTACTTGTGTTTGTTTTGGGGTGTGTGCAGCTGCTCCAATCAAATTTCAAAGTGTTTTAATTAATTCAGCACAGTATTTTATCTCCAATGTCACCTCCTGCAATGTCCCGTGTTTCAATTCAGCATCACGTCACTACTTCTATCACATCAGTCAAAGTTCATGTGATGTCACTTCCTGAGCTGTTATTAAGATAAAGTGGTCACTTACTGTGATGTCAAAGAGCGTCAAAGGACACATGATGTCACTTCCGCTTCCCTGGCATTTCGGTGAATCGACGCCCAGGCTGTTATAGGAGTCTCCTATGTGCCTACAGCGATGGAACATTTGTTTAAGTGAAGACGGTAAACCTAATACAGATGGGCCAACTGACGGATTTTGGGGACCCTCAGCTAAACGAATTTTGGGGGCAGCTGTTCGGAGCAGCTTTGAATGTATGATCCAGTTTCAGCTCTTCCATGCCCTCTTTGGCCAGGCCACTGGCAGTGCACAGTCACACTGTGCCAATTTCTAAACGTGTTTACATCTAATATTCAGGGATAATGGTGTGTTTTCAATATTGTAACACAGCAGAAGTCCTCACTAACGTTACTGCAAATAATCTCTGTGCCGCCCTCCCGTTCATCACATGTGAGGCCCTGTTTTGAATTAAAATATATTTTTTAATGGATGTTGCATGAAACATAAACACACTTTCTCTGCAAAATATCTGTTATAGCCTCTCACGCATCACGCACGTAAATAATAAATGAAAGGAAAATGGTACTTAATTTATTTAAGAATTATTAAAGGTCATCAGGGAAGTCTCTCTGCAGAGCAGAGCTGGCTTATCAGGGGCCCCCTGAAGGGCTGGGGCCCAGGGCCAGAGCCCACTCTGCCCACGCCTTGAAACGTCTCCGGTGCCACCCGAGCTCGTCTATAATACACCCTACAGCTTTACATATTTTTTTATATTAAAAAGAACATGTCGAAGCCTTTCATAGCTCATGTGAAGAGGTTCTCTGCTGACAGTCTTCAGACGAGGCTGTTTATTCAGAAGGCTCTTTACATTCCCGCCACTTGTGTTTTTGGCGGTCTCCGTGCACTCTCTGGAAAGATTTCCCTTTGCCCCGACTGTGACCATTTTTAATTTCAGACTGCTGTTTACAGGATATTATCAGGGTCGGATCTGGACTCCTGCCAGAGGTGTGCCACCTTTATCCAGCCTCCTCCCGGCAGGGCTGCCCTTCTGACGTCACGGGTAAAACCCGGATTTCTTTCTGCCTGCAGGCCAGGACTCTTCTTTGAATGTTGGTGTAAATTAAAAGTAATTATTTATTGAACTTATAAAGTGTTTTTATCCAAGGCTCTAACTACAAAACGCCATAACAGTAAGAAGCAATTAAATGTCAGGACGGTGAACAAAAAGCATTGGTAGAGCCAATAGGCCTGGCCTTTGGGGCCTATTTGCTTTGCCACAGGTTGCAGTTATGCGGCGCAGCATCCCCGTTCATGTGCCGCATGGCTAAATAATAAAATAAAAACAGAGGCCTATGACGCACCTTTATTTTCTTTTTACTTACTAACAATAAATTTAGGTCTCGCCTGGCAAACACAGCGCGAAAGCGCTGTCGCCAGCGAGCTCTATTGTTGCTGACTTGCCTCGGAAGTGGGACAGGAGATGGGCACGCGCAAGGCTTTTGGCGGATTTGAACCTGTGTACGCGCACGTGAACACGTACGTCCACACATGCGATGTGCACATCTCCTGTCCGACCACATGCCAGCCCCGATGGAGCGGCCCACTGCGAGACAGGGCCGCTCAGAATGCCAAATGGACACTTTGCACCAACAATAGCCCACACGGAGCCCCCCAGCCCTTCTTCACTCACCGGGCTGCTCTCTTCTGACGGGGGCTCCTCCTCGCGGGGGCAGCACTTCTCTTGCGGGGCTTCCCTGCACTCCTGGGAGCCCTACGCTGCTGTGGGCAGCCTCGGCCGCCCGCACTCTTCACCTGGGCCCCCTCCTGGGATCCAGGGCTTCTCTCCACTCCAGCCGCCACTGCAGGGCTCTCCCTTCAGCATGGGAGCCCCGCGTTAGCACGGCACGTCCCGGGCAAGGGCGCCTGACTTCCATCTTGTTTTCTTTTGTTCTTGTCCCGACTTTGTATTTGTTATGCACTTTGTTAGATCACTGGGTAAATAATTAGCATTTTCTATTACTGTTGGTGGCCCCATCCCAAGAAGAGGTTCGCAGAGGAGGCCGCGATCCTGACGTGGCATTACGTTTATATATTTTATCAGGGACAGACACTCGCTACCTGTTCATCTTTTGGATTTCACCATGCAGAAGGCCTCAATGCGCTAGTTTATTTGTTTGCCTCAGATCTTTTTTAGGAGTTCCGGAATACCGTTTAAGGATGTTGTATATTTAGATTTGATGCGTCAGTCTCCTGTTTTTAAATAGACAAAATACTCGATTCTGTTTATTTGTTTTCCAGTTGGCTTATTGGCCCGACAGCATATCTACCTTGTTAGAAAAAAATCGATTGGGAATTTCTATAGCGCTTACTACCACGCCTAAGCTTCCTAGCACATTTTCACTGTTATGTAGTTTTGTAAGGATGGGGGAAGGGAGGGGGGAATCCATACAATGACAGTAACGTGACGTCAGCCTCGGCACATCTTTGTAGAGGTTCACGCGCATGGAGGGTGTGCGGGGGGCTCCCTGTTTTTCGTTGGATCGGATGAGCACTTAGCAGGGGAGTAAAGCGCCTTCAATACACTGGCACTACTTGTCTTTTCTTTCATTGACTGTCTTGTCCACAGTGCCCTTTAAACTGTTGCATTTTCAAACATGCTACACGCTAGTTTTGCTGTGTATCAACAGCCACGTTCTTATTCCACTGGCCCTCTCGTGCCCACTGTGCACATTTTCAATGTCACTGTGAGAATTGCTTGCCAAACATCCAGCTGGCTGGCACAGCGTGCATGCTGTTTATCTAGTTTGATGGCACTGAGTGCCCGCCGTACTCCAGATGTGAATGAGTTCTAGGCTTCACACTACACTCCCGTTCCATGATGCGTTGTATCCTGCTGTGTACCTGGAGTACTGAGCATAGGGTGCCACGATCAGTGGCTTTTTTGCCTTTATTATTGAACGTGCAAGAGGTAAATAGTTCAAACCACTTGCTGTTGCTCTGGATAATATTGCAACCCATCGGCCCGCCCCCTCCCCCCCTCACTCTTGACAGACTCCCACATTATGCAAATGAGGACTCAACCTGCTCCATATGACAATCCTTGCGCCGAGGCCCCCTTCTGGAGGAAATGCCGGCAACCCTAGAGCAGTTTAGCCGTGCATGGCCTCATCAATGGGGTATACCTGGTACCCTATTGGCACAGTGACCCTGGGACACACAGCTGGTTATATCCTTGTCCACTTGAGGCTTACATCAGACATGCAAACTGTGATTGTAGGAATGCTTGCCAATAGTGTAAAACACCATCAGTTGCTTGAGTAGCATTCTAACCCATCACTTTTCACACACACTGTCACTAGACCAGAGCTCTTCAAACGGGTTTGCTTTGAGCCCCCCTAAGCAAAATATTTTGATGTCGAGCCCCCTTCAAAACTTTATGGCAAGATTTGAGGGAGTGGGAGGGGATGGGCTGAACGGAGGGGGCGGAGCTGTTGAGGTCATTTTCAGAGGTACTTATTCTTTAGGTCATAATCCACACTAAATGTGAGCGTTCTAAAATAACAAGTGCACCAAACAAAATTGACCTGAGGGAATCGGGTATCAGAGCGCTTTACATGAGCACCAGTTGCGTTACAAGAGGACACATTCATTTTTGTTAGGCACGGGGAGATTAAGTGATTTGCCCAGAATCACAGGATGTTGCGCGTACTTGCTGAAACTCGAACCCGGTTCCCCAGATTTGAGGTCCACCGCCCTAGCCGTTAGGCCAACTCCTCTCCCCACATTCCTAGACCCCAATGCAACTGTACCTCCTGCAATAATAATAGCTAATGCCCCAGTACCAGACTGTCTCCTCTGCCTCTTTCACTCCTTATCCACCATGCCAGACAATCACTCAAATCTCGAATGAGACTCTGTCCCTTTCAGGAACAAAGGAGCTTCCACGTTTTGCCCGCTTCTTTGCAACAAGGGTGTCCTCTAGTAAGGAAAATGAGCCCCCATGCCCTTTTATCAAATGAAACGGTCATAATTGTGATGCAGTGTACCCCTCACACTTCCGGGTCCCACTGCATCTGCTTTACTAATGAGAGCGTCCTTTTAATGGCTTTATAAAAATGTTTGCAATCTGTACTGTCTGATTACCTATTTCTAAAATGTGTTCTTTGAAAGCACTTGTTTTATCTTAGACATTAAATCATTTTGTGACAGCCTGTCTTTTACTCTGGACCACTGGGTTTATGACTTTGTGGTTCTGCGGCTGCCGTATTTACTGCATTTGCCACGCAATCCATCATCAGATGCATAATCTGCAGATTTTAGCAAAAACATTGTAGCTCAAATGGATCAGAAGTTACTAACAAGCATTTGCAATGCAATAGGTCTTGCATTATAAAAGTGTGAGCAGTTGGCATTGCTAATAATAATGCAACACTAGCTATTGGCATTGTAAATGATAAGGGCATTTATTTATGTGTTTGTTTTCTAAAATAGATTAAAAAAAAGGCTTTGTCATGAACAATGCCAATAGCTTAAACTTTTGCAAATGCGAGACCTATTGCATTGCAAATGCTTGTTTTAAGGGTGGGCGAGGGAAGTAACACAGAAGGCGCTGATAGGGGAGGAAAGACCATGACGCTGGTAGGGGATTAAACAGGCGAAACACAACTAGGTGGCGCTGACTTTGAGAAAGTTCATGGGCAAGAAGAATGAGATGAACATGGAGAGCTGCAGAGGAGAGGAAGAGATGCACACGAGGGAGACAGCGGGAAAACACATGCACTCTCGAAGACTGC
Organism: Triturus cristatus; assembly: GCF_964204655.1. Lineage (NCBI taxonomy): Eukaryota > Metazoa > Chordata > Amphibia > Caudata > Salamandridae > Triturus > Triturus cristatus. Next base: position 1,173,474,537 of record NC_140594.1, read on the forward strand.
TTAAACAAAAATGTGAAAGTCGTGCCTGAAAAAGCGTCGAGTGAAAGAGCACTGTAATGGGAACGTGATAAATTACAGAGACATTCTGAAGTCATTTTTAAACACAAAAAGACACGGAGGCAGCAGAATAGTCGGAGGTCACTCATTCCATAATTTAGAGTGTAAAAAAATATATATTTCCTGCTCACATTGTATGTTTTCCAGTTTTGTGTCTGGTGTGCGCTGGGGATTTCTGCAAACGCTGCTGCAGCCCGGCTCCAATATTTTAGCCCTGGCCGCATAACAGCTCTGGCCGTCTCTCTAGTCCGATGACATTAAATAAAAAATAAGAAGAACAAAATTCCTATATAAACACAAGCACAAACGGATTGGACTCTGGCTTCTTCACCCATTGGTCCGGTCAGCTGTCACTCACATTTTGTTCCTATTTGCCACAGCTTATAGCGTGGGCAGTGGGTCAGCCCACTTCAGCCATTGGTCCGCCCCCTCACTCTGTGAGTGACAGCATTTTCACTCAATCAGATCTGCACAGGTGCATGAAAAGTGCACTTCAGTGGCAGGGCTGGGAGGACAATACTTTGTCAATGTTTTTTTCTTTCCGATATTTATAAATGTGTTTTATTCCTTTAGTCATCTTTGACTAACTGTTATTTAGAGACTAAGTATGTATATCCTAAAAATAAAATATTTTAATAATTTTGGGCGCAAATCTGTATTATTGCGAAAATTAAAACCTTTGATCTGGAGGATTCAGGACATTCATCCAAAGCGAAAATGTTGTATCTTGTAGTGAAATGTGTGCATTTACAGAAACTATTAAGCTGCTATTTTGGACACAATTGTTTGAATTTCTGAAATACATTTAATGTTCACAAGGTTCATTGCTAATCTTGGTTCCTTTGTACTGAAGGGCACTTGCTGCTCTGGATGGTGACTCGTGACTCGCATGGAGGCATTTCTCAGCTGGTGATATAAAGTTCTGTGTGGCATTACTGCTGCTGGTGCCCGAAGCCTGGGCAGGTAAGGTTGGGCCTGTTGTCTGGGGCTGTAAACCCTCTGTACATTGAGTGACGGCGCTGACATGATCTTAAAGCTTTGCCTATCTCTGCTCTCAATGCTTTGGGGTGATGAGTTTTGTATAACTCCCTCTGTAATGCAGTTGCACCCTTCAGTATTTTAACTCAGAGTTATGTAATCAGGGTATTTAAATCGAATATAGGGTAAGGTAACCACAGTAATCTACTGCTGTAATCTTATGAAAGGTAGACTCGTCAGACTGTGTTATATTTCAAAGTTAATTGATTGGATGAATCAGTTTCTTTGATTTAATGGAGGATAAATATACCAGAGTGACATCTTCCAGTAATATAAAGTAGCGAAAAGCAGTCAAAGTAAAGAGTAATCCAGCAAAGGCAAAGACAGTCGAGCAACGTCCTTCTGAAATCAAACCAAATATACTGCAGTCTCATCAGAGTGTTAATGTCGTGCGGGGGGAGTGAACATTGTAACCTCCTTCTGCGACCTAATGCAGGGCAAAGCAGTCTGAGTTACTACCGCCTTTCATTCAATGCTGAGTAAAGTAATCAGAGTTACTACCGCCTTTCATTCAATGCTGAGTAAAGTAATCAGAGTTACTACCGCCTTTCGTTCAATGCTGAGTAAAGTAATCAGAGTTACTACCGCCTTTCGTTCAATGCTGAGTAACGTAATCAGAGTTACTACCGCCTCTCATTCAATGCTGAGTAAAGTAATCAGAGTTACTACCGCCTTTCGTTCAATGCTGAGTAAAGTAATCAGAGTTACTACCGCCTCTCATTCAATGCTGAGTAAAGTAATCAGAGTTACTACCGCCTTTCCTTCAATGCTGAGTAACGTAATCAGAGTTACTACTGCCTTTCATTCAATGCTGAGTAACGTAATCAGAGTTACTACCGCCTTTCCTTCAATGCTGAGTAACGTAATCAGAGTTACTACTGCCTTTCATTCAATGCTGAGTAACGTAATCAGAGTTACTACCGCCTTTCATTCAATGCTGAGTAACGTAATCAGAGTTACTACCTCCTCTCATTCAATGCTGAGTAAAGTAATCAGAATTACTACCGCCTTTCGTTCAATGCTGAGTAAAGTAATCAGAGTTACTACCGCCTCTCATTCAATGCTGAGTAAAGTAATCAGAGTTACTACCGCCTTTCCTTCAATGCTGAGTAACGTAATCAGAGTTACTACTGCCTTTCATTCAATGCTGAGTAACGTAATCAGAGTTACTACCGCCTTTCATTCAATGCTGAGTAACGTAATCAGAGTTACTACCGCCTTTCATTCAATGCTGAGTAACGTAATCAGAGTTACTACCGCCTTTCATTCAATGCTGAGTAACGTAATCAGAGTTACTACCGCCTTTCATTCAATGCTGAGTAACGTAATCAGAGTTACTACCGCCTTTCATTCAATGCTGAGTAAAGTAATCAGAGTTACTACCGCCTTTCATTCAATGCTGAGTAACGTAATCAGAGTTACTACCGCCTTTCATTCAATGCTGAGTAAAGTAATCAGAGTTACTACCGCCTTTCATTCAATGCTGAGTAAAGTAATCAGAGTTACTACCGCCTTTCAGTCAATGCTGAGTAAAGTAATCAGAGTTACTACCGCCTTTCGTTCAATGCTGAGTAAAGTAATCAGAGTTACTACCGCCTTTCGTTCAATGCTGAGTAAAGTAATCAGAGTTACTACCGCCTTTCGTTCAATGCTGAGTAAAGTAATCAGAGTTACTACCGCCTTTCATTCAATGCTGAGTAAAGTAATCAGAGTTACTACCGCCTTTCATTCAATGCAGAGTAAAGTAATCAGAGTTATTACCGCCTTTCATTCAATGCTGAGTAAAGTAATCAGAGTTACTACCGCCTTTCATTCAATTCTGAGTAAAGTAATCAAAGTTACTACCGCCTTTCATTCAATGCTGAGTAAAGTAATCAGAGTTACTACTGCCTTTCCTTCAATGCTGAGTAAAGTAATCAGAGTTACTACCGCCTTTCATTCAATGCTGAGTAAAGTAATCAGAGTTACTACCGCCTTTCATTCAATGCTGAGTAAAGTAATCAGAGTTACTACCGCCTTTCATTCTATGCAGAGTAAAGTAATCAGAGTTATTACCGCCTTTCATTCAATGCTGAGTAAAGTAATCAGAGTTACTACCGCCTTTCATTCAATTCTGAGTAAAGTAATCAGAGTTACTACCGCCTTTCATTCAATGCTGAGTAAAGTAATCAGAGTTACTACTGCCTTTCCTTCAATGCTGAGTAAAGTAATCAGAGTTACTACCGCCTTTCATTCAATGCTGAGTAAAGTAATCAGAGTTACTACCGCCTTTCATTCAATGCTGAGTAAAGTAATCAGAGTTACTACCGCCTTTCATTCTATGCTGAGTAAAGTAATCAAAGTTACTACCGCCTTTCATTCAATGCTGAGTAAAGTAATCAGAGTTACTACCGCCTTTCATTCAATGCTGAGTAAAGTAATCAGAGTTACTACCGCCTTTCATTCAATGCTGAGTAAAGTAATCAGAGTTACTACCGACTTTCATTCAATGCTGAGTAAAGTAATCAGAGTTACTACCGCCTTTCATTCAATGCTGAGTAAAGTAATCAGAGTTACTACCGCCTTTCATTCAATGCTGAGTAAAGTAATCAGTTACTACCGCCTTTCATTCAATGCTGAGTAAAGTAATCAGAGTTACTACCGCCTTTCATCCAATGCTGAGTAACGTAATCAAAATATTCTGTTGTAATCCAGAGAAGGGTGGAGTAAAACGAGAACTGAGAGGCTGCAGTCAAACTCGGTGACCCACAAACAGAGAAATCTCATTTTTCAAAGTAATCAAAATAGGCCCGTCTTTAATCTGATTGAGACTGGAGCAGGCCCCGCGCGCCACTTCTGTAAGATAACACATAGTAAGTAAAGAGCAGCCAGCTTCTGTCGGATGCAGGCGGCAGGGATTGGTGTATCCACCCACTCAGTTTGATGTAGTTTGTACTGCTGTTTACGCTGCACCTGTTCTGTGTCTGCCTTGGTGGACAGTGTCTGCGCTGTACCTTCTGTTCTCTGTCTGTGTGAGGGACGCGCGCCCTGCTGCCGTCGTGCTGGCCCTCTCCTGCATGTGAAGGACTCTTGCGCTGCTGTGTGCACTACACATGTTCTGTCTGCCTTGCCTGACAGTGTCTGTGCTGTCTCTGCTGTTCTCTGTGTGAGGGACGCGCGCCCTGCTGCCGTCGTACTGGCCCTCTCCTGCATGTGAAGGACTCTTGCACTGCTGCTGCGGCATGCACTGTATGTTCTCTGGCTGCCAAGGGAAGCTTGCACTGCAGCAGCTGCCAAAACTGTGCCTGTTCTGTGCGAGTAGGCATTTTACACTTCTGCTGTGCTGTTCTTCTGAAGTATGGGAGTGATTATGCTCTCTAAGTGATCTGTACTGCTTCTGTGTGAGTAGTTTAAACTTTTGCTGCTGTGCTTGTTATGTATGTGGGAGAATCTTGTTTTTTTACTTTGTTTGTTCTGTCTCCTTATAGTTTGCACTTCTGTTTTACTGTTCTTCTGATGTGAGTGAAGCTAGCACTACGTCTGCCTGTGCTGTGCCAATTCTGTATGTGAGTGAGACCTGTGCTGTGCTAGTTGTGTATGTGAGTGAAGCTTGCTTTGTACCTGACTGTGCATTTAGTATGTGAGTGAAACTTGCACTGTGCCTGTCTGTGCCAGTTTCTGGATATGAGTGAAGCTTGCACTGGGTCTGTCTGTGCCAGTTCTGGATTTGAGTGAGACCTGTGCTGTGCTAGTTGCGTATGTGAGTGAAGCTTGCACTGTGCCTGCCTGTGCGCTCTGTATGTGAGTGAAACTTGCACTGTGCCTTCCTGTGCCAATTTCTGGATATGAGTGAAGCTTGCACTGGGTCTACCTGTGCCAGTTCTGGATGTGAGTGAGACCTGTGCTGTGCTAGAAGTGTATGTGAGTGAAGCTTGCTCTGTACCTGACTGTGCATTCAGTATGTGAGTGAAACTTGCACTTTGCCTGTCTGTGCCAGTTTCTGGATATGAGTGAAGCTTGCACTGTGCCTGCTTGTGCGTTCTGTATGTGAGTGAAACTTGCACTGTACCTGCCTGTGCCAGTTTCTGGATATGAGTGAAGCTTGCACTGATTCTACCTGTGCCAGTTCTGGATGTGAGTGAGACCTGTGCTGTGCTAGAAGTGTATGTGAGTGAAGCTTGCTCTGTACCTTACTGTGCATTCAGTATGTGAGTGCAACTTGCACTTTGCCTGTCTGTGCCAGTTTCTGGATATGAGTTAAGCTTGCACTGGATCTGTCTGTGCCAGTTCTGGATGTGAGTGAAGCTTGCACTGTGCCTGCCTGTGCGTTCTGTATGTGAGTGAAACTTGCACGGTACCTGCCTGGGCCAGTTTCTGGATATGAGTGAAGCCTGCACTGGGTCTACCTGTGCCAGTTCTGGATGCGAGTGAGACCTGTGCTGGCCTAGAAGTGTATGTGAGTGAAGCTTGCTCTGTGCCTGACTGTGCATTCAGTATGTGAGTGAAGCTTGCTCTGTGCCTGACTGTGCATTCAGTATGTGAGTGAAGCTTGCACTGTGCCTGCCTGTGTGTTCTGTATGTGAGTGCAACTTGCACTTTGCCTGTCTGTGCCAGTTTCTGGATATGAGTTAAGCTTGCACTGGGTCTGTCTGTGCCAGTTCTGGATGTGAGTGAAGCTTGCACTGTACCTGCCTGTGCCAGTTTCTGGATATGAGTGAAGCTTGCACTGGGTCTGTCTGTGCCAGTTCTGGATGTGAGTGAAGCTTGCACTGTTCCTGCCTCTGCCAGTTCTGGATGTGAGTGAAGCTTGCAATGAGCCTGCCTGTGCTGTACCTATGCCATATGTGATCGAAGCTCAAACTTCCACTGCTTTCGACTCGCTACCTTTCCTGCCATCTTAGTAAAGCTTGTGTTTCCACCATCGACCTTGATCCACAGAACCATCAGCGGAGGACACTCCTTCTCGCATCTGGTGACCAAGACATAGAACAACTTTCCCCTGCACCTCAGGAACGCCGCATCGCTCCAGCAATTCAGGAAAGAACTCAAGACCTGGCTATTCTAATGAACAAACCACCACGCAGCAGCCAACATCTCCAGCGCCACAAGACACTCACGGGTGATTTGCAGCGCTTTATTAATGTTTGATTGATTTATATTGAATTGACCAATATCATTGGCCGACCTGTGCCTTGGATAATGCACAGACCTCTGCAGCAAGCACAGAGCCCACTGAGGTAGCTCAGCCGGCCCACTGCTGGTCACCATTGTTTCTTTCACTTGTAAACAGCCTTGGATGCTGACCCAGCCTGCGCAATATTGTAGTGAAGCGGAGAGGTTTCTTTTTAAGCGCCTTGACGCTGGTAGACAGCTCATTCTGTTGATTATGACGAACCCTCTGTATATCCCTGGAGACATGAGTCACTCACGGTTTTTGTGTTTTCTCGTGCCAGAGAGCACCAGTTTGAACGAAGATTAAGGGTTGTGGTTACCTGTAGCCCCGCCCCTCAGCGCCCACAGTAAACATCAGGTGCTTCCCACAGGTATGGGGTGAGTTCGGAGCAGTGTCTTCTGTTATAAAGGATCATTCATCGCAGCCCTATAAATAGATTAACAATTCTTGAATGTTCAGACTCTGAATTACGGTAAAATGTAAAACACTGAAAAGTAATCGAGAGAAAAAAAGCTTACAAATCAAAAATTGATTAAAGAAATATCCCCTCAAGTGGCCTGATGCCCTAGTGCCACTATAGGCAACGCACCCAACATGAAGAACATAGTGTGCACAGGAATAAATAATCACACAAGACAAGTTTATAGAGAAATATCTTGCTGCAGGTTTATTTCATACAAGGAGTATGCCGACGTGGTGGGTTAACTTACGGGCGATCCAAGGGCAGGCAGCGGTGACTGACCTACGCTACCCTGCCGGCCTGAGGAGCCAACTGCACCGTGGCCAATCCAATCGGTGCTACTATTTATGTGGGGATTATCCCCCTTAAATACCGTGGACCACCACGCCATCCCTTTACTCACGTCTTTTTAGGGGCGGAGTGTGTCCAGGCAAGCCCCTGGTTGCTCAGACTTACAACCGCCCGAAGGACTAACGGGGCACCGTTGTTTCCATCCAGGGTCCTGCCGTAAAGACTCCTGGGGCTGTTTGGCATCTGCACCCCTATTGTGCTCCTGTGGAGGGTACCCCTATGTACCATTCCGCCTCCAGATCGATCTGTAACTCCACCTGCAACACAAATGAACAAGTTAGCATGTTCCTCCCATAGCTTCGCACCTCAGCCAACACACTGGGTATGTGGTAGGGAGGGAGACTGCATGACCTGAAGGCACAAAAGGGAAGCCAGATGGGCGGGGGCAGGTATAAGTACCTCACCCCAACCCTGCGATGCGCCGGAAGTGACGCGTGCCCCGTGCCGGACTTACGGGTTCCCACCACTAGAAATGATGCTGTGCCGAATCTGGCCCTAGGGTGGCCACACTCTTGAGTGGGCTAACTGCGTGGGCCGCGGGCATCCTCAGAAATCATTCGATGGTTTAAGACAGAAGCAGAAAAGTGGACTACATTATTGTGAAAAAGTTCCCTTGGGTCGGTCTTTGTTTTGCAAATCCTAGCTCTTTCACCATTTTCTACAATTGTTTTTTAGGTCTCGCCTAGCTATTGCGTTTACGCAATCGCTATGCGAGACTCTAGTAAAGAGGGGCATTTCAAAGTGCTCCCAAAAGTGGATTGCATGGCGAGCGCGCGCACAATCACGTGCATCGTGCCGCCATGCAATCCGTTTTGGGAAGCGCTTCAGACCACTGGCGCCCTCGGCATCATACTTCAAAGGGTCCGCTCCCCAGCCTGGAAAGCGCTCCCTCGCCCCCGCCAAGCGCGCGCTTGCTTTCACTTTCGCGCGGCGGGCGCTCGCTCGCGTCCGGACCAATTTGTCTTGTTATCTTCGGGGCACAGGCTCAGAGCAATGCCATAATCAATCAGCATGTTAAGTAAGACAAATATCTCTCAAAGATGTAAAACAATCCCTGGCTTGACGGTGAAACCTCACGCTGTCCTGAAGTTAACTCCATTTTTGTCAAAAAGGGAAGTGGGTGCCTGTCCTTGGTTTTTTTTTGTTGCTATTTGTTTTTTAAAACTGCATGCATTGTGTCAGGGCCATATTTTGTCACACGTGCCCCTTAGACCAGAAATGACTTGCAGTATGCCGGCGCCAGGATGTTGCCGTCAGTGGCATCCGTGGCCATGGATGATGTCTTTTTTTTCAAATATATTCATTCAAACAGGTTCCATCTCAGGCCAGCTCGTCTGCCCCATCTCGAGTCGCTGTGGGTGTAAGGCTTTCATGCAAACATTTGACGTCAGGCGTCGAGTATGTTGTCATGCGTTCGTGTAATATCATTCTCCAGTCACAGCGCATCATATGATGCCTATCAGAGATTCCCAACTTCATTCGGGCTGGGACAGTCGAAACTCTGGGCTCTCTCTGAGCTTGTCTCGTATCACAAGCCCCTTAGGACTCCTAGTCAATGCCAAGGGAGTAGGGAAACAGTGAGTAAATAAAAGAGGTGTATAAAAGAAAAACCTGAATACCACAAGTGTGGCTCTTGTGTTTTTTTTTTTGTTTGTTTGTTACTGAGTTTTATATAGCGCAAACTTGACCGGATGGTATAGGGTATCAGAGCGCTTTACACGAGCACCAGTTGCGTTACATGAAGGAACATTCATTTTTTTTTTTTTTAGCCACAGGGAGATTAAGTGATTTGCCCAGAATCACAGGATGTTGCGTCCCTGCCGAGACCCGAACCCGGTTCCCCAGTTTTGAGGATGACCGCCCTAGCCCTTAGTCCCACTCCTCTCCCCTGGCTGTCGACAATGCATTGTGTGCAGTTTTGGCACCTATTAGATCCGTCTGTGGGGGAGGTGACGTGTGTGTCCCATGTCACCCCAGTTGTGCGCTTGTATGGTATACGGTACGGCTGTCGGCTCCGTCATCTAATCTCCTATTCCCTTTGGTGTGGCTCCCCATCATCCCCCCTCCCCCTTCCCTCCTCTCTGTCCTGTTCATCCAGGGCACTTTCTTCAGGAACTGTGTCCACGCCCCCCCCCCACCTGTGCTCCCTACAACCATGGCTCAGTCGTGGGGTGCCTCCGGACTCCCCGGCATCTTCTCGATACTATAGGTGACCCTTATGTTATAACATACCCCTAGTCTTGGAGGGCCACCAGTTACTCATGGCTGTTATCCCGTATGCCACGAATTTCATCCCGTATGCCACGAATTTCATCCAGCATGCCAGCATTATGCCACGGGTGCCCCATACGAAGAACTTGCCCCAGTATGTGAACACGAGCATTTCCCACAGAGGCCTCTTTGCCAAGTACTTACTACCTCTAGTGTGCCAGTGTGTTCCGGGTCCAGTGACCGACCTGCAAGGATGACTACTTACTCACTCCCTTACGTGAACTCACTCATTCGTATTTACTTGAACTCATGTATTATTTGTGATTCACTTTCACTTTTTTTGTGCACTCACTTATTGACACTCTGACTCAGTCATACTTTCTCACTCGCGTCCACTCCCTCTCATGGTCACCGTCTCAATCTGACTCTCTCATTGCCACTCCTTTATTCGCACTCACTTATATTTACCTAGTCTCACTCTCCTATACTTTCTCGCACAGTGACTTGCATTCGATGTTAAACTCACTCGTTCTCACTTATTCTTACACACTGACCCACTCGATCTCACTCCATTACGCTCACTGTCACGCACTCCGTCTCAGCCACACTACCTTGCACTGCGGAACACTGCCTCACACTCCTTCTAATGCCTTCTCACACTTGCAGCTGCTCTTTCACGAACACTTAGTCTCCCTCAGTCTCCCTCAGTCTCACTCCTTGCTTGTTCATTCTCTCATACACAAACGCTCGCACATGAAGTCCTGTTCACGCATTCAGGTGCTCTCCCACCCACCAGTGTGTGCACAATACTCGCTGTATTTTACCTCCCTCCGCTGCCAACCAATGTCCCGTCCCAGCTTCTAATGCTCCAGGTTTGTTCGGCTATTACCTATTGGTATAATAACAAGCATTGGCATAGCCAATAGGTCTCGCTTTTGGGACCTTATAAGTGTTTAACCACGCAACAGTTGATGTTGTTGCACCAAGGATATTGTGCTGCATAACTAAATACTTATAAGGTCCCAAAAGCGAGACCTATTGGCTATGCCAATGCTTGTTTCACACCGCAGCATCCCCATACTCTCCTCTCGCCTCTCAGATTCCCCCACCCCTCCCCTCACCCCAGGACAAACTGGCTGGGGTGAGGGGGAAACAAACCAATTTGACTTTTCCTGTTTCTAAAGAAGGGTGTTTGGTGCACGGAGAGGGATGTACTGTAAATAACCGGGTATAATATGTTTTATTTGTGTTTTTTAAAAGATCGGGCGTCCCCACAAACTCAATTATCTCAGGTCTGCACAGCCTGGAAGCATTTTCTCTTCAGTTAAAATGTTTCTCCTTCGCTGCACAGACACAGGGCTCGCTGGCACGCGTTTTGTTGTTTTCGTTTGAAAGAAGTCCATGGGGTGGGAAGTCCCTGAGGTGGGAAGGGCCCGTGCTAGAATCGATATCGCTGTCTTCTCGTGGGCTTTTCTAGGCTGATAAGAACTGTCACCGCCAGGGGGCGCTCCGCGCTCGAGGTTTAAATAGGAGCGCAGAGGCTGTCTCTCCTCATTGCACGTCCGAGGATAAGAGAGCGCAGTGCACCCCGCAAAGAGGAAGAGAGCCTTAACGCTCAAAGAAGAAGAGGACATTGCACCCGCAAAGGAAAGACGGGGACATTAAACCCCCCAACCAAGGAGAGGGCATTAAACCTCCATTAAAACCCTACAGGACTTGAACCTAGGAAGCAAGAAAAGAGGGCGCAACTCACCAAAGCGGACAGCAGGCCAGCCCCACCTTGGACCATCTCGGAGGAGGGGGACCCCCTGTGTATCGGAGCCTCACTGAAGACTCACCCTCTCACCAGCCATCCAGCGCCCCCTTACCTGAGCCCCCCATCCGACCACCTGTGCACCGGAGCCTCACTGAAGACTCACCCACTCACTAGCCACCCACCGCCCCCCTCACCTGAGCCCCCCCTGACCTGTGCTGACCTCCGCCCTCCCCAGACATGGCCAGCGGGGGGCTGCAGATGTTAGGGTTCGCCCTCGCCTTCATGGGCTGGGTGGGGTTCATCGTGTGCACGGCGCTGCCCCAGTGGAAGATGTCGTCGTACGCGGGGGATACTATCGTGACAGCGCAGGCCATCTACGAGGGGCTCTGGATGTCGTGCGTCATGCAGAGCACGGGGCAGATGCAGTGCAAGAGCTTCGACTCCCTGCTGGTGCTGAGCGGTAAGCATGGGGGGGCGTTAAGGGGGTAAAAATCACCATACTAGTGTTGGGCAGTAAGAAACGGAAAGTAGGGGGTCTGGGTGGAACTCATGATACTAGTGTTGGACAGTAAGTTCCTGAAGGGGAGGGTCTGGGTTGAACTCTGGTACTAGTGTTGGGCAGTAAGTACCTGAAAGTGGGGGGTCTGGGTAGAACTCATTATACTAGTGTTGGTCAGTAAGTTCCTGAAGAGGAGGGTCTGCGTAGAACTCGTGATACTTGTGTTGGGCAGTAAGTACCTGAAGGTGGAGGGTCTAAGTAGAACTCGTGATGCTAAGTTTGGGCAGTAAGTACCATAACGTGGAGGGTCTGGGCACCACTCATGATACTGGCGTTGGGCGGTAAGTACTTGAAGGTGGAGGGTCTGGGCAGAACTCATGATACCAGTGGTGGGCAGTAAGTACCTGTAAGTGGGGGGTCTGGGTAGAACTCGTGATACTAGTGTTGGGCAGTAAGTTCCTGAAGGGGGGGTCTGGGTAGAACTCATGATGCTAGTGTTGGGCAGTAAGTTCCTGAAGGAGAGCGTCTGGGCAGAACTCATGATACTAGTGGTGGGCAGTAAGTTCCTGAAGGGGAGGGTCTGGGTAGAACTCATGATTCTAGATTGGGCAGTTAGTTCCTGAAGGGGAGGGTCTGGGTAGAACTCATGATTCTAGATTGGGCAGTAAGTTCCTGAAGGGGAGGGTCTGGGTAGGACTCATGATTCTAGATTGGGCAGTAAGTTCCTGAAGGGGAGGGTCTGGGTAGGACTCATGATTCTAGCATGATTCTAGATTGGGCAGTAAGTTCCTGAAGGGGAGGGTCTGGGTAGGACTCATGATTCTAGATTGGGCAGTAAGTTCCTGAAGGGGAGGGTCTGGGTAGAACTCATGATTCTAGATTGGGCAGTAAGTTCCTGAAGGGGGGGTCTGGGTAGGACTCATGATTCTAGATTGGGCAGTAAGTTCCTGAAGGGGAGGGTCTGGGTAGGACTCATGATTCTAGATTGGGCAGTAAGTTCCTGAAGGGGAGGGTCTGGGTAGGACTCATGATTCTAGATTGGGCAGTAAGTTTCTGAAGGGGGGGTCTGGGTAGAACTCATGATACTAGATTGGGCAGTAAGTTCCTGAAGGGGAGGGTCTGGGTAGGACTCATGATTCTAGATTGGGCAGTAAGTTCCTGAAGGGGAGGGTCTGGGTAGGACTCATGATTCTAGATTGGGCAGTAAGTTCCTGAAGGGGAGGGTCTGGGTGGAACTCATGATACTAGATTGGGCAGTAAGTTCCTGAAGGGGAGGGTCTGGGTGGAACTCATGATGCTAGTGTTGGGCAGTAAGTTCCTGAAGGGGAGGGTCTGGGTAGAACTCATGATTCTAGATTGGGCAGTAAGTTCCTGAAGGGGAGGGTCTGGGTGGAACTCATGATACTAGATTGGGCAGTAAGTTCCTGAAGGGGAGGGTCTGGGTAGAACTCATGATTCTAGATTGGGCAGTAAGTTCCTGAAGGGGAGGGTCTGGGTAGGACTCATGATTCTAGATTGGGCAGTAAGTTCCTGAAGGGGAGGGTCTGGGTAGGACTCATGATTCTAGATTGGGCAGTAAGTTCCTGAAGGGGAGGGTCTGGGTAGGACTCATGATTCTAGATTGGGCAGTAAGTTTCTGAAGGGGGGGTCTGGGTAGAACTCATGATACTAGATTGGGCAGTAAGTTCCTGAAGGGGAGGGTCTGGGTAGGACTCATGATTCTAGATTGGGCAGTAAGTTCCTGAAGGGGAGGGTCTGGGTAGGACTCATGATTCTAGATTGGGCAGTAAGTTCCTGAAGGGGGGGTCTGGGTAGGACTCATGATTCTAGATTGGGCAGTAAGTTCCTGAAGGGGAGGGTCTGGGTAGGACTCATGATTCTAGATTGGGCAGTAAGTTCCTGAAGGTGGGGGTTCTGGGTAGAACTCATGATACTTATTGCGACGTGGTGCTGGGCAGTAGGTACCCACAAGAAGGGGTCGGTTTAGGACTCACGAGACTTGTGTTCGGCAGGAAGTACCTGCCGGGGAGGGGGGGGGGGCGGGTTAATTGGGTGATGCTCCCATTAGTGACTGTCGCGATACAAATGACAGTGTTACACCCCCCCCCCCCCCAGTATGTGCTGGAGAGAATGTTTAGAGGGCATATGTAGAAAATTACAAATGCAAGAGGATTTGTTTGTCATGTTATGAAGGTTATGCATCCTCTTGTTTCCTGTAACTTTGTGTTGTGTCATGTTGTGTTATACAGTGTTTTGTCTTCTATGGGGCTTTGCATCGTGTTGTATTTTGGAATGTCGTGTTATGCTGTGTCTTGTCATGTTAGCTTGTGTTATTTTCCGTAATGTTTCATTATGTCGTGTTGTGGAATGGTGTGTCCTATTGTGTTATGTCAGGTCATGCACCTTTACACCATGTTGTGTCATGTCACGTGCTGTATTATGTCGTGTAGTGTTTTGCCACTGAGCTGTGTTATGATGTGTCATCATGCCCTGCTAGAATAGGGTGAAATGTAAGATTACTTTTTTAATTTTGTGATGTTGACTTATTTCGTACTTTGTGAAGGTTGCAACGTTTTGAAGACTTCTAAAAAAAATTCCCTTGCAAGATAAATTTCTCCCAAATTATTTTTCCAAAAGTTTTAGCTAGTTAAACATGAGATTTAGGGAATATGTTCTTTTGTGCTAAACTTCCATTTTTGCAAACTGATTTTGCAGTTTTAAATAAATGTCATGGGGTTTGCAGCAGATAACGTTTGTCAACTCCTCTTCTGCTTCGGAGTTGCGAATACATGTATGTTTAGGGATTGACTAGTACACACCTAAAGCCTTCCGAGGTAAATGTCAGAGTTTAATTACTGTAACTGGAACTTGCTGTAACCCATGTATCCTGCTACTATACCATGTCCATGCTATAAAAAATTGTACAAAACAAAAATGTAAAAAAAAAACACTTACTTTTAAAAGGCCGCCGTCTCTCCGTCGCTTTGCCGCTCTTCTTGACGAGGTCCGAACCAGAAAACACCCAGACTCTCCATAGCCAATCACAACGCTGCAATGCACGTTGTGATTGGTCTGAGGTCCGAACCAGGAAACACCCAGCCTCTCCATAGCCAATCACAACGCTGCAATGCACGTTGTGATTGGTCTGAGCGCCGTGAATCGGCGCTCAGCTGTGAACCGGGAGCCTGGGCATGCTCCTCACCAGGCTGTGCATTATTGCCTGGGTTCGAAGATACAAAGTGAGCATGACTGTCTGGTCAGCCCCAGACGGCTGGCCGAGCAGTCATGGACACTTGGAATGTGCAAACCGCTCCCCCGCCTGTGACCCCAGCCCCGCCCGAACCCAGCCCCTTAGCATTGAAAAATAAAATGATGATAATAAGGTTATTATAGTTGTCTTTTTTCTGCTCTGCGAGCAGCGGGGCGACGCTGCTCTGCCTTAGCGGAGGGGCCGTCCCTGCTTTTGATGTTATAAAGCTTTTAGTTCTCACCTACAAACAGCTTATAGATTTGTTGTTGAACGACATCTTTGGGACTATACCAAAAAACGTACAGAAATCTTTGGACCAGCCCATTGCTTATCATCGATTGACTTTCTTGCCTCTCTCATTTGCTTACTTCTTATTCGATGAATTTCCTGCCACTTCCTGTTTGGCCCTTCCCTGGAGCATATTCTCTTTACCACCCTTTTGACTGGAAGACTTGTATCCTTCTATTACTTACAATCTGGGAGCTATTTTTTACTTCACATTTCAGAGCTCCATGTGAGTGCATGTGTTCTCTTGCGCTCTCTCCCCCTCAGATCCCAGTTCCCCTACGCTTTCTGTAAAGCCTGCTCTGGTGGCTTTGTGGACTAATGTATCTACTGTAGGGGTCTGTGTTCGACCTCATGGTCACAGGTTCAAATCCTGATTGGTCCTCTCAGCCTTTCATCTTTCTGAGGTCGATCAAATGAGTACCATTGAGTTGGGCAACAATAAACATGTGTCATTCAGTGCCAAGATACCCTTGGGTGTCAACATTCCCACCCGCAGTGCTGGTCATACACTGGAACTGATTCTGGTTAACTCGATGACTGTCGAGATGAAACTAGCGGGGAATCTTCGTTGGTCGGACCATAGTTTCATCCCTTTTAATGTTGTTACTTCCTCTTCTCCAGAATCTCAAAGATCCATGAAGACGTTGTCCAGACCGTGGTATAAAATCACTCAGTCTCCCTTTCTGGAGTCTGTCCAGTCCTTTTCCTGTTTAGAACGTGACATGTCCTGCTTCAATGGTTGGATTTCGAATGCGTTTGATACCATTGCGCCTTGCAAAGCGAACCCCTCAAAGAAGCTTACGCCCTCTGCACCACCGCTCTCTGATTCCTTTAAGGAGGAGAAACCCCTATGTAATAAACTGGAAAGGCAATGGAGATTGAATGATGACATGGGTGCAAAAGTGGTTTATCAGGCAGCTCTTAAAAGAACATCATGTGTCCATCCGGTGGGCTCAAAAACCAACGCTTGCCCTGGCCATTTCAGAAGCATCGGACCTTCCGCGGGAACTGTTCAAAGTAGTGAAGTATTTTCTGTCCCCCGCGGCTACTAAAAACACTCTCACCCCCTTGGATGTCTGTGAGGCCCTCTCTGGCTTCTCTCATAGGAGAATTCAAGCCATTTATGAACAGTTTCCGGTTCAGAATAGCACTATTCTAGCATTACCGTCTGACACTTTTTCAGGGCCACTATTATCCAGTTTTAACCCTATTTCACTTGAGGAATCAGCAAGTGAGGTTGCAAAGTGTAAGTCAGGCCCCCTCTCGACCCCTGCCCTCCTGCCATTCTCAATGTTGCCTCACCAGTGGTGAACCCCTGGCTGGACAGGCTGCATCATGAATCCCTTGACCAGGCGCTGGTTCCCGCCATCTTGAAACAAGCTCTTCTGCCTCCCTTGCTGAAGAAGCCTTCTGCTGACCCCAGGGTCTTTGACAAAGTTCCACCTATCTCTCTCCTGCCCACAGCTGCTAAACGTCTGGAGTAGTATATAGCTAAATTTCTTGACTCAAACCACTTGCTCCACAACTCCCAATCAGGGTTCCGTGCTGGATATGGCACAGAGACTACCCTCCTTGAAGTCTCGGAATACATTAAAGCTAACCTTGATTTAAATACTCCCCTCATGGTGATGCCTTTGGCTCTCTCCACGGCATTCGTCACGGCCTCCCTTGCTTCTTTGCTGGAGAGACTGGACGTGATCGGTGTCAGAGGTCGAGCCCAATGCTGGTTTTAATCCTTCATTAGCAGGCGATACAAGGCTGTTTTCCTTCCCCCCCCCCTTTTACTTCTGAGGCTAAACCCCTGGTTGGCGGAGTTCCACGGGGTTCGGCTCTCAGCCCAGCATGTTGTAGTGTTTATCAAGAGCCTCTGGGTAAGTTTGTTGCATCATGGGGTGTCAGAGTTATATCCTACGCAGACGATACTCAACTCCTGGCTTTTGAGGAAAACA
The DNA here is from genome assembly GCF_964204655.1 of Triturus cristatus. Lineage (NCBI taxonomy): Eukaryota > Metazoa > Chordata > Amphibia > Caudata > Salamandridae > Triturus > Triturus cristatus. The sequence continues at coordinate 1,173,491,548 of NC_140594.1, forward strand.
TGCCCGCCCCTTGACTCCTTCATCTCTGCCAGAAATCAGTTGTAGACTGGATGAGCCGTAACTCAAGAAAAATGGGGGGAGTAAGAGGACACACTGGGTTTGGCTTCCTCTACGCGTAACTAATTCCAAAAAGAAAAACCCAGTTCAGTTAAGTTCGAGTACCTCCGCACTGAAGAAAAACGAAGGTTTTTCTTGTAAAACCCTCACCCACCAAGGATTCCCCTTGGTGGCATACTTCATCATCGGGTCCATCCCGTTCCGCTTGGGATCGGGGCGTGCTACGACCTACGAGGGAGCACTTTCTGTTGTTATATACAATCATAACGAAGTTAGTCTAACAAGGAGGGGAGTGGGGATTGTTGGTGTATAGTATAAAAATGCCTGGCTGGTAGGAGTCCCGTAATTTATTTTAACCTATAGTCGGTATTGTTAAAAAATAGGGGTTGTTTTCGGGTAAGAGATGTGTAATGGATCTATTCTCCTAAAAACCTTTGTTTTTCTTCAGTGGAGAGTTACTTGAATTCAACTGAACTGGGCTTTTCTTTTTGGAATTAGTTGAGACGTAACTCAGACAAGACCGAGGTTCTCTTTTTCGGTACTAAGTCTTCCCCCTCACCCAGTCTTTGGTGGCCATCGGAGCTCGGGGACTCCCTAGCCCTGCTCCTATGATTAGAAACCCGGGGGTGAAATTTGACTCAGGCGTGACCTTTGAGCCCAAGGTTATCCTCTTCCTGGTTTTTCACCCTGAGGTCTTTTTTTTTTGATAATCAATTTAATTGAGTTTTGACTGTAACAAGAAAAACAGCAGCATTCAGGACTACATCTTAAAAGGTAAGACCAAGGCAAAAACACTTCACATTGGCATTAAAGGATAGACACACCAAAGTCCAGTATCGGCATATCCACTTTCAATTTGGAGATCAAATCAATCCACATTAGTCGTCTAGCACTCCAACCCATTTGCCCCACATTTGGCGAAATTTCTTAGGACATCCCCTGGCCACATAAAGAGGCCGCTCCTGCGCAGCACACCAGTCCACCCCCCTGCACCAGGGCGCCAATGTGGGCGTGGTGGTATTCAACCAGTGAGCAGCAATGTCCCTCTTGGCTACCACCAGTGCTGTATTAAGGAAGAGTTTCTCCGCCCTGTTGCCATCTAGCCCCTCTGTAATGCCCAGGAGAACACGTGTAGGATCAAGCGGAACCTCCCAGCCCAAGACCTCCTTGAGTGCTCCTGTTAAGGACTCCCAGTACCTCTGTATCGCAGGGCAAACCCATGCCATGTGATAGAAGTCTGCATGTGCGTGGGGGCAGCGGGGACAGAGGGCATCAGGACGAAGCCCCATGCGGTGGAGACGCCGCGGTGTAAGATAGGCAGCGTGTAGGAAGTATATTTGGACCAGCCGAAGCCTCGCTGGGACCGCAATTGTTCTAGGGGCCATCAGGGCGTCCCTCCAGTCAGCGTCCTCTAGAGTCCCAAGACAGCGCTCCCATTTGTCCCGGAGTTGAGAGAGGGAGTTGGGGGTATTGTTGGTGAGTGAGCGATAAATTCGGGAGATCCCCCCTCTTACCAAATCACCGGTCAAGACCTGAGCTTCAGGTGGACTATACTCGGGCAAGGAAGTGCCATCTGGGACATAGGAGCGGAGGGCAAGGCACCGCTGCAAATATCGGAAAAATTGAGAGGAGAGGAGGGAGTGTCTGGCCTGCAATTCCTGAAAGGAGCGTCGATGGGTACCACTCCAGACATCGCCCAGCAGGGAGATCCCGATGAGGTCCCAGGGCCCGGACCCTGACAAGGAAGCAACCTCTCGGAGCCTGGTACCGTACCACAAGGGGGTATCACCCTGAGGTCTTCAATAAGGATGCTGTACCATATCCCAATAGAGCATCGCAAAACGATCGGCCATGCCATAATAACAACTAGGCTGGACTACTCCAACAGTCGGTAGCTGGGCCTTCCCCCCTTTTTGATTCAGCGCCTCCAGACCATTCACAACGTCGTTGCCTGGCTGATCTTTTAGATCCCACAGCGAACGTCAGCATCAGGTCACTTACGTGCCATTCATTGGCTTCCGGTCACTAAGAGATTCCAGTGCAAAACTCTGATCTTAGCCTTTGGGGACCACACCCATAAGGGTCCTCTTTTCCTCAGAAGCCATTTCAAACTCTACTCACAGGAGAGAGTTGTGAGAACTAATAATCGCAAACTTTTGCACACCTCCCGCATTCATGGGGCCAGAAGTGGAGGCCGATCTCTCACCTTTCTGACAAGGACGCTGTGGAATGCTCCTTCCTCTTAACCTGAGAGATATCACATCTGGAGCTGCTTTCAGAAAGTCCTTAAAAATGTTTCTTTTTTTATGCGTGTTAAGGCAGCAGTTACCCCCTTTCTGCTCCCTTCTTTGGGCGATCTGTGCCGCTAGCGCCGGAATGCCTCCTTGTAGGTATCTGTGCGCTCTACAAATGAGACTGTTGTGTTGGTGGTGAACGTGTGCTTTACACATACACGTTATGTATTGTTTCCACACCCCGAGCCTGTCTGTTGCCCCCCCCTGCTCCCTGTCCGATTTTAAATTTTCAAACACTCCTCACACTCCCAAGCGTCTCGTTGGTCCCCGGTGTGACTGCATCTGTTCCTCACTCCTGACCCCGCGACGGCCACTGCTCAAAAGCGTTCACTTTTTAAACCTCCCTCTGCCCGTTTCACTGTTGCTCCCACACCCCTCCCTCCACCCGTTTCACTGTTGCTCCCACACCCCTCCCTCCACCCGTTTCACTGCTGTTCCCACACCCCTCCCTCCACCCGTTTCACTGTTGCTCCCACACCCCTCCCTCCACCCGTTTCACTGTTGCTCCCACACCCCTCCCTCCGCCCGTTTCACTGTTGCTCCCACACCCCTCCCTCCACCTGTTTCACTGTTGCTCCCACACCCCTCCCTCCGCCCGTTTCACTGTTGCTCCTCACCCCTCCCTCCACCCGTTTCACTGTTGCTCCCACACCCCTCCCTCCACCCATTTCCCTGTTGCTCCCACACCCCTCCCTCCACCCGTTTCACTGTTGCTCCCCCACCCCTCCCTCTGCCCGTTTCACTGTTGCTCCCACACCCCTCCCTCCACCCATTTCACTGTTGCTCCCACACCCCTCCCTCCACCGTTTCACTGTTGCTCCTCACCCCTCCCTCCGCCTGTTTCACTGTTGCTCCCACACCCCTCCCTCCGACCTTTCCCTGTTGCTCCCACACCCCTCCCTCCATAGTGTTTGCATTTTCTTTTTAAGGGTGATAGGCAGCTGCAATCTGCTGCCGCGCTGCTCCTTGTTAAAAGAGCATTAGTAAAAAGCCAGTAGGTCCTCATGAGCATTCAACAGGTGAGACCTATTGTCTTTGCCAATGCTTGATAATATTATTTTGTTTCCTTACATTATGGAATTTCGGCCTACACCCTATCGGGATGCCTACAGACTAGCAATGTAGCTGAGTGGGCGAATCACCTGCTGCATACAAGTGTGGGTGTCATGCAGGTCGCAGGCTGAATTCTGGGGTGTCAACTCAGCCTTTCAGCTTTGGAGCCCAATCAAACGACCATCATCGACTTTGGGTAACAACCCATAACTGTTTACAGTGCTTGGAAGCTGCAAGCCAGTGACAGGAAGCACTATGCCTACACGCTTTGCTATAATCCATTATTATGCCAGAGTTGGAGCATAAAGAGAAACACGTGCGAAATGAAAACACTTATTTTGATGTTATAATGCAATTTATTTCGGTAGCCTCGGAGTAGACACGTGCATTTCAATAACATTATAATATTGGAGTATTTGCAGCATTTCTGGGTTTACCTTGAAGCAAGAAAAAACAGAGGAAACGGATAGTTAATAGACGCAAGGGGATTATTACATGTCTTTTTAATTGGCAATACTCAAGCTTAACCAGTAATTGGGGTCTCTCTGCAGGGCCTGTTTACTATCAATAAAAATAGATAAAAGGCTTCAATATTAATTAGGGGTCTCTCTGCAGGGCCTGTTTACTTATAATAAATAGAGATGAAAGACTTCACCTTTTGCTGGGCCCACTTAATAATCACTGAAAATCGAGGTCCTTTGATGTGTGGAGTTCAGTCCTCCCCCTGAAGAGGAGTTCTATTGTTCAACTAGGCATGCGGCCACTTGCAGGTCTCTGCCAGGAACCTCTTTAAAACTCAACAACGCGGCCTTGTTAACCCCTGCCGTGCTGGAAGAAAGGGGTCAGGTCTGGAACAAGGCCCGTTTAGATTCTGTAAAAGGATGTGAATGGGACAGTTCTGTCCATATTTGAGCTTCTGACCATTCCTGCTGTATCCCTGAATCATGTGCCCTAGGAAGTGACTGCGAGAGCTTTGTGTGGGAGATGGACGCACACTGGAATTGTTAAACTGTGCCCTGTCTGCAGGATGCCATTTTTTCCTTTCTGGGCTCTCTTTTTACAAATCATTTTATCAGGTGCTTTACTACAAGTCCACAGATGTCACCTGGCCCCACTTCGTGAGAGTGACTTTCACCCAGCACTGGATGTTTCGCCAATAGAATGAAACAACTGAGCATGCTGGGACTGGTCAGACAATACTTCTATTGCTAGATGTGAAACTACGAGTCCCAGCATGCTTAGCACTGTTGGCTATGACGTGCAGCATTCGACAGTAACTCCCAGAAGGTGTTAAATGCCACCTCAGGACTGGAAGGAAACACAGTGTCCTACTGACATGGGACCACCTCCTACCCTCGGATGAGCATGGGTGGACTACTGATGCGTACCAGCTTACGGCATCACTTACCACTGCATTAAAAGAGGGAGTAATGCTGTGCTGAGGACGTGGATGTGACAGGTAGTGCTGGTGCTGGCATGAAGTAGTCCCAGAAGCAGCACAAGAGACAGCAGGTTGCTGAATGGGCTTTGTTATGTTATTTTAACTTTACTTGCTATAGCGCTATGATTTACACCCATAGGAGTATCTCGGCGCTACGCTAGGCACATAACGTACAGTGGATCTGCACCTAGGGAAGGGTACCTGCTTGAGCCTACAACAGGGTGGCGCATTGCCTCATGTTGGCTTGCGTAGGTCCTAGAGTGGGTGAGGTTGGACTTTGAGGCAGGGCAGCATAGGGGCTCATGGTGGCTGGTGTGGGTTCTAGAGAGGGAATCTTTGAGATGTAGGACAGGGTGGGACTGGGTGGCATAGCGGCTGATAGTGAATGGAATAAGTTCCAGAGTGGCTAGAGTAGCGCTTCGGAGCAGGGTCGCATAGGGGTTCATGTTGGCTGGCGTAGCTTCTAGAGTGGGGTACAGCTGGACCTAGGCTCAGGGTGGGATTGGGTGGTATAGTGGCTGGTGGAGAACCTAGAATGAAATATCATATGGGCCTAAGGGCGGGATGGCACAGATGGCATAGGGGCTCTTGGCAGTCAGTAAAGGTTCTAGAGTGGATACAGTGGTGATCTAGGCTCAGTGTGGCATAGGGGCGCATGCTGGCTGGTGTATGTTCTAGAGTGGAATAGTGCGTGCGTCTAGGGTAGGATGGCGGCTACTGTTGGTTCTAAGATGTGACTAACACAGAGGTCTCAAGTTCTTGCCAGTCAGGTCTAAGTGGATCCAAATCAGAAGTTGCCCCAGTTAAGGCTCGAGCAGCTCTGAGATCTTAAGTTGTTCTGTAAAGTGTGAGTTGCTCTGAGACTCCATCCTGTTTAGGTAAAGTGTAAGTATCTCCGAGATCTCAGCTTTTGTACTAAAGTGTGAGTTGCTCTGAGACCTCATCCTGTTTAGGTAAAGTGTAAGTAGATCTTAGATCTCAGCTTATTCATGTCAAGTGTTAGTAGTTGTGGTATCTTCGCTTGTTTATGTAAAGTGTTTGCAGCTCTGAGACCTTAAGTTGTGTACTAAATGTGAGTAGTTCTAAGATCTCAGTTTGCTTAGGTAAAGTGTGAGTAGCTCTGAGACCTTAAGTTGTTTACTAAAGTGTGAGTAGTTCTGAAATCTGAGCTTACTTAGCTAAGGTATGAGTAGTTCTGAGACCTTAAGTTGTTAAGTTTGAGCAGCTCTGAGATCTCAGCTTGTTTTGGTAAAGTGTGAGTAGCTCTGAGACCTTAAGTTCTTTACTAAAGTGTGAGTAGTTTTGAGACCTCAGCTTGTTTGTGTAAAGTGTGAGTAGCTCTGAGACCTTAAGTTGTTTACTAACGTGCGAGTAGTTCTGAAATCTCAGCTTACTTAGGTAAAGTGTGAGTAGTTATGAAATCTCAGCTGACCTAGGTAAGGTATGAGTAGTTCTGAGACCTTAAGTTGTTAAGTGTGAGCAGCTCTGAGATCTTAGCTTGTTTTGGTAAAGTGTGAGTAGCTCTGAGACCTTAAGTTCTTTACTAACGTGCGAGTAGTTCTGAAATCTCAGCTTACTTAGGTAAAGTGTGAGTAGTTATGAAATCTCAGCTGACCTAGGTAAGGTATGAGTAGTTCTGAGACCTTAAGTTGTTAAGTGTGAGCAGCTGGAGCATAAGAACTATTTCAAACTATTTAAAATTAAATACAGATAAGACCAAGGTCATGGAAATGGAAATAGTCCTCCAACTGGTATCAATTATGGTGGCCAGCAGTGGCAGGAGTCTGTCCTGTCCCTGCAACCAGAATGAGAAACCTTGGTTCTTTATGTGATGCTCAGATCCACTTTTCAGGGCAGATCAATCAGGTGACATCAGCGTACTATTTCCTTTTAAATATGATGAGTTGAAGGCTTCCGTTTCTACCTATGGACCAGTGGAGGCTCTTATTCTCTCCCGCCTAGACTATGGTAACGCCCTGTACCACGGCGTTGATAAACATCGGCTGTCCAGACTGCAATCCCCACAGAATGGGCAGCGCCGACCCTGCGAAATATTCCAAAATATAGTCACATTTCTGGCGCCATCAGAAATCTTCACTGGCTTCCAGTTAAGCAGCGAACTGAGTGTGAGGCACTATGCCTGGTTCATAAAGCCCTATTTGGCGGGGGGGGGGGCGGTGCCCTGACTACCATAAATTATTCCAATCGCATGCCCCTCCCCCCCCTGCCCCCCCCCCTCGCCGGCTGTTAAGATCTGCCAATAAAGCTCTGGTCGATGTTCCAAGAGTTCAGAAGACCAGATGGGGAGGCAGATGTCTCTCACTTCTGTATTCTAAGCTCTGGAATGAGCTGCTTTTATCCTCTAGAGCCCAGCTTAGGAGCCAGGTTAAAACCTGGCTTTTCCCTCCCCAGTGGTGACCAGGCTCCTCCTGACCTCTGGGCCTTCTTGCTTTCTCCAGCGCCAAGACGCCTCAGCATACGTGCGCTTGATAAGCCCTTTACTTACTTACTTACTTACCTGCTCCTAATTTTAATTAAAGATTGCAAGCACTTCTCGGCATCGGTGCAATAATTGTAACCAGAAAGTGGCAGCACTTCAAGGCAGAGGTGTAACACTTGTAACCGGAGGGGGCCAGTTCTACTAGGCAGAGGTGTACTGCCTGTAATTGGAGAGTGCCAGCACTTCTAGGCAGAGGTGTAACGCTTGTAACTGGAGAGTGCCAGCACTTCTAGGCAGCGGTGTACTGCCTGTAATTGGAGAGTGCCAGCACTTCTAGGCAGAGGTGTACTGCCTGTAATTGGAGAGTGCCAGCACTTCTAGGCAGAGGTGTAACGCTTGTAACTGGAGAGTGCCAGCACTTCTAGGCAGAGGTGTACTGCCTGTAATTGGAGAGTGCCAGCACTTCTAGGCAGAGGTGTAACGGTTGTAACCGGAGAGTGCCAGCACTTGTCAGCAGAGGTGTAACGCCTGTAACTGGAGAGTGTCAGCACTTCTAAGCAGAGGTGCAAAGCTTAAAATGGGACAGTGCCCGCATGATTTGTGCTGTAAAGTGTGTGTCCTAAGTGGGCAGAGGTCGGAAAGACAGATGGTTGGCAATCTGCTGGGATGGGGGTTGTTACTGTCATCCCACATACAATTGTCATTATGAGATGTCAAGAGGCGGTCATCGTATGTAGATAGCCAGGACCTGCAGTGTTGAAGTAAGTTAAAGTTCTCCGTTGGCCAGTGGCTGCCACAGAACTCTTCAGTTATTCCAAGCCTGTTCGGATGGTGATGGGGGGGTCATTGCTGTGGACTGGTACAGTAATGGGTTAAGAACATGACCTGTAGAAAATCTATCTTATGGGAGTGTAAGAAGGTCAAGCAGCAGAAAGGAGTAATTAAGAAAACTCTTTAAACTCCAATCTGGTGCCGACTGTGAGTATTATGGTGTTAGTATTGTTGAGAAACAGAAGAAATATATAAACATTGACATCCCTAAACAATACATAGGCTACACACTGGCCAGCCCTTCATAACACTCCTGGACATAGAAAGTTCTCGGCTGGTTTGGCTGTTTCATATCCGTGGACTGTTGATTGTACCTTATGGAGCATTTATTAACCGGGTACCATCCCAGGGCTGTGGAATAATGTGGGTATCTTAGAAATTGTCGTGTTGTCACCTCTCTTCTAAAGTGTAAATGCTCCTGGACGCTTCAGATCTTGGCTGGTGGTGACCTCCAGAGCTCGGCAGCTTCTACTTAGAAAGCGATGCCTCCTATGGATGCGGTGGGATGGTGATCTGTGGTGCAAGCCTGTGTTTTGTTTACATTGTTTGAGTTGTAGGTATAGCAGTCCTTTTCCTTGAGCGGCTCCGTGGACAATGCAGAGCGCCTCGAACATCGCTCGTTGCGCTATAGAGAGCCAGTGGAGTGACTGCAGGACGGGAGCCGTGTGTCTCTTGTGACTGCGTTTTGGAAGAGTTGTATTTTGTGTGGGAGGAAACTGTGAGTGAGTGTACAGGCTTTGGGCATCGTCAAGCTCAGAGTGTGAGGGTTTTTAGTCAAGCTCAGAGTGTGAGGGCTGCTTGTAGCTTTTCATCAGGCATGAATTCAGCATGAACCTGAGGGAATGTGTCTTTTCTTTCAAGTGTGACTCTCCCCTCATGAAAGCAGAGATCAGGAGAAAGAAGAGGGGAGGCCAGCCTGGGCGTGAGTGTCCAGCCGGCAGTGGTAGCACACCCTGTCCTCAGGGGATGGGGGCACCCAGTATCAGCGGAGCGGCCCTTGAGGCTGCCCACAGGACACTTAGAAAACATGGTGTTTGATCAGACACACGAAGGGCAGAACCAGCTCAGGGGTGCGCATCTGTACAGATGCTGAGTGAGCTGACGAGGGGCCCATGAATGCAGCTCTCTTATGGGGGAGTCTGCCTTGGATTGCAGACCTGTGTTCATGGGAGCTTTGCACCTGTGTATGTTGCATTTACTCTCACTTTACTTACTGGACTATTCATGCTGAAAGATGTGCCCCCCATTTTTAACACTTAAAGGGGCATCAGGGCATGCTCCATTGGCAGGAATTGAGGGGCGGGGTCATTCTAATTAGGATGCTACTTGATATGCAAGGGACACTACACTTCCCTTTTCTTTTGAAGTGGAGGACACAGTGCTACGAAACAAAACCTGGCATTGACTGCAGGATTCCTCGTTTTTTAAAGGGTTTTATTTGTGATCACCTGATCCCTCTTTCTAAGCACAAAGGTGAAGGGATGGTTTGGAAATCTTGTTCTTGTGTTCACAAGAAACATCAAAAGTTGTCCTCAGATGAGTGTACTTGGTTTTAAGACCCCAGTGGGAGCAGCAGAGGGCAGACAGGGCTCACTGGGCTGTTTGCCTTATTTCCTGGGATGCTTTTGCCACCTCTGAGGCCAGAGGTCACAGGGAGTCAGCCAGCAGTGCCCACCTCTAAATGACGTCCATACACCTTGGACAATTATGGGTGTGATGGGGGTCCCCACAGCCCCAGTAGTGCAAGGGGCCCCCAGTCTGTCTTATTTTCGAGGGCCCCCCTCACCCTGTGAGCCCTGCCACTGAATGCCTTGCCGAATTCGTGCAATGACATGGAATAAGAAATAGTTAAAGGCTTGGGAAAGCCACTCTGTTTTATGGTGCAGGCCCCTGCAGTGTAGGGGGGGCCCAACCGTTCAGGCCCCCCCCCCCATTTAGCCCAAGACAAATGCATTTCTGTGCGATCTGTGAGACACTGGGGTCCCTCGTTACATTCTGGGGGGAGGGGGGGGGTCGCCATCATTTTGCTTGCGTCACTGTGCACAATGATGCACGAATGCCCTACACCAGCATCAGAATCAGTGAAACTGGCAGGTAATGAGACCTTAAATATGGATAAACCATACGACTGATTATTAACATTCTGGGAGAAGTTTTGTCAGCCTTGGAGCCTCTCTCCTCCTCTTCCAGAGAGGGTTGGGTGTGGCACGGCTCATCTCTGAGTTTTTAACCACAGAAACCCTGCCTGTGCTGACCCGCACAGACATGCCGAGGATCACATGGTGCGTGCCTTTCCTCAACGGTTTTGCCACTGCAGACGTGTTGTTTTTTGCCCGCGTGTTTTGTGGTTCATCGAGAACCTGCAGCTGTCTTCTGTGAGGTGGAAGCTGCTCAAAACCGGTTTCATGACGTCACGGAGCGGCGGCACCATCTACAGAGAGACAAAATTAGAAGCATGGTGGGAATTAATGAATTATTCAAGGCAGCGGAGCAGGGGCGTCTACAACGAAGGCACGAGGTCGGGAGTATATGAACAAATGAAGGTTTAGATTCCACCACCTTTGAGGAAAGGCGGAGCCCTGCTGTTCATACTCACTAAGTTCAAAAGCAAATGTGTCTGCAGCGCCCTCGCCCGAAGGCGTGTTTTCCCGGTATAATTTGGACATGTTCAGCTCTGAATCTAAAACAGCTGCCACACCCAAGACAGCCGGCAGCCATTTTGTTGAATTTTCTCTTGCCTCCTGCGGAAGAAAGCAAAACAGATAGAGGCATCTAGGCGCAGATTTACAAGCCCCAGCGACACTTTTACGCCGCAGTGACGTCACTTTTGTGATGCAGCGGCGTCGTAAACAATGCGCCACGTTGCGACACATTTACAATGTGACGCATCTAGGGAGATGTCACGTTGTAAGCTCTGCGCTACATTATACCTGCGTCAGGTATAATGTATGCAGGGTGGGTGTCCCGACGCAAGAAAGCCTCGTAAAAGTGACGCAGTGAAATCTACAAGACTTTACTACGTCACATCTATGACACCACTGCGTCAAAACCTTACGCCTGTTTGAAGCAAGTGTAAGGAGTGACGCAGCATAATAGGAATAGGCCTTCCTAAGCATTGCTGGAGTTGCGTTGTGCTTGCGACAGAACACCAGCAATGCCTTGTCTTTACGCCAACAGATGCGTCACACATCTGTCAATCCTTGCGCATTGGTGGGGTGCATTGTAAATGTGACGTACCAATGGTGGCGCAAGGTTTTCTTTGCGTGACAACCATGAGGAAAAATTAAATAAATAATGAATTTTCCCTTGTCGTCGTCTATCAAAATCCCCAACGCCCCACCACTCTTACATGCATGGGCCGCGGCTGTTTAACCCCTTCCATGCTCAGGACGGCTCCCGGCCGTCATGAGTCACGGTAGTCGTGTGCTCATGACGGCCGGGAGCCGTCCGACCGTTGCCGCTCTGCCCACGCGCGGCAAATTCCCCGCCTGTGCGGGCGAAGTAATTAGTGGGCGGAGTTCGGACGGCTCCCGGCCGTCATGAGCACACGCCCACCGTGATTTATGATGGCCGGGAGCCGTCCTGAGCACCTGAGCGCCACGTCATGTCCAGCCCAGCCCCCCTCGCACCGCGGCGGAATTTGCCCCGCATGGAAGGGGTTAAAAAAAGGAAAGCGTGAGTCTCCTGCTAAAACTGAGTGACTGACACGCATCAACCAGCATGATTTCAGCTTTATTTTAGCTCTCTCCCGCCTGAAATTGCCTGTAGTTCAATATGTCAGTGAGGAAAAATACATTCCCCGATTTGTTTTTCAAAGTTTCTCAATTTACAGTTTTAAATGTTGGCATCTATAGAGTCCCACCCGCCACGCGGCTACAGATGCTTGTGAAGAATGCAGCAGGGCGCTGCAGTCACCTGTATTTGAGTCAACAGAGTGGCGTCCCGACCAGCCATGTGTGCTCGCCGCTACGAAGGCGTTGCCTGGGGGGGCTGATAGCATTTAATAAGGAGGGGAAACAACCGTTACAACGCATGCCATTACTCTGCATTTTTTACATCGCAAAAACTTTTACAATGCAGGGCTTTACACCGCGAACTGTTATAACGCATTCCCCAAAGGAACGCCCCTGTGGAGTTAGAATAGTCATTGCGTTGGAATGGGGAATGCGTTGTAACGGAATACGTTGGAAAGCCCTGCACTGTAAAAGATTTTGCGGTGTAAAATGCGGGGTAGTGGCATGCAGAGGGAAAGCAAGCGTTGTAACGTCGTACAAGCGATAAGGAGCTTTGGGGTACAGCCTCCCATGCACTGCAGCTGCTCCTGCCGCCATGCGCCACTGTCCCTCCTTATGTTGGGACAGCGCTGCTTCAAGGAGAGCTCTGGCAGAATGCAAGTCCCTAACTAGACAGCAGCGGTTGCCACACAATAAAAGTGAAGGGGGGGGAGGCGCGATGAGTAATTGAGGGTAAAAATATTATTTTTTAAAAACCAAACCTCTCGCTGCCCCGACGCCGATGGCCGCCTTGGCGCTTCACTCTTGGCAGCCTCTGGTAAGGCACAGGGTCAACATACAATCCAGACGCTGCTCTCATGCTATGAGCGCAGCGCCAGGGTTGGCCTGGGCGGCCTGTTCTGCTGCTCAGACACTGCATGGAAGCCTGCGGCTTTTCTCCAATCCGACTGTGAACACAGCTGGGTTGGAGAAATACAAGTGAACATATCTGTTTGTCCAGCCTAAGACAGCCGGCTAAACTTGCATGCGCACTTCTAAGTGCCCACCACTCCCGCCTGTCATGGCCAGAGCCCGTCACAGAAAAATAAAATGATATTATTGTTTTCATATCATTTAATTTTTCTGTGACTGAGTGACCAGTGGAGCGACGCCCCTCCGCCATTACGGAAGGTTCGCCACTGTAATGAGACCGAACCCAGCTTCGCCAGCCCTTCCGGGACATTGACCTGCACGGCTGCCAGGAGGGTGAGGAGGGAGGGCGGTCTTGTGTCGATTCACCTTTTCTGCCTCAACTCGAATCTTCTTTAGATCGACATGTCTGAAAACAATGACTACCTCACACTCACATTAATAATGCCAAGAAACAGATGAGTATAAGAGAGCTCTACAAAGTTCCATCAATACATAGCATATGTATAGGGGTTACTTCTGGCCTCTACTTGAGTCCCGTACTTGAACTCGACCTAAACTTTGCTTCTTCGTTACTGCTACGAGGAGCAACCAGTGCTTAATTTGAGCCGATGGTTTCCAGTGCTCGGCACCAGCACTTAATTGTCAGCACCGGCTTTAGTGACAGTCCACCACATGGTGGCGCTGTCTGTATAATTTTGAGAAGAGCACAACAAAAGTGTTTAACAAGTCAATATACATTACGAAAGAATAATATCTGCCTCTCACGCCATTGTAATTGCGTTGGTGTATTGGAATAGTCTGAATTGTTGCGCTTGTAGGAGTGCGATGGTTTGTAGTTGTGTTGCTTCTGTCATTGGCAGCTCTGGTAGGGCAATGAGTGGTGCAGGCTGGAGGGCACTGTTGCTTAATTTTTTAATACAAATTAATCACTGGGAACAACACCCCTATACCTTCCCATCCAGTTGACGCACTCATTTTTTTTAGTTTATGATTTTGGTGGCTGGGTGGGGATCACCCCTCTGTAACAGACCCTCTTCTGTTTTGTTGAAGTATTTCATGATTTTTTTATAAAAACTGATTGCTCGACTAGATTTGAACTGCAGGTGTTTGAAATAACGGCAGCAGGAGAAGTGCTCTTGCGATGTTTTATTTTAGAAGTGTTGGGGTTGTGGGGCAGCCGGTGACAGAGTCTGCGGGTAAGGGCCTAACACCACTTCACCTTGCACTTAGCCCGTATTCAAGAGATGGCAGCCCTGCCAAGTGTCACTCATTGAGGGTTAGACTAACTCATTCTGTGGATGGCTTCACAGGGAGAGGAGCTATCCACATAGAAGGAAACAGACTCTCTCCATGGGAGAAGCTTGGGCAGTACCGAGTGCATGCCCTAAAGATTCATTGCAGGGGAATGGTCGGTGCCCTCCCACTATGAAGATTCAGAGGTGAGCATCTCATCTGGAGATGGGGAAAAAGACCAACAGAGGGACTAGTGGAGATGGAGGGAAGGACCAGCAGAGTGACTAGTGGAGACTGAGGGAAGGACCAACAAAGGGACTAGTGGAGATGGAAGGAAGGACCAGCAGAGTGACTAGTGGAGACTGAGGGAAGGACCAGCAGAGGGACTAGTGGAGATGAAGGGAAGGACCTGCAGAGGGACTAGTGGAGACTGAGGGAAGGATCAGCAGAGGGACTAGCGGAGACAGAGAGAAGGACCAACAGAGGGACTACCAACAGGGAAGGACCAGCAGAGGGACTAGTGGAGACTGGGGGAAGGACCAGCAGAGTGATTAGTGGAGACAGAGAGAAGGACCAGCAGAGGGACTAGTGGAGATGGAGGGAAGGCCCAGCAGAGTGACTAGTGGAGACTGAGGGAAGGACCAACAGAGGGACTAGTGGAGACTGAGGGAAGGACCAGCAGAGGGACGGACCAGCAGAGGGACTAGTGGAGATGGAAGGAAGGACCAGCAGAGGGACTAGTGGGGATGGAGGGAAGGACCACAGTGGGACTAGTGGGAATGGAGGGGAGGACCACAGAGGGACTAGTGGGGATGGAAGAAAGGACCACAGAGGGACTAGTGGAGATGGAAGGAAGGACCAGCAGAGGGACTAGTGGAGATGGAGGGAAGGACCACAGAGGGACTAGTGGAGATGGAGGGAAGGACCAGCAGATGGACTAGTGGGGATGGAGGGAAGGACTATTGAGGGACTAGCGGAGACAGAGAAAAGGACCAGCAGAGGGACTAGTGGAGATGGAGGAAAGAACCACAGAGGGACTAGTGGGAATGGAGGGGAGGACCACAGAGGGACTAGTGGGGATGGAGGGAAGGACCAGCAGAGGGACTAGGGGAGATGGAGGGAAGGACCACAGAGGGACTAGTGGAGACTGAGGGAAGGACTAGTAGAGGGACTAATGGAGATGGAAGGAAGGACCAGCAGGGGGGCTAGCGAATATGGAGGGAAGGAACAGCAGAGGGACTAGTGGAGATGAAAAGAAGGACCAACAGAGGGAGAAGTGGAGATGGAGGGAGGGACCAGCAGAGGGACTAGTGACGATGGGGGGTAAGGACCAGTGGAGGGATTAGTGGAGACCAAGGGAAGGACCAGCAGGGGGACTAGTGGAGATGGAGGGAAGGACCAGCAGAGGGACTAGTGGAGATGAAAAGAAGGACCAACAGAGGGACTAGTGGAGATGGAGGGAAGGACCACAGAGGGGCTAGTGGAGACTGAGGGAAGGACTAGTAGAGGGACTAGTGGAGATGGAGGGAGGGACCAACAGTAGGTCCAGCAGCACAGACTGTACATCTGGACCTAGAGGAAGGTAATCTCTGAACCCCATGGCTTTGCAGCTGCTTTGACTGTCTTCTTTGCTCTCCCAGCGCTGTTGTTGTATCTGCTTATCTGCTTGGAAGTGTACAACGTGCAAGGCATCATGAGGTATTAACACTCCCTGAGCAACACTGTAGGGTCAGAAGCTCTGCTGTGGAATAATGACCATTCAAGGTTTATTGTCGACCTCAGCTTCGTTGCTTGTTAGTGATGCGACTGTCACTCCAGAGCGAGCGGATCCATTTCATGGAAGTCCATTTAGGATGTGAACTGGGGGAGTCAGTTCTGATTGTGTCACTTAAGTCGAGTGGCACTGAAGGATATAATGGTCTCAAGCAGAATTATTTCATCCATGCATGTGAACCTCTTTTAAAACTGCTCGTAATGCCTGGTGCTGTGTTGCAAACCCGATCAAATGCCAAATGTTGCATAAGGTGAATGACTGCAAGAAAGTGCATTAGTACAATTCGAAAAACGCCCAAATAATCCTCTGAAAATATTAGGTATGTAATATTTACCCTCTGCACATGACACAGTTGTTTCTGAAGTGTGCAAGCAGTTGCTTTCTCCTCCCAGCCCCAGATCCCCTCGCCACTGCTTGAAAGTTTATCAAGTTTGCTATTTTCCATATGTACTATCTATTCGCAAGAAAAGTGTCACTCAGAGTGTCACACATAAGGCAAAGAATGTCACACATAAGCACAGTGACAACATCGAAACGTGACACATAAGCAATCCGAAAACATGGCAGCTTGAGAAATGGACAGCGTAAGCGCCTGGAAGCGGTCTCCCTTAAAACTATTGGTGATGGGCTTTGCCACAAGCACTGAGTGAGTGAGGAAACCCCGTTAGTCAAGAGGACGAAAAGTTATTCCCAGACAGCTCTCCATATGCGTCATTTAAATGCAGGTCTTGTTGTACAGCTGCCTTCCATGCCTGTACTCCCACTTGCCTCCACCAGGGGTGTAATGCAGGCTCCTGCGGTGCAGGGGGCCCCACACTTCAGGCCCCTGCCCTCTACTCAGCCCAGGGCCTATGAGTATCTGTGAGATGTGGGAGTGTCAGGGATCCCCAACAGATTCTGCAGTGGGCCCATCATTCTGTATCACACCACTACCCACCTCGTCCCCTTTGACTGTGAAGATCTTGTCCCTCTTCAGTGTTGGTGACACTGTGTCTTCTCTTCCTCTTACAGGCACCTTGCAGGCCACCCGCGCCCTGATGATCTCAGGCATCATCGTGGGGCTCATCGCAATATTCATCGCCGCCATGGGCATGAAGTGCCTGAAAGCCTTCGAGGATGAGAAGGAGAAGAAGGCGAAGGTGGCCATCACCGGCGGGGCGCTCTTCCTCATCGCCGGTAAGTGAGGCGCGGTTGGAGTGTTGTGCTCTGAATACCATCTGACAAAATATATTGTTTTCCTAAATATCGCACCATTGGAATTAATAATAGAAAATCTACACCCAGTGAAGCAACATTTCTATAAATGATGTTTAGGGCATGATATTTATCAGCTGATATGTCAACAGAAGGGTGGGCGTCTACCTGTGCATAATGCTCCCAAGAGGAGAGATTTGGAAACCTTGCCCAAAAGGGGATGTACCCCAGTGTGTCAACTTCTCAGAACATGAAAATACAAAGAGTTAAGAAGGCTGGCGGGGGGAGCAATGGCTGCCGCCACAACACAAAGCTGGGTGGGCGAAGGGGATGAGTGGACGGAGAAGGGAACATAATAATTTTTAAAAACATAACTTTTGTCTATGCCTCCGACGCTGACTGCCACCTCGGTGCTCTCCAAGCAGTCGCTGGGAAGGCAGAGGCTGCCCAGCCAATCCAGACGCTGCTCTCATGTTATGAGAGCACCACCAGGATTGGTCTGAGCAGCCTGCTCTGCAGCTCAGACACTTTTGTGTAACCTGCAGCTTTTCTCCAATCCATCTGTGAACACAGCTGGGTTTGAGAAATAGAAGTGTGCATGTCTGTTTCGCCGGCCTAGGACGGCCGGTCAAACGTACATGCGCACTTCTAAGTACCCAGCACTCCTCCCAGCCCCGCTCCACCCTACACGCATGCCTAAGGCAGTCACAGAAAAATAAAATGATGTTTTATAATCATTGCATTTTTCTGTGACTGATGAGTGGGGTGACGCTTCTCAGCTATTACGGAGGTGCCGCCCCTGGTGGGGAGTTGGTATCTATATAGCTCAGACCTAGCTGAGACAAACAAAGCACTCCACATAGTGGAGGTGGACAAACGCCCGGTCGTAGCAGTGGTGAAAGGAAGGTGTGGCAAACGAGAAGCAGGGGCTATGCTCCCAGTGGTGCAGCCAGTGCAGTGGCACCGGACCCAGGGGCCTGGGGGTCCACCTAATCCTGATTTTTGCTGTATTTTATCATTCAAACAGCAGTTGGGGGGGGGGGGTATTTGCTTGTTCTCACCATGGACCATGTCACACTGGATACCCCACTGTGGAGGAGGCTAGAGTTTCTTATCAATGCTTGTTGAGCTGTGCCTCGAAGACCGATGTTTTAAGCTTCTTTCAGAAGGGGAGAAGCGCCTCTGATGCTATTTAGGGGTGGGTGATAAATTCTACTCCACCGGCGGAATTGCGGGGTTTTGGCCACTCCGCGTTAAGCTTGCACCGCAAATTTCCAGCCAAACTCCGCCAACCACTACGTGCTGGAGTATTTTTTTCGTGCATGGCTCGCCAATGGTAATTTGGTGGGAACAAGCAAGAATTGGCATCCCCTAGTGCAATTTTCAGGCACTATGAGGGCACATGGCGAGATTTTCCCAGTGAGGGTGGTCACAACTGCTTACGGCAAGAAAGCTGCTGCTCGAGTAGAAAGATTACTCGAGCCGCAGCAAAAACCTCTGGTGTGCCACGTGGTGCAGTTCACACTGATCTTTCAGTTCAGAACGAGTTCCCAGCACTAAAAATCAGCAAGACGTGACAATTTCCGCACGTTCACGGGACACCGCAGACTCTCACTGAGTTTTCATGTAACTCCGCAGAATACCGGGGAGTGAAACTCGGCGAGTTCTGCCCACCCCTACATTGCTATTACAGGTTCAGTGCGCATAGTCCTCCGATACTAGTATTCTGGTATTTTAATTGTTGCCCCTTTCGATTTCCAGTTTGGCAATATCAAATCTTTGAGTGGGACCGTGATTATTTGGCGAGACATGTTAGTAAGATGTTAATCACTGCCTTACAGAATCACGGCAGGTACAGAAGATGATGGAAGCCGTGGGGGCCGGGGGGCACCGCAGGCCTGTGTCTTAAGGCTCTAGTAATATGTGAAATCCTATCTTGAATTGTCTAATACTGAATGTCCTACTTTGTCCTATTTTAGGTCTTGCCGTCTTGATTGGCACCGCCTGGTATGGAAGCCTCATTGCCAAGGAGTTCTACAACGTCCTCACACCCACGAACACCAAGTGAGTACACGCGGCGGTTGATCCGCTCTCATACGGGAGGTAAAGCTTGTTTGGACTCATGGAATGGCCGCCAGAAGAAATGTTGGCATCGATTGCTGTGAATGAGTTTGAGGAAGGGTTGTAGTCTGAAATGTAGAGTAGGGAATATCAAATAACCAGAGTATTGTAGTCAAAGTATTGAGGAGGTAAGTGTACATAGGTATGTAAGGATTTACTATTTGTAACTTCACATCTACGTAACTTGGCGATATATATATATATACATATCTATACACATTGTGAAGGCACATATATGTGTAGTTAAGTATAGTAAACCTGTACTTACCTACACATACAAACCCTCGATATTCCAGTAATTCGCTATTTGTTACCTGTTATATCATACCTCCCCCATAAAAAGGCTCGGGGCCCAATGGGTTGTGTGGAAAGAGCATCAAGAGGGTGGTTTTCCCCAATGAATGTAAGATGTGGTAACTTTATTCTGTCCCCAGGGATACAAGTGGATAAAACCAAGGTTTCAATCATCCTGTGGTCAGCTGATAGACTGCAGCGGAACTCTTGGCATAGATTGCTGAGTTTGAGATAATCTCCCATGTAGATTTAAAAAGTTGTAATTTGTGGTGGCCCAGCAGCGATGCAATTGTGGTTCAACAGAAATTCAATTATTTATATATATTTTGTACAGTAACGTGAACCCCTCAGATCTAGTAATCAGAAAGGATTTTACAAATTCGCTTCCTAAACCCAAAAAGGGTTTCCATTTTCCATAACTTGTCAAAATAGGTAACATATAAAAAAAAGCAAAACATGTAAATAAAATAAAGGTGCAACAGAATTGAAAAATACATTTAAATATGAAAAGAACGGGTCAGTGGTACCGGAAGTACACTTCCCAAAAAAAGGAAAATGCATCGGTGGGTGGAATTAAAATGCCGCTTCACACTGCCAGAACTTCATGAAGTTGGAAAGTTTGCCAATGTCAAATGAGAGGGAAATTTGTTTGAAAAAATGTTTTTGTGGGGGAATTGACAGGCAAACCCGTTTTGAGGTTGAACCTACCAGACAGCGCAAGCCATAGTGATAGAATGGTCTTAGCACACTTGCACGGTAACCGTTTCTGCACCACAGCGGACGGCGAACACAATAGTTCAGTATAGCACTGATCCAGCACAACGGCAGGGGGTGGACACAATGAAACAGGGTTCTAGATCACTATGGCAGTAACCATTGCAGAGCAGGGAGCAGACATGATGAAACATGGTACTGGTACGCCAGCAGAGTAACGGTTCGACACCACAGCACGGATCGCATACGATAAAATGGGCCCTCGTACAGTGACGGTTCCTGCACCAGGGTGTAGGACGGACACATCAATAGTGTGGAGTCGACATAATTGTAGGTCAATATTAAAACTTTGATATGATCGCTCCCGCATTTTAGTAGGTCAGTAGATCGATGGTTCTTCTGCCACAGCATGGGTTGGACTCACGGGTAGTTCCTTTTAGTCCCACAACTGTTTAATTCTTCATATAAATTATGCTCATTGGATGAGTGATCAACAATGATCAGTTTTTAATTGGAATTTTCTGCATCCAGTTCATTAAAATGACTAATGAACCAAGGTCATCGACCACCACCAATGATATGTGATCCCAGCAGCAAAAAATAGTGATAAAATAAATGTATTCAACCCACCATTGAGAGTTGTGCATGGTTACATGTGAAATCTCTGTAAAAGCGTTTTGAAGTGGTTTTCCAAACTCTGCGCCTCTCCCCGTTGGGTTATTGCACCTCTTGACTCTCTTTATTCTCTTGGTGCCTTTAGGTTTGAATTCGGCTATGCTCTCTTCATTGGCTGGGCCTCCGCAGTTCTGGCTCTGATAGGAGGCGGTCTGCTCTGCTGCTCCTGCCCGAGGAAGGAGACCTCCTACCCGCCGACGAGGAGCTTCCCCAATGCACCACCTTCCGGTGGCAAGGACTACGTGTAAGGCAAGACGGCCCCAACATCTAGGACTTACCGGAAGCTTTGAAAGGCACTTCCTAGCAGATGGGCTCCTACGTCCATCTCCACTCTGATTATTTCTTAAAGCAAACTGCATGTTTGGTTAAAGAAAAAAAATATTTTTTTCAAGACTGAGGACATGTTAAAAAATCTCAATTTTGTACCTAGATCGAACATTCTAAGCCAGGACTGGCACAATTTTTTGTTTCAGGATTCTTTGACTCAAGTACGGAACATGAGAACTCTAATGTCCGCGTCATCCTCTGTGCCTTCTATTGAAAGAAGTTGGAGTCCATCCAAGCCACTGCCATGTTTTTTTTAAACTAGAGAAACTTCTTTTCCTTCTAAGTTTGTGATCCTTCTGCAACCAAAATGCCAGCTGGCAGAAATGAAAAATGCTGATATTTAAGGCTTTGTTAGACTAACGCCCCAAAAATACTGAGTTGGGCGTATTGGGAGAGGAGGAAACAGCAGACCAGGTGGAACAGGGGCCAGTGGAAGAGCGATTGGCACACCTCATAAGGATGCAACAGGAGAGCATATTTCAGTTTTCAGCAATATAATCAACGTTGTACCCCAAATATCAGATTTTCATATCAAAAAGGAACATTTGGAAAAAATCAGTAGTGTGCATCTTCAACTTGAATCATACAATATGTTTACCAGGATTAATGTCCCTATAGGTGCATTGTGTTCTTTTTTTATTCGAAACATTGAATATATGATAGTTTTGTACATTTCGTTATGTTTTTGCATAAGTGTAGACATTGTTTTTCTCCACTGCAACTGAATATAATTGCAACAGTCAGCTTGTGTCACTGCAGCGTATCATTCATATAATCATGCACATTTAATTGTTGTTTTTTTCTTACTTTGTAATATTAAATTTGTACAATATTAAGATGATTGTTTGATGGTTAAAAATCCTCATCCCTTCCAGGCAAGAATTAAAGATGTTCTAATATCCTTTAAGAATCTGGGTCTGTCACTGGTTGGCTATTTTACATAACTTCAACATCTTTCTGGGATTAAAGATGTTGTAATATCCTTTAGGAATTTCGGTCTATCGCTGACGGGCTGTTTTAACTAACCTGAACATCTTTCTGGATTTAAAGATCTTGTAATATCCTTTAAGAGTCTAGGACTATCGCTTACAGGCAGTTTTAGCTAACCTGAACATCTTTCTGAGTTTAAAGATCTTGTAATATCCTTTAAGAGTCTGGGACTATCGCTGACGGGCAGTTTTAACTAACCTGAACATCTTTCTGGGTTTAAAGATCTTGTAATATCCTTTAAGAGTCTGGGACTATCGCTGACGGGCAGTTTTAACTAACCTGAACATCTTTCTGGATTTAAAGATCTTGTAATATCCTTTAAGAGTCTAGGACTATCGCTGACGGGCAGTTTTTACTAACCTGAACATCTTTCTGGATTTAAAGATCTTGTAATATCCTTTAAGAGTCTGGGACTATCGCTGACGGGCAGTTTTAACTAACCTGAACATCTTTCTGGATTTAAAGATCTTGTAATATCCTTTAAGAGTCTAGGACTATCGCTGACGGGCAGTTTTAACTAACCTGAACATCTTTCTGGATTTAAAGATCTTGTAATATCCTTTAAGAGTCTGGGACTATCGCTGACGGGCAGTTTTAACTAACCTGAACATCTTTCTGGATTTAAAGATCTTGTAATATCCTTTAAGAGTCTGGGACTATCGCTGACGGCCAGTTTTACATAACTTCAGCATCTTTCTGGCGAGCACCCTTACGTAACTGTATTTTTTGAGTGATCCAATTGGAAGTGTGCCGAGATGAGAGTAATATTTCTCTACCGTGGAATTTTCATCGTTAGTAATGGTCTCTATTCTTAGGAAGGAGTGGTATATGGATGCAGTAGATATTTGATGTGATTTACATAATGCTACAATGAGAAAGGTTAATAATGTAGCTGACAAATCCCTTGGTGGAAGAAGCAACCACTCCTGCAGATGTTTTTAATAACCCTAGTCCCAAGTTTACCACAACCAATTAATTATATAATATAAATAATAAAAGTACTCATTACTCTCACCCTAATAATCGGACCAACCCAATCTGTGAATTAAAAAATACTAAATGTAACTATTATATTAATTATAATTAAAATTAACTTTAACCCTACATTTAATTAAGCTTAACTCAGTTAGTTTATGCTAATTAAACAATACTAGCCCTAATCCTGAATGATGTCTTTGATGGCCCTAATGGCATATTTTTACTTCAGGAACAGCAGCATTCTGTAAGGACTACGAGTTATAAATGTGTCACAGGCACGAGCCACAAACGTTAAGGAGTGTTCGTACATGTATTTGGCACAGTGGCGTACAAACAGGACTATGTCCAATAAAAACATGCAATCTTATTTGAATCCTAATGCCAATTTACTTATCTTAACAGTCAAAGCCTAGAGGTTTTGGTCAAAGTATTGTTGTGTCTGAGTAATGGCTCTCGAAGTAAAGGTGTCGCCAAAGTGATGGCAGGAAGTAGTGGCCAGTGGGTTGAAGCAATGGTAGGACACATGTAGGAACTAATCTAACCTGAAGAAGGTGTCGCTATTTGACGCTCACTTATCCCACCTCCTTGAGTCTGGTAAGTCACATCCCACTGTGAAGGGTTGTGTAAGGCAAGTGTGGCTGTCCCAGTTAGTGGCGTTAATAGCGGCCTGTACTGTGACTCCGCAGCTGCGGAAGGCTTTGGTCCCAAAGAGCAATTAATGAGGATGGTAAACACTGAGGAGCTTATTTATGGGGATTTGGCGTAGGGCAGCGCAGCAGGGCAGCGTGCTCCACTGCCCTATGCCACAGTGAAAGGGCAGGAGTGCACAGCATTTAAGCAATACGTACCTTCCTGTACTTTTTGCCTGCAATGGCACTGTTTCTGCAGCCTAGCGCCAAGGTAGGCACCCTTACGCCTCTGTGAAAGAGCGCCTCTGCTGCATGCAGGATTGTTTTTGTGCTGGAAGGAGCACCTTCCTGCACAGAAACAATACTAAGAGGCGTTTTCCTTTTTCCATGTGTGCTGCAGAATGCAGCACATATAGAAGGAGGAAAAACAGGGATTGATAAACATATTTCTCCTCGTTGCGCCTCACCTCCAGAGGAGTACGGATTTGGCGCTTCCCCGGGTTTACATGGCTTTGTAAATCTGGGGCAGCATCAAATTCCTTGGGTGTTGCCTGAGAAAAAACCCACCACAACGCCCATGGAACTCCTCCTGGGTGCAGAGTAAGGTGATGCAGCGATTTGCGCAGTGCCACCTTACCCAAGATTTATGAGGCCACTCAAAGCCGCCAGACTTGCTAGATTGTATTTTCACCTTGGTCCAGGTCTGCCAACATAAGCGCCAGCCAGTGCCATTTTGGGAAAAATGTGGCCTCCTCTCCATACCAGGCCCTCAAAGCAGCCATTGCATAAGGGTGTAATTTGGCTCCTGTAAAGGGGGGACTCTACTATGCTATTAAAAGGAGTACCCGATAAAATGACAGGCCCATTGCTTGGTCTTGTTTGGTGTCTGTTTGTAATAGAGTTTTTTCACCCCCCAAAAAATAAATACAAAATAAACATCAAGTAAGAAGTGCAGGGTTTGCCCTTCAGGTGTTCTATCACCTAAACACAACCTGAATCAAACCCAAAGACTTGACCACTTGAAGGAAGCCTTCCAGCATAGAAAGAAACAAAACCTGAACTCCAGCGCAGGTAACAGGCACGCGCGACCAGCAGTGGCGGCACCTCCGCTAAGGCGGAGGAGCGTTGCCCCACTGCCAGGAGCAGCAAAGAAAGGAAAAAATAAAATTATAATAACGGAATGTTATTATCATTTTATTATTTCCTTCTGTTGCGGCAGTGCGTGAGGGGCGCGGGGCAGAGCTGCAGGAGTGGTAGAACACTCCTGTGCGCAATGACTGGTCAGCCCTCTCGGGCCGCCCAAAACACTCATGCGCACTCCCCTGTCCTCCATGCAGGCTGCATTACAGCCTGCATGGAGAACATGTCCACCCCTCTAGCACCTGGCTGAGCGCCGTGTCAAGGCGCTCAAACCAATCACAACGCTGCATTGCAGCGTTGTGATTGGCTTAGGGGTGGGAGCCTGGCTGCCAGCATCCTGTTCCGATCTGGAGTAGGACACAGGCGAGCAGGAGTGAAGACGCGGGAACTGGCGGCGGCAAGGTACGTTTTGTTATGCATTGTTTTAATGCAAAAACAAGAGCTGATGGACAGAATGCAGAACAATGTCATACATTCACCCCAGTACAGAGATCTGGGCCTAAATCCATCGTTTTTTTGCTCACCATGCCGTTCCAGTTTGAACCCAGCCATATGCAAATCAGTCTTGACCCTGTGCCTCATGGGAACAGTCCAGCCCGAACTGCCAAGCCAGGTCCCTGGACTGGAAACAAGCATCCTAGGACCGGTTTCTGGGTAACACCCCTCATCAGCGAGGCTGGCTTGAATCCAGTGGCTGGACTGTTCCCATTGGACACAGGGTCAAGACTGATTTGCATATGGCTGGGTCCAAACTGGAATGGCATGGTGAGCAAAAAAACGATGGATTGAGTTCCAGATCTCTGCACTGGGGTGAATGTATGACATTGTTCTGCATTCTGTCCATCAATAGTTCTTTTTGCATTTGTCACCCCGAGTGGGACGGGTATGCTCAGACGTGAGTCCTGTGCTCTCCATGCCACTGGAATCAAGCTATCCTGGCTGAAGAGGGGTGAAAAACCCCGAAACCGGTCCTAGGATGCTTGTTTCCAGTCCAGCGAGGACCTGGCCTGGCAGTTCAGGCTGGTCTGTTCCCATTGGCCGGGCTTCGTTATGTTGGACATGGCCCTTTTTGCAGGGTCACCCTTAAATGACTCAATTTACCCCTGATAACCAGTGCTAAAATGCTTGTGTTCTCTCCTAAAAACATGATAGAATTAGCTTACAACCAATTGGCCAATTAAATTTTCTTGTGAGTCCCTGATACTACATGTTGCCAGGGCTTGCAAATTAAATGCTACTAGTGGGCCTGCAGCACTAATTGTGCCACCCGCTTAAGTCAATCAATCAATCAATCATAGCATTTGTATAGCGCACTACTCACCCGGGGGGTCTCAAGGCGCTGGGGGAGAGGGGTCTGCTACTGTTCGAAGAGCCAGGTCTTGAGTTGCTTCCTGAAGGAGAGATGGTCCTGGGTCAGCCGAAGGTGGGTGGGGAGGGAGTTCCATGTCTTGGCTGCCAGGTAGGAGAAGGATCTTCCTCCGGCGGTGGCTCTGCGGATGCGTGGTACGGCGGCGAGGGCGAGGCTGGTCGATCGTAGCTGGCGGGTGGGTGTGTAGAAGGTCAGGCGGTTGTTGAGGTGCATGGGGCCCAGGTCGTGGAGAGCTTTGTGTGCGTGGGTGAGGAGCCTGAACGTGATCCTCTTGCTGACGGGGAGCCAGTGCAGGTCTCTCAGGTGGCCGGAGATGTGGCTGTGTCGAGGGATGTCCAGGACGAGTCGTGCGGAGGCGTTCTGGATGCGTTGGAGTTTTTTCTGAAGTTTGGCTGTGGTTCCGGCGTAGAGGGTGTTCCCGTAGTCCAGTCAGCTGGTGACGAGTGCCTGGGTGACCGTCCTCCTGGTTTCGGTGGGGATCCATCGGAAGATCTTACGGAGCATGCGCAGGGTGTTGAAGCATGATGATGAGACGGCGTTGACTTGTCTGGTCATCGAGAGGGAGGAGTCCAGGATGAAGCCCAGGTTGCGTGCGTGGTCCGTTGGCTCGGGAGTGGTGCCCAGGGCAGGGGGCCACCAGGAGTCTTCCCAGGCGGAGGGCGATGATCCCAGGATGAGGACTTCCGTCTTGTCTGAGTTCAGTTTCAGGTGGCTGTTCTTCATCCATTTGGCGACGTCTTCCATCCCTTCCTGGAGGCTGGTTTTGGCGGTGGCGGGGTCGTTGGTGAGGGAGAGGATCAGCTGGGTGTCGTCAGCATAGGAGATGATGTTGAGGTTGTGTTGGCGTGCGATGGCTGCGAGGGGGCTCATGTAGATGTTGAAGAGGGTCGGGCTGAGTGATGATCCTTGTGGTACGCCGCAGATGACTTCGGTGGCGTCGGATCTGAACGGGGGGAGGCGGACTCTCTGAGTTCTTCCGGCGAGGAACGAGATGATCCACTTCAGTGCCTTCTCTTGGATCCTGATGTTGCTGAGGCGCTGTACTAAGGTGTGGTGGCAGACAGTGTCGAACGCTGCAGAGAGGTCCAGGAGGATGAGGGCCGCTGTTTCGCCGTTGTCAAGCAGGGATCTGATGTCATCGGTGGCTGCGATCAGTGCGGTCTCGGTGCTGTGGTTTGCTCGAAAACCGGACTGCGAGGGGTCGAGGGATCCGTTCGTCTCGAGGAAGGCGGCGAGCTGTCTTTTGACGGTCTTCTCGATGACTTTGGCAGGAAAGGGGAGGAGCGAGATGGGCCGGAAGTTTTTGAGGTCGGTGGGGTCCGCTGTTGGTTTCTTCAGGAGGGCGCTGAGCTCGGCGTGCTTCCAGCTCTGCGGGAAGGTGGTGGTGTGGAAGGAGGTGTTGATGATGTCCCGAAGTTGGGGTGCGTTGATGGAGTCGGCCTTGTTGAAGACGTGGAGGGGGCAGGGGTCAGTTGGAGATCCGGAGTGGATCATCATGCGGGTGGTGTCTTCGGTGCTGACCGGGGTCCAGGCGCAGAGGGTGGTGGTGGGGGGCGTTGGTTCGGCGGTTGGGTGCGTGGTTGGTGCGCCGAAGCTGTTGTGTATGTCGGTGATCTTGCGGTGGAAGAACGAGGCGAGTGAGTCGCAGAGGTCTTGTGAAGGAGTGATGTCGTTGTTTCCGGCGCTGGGGTTGGAGAGCTCTTTGATGATGCTGAAGAGCTCCTTGCTGTTCTGGGCGTTGTTGTCCAGTCTTTCTTTAAATGCTGTCTTCTTGGTGGTGCGGATCAGCTGGTGGTGCTTGCGGGTGGCGTGCTTGAGGGCGGTCATGTTGTCTGTGGTCTAGTCGTGGCGCCAGGCCTTCGAGGGTGCGGCAGTTCTTCTTGGAGTCCTTGAGTTCGTCAGTAAACCAGGGGGCCTTCTTGTTGCCGGGTCTGCTGGGATGTTTCTTCAGTGGTGCGAGGTCGTCGGCGCAGGCGGTCAGCCACTGTGTGAGGTTGCTGGCTGCTTCGTTGGGGTCCGTTGTGCTGGCGGGTGGGTTCTGGCTGAGGGAGGTGGTGAGCTGCTCGGTGGTGATCTTGCTCCAGCTCCGTCGAGGAACCTGTTGCGGGTGGTGGTGGGTCGTGGTTCTTCTGAAGCTGAAGTGGACGCAGCTGTGGTCCGTCCAGTGGAGTTCGGTGGAGTGACTGAAGTAGACGTGTTTGCTGGAAGAGAAGACGGGGTAAAGCGTGTGGCCGGCGTAGTGGGTGGGGGTGTTGACCAGTTGCTTGAGTCCGAGGTTGGCGAGGTTGTCCAGCAGGGTGGTGGTATTGTTGTCGTTGTTGTTCTCCAGGTGGAAGTTGAGGTCCCCTAGGAGGATGTAGTCAGCGTCAACTCTGTAACTCTTTAAACATGTCTCAGGCCTGCCATGGCAACCTGTGTGTGCAGTTTAAACTGCCGTTTCATCCTGGCAACATAAACATTTTGCCAGGCACAAACCTTCCTTTTTAACACATATAAGTCACCCAAGGGTAGGTTCTAAACAGCCTAAAAAGCAGGCTGCAGTGTATTGAAAAAGTTAGACATGTACTTTTAACTTTTACGTGTCCAAATAGTGAAAAATGTGTTTTCAGTACTGCAATGCCTACCTCTCGCATAGGCTAACATTGGGTTACCTTATTACATGTACTAAGTGATAACTTCCAAATAGGAGCAGCTAGATAGTGCGAATTTGGCGTCTAAAGAAATGTAATTAAAAGCCCACTTTAATGGTAAAGTCTAATTTTTTGTCACAATTCTGAAAATGCCACATTTGGAGAGTGCCATTTTCTTGTCCTAACCATTAAGTGCCTGCAGCCTGATCCTGCGTCACATGACTAGGTGTAGCTGGCAGTTGTGTTTTGTGTTTTGTTCATAGACAGTGAGACAAAGGGAAGCTAGGTGTTGGTAGGAAGGGCCAATCTGAGTTGATGAGATGGAGGAGCTGTCACCTACCACACTTGCACATCACAAAGGCTCTGCCTGGGCACTCTTATAAAGGGTTTGACACTGGTCTATTATGACCCTACACAAGCTGGGGTCAGGACCGGGAGGAAAGGGATGCCTAGCACCTTAGGGGGTGGAATCCTCCAGAAGCATCCTCTACTTCAAAGTGGTAACCAGGTATACATATTGGACCCTTAGACCCAACTCTTCAGTTCACTTCTGGACCTGTGAACTCTGCCAGGAAGAAGGACTGCTGTGCTGCTGGAAGGATTGCCACTCTGCTGGATTGCTGCCCCACTGTGCTGACCTGCTGCCCTGTTGCCTTGGTGAGAAGGAATGGACCTGCAGCTCTAAACTCAAGATCCCAGAGTGACTCCAATGGTTACTTGGCAGGCGTCCTGATCATAAGCCTCAGGGTCAGAGCAGGCTTCCTTGGAAATGGGCCTGAAGGTGCTCTACCAGCCCATCTGTGGATTCAGCAGAACCAATGCATCTCTCTCTGCGGCATGGTTCATTTCCCACAGAGCCGGAGCATATCTTTTGCTGCTCAACGCATCGCCCTTGGTACTAACGCATCGCTTCTGTTGCATGGACTTCTCCGACGCATGGAATTTGCATCGCTCATCACAGCTCAACGGAACCGCCTCTTCGCGATGCATCTCCATGCAAGGACATCGGGACCACCACTTCTTAATGCATCTCCACAAAAGGACATCGCATTGCACATCGCAGCTCCCTGGAATCGCCGCTGCGCAACTCATCTCGGGCCTTGCATTGCCTCTGCTGCACGATGCATCCTCGGCATGGCACACATCTCTTCACAACTGGGATTAAGGTACTGTGTTCGTCGGACCTAAGTGGGTCCCTGTAGCCAGCCTGTGCTCCATCGTGGTCAGCCTGAACTTGTAACTTGTCCCGGTTCTGCGCAACCAAATAACCACAGTTGGCACTTTGCGCTTTTTGTGGATATTTTCACTTAAATCTTTAAACTTGCATCTCACTGGCTCTACTGGTTGGATTTCTACCGTTTGTGTCTTGATTTATTTTTTTAAGTTTACTCTATTTTTCTAAATTGGTGTGAAATTTTTCTTGTGTTGAGTGTTCACTAAACTACTGTTTGAAGTGCTGCAAAGAGACTTTACACGTAGCCTCTAACTTAAGCCTGACTGCTCTGTGCCAAGCTACCAGATAGTTGAGCACAGGTTAATTTGGAGTTTGCTTGTTGCCAGTGGCGTGGCAAGGTCAGCTGGTACCCGGTGCAGAAAATGTCTTGTCACCCCCGGCTTGACAAAAGAGCAAAAATATGTGTTTAAAACACATATTTTTGCCATTTTGTCAGCCCCTTCAGTGATGACACCCGGGGCAGCCCGCACCCCCCTTCCTACCCCACTGCTTGTTGCCTCACCCTGACCAGGTTTGTGGTTGCTGCTAGAGTAGGGTTTCACCCCCCTCAACCAGTAACCCAGTTTCTCACAATAACATACCTGACTACTAGGCAAGCACGGTGGGGCTTCGACAAGAGGTAGGAAGGCACTATAGAAGTAACACAATACAATATACAGACACTTTTAAATTATTATTATTATATGCATAACTGGTCCGCCCAAGATTGCCTATTGTCGGAGCAGTGACAGACATCTTCAGATGAAGCTCAAGTACAAGTAAGATGGCTGCTCTGATACAGAGTCCTTGCCCGAAGCTTCAAATGTTTGCCTTTGCAATCCGAATGAAGTTTTTACAAAACTCAGCAATTTTTACAAAGGATAAATACCTTTAAAGTTGCACTTGTGGAAAAACCTCTTAAAAATGTAGTTTCAACAAGAAAATAAAGCCAGCAAAAAACTATTTTTAGCAGAAGAATATCTTGCAAAATAAATTGTGCAAAAAAACATTTTTGAATGAATTTTCATTCACAGGTTACGGTTTGTTATGTTGACAAACTTTGCTAAATGTTCAAAGTTCAGCGTTAGTCAACGTTACAAAACGTTGCTGGCAAAAAATTTATTTTTCAAAGCCCCAATGCACAGTAATTTGGGAGCTGGCCGACATTCATCCTTAAAATTAGATTAACACTTCATCAGTAGATTCTGTTCCTGTGTATTTCAAATCCACAAACAAAACTTAAATGCCACCTTGTGTTATTTGTTGAAAAGTGTGTTCCAACAGTTTTGGTAACTCCCACAAGAGTGATTGGACATATGACTGCTGCAACAGGGTCAAAGCAACATTCGTGTCCGGGTCAGTTTCTCAGAGAGTGTGATGAGAGGGCATGGAGAGAGGGGGCGGTAGAGAGCGTCGAGATAGAGTTATGTTATCAAATCAAGGAACATTTATTTAGCGCATACATCACCCGAAGGTCTCATGTTATGTTATGTTAGTATGATTCATAAAGCGCGCGACTTCCCTAAGGTGTCTTGGTGCTAAAACCGAACCGTAAACCCTGAGGGAAAGGGGGACGAAGAAGAATTTGTTTGAAAATAACCAAGTTTTCAGTTCTTTTCTAAAAGAGATGAGAGAGTTGGCATCTCTCATATATACCGGGAGTGTATTCCATAATTTGGCCGCACAGTAGCCTATACTTCAACCTCCCCAGCTCGAGGGTAGAATCCTTGGTACCAACATTTACCTGGCATTAGTAGACCGTAACTGCCTGCCTGGGTGGTACCAGGAAAAGAGGCTTTTCAGAGATGCAGGTCCAATATTATTCAATGCTTTATAAGATAGGCAAAGTGCCTTAAACTTAATACGTTGCGCCACTGGCAACCAATGAAGTTTCTGGATCTCCTCTTTGACTCATTGATACTTGGGTACGTTCAGTAAAAGCCTGGCCATGGCATTCTGCACCATTTGGAGTTTTTTCAGATGTTGTTTCTGTAACCCAAGGTAAAGGCCATTGCAATAGTCCAGTTTTGATAACACTAAAGTAGTTACCACCGTTCTCCTGAGATCTGGGGGGATATAGGGCATTACCTACCGTCTTAAGTTTCTTTATCGAGTCGAATGAGGCTGAGACTGTGGCGTTGGTTTGTGATTCGCTGTCAATCAGGGGGTTAGGTACATAAAATTCTGCAATCAGTAGAGGGAGAGTGAGATGGGTGATGTAAGAAGAGAGAGAGGAAAAGAAAGATTATTTTTGTATTAATTTGCCACCAGTGTCTGGCAGCTGGAGGGTTAAGGCTGGGCATCCTGGACATGTGTAGCCAAACATTAAAAACGACCTCTCTTTCAATGCCCACCATTATCACTTTACCCATGGAAGGTGGGAGCCCTGGGCTAGTGCCCTTTTTGCCCATGCAGTAAAGCAGTTCTGGGCCCACTCTTTAATCACAATGTGTTTGAGACAGTGACCCATGCTATTCTTGAAAGGCCTTTAAAGGCCTCTGCCACCAGGTCAGGGCCACTGGAAAATGTGACTGTGTGGCAGCAGCATTTGTCACATAAATTAATTTGTGGCACTCACCACTTAATCCACCAGGTGCCGCATAATTTGCACATTTTAATAGAAAGTCATTGTTTCCAGCTCGAAAGGATTAAAAGTTATTTGAACTGCTGCACACGGGGTGCAATGGTGCACCGGATTCTTTACGAGAGTTAATGGTTACCTGCAGCTTTACAATGATGTGATTAGCAGTTTAAACAGGTAACAGGGATCTCCTGATAGTACAGACATTCCTCTTCGATAGACTGGGAAAAATGTTTTTGCAAAATAAAAACCAGGAAACAAAAGCGTTAAATACGTAGAAGTAACTCAAAGAGGCCGAATAGAGTGATTCCATGTCATTTATCTATGGATGTATGACATTACAACGCGGGTTTTTACCACGCGTGCAGTTACATCGCATGCGTTACAACGCATGCGATGTTACAACGCTATGCCATTCCAACGCAAGTCTTTACATCGACTTGCGCTAGATGGCGTGCTAACATTAAAAAAGTGTAATTTACTATTCCAACTCCAGTCCACTTGTGGTAAATATTTCATTACCGGTACTATTTTTTATGCGGTAAAGTCTAGTAAGAATAACTCAGTAAATATAAGAGGCAGAATCCGTGGTATTAGAGGTTCTAAAAGGCTTTATTCCTCTACAAAGGAATTACAGTTCGAACTGTAGGCTTCAAATTCCATCACCACGAAGGTTCAGGAAGGGAAGGCAATACATTATTGACAAGCAATGATATTTATATGAAAAGTATTACATTAAGACAGATGCAAGAGGCGTAACAGCTGATAATACAGATAATGATACACATACGTAATGAAAAAAGGCGTAAACATAGGCGTAACTAAATACGTCATTAAACATGATGTCACAGGTGGGTGGATCCATAAGAGAATCCTGCAATGTCAGCAGAAATACTTGGCAGAGATGCGCGCGCAGCCGCATGACGTGTGATTGACGTGCAACTAGAGGGTGAAGGGGACTTGACATTTAGCTCTACATGTGGAGACAGAAGTCTGAGGGGTCATGTCAACCTAATCCCAAATCATCTCTAATATCTTATGTTTAAAGAACTGTATTATCCAAAAGGAAAGGTCTCTCGGGCGGAATCTATTCTATACTGACTGTTAGTGCGTGTACAAGCGTCTAAGTGTCTACATGAGATGCGAGGGGGCAGGAATCTTCCATGGTAACAGGGGCTATGAATTACTTGCATGAGGACAGTGAGGCCTGGCCCTTTGCACGGTAGCTGGAAGAATGTTTACCTAAACTACTAGACAGGAATGCATCGGATGAGGAGCGGAACAGATAATCTTGAAGGTGAAATACAGTTTTTGGCAGGCAACAGGCTGGATCAGGCACCGTTAGCCGCGCAGGGAGTAGGACAAAGTTCAGGGATACAGATGCAGGTTCGGACTGGAGCTGTCAGAGGCAGAAGGCAGGAAAAGGCTTGATGGCAGAATTCAGGGCCTACTCGCCTGAATCTGTAAAATGTGGAAAGTGAACCACATAAAGTCGGTGGCCTTTCATACTTAGGAATGGAATATCTGACCCATTCATGGCGAATCTGAAAGAGGACATGTTGACGGTGGACGCACATGTATTTGCGTCTTCATAACTGGAACTGGAGGGAACATACATGTACTTATAGCATGCACATGGAGCCGTTGGGGTCTACGATAGGGGACATAACTGATCACAAAATTCATATTTCCTCATTCCCTCCTTGTCCCCTACGGACCCTCAGGAGATATCGATCTTCATCAATCCATCGATCTGTTCATATAGCATCATTTGTTCTTCTTTCTTCTTCCGGGATCTTGAACGAAAACTTGGATGCGGGATACACGATGTGGCACACAGACCACAAATCGCTGGCCCACATTGTAGACATAAGCAGCAACTGAATAGTATGAGAAAGCCAATACCTAGGAAGGATAGGATCCTCCATCCCCAGGCTGATAACACGCTCCAGAACCAACCGGACCAAGTCCAGGTGCCTGGACTCTGGTGTATCTGACTTATAATCTTATGAAGGCGAATTATG
The DNA here is from genome assembly GCF_964204655.1 of Triturus cristatus. Classification (NCBI taxonomy): domain Eukaryota; kingdom Metazoa; phylum Chordata; class Amphibia; order Caudata; family Salamandridae; genus Triturus; species Triturus cristatus. The sequence goes on from NC_140594.1 coordinate 1,173,526,196, forward strand.
GCTTTATATACTGACGGCGAGTTTTCTGGTATGAAAACACAGCAACTTGATCCGATGACCCTACAAGCTCCGCCCCTATCGGCCAGGATGACGTCAAGGACAAGACGATTTTGAAGCACAACAATCCGCATAGCAGACTGCTCTTCTGTTAAATTGCCTAAGGCGGAAGTAGTCTCGTTCACTACTGCTTCAAGGGTTCTAGTTAATCTACGTATCAGCTTACTATTAGTGACTGTACCTATATAGGGAAAGAAACCTTTATTGAAATCTGTGTATTGCTCCCATGCCGTTTCAGTGTAATCGACAATCGGGAGATCTCTCTGCTGTCTATTGTGTACTAAATGGGTATTTCTGTGATAATCAGGAGGGGCTAGGAAAACAGGTGGCAGAAGGAATGCTATGTAACAGGTACCATCCCAATCTAGAGGTAGACGTATATATGCGGTCTGGCCACATATGAAGTAGGAATGACGGGAAGCTCTAAATGTAGACTTGCCTTGATCACTGAATTTTATTACAGTGGTGCATTTACTATGGCCCATGTGTATGGAACCATTCTTTCTTACACATAATTCCCCTTTAACTGGGAATACTGACATAACGGATAAGATTGGCGTAGCTTCGGATTCAACATTCAGAATCAGGAGGTTAAGTGTAAAATTACCTAATCCATATACTTCATTTTCTAGATCAGTTCCTGTTCTTTTGGGAAGTCCCTCCTTGTTAGGGTAGCAGACTTTAAGCAAAACTAGGTTCAGGTTTCCCCATACCCAGTTGTTTTGATAAACTACGGGATTTGAATCTAGGGAATTAATCAAACTAAACCATGCTCCACAGGAGCCATTGTGTGTGAACGGATACGGAAAGAGGGGCAAAACTCCCTTATAGTTCTGATAGGGAGGGAGTCGGCCACATATCCAACAATTGGTAGCATTGCTGGTCTGATGGGAATGATGTAACATACTAATAAAAGTGTTGTTGCGCAGCGCAAATCTATAAGACAACTCATACGGAGGTAATTCGCTAAAAGAATGTTCTGCGGTAACATTGTAAGCATGCTTAGAAATAGGGTAATACATATGTAACAATACACTAGAAATGATGATCAAAAGACTTAGAAAAAACAAAATTAATAATGTAACTGTGCAGTGACTACGAAGCGATTTACAGTACGCATGTTTTTTAAGCTTTATCTGTCTATTTCTCTCTCTATTTCGGTCTAGAGGATACATGTCAGAGACAAATTCAACCGATTCACCTTGGAGAGGACTTAAACAATCAAATTGTCTGACTTGCTAGACCTTAATTTCAGTTTATAGAGTTCATTTTTTGTCTGTTCAACCAAGGGGAGCTTTGAGTCTGTCTGTGAGGGAATGCAGGGCTGAGTGTTCACATCGGACGGTAGTCCATAAAATTTCTTGATATGACTCGAGTGCAACCACCCTTTACGTCCCTCAACCTTCACGGCTGTCCTTGTTGTCAGCAAGACGAGTTTGGGCGACTTCCACCTGGGCTCCAGCTGGGTCTTTCGGTCGAAGTTCCTCACAAGAACCAGATCACCTGGAACCACGTCATGGGGCTTCACCTCAGTGTTATCGGGAAAAG